>NC_088888.1:65269020-66470270 GCF_037157495.1 Lathamus discolor | reverse complement strand
CCAAGCCTGAGGAAGTTGTGCACAGGGGTTGGGATACTGGAAGGAAGAGGATATTTTGTCTGGGGCACAAACATAAGATATCAAAGCAGATACATGAACCAAAGCTAAAAGGAAATGAATTGTCAAATGGGGAAAAACGTTATTGTTGCTTGCCCTGGTATGCAACTACATTACTGAGGATAGTAAGTATATCTAGGGCCATCCAGAGTTTTGTTTTAGACCCTTTACAAAATAGACTCCCATGTAAATACTGTTTAATTCATCTTCCTTAAAAACCCATCTCAGTAAAGGCCTGTCATCTTTCCCCACTAATTATCAACAAAAGTAAAATTAGGCCCATCAATTTCTACAGAAGTGTACAAAAGTGGACATATAATTTAAATAAGATCCTAGGAACCTAGAAACCAGGGGTAAAGACCATTTCAGGTTTCTTGAACAAATACAAACAAGTAAGAACATACAGTTACATTTTTCATTCCTGTATTTAAGGGTGCTTTCCCCCCTTTTTGTTAAAGCAGCTGAAAATTATTGTGACTGTTAAAAAATATTATGTTATTAAGCCACTTAGCTGTTTCTGAGGGCCAGTTACTCAGGATGGGTCTGGAATAGCTTTTGCTTGCTGGCTATCACTGGTGAAAGCAGTGAATCCTTAAATTGCTTTTTCATCAGCAGAATATCTGTAAACATGTCTGCATGGAAGGTAGGGAAGTGCTTCTGCTTGCTCAAGCATATTTAGTTGGAAAAACTGCTGTCCAGTCTTTTTCTCAGATTATTCTGGCTGGTCCTGACTTAAAATGGGGGTGTGTGGGGTGTGCGTTAACTCCGTAGGAGATGGCTACAGGGAATTCTAGATCCTCTCTCCAGAGATGGCTCAGCTGCTTGCAGAGCAGCTGTGGAAACTGCCACAAGCTTTATAGTCCACTGTATTAAGGAAAACTGGCACTGATTTTGATTTTTTCCTAACATGCAAAGCTTTAGCATGCAGCAGGTCAGCAGCTGCTGTGCCAGCAGCTGAGTTGGCTTTGCAGTAGCAGTGTGGTGAACAGGTGGAGGTTGAAACTCCTACATCCACCCTTCTTGGTGGGAGTTATATGGCTGTGATTTTACTCCTACTTTTGGCAGCAGTGCTGCTGCTTAAGTAAGCTTCAACAGCTTTTATAGCACTCTCCCTGTTGGGTTAGCAGAACTGCTTGTAAAGCTGCATAGCAAACTCAGCTTGGGGAAATTTTGTCTTTTGCATCTGATTTTTACCATTTTTCATACTGGAGGAGCCTCATCATCCCCACAGATCAAGGGTGGGCAGTATTGGCGCCATGGAAGGGCAGCCAAAGATGCAAACAGTCAGCTGCCAGGGCAAGGAGAACGTATAGGAGGAAAGAGACCTTGCGGAAATGTGAATGAAACTGCAGTCTCCCCTGGTGTGAAATAGCAGAATACTGGTGTTACCTTCAGCTGAAGATAGAGCTGACCACAGTGTTAGTGACTTTTCAAGAAAAAAGGTACTTGTGGGTATTTTGGGATGAGTACAAGCATCTGAATTTTCCTTGGAATGTTACAGGAATCTTTCAGTTCAATCTTACACGTTTATCTTTCTTGTTTTATCAATTACAATTAAGCTGTAGCATTGAAATATATTGAATTGCAGTTTTAATACAGCACTACTTACAGAACAAAACAGTGATGATGACTGCATCAATGACTTTTCATTTCATCACAATTATGTGTGTTTCTTCTTCAGAACAAAAGTAAGTATATTTACAGGGTACTTCCAGAATGATTTGGATCTGTCTTTTTTAGCAGATAGGTGAAAGCTTAGTGAAAGTAGTTGATAATCTGAAAGGTATAGCTTCTTCATTATTCCAGACATACAACTTTGAAAATGAAATACATCAATACATACATTTGAAAAGTTGTTTATCTGACAGTGTGTAGAGTGCAAGAAAAATCACACGTATACTTTCTGTTCAAAAGTTCTAATCTAGTGTAGAATTACATTTTTTGGAAGGAGGGAGGATGAAATATTTGGGTTGGTTTTGTTAGCATCATAGGTTAGTATTTTCACCTGTAAAATTGTTTAACAAGTAAAATCGGAGTGAATAGCTATATAATCAATATTTGTAGTGTATGAATTTGTCTACAAAATCGAAGTAACATTCCATGACTACTACAGATCTTTACGATGCTCTGTCAGAAAACACTAATGCCATTATTACATTCATTGTACATTGTGCACTTCAGGCAGACTGGAATAAGCATGAGCTTGTCTTTTTTCACAGTACAGGTGTCTTTAAAATCTCCTAACAGTGTACTTGTGCTATTTTTAAAATGTTTTATTTCATTTTACAATTGGGTTTTGCAAGCTAGTAATAGTATTTGTAATAATACAATTTTAGTGGAAATACGGGGTTTTTAAAAGCCTCTACTGACCATGTGTAGTAATTTCTGAATATTCTTAGACTCGTTATATTTGAAATAGAAAAATATATGAAGTTTTAATATAGAATGTACCTAATAGACCCAAGATGACTTCTGTAGACTTTGGATTAGACTCCCAGCTACTCCCCGTAATTAACTGGTATGTATTGCTATCTTACCCTGTTTAATTACCTGGCCTAAAACATAGGAAGTTTAGATTAGATATAAGGAAGAAGTTCTTTCCTGTTAGGGTGGTGAGGCACTGGAATGGGTTGCCCAAGGAAGATGTGAATGCTCCATCCCTGGTGGTGTTCAAGGCCAAGCTGGACAGAGCCTTGGGTGACATGGTTTAGTGTGAGGTGTCCCTGCCCATGGCAGGGGGGTTGGAACTTAGATGATCTTAAGGTCCTTTCCAACCCTAACTATTCTGTGATTCTATGTAGATTGCACATCTTAAGAATTAGCCATTGTTGACACTAAAGCGGAATAAGATTAAAAACTTCAGAAACGTGTTTGCTACCTCTCCCCCAGATACTAAAACAATAGTACATCAAGTGAATGGAAATTTGAGAATTGTTTCAACAAAAGCTGCTCCATAATGTAATGAAACCATGACATCTCTTTTGTTTTCTTATGGATATTACAGACCTGATGGGACAAATTCTGCTCAATCTTCTCATGTGAAGTGGTCCCACTGACCTGTAAAACTTGTTCAACAAACTCAACATTAAGAGTGGATTTTAAGTCTCTTATATGAATGCTTTTACTGAAAGAATGTAGTTTACATTCTTCTGGTTTTGTAAGTGTATAAGTGTCCTTTTTGCCCTCCAAAACTTGAAGCTCTTACTGTGATCTGATTTGTTCCCTGTACAGTGCCTAAACCTTAGAGTAGTAAACTTGGTGGATTTGGGCTAGTGCTGCTTAATTAAAAGTGAACTTAAATTTATACAACTTAACACAATGTGTATGCATGAATTTGGCACTTATGTTACTTGTATATACTTTTCACCATATGCTACTTTTTTGGTACTGTGAATGTATAATATTTAATGTCTTACCTAAATTCACTTGAACACTAATCTGCCAGACTGCTTCAGTGCAAAGGTCTCTTGGGCTGATAATGTTGTGGGGTTTTTCATCTCTGTGTTGAAAAATTGCTCAATCCCAAATCTTTCCCTCACAGGAAGAGAGAATAGTGGTAGTAGTATGTAAAATGCTCCTAATGGGAGCAAGACCCATCACCATAGTTCAGGCAGGTTCTATTGACAGGGAAGGAAGTTCACCCTTGCGGTGAAAGCCCCTTGGGATCTTGAACAGCTTATTCAGTAACCCAGAGACAGTTGGGGCCACCTGTGCAGGTCCTTTGACTTCTGGTGGGGGCAGTGGGATGTGGTAGGTATTGGAAAAACATCTGAAAAACTTTGTAACTGCAGTATTGTGTATCTGTGTTCACAAGGCAAAGGCTGAGAATCCTTCTGGCAGAGTCCCTCAGGATCTTGTTCCCAGCCCCCAGCGTAAGGGATGTAGAGATTCCACCCAGATACAAGAGAGCGCTGATTCATGTTGAGGGGGAAGTAGCTGAATGCTCTGTCCAGGCAGGAGAGGGTGGACAGTTTACAGACTTGGAGGCATAATATGGTCATCCAATATTTGTAAATGCACTTAGTCAGAAAGTTTTCATTTTGCCATAGTGCCTAATAGTTCTCCACTACAGTGATTAAATTCTCATTTGGCTGTGCCAAACCTGCTGTGTTTGTTTGCTTCATTGTTTAGTTTTGGGGATTTTAGTGTGTTTGTTAATTAAAGAAAGCATGTTACATTTGTAATAGCTGTTTTTATATGAATCAAAATCGCATCTGCTTAATGTTTTCAGGTAGCATGTTTTGCAAAAATTGGTTAATGGATGGGAAATGCAGGATAGAAGCTACACTGTAAGGAATGTATAGTTTCTTGTAGAAGGATCTGGGGCTTTAGCATGCACACTGATTTTAACTAACAGGACATTCGGCAAGGCATCTGTTCATTGTGTGCAATTCTGGTTTAGAAACTATGGCAACGTAGAAACAAAGATAAAAGTAAAATATTTTTAGGTGTTTTTAATTGGCTTCAGGAATTAGTGATAATTGTTAAAGATAGACATTACTTGTAAGGCAGTTGATCTGGATGTGAAATGGATGCATGAATAAACGATACCAGAAACTAAGTTTGTTCACAGGAGACTCTGCATGTCACCATTGACTTTAAAGGACTAGTGACAGAGACAGGACTGTGGGATTGAACTGTAGATGATGAAAGAGCAAAGATTGTCAAGGTGTGTTGTCAAGATAAAAATTGTATTCAAGATTATCAGGCAGAAGTGTACATCTGAAGATAAAATCTTTGCTTAGTCTAACTGTGTTAACTCATGCCTTTGCAAATACTTAATGCAGCAGTAAATACCACATTTTTCATGAAGGAGTGCTTAATTCTCCTGGTCTATAGTCTATTATCTACACTAAGAAAGTAGGCTGACAGATTCTCCTCTAACAATACCCTCTCTTCCTCAAGAATTAAAACAAACAAACAAAAAACAACAAAAAAAGAAAGTTCTAAACATTCAAAAATCTGATCAGATGCTTAAAAATTATTTAAAATATTTAAAATTATTTAAATTCAAAACACTGGTTGAGAAGGTTCCTTTAAATTTGATCTATGCCTACATTGTCTTCAGTAGAAATTAGCAATGACTTTTGCAAAAATAAAAATACATTTTTCATTTTATATAGGTCTTTGCATTTAATGACTATGTAATATATTTGCATGACAGCAAATACTTTTCAAAATTAATCTGCAGGCTGCTCTGAGCAACACAATCTTTTTATGTTTAATAATGTAACTGGTGGATTCAGTTTCTCCAAAGAATTTTTACATTAATCTTCATTAATTTATTTTCATTAAGCAATTACATATTTTTCTAAATGGCAGACTATTTCTTTTTTATAATACGTTTTTTTCTTTTTTACTGACAATTATTGATAGTTTATTGGAAAGTGATAGCTCTTTCCATGTTTATGGGGGTATTGTGAATCTGTTTCACACAGACAGTACTTCTTCCTTGGATGATAATTTCTTTAACTGGCGATGACTGTAAATGGATCAAGATTAGACTGTTAAAATAGCTACAGTTGAAGCACTGTTCTTTTGCCAGAGATGGAGTATTTTAGTGTTCAGTATTTGATAATAAATGTTCAAAATTTTTTGTGATCTCCTACATATTAATACATTTTTCATATGGGAATTGGTTTTTTAATTATATATAAAGCAATACAATGGTTTTATAGTTATAATGGGGGGGTTATGCATATGTAATTTAGAATTTATTCTTAATTTATGGTATGACCATTACAAGGGAGCTAAACCAGCACTGACCACAATAGGTGTCATGAAATGCACCTATAGTATATTATATTCTCTTGAAAAGTATTGAGGCAATTGGCATTGTATTTTGTTGTAATAGTTCTGGGTTTACGGTGATGAATATAATCTGTTTGGTAAAGTCTTAAAAGCTGATTAACTTAGTTTCTGTTTTCTCCTCCATTTAACATGCATTTTGAAAGTAGCATGGTATATTTTAACTACACTTCAGGGACCAAATGTTACTAACAGATGAAATGCTGAGCCAGGTGAAACCAGTGAAATAGTTACCAAGAAGTTTCAACAGGTATGCACAATTTCTCTCAAGAGTCTTTTTCTGATAGTTTCATTTGGGAGCTTAGATATTTAAACCAGAAAAGTTTGATTAAATAAATGCTGGAGGAGTGTTGTGGGTATACGCTATCATTTGGTGTACTTGTTTTTACTATGATTGTGAATGCTTTGCAGTCTTTAAAGTGCCTCCTAAGCTAATTATATAATTGGGTTATTTTTATTAACTTATATGAAAATTCATCTAAATTTCTTGCAGCACATTCAGCTGCACCATGTACATCATGAGAAATGTGACTCCTCTATTTATGTGGAAGAAAACACTCTACTGGCTTCCTTTGTTCATCTTCACCAGGGTCTTTATAAGTTTAAGTGTAGCTTTGCATTTTGTGGGCAGGTTGAAATTCCTGGCATTTTGGGTCTAAAAGAGAACTAACTTGCCAGAAAATTACTTACTGATGATACGTAAGAGAACAAAAACGTGTACCCATCTATGGCTTTCTTCACTTAAATTAACATGTAGCAAGTTTAGTATGGGGGGGTGTTGTTTAATTCCAACATTTTAACAAAGCTAATCTGAATTTGTGTGTCTTGCTAGCACATTGTTCTTCTGGGCACACTAGCATCTCATTGCCAGTTTTTTAAAGATGATTCACAAAATTGTTTCCTAAATCTGCATGGGATTAAATTATCAATCAATACAGGTACACGCTAAAGCTATATGAAAGACAGTAATCCTCGTTTCCTTTAAAAATTGGTTTGTTGAAAAATACTGATTATATTACAATAATTTTGACACCTTTATGAGACAAAGTATTTTCATGTCTAAAGCAGATACTAAGGTTTGTAAATATGCAGTTTCCATGAATTTGACTAATCTTATAAAGAGCTCTCTGGTAACAATGTTGCTTTTAAAACGTTACTGTTAAAAAAAATTACATCCAAGCATTGAGAAACTAAATTAGCAAAATCTAGATACTATATAAAAAAAACAAAATGAAATATTCATTATGAATTAATACAAAATCTCGTAAATATTTGGCTGCAAGATTTCTTTTCATCTTCTAAGGTGTCCATGGCTATTTCAGGAAATACATTTAACGATGTAGGTCAGTTTGGATTCTGCTGCATAAAGGAATGGTAGAGAGGGATGCTAATTGTAACAGTGGTTTTGATATTTGCCCGTCAGTCCCCTTCTGGGTCAGTGTATTACAAATCTATGTAATTATTATCTATAAGGGGCCAAAAGTAAAGATTTTTGAGTCTTAATTTTTCTGATTGCCAGCAGTTGGTTTTCTGCTACAGGTGGTGTGGATGGACCTCTCATCTTGCAATAAATAAGATGTGATTTTTTTTTTTTATTGTATAGATGTTGCATTTTTATTGTATGTTTATTTGGTAATATTCAAGTAGGGCAGGTTCCTTCTAATACAAAAGTTGTCTTGAACTGCTTTGGTAATGAAGGGACTCTGGGATAATGCTCTTAGTAACTCTTAAGACACCCACGAATGGAATCACTGCAAAATTTTGTTGCCGTTGTTCTGATGCCTATTTTTATCTAAGACCATCACTGTGAACATAAACAACAGCAAAACACCTCACCACGGTGAGCAAAACATCTAAAATCCTGTTCTCTGTTACAAATGTATAAAATGTAGACTAATTGGTCGGCTGATGTAAAAGACAGGTGATTCCATTCTGCTTTTTCATGCCGATGGCAGAACAGGCAGGAAGGCTGGTTGTGTGTGTTTAATGCAGCAGTATAAACCGGTTTTAACGCTAAGCTAAAGAAGCCGGATTCAGGCCGGCAGCCAGGTATTATTGGCAGGTGAGGTACAGTGCCGTTTGGGGGTTTTCTTCGCAGAGGGAACGCACCTGGGCACGGCAGCCTGACGGCGCCGGGCTGGGCTGCCGGGCGGGAGGAATTCGCACCACCCGGCTCGGGTTGCAGGCGCTCGGATCCAGCCGAGGGAGCCGGGGTCAGGGCTGGGCGCTGCCTCCCGCTGCCGTGGATAACGGCAGTCCCCGCGCATTAGGTAGATGGCCCGAGGAAGCGATATGGAAGATTCAAAGAGAGTCTTTCTGTTACTCTCTTTATATGGTTTAAACAATTTTTTTTAAAAGAAAATCTAATTTATCAAACAGTGCAGAACTGGAAATGCTGGTTAGTAGCTTTGAGAATCTTGACAATGACCGATCAGAACGAGCCATACAAAGGCCGGATGCGTTGGAGGGAATCAATGGGTTTAATGCCGTGCCGTGTCTTGTCAGCAGCAAAACCACGCACTTGCCCTCCGCTGTAGCACTGTCATGGTGCAGCGGGCATGATAACCGTTTCCTATGCTGCAGGACCAATTCACCATCAGCCACGGAGCAAATTAATATACAGCAACTACAAATAAAAGACCTGGCGAGTAACTTGGGGTTATTCTCCCCCGGAGGCTTGCTGCCGTTTACACAGGCGCTGAGCGCCATGGCAGCATCAGTTTATAGAGGGGGCTGTCGAAGATGTGAACACTTTTAAACTGCGCCTGGTTAAGGTAAGCACCCAACGCTTTGTTCTTATCTCGGCTCCCCACGCCCGGGGCGCGGCCCAGACCCGCAGAAGGCGCGGGCGCTGCCCACCAAGATGGCGGCGGGATTGGTGGCTCGGCGGAGGCGTCCCACCTGCGGTCTCGCCGCCTTCGACAGCAGCCGCGGGCGCTCATTACGCTTAGCGGCGGCCCGGCGCCGCTTTTCGGCCCGCAGGCCCCATGCAGGGAGGGCTGCTGGCAGCCAGTGCCACCCTTTGTTGTGCGGCCGCGGGGCCTGCCCCTCCTCCGCCCCGCGGGCGGGCCGCTGGCCGTCACACGTGGGCTGCCCGGCCGGGCGCCGGTCGTGGCGGCAGCGGCCGTGCAGCTCGAAGCGCAGCGCCTCACCGCCTCAATTCGTTTTAGCGGGGCTGGAGGCGCGTAACTCTCTGAAGACCTCCCTCCTTGCCCCCGTACTAGCCTTCCGCGGCGCGGGGCGTGCGGAAACGGCTGCCGCCACCACCGGCGGCCCCGGCAGGCCGGAGCAGCCACCCAGCCCTTTCCCTACCCTGGGAGCAAGGGTGCAGGCGTCACAGCGGAGGGTTGTAGAGGGTAGGGGGTGGCGGTGACTTCTTTCCCGTTCACGTTAAAAACGACTTTGGAAGTAAATGCAGCCTCCTCTGAAAGGAGCCTATGAAACCTGAGCTAAGTGTTGCATTTGTTGTTTGATTCGTTGATGCTTAGAGGAAAAAGAATACGTAAATGCGGGTATGACAGAAAGTTAGACATTCAGGGATTTTCTTGGATCTCTCAGTAAATAGCTAGACTTCCCCTCTTAATTCAGCGATCAAGCAAAACGTGCTCCTAAATAATACATACTTCATGCTGTGTTGAAATAGTCGTATTTACAGGTATACTTGAAATTTTGAAATAACTTCCTACCAACAACCAGTTACACTACAACTTTTCAGTGGCGCTTTACCTCGCAGCTTGCAGTTTTTCTGAGTGTTGTAACATGACAGCACAAAGACTTTGCAAAATACTGAGCAGAATCATCTGCTTTTGTTTGTTTCGAAGGAGAACATAGTCCTTCTTCCAAAAGGTAATTTAAAATGATTAATGATTGTAGGATTCCAATCTTGCAAACACTTGTTCTTTAAAGTAAGAACTATTCATGTAACTAAAGGTTTCAAGATTACGACCTTAAATATGTGACATGTAACTAATCACCCTTTAAAAATGGTCTTCTGCCTTAGTCTTTAGTCTGGCCTTGGGCAAAGCTCTGCATGGATCTGATAGGGTTTTGGTTTTTTTTTTTTTCTTGTGTTAGAACTGTAGTTTCAGTACTTAAAATACTTTTTTAATTGAGGAAAGGATTGATAGTCTGAAGGGTTTTTTCTTTAAAAAAAGAAAAAAAGTGTGCATATATATTTTATATTCTATATATGAAATATACATATTTCTTCCACAACAGTTCTGCAGCAAAACAAGTAAAACCAAGTGCTCTTTCATAATGCAGGTCTCCAATATGTTGATTTTTCTGTCTATGTGGGTGAATTGTATAAAATTGTTTTACAAGTTCTGTTACTGTAGTTTATAACAGTATAATTAAAACAAGTATTTTTTACATTTTAAAATACAAAATGCACTTCTAGGCTGTGAATGGTGTGTGGTGATTCAGTCCTCTGGGACAGTCTCTCCTATGGATGAATTTGTGTGGTGTCATTAACTATGGTACATTTGTGTGAGTTACTCCTTCCACCCCCATCATCATCCGCCTCACTGGAATCTCATGGTTTCTTCTAATAACATTTTACTTGCAAACGATTTTTGTGGATGCCTATGTTATGAAGGGAGTTTGTACTGACAGAACCCTAAGGTTGCTTTGTTTGGTTCAAAATAGCGCAGGGCTATTTCAAATAGAGGCTGCTTTTTACTTTTATTGTTAGCTTTGAGTAGGTGACACATGCTTTTTGAAAGTGTTTGTCAAGCAGAAATATTTCATATTTCAAGTACAGATAATTTGGATGAGATTTTCTGGATTTTTAGTTATTTCACCTGTGTCTGGCTGGGGTTTTTAATTAAACATAGGGTTGTTTACAAAATGTACAGTTTTCTTACTATATATGTCAGACAACTAGAATATTTAGGTAATGTTTCATTTGGGGTTGGCAACTTACTTTAACCTTTCTATGTCAGATTATTTGTATGGTTTTAAAGTTAATGTTAAATGTTGCTTTTACAATCCCAAGTGTGCAAAATCACAAATATCTGAGAGCCAAGTAATTGTCATTCCATACACCAGTGCTTTAATGACATTTTAGCTGATTCACATCAAACTTTTCATTGCTGTTTTTATGACCCTCAGAATTATGCCGCATGGTTATTTTTAAATTAAGTAAGCATTTCTATTGATCTTGAAGAAAAAATGTTTGCTGAAGATGTGATGCCATGCAAGGCTTTTGTTTTGGTTGTTGGTTTTGCTTTGGGTTTTTTTTTTCTCCCCTGTTATAACTCTGCAGTTTCATTATTGCTTTAAGCCACCCAACTAGATCCTTGCTGGAAGAGGCAATCCCACCCACCCGTTCCTCTCCCCTGGTCTCATGTTCTCACCTGGATTTCCATGTCAGTTCTACTGACTAGAGAAGGAATTACACTCCTTTGCTCTTTGAGTTTAAAAACTAGTAGTTTATTTTGCATATTTGAATTTCATTCGTATCAGCAAGCTCATAGGGCTTTGTTTCTGCTATGTGAAGATTGGAGCTAAGTTGAAGCAAGAAGTTGAAGCATGCAGCCTGAGGAAATACAGAATACAACACTCCGTTTGGTTTAATTTTTGAGGAACTGGGCCAAAATAAAATGGGAGGTCTTGTTTCCTGAGCTTCACTTTTATTGATTGAACTTGCTAGCTAGGAAAAAGCGATAAAGCAAGACTTTGTACAGCTGCATCTCACAGAACCTCTGTTGGTGTATGCTCCTCATGACTGCACCTTGTATCAGTGCTGTGCTTGGTCTGGCATTCATTCCTTTAGAAAAGGATGTTAACAATCCAGTCCTGCAGATAGTGGCTCTGCCCATTTCTGTAACTTTTTTAAAAATAGAAACATTTGAGAGTGAGATTCTCATTGTCATTGGTGACTTTTAAGTTGGGACTTCCCTGCTGGTGTTATGGCTAACAGGTGTAATTGAGCTGTCTCCTTTACTAGGTGTACCTTTTACTTAATATTACAGGGGGATCAAGTTAATCTCCCTTGAAGAGTCTCCATGATTTATACTTTGTTGAGTTTAAATAGCTAGTGAGCTGAACTCACTAGCTATTTTGACTGAGGTTCAGGACCAACCAGTCCTACGTCAAATAAGCCATAACAGCTGCTCTTTTGGTGTGTAATCTCTGTTTTGAGGCAAGGTAATTTTTGTTTTCTTTTCAGGACACTTGAAAAATATTTTCAACAAAATAAACCACTGAAATGTCCTGGATGAACTGATTTTGTTAAATACTCCTCATGCACGTGGGCATGTTTATTGTTCTCTTATGAGTTCAGTGCTGCAAAACACTGGTTCACAGTACTATACCTACAGAGTTAAGAAATCACTTGACTTCACTGGACTTGGCTGATGATGATCGAGGCCCTGAACTGAGCTCTGTGCAGGACTTCCTTGCACAGCAAGTTACAGAATGGGCTCTTAATTTATCTGAGAGCAGGTAGGACTGAATTCTGGCTGTGCAGCCACTGTCAGTGAAGTTATGTTGGGTGCTGCATGCACATAACCTGGGCAGATTTAGTAGGTAGATTGAAGTGGTGAGGTCTGGTTGCTGCTAATTTAACATAAAGTTGGAAGGATGTTGTAGTTAATAAAAAGCAAGAGTGATTATCTTAAAACTGTTTATTGGCACAAGTTGTGTTGTGGCTGGCAAAGGTGCACCATGCTACAGATACATGCGTTACTACTGTACATTAGAATCCACCCCTCTCCCTGAAGGCTGTTTGGTGAGGAGGTAATACAGATATAAATAAATTGAAGGAGCCTTTCTTTATATACATATATTCCATATATGCTATATATAGGATTTCTGGGGTTGAGTGGCAGCTGGCAGCTAGGATGGGGAGGGTGGGAGTGTAAGAGATCCAGCAGCTCTTTAGGGCACTGCTGACAGCCTATGCTGAGTAAGGTCAGGGTGGTTTGGGAAAAACGCTGCATGTGGCTGGTTTTAATTGAGAAAAAAGTGTATGTTCCACAATCTTGGGAAATACTTTTCTTTCTACATCTAGACTGTCACTGATGAATGGAGCCTCTCAAGTAGTAAAGCTCTGTGTTTGATAGCATTTGATGAGGATCCTCATAATAAAGTTGTCTTTCATATATAAAATTATATATGGTTTGAATTTGTATCTGCTTTTCCTGTAAATGCATCTAGATGCTTACTTTAAAAAGAAAAATTGCCAAATGCCACTAAAACACTTTTCAAATGCAACATGTAAGTATGAGGAAATTGTTACACTTTTCAGTAACCTTTGTTTATTGCATTGATCGATGGTTGACTAATTTGGCATTTTTCTCCTGCAAACAGTAATTTGTGCACCTTGTGCACTGACATTACATATATGGTCTAACTGGATCATGACTGTACACCGTTGCCTTAATGTAAGACTGACCAAAGAAGGTATGGCCGTTTCTGGCACACAGATATTAATGAGGTTATCAATTTGGGGTATATTGTAACAAACTGAATTATTTGGTACATTATTCTAGCAGAGACTGAGTTAGGTGAACAAAATACCATTTATCTTTATTCGTAGATTGTTCTACAGGTCATTATTGATTTCCAGATTTCACGTAATTATTATAAGTTACCACAGTGACATTAACAGTAAGCAGATTATCTTGGGTCAGTGGTTGGGGGAAAGTATGTTGCTAACAAATGGGAAATTTAACGTAAGAAAGAATAAGCTGCATGTGAGAAAATATTTATAAAGGGAGTGCTAGCTGTGAAAGTAATGTTTGAAAAATTACCATAAAATGTACACTTAATTTCTAAAATGTACACTTAATTTCCACTTAAAGGTATTTGCACAGTAAAGGATTTTCTTTATTTTACAAAACGAAGCACTATCTAACTTTTCTGAGCAAAAATACATAAATATTTAATTTCACAAAAGAAACTTTATAAACCTACTTTCCCATCAGCTTAGCTTTTGCAGGTCAGCATTTTATTATAAACTCTTGGTTTCTTTACAAATAAGATGTAGTTTATAGTAAATAATTTCAGAATTAGCCATGGAAATTTGGGAAGGTTGACCAAGGAAGAGTTTTTCTTTAAGACTTTTTTTAGTTCTCAAGTGGTGACAAGGAAACACTACTATGGGATTGCTGAGCAAAATGCAGTGTATGCTGTAGGCATTTCTGCTGGCTTTCCTTCATCTTCTGTGGGTGCCTCTTCTCCATTTTGTTTTCCTTTTTCACAAGTCTTCTAGTTGTGATCTCTCTTGACCCTACTGTGTGAGCCACACAGGACACTGGTAAAATCAGAGACTACTACTGTTGCATTAAAACAGGAATGCACAAGTCAGGAAAAAGACTGTGACGGCAGCAAGAGGAAGTCAAAGGTGTACTGTTTTACCTATAAAATAATGCAGTAGCCTTTAGCCGGGGCTAGAGGTTTTGCGCGTTTATTTGGCGTTTAATACTGAAAGTTAGCACAAGTATTTGTAAAAAGTCCCTAAATAGATTTCGTTAAGATCTGTTTTTCTATTGTGATCTGTTATCACAGTTCAGAAAAAATAAGAATAGTTATAAGCACTATCAGTCTAAAAAGGCAAGTGAGTGACAAATAGAGTGATTATTTTCTTCCTGGTTTTCTGCCTTTGAAACAAGTTTCCTAAGATAAACCCTTGAAACCCATATGACTCAATTTAAGTATTAATTGGTGCTTATAAATGAGTGCCTTTTATTTATTCCTAAGAAATAACATCTCTGATCTGTGCATAAATATACTTTTTCATCAGAAGTTTACCTTAACTTAGTGTTTTGTAATAATATTTTAAAACCTTATATTAAAATGTTTAACCACTTTGGCATTAGTATTCTAAGTTCAGCATTCTGTAAAACGGTGTATGCCTGTACAGAATATAAGCAGAAAATACTTGTACTTTTGTGATAAAGTATGCTTATACCTGCCTAGCTGAGTTGATAATGAAGCTATTTGAAAGCATTTTAGAAAGCACTTCTTTAGACAAACCTAAGAAACCTACATTCCTCTTGTCCTTATGTCTCCAAAGCTATATCCATCTTTAGTTTGATTTTTATCTTTTATAGGATTTTAGCACTGCCATTTGTTAACCTGAACACCAGGGAACATACTCTGCAGTTGGTATTACATTTCCATGTTTATCACTCATGGTTCTCACAAGTTCTGTGCAATAGCTACATTATAAAATCTTCTGAATACTGTGTTCAGTGACTTCAAACAAATCTTTTAAAAGAAAATCTGTGTTACATTAGTTTACTATTTTTCTGTACCCGTGGGTGTGCTTTTTACACAGCTGACTATGGATTCAGTCTCTTGGCAACTGCTTGTTGATCGTATTAACAAGTTGTGTAAAGATTTCTGCCAGGATCAAGAGACAAGGCAGGATCACTGCTGAGCTGTGCTCACAGATACCAGGGTACAGGTTCTTGCTTAAATTAAGGCATGAGCCAGCAAAGCATAATTGCTGCAAATACCTTGCCTGATCAGCAGCATAAAGTCTCCCTTATTAACCAGACCAGTATTAGTCACTTTTTGGGCTTTAAGACTGCATCTTGTGATAAATAAACCACAGTCAGGAGCAGGCTGAGGGTGTGGATTATGTGTGGTGTGTGACAGATAACAGGTCGGGGTTTTTTAATCCCCACAGCAACTGTTACCACATCTGGCACATCTGGCACATCTGGCAGAAGGGTGCATGCCTGGTGGCATTGCTGCTGTCACCAGTCTGAGCACAGCTACCCTGTGTTTTAGGAATGGGGCAGAGATGGGGAAGAAAATAATTCTGCAAGATGGATTTGAAATTATGCTGTGCCACCTTGCTTCAGAGCCAGGGGATGATGCCGGAGCTGTTCAATTAGCAACATGTATGCAGCCTGAGAACACGGAGGGAGGGAGAGGCAGGAGAGACTTTGAAATGGGTGTGTATGTGGCTGCCAGCAGATGTAGTCAGGATCCCGTGAATCACAATGTTTGTGGTAACAGTGAAATTCTTATAGCCCACACAGTTTTGTTGTTCTATTTATTTATTTATTTTCTCCTCACCTTTCTGTTTAGTAATAACAGATTGCAAAGACAAATGTTTTTCTTCCCTTTCCAAAAGGATTAGGGCATGGTAAATTTTAAGAGATGAGAGGCCCTACAGAGGATAGGTAAACCCACACAGGGTGCAGTTTGTACCTTGTTAAGGACAGCTTTGCAGCAGATCTATGCTTGTGCAAGTGGGGGCAGAGGTGTTTTGAAGTAGGGTGGTTTCATGTTAGCTTGGGCCAAAGTGTCCTGTGCTGTGTACTCTTTAATGTGATTGAGTGAAGTACTTGTGCCATGTGGGAGGTAGCAGCAATTCACTAAGCACACGTGCAAATGCCATGTGTGGATGCACTGACTCATGTTAATGTAATTACCTCATTGTAATTGAGTTAAGTACAATTGATTTAACAGTAGTGAAGATGAGCCCACAGTTACAGTCTAAGATGTGAGTACATATTTGATTGTCAGGGTTAGTGATTCTTGCAGGAGGCTGAAAATTTTCTTCATAACACAGAGAATGAAAAATGTGCTTAGCTTCAGCCACATACCCAGTCCAAGTAGAACTTGGAGTTTTTGCTTCCTTGCATATATTTTCCAAATACTGTGTGACTATTGGTAATATACCTGTTGCAGAGTGGGAGGGATCAGCACGCTGTGCTTAGCACCTTTTTATTTGATTAGCTGTTCTGTAGGCTGACTTCCAATACCGAGGTAGAAATATCTTGTCACTTACTTGCTTTAGGGGGGATCTCATGGCAATAATTTTTAAAGCCTTGTCCTGCAAGCTTGATCTCCCAGGAATGTTTCTCATTCTTGCTTTATATTAGTTCACAGTTACTAGGAAGCTCCACTGTTGACCCAGACTTACTCCAACAGTAGTCCCCATCTTAGTATGTTAGCATTTACTAATCCATAATGTTGGAAGCAATGAATGTGTGAAGCTGACATGAGAAAAAGGGGTTGGAAAAAATCTTGATTTGCTTATCAATTAATGAGCTTATCAGATATTAATTGTATAGATTTGGTATATTAATACAAAAATATTCTCAGTGAAGTGTTTTATCTCTTTTTTTCCTCACTTTGAAAAAAAATTCTTTTTCATGAAGAGGACTGGACTGGTCTCTGTAGTTACAGATGAAAAGGGTTTATCACAGATGCCAATTTTTTTACGAAGAGTTCATCTGTGTGAGCCCTGAGTTTTTACTGTAGTGTATGACAAATGTAACATCCCACAAAGAAAAATATTTTGGAATTACAGTTATTTACTAAACATCACTTATCTCTTAAAGGTTTAGGTGAGCAGTACTCCGAGGGTCTGATTTGGCATCACAGTTTAGCCCATTGAGTTTAGCTGCATCGGAAGGAGCGGTCTTACCTGCTTCGCTCTTTCCGTGCTGGCCCAGGCTCCAGCATGAGTCAGTTCATCAAGCTAAACCTGTTTTAAAAACAAGGCAAATGAACACCCCCAAACCCCATCCTCTTTTTATGGAATTAATTTTGTGCTGGCGTTGCTACCTTAACAAATGATGATTCAGATGAATGCCTGGTACAAGGGGTGGAGGAAAGAATCTGCATCTGCATCTGGGAAGAGCAGAAGGGAGCTGCTCCCTTTTCCTGAAAAGAGCATCATTTAAATAAAAATTATGTTAACGAGTTTATGTGAGTAATTCTGACAGTTTTGTTGTCATTCCAGAAATACTCAGTTTCTGAAAATAGGATACTCTGTATGTATCTACATAGAGGTAGCCATATCCCTATCTTTGTCCACACATATTCTCAGAAATTTAGTAAGATATTGTAGATTAAAGTTGTTGTTTAAAGAATCAGATATTTTTATTTTATGAACATTATTCATTTGTGATGTTTCGTTTTAACCAGTTTGTTTTGTTTTTAAGAACCAAAATACTGTATTTGGACAAAAAACTTTCCTGGGTAGCTTTTCGTATTAAATAGAGCAGAAAACAACATGGACAAAATCAAAATACTGCATGCAATTGTGAGTACAGGTTGTTACAGTATAAAACACAACTAGTATATGTTATAAATCTAAGCCCATTATTAAGCATATTACCATTTCTTTATTAGAAATCCCAGTTAAGCCCTAAAGCTGAAGCGTGTTAAGGAATCTAAGAATATTCCTGACATTTAAATGGTGTATGACTGAATCAGAGGTTTTCAAGGCTTGTGGGCAGGCTGCATCAGAAACGATGCAGTGTTGCTCTTTGATGTAGAAAAAGGAACAAAAACCAGATGCAGCAAATGTTTTTATGTATAACAGGTCATTAATAATGCATCGTGGTGCATGCGAGGTTGAGGTTGGGCTGTTTTTCCAAATTTCAGGTAAACACCACTACTGATAGCCATCTATCTAGTAGTGATAGTTCAAACTCTGAGACTTGGTGAATAAAGCTTCTGTTGGCCCAGCTGGTTTTACTCTGCATTTTGAGCAGTGAAATACTAGCAATTCCTATCAATTCCTGTCAAAGGGTATGTTGCTGCACAGCCTGCCAAGGCTTCCTGCAGGATTTCATACAGCCTCACATCCACACTGGAATAATCATTGTGTTCCCTGACGCTGACAAGGTTGTGCAAAAGCTTTGTCATCCTCTCCCTGCTGTGTGAGGTGGCTATGAGCTTCTGGAATTAGTGCATTACTTCTTTGTGGGTACAGATATTAGTAGTGTATTTTTTTAACCTTTAAGAATACCAGACAAGCCGATTTATGAGGTTAGATTTGTTAGTGTAGTGAGCAGAAATGCAAGAGCTCTAACACACAACATTTTCTTAGACTGTGCCTGTCTAATTAGAGGCATATTTATTGTGTTACCCAAAATTGCTGGAACTTTTTTTTCTGGAGAAGCTCTTAGTCTTGCTTTGGTATCAATACTTCTGTTGTCCTTTGGTCAGTGAAACTGTTATCTGCTCGTCTATTTATGCCTTTAACCCTACATGTGTTTTATAGGAGAAAGTGAGAATCTTCATTGTTCATGTTCCATATGGCTAAGGCAGGCAAGGTTTTCTCCTGAGCTCATCCCTGTGCACCCTCTGTACAATCCCAGGGCTCTCAGGCCTCCTCTCTCACAGCAGGAGGGGGATGTGCAATCAGAATCTCTATTTCCTATCATTATATAGAGCTTGGATGACTTCTGGCAAATGGTAAATCCTGCTTATCCCCTTTCTTATCTGTAGTAGTTTTGAGTCTCTACCTGAAGGTGCAGATAGTTTTTGACGAAGTGAACAAAATCCAACACAAAAAGTGAGTATGTTCCTCAGCCGTCCAAGCCTGGTGGGAATAGAGCATAGTGCCTACGCAGTGTCCACATTGGTACTTACATCTTCTCCAAGTCTGTGTTACGGTACTTTCAGGGATCTAGTTAAGGTAGAATGTAAAGGGCCTATCGGGTGGGACTGCCACTTGTGTTGATGACGATCTCCTTGCTACTGCTATAAGAGCAAGTAGTGATAGAACAAGGGAGGGTGGCTTTAAACTGAAAGAGGGTAGATTTAGATGAAATATAACCAAGAAATTCTTTACTATAAGGGGGTGAAATAACTGGAAAGAGGTTGCCCAGAGAAGTTGTGGGTGCCCCATCCCTGAAAGTGTTCAAGGCCAGGCTGGATGGGACTTTGAGCAACCTGGTCTAGTGGAAGGTATCCCTGCCCATGATTGCAGCATCTTTAATGTCCCTTCTAACCCAAACCGTTTTATGATTCTAAATTCTTGGAAAGTGATGTGGTATTTTGGGGATTGCATAAGGTAGTAGTAACAGATCTTCCCTGAAGATTCATTGTGTTCCTGCTCTTAGGTTTTCAGGTTATTTCATATAACGCTTTCATCTACCATCTCTCAAAACCAGATTTACTTAAAAGCTGAATCATTCCCATGCATAGATGGTTTTTCAGTTTTTCCTGGTAAGTTCACACCACTGCATCTACCACAGCTATTTGTAGCTATAACTGAGAGTCAAAGACTGCACAAACAGATATTGACCTATGCTTAGGTGAATCTAATGGTAATCATTAGAGTTCATTTAACCAGAGCTTGAAAAATTGCTCAGTAGCCTGCCTTCTCCTGTGCTTCTCCTAATTCTGCTGGCTTTCTCTCCCAGTAGGATAACTGTCTGGAAGTTGCTGGTGCAAGAACTGCTTAGCACATACATCCAATGTAGGTACTGCCTGGACTAAAAAAAGCTCTTGTGGTTAAATACTGCTACATACCTCTTTCCCCCATAACATAATATGTATAGGAGGCATTTGCGGAACTCAAGTTACTGGCAGGTAATTTTTTCTGCCAGCAAGAGCTTTCTAGCTAACGTTTTATTATACTTTGTAATGGGCACCTTGTGCTGCCTGCTTTGTAATTTGGCCTCTGTTTATCTATTTGATCAAGGTAGGTTATGGAGTTGGCTTTAAATTACATATGCATTTGCACATGCACATACACATGTATATAAACTGTGATAAGGGAAAGTTGAGTTGTATGGTCAAGGAGGAAGAAACTAAGAAAATTCTCAAGCTGCACATACAGCTGCAAGTGTAACCCCTTTTTACTTCTCTCACTTTAATTTATACTTGCTTGATTTTATGATCACCTACTACACCCCCAACATGTGTTATGCTTTCAAGTACAAATGGCTGCATTTTGCATAGTAGCCAGAAAAATAAACATTGGTGTGAATATGGTCATAAGATACGTCACTGAAAGGATTCTAAATAAAGAAAGGATACACAGAATTTAATGTTTGCCACAACTCAGCTGTGTTTTGTGCATCACAGTTACTATGCCATGTACCTATGATTTTAGCCTTTGGAGCTTTCTCTTCCAAACAGTTCAATAAAAGCAGAGCCTGGAATTTGTTTACTTCTGGCATTAAAAGCAAACAGCTCAGGGAACAGGCAGCTTTTATTGGACCTGTAAAGGAGTAACACTGATGGTAGAGATTTCAGGCTGTAGTTTGTTTACTATGGGTTTCATTTTTGGGGGAGTACTAAGCTGTTGGTGTGGGGCTGGTTTGCAGCTTTCACTGCTGTTAGGCAGACTGTGAGACCAGACCATTACATTAATGCAGCAAAGGGCCTGAGTGGAAATAAATACGTTGCAGTGAAGGCTTCAATTTTTGTACAGTACTGTTTCGTTTGGTTTGCTGGTTTTGTTGTTTTTTTTTTTCACCATATGAAGTGTAGCATTAAGAGGAGGAGAAGTGTTTGGCCAGAACTGAGAGGAATGAAATCATTGTATAGAGGGCTGTTTTAATGTTATTACAGATGGGTACAACAGAAATAAACATCTCGGAAAGCCAGTGTCCTTGGTCTTGTGGTGTACCTGGAAAGGGAATATTGGGAAGAGAAGATACTTACCAATTCATCAGCCAGGATCTGTACCCCCAACAGGCAGTGGAAGCCTGAGCGTGCCACATGTGCCACCGATGCCCTGTGGAACACCATGGTTTTAGTGTGAAAGGAAGACAGGGGAGAGTCTACAGCTCAAATTGTGATATTGAAAGGATATTACTAGGTGATGCAGCTAAATCATAAGCATGTGTTTGGAAGGATTTCTCTGTGGAATGTTTGCCTTATAATTGCATCAGAATTAATCACCTGCCTACGTTTCATAATGCAATGTGTCTGATGTGTGTGAGGTGTAACCAACCCACAAAAGCAGACAAATTCAGCATTCACAGGCAGATGCTTCTGGGTCTGCTCTCCGCACTGTTGATGGGAGCTGTGTCAGCAGACTGTAAGAGGAAGGACTTGTCCTTAAGGAACCCCTTTGTGTGTTCCTGCTGCAGCTATCTGACCCTTTTTCAGGAGCCCTTGTAAAACATTTACATTCTTTGGCAGAGCATGCTAAAATTACAGCATAAAAATGACAGTTTCAGTATTTGAGTCTTAATATTTAAGTAGTCTTGCGTTGTGTAATCTGAGCAGAAGCCAACATTACTGTCATTTGATTAATGCAGTTGTATGTGTGGTATTCCAGTTTCACAAGTACTTTCTCAATAAATATAATCATAACTATAGTAATAAGATACTATTTTAAAAGTAAACACCTATGCTAATAAATTGAAAAAAGTCTTTGATGGTTAAAATCCTTTGTTCCCATCCATAAAAATCACTTTTATCACATTTACTTTTGCAAAGTTTTGCTTTACATGCTGTTTTCTCATTTGCGTCACTGTAAATTCAGACATGTTTCATTGAAACGTTGTTCCTTTGTAACAGAATATAGTTTATGCATTTATAACAGAAGTGACTCCAAACTAGCCATTTCTGTCAGCTTTTAAAATGCAGCTGTTCGAGAACTAGTTCACAGTAATGTTACAAATTAAATACTCTCCCAAATAATAATTTAAAGGTGCTGCTAAGTTCAGGTTGCTTTTTGAATCATCAGTGCTATCTCCTTCTACTACCCTGTATTTCTAAAAAAATAATTTGAAGTCACTCACTCATTTCCTGTTACGTCCCGACCATGTTAGACACTGATTACTAGTTTCACTGCTCTCTAGTACCTCAACTGTCATGTATTTAGATGATCTGACAATCCCTTCCCTCCAAAACTATGCGATAAATGTTTGAAGTGTAGAATAACTTTGTGCTTATTCTTCCTCCAAGACAAAAGTGTTCTTTTATTCAAATATCTGATTATCTAATCAATATTTGTAATTCTGATATAGTTGTATCTAATGAAGATATAGCTGACTGTAAATTGGTAGAACTGGTGGGATACTGGATTCTCCTATACTAGATTAAAAAATTTAAAAAATTAGTAAATGTATAATCTCCTAAAAATAGCTGAGATTAACCATAATTTAAAAACAAAAACCAAAACCAACCAAACAAAACCCCAAAACAAACAAAAAAAAAAACCCCACAAAAAAAACCAAAACCAAAACCGCAACCAGAAATGCTAGAGAACTTGAATTGTAAGTCAGGAGCTGTTAATACATGTTGCTGTTTAATTTGTCTTTTATAGTAAAGGAAAATGTGTTCTGGTTTTACAGTATAGATAATATTGTGAAAATAGCTACAACTTAAACCAGCCCAAATAAAAAATTCAGCCTATTTAGCACTTCTCTGCTTTATGAGCAATGGCATTTGAACACCACCAATTTTGTCATATATTCTTCTCTTATTTTTGTGTTCATGGTGACTTTGATTTTAGTAAACAGTCTAACCAGTATTTTTATTTTTGCGTTTCAATTGTATATTGGCATTTTAAATAAACTGAATTAAAAAATAAGTACTAAATGCAGGTTCTGACCTCTAACTGATTTAGAAGGATTGGTGCATTGCCTGTTGATCATCCGTGTATCATTT
This sequence comes from Lathamus discolor, assembly GCF_037157495.1. NCBI lineage: Eukaryota > Metazoa > Chordata > Aves > Psittaciformes > Psittacidae > Lathamus > Lathamus discolor. The sequence goes on along the minus strand of NC_088888.1, from coordinate 66,447,068 downwards.
GTATCATTTGTGCAGTGCCTTGCACAGTACAATGTGAGTCCAAGGACACCTGTACCATAAAAGTAAAAATAATATTTGATCAAAAGCTTGAGAATAGTTTAAGAGAGGTTCCTGTTTACAAGATAATGGATTTTTATTTGGGGATTGCTTAGGGCATAGTTACTCCCATTTGGCTAAAATATCATCCGTGCTCACTTACAGCAGCTTTCAAGCAGACAGCTTTCTTCTCTCTCAAGTATTAGAAGGGGTCATTGAAGCATGGAAGGGCTTTGCACTAATGCAGCTGATGGTGGTTTTTAGGTAGCATCCTCCACAGCAGGGATTTATGGTTTCTGAGGCAAGGACCCATGAGGTTGCAGTCATGGCACTGTGCTGGGCTGGCAGGCTCTCTTCTCAGTCCAGGGCCTGGGAAGGGTTGTGGTGGTTGGTGATGGTATGGGGGCAGTTCTTCAGGCTTCAGCCTGTAGGTAGCTGGGACCAACCAGAAGAGAAGGAGAAACAAAAGGAGGTAGTGGCAGGGGCAGACTGCTAGGACAGTCCAAGTCAGGATTGGGCTGTAAGACCTCGTTCTGGTTCCAGGCCTTGAGCCCCTCCAGTGCCTTCACAGCCTGGGAAGAGAAGGGAGTTGTCTCTTCCATGGCTTTGAGAGCCTGTAGCCACTGTAACTGTCAGCCATTTCCTCCACAGATGAGTTTTAGCTTGAAATGTCAGCCAGGCCATTCCCCCAGCCCTTTCCTTGTAGGCTACCACCCCTGCTCTTTCAGTGTGGCCCAGCCCTTCCACCACCCTGTCCCCTGCCCCTTGAGAAGGTCAAGTTGCTGCGTTCCAGCATGATCTAACCGCCATATCTCTTACCGCCATCCTTTCTACCCAGTAGTCCTGCTTCAGTTTACTGCTCACAAGTAAGATTCTTTCTGTCCTGGATGTACATTAGCCTGTACCTACGAACACAGCCCAGCTACCTGCTCCCCAGCTCACCGTTCCCCCATTGGTCTGCAGAGTTGTTGATAGCTCCCTGTTACACCACGCTTATGGAAGAGAGGCAGGTTGGTGCATTGGGTTATATTTTGCTATGAGAATAGGGTGAGCTGAACTGTCTTAACATGTTCAGAACTCCCTCTGTACTGCTGACTTGAATCATTTGTATGCAGTATAATTTTTCAGTGTCAGCCTGTGGCTTCTGTAGTTGTCCACAGTGTTGGCTGCTCTTCTGTTTACCAGTGAGACGTGAACTGGTCAATTTTCTCATGTAAAGATGGGATGCAAAAAGGTGGGTGAACCACTTTCTTGGGATTTTCCTGGTACTATTTTTCGATACTGGTAACCAATTTAAAGATTAGGGACAGCTTCCCAGAGATGAATGCTAAGGGTCTGCAGTAAGAAAACATGATTCTCCTTTGGGCCTGTTTTATGCAGGAGAAGGGAAAAGTGCATATGGAGAGAGAGATCTTGTTACATCTGAATTAGCAGAGCAGTCTAGGCCTGATTTCTTTTTAATTATATGCAGTCTCTTTGGGATGGTAGGAGGTGGTGAGGAAACCTTTATATAGCTAAGACATCTCCTGGCATAAGGGGATTGTCGTTCCCATGCATAGGGGTGTATAGAGAAACACAGAAACGAAGCTCACGGACATCGTGAGGCAGGCATGGAAAATAGGAGGTGCTGCAGTTGTTTCTGAAAATTTGGTTAACAACACCAGCAAGGTGTAGTAAATCTGGAGGAAATTGTGGTTTAGTTTTAGGTGAAATCGCTCTTACCATTGAGTCTGTGCTTTCTGCCCAAGTATATTTTCAGTACTTGAAAAATGCAGCAAACTGTGTGGGTTGTACATTGCGCCTTCCTGTGCTTCTGCACTTCCACCTGTGTTTACGGGACAATCTACATTGAAATCAGCTGATTTTTAGATCTGTGAGAACTGTGTTCCAGTATATTCACTGTGCTTTTTAAAATGAGAGAATTGCAGCCATATTCTGTTCTGTTCTGTTCTCGCTGTTAAACCACAGGAGAGATGCCAGACAGGAGACGGCTCAGCCACATCCATCACACAGGATTCAGTGTATTTGTATCCCTTGTGGAAGAAATGAGAGAACCGGGCTTGGTGACATGCATGAATTTGCTGGTGGCCCCCTTTTCCCCTTCTTTTCTTTTTTCTTTTGTATTATTTTTTTTCCTTCTTTTAACTTTTTCGGGGGAGGGGGAGAGGGGAGGTCTAGGACTCTGACACCTCCTTTCTTCAGGTGATAGAATGCAAGCAAGGCTTGTTTTGACCTTTTCCATGGAGGTTTGGGAGGCTTGAAAAATACTTAATGGACTCCAAGAAAGTACACAGCTCAGATTATTTTCCATATGTACATATTACGAATTTTCCAGTGTACAGCACATCATCAAGGGAAGAGGTACACCATTCCCATAGTCATGTTTGTTTTCTCCCCCATTGGGAAGTTTTTTCTCAGGCCCTTGTCCCATGAAAAAAGAGTAAGCAGGGAAAAAAACTGCCTCCTCCCAATAAGAATAGAAAAATCTGCCTTAATTATTGGTTGCATAAAAGGACATGTTCATTTGTTCCTAAATTTGTAGAGTCTTCAGGTCTCTGCAATACTGCCTTACAGCAGATGAGTATTGGGAACAAAAAATTAGCTGCTTTCAGTTGCATGAGGTGACTGCAGTTGCCTGAGGGTGGGATAGCCCAGTGTGAGTGAAGGAAGGAAAGGGCCAGGCCACCACCCTGGGGGGATCTGTGGTCACTCCCAAAGGCAGTGTGGTCAGCAGTGAGGGAGCACTTGTAAGGAGGGAGCTTGGAGGTTTTCAACCATTAGAATGCCGTCAAGAGAAGGAGATGCTTCTCAAATGGGTGGACTTCAGAGGATATTACAAACTGTTTGGGAATAACAGCATGGTTTCAGATCACTGAGGCAATGTAATTGGTAAGTTTTCAAGGTGCTGCACAGGACAGCCTTACCTGCCATGTCTTCTTTTGAGGTGTGCTGGTGGTTTTTTTGACTCTGCATAGAACTGATTCAGGGAACAGGGGCAATAGCTGAAAACCTGACATTACCAAGAAGAGGCAAATGGTTTTCTTTCTGAGTCAGTATGAAACTGAGGTGGGGGAAGAAGAACCTTTCCTTTCAGTTATCTGAACTGAGTTCTAAAACTCTATCTTGTGCCTAGCATGACTGATGAGAAAATACTTAAACTAAAAAATGGGAGAAGAGACTGGCTGGGTTTTCATGCCTAAGGTATTAAAAGCACAGAAGGAGGAAAATCGTGTAAATGAGAATTGTACATGCAGTAATACAAGTAAGCTATGCAAAGGAGCAGTGGAAGGGTGAAAACTAGTAGTAGAAGATTAGTTGTGTAGGTGATACACTAACAAAAAATATACTTACTATAGCAAGAGAAAAGGGTGAGGTCATGGAGAAAAAGCATATGAGATGTTTATTATCCAGGCTCTTTTCGTTAGTATACAAAACCAGAACAGCTGGTGCTGAATGTGTAATCAGATATAGAGACAATGGAAACATGGTCAAATAGCATTCGTGGCCTGAACACAAATACTGAAAATTATGCAGAAAGTTAGTAAGGTGTTGTGCATGAAGTGGCACCATGTAAAGAAACAAACAGTAGCATGGACACAGTAGAATCTGGTCAAAATCACTTCGGGAAGGAATTATGAAAGGCCTATTATACAGCTCTAACTTTAAGGTCCTTTCCAGCCCAAACCATTTTATGATTCTTTAAGTTATATACATACAATGTAATAACAATATTATAAGAGAGGAATACTAGTAGGAATGGTAGCATTATGGGTGGGCTATGTAGTCAACCAGATCTGAATTTAAGTGCAGATTGTATTCTAATGATGTGATATTTCTGTACGTGACAGTCAATAGTTTTCTTACCAAAAGAGTAATTCAGAAGTTGTGTTATTTTGGACTAGGATGGAATTGTTGATGTTGTAGGAAACCCATTTATTTAAAACATGAAGACAAAACATGAACTGGGTTAATTTGGTTTAAGTTAAATAGGATGATTAAAAGTCTTTTTTTTTTTTTAAGCAGACTTTTGGTGAATTAAGGGAACTGGTTGGTAAACATAGGTGAGCTGAAGTACTGGAGGCTGACATGGAGAAAAAGGTTAAAATTGAATCTCAAGTAAAGGAAAGCTGTGGGAAATTACCTAATCCTTCAAGCAGAAAACCTTGTGTGAGGGATGTTGGCAGAGAAAAGGTAATGCAAAACGAAGAAGTAGATTATCAAAGGAAGTCACTTCTTGGAAACTGTGGTGGAACAAACTCAAAAGTATTAAGCTGAGTTACAATTTACTTAAAGTTCTTAAGAGTTAAAGCACTTAAAAGTTTCTTCAGACATGTAAATAAATTGAGAAAGAAGAAATCCTTCTGTTGTATAGGGAGCGTGGGTGGTTTTTAATTAGTGTCTGTTGTTCAAAAGCTGAATAAATACTTTTGCACACCTCTCGCTGAGAAGAGTAACAGTGTGAAGAGAGAAACAGGATGGTGAACGGAAACAAGATTCTGAACATGGCTATGGTCGAGGTGGAAATTCAAGCCACAAACTCCAAGTAAATAAAGATGTGAAATCGCGGTGTACCAGCTGCATTACAGTTACTGCCTGTGTACCAGTTCTTTCTGTACTGTCAGTTACTTCCTGACCCTATCTAATAAACATTGTGTACATGTGGTATACATGGCTCTTCATTGCCTTAGAGCTGAAGTGCAAATCTTCGAGAAATAAACTGGTTTATAGCTTTATTTTAAAGTAAAGTTTATTTGCATTATGTTGAAATTAAAAAAAATACTATAGCTTACGGGTGGGTTTTGTGGGTTGTTTTTTTGTTGTTGTTGTTTTTTTGGGTTTTCTTAAAGTGTTAAACACATTCTCATCTTAAAAATCGCCATTTCCACTGTGTGTGCCCTGGAGCTCCTTGAACCGTTCAGTGAACAGAATTAGCTCACTGGAAAAACAAAAATCTATCCCTGTTTCCTCTTCCTCTTATCCCCCTTCTGCCCCCTCCCTTCCCCCTTGCTTTTAAACCAAGTTTGTTTCCTGTCAGATTAGTAAGTTAAATTGGCTTATGGGGAGGACCAAGAAGTGCCAGATTTGGTGCAAGATAAGCCTCTAGGAGCAGGAAAAAGCCCTTGAGGTCAGCAGGAGTCAATGGTGAGTTGTCTTGTGAGTGCTTGGTCTCCGAATTCTCTGTTAATGCAGATGAGCTATGTATTGCTCTTGGAGGGGCTGTTCACTGTAGTTGACTTTTTGTTTGTTTTAGCAGTCTGCCTGCAAAAGTATATTATGTTGGCAAACCTAAAATGAACTTTCGGTGGGCAGCAAAAGTACTTGCAGCAGGCCTTGTATCATGCAACTGATACTATTTTGTAGCTCTTCCCCTACCATTTGCGCTGTACAAAAATTAAATTCTGTTTTGATATAATGCAGGTAAGAACAGTAGTATAGACCCCATGTAAATAGTTCTACTTCTGTGTCTTCTTACTCTGTACTTTACTCACAGGTTGCTGGCTCTTGACAGAATTTCTTACACTCTTCAGTGCAGTTTGCCTTCAAGGATATGCCTTCCTTCGTGTCTGGATTTAATTGTAGATAATTTTGGAGGGAAAACTGTTTTCTTACTTTGGGAAACCCGGCATACTGAGCAATCAGTCAGTCACTAGATAAAAAGGGGCAGAAACGAGAGATACAGAAAATAGATTATCTAAGTAGAATACGAATGAATTACTTTTCTCCCCCCTCTGAAGAATTTAATGTCTGTGGCAGCAGTTGGTCCCAGCCCTGACTGGAAATGGCAAAGTTGTTATGAGGAGGTACTTACAGGGACCCTGTTACCCCTTTCCCTCCCCACTTGTTAATAAAAATAATGCACACATACTGGAGGCGATTGGGCCCCAGTAATAAGCCTTAATTCCAAACTTCCTTTCTTTCCTAGAGCCTGGTGAGAATTGTGAGCACTCTGTGACACTGCCCAGGAAATGGTACTTTTACCAGGAGATGGTCTAAATGGACCATCTTGCTAATACAGTTTATGTTTTGTTACAGTTAAGTTTTCATATTTGTTTTGTAGTAGGAAATGCTTTCCAGGAACTTGTCATCTTGGATTTTTTCACTCTTAGAATTTTTTGTTGTTGCTAATATTCTTACAAAATTGCCAGCATTTTGGACCAGGCCTTTGCTCGTGACTGAGATGTGTGAGACTATCGGCTAAAACAGCAAGAAATAATAGGATATCTATTTAAAAAAAAAAAAAAAAAAAAAAAAGATAGAAATGCTTCTGTCAAGTTAAAAGGGAAAAAGAGAAAAGCTCTGAAATCACTGTATTGACTGCTGGTAAAAATAACAGCAAAGTCCCTGACAGCTGAAAGAGAGAAAAAGGAAGAAAAGCATGTTGCTTTTTAAGTTTTTCCCTTTGTTCATTGGCGGTGTGCCCATACACCCCATTCAGGGCTCTAGAAATGGCTCACTGACTTGAAACTCTGGCTGGTTTTAATTGTATCGGTTTTATTTGTTTAAGTAATGCAAGGAAAGCACTGAGCTAGGTCTCTCACCATTAAATTGTCAACTTTAGAGACATTTTTTGTCCAATTCTGTAGACAAATTGAGGGATTCAGGTTTTAGATATGTTTTGCTGGTTTCCAAATGCCATTTTTTCACAATGGCCTTGAATTGTTATTGTACCCTTAGAGAATCTCACCGTGAGTTGGCTGACAGCGCAGTGATATACATTTACATAGTATGTCAGATGGCACCAAATCCATCTATAATATTAAAAAGCTGTTGAGGTGTACTCAAGGAGAGTACTGTGCAAAGTCATTTGGAATGTTTTTTTCAACATTTTCTGTTGTTAAAGGATCTTAAAAAAACCTAAATATGCAAAAAAATGTATAATTGTGCACTTGCATAACAATTTATGAAAGCATAATTGTTCCATTACTTTGGCTTTTACATATTTTTAAAATATTTTTTAAATTCCTCTTGTAAATACAGTGCTTAGTTTGGAAATAAGTTCTGGGGCTAAAAGTGAAGTTAGAAAAATAAAAACATTTTAAAAAACTAATAATACCCTGGTTTAGGTTGTGTTTTAGTAATTATTTCTTTTGAAGTAAAGTAGAAGATGTTATGTGCATATCAGATGTCAGTCTTTCGGCATTTGTTTTGTCAGTGAAACTTGGAAAGAAAAACACTTAAGTCTTGCTGAGACATAACTATATCTTCATTAAGTTATAGTTAAAAAGACAATAGCATCCATGCCGTGTTTGGTGTTGCTGAGAAATAAGGACTTACATTTATCGACTTGAGGTTCACCTTATGATCACCACCCATTAGTGTTGTCATGATTTTCTTGCTTTGGAACATTTCACTCTGTTTTAGTTTGGGACAAAATACATGTTCTTTGGTTCTTTCCTTTTAACAGGATTTTCCCTGGTGGCTGCTGAAGTGTGTGTATGGAGCTAGAGATGGATTCATGCCACAGGCAGAATCAGTTGTTTCAGTTGATAAGTGGTGGTGTCATTTTTAGGGATATTCTGAACTTGGATGTTTCTTTGTTGTGACAAAGATCCTCTTACTGCTGCATAGACAAGGAGGGCTTGCTTGAAATAATATTGCCTTCCTGAATCGGTTTCATTGGTTTATGTTAGAACTGCTGTCTCCAGTTGTATCAGTGAGAAAGGTTGCATATTTCCTTTCCATACATCATGTTTTCATTTAAAAAGCTAGCCAAGCTCCTGATTCAGGGGACAGATCTTAAATTTTTCTACTTTAATGTGTCTTGCACCTCACACTGTATTGTCGCCTCCCTTTTCCGCTTTCCGTTTTAAATAGTACTCAACCTCTTATCTAGAAAGTCAACTATTTGTCTCATGCTTCACACTGTTAAAACATTTTGTGATAGAGCCACATGTACTAGAGCTGTACAACTGGATAAGCAAAACCCAGCCTTCATCCTAACCAGGGGAGCTGTGTTCTTGCTTACTTTCGGCTGCTGGAAAAATCACAAACAACTGAGTCCCTCAGCCAGACTGGCATTGGTAGCATCTTGTTGGAATTAGGAATGATTGCTGCTGGGTAGGCTGTGAGGACTCAACTGTTCTGGTACTTCGGTTTTTTGGAAGCAAAGGTGCTTATGCTTTCACATGGTTTCATTAAAATAAATATTCCTAATAATCTTATATTTTTTAACTTAGTCTATTAGTTCTGTGAGCAGTGGACTCTGCAGTGGCATCTCTCTTTAGAAAGACAAGGAGAAGTTAAATGATACAAGTCCCCTAACTGTTTCAGAACCAGGAACTGGAATTCTGTTTTTCAGTCTTGCCAGGTGTGATGCAGCTCCAGATTAAGCTGGCTGAATCACAGAAAAGTCAAGGTTGGAAGGGACCTCTTGAAATCATCTGGTCCAACCTTTTGCTGAAAGCAGGGCCTTGGATTAGGTGATAATCTGCCTTTAAGGTAAATTTTAGCTATTTCCAGAAAAAGGAACTGTACTTTTCTGGGCTTATTTGTTTAATTTTTCTCATGGTGAGCTACTTCTCATGTCTAGATGGAGTTTCCCATGAAGCAGCTCGGGCCTGTTGCCTTCTGTCCTGTTCTACATATATCCTTGGGAAGAGGCCAGCTCCCTCCTTTGTGTCTGGGCCATGAACTCTTGACATGTCAGTCCTTGCGCTCTGCTGAAATAGTGGCATGGTGCTGCAGACCTCCCATACCCATAACGTGATTACAGGGATCCCTTCTCTGGGATTGCCCTCTGGTTTGAGCACATTCTTTAGTTGCACTTGTCAGACAGCAGATGTGACTTACAGAGTCGAGTGTCACTCGGCTCTTTTTGACATGTGAGTGAGTGGGATGACACCTTCTTGACTCTATGGTTCAACCAATGAATGCTGGAGAACAGAGGAAGAATCAGTCAGGAAACATTTTTTTTCTTTGCTATGAAGAGTTTGTGAGCAAAGGAAGAAAACGTTTATAAATTCCCAGAATAAACTGCAAATGTTTGGAAATTGATGGATTTTGTAGTATTCTCTGCGAGTCCAACTGATCTCATTCACGTAGTGTGTAACTTGCTTCTAAAATAAACATCTAGTGCAGCCAGTGTCTTATCATTTTATCCACGCTCCCCCCAAGTTGTCTCACTTACTTTGATTAATTTTATTTAAGAGTTTGATTAATCATAATTGTCCTGGGAACTAGACTATTTAAACCCAGGTAATTTATTAGGAATTGAGATGAAAATTTTCATTGCATCAAAATCAGTGGTGAGCTTCTGTTTGTCCAAGATTGCTATAGTGTAATATCAAAAGATTTTTCAGTATTTATTTTACTTGCATTGATGATAATGATTTCCTTTTCTGTGAATGAAAATACAAAGCTATACCTAAGTCATGCTAAGTAGGTAAGATTTTTGGGGTAGTGAACAGAAATGTAGCAGCTCACTAAGGATATTTGAATTGCCTGTTTCAGTAGACTTTGTTCAGTGCCTTCCTACTGCTGTATCTTTGATTCATTTTCCGAGCAGCAGAGTCACATCCCAGAAATATGAACTATGATGATTTTGATCATAAACAGATTAGCCCTGAAGTGAATATTTGTTCTCTTTCTGTTTTGTTGAAAATCCTTCACAGTTCTTGATGCCTATTAGACAGGGGGTTTAAGAGTGCAGCATTTTCTCTGCGTCTTACATTTATAACATTCATCATGGAAAAGGAAAACGTTATTTCAGTTTTGCTGGTACTGAAATTAGGGTTTTGTTACTTGTTTAGTGTTGGATAGTGTGTTCAGTGTATCCAGGATTATAATTTGCAGTTTCATCTGGTACAGCTCACACAGAGAAAACTGTTACTCAACCTGCGTGTATTCTGTAATAGGATAATTTGTCCTGTTGATTATAAATGTAAATATTGTTTTTAAGGCATTGGTAACCAAGAGTATTATTTTTCCTATTTACAGAGCAAGCTTTACATGGAAGGATTTAGAAGCCTAAAAGAAGGAGAACCAGTGGAATTTACTTTTAAGAAATCTTCCAAAGGCCTTGAATCAATACGGGTAACAGGCCCTGGTGGGAGCCCCTGTTTAGGAAGTGAAAGACGACCCAAAGGGAAGACAGTACAAAAAAGAAAACCAAAGGGAGATAGGTAATTACCCTATTTTGCTATTCCCCTCCGCCCTTTTTATTTCTTTGCAACTTTTTTCTTGAAACTGTGTTTTCAGCGTTTATTTATTTGTGAACGGAAAGCCTTCTATGTAAATTTGGCTTTTACATCTAGCCTGGTCATTTGATTAAACTTATTAAGCTGTATCATAAATCACCTACTTGATTGGTTTCACTTGAGAAGGTTTTTAATGAATTAGAGGGAGGCTGCAAAGGAGTGTAATACTATTTTGAAAATATTACTGTTAGACTGAGAAGAGAGGTCAGTCTGAATACAGGTTAAATAACATCATGCTTAGATGAGAATTGTGCATGCTAAGGAGACTATTGTGTGCAGTGGAGTTTTAAACTGTGCCTCAGTAATTTTATACAGAAGAAAGTGTAGGTGGTGCAGTCAGGATTGAGATATGCATAATTTGATTAATTACATTTTTACCTAGAGAACAGAGTATCAGGTGTTTCCAAAGGTTTTAATGCTTAGTGGTCTGTAGAACTGTTGTAATAATGTTTTATAAATCTCAGGTTAGTCTTGAGAGGTGCACTTCTTTATATACAAGTGCAACGGTCCGACTTGCTCTGTTTTACCTCACTTTCTGTCTCTGAGGGCTTGAGGAAGTCCTGTAATCCTCTTCACTACAAAGCCACTTGCGCCTAGCTTCCCAAGGGCAGCCTTCCTGCCCAAAGCTCTTGTATTTAGATGAGTCTCCTTTTTTTCCTCCTTATATTTATTGCTCAGGCCAGTAGCTGTAATGACTGAGTTCAGGGGGAATATATAGTTTGTGAAGGATCCTAGCAAGAACATCCAGTCAAGTTTTGTCTGCAGTATTTCATGTGTGGAAGAGCTGAGAGGTGGCTCTCCCCTATTGCGAATTCTGAAGTAGGGTAGCTTGGGAAAGAAAGGGAGTCTCCTGGAAAAGCAGTGTAGCCCAGCTTCGCTAAAGAGGATCAGAAACCTTTGCTGACTACAGATGAACTCCGCTTGTCCCTACCTCTGTTAAAAGGCTGCTTCCCCTTGTCCCCTCCTTTTTTCTTTTTCCTCTTTTTAAATTAAGGACTGGAGACAACATGATAGTTGTCCCTCTTTCACCTTCTTTGTAAAAGCTAAAGGCCATGAACAAAATTTATTGCTGCTGTAACAGATCAGAGTCCATAACCACAACAACGAGAGACTTTGTAAGCCAGACAAAGCTTTCTTTTTGATTGCTCACCATATCTGGCCTTTCAGAGTTGTGTTGCATGCAATGGTTGTGAATTTTTTTTTTTTTTTCTTTTTATTTTTTTTTTTTGAGCCAGGCTTCCAATATAGTTCTTATTTAAACCATTTTGTTTTCCATGCACTGTAATTAATAATCTGTTTAGGGTATTAGCATTACCATTGTTATTGATGTTTTATACTATGGCAGCAAAAAAAGGCCACAGTCATACAGTTGTGATAGTATTGTCCTGTTTGTTGTACATGTATATGAAGAAAGACAGTCCTTGCTTCAAAACCCTTCCAATTTAAACGGACACGTTTTAAGTAGGCAAGAAAAAGTACATATTGAAGGAGACAGGTTTGAACAACTGTAGATATTTAGAGTGCACAGCATGTAGTCAATGCAGAGGAATCAGTACTATTAGAGTGCAATTCATCTCACGATAGGGAAGCATCTAAAATATTGGGGATGGCTCTTGCCTTGTGGCTGTTTCTTTTCAGGGACTACAAAGACACCCTAGCTCCAATGCTGTTGATACTTCCCTTATAATTCTCTAAAGTTAGATGAGATGAATCCTAATTTCAGTGATGTTTTTTCATAGCTAAAGCATAGAAAAAAATTGAACAGATATACTCTGAAAAACAGTGCAAAGGGGTGATCTATGAGATGCTGTACTCTTGCCTTTAAAAGAGGAAAAGTTAAAAATTAATTTGACTTGATTTAAATACTAAAATGTGGGCAAAACCATCTACCCACTTCTGTCTCAAAATTCTTATGCTTAGGTTATAAAACACACAAGTCTGAAATCTGAAATGTTTGAAGTAGCTCTGACATTACTCATTGAGGAACAATGTAATTACTTAAAGGGAAACTAGTTTGGATTGAATGCCTAGCCAATAAAAACTGCATCTCCAACATACGTAGTGGAAAATTTTTTGAAGGTGCTGTTACACTGTGAGAACTGCCTCCATTTATGAAAGCTAATTCCAGCTTCTTGTGTTCATCTCTTTTCTATGTTACCAGTGTAATAGTGCAAGGGCCCAGATTCAGTATATCTTTTTGTACAGATACCATGACTTCAATAATGATGTATTAGGACAGATGAGAAGATTGAGAAGAAAGACTTACAGATAGCAAATATGGGAAAAAGAGAAGGAAAAGCAGAATATGTGCTGAGGGGGAGAAAATATGTGCTGAGGTTACCAGTATTGTTGCTCGTTCGTAGATTTTGTGGGGCTTCCACAATGGACTCCAGAGTTGCTGCAATTTGCGGAGTGTTGTTGCTGTGGGCACCTTGCTGTGATATCCCCCTTCAGCATTACTGTGGGCTGCATTAATTTGATAACATAGGCGGGAAGGCTTTGTGATTGCTGTTGGTGATACTGGCCAGTTTGGCATCTTTCTCAGCCAGTGTGCTAGCACATGCCAGTCCGTAGAAGATGTGAAGTCCATGTGAAATGAAGCTGTGGCTATCAGTAGCCTGCAGGCTTTATGTTCCCATATCTTAGTTTAAGCTGTTGTAATATCCATGTATCTAGTGAAAAAAGTGTCTTTTTTCACAGTGTCTAGAGTGATGTAGGCTAGAGGTGAGGGTTCTAACCAAGACTCAGCTGGGATTTGCATCTGACAAGTGTTCAGTTAAGAAATGGTGTTTCTTGGCAGAGATGTACAGTGGAGAGGCTGGTTCTACCTAAATAAGCAAGGGGATGAATTTCCAGCGCATTACACTGGGGCACGTTGCAGCTGCCTTCATAGCAGCCCTTAACACATGCCAAACACAGTGTGTTTTGCTCGAGTTTAGTGGTGAGCTGACACAAAAGCACACTGTGCTGCTTTCTAGGAATGACCACAGGGAGCTGATGCAGAAAAGATATAGTACACCAAATTCACACTTTAATCAACTGTTCAGTAACTTGTAGACAAGCCTGTAAAATCCTGATTTAGAATAAGAACCTACCCCACCATCTCAGAGTAAAGTTAGGAGGCAGAAAAGGGAAGGAAAATAATTTATGCTCCTTTTGAGGTTTTTTGCTTGTTTGCTTGATTGTTCAAAATGCTCTTTAATGTTCGTATGTGATCTAAAATGAAACTGTGTCAAAGACCATTATATCAAGTGTAAATTTTATTTAATACTAATAAATTTATATAGCTGGGGAAAATATTCTTTTATGCAGTGTATATTTAAATAAATTTAAATAAATATCTTTGGCACAATATTAACAAAGAAGATGCATGGGACAGGACTAGAAGTTAGAGTTATCTTTGGGACCTAGGGATGTTATCCAGTATCTTTAAATATTCTGAGTAGGAGCTCAAAGTTGGATACTTTTTCAGCAGAGTGTCTGTAGTGTCGTATCTGTTTAGCATGGCACGTCCTTCATGTGGAACATTTCAGGCAGGATGGGGATAATGACAACTTTTTTTTTTTTTTTTGTTTTTTTGTTTTTTTGGAAGTATTTACACCAAAATGGAAGCAATAAAATAAGGCAAGAAGGAGGACACAAGGAAGAAATAATTAAGGGTCTAGTTCCATCTCCCAGTTCTAATTTATGACACTTCAGTCCTTTGCTACCATCTACTAACATCACACTTGCAGCAGGGCAGCTTTCTAGCATGGGTGACCTGTATCAATAATTGGTGTGGATTTCAGCATATAATAAAGTAGCAGTATGTTGTGAAACTTTGGGTTTGACATGAAAACATATCACTGACTTGGTTTATAGCACAGCCCTGCAAATAAACTGTGAGGGATGGAGTTAGGAGCTGCTGGATATGACGGAGTTTAACAAAGCATTGTCACTGGGTAGACAGTAATGCTGAATTATGTTCTGGGAATATGGCTAGTGAAATAGCTGTGTATTTCTAGCTCAGTTGGCTAAACCCTCATGAGCACTGAAGCATCAGTGTAACACTTCAAAAACCTTTTGCCAATGTAGACATCTGTAATGGAGTGATGAATAGAAAAGTGGGTTTGTAAGGTATACTACACGGTACACATTGTTAAGGTGCAATCAGTGGTGTTTGCCAGTAAGTCTTGGACATGACTAAAAGTATAATTTTCACATGAAGAAAATTATATTTCTAAACCACTGATTGGGTGAAATTACAGCCATGTGGGGAAGGGAGACTGTAATTAAATAATATAATACTTCCCTGATGAACTGTCACCTAAAATTAGTTTGTGTCTGACTCAGACAGAAAATTGATTTAATATCTGAAGACATTCTGTTGATTATCTGAAGTCAGACTATAATAAGAAATTCTTAAAAGTCTTTAAAAGCTCGTGATCTGCACAGACAGCCACTAACCTGTTGTGATGCAGGCAGAGATGACGGCTTGGTGGAGTGCTGTGGAGGACACTTGAAGGGAAGTTAACAGGACTGGGAGAGTTAGTTTAGGACAGCAAAATCACGTGGTATAAAATCACTTCAAACTTGCAATTATATAAGTTCCATCTCTACTGACTGACATGGGAGAAGCTCATAAAAACCATGCTTAACAGATGGATGGGGCTGAGGTGGATGGGGAAAACCCATCAGGGTTCCTTTGCCCGAGAGCTGGGAGGCAAGGCTGACATTGGCAGTCACAGCACACAGCTACAGTGCAAGGGGCACATCCATTCCTGCCCTCAGACAGCCCCAGGGATCCACTTTGGGCAGATCCTGTCCAGCACCTTGGTGATACGGGGAGCAAGCAAAGCAAGAGTGTTCAGCCAACTAGAGAAATGGATGAAAAATCCAGGGATTTGTGGCCTTTGGCATAAAATGGAGTCAGCATGTCACTGTCAAAAGGGCTGAATTTTCCTAGTCCTTTCCAGGGTAGATTGCATTCACAGTTTTGCTGTTTTCTAAAGAGGAAGCTGGCAGAGACATAATGCGGAGGTGCATGGTTTGTGCGCAGATTTCTTGAAAATACAGCCTTGCAAAAGGACCTTTCTCACGGGTGGCATTTAAAAAATTAAAATGTTAGCACCTCTTCCTCATCCCTGACTCTCTTTCACTTGGTTTTACATGTTAAGAATTTCTTTCTTTCTACTTTTCATTCTTGCTTTTCCCATTTTACAAGTGTAGGATATATTCTTGGGGTTTGTTGTTGGTTTTTTTAACCTGTGATTCTGTTGGGCTTTTATTTGCTCGTTCCAGTCATGTTTGAGACCACTCTTAGGCTTACGGACTGCAAAGACCACCATAGTTTTGTTTTCTTACATGAAAACTGCCATAAGGCCTGAAAACTGAATGAAAGTGAAACTTACATGAAAACTGAAATAAGGCCTCTCTGGGCTACTATGCCCCATCCCTGGCAGTGTTCAAGGCCAGGCTGGACTGGGCTTTGAGCAACCTACTCTAGTGGCAGGTGTCCCTATCTGTGGCAGGGGGATTGGAATTAGGTTATCTTTAAGGTCCCACCCAATTCTAGCCATTCTAGGAGTCTATGATTCTGCTATCCTTTTTGCAGCCAGAACATTTACTTAAGGAGGCACTGGAAGGAATAGGGAGCTATAGCTCTCCCTCTCTGGCAATTAGTGGTTTAGGCATTTTTTCATATCAACACTTAATCTGCAAAAGACAGTTTGATGATGTGTTAAGTATCTGAGTTGCTGGAGGCAACCTGTTCTTGGATCCTCAAGCAAAATTTGAGTTTGTGCAGCGTTTTAAATAGTTAATAATTCGTACATTCAAAAATAGGTTACAAAGGGAGATAAATACTAGTGTAAGATGTGCTCTCTTACATGATCTTTCTATTGATATTTGCTGACTGTGCCATAAATAAGCCACTAAACTAGTATGAACTGCTCATAACAGGAGCAGCAGAATGCTGTTAAATTAAAAAAAAACCCAAACAAAAAACCACCCCAACCGATCAAACAAAATAACAGAAAACAGGCAAAACCCAAAAAGCCTGGGAGCTTTGCACTACTCCAGTAGTTTAAGAAGGTTATATCTTGCTGGACTGCAGTCATTAGGGACAAAGTTTTCTATACTTGTGCTTTTTTTCAGAATGACAACTTTTTGGAACTTTTAGCAACACTTCAAGTTTTTCCAAGGGTGGGATAAAAACAGAGGGCTTTATAATAGGGTTAAAAAGATAGGTAACTGTTAAAAATAGCTGCCACTTCGTGCTGTGGATTGGGGGCTTGAAAGCTGGCTTGGAGATGGATCTCTAGGGCAGGGGCTTAATCTTTGTGCAGACTCATTTAAGTCTAAGTTAGAAGCCTCTGAAAAATGTTACTGCATGTACTCATTAGACAGCCCTTATTAAAATCTACATCGTCCAACTGTGTTCAAGGGAGTTCAGCAACCAAACACATGGTGTGCTTCCAGCACTCGGTCCGTCCAGCCTTATGAGAATAGAATCAGATCTCCAAGACTATTTTCTTCCCCAACAGATGAAAGGAAAGAAGCTTAAGGGAGTAAAGACAGAACAACTGCCACTGACTGGTGTGTATAGTGCCCAGTATCTGTGGACGGTATGCTACTTGGCATGTTTTCATCTCCAGCCTGGGGTGTAGCTAAACTTCAATCTTTCGGAAGTACTAGATGTAGAGCTGTGATAGCATAAATGCCCCAGAGTGAGCGCACATGGCAGGAAAGCCTCACATCTTAGAAGACAGCAAGCTGTGGCTAGCCTAGCTTCTTCCCCCACGTCCAGCAGAGAGCATCGGGAGTTGCCTTCCACAAAAGATAATGGATTTCTCTTCCTACCTGTTTCTGTAGTTCAGTCAGTGGAGAGCCAGGATGCAGAGCTGAAATATCAGTATTTGAATGTTGGAGCTAGGTGAGGAAATGGTTACAGTTGTGCATAACAATACATGCAGTGTTTAATTTGCCCGTTGTTAGATGCAGGCTACAAAGCTTGATTTGATCCCTTTCTAGCTGTGCTGCTTGTCTGATCAAGTTAAGAGTTATCTTGGGGTACTCCAGCACACTGCAGTGTGCTAGGTGGTTACACAGGCAGTTCCTCGTTCATGTGCAATGCTGTGTTTTGGTTTCACGCAACTTAACTATCAAATTCATCACAAGGCAACATGAAAGCAAGGGCTCTTTTTAGGTGCCATGTTGCTGGTGAACTTGGATGACCATGCAGTGTTTCAGCCTGGTCTCTCAGGTGCGGGTGAGAATCGGACTTTGGATTTAGGCATACAAATCAACAAAACACAAAAAATGTGCTTCATTTCTATCAGATGTGCCTTCTGATAGAGCTATATGTGTGCTTCAAGTGAAATCAAGTTTCTGTGTGAAAGCAAGAGCTGGGAACCTGGTGACAATGATACCACTAAGTATCGAAGCCTAATTTTCTTCACAGCAAGCTTGTATTAAGAGCAGCGTAGAGCCTGAATAAAGTTGGGTTTGGTATCTGTTTGTATACATGTACAGTTAAGAGGAGATAGGGCCCAAATTTTTCATAGTGTTCATCATATGAAATCCAAATTTGATGCTGAAGTAGATACCATTCTGAAAATGTGCAAGAAACAGATGAAGTGAGTAGGAATGTGTTGGTTTTCTGCAATCTCATGTAGTGTAAAGCTGTCTCTGTGCAGCAGATGGGTTTCTTAAGTACATACACAGCTTTTGGAATGCAGAATATTTTTCCGTAATCGGATGTCTTCTCATGTGTGTTTTCTGAGCATTTCACCCTCTTCCATCAAGGGATGAACTCTCACTCATCTGCCATAAAGTACTGGCATATGTTCAGGCCTTTGTGATGGTTGTACTGTTATGCCTAATGATCACACTGGAGTCCTACCTGTAGTAGTGATTCCCCTTATCTGAAGGAATTTAGAAGCAAAAAGGAACTGAGAACATTGCTCAATTTAACAGAGATAATGCGTGAACTTCAGTAGAGTGTACATTAAAAGTATTTCAGTGTATAACTTACAAAACATTTCTGTTTCTAAAAATCTTCCTAATATAACTGGCAGCATCTTCCTTAATTCAAATTCTCTCTCACTGTTATTACTGTGCTAATATATTACTGTCCTGGGTTGAGCAGCAGCAGTCATTTTTCTCCTTCTTAGGAGCTAGTACAGTGCTGTGTTTTGATCTTTTGGCCTTGGAACAGTGGTGATAACGCCGATGTTTTCAGTTGCTGCTCAAATGTTTGGTCTGGCCAAGGACTTTCTGAGCCTCATGCTCTGTCAGGGAGGAGGGGAGGCCGGGAGGAAGCAGAGACAGGACACCTGACCCAAACTGACCAAAGAGGTATTCCATACCACAGCACGTCATGCCCAGGATGTAACTTAGAGTGACCCGGAAGGGGTAGAGGGACTGCAGGGTTGGAGGAGGTATCGGTCGGTGCTTGGCTGGGGGGAGTGGGGTGAGTTATTGGTCGGCTGGTGTTGAGGTGTTGTATTCTTTCCTCTTGTTATTTCCTTTAGCACTATTATCATTGGTGGTAGCAGTAGTGATCTGTGTTATACCTTAGTTACTAAACTGTTCTTATCTCGACTCGTGGGAGTTGCATTCTTTTTGATTCTCCTCTCCGTCCCTCCAGAAGCAGGGGGAGGGCAAGAAGGGGGGGAGTGAGTAAAAGAGGTTTGTGGTTGGGTTCAAACCACGACAATTACTTTCTAGTAGACAAGCATAAACAAAACAGTGAATACATTTTCAGGGCCCAACTCAGTAAATACTTAAGCCTGTGCTTTGAAAGTGTGGGGGAGAGGTCATTATTTGGATTTCCTTGATTGTGGAAATTTCTTTTTAAGTTGATGTTGACCCTTACTACAGACAGTGCTGGTTTTTGCTCACGGGGCGTGTTACAACTGTCAATGAACTGAGAACAGAACTGCTCACAGGATGATCTGTCTTTAAAAGATGCACACAACTTGTGCTATATTTTACTACAGAAATATTCAGAGTCAATAATTAAAACCTAAATACTTTTTAATTTAGGAAAACAGTTGCATTTTCTTGCTTTTCTTGATGTGTTGCTCAGCTCATCTAGCAAACATACTCAAAGCACATAATAAATATGTAATACTAAGGAAAGCACATAATAAATGTGTAGTACTAAGGAAAGATTATGATAGTGATTCTAGATGATGGAAAAACTTGCCATGTATTTTGGCCTTTTGAAAAAGATACCAAGAACTTTAAAGTTGGAGAAAACGGAATTATACCATAGCTGCTAAATCAGATATTCCCAAAAAGTTGCCTTTGATTTACAGCTGTTGATGAATCTGAAGCTCTTCAGAAGGAATAAATATTCTGGAGCCCTTTAACTTCAAATTAGTAAAGATTGTGCAGTAATATAATTCTAAATCACTCAGCTGCTTCTTTTATTAGCTGTGGCTTCATGTTTCTGTCCTTGACACTTAAAGATCAAACCTACTTAAATATGAATCATTTAAAAACGTTAATTTACTTCAATATCTTATTTTGTCAAAAAGCTCAGAAGTTCATTATATAAGAGGAATGTGTCACTGAGGTAGTCATCTCTGTAGTGGTGGTGCAGGCACGCTGCTGCTATTCCCACTGTGCACACCCACCATGCCCCGAAGTGCACCTACAGTGTGCTGGAGCACTTCTCAAGCAGGTAGAACAACACAGGCTATGTCCTGAAAGAAATAATGTGTTTAAGGGCGTGTTTATGTCAAGAAAGGTAAGTTTAATCTGGAAAAAAATGCCCTTTTTTTAAGCCACCCCTGCACAGTGATGTGGCATCCTCCATCCAGAAGTAGCAGGACTGAGTGGGACTTTGCAGTTGCTTCTTCTGGTTATGGGAAGTTGTTCAGAGAAGAGACAGTGGAGCTCAAACATAAACGCTCCTGTCTCAGGCAGGGTGACAGGAAGATATTTCAAGGACAGTTGATTAGGCAGAAGATAAGAAAGGAGCAGGAACATGAAAATAAAACGCAGGGGAAATGAGGAAGGAGAGGGAAGAGGAGGGCTTGGGGAGGGGAGGACAGACCATTGAAAATGGTGTCAATATGAGAAGCACAGAGTTTTCCTGGTCTCCAAATGATCACCACCTCAAAGCTGGTACCTGGGGCACTTTTCAGGGAGTGCAGAGCAGCCTGAATCCCCTCACCCTTGCTGGGTGACAAACATGACACATGGAATTTGTTTTGTAGAACCACCAAATGCTCCCAGCTTTAAGATTTGCTTGGTTTGAGCTTTGCCCTAAACATGTCAGGTGATGTAAAATAGTAAGTGCTCTGCAGGCTCTAATACATCGAATTGGGCACCTAGAATAAGGCTCCTCTGGAAAATGATTTTGGCTTTTTCTTGTGCTTCAGAATCCTGTGCATTTCACTGAGACCAGTTAAACCACACAATTCCATAGAGCCATTGCAAAGTAATTAATATTTGTAATGCCTTAGATCTTAGAGCGCCAAAGTCAGTACTTCTGTATTGTGTTCAAGATTTGGCTGGATTTAGTGGTAAGTCCAAGCATTGAATTGAGTGGGCTAAAGAAGCAGTACACAATAACTATCTTGTATTTCATGAAGCAAATGAGAAGAGGCCACATAGGAGAACTTGTGTGTTCTTCACAGGCTGTTACTACAGTGTGAATTGTTTCTTTCTCTTTTGAATTCTGAATTTGTAGGTAATGGGTAGAAGTTGGCCTGAACACTCCTCAGCAGCTAAGCTTGGGGATTTGGACTGATTTCTCTTTGAAACCGTATTTGACACTGTAGGACAAGGTGAAGACACTGGTTTCAAGGAAGAAATTGCACATCCATGTGCAAGAAAGAACAAAGTTGGCTGTGGCCAAACTGGAGGACTAGCTAGCTGAGGATATCATTATTGATGGAGTAGAGGGAGCTGGGTTTGCTCAGTAACAGACCCATGGAATGGTTAAGGAGGAAGGAGTTGTGAAGGGTCACTGTGAAATATGGGAGCAAGTTAAACAATTTATTTTCTTTGATCTCCATTCATTTACAATCTTATTGGTGCTGAATCTCCTGGCACTGGAGATTTTACAATGAATAGTTGAAAGTACAAAAATTGATTTAAATTGTGCTGGTGTTGTGCTGAATGGCTTTCTTTCGCCGAGGAGTCACTTGGAGTTTTACTCTCTGAGCTGTTGGACAGTTTAAATGCTAAGCATTTAATTTACTTCAGACATCTCTGAAAACAATAGCAAACTTACAGACTGCTCTTATTTCATTGTCTGCAATTAATGTTGCAGCAGCCTTTGCATCAAAGTTTAACCAGAATGCTTTGATTTCCTCAATGATAAATGGATATCTTTTGGCCAGTACAAAAAGCTGAAATAGTTCAATGTTTCCAGTTCAGCTTCAGATGTGCTAGTGTTTAAAATCAGTACCTCTGCGTTTTTGTTGTGCTGAACTAATAATGTAAAACAAAACAATGGGAGGGGTATGTCAGTCTGTGTCTGCTTAATGAGATGAGTTGTTCTATAAAATTACGCAGTGTTACTTTTTCTGTCAATGGGAGGGAATCATCAGTAGTTGGCAATTGAGTTAAAACTGTATATAGCTCACATGTGAGCCTATTTATTTACCCTTTTAAAGGTTTAATTTTATTTACGTTCCTTTTCTCAAGTTAGCTGTTGTAAATCACTTCTTTCTGGTAAGTATATGAAAAATCTTGTATTTCCTGTTAATCAGGCTAATTTTTCCATGTTTTTGTGCTTTGATATAATTTTGGAAAATCATGGTTAGCTGCTCACATAATAATTGCTAGGAATATGTGCCTACATCTCCTTTTAATAATTACTTAAAATGTGCTGAGTACTTCAGTTTTCTAAGTCAAAGAAGAATCCACAGAGTGTTTTAATTTACTTTTTGTTAAATAGTGTTCAATAGGATTTTATGTTATTGAATGTGGGAGTATCATTACTCACTTCACTTTTAGAACTTTGTCCTCACGTACATTGTATAAGGTACAAATTTTACTTAGAGCTTAGGAATAATTTTATCAAATGGTTTGTTCGTGTAATCCCTATATTTCTAACTCACTGGAGCCTCATGAAGTTATCTTTCTCCTTTACAATCTATACGTTTCATTTATGCATAGAAAAGAAACATCTGGCATTTTTTTAATGAGCTGTATGCTTACTGACCAAAAAAGCAGCAAGGAATCTGTTGTATGGCTGATTATGGCAAGAAAATGAGGTAGTAGTCTCACTAATAATCAGTAAAATTTATTTAAACTGATGCTGTTTCACTTTCTGAGTTAGCTAATCTCATACTTTTAACCTGACAAGAAATGTTTAAAAATGCCTGGTGTGGAAAAAGGCTACTTTCAAATGTAGAGATTAGAAAACATTTAAAACACGTATCTGTGGTTAAGGATGCTGACTCTTAATTCTCTCCTGACTAAAGCCTTCCTTTTTTATCTTTGAAGTTCAGTCATTATTCTATGTTGATGCTATTGTTCTACTTATTTTTGTATCCTCCAGAAATTAATTCATACTTTTTAGATCCAATCTTTTTAGAATATTTATGAATGTAACATATCAACAAGTTTGTGTTTTGTGCAGCCTGTGGAGCTGGATTTTGGAATTTGCTTTTTTAGTGGTTCTTTTGTGGAAGAGAAATCTTTCAGGCATGAATTGATAGTCCAGATCTTTTGAGGTCTGTCTGTGCTAACCTATGACCTCTGTTCTTATGAGGTCAACATCTGAGGGCAGGAGATTAAGGCAGTTAAAAGATTGGAATGGGAACTGGAATGGAAAAATTAGCCAGCACATTTTGGGTAGAAAACATCAAAGTCATCAAACAATTTGCTTATTTTAAACTCAGTTTAAGGGTAACAAGCTAATTGTACTGTGTTTGTTGATGCAAGCAATTTATATTATTTGAGGACATTAACACTGAAGAATTTTTTTATTGGAGAAATGCCTGTTCAGTACAAATGCACTATATATTTTGTATACTGAATGCTTTTGTGCAACATTTTTTCAGATAACTCGGGATCCAATCTGGTCTGTATGTACTTAATTAGCTCTTTTTCTTACAAACAGCAATAGTAAGCGTTGTGGAACCTGAGTCTTGCTTGTGGTCTGCTGAAGAGCACTAGAGAATACAGATGCTGTCAGTACATGGGAAGAGTTATTCCCATATTAAAATTTCCTGACTGACGCTTAAAAACATTTGCAAGCATCTCTTTTTGTTACAGCTTTTCAAATGTGAATTCCTTTCCAGTGCAAACTTGTCACTAAGGAATGTTGTTTCATAGATTATAAATTGATTTGCAAAAACAACACAGCACTGTCTGTTTGTTCTTGTCTGTCATCATTTGAAATTCATTAGTATGTGTTTTTAGAAGAATGAGGACTTAATCTTTTATCTGTACAATCAATTTCAGCAATGATAGTATTAGAAAAAGACACCTTTCCACATCTGATAATTAAGCAAGTTCAAGGATTTGTATAAGCAATCGCATTTTGTCTTGGTTGTTTAAAGTGCAAATAAAATGGTTTCAGTATCAGATGCAAGAGCCAGACCAGTGTTTCAGCATGGAAACCCACCTACCAGGAAAGAAGACAAAAAATTACGGATATCTCACAGCTCAGGTTTTGACTAACGGTGTATAGATTAGGGTTCTTCTCCTATATGTCTACTAATTAAATTAAAATGCTGTAAATAAAATACAGGTAAACTCAAGCAATCAGCCCTCTGTAAGCCTCAGTCTAACCTCCACACATTATTGTTGCTCCTTTGATAGTGAAGGATATGAGATTTAAACCCTTTTGCAAGCTTACCACTTTCCAAACTGTTCCTCTAAAGGCTAAAACCTTTCTTCAGCTTTTACCCCTGACTTGCACCTGATGGGAAATAGGGCAAAATGAGCACCATCATTTCTTCCTCCTTCATGGAAGGAAAGAAGGGAAAGCGGGAACAGCTGTTGTGGACTGCATCAGCCCATGGACCATTCGCACGGATGCAGCCACCTCTTTGTTTCCTTCCTGCCATTTCACTGGGGTGGCTGAAGAAGCTCTGTACCAGCTGCAAGGGCTGCTACAGCCACATGTGCCCCACAGCCATGGTGGTGCTGCCATGACTGTGTGTGCCCTGCATCCCTGGTGGTACTGCCACAGCCAGCTGTGTCCCACATCCCTGGGATTACCACAGGCATAGGGGAAACGGGAGTGTTTGAAGGGGCACACCGATCCTGAAGGCTGTTGTATCTAGGAGATCTGTTCCCCATTTGTATTCCTCGGATAAAGTAGGGTAGCTTCTGATCAGCCATTTTGTGATTCTTGCTTGTCAGGGACTCTCTGTGGTTAAATAAATAAGTAGGATCAATGGATAGGGAGCTAATTTTGTTTTATAGAATGGCTTTGGCCATCCACTTGTGAGAACACATGAATCACTGTGAAGGAACAGAGGACTTGTTAATTAATAAAGAAAAAAAGTTAAGCAACCACAAAAATAGCGTGTCTGACATGATTTAAAATAAGTTTCTTGTTTGCCTAAGCCCTTTCTGTACCTTTTTCTGTCTGTTTAGATAGTAAACTCTTCAAAGCAGAATTGGTTTTCTTCTTACTCATAAAATATTTAAAATCATTGCCGTTTTTAATTACAACAGTAATTGTGATTCTTGGATATTTTACTTGTTAAGAGAGCAATGATACACACATTTTTTTGTCTGGAAGGCTTGCTACCCAGGATTTGTGTTGGATATGTATATCCTCTTGTTTCATGATGTGTAATAATGATTCAAACATCCTGTCCACAAGCCTGCTTTTCCTAACTATCTTTAGCCCATTCTTTATAAAGTAGTCTATAGATACCTGAAATCTACAGATTGAAAACTGCTCTAGTAGAGAGTAGGATGCTGGAAGTTTTTCATCTCTTAGTTACTGTTGTGTTAGTTCTAAATGTACTAAGAATTGCCTTCAAGTTTTGTGTGCAGTAGCTTGCAGGGCAGAGTAGATTGCTTGAGTTTGCAGGAGGGGTTAATTCAAAACTCAAAAGAAGTTATAATAATTTTTTTTTAATTACTTAGAAATTATATTTGACTTTTTATGATGAAACCCTGCTTTGGTTTTGCTTGGTCTGTGTGAGGAATATGTAGAGATTATATCCATAGTTCCCTCACATGTTATTTTCACAACAAAAAATTGCTTCAGAGCTAGACAAAACTGATTAGCATTACTGCAAATAGTATTTTCAGGGTTATGTGCTTCTGAAGGTTGACATTTCTGGCAGGGCAGCTGCACCAGATTTCTGACTGCAGCTCCCAGTGCTCTTGGAATCAGTGCCTCCAAATAGGCTCTGTAATTTGCCTCAGCTGAGTCACTTCCTTACCAGGAACTTCCATAAAGACATTTCTTCTGCTTTGCTTTCTAGGCTTTAGCGTGCACTGCCCCCCTCCTTTTCAAAATAACAGCTCATCAGAAAATACCTTTTGTAGTAATGCAGTTGAGTTCAGAGGGTTTCAGGAATCTGGATTATTGGTGGCCTTTTTTGTTGAAGGGACTATTGTTTTTTGTGATCCTCATCTGTTTCTAGCTGCTAATTTGAATGAGGAACCAACAAAGAAGCATATTGGTTTTCTTTGTAAGTAGAGGCTATAGTTGTTCCCAACTGCCAGGTGATTGTGAATGTCTATGAGATACTTCAGCTGATTAGCTATCCATAAAATCTTTGGAAATATACCATAATATATCTAAGCCATTATATCTTATTTTTCTTAATGACCCACATTTCTTGCTTAATTATTGCGTAAAATATGAATGAGCCAAATTTGAAGCTTTGAATTTGGCAGAATAATAATAGTCTTTACCCCAGTGTAATGTTAAGATACATTTTACAGAAGATGGAGTTTAATTGCTTAGAGACAAAAAAAAAAATATTTAATCTGTTGCATACATGTGTTGTATACATATGTACACATAAATGTGCACACAGTAGATCAATGAAAGGTTGCCTCAGCAGCATTGAAGAAAGTGGATGTCAAAATGAAGATGACTTAGTAAATTGGTTCAGAATGAGATGTACCTGATTATGACCTCATCCATTCAAACAAATTGACAAACCCAAACAAACAAAAAAAACCCCAAATTTTTATAGTTGCAAGGTAAAACTGACAGGAACTGATCAGTGCTTCTTCCTTATGTTGACAGTGATTCACTTTCTGTTCCAAACTTTCACCAGGTGAGCTCAGTACAGGTGGTAACATAACAAAGTGAAGCTGTGGAAAATGGTGAATCCTGGCTTTGTGACAGTTTAGTTTATTGCAGACTGGTAGCTAAGGCTTCTTCTAAAAGATGCTACATGTACTGTATTAGCAGGTCATTTTCCTATAACCAGCTGACAGTCCCTAGTCTATGTCTGTGTAGTCCGCATGGCTGCAGCATGTGCTCCTTTCTCTCAGTTCTCTCTGCTGGTGCATCCTAGAGTGTGTTTTTTTACTTTATTCTCCTTTTGCAGTATGAGGTATTAGACAAAATGAAGCTACATTGATATAACTGTGTTAGCTTGCTCTCATTAAGCCAGGTAACAACAGAAGTAATGGTGTCACAACATGCCATTTTTGTATCTATGGTCTTGCAAGTGTAAGAAGGTCAGTTGAGAGTTTTCACAAACCTGAAAAAATTCTTGAATTACAGATTATGGTTGAGACTTTTAAGTGAAAAAGTACATGAATTGTAAGGTGGTATTAATACTGGAAATAAATCGTGACACTGTATGCACACTAATCACTGTCGTGGAAACATACGGCTGCTGTAATGAGATGCTGTGTTGGGAATGGGATACCACCATGTTCCCTTTCTATGGTAGCAGGTGGTAAATTTGCTTAAGCTTGCATATTTTGTTACACTGTAGAGGACTGTAGTTTGTGTGTGGCATATAAATCCACTTCCATTTAACTTGGAATTGTTTTCTTAAAGCAGATTCTCATTTAGTTAAAGAAAAAAATAAAGATTCCATAGGGAGAGAGACAATGTATAAAGACCTGAAACCAATCCGTTGATCGGGGATGGAGGGGAGGGCAGTCTGGGCGTTGTTTCGTTGTTCTTATTGTCTGGGTGGTTTTAATAAAAAAGCAGTGCTTTATTAAACAATAGTTCAAGTTTGTCAGTTTAAAAATCCTAATTTCTTTGAAGTAGCCAGCTGTGACCTCTGAAATAGTTCATGCATATCAGTATGTAAAAGCTAAATGTGACCATTAGGATTAGAACTGGGATGGAACTGAAGGTGGGGGTGTGAAGAACTAGAGATGGGGATGAAATGTGGTAAAAGGGATCACGGGATATGAACCAGGAAGTTTGTGGGACTGCTGATGACTGGATTAAAGAGATGTGGTGGGTGGGCAATACTCATCTCTCAATGGCAGGTGGAGGCAGGGCTGCTTCTGACCTGATGCTTTCTATGGACCAAAGACTTCCAAGTGCCTTTAGACAGGTCTTCAGCATACTTCTGCCCCAAATCAGGCTGTAGTGCTCTCCTTCCTTTTGCCCCAGTTTTTCCCCCATAAGAATTGAAGAATAGTTGAGGAAGCTTCTTTGACGTGCATATTTCACGTAATTCAGAAGAAGTGGAGTGCCAAACATGGGTCAGCCGCAAGCTAGCTAAGAGACAGACAGCACAGGCTGTAGCTGTGTGCTTTTCATTCTGTGATCCAGAGTGCATGGCTGGCCAGGGCTCTGCCTGGCTGGGATGCAGCTCTTTGCTGGGGCAGGCTGGGTGCTCACCCCATTGTAGCCACTCAGGCACTCTGTGTGCATGTGCATGGGGTGTGTGTTATCTGTGAAAGCCAGCGCAAATGGAGATGCGTGCCACAGCTGTGGCTGTGCTGAAGTCTGGTGGGGGAGTGCCTTGGTGTGCCGGGCTCCCTCTAGGTATGCTGTGGCTGGTGTGTAGCCTTGGGGAGCAGGACGCCTGGTCTTCCTGCCTGTGCACGGACTATTTGAGGTAGGAGGCCAAGAGTGTAGCCTGAAGGTAGGGGTTCTGGTGCTGCTGCTGTGTGGGATGTGGATGAGCAGGCTCAGGTGTGCTGGGGTGGCCTCTTCTGGGAGAGGATTGCTTGCACAATGCTCACTGTGAAATGACAAGCACTTCTGAAATTCCCCTCTCAGTATTTCAGGCAGGCAGCACTCCTGACACTGCCAAACACTCCCATGGGCTGAGACGGTCAAGCAGCATGGCCAGGAGAGTTCTTCTGAGGATGCTTTAATACACGCAGGCCTAGAGACCTGTCTGGCAGCGTGTGCCGGGTAACTTAACTCTGCATATGCTGCAGTCTCTTCTACACAGGAAATAGTCTTTCTGAAAGAAAGAGAAGATAGGGAAGGTACAGAGACAGCCCACCCCTAGGCCATACCCTTTCTTAGAGAGGACTCAAGACAGATTCCTTCAGATTTGGGATTAACTTCAAATTCCTTAATAATGGTGTTCTTAAAAGTGCAGTAAATGTGCACATTTAGGTTATTGTCAATGTAGGCACTGAACATCCTGAGTTGTGCTTTTTATTTTTCCTTTGTATGTGCTTGTAAATCATGTATGCTGAACAGCAAGAGCATAAACTTCCATCAACTCATTCTGTATCTCATGCCTGTGTTCATTAATGCATAGGCGGGTCTTGGGACTCTTCCTCTTTCCCCTGGGGACACACGGCTAGTGTTCAACTGCATCTGGTTCAGGCTTGGCAAAACTCTCCCCAACAATCTCCCCAAAACTTGTGCTGTGCTTCATAATACAACGGATCGCTTTCTGGTTTGCTTGTTTGCGGTTGAAAAATGATGCCTTTCAGGGTGTTTTTCCTTGTTAGAGAGTCACTATTAAGTTGAAAATACCTTAAATTTCAGAAAGCATACAGTAGTTTAAAGTTACGAGGTTTTTTAGTTGTTGATTTTTCTGCACTGTGGTATCGCAGCTGAAGAAATGGGAATCTCCCAAGTACTGGACAGCATTAACAGATTGAACACCCCCCCCCCCCCATTAGTTATTTTTTCCTGTAGGGGAACTGTAGTTTCACATTAGCTGGAGATGGTCAGCTGCTGTGGCCTGCTGCATACCCAGCCAGCATTGTGGTCTTCTCCCCATAGGGTTGCTGGTGCTGATCTAATTCTACAGGGCCAGTTCAGGGAGTGTAATTGAAGGAAACAAATCCTGAATTAAGAAAAAAGTACTCAGGAGCAAACAGGGTGGAGTGGGGGATGCCTCTTGGTAACCTCTGCATTTGGTGGGTTTATCTGGAGTACAGAACCCTAGGGGCAGCTGGGCACAAATCATGTCATCTGCACTTGACCTTTATCAGCAGGGCTGAAGCTTGTGGTTTCCCTGGCCAGGGAGAGAAAACAGCATGAGAAAAGCAAACCCTATCTGTTTTAGAGGCTTTGGTGCCACCACCCCAGTAGCTTGTCTATGAAGGTCTATGGTACCAGGAAGTTGGCGACTGACTGGGAAGGTAAGCAGCATTCTCAGCTGTGTGCCTGACATCCCTGCAGCGCTGAAGAGCAGCCTTTAAAAGCTGCAGTGGTTAGGTTTAATTCATGGTTGACTTCTAGTTTGGTGTTATAGTATGGCAGAGCAGCACATGTGCAGTGGTCATGTCTCAGTTCCCCTTGCCTTTCAGCAGCTGCTCCTCAAAACTCACAAAATGTGAGCAGTAGGCTCGGAGAAATGCAGTGTGTGGTGTAATCACAGCTCTTCCTTCCCCACCAGCTTCCTCTGAGCAATCTGTTTAATTTTTTTCTGCTTCTGTTGCATTACTTTGAACTGCTTTGAATGATGTGAAGACAATGTACTAATATGTACTAAAGCTAGCATTTCCTATATAGTGTTGTGCTATTTCACATCAATCATATCGTCTTAAATATGTTACAGTTTCAGAGTTTTACTATGGAACTTAAATGTCCTAAAATTGTAACGTGCCTTCATTGTGACAAGGAAAAAAATAACAAATTTAACGTACAGTAGCAGAAACCATATTCTTTCCACCTAATTTTACTACATGCATCAGTTATGCAGTGTTTGTATGTAATACACAAGAAGTGAATGTTTCAGGTTTTTTAATAACAGTTTCTCAAAGGAAATTTTCTCACTGAATGGAACAAAAGGATTACATGAAATCAGCACTTAAAGCTAATAGTACTGTAATGCTGAAAAGTGTCAGTAACCTTGTGAAAATCAGTATATAATCCATTCAGTGTTGTGTTTTCCAGGATTCCAAAAAAGGAAACCATATATTCCCTGATATTTCCAGGCATGCATATTTTCCTAGCCTTTGCTAGGAATCAGTGAGTTTTCAAAGCATTCATAAACACTGGTCAAGTATAAAAGCATTTTATAGAATGCTAATTTGCAATGTTGAGATAGCAAACTAATTTTAAGTCTTTCAATCACCCTCAGTTACCAGGAAAATTAAACAAGTACCTTAAAAAAACAAACCAACAACCAAACAGAAAAGTAACCAAAAAACCCCCACCAGTTCATTTTTTAAAAATAATTTATGGTAAAACTCTATAGTGATATTAATGTTATTCAAAGTTCCTTTTGTATAAAGTGTGTGATATGGGCAATTAAAGTCCTGATTTATTGATGACTTCTATATGACAACTTAAGGTTTTCTTGTTGTCCTCATCATCAGAGGAAAGGTACTAGCTGAACTAATTCATTTGACAAGACTTCATACAGAAAATAATTTTGCAGCTATTTTTTCTAACTGATACATATGTGATTTTAACGCTGGTGGCAGGAGGCAGCGTAAGGTATGGAAATGCAGGCAGCTGCCTCTGAAAGAAACAAAGCTTCAAGGAAGCTTAACATGCTGAAATCAAGGGGGGCATATAATCTCCATCCTCGGGTGCTAAAGTACCAAGCATCACATCATTCCAGGGTTACTAACATCTTTTCCTTTGGAATATGGACTGGGGGCTAAAGAGTGCTCATGAAAGGATATAAAAACTCCAGGCAAGGGCAGTCAAGCTAGTCCGATCTCAAAATATATATGACAGCCTTGCATCCTACTTATAGAGAAGACCTGGAAATTCAGAAAAAGTGGGTAAAGTGCAGTGTTAGTTTATCAGTTGCAAATTGTGCTTTACCTTTATGATTGTACCTTACCTAGCATTTGTGTTTTGTTAATGTGACTATATTCTTAGACAATGGAAATGTACCGAAGGTAATGTGGCCTTCAGAAAGGATCTTTTACAGTGTGCAAGGAAAAATTATCAGTTAATATAAGGTTTACCACATGAACTCTGAAATGGGTAAAAAATAGTTTACTGAACCCAAGAGCTTCACTTGGTTTGAACCTTCCACGCTCCCCTGTGATTTATGATTTGGAATTATAAATGTTTTTAGCAACATAGTGAGTATGAAACTGCTATGCCTTGTGCATTGTATGCCACTGAGCCACCTCGTAGTGTATAGGCAGACTTCAGGGACAGCTATATTAAAGAAATATTCAAGTTAAAATAACTTTCCTAAGTTGCAACCTACTATTTATATTAAAAGATAGAGGTGGTGAGTGCCATAATTTAATCTGATCTTCTTTGTGCGTGGAGAAAGTAGATGTTATCGTGTCCTGCCTTTCCTGCTGGTGTGTCTTTCCTGTTGTTCCCCAGTTTGTTGGTCTCCCCCTTTGGCAGCAAGTCATGATTGTCCCAAACCTTTTATGTTAGGTCATAGGAACCCCAAGAAGGAGTTTGGCTGGCATTTTTCTGCTTTTGCTCTGGGGAGCGTGTAGGAAGGGGGAAGCTGATATTCCTGACGCATCTAGAGCAGCTTGGGGAAAGAAGAGAAATTATCAGGTCTTCGATTCCCTGTTCCAGTTCACAGTAAAGCAAGCTCAGCACTGCTGAGCTTCAGGTGCCTCCCAGCTCCTCTTCCTAAAGGCATATGGGCCAGCTGGGAATGGCAGGAGTATAATACATTCCAATGAACAGTGTGTCTCCTGCACCAGGTGAGGCATTCACCTGGGGTTCTGGTAGTGGGATTTCTTTTCTTACTCTGCCAGTGTACTGCAAAAGCAAGTCACTTTGAACAAGTCAGGGAATTGGCTCTGAAATATTGATTATGGTTTCTCAGCCTCTTCAATAACCTGATTGCCCCCAGTGTTGCAAAAGACTTCGTATAGTTTCTGTAACACCAGATAATTCTTAATACCATTCACAAGTTATGCTAACTGCATTGTCTTTAGGAGCCAATATGTCAAAGTCCTTTTTCAAAGAAGCAGACACATTATTTGGTGTTTGGTGGTGTGATTCAGTCATTTCTGGCTGCAGTCTCATTTTCATGAGGTGCAGTTTGCTTTTCTGGTGGAAGGCCCGCTGGAGAGGAAGGGATGGAGGGTTGGCTTCGTGCTTCTCTCAACTCGTTCAGAACAGCATGCACCACAGCTGGAGTAAACGGGGAGAAGAGCATTTTCCCCTCCCAGCCTTACAATATCTCACACCACAGCTGGAAACCTGCTAGGCAGTCAGCCATAGTCTTGTGGGTTTTTCGCTCTCTGTTACATTGTGCATTGCAGCTTTTTTTCAGGGAATGTCTGACGTTGCTGCATCATGGCACGGGCATTGCAAGATGTTACCTTCTACATCACAAGCGCTATACAGATGGGTCTTGGTGTGTTACACTTCACAAGCTTCCCCTCATTTCTCAGACCGAGGAGTCTGCTGTGCGCTATCTTCATTCAAAACTCTTTTTGCTTCCATTTTGATCTTAAAGGCACAAAAGAGGTCAAGACAGGAAAATTTGACCAAATTTTCAGAATGCGATGAGCAGTCTTCTGGAAGGGTCAAAAATTATGCAGGCACACATTATTTGGGTTTTGTAGGAAAGAAATTACAACCTCACTGTTGATGAAGTCTATGGTGATTATTTGTGTGGTTAAGAACTGCTGGGGCAGGGTCTGAGGCTGCAGAGGAGGGAGAATCTGAGACTTTGATGAAATATTTGGGGTAATGAACCTGAGGTAATGTATGATGTGCTACATGGGACAGAGTTAGGGTTTGGCTTCACTCAAGAACTGACAGATCAAGATTTCAAGAAGGGAAGGGGGGGAATGGGGGAGTAGAATGAACCTGCTGCTGCTGCTAACAACCATTAAGAAACTACAAAGCCAGCTGCTCTCAGAGCAGAGCTTGATCCTTTCAGTGCCTTTAACAGCACAGTATATATTCAGAGAAGGGGAATTCATGAGGCTCTATGGACCTACACCATGGCATTACACAAAAATGCAAACCTGAACAATGGGTGGCCTCAGCGGTTCCATCTGGCTCGCCATTAACAAGGTTTAAGTAAAGTGGGTTTCCTTAGCTGTGTCACACACAATTTATACTTCACATGCTTTAACTTTGGAGCCGGACCAGAGGGAGCACCACTCTAAACACACATGGCAAGTGTCTCCTAACGTGTGGTAAGCACATTTGGTATTATGCTCTTTGAAAGTTACAGAGTAGTAGCATTTACATAATTTGTAAGTACTGTTTGGAAAGTGCAGATTCTTTGGCTAAATCATTTACAAACAAAAACATTTCCTTTCAACAAATTAGAATTACAGTCAAACATTTACTCAAAATACTTTAAGGACATTATAGTATTAGTGATTGGATTCAGCTAACAGCAGAAATTATTACAGACCTGAGAACTGTTAACACCACTATTTCTGAATACTCCCATCCACTTTTAAGCTACAAGAGATACTGATACATGGAAATGTATTCTGTTATAAAACATAATGCTTTCAGAGCTACCAAAATATTTAGTTGATAGCATAGTTAACCATGGCAAATAATGACCTTTAAAAAATTCTAGCTGTAGGGAGCAAGTGCTGTATCAACAGGTATGTTAGCCTGTTAATTTCTATGCCATTGAGTGTCATAAAGCATTGGAATTA
This sequence comes from Lathamus discolor, assembly GCF_037157495.1. NCBI lineage: Eukaryota > Metazoa > Chordata > Aves > Psittaciformes > Psittacidae > Lathamus > Lathamus discolor. The sequence continues at coordinate 66,412,938 of NC_088888.1, read as the reverse complement.
TCACAGCATTTTGCAAAAATCATGCTTTTTGCCTTGGCTTTGAGATGCTTCAAGGGAACCCAACTGATCTATAGGCTGTCCTATTCTTGAGTATAAATTCAGTTGTTACTGAATGAGTTTCAAAGTTGGGAATTTAATTGTGAAGCTGTTTTACAATCTGTAAGACAAGCAGTTGCACAGTTAGTTGTAGGATAAAGATCTAAGGTGATTTCCAGGGAGGAATACAGCTGTTGTTGCTGAGAGGTGTTCAAGGCATTTCACAGAGCAGGGTTAGTGTTGTACTGGATGACAAATACTACAAGAAACCCAGGTATCTTGGCTGCCTGCTACCGTAGAATCGTGAGTTCAGTAGTGGAGCAGAACCTCATACTCCTCCTGAAGTTAAACAATTAAAATTACATACCATAAAATGATCAGACATTGTTGACTAACAGTTATCCTGGCAATGCTGGTAGTCTCACCCTGAGCAAGCATCCTGCCACCCCAAACTTCCTTCTTGGTGAAGCTGCACAGTACCACTGTGATGGGACACACTTCTTCTAGAGCTTGGCTTCAGCCTCACCAGCACTGAACAGCCCTGCAGTGGCTTAGCACCTTCCAGACTTTGCCAGCAGGTGAGCCAGTGTCACTGCTGATGACCTCCCTTACATGCCAGTAATGGAGGGGTTGGTGTGGGTGGCCCAATGCTTGTTTAGCCCTCTCCTTCCTCTGTTCCGCAGTGACCCACCCTCACGGTCCTTCTGTGCTGCCCTTTCATATCTCTTACAGAGACAGGAATATCTTTAAACATTGCATTTCAGTTTCTGGCTGTATGCAGCAGTCCTGTAATCACAGCCATGATTATTGTAAGATGCCATTTGACAGGCACATCAGAGTTGCCAGTCTCCTCAAAAGCTTCCTGCCCACTGCATTTGAGGTAACTACAGGCAAAGCAAATGGAGCTGAGAAGTCACCTCATGACTAATTGATCACACACCATTGACATTCCCTTCTCTTTTCCCTTTTTAGCTACCAGACTCCTCTGTCTGTGAGCAGCAGCTTTTGATTTAAGCCTTATTTTCATGACAGGCTCAGAGAGAAAATAGTCAGAGAGCTGTTCTTCCTGAGTCCTGACAGGTGCAGTGCTTCCACACCAAGCATTGCATTGGAAAGAAAAGGAAGAAAGAATAATGCACCAAGGCAGAACCTGTGAAGAAGGTAGGAGGGAAATTGTCCACCTGCAGGTAGCACTTGCATGAACATCAGGTCGCAAATGCCCCAGCTATGCTATGCATGAATAGAGAGAGAGTCACAAAAAATTGAGTTAACCTGAAATAGAGATAATTGGTTTATGGGGAATACCTAAAAGAATGGTGTAAAAACACATTTACTTAGAGGAGGGAAAAGATGCATCTCTGTGTGCAGCATTTAGTGTATATTTAACTCAAAGCACACTTTACAGCCAATTCAACTACTTTTTTGTCAGTTAAGTTCTTTTCCAGCTCACTGTCTCTAACTGAAAGGGAATTACACCTGTATACAAAACTAAGTTCAACATCTGCATCTTGTGCCTGGATTTCCAATGTGTGATTCTTTTATCCATCCTTCACATACACACTCCTACTGCTGCAGATCAGATAAATCTTATGATGGTTATATTCATGAATCCAGGTAGAAATCCAGTATGGAGTTGTGTAAAGGCTGTGTGTGCCTGCTGTGGCCAGGGGTAAGTCCCCGGCCCAGGGCGTGGTTCCGCATAACTGTTTCTCTTGTAAGAGCTTTTGAGGATGACAGGAATCTCACTGCTTAATCTACTCCCTCCCACCTCCTGCCAGTGTCTGTTACACCCACAGTTGTGCCATTGCAGTGGTTTATGGTTTTGCTTCAAAGCTGGAGGTGTGAGCTGAACCAAGCTAAACAAATGCTACAAACTGAAAAACGCAGATGAATTAACTGAAACCTTTTGCTGTTGAGAGTTGGCTAGCAGTTTCAGTTACTGCATGGATCATCCTCAGGAGCTTTTGAAAGCAGATCATATGTCTTCAGAAGTATTCTTCTTTAGAATGGGTCTGTTTACAACGTTATTATCTTCCCTTTATTTTCACATTACCAAAGAAAAGCTATGAATGAAATGTGAAGTAGTGGAGTCCTGGTCACTGCTCACAGTTCCGGATGGGTTGGAGCTTTTGAGCAGGATCCTTGGCAGTTCTCTGCGTTCTGCCTGGCACAGCATACTGTTGCTAGCTTGTTTCACAGCGTGGAGTGTGAAAACAGAAGGGCACCCCAGGAGCTGTCACTGATGCTGCCAAGACAGCAAGCAGCAGTCACACTTGCTGTGCAAAGCTTTGCAGGAAACTGGGATGAAAGCTAAGCGCAGTAGTTTGTTGAAGACATTGTGGTTCAGATTTTTGCACCATGTAGAAAGTGTTTTCTGCATCTGATTCTCATCTTTTGTGCTCCCTGCTACCAGGGAATGAAAAAGACCTGTGGAGAGTGTTTCTGTGTTTGTGCAAAGTCCATTTAAGGTCTTAATAGCCCTTATTTTCTGTGTAATATTTGGGTTATAGACATGAGTGAAATGACTTTACACAACGTGTCTATGACTTTTAATCCCAATAGTTGGACAGCAGTGAACTAGCCATAACAAAGATGACAATTTCAAAATCAAGTATTTTATGCATTGTTCAGGATGTGCTTGATTCCTGCCACTAGTTCAGTGAATGCCGACTAATTTGTGACCTAATGCTGTATGGTTGTACTATTGAACCATACCATTTTTTTTTCTTGCTTTACCAGATATAATCTGAGGGGCACTGACTCAGGTCCTCAAAGCTACAAGGATCTTGCTTGCCTCTACAGTCAGTAGGACATAGGCATTTTAATACCTGTAAATATTATACACAATAGGGTCCCACAGGCTCCCTGTGACACAAAAAGAAGGTAAATGCCGTGCTCTCCATCACCAGCTTCTGAGCCTGGAAAGGACAAGACTTTCATGAGTTAAATTTGTGGGCTGTGCTTGAGGTCCAGATGCCTGGGTGGGGACACAGTCTTCCTCCATTCTATGGTCTTCTGGAATTGGGTATTTTCAGGTATTTTGGATATTTAGAATTAGAAGGTTAGTAAGGAGGAGGGCAAAAGGGATCTTGATTTAGGACTATAGCTTTCTGGCCTTCCAGGTTTTCAAGAGTGACACTGGTTTAATAAACAAACGGTTTGTTCCTGGAAGTAGGCAGGAATCATGTAGGAAGTGTGAGACTTACAAAGGTCTGGCTCTTGTTTGCTATGGCTGGAACTGTTCAGGTATTACTGTTTTCAACCACACAGAAGGCATTGGGTTCCTGGATTTAATATTTAATTTTTGCTGCCAGGAGCCTCAAAAGTCAAATTTACCTGCTGTCTCTGTCTTCAATCAGTTAGGGTTTCTACTGGACAGCCAGCAACTCAGTGCTGTAGTTCACAGCTGAGCTCTGCAGAATTACCAGGTTGGCTCCTGAGCCTTCCCTTTCACCTGTATGGCCTAAGCCAGTGAGCAAGCTTTCACATACACGAAAGATCCCTCAGGGTTCACCACATACTGTGGACAGTGTGAAAAACAAGTCTTCCCTCTGTCAGGAAATTGCTGTGATCTCCAGATGGCCGTTGTTTAGCCTTCTGAAGAAGGACTAGTAGATTGTAGGTAAGAGACAGGGGTTTCCCATCTTCACTCTGTGGGGAACAGGGATCACTGACCAGTTACAGAGGGATTACATCCAGTGGCAGAAGCAGCACCAGGAGGTGTGGGGAGGGGACTGTTCCTGAAGAGGGCAGGCAGCGATGGAGGCTCTGGGCAGTACAGGGTAAAGAGTTCACCTACAAAGTGTACAGCAGCTCCTAAGACGGGTGATACGGTTTTTACAATGGTGCAGTAATACATGTACCTAACACTGACCCCTGATACAATTTGTTGTTGCACAGATGGCAGGTTGTGGCACCCGTACGCCAACCCTCAGGAGTTGCTTTGAGAAAGGGTTCACACAAGTGGAGGATGCCGACAGGGTGGTAGGGACCCTGCTCCAGCCTGTTGCTGAGCAGCTGGGCTTCCTCACTCTGCTTGCCAGCAAACTCCCTGCTTCCTCTACCCAGAATGGCCATTTATCCAGAATGGAAAAAAACTCAAACAGATCCATGCCGTTCCAATCTTAACATACAATTTTGCTGCTTTGCACAGTGAGTGCTACTGGATAATGGAAAGGTTGCTTGGTTTGGAGTATAGGTGAACTGTTAAGGCGCAGGCATGGTGCTGGCATTCATCACACTTCCAGTTTGTGACTGTTTTCAAAATTGTAAATTCAGGGCTTCCGTAATGGAAGTTGTGGCTTGCGTGTGAATTTCTGATCAAAACTACAGGTATCTGTTTGTGCTGTGCTTGGTGAGCATATCCCTTGTGGTTTATAACCCAGTGCGATTTGTAATCTTCTGTCCCCTTGCACTGATCATGACTCGGGTGCCATTATCTTGAGTTGTTCTTTGCTTTAAAGCATTTTATTTTATTTAAGTCTAGGGTTCCTGTTTTATCTAAATCTCCTGATGCAGAGTTCATCAGTTATGCCAAGAAAATTGATCTTTGGCCTATCAACATCCTTCTGAAATAATTTTTTCATTCTTTCTTAACCTGAGAGGCTGCGCATAAACAGCAGAAGAATCAAACACATTACTCCTCTACCTTGGTTATAATTCTTTGGTTTTCATTTTTCACCTTTGTGATTTATGCTGCATTATGCTTTCAAGCATTCTATCGACCAGCAAACACAGATGTACAGGTAGAACCGAGGGGCTTCAGCCTGCATTGCTGCATTGCCTCACACCTTGTACCAGCCTGACCTCTGCAACCAGCCTTGCAACTGCTTGGCAACTGTGACTTTTCAGTATTCATACACAGTGGGAAATACTTTTCTCTGTTACACTATTAAAGTTAATGGAGAGTAAGTTTGGGGAAGTCATTAGAATTGCTCTGGATTTACACCTGTGTGACTGAGCAGAATTAAGGTCGTTAAGATTCTCTGTTTCTGGAAAGATGCAGTATTTTTAAAAAGTTTTATAAACCTCATTGTTATCATTTTACTGGAGAGACATCACTTAATATATGTAATCACAATCAAGAGGGATCTAGTGATCTATTTACCACATATAGCGACATGATTTCAGTTACGTTTTATATTTTTTAACTGTACAAAGAATTAACAGAATTCAGAGAAGGAGATATTAAACTCAAACCTGTGCTTAACATTTATTCATTCTTTCTTAAGGCCAAACTAAGAAAAAGAATTAAAAATGTTTTTATATGCGCAAATGTGGTTTTTATATTTAGGTACATAATTATAGAGACAATTAACAAGGAAGATACATTTCATGATGAGATAGGGCAGAATAGTAGAAAATGGCATTAGTTCTCTTTTAATTCTCAGGGATTGAGCAGTGTGCGACAACAAGAAATGCCTGCCTCAGGTGGGAATTAAAAGCTTTAACATACGAGGCTAAATCCTGTTGCAGCTGAAATCCTCTTTCCATGCTTTACTGTTGCTTCTGCATTTTTATGTGGAAAGTTTCAAAATAATTTTTTCTGTAAGATGTTGAAAACCTTTTAAAAATGTGTTGTATAAAATGCTGAACGCAGTCATTTAGTAATAATGTCAATATATAGAACTAGTCTAGTTTAGACATCTTAAGATGCAAGTTTGGAAAAATGAGTTAGGAACTGACTGCTTTCTTTCTCAGTCAGTGCCTCAGAGTGATACACATTTCCCTTACCAGTAAAATGTGGCTGTAGAGCATCTGAATAGTGTAATTGTTCTGGCAGGTGTTGAACATGTGAACTTATAGGTGATATTTCAAGGAAAATCAACCACCATGTTTGATGGTCTTTTGTTGCGCAGTTGGGAAAGGAAGCCTGCGTGTATTTCATGTGACATAACTTATGAATTCCATGAGCTCTGGAAGCAGCCCCTATAGAGATAGCTGGAATGGCCTCTTCATAGTGAGTGTGTCAACAGTAACTGTCCCTTTATTTCTGATGAATGCAAAGAAGCTGGGAGTTGCTGGACAAATCGTGCAATCCTTAACACTTCTGAAGCCTTTATTTATCTAATTCAGTGAATATAATAGCAGTTTCCATTTCAAAACTAGCATCTAAGTCCATAATCTCCTCAACAGATACAAAATTATAGACTCATTTAGGTTGGAAAAGACCTTATGATCATTGAGTCCAGCTGTTAACCTCACACTGCCAAATCCACCACTAAACCGTGTCCCTAAGTATCACATCTACACATCCTTTAAGTCTCTTCAGGGATGGTGAATCCACCTTTTCCCTGGGCAGACTGTTGCAGTGCTTGATACAGGTATTTCTGAAACTTTGTGCATTATACCAGTTAATAAAGTATATCTAAAGTCATATGACTCTAAACTGATATTTGGAGAAGAAGAATAGGTTATGAACTTCCACAGCAGCCTTCTTCCTCCTCCTTTTCCTCTGTCACTACTTGCTTCAGTGCTCCAACCTACTGCCAGGATGCCATTTGCTGTTTCCTGCTGTTGTGAGAAGCTGGTGTTACTTGTATTTGCTGCTATTTTTAGTGATAAAATAAGGAACAAAAGGGAAATGGAAGTTTTTAACAACTAATTCCCAGTTACCTACTACCCTTTTATCTCATCTGTGGATTAGCTGATCAGTGGGTGTAGAAACCCTGGAACTGGCTCTGCTAAGAGGCAGATAAGGTCAGGCGTGCCTCTTAACTCATGAACAGCACCTCACTGACCCAGAAAGAGTTGAGCTGGTTTTATGCAGTGTGCATCCTTATCCACATGGCCAGGAGGCTCAAGCCATCTCTGTGAAGACTTCTGATGTTACTGAACTATGCTGCTGGGCATATGCAGGCAACTGCAGAGGCAGCGAGCTGTGATTTTAAGCACAGCCAGCCAAGGTCTACTTAGTTCTGGCTACCCCTATGACTGCTCAGTGCTGTACCCCAGCTAACTTTGGCAATAGGCTGCAAATGTGGGTACACACTGCAGTGGTACCCAGAGCAAACCTGTCTGGCAGACTCTCCACCAACATCAGCTGTGGGAAATGCTGTTTTTAAAATTACTGCATACAGAAATCTTTTAGTTTTAAATCCCTTTTCTTTAATTATTCCCATAGAAATTAAGGCTTACACAGGAAATTGTGGCTGAGAATATTTGTGTGTGTGGCTCCATAATGCAAAAAGATTAACAGTAGTAGACTTACTTGAAATCATGGTATAACATTTCATGTTTGAAATGCATGATATACGACTGTTTAAAACATAACTTACTTTAACTGTCACTGATCCTGTATCTGCTTTATCTGGATGGGTTAAAGATGTTAAAATATACACATTCTTTCCACGCCATATTGGTACCATTGGAGCAAACCCATCTTTCATGTTATTTAGAAAAAAGACCTCCCTTTGTAAATTGTTATTTCGGGAGTTCTTAACTCTCAATATATAGAAAACCCTTTTGTTACAACAAATGAAAGTACATCCGAAGCATTCCTCTGTGAGGATGCATTTCATAAGGATTTTTATGTGATTATGTGAAAAATAATTTCCCTCCATGCCTTTAAAGAGGGCTGAGTGGATAGCAGAGATAAGGTTTCATGGAAAGGAAGAAAGAATGGAAGCAACATTGTCGAGGTTGTTTTTTAAGAGCTGCTTTCCGTGCAGTCCTTTCCATTTTTTGTGGAGAAAAAGACTGCATCTTGTGCATTTTGAACCATCTTTCGGTTTCATTGTTCTTGATTCTCAAAAAAAAAAATAATAAAATGATCCACTTTCCAGTAAAGTATTAGCAGATTTTAAACAAATTTATTTCCTGACAAACTTAAGCTCAGTTGTATCCCGACAGGCCCGATTTATCAGGCAAATGCCTCACGTTGTTTGTCAGCTTCTTTGTTGGGGGGTGAGGGGGAGGGGAAACCCAAGCAACAAAAGACCGTAACCTATTGATATTACTTCTGCAATACACCGGGGAAAATAGATTGATTTAGAACTAACCACAGAAAACTAGTCAATCTGATGAGTTTACAACGGAGCATTTTTATGTATTTATTTGTAACAAGAGTAAACATCATCAATATTCGACCCTGTGTTATTGGAAGCCTTGCAGACAGTAGGTTTATGTCAGCATGCTGCTGGGGCTATCTGTAAGATGAAAGAAGGCAAGCTTAAAAAAAATGGAGGGACCTTGTTTTTCTCATGAAATTGAAAGTCTCCAATCTCTGATATGTTATCGTGTGTTGTAGGATTTGGAGGACAAATAGGTGAGCATTTTTATTTTACTTCATCTTTATTTCTTATGGGGGTTATCCTTTTTTTTTCTTTTTTTTTTTTAAAAAGGCTATTTCTGTTAATCTCAAAAAGCTAGTAAAGCACAGGAAATTTTCAAACTGAATTTCACTGAAGAACAACAGCCTGTAATTAACTTTCCCAGCATGTTGCCTCTGCTCAGTATTTTGCATGAACAAGGGGTTCAGGGTAGCAAATACTCCCAGGATCAGTGCAAATCTAAATGTGGCCCCAATGTGCTGCTTTCTGAATTGACAGTACGCCATTTTTCAACATACTGTGTTAAAAATGAATACAGTTTTTAAATTTAACTGATTTTTTTTCGTTGATTTATAAATGAGGATGTGAGTGGTTTTCTGCCTTAGTGTGACCCTGCTTGCTGGACACACGGTAAATGTTGTGATGGTGATGTTAAATGCTCCATTCTCTGGTTTATTTAACAAGATAATTTCACTTAACCTTAAAGGATTTTTTTCTGTATTATTTCAGTATTTGGTATTTTGAATACTAAAACCTTATTAGCATGTTGTCAAAGCTACCTGTATTCACTCCTGCATTCAGCTACAGCTCAGGAATTGAAGGTTGATAAACAAAATGGCATAAACCCCAGCAATGTGCATGTGAGCAGAAACATTCCAGCAATTTCCCTCTCGGATGGCATGGGTAGAATGGGTACATTCAGTGAGTCTTGTGTGTGTCTCATTGACTTGCCAGCGATTTTCGTCCTTTAAAAACAAAAAGCTGGGCCACGTTTCTGTGTGTTAATTCCCCTCTGGGTGCGGGAAGTGGGGCACGGCTCAGCAGCAAGGGCGAGCAGCCATGCAAGGCTCCCTCCTGCACCCCATGGTTTTTTAAAATAGCATAGGCTGGCTTGATTTCTCCTGGGATTTAACGCTGCTTAAAAGGTTTGGGGGAAGGGAGAAATCTCCCAAAACAATTCCTGCAAGGGAATCCCCAATAAAAGCCGTGGAGGAAGAAGTGAGATGCCAGAGGAGCTGGTGCTCAGTGTGGAGCTGCCAGATGGCCACTCTTTGGGGTGCGCAGGGTTCCCCATCGCCTCCCACCCTTCCCCTGCTATGTGCTGCTCCTGCCACTCCAGCTTGTTCCCCTGACAGCCAACCAAACTTCATTTTCCAGGGATAGTTTCTGTCTGATTGTAAGTTGCAGTAACTGCGTCCTCAGACATTAGCATTTCGTGCTTTAAAAGGATGATGTCTCCACGTGCTATCTATTTTAAGGCATAAGGATAATACCCTGTTTCAAACTGGTTTTTAAGTGTAGGCTTCTCAGGAAGAAGGATTTTTGCATTATACCTGTATTAAGCAAAAGTGATAAGCGATCCTTTTACAGTATAGTAACATATGAGAGGTGCTTGTTTAACAGCAATCACCTGTGATCCTTCCAGTCTTTGGAGTGCTGCTGTGACAGATTTGATATCCAGGATTTAGTTGCTGGAATACTTAAGTAATACAGTAAAATATACTGGTATTTATCTCAACTTGAAATCAGCAGATCCTCAACAATCCAGAAGACTTTCAGCTCTCCAGAGGTGTTGGAGGTGCTTCTCACTTGCCCCAGGTGGTGCCTGCCTGTGCAAACGCAAGTTTTTCCTTGAGCTTTTCTGGGTGTTCATGTCGACAAGCAAAAGGTGTTCCCTTGTACTGCCCCATGGCTTGATTTTCAAGACAAGTCACTGAAGCCCTTGAGTTATAAAACATCCTAGTTTTGTCTAAGATCCATATTGCTTTTATATCATGGGTAGCTTAACCTCCCTTACAACAAAATAGAGTAGTTCAGGCAACCTACTGCATGTTCTATCTGCAAGAACTGGCATTTCTTTAGGTATGTTGTAAAAGTAATTTCTAAAAAAGACAGGGCAGCACATTTATGTACAATTTTAAAGATTTCCTTTATGCTTTAACTGCTTAGTTGGCATTCAGTCTATTGTAAAAACATTTCTTTTGCACACGCTGTTGGAATACCATGCTGTTTTTCAAAGCATTAGCATTGCTAGGTGGAGTATTGTTAGCCAAGATGCAGCTTCTTGTTGTGTGATAGCATTCAAAACGGAAAAACAAGAGGAGTTGGTGTAGGGAATATCCTGGTGGATTATTTTAGTCTTCCTCTGACTATACCCCCTTTCTTCCCTTTACTATCCCTGTTAGATGTTAACCCCTCCTCTCCCCCTCCTAAGAAAAAGTCAGTCATCAGGGAAATTCTAAAGCTTTTTTTCCCAACAGATAATAGTGTGGAGCCACACAAATTATTCTCTACTTGTCATATATATTGGATTATCAACTAAATCATATAAAGCAGCATGAAGAAGCAAGCAGTAGTGTTAACCCTCCTTACTGCTTAGCTCAGCTTGTTATTTTGCCAAACGTATTTGCAAGGCATGGGTATTGTCATTTTAAAAGAGACAGAGCTAGGATGTGCTTCCTAAGTAGGAGCTGACTGCTGGGACAAGCAAAAAACCTGAAGAGTGTTTTGTTTTGCATTTGCATTTAGTTGTGAAATTGAGTATTTCTAATGAATCTGGAATCTGTGCTTTTTGCTTGGTCATGTTTCCTTTAATATTTATAGTTTCATGTAATGAGATCCATAGTGAAGGAGAATTTAGAAGTTTGTTCTAACCCTGCTATATGCTCTCTTCTTTCCTTTTTAGTAGGTATGAATGTTACTGTTTTCCTGAGAATACTGAAATACAGTGCTACACAAGTTCCTTGAAGTGTGCCTTTATTAAAATGTTTGTCTTTTTTTAAATCAAAAAATCACCCTGAATTACCTTCTTGTCAGTGCTGTAATGAAGAAAGGATTCCCTGTTAGGATAATTACCATCTCTTTATATACCCTGTTGCATTATTTTTTGAGCCTGAAGCTACCTAGTAAATCATGGGAGCCTACTGTGAGAAAGACAGTCCTAGTTTAACAAATCTCCTTGCTGTGGCTTTTTGTAAGGCTGCTTCTACTGTAATTGCAATTTCAAGGGCATTTTGTGGTTTATTCATCTCATTATGTAATCTACATAGAAACTTTTAGCTTGTGTTGAAGCTAATGTATATTATTTTGATGGTGTTTATGAAGTGAAATACTTGTTACGGTTGTACTAATCTGGAATTTGTGAGAACATACTGAAGTGAGAATTTGCTATTTTTTTTTGGCAGGAGCCAGCTTGTGTATTGTCCTATATATTTATGTATATAGAGATGTGGATGTATAAGCTTGTGTGTGCATGTCATGTGCTATCAGATTTCACTGTGTTGTAACCTAAGTAATACACAGCAGAGAGGAGCAAAGAGCTGAAGGATTTTTGACAAAAGAGTTAATGCTATATACCATAATGCATGTGGATGGTGCCATGTGGTATCGTTTGTGAGCTCTGAGGTTGCTGACCATTTCCATTTTGGTGTAAATCCCTTAAGAGGGAAGGCATTTCAGAGCAGGGTGTGATCTGTTCTCCTGGTAAGAGTTATTGACAGGGAATGAATAAATAGTTAAAAGAACTGAATAAATACCACCCTCCTGTTTTAAGTCCAGGCACAGCCCGGTTGGCACATACATATTCTAATGCAGTACTTTAGCCAGATGCTCCAGTTGGTTGGTAACAAAAAGCATTCTTGAAAAGCCAAATCATAACTTAAACACAGTTGCTTCTGATAGAGATTTCTTTTATAGTGACATTTTAGCCATGATGTGAATAAAGGCAGGGAATTACAATATTTTGCAAATAGGATGTATTGATAAATATATATGCAAAAGGTGACAGAGGCCTCTTGAGTGGAAGCAGGGGCCCTGACAGCAGGTTCTTGGTCAATTGGTGAGGTGAAATGGTTCAGTGAATTGGATAACACAGTGCACATACCATAGTGACTGATTAAATTGATTTGTCCATGGCAGCCGCCGACCCTGCTCCTGAAGCCCTTTAAGCTATTTTCAAACTTCTTTAACTATTCTAAATGCATGCAATATTAAGGGAAAGAAGCAAGTGCAAATGCATGCACAGCTATAAAATTCTGTAGTCTGAATTAAGATAAAATCCCCAGTTTCCAGAATGTCTGCACACTCCTGTGTTACACAGTATTATACTATGCTTAGTCCAGGAACAAGACACTAGTAGAAACTGGTGAAGAAGATAAGAATAAACATAATTATTTAATATAACCTAAATTATAACAAATACCGCAGTGGTGAGTTCTTAGATGTATTTATTATGACATAAAACAGTTCAGGAGTTTTGTTGTTGCTGTTACTTTGCTTCTGTAATTGCAAATTTTGCTTCCGTATTACTTTGTCCACAAAGTGTTTAGAAAGCTTGTGAGGGAAACATACTTGGGTGAATGCCAGTTAAGAAAACTGAACGCTACTGTTGAGTGGGGGTCACCAATTTGAAGGTATCTTCAATGATTTGGGGGATAGTAGTCAGATGGATATTGTTTAATAACTTGCCTTTTTAATTATGGGGGAAAGCCTGATGTTTTGGTCTTAGATCAGATTTTTGTGGTTTACAAAATACTCCATATGTACTTTCCCTTCCTATGCTAGGGAAATCAATACTAAATGGTAATACGGCTTGTGCATGTTATTCTCTTCTCGGTTAAAGGGAAGCTTTGTATTGTGTGTCTCTTCATGGGTTATTTTGTAGAATACGCATGTTCTTCAGATTCCATTGACAAAGCACATAAACTTTCAGTGCAGTGGAACCAGTTCCATAAAAATGGAACCAGTTCACCTAAAATATGTTATTGCAGTTGTTACAGAAGTGCAGGGTTCAGTGTAATGACTTTGGTTTCTTGATTCTTATTAATTTTTATGGAAGATATGACAATTTAATTACAATGTTTTCTGAAAGGATAATGAAGTTCTGTTCGTCATTTAACTTCTCTAAATTATAGGTCAGTCTTGTGGGACATGACACATGCCATAGGCAACTGTTTTTTCCATTTGTCTGTGAAAATAAAGATATGGTTAGTGTCTTGCTAATAGTGAAGAGAAATGAAGAGGGAGGTACTGAGAGATGGTTTCTTGGCATGATTTGCAAATGTTAACAGCCATTTTGCAGTCTTTCTTGAAATTATGCAGGTTTTATCAATAGCATTTCTTTGGAAGGAAAAGTAAATTCTGTAGGTGCGACTCCAGCTTTACGTACAGCTTTGCGTAGACAGAACTTCTTGGCTTTGTATAGACTACTAGTGACCACTGAACACCAGCTGAAAAAGTGCCCTGTTACTTTCCAGGAATCTGAAAATTTAAAACTCTTTGATGTGGGCTTGAGCCAGAACATGTTGCACTATTTTGTCTGTACAGTGAGTTACAGTTACAGTCTTTTTTAATCATTCAGCTGACTCCACCAGGACTAAGTATTTGTGCAGTCATTTTTTAAGTTAGCTGATGGTTAAGGGAAAGCAGAAAAAAAAAGTTACTGGTTTAGTGCTCTCCAGTAGCATGTTGGATTATAATAAATTAAATGTCTATGCAATCAGTGCAAGCTTTATAAAACAAAGAAACGAGAAACCATAGAAAAATAGCCAAAACAGAAAATTCAGTGGTGAATATGTCTGGCATAGGGTCACCATGCCGCAGGCATATAATTATTTCTTTGTATCATGTGTTACAATAATGTAATCCAAGGACTGGCATTCCTGTAGTGTGTTGCAAAGTAAGAGGATTCAGTAAGGAATTGCTGGGGATTTCTTTAGGGTTCCCCTGGCTAACAAGGTTAATAGAAGAGCATTTGTGGCTTTTGGCCATTTTTGAGAGCTGGGGAGGAGGTTCTCTGCGCCCGTCAGCTCCGTGTCCTGTTGCAGATGGCACCCTGAGTCACAGCCACTTGTAGGCACGCGGCTTGGGAATTTCCAGAGAAAACAAACCAACCCTTTTTTGTGACTCTTGACGGGGCTCTATTTATTTTCTTTTGAATTGAAACCGTAAGTGCCATTAGGAACCCTGTGCAACACAAGCCCCGTAAAAGCTTGGCCCAGAGCCTTGCCTCGCCGTGCCTTGGCTGAGCCAGAGAAGGCAAGAGGCCGCGGACGCTGGGCGACAGCCCCGTTAGTGACAGGGGCACCGCGTCCGTCGTCCACGTTTGGGTTTCCCTTCCTAAAAGCAGCATCTGCTGCTGAGTATCTCCTCTCCGCACGTTCCTTCACGACCCCGACTGGCGACGGGTGCCCCCAGGGTGAAGCGCCTCGGGGCGGGGAGGCCGGCGCTGGTGACCGCCTCGCCTCCTCTCCGCGCCCCGCGTTGCGATGTCCGTCCTGCCCGGCGCTGAAGCACTCGCGGGCGTTTAGTGCCCGGGTGGAGAGAGATGCCGGCGGCGCGGCCGTGTGCCTGGGTATCTGGTGCCCTCTAGTGGGGCGGCCTGTAGGGAGGGCTGAGGCGGCCGGCCCGGAGCCGGCAAGCGGCTCTCGCTCCCCAGCGCAAGGCGGGTTCCGGCGCCGTGGCGACGAAGGGGCACCTTGCAAAGGACCTACTTACAAGACAAAACTCACGCTGCTTCACCAGCAGACCTTGTGAACGCTCGCGCTGAGCTTACTCGGTATGACACCTCTTACCGTTTAACACTGCGTTTTATAACTGGTTGTCTCTCTCTGTTTTCAGATGCTACAACTGTGGTGGCCTCGACCACCACGCTAAAGAATGTAGTCTACCTCCGCAGCCAAAGAAGTGCCATTACTGTCAGAGCATCATGCACATGGTGGCTAACTGCCCCCATAAAACTGTCTCGCAGCAGCCCACTAGTTCTCAGGGAAGACATGAAGCTGAACCGCAGCCTTCCACTTCTGCTTTCCTGAGAGAAGGGGGAGGAATGCACGGCTACTCATCTCCATTGTACTCTCAGGAGGGCAAGTCGGAAAACTCGGAGCGCTCAGGCAGGTCACCACAGGAAGCTTCATCGAGTAAGTTGTCTGCATCACCCGAAGAACCGAGCAGAAAGGGGCCTTCTGTTCAGAAAAGGAAAAAAACTTAACGCATTTGTCATAACTTTCCATTTTCTTTATCCTCTCGGGATGTCTACCTCATGCAAGTACAGGGGAAATAATTTCATTACCAGTAGCTGACCTGGAATTTTAACTACTGTTGAGGAACTGTGAATTTTTTTTTCTTTAATAGACAAATCACTCCAAGCAAAATACATTTGAGCAGGGTGCATTACATTTTACCTTCTGTATGTGTGTGTGTGAGTGTGCACGTGCGTGTGTGTATGTGTACATATCTATAAATGTATTTTTTTTCCATCAGACCACTCTCCAGCTCCCACAGACATCACTGTGAAGCAATAGGCACAGTATCCACAAACATTCCTGAACTCACTCCTAGAACCTGTTTCCAAACGTGTTCAAAACCAAACAAGAATACCCAAGAAATCTCACTCAGAAGAAACCCAGACCTGATAAGCCACACACAGAACTGAGATCAAGACTGTTACTTCTCTTGTGATCCAAAGGTTACTTTCGTATTATAAAGCTGCCATATGGTACTACAGATACTAAGACATCCCCCATACCATCAGTTTAGGTTGTTTTTTTTTTCTAATCTCCACAAAGCATCAAAACTCCTCCCTTCCCTGTTCCCATGCAGGGCAGTGTCATGACTCAACATGGCTCTCATTGCCACCATCCTTTGTGGATGAGGAGTTTAAAGCTCCAGAAAAGACAACGAATGTGTAGTTTCTGTGCTGGTTTCCCAAAAATTTTTGTCAAATTAATATGGTTGTAATTTAGATGACTGTTGTGTAAGGGAGAATGTACAAGTTGTTACCAAACTGACCCTATTGAGTGGTGTCAGGATACCATCCTGTTTAACCCTTTGTATTCTGTGAACATTTAGGGGACCTTGGTGGCAGTAGTAGCAGCAGCAGCAGCAACTTCTCTTGGTTCCAAGTAGTGCCCCCCAATTTGAAGTGACTTCCCCTTGTTTTCTGTTGAAATGCCATGGAAAGAACTTCCTAGGGATTTTTGTTGTTATATGTTCTGGTTTTAAAGGAAATGCAAAGCTAATGTGATCTTGGGATAAATAGTTTCTTAAGAATAAAGGTAGGTGGGTGCTTGGGGTTGCTAAGCCAGCCTCACTTGCTGATGATACAGCATGAGTACAGTCAAGAAGAACAGGTGTCTGCTGCAGACAAGCCTGAGTGAAGAGACCTGCAAATTTGCCAGAAGCCCTGGGCATCATCTGCTTCTTGTGAACTGGGGGCTGTTGCTGACCAGCCTTGGTCCAGAGTACGCTGGGACCACACACTTCTGCGTTAAAAAGGAGAAAGACTGGTGGCCTCAGAGTGAGACTCCCTGGGCTGCAGCCCTTGCTCGGGGTTAATAGAATTGGAGCCTATCAAAACTTCAAGTCGCTTTCCATTTGTAACTTCTGAATTACCAAGTCATACGTAAGATAACGTACTTTGACAAATCCCATTGTGGATGTAAGTTAATTAGAGAAACCTGTATAATCCTTAACATTGGCAATAAACACAGGCTGTTAAAGCTTGGAAGTGCCGGGTAGGTTTAAGCTTGGATAATCAAACTAAAGAAACAGCCTGCGTGAAAGGCTACAGCGAGCCAAAGTCCTACCCGTGGTAACTCTTTTGCAGCCACTAGTTACAACAGGTATGTGACTGGCTCATTACATGGCCTTCCCCTTCCCACTTGTCCTGACAGATGAGACTTTTACTGTTGCTGCTGCTGCTTCAGTAAACAGGTAGTAATCAAACGCCTCAGTGAAGGGCAGAATTTGAAGAGAATTATTTTGTGTGAATTCCCATGCCAGTGTTTGCGAGAATCTTGATGGTTTATACTGAAGTTCTCAGTATGCTAATGCAAAGCTTACCTTTGACGATATTGAATGTGATATATCTATAGAGAAGAACTTCCTTGCCTTACGTAAGGATAGTAAACTTATTTAAATTATGTAGACAAATCAAAGTGGCATTGCTTAACCTTATAGCCGGTGTAAAAACCAGGTTAAACAGCAAAGATGCAAAACTTAGGTCACTTTGAAAATTTAAACCAAAGTTCCTTATAGAAATGGGCAATTGTGGATTTGAAAACTGGTCATTCCCTGTTTATACATAAGAAGTTCAGAGCTGAGAAAAGGAAGTATTTTCAACATGCAGATTTTTATTGGTGCTGTTAGAAATCACTCTGTGCACCAAAGTCAGACTGAACTGCTAAGAGCACATACCAAACCCTATCTTATTGTTGAAAGCTTAAGGTTTTATTTTTATATATTAGAATGTGATCACTATTACATAACATACTCAGGACAAAGAACTTTGCTCAGGGAATATACCATGGAATGTTTTGTTTTTTCTTTACAGAATAGTCTGCAGACCTGCTTACTCAGAACAAACCAAATAGTCTTAGACCTTTTTATCTCTATATAAGTATTATGTACTGATATTAGTAACTACCTCTGAGTTGACATAGATCTACATTTCTGATAATCAGATCTCAACATTTTGTATTATAAGTTCCTGTGAAATGATAAAGTGGTATTCTGTACTGGTTACATATGTGAACATTTGTATCTTTACATTCACAGGGTCTGAGTTTTCAGAGACGCTGGGCAACCACAGATCCCGCTGACTTCCAGTCAGAGTTACTGGTGCTCAGCTTTTCTGGGAGGGGAGGGATGAGGGAGTGGGGGTGGAGGGGGAAGAATAAAAACACAAAAGCATCAAGCCCACTTTGTTTACATAGGTGACAATAAAATTATTATTCTGTTTACAGCAAAAGGCTACCTCATATTTACTGCATAAACACACCTTTGTGCTGCTCTAGCCTTAAAGGTGGCTGTTGATCTATGGTACATACTTTTTATCTGTACTAAATATGTAACTGATAGTTCACCACTGCATACATTATGGCAAATACTTGTTTAAGATGAAGCATCCATTTGAAATTATGAGACGTTTCCAAACATTTCTTTGAAAGCTTTTATTTTTCTGTCTAAAGGATTATGGGCACTGTTCATGAAAATAAATACATCTACAGAAAAGACAAAAATGTATATGCCTAAGTTAAACATATAGCAGCAGGTAACTACTAGGCACTGGGCTGCAGTAGGAAAAAAAAAACCAACAACTGTTTAATTATACTCCTTCAGCTCCAGATAAGAAAAGAAGCCTTTAAAGGAGGAAGCACAGACTCAGCTTCAGATTCTTCCTTTATGTCTCAGGACAAAATGAATATTCTGCATCATTGGCTCAGCCTATTCACTAGCCTGTCCTTGCCAGAATGCTTCACAATAAAACTCATTTGAGTAGAAATAGTTCAGATGTCTGCTCAGAGAGATGTATTTTTCTCCTAATAACAGTGGAGATAGTCTGGAACAAGAATCTCCCTCCCATTTCCCCATCCCAAAGTATTCAATTTGATTTAATCGTAAGGGACATGGTGAGGTATTTTTTACTCTCCCCCAAGGAGAGGTCACTGTATTTATTTACATGCTACAAAAGTTAGGCGATGAGGAAGACTTGTATTTGGAGGAGGAGGAGCCAAATAGCTTTTCACTGCAGTTGATGGTAAATCTGGCATTGCAATACCATTTGCAATATTTTGCTTTTAGCCAGCTTTCAGGGAGTGCCAAACACCACGTTTGGATCCTACCTCTTCCTTTTGCAGGCCACCTTTTTCAGCCCAGTTCTATTCTGCACCAGTGTAATCCTGGAGTTCCTGCTTAGTCATACCTAGTTTTGTGAATAGAGCCCCATAAAAAGTGTTTATAAATCTTGTAACATTCTTTGTAAGAAGAATTATAAAAGAACATGGGAAATCTCATCTTGAATTTAATTTAATTAATTTATCTGTAAGAAATGTTTATCATAAAAAATATATATGTATTCCCCTGTGCTAGCTATAAAAGTAATTGGGAAGATATGTACATGTGCAGATGCACTGATTTTAATTTTTAGAAGTCTTAATGAGATTTGAGTATTGTTTTAGAAACAAGCGGAGCCTTGTTAAATGCATCGATCTTATTTTGCTTAGTATATCAACAGCCTCTTCTTTAAGATCCGTTGGTTGTGTTACCCCTGTTACAACTGTTGACTGATAACAAGAGGTTGATCTGTGAACACGTTTCTGGTTTTTTTTATATAAACTGGAGCTGCATGTTAGCAGCTTCGGCAGTGCTTTTAGGAGAATGTCAAGAAGTACCAAGGTATTTGCTACCATTGTCGTGGAACCAAATGTAAGAGCAACTGTCTTTACAAAGGACAATGGTTTTGACTACCTCTTGGATGGCTAAGTTAAGCAACAACTGGCTGACAAACATCACCAGACTGGCTTATACTAGTATGTGTTGCTTGTGGTAATAATAACAATAACCATACTAGAGACCAAAGTGAACACTGATTTCTATGTGTCTTCAATACTGTGTCTTATCTAGTGTTTTTAAATTATCTTCTGTAGTATAGATTACCTCATTGTCCGTTTTGACTTGTATGTTGTTTACAAGGTGAAATAAAAGAAAAATCACTTGAATTTTATGTTTTAAGAAAAAGACAGTGAGTTGAAGTTTTGAAGGTCATTTCACCTGTTTACTGTCTTGAGGGACTAAAGCACTGATTGCCTTTCTACATATCATGTATTTTATATTCTCATTTCACGCCTAATGTCTTTTTTTCCTGTCGGTCATGGATATTGTGAGGTTTAAAAGAATTACTTGATTAAAAATAAAGCATATAACGTTGACATTTGCAGCGAACCTTTGAGATTTTCTTTATTTACATGGACTTTTTTCATATGCACCCATGTTCACTTACTTTTAGAAAGTTATCTTCAGGGAAGATAACTTTAGTTATACAAGTTGTTGCTGGGTGGAGGGAGCTACAAAAGATTAATGCATACCTGGATCTGTACTAGCAATGCTGTAGAAGTTGCACCCCAAACCATATTCAGCTGTCAAAATTGCACTACAAGATTCTAGCTTTTGGTATTTACTCTCTGTGAGAATACAGTGGTCATTAAAGTTATCAGACAGCGGGGTTATTCTCTGGGATGAAAAGCTTTTGGTATTTTAAGTCTCGTCCCATCCTTATTACTTCTTCCATAATCTGTAAGCTTGTACCTGTCTATTACATACACTAATTTAAAATTATTTGAAGATTGTTTCTTTTTTTAGAAATTAAAGTGCTGTTATCTACCATTACCTGGAAATTCCATCTCTAAATTACATTAAGTGTACCAGTAAATCAGATAGCACTGCTTCATCATATGGTATTAAAATACTTGAGAGCTTGTATATCCTAGCTCTAGTGCCTGTTTTGATACAGGGCTTTACATATATGCGATTAATAGCAACATTTAACAATCTTGACTAAGTATAAGACAGAGATTTTTTTCTAATGGTACAAACATCTGCATGAAGGGTTACCATCATCTCCTCTCCATCATCTACTGTTCTAGTCAAGGAAAACTTCATTTCCCCATATCTCCCCCCAGTTCATGGCCTCAAAAAAAGAGTGATATAAGCATGTGTCCTAAACGCGTAACCCATCACATCCAGTCCTGTCCCCACCCCACTCTCAACCTGTAGCTGGTTTCATCGCTTTCCTGGAAAGGGGAAGAGGTGACTGAATCCTCTTGGCTAAGATCTCCCACAATTCCCACTTCTTGGGCCAGTCACAAGGAGCAAGGCTTTCTTTAAAATATCTTACTAGTATGTACTTTGAAGAGTGCAGTTCACATGGGGGTTATTACACATGCTATTGGCCTGCCTGACCCATCTGTTTCAGGGAATAGAATGGACATCTTGGGCACGCTACTATCTACTCCACCACCCGCAAGATGACAGTGGAAGGAGCAAACCACCTCAGGGAGCTGTGAGCAGCTCTGGACACACACAGATGAAAGAAGCCCTTGGAACAAGTGAAACAGAGAAAGCAGCCCTCTAACAGTGCCTAATTGTGACTGAAACCAGAGTGCCTGGAAAAGCAGCAGCACCTAATTCTTCCTATCCAGCTTCTGAAATGTGCATGTCTCCCTCCCAAAGCATCTAGAAGTCAGTGATCTTAATTCTTTCAGCAGCTCCCTCAGACAGTTAAGAACGCTTATCTTTACTTTAAAGGCAGAAATCATGTTTTGTTCACTGGGCAAAGACACATTGTCCAGAATACTTCAATCCACTTCTGCAAGCCAAGACCCCCATCCTAACCTTGCAGAGATGAGGTAACTGCTACATGACGCAAACAACGTTGATTCATGCCAATGAGAAGAAATAGTTGGGTTGAAGCTTCTGAATTGGTCAATAGAACAAAATCATGATCACACCAGCCCTTTAAAATGATTATAAAAGCACCAGGTTCATGTCCTTCCTGCAGGTCTTAGGACACATACTTCCAAGCATCTTCCAGCCTTTCTGTAACCCTAAGTGCAAAACAAAGTCAGCCTTTTTAAAACAAACTATTTTTCCCCACAATCTTTGAGACCAGGAGCTGTTTACACAAGCCAGTCATTTTAAAAATGCTCTTAGTTCATGAAAGACTCCATACTTACCTCCTCTCCACACCAGTCATCTTTTCCCTGATAATAAAATATTCCAGACGCAAATAATGTACAGTCTTTTACTGTATACTTGCGCAGGAAGAGTCTCTGCAGTGCAGAGAAGGGAGTTCCTTCTCTGGATGTCTTCCTCCTGCTCATTAGTATTATGTGGGTAATGGCCTGGTTAATTTAAAGACCTTTTCAGCAAAATGCTGTGCTCTGCCCAGTGCATCAGTTGCTTGCAGATGCTGTTGCCCTCCAGGACAGCCAGCTCCCTCAAGAGAAGGTTGCACTGCCTCTGTTTCATTGAAAGTGTTGCCCACTGCAGGATTGCAGAGCAGTCGTTATCAAGCCCCAGGCCCATTTTCACACTGCTGATGCTCAGTTAACATGCACCTGGTTGGTTTTTGTTTCCTGGCCGTTCAATACTTGCTGTGCAGCACTTAGATACTCTAGATATTCAGGACTGGAGCAGCAAGCAGTTCATAAACCAATGCAGATGAACTGGCATCGTTACTCCCATTTTACCAGCCAGGAGAAGGTAGACTAGGCAGAAAGAGTAACGAGCATTGAGCTTGGGTATCCATCCATTTGTTTCAAATAACCCAAAATTCAAGGTTTGAAAGTATGTCCTTTCCCTAGTTTGCCCTGCTTCATGACACAGGCTATTAAATTCAGGGCAGTAGCTATTGTATTGAATTTTAGCACTCAGCTTTAACTGGAGCCTCGTTTGCTTGGCTGCTTTAAGCGTATTTTCCAGCTGGGCTTCAGATCAGGCCTGAACACTCTTGAGGGGAAAAAAAAGAGATGCTCTACTCCATGACAGCTTGTTTTAATAACCTGCTGCTAACAAGCAGGGCCTCATTTCCAGATCCTCTGGCCTCAAATTCCAGCTCTTTGTCCACAAGAGTAAAAAGTCCCTTTATGCACCAGTGAGAAAATGCAAAACGCTTTTGAAAAAATAAAAATGAAAAGATAGACAAGACCCACTATCTTTGGGGTTTGTTTGGGGGTGGGGTGGGATGGGAGGGTTTAATGAGGAGTTGTCTCCTCCTTTAGCATCACTTTGACAAACTTGCTACTCTCATCCCCCACAGTCCTTCAGCTTTGATGCTGGAATAGCATATCCAGCTCTGGCTTTAAAACCAGCCTTCTGCCTCTAGTCAGGAAGACCATTGTTCAAAGGCTGTGTTACCCAAAACAGATACTAACGTAATCCCACCAGTCATGGAAATGTGGCATTTACTGGGCTACTGCTGAGAGCTGAACACTGCCTTCCTCCCTGCAGGAGAAAAGGCAAAAAGCCTGGACCAAAAGTACCTGGGCATTTCCAGTAGTGGGATAATTAACCAGCAGAACAATCCCTACTGACACATGGGGCAGGTCCTTTGACGCACATGGCTAGAGGTGGTTGGTAGCTGGAAAAGAAATGATGGACTCAGTGGTGGATTTAGATTAGATATTAGGGAAAAATTCTTCCCTGTGAGGGTGGTGAGGCACCGGCACAGGGTGCCCAGAGAAGCTGTGGCTGCCACAGCCACATCCCTGTCATTGTTTAAGGCCAGGCTGGACGGGGCTTTGAGCAACCTGGTCTAGTGGCAGGTGTTCCTTCCTGTGGCAGGGGTGCTGGAACTGGATGATCTGTAAGGTCCCTTCCAATCCAAACCATCCTACGGTTCTGTGACTCAGCTTGGCCATTGCTGAGTGAATCTGTTACTAGCAGTACCACATGAAAGTCATGTTTTTCAGTCATTCTGGCTAACTACACAAATTTACATGGCAGGTGGTTGCACCGCGACACTCTTGGTCTTCTTTATTTTAGAAGATTAGTTCTTTAGTCTCTCTGTGCTTTTAAAGCTGTGCAGAATTATGATGCCCTAGGTTCTTCAGTGCAATTAGCTAACCCTCACACTCACCAAAACAAAGTAAGAACACCTTTAGTTGGAGCACCCAGAATACTTGAGGCAATCAGGCTAACTGGACAGTCTGGGAAATACTGGCTGGAAGTTACTGGAGTAACTTAAAATGAGTTAAATTTTCAGGCATTTTGGAAGGTGCCTGTGAAACAAACCAGAAATGCTCTTTCTCCCCCAAGGCAGCACAGCAAGGGTGGGGGCTTGAAGTGCAGCAAATTCCTTTCTATCCAGCCCCCGTTTCTTTCATCCCTCCTTGACCTACACTGACAGCTGTGACAAAAAGTCACAGTGAAGCCTGCTGAACCATAACTTCTGTGGAGCTCCGAGCCTGGGAGCTGCTGAAAAGCAGTTGTCCTGCACAAAGCGGCACAGAGAGGAGCGGAGGCTTCCCTCACAGAGACCCTCTGCTTGGCAGCTGCAGCACGGGAGAGCAAAGGGGGCAGGCGCAAGCACCACCCCAGTGTTCACCGAGTCCCAGGATCCGTGTCAATGTTAGCGAAAGCCAAGAGGAATTAAAGCAAAATGGGAATTAAAGCAGAAGAACTGCAGAACACACATACGGTTCCAGCAACAAGAGATTAAAAAAGAAAAGGCAAGAGGTTGTCAATCCCACTGACCAAGGAATCTGAAAACAAATAGGATTACTGGCAGCTCCTGGAGTTTAGGGACAGCCTATGAGGGGGCTTCAAGGAACAACACTAGGCTCAGCTCACCTTCCACCACTGGTAATGCTCCATTCCCAGTGCAGGGATTGCGGCTGCTTCTCCCAACGACTCATGAAGGGGTGACAGCCCTGAGCTGCCCCCTGTATTAAAAGCTGCAGCCTTGTTCCCCTAAAGTCATCTTAGTTGAGGTCTTTGTCATTCTCAGCCAACACCAGAGAGTGCTATTAGCCATATTAGCATATTTGGAAGTGACAACATACACA
This sequence comes from Lathamus discolor, assembly GCF_037157495.1. NCBI lineage: Eukaryota > Metazoa > Chordata > Aves > Psittaciformes > Psittacidae > Lathamus > Lathamus discolor. The sequence continues at coordinate 66,388,289 of NC_088888.1, read as the reverse complement.
CTCACATGCTATGGCGTGCACACATGTCAGGAGGAGCATTTAGGTCACCTCCCTGAGGCATTTCACCCTGGTCTCCTCAGACCCTGGACAGCACAGTTATACTATGCAACTCTGCTGTGGGCAAAAGGTTCCGGGGTGACACAGATGTTTTGGCCAATGCCTTTGGGAAGGGGAAGGCCAAGATTCTCCTTTCCACCAGCTTTGCTGTTGCCCTTTTTTTAATTATTGTTTATATTTTTCTTTGCTAGCATTGCACTGTCGGATGAAATAGCAAACCCCCCAAAAGAAGAAAATTTGAAGCATTTGTCACGTAGTTAAGAAAACTGCATACTCGTGTTAAAGCAAGCTACAAACTACATTAGACACATCAGGTACATCACTACCAGGTGAATCTCACCGTTACTGTTGAACAAATCACCTCACTGTTCTGAGTGCTGACAAACCACAGACACCCAGGGCTGAAAATGTTTTTCCCTGCTGAGGTCAGTTCAGTGGATTCAGGCCAGCCCCATGCCAGGCAGCAGTATGTATGACATAGAACATGTCCTGTTCCTCTTATCAGCTCAGACTGAGGAAGACCACTCACATCAGTGGACATTTAGGTACCACACCTTCCCACACATGCAATTGCTTTCCCCACTTCCCTATATTGCTTTTCCCATCATGCCTGCCTTGGAGCTGTATGTGTTCTCTAGAGCGCTTCATGTGGACAGGTTTTATTTCACACCTTCAATGCCTATACATGTCGGACCTGCACTGCAAGTACATGCACTGATATATATGTCCCTGATGTGATGTATTTGCAGACCATTAGCTAGAGTGGCTCCCAACATCAACTCCCAACATCATTGCCCAGATTTTCCTCTGCAAAGCTATGCAGCTACTACCTACAAGGACATAAGAGTGCCTATAGCTGAACTCCAACCAGACTAACTCACCTTGGCACAAAGAACAGACTCCATTATCTCTTCTGTAAAGCTCTGCTACAGCCATGAAAGCATCAAACCTGTGAAAGCCGCCCTCCCATCCCAGGGGAGCCGCCAGCGTCTTTTCCTGACTTTGTATAGGCTTTTGTAAAAGCACTGAAGACAAGAGCATCTTAGCTAAGAGCAGCTGTTAGATTCCTGTTTGGGACTGTGAGGCAGCTGAAGGGCAGCTTAAAAACCTGTGAGTTTTTAGCACCGAAACAGCAGGTGGGTTCTGTGCACTATCTGGTTTTGTTCCAAAAGCTGTGGACAAGCACAGCATCATGTGCTGGCTGGTACAATGTGCTTTAGCACCACTAGCCAATCTCTGCCTGTATTGGGTTTGCATGGCAAGGTTTTGGTAGCAGGGGGGCTACAGGGGTGGTTTCTGTGAGAAGCTGCTAGAAGCTTCTCCTGTGTCCACTGCAGCTGATCCCAGCCAGCTCCAAGATGGATCCACCAGTGGCCAAGGCCAAGCCCAAAATCAAGAGAAGCTGAGAATATTTCTCCTTGAGCCAGTACTACTGAGCGACAGCCACCGCAGCAGAATACCTTTCCTCTGGGTACTGTACCCTGCATCAAAGCTCACCACTATTCCAGCCGGATAAAAGCCAAGCATCACAAACAGGAAGGTAAAAACCTGTTCGTGGAAACATTCACTGATCCACAGATCCTCCCACAGATGCCAGAGGGCAACAAAGGTGAGGCTGAGATTCCAGTTCCTGCCTCCAGCTGTTAGACTACACAGCAGCATCTTTGCATGTAATGACATAAAACCTCCCCTATCTTGTGTACCCACGATTTCCTGCTGTTCAGCTTGTCAGGGTAGTAAAGCCAGGCCTGGGGTTCTCCCCAGTCTGGCTGCAAGATAAACATTTTCTGCGCACTCTGGCCACGGGTAACTTTTTGGGAGGCTGGGTATGACAATAGGCTTCATGTATCTCTGAGGCTTAAACAGGCATTTTTCCTCTACAGGCACGGCAACTTCCTCAGGTCAGCAACATTGATGGTGCTTTCCACAGAGCAGGGATTAGGACTGGTTTCCAGGAGAAATTCTCCAGAGAAAAAAGCCTACCTGCCTCTTTTTACATGGGTACACAGATACGAGGGGCTACAGAGAGACACAAGAGAAACAGGTAGGGCAATGGAAGAAAATAACTGATGAGCACAGATCTTGAGCTTCTAAGTAGCACAAGGTATTTATTAGCTCTCAGCTAAGAGCTGCAAGTAGTTACCAGAAAAAGCACCCCTGCGAGTCACACAGGGACATGCTATATCACTCAAAATCAAAACAAAATCATCCATTTCCTGGAACACTACCACCAGAAATGAGGGGATACAAGAAGAAAGGCCTGGTGGGAGAATAAAGAAGGTCAAGAGCCTCTCAATTGGTTTCCTGTGGTTGCAGAGAGCCCCCAGTAGGTCCTGAGGGCCACGGGTCTCCTGAGGTCATGTGGAGCTTCCTAGGCCAGTGCCAGCCCTGCCAGGATCCACCTGCACTCCCTGCCCAGCACCTCTCAAGCACCCATCTAACGTTTTCCACAGGGGCTTCTGAGCCTGGTTTTGTCCTCACCGAGTCAAAGGCGGAAGGATTTGGGTCATTGTGAGCTGTTGTCAGAAAGGTTCCCTAAATTAGCTCCTCTATTTGAGATGAAAGGAAGAAAGAGGTCCATCTTTATTTTCCCCATTCACCCGCTGTAATTACTCCATCTCATCCCTGTCTGCTATTCACTGGCTCTCAGCAAGGCCCCAGCAGCAGGTCACAGGTCAGTGTGGAGGACAAGCCTCTGCTTCCCTGAAAATGATTGAAATGTCCTAAGTGCAGCTTCAGCAGCTTCCGGAAAGTACCCAATCCTTCTGAAAAAGCAGGCTTAGTGAACTGCACAGGCAGTGGTGTGGCAAGGAGACCCCGGGCCTGGAAATCACTGCTCCTGCACTTTCTTCTCTGGATGTCACTTGGCTTGTTCAGAGGACAGTTAGTGTATCTCAAATACTTTTATTGTGCACTGCTTTATTCTTCTGGATTATATTGCAAGGTTTTTGCCTTGTGAAAATTCATATCTACTCATCTGATTTCCCCGTATCTTAAACTATTTTTAACTTAATCCATAATTTTGCTGCTGCTGTTGTTGTTAATGGTCGTGGGGCAATTGTACGTTTCCCCCTAAGGCCTGGGAGAGCTTACATATACATTTCATATTCACAATAAATGCAAAAAGTGTCAGCTATAAGGGTAGGCTGAGAGACGCAGATGTTGTCTCTCTTTTAGCAGCCCCCTTTTACAGGGGAGGCTGGCTCAAAGGGACTAACAAACAGTTGTTTTCCAGGCCCAAAGGAGAAGAGAAAAAACCCACACTAATCCCAAATTCTTTTTGCCTTAGTTTTGAACAGCTCAGCAGTAGGCAAGCATTGAATGCCCACATACCTGATCTTACAAGGAAGGAGATTCCCAGGTCAGGCCTGACAAGCTCAAGAGAAGTAGGTTCAGCTTTCTTCTCCCTGCCCTATTTTGAAGGGGTAGGGGTGGGCCAACAGGGAAAAGGCAGAGTAGCTAGTTGGAATCTTGAATGCCTTTGGACTGCCACAGCATTAGCTGCCAAAGCTGATCTGCTGCTTCCCCACTATGCTACACAATGTACCAAAATCATAACAAGGCAGGCTTTGATGAAAACTATCGCATTTACCTGGCCATGAGAGCAGTGCTCACTCTGCAAGAGCCATACTGCAGATGCCAAAAATTTCTTTACAGCTCAATAAATGTTATCTTTTCATATTACAAGCCAGAACTGGGCTTGGGTATTGGTGCATTAAGGTTAATACACATAGCGTTCAGTCAACAGAGCTGGTAAGGAAAATAAAAAGAGTATAAGAAAACACTTAAGAGGGTTTGATTTTCCATATTGAAGTTTAGTGCTGGAAAGTGCCAGATGACAGTGGAAACTCTCCAGAAACAATCCCCTCTTTGGAAAAAAATAAAACCAACATTTCCCCACTCCAGAAGTCCTTAAATTGTCTTGCATACAGTTTACATACATTGTCTCTTTTTTCATGTTGACTTCATTGAGGTTTTCCATTACTTTCAGCAGTCAGCACTTTTTAGTACTTCTAAATGCACTGTATAGCATGATAAATATGATACTGGACAAGAACACAACTCTGATCAACTGCTTCAGACACAAATAGTGTAGTGATCATTCTTTCCATAACATGAATAAGTTACTCACAGCACAATTGATTTTTCCCTTGTAGGAAAAAAAGTAGGCTCTATGGCATCTAGCTCAGAGGGGTGAAGAAAGCATCTCCAAGAGGAAAACTGGAAGCAGGAAGAGAGATTTGAGACTTAAGTTGCGCTGTTGCCTGTGGTATACTGTTGTTGCTATGTCCTTTAACAGGGATAGCTTTCTGGTGAAGTTGTGCAGGGGCCGCCTGCTGATCTGCCAGTTATCAAAACAATTCTGTTCATTTTAATAGTTGCCCCAAGTCTCCAATCGTAACTACACTTGTTCACCCCAGCCTAGAGAAATGTTACCTCCATCACTTACTTCGGACATCGTGTGACATATTCTAAGCTCATCTGACCCATCACCGAGCCTGAAGCTTGCACGCGCTTCCACAGTCTTTGCTAAATCACTGTCTTTCCAATTCCCCTTTTCCAGTATTTGCTTCCCCACTGATACTGACAGCATTTAGAAAAGTGTAAGAGGTTTCTCCCCAGCAGAGGCTGCTGTTTGCTGCATTCTTGTCGCCCAGTATGGGGATTTTTATATTTCTCTTCTGAGCAAAACAGCACAAATTCCAGAGTGCTCTCACACAGAACTTGTTTCTATTACAGCTCTGACAGTCAATCAGAGTTCAGCTGTGGTCACGCCATCAGGTTGTACTGGAAGAAACATTTGTGCTGGCTGAGTGCAATCTAGAAGCATTTTAGGAACAGGGCTGGCCATAATGCTGCCTCCCAGCTCCACCTTCCCTGACCATGGCAAAGTACTGCAGCAGAGAAGACTTACCAATTCACTTCTCTTTGTTACTTCAAGGTAATGTTCAGAAAGTTATTGGTCTTCTGAGATGCTTATAACGAGTGGAGATAAGATTTAAAATTTAATTGAGTCTCCATCCATTAAGACAGCGAGGTAAACAGCTTGTAGACAAACTGTAATTAGTTCCAACTGACTGATTTAAATTGATATAATTCCATGGATTCCATGGCAATATCCCCTGGATACATACCACCTATGTATTCACATGCCATTTAGGATACGCACTAAATACGCTACCAAATATTGTCTGTATCGTTATTGTAAATATGAACCCAAACTACTGTCTGTTCTGTGAAGAAAACCAGGGTTCTCAGACCACTAAAACAAAACAAAAATAACCCCACTTATATTACAGATTCACTTTAAAAGGTTATTTGGGGATCTTTGTTGGCTTTTCACCTGCAAAGGCTCAGACCCCCATTTCTAGGGCAAGACAGCAGAGTGAGCAGCCATTTGCTGCAGAGCACTGAGAAGAATCCCAAGCTCTCCAGGAATAACACACTAAAAACGCATTTTCTTGGTCTTTTTCTTCTTCTGCCCCCCTCAAAAAGAGCTCATAGTACTAGTTTTATGCAATTAAAAGATACCCAAGACGCATCAGGAGATGGGAAACCCGCACTTTTTAACAGACACTACTCTTGTCCTGTTTAGGTAATATGATTTCCCCTTTGACATTTAATTCAGGATTTAAAGTTTCACGTTCTGTAAGGTATTTTACAACACAATGTTCTACTTATGCACATAAAAACCATTTTCAATTCAATATACTGTAAGTCAAAAGCAGCAGAAATCTAATGGACAGTTATTCCTTCAAATATAATGCTAACATGTCAATGCAAGTTTTTTCTGTTGCTAATTATAGGGCTTAGTGGTGAGCATATAAAAGCCTACAAAGAAGTGTAATAAAATTTCCTTTGACAGCTGCCCCTGCTGCCAGATTTGATTCAAAGGAGAAAAGAGTGAAGAGAGCAGGGAAGAGACAGGCAGACAGACAAGCCCCACACTGCTTGTGTGACCTTCATTTCTCTATCGGGTTTCCAGAAGAGCAACTCAAATTTCACATCCTCACCACCAAGCACCTTTTAGTTTTAAACAAAATCACATCATTGCAATTCGCCCTCACACTTACAAAGATGAAATACCAGCTGGAATACAGGACTAAATCTGGCTGAATTTCTAAGAAGGGCAAACCCCTGTGGATGTAGAAACTGCAGGAACCACACAGGCTGCTTGCCCTGTGCTCAGGATCACTTACCTCTCCCCAGCCTACAGCCATCACAGAAACATGTCAGAGGAGCAGAAGTTTAAGCAAACTCCACAAACACATCCTCAGTGTGTCTTCCAGGCACAGAGGACAACCCAGCTCAACTCCAAGAAGCCAAGAAAACAGAGATCACCTCTACCCTTGTGCTGATTTACTCCTGCTGGTTGAGCTCACTCCCATCTCCCCACACCTGGCCAAATGAATCAGCCACCTCCACCCAGGCTTCCCCACTGCCCCACATCCTAGTGTAATCCCCATGTGGAGATAAGAACCCTGTTTCCCTAGCCCAGCTCACAGCTCAGTTCCAGGGGTGCTTTGGCAGAGGCCAACGCTGTGTGCTTCAGGAAAGTGAAATGGTGGTGGAGGTATGATGGGAAAATGCCAGTAGAACAATAATGACATTCAGTACATGAGCTTTCCTGGTCTAAGGAACTACAATCAGATGGGTGCCTGGGTTTTCTTTTACTTCTACCTAGACAAACCTGTCATCTTAATTCACCTCCACATGAATGGAATAAGAAGTGTGTTTTTGTTGTGTTAGAGCATTATATACACTATCCGCTTTGCTTCATGCCTGCAGGATAAGCCTTTTTGCCTGCTGCTGTGTGATTTGCATCATTTGGAGAGAAGCTCAAGGACACTGGACAATAAAAAAAAAGCACTGTGTGAAACTCCAGGGGATGGTGTGATCAGGGAGATTACTTTTAAAACAACTGAGAGAGAGAAAGCACAATTTCCTCAGCATTTAAACGCTTAGAAGTTTCATATTTCTTCACAGTATTTTGGCTGACAATGTCTGTACTATTATTAAAGTCCTCATTTTCCTGGAATATAGTAGAGCACTGAGTAACAGTGGACACAATAGCATTGATGGAATAGTGTACAAGTGGATGCATGTCAAGAGGTATTGCTTTTGATTTGTTCTTTGCTACAAAGGATGATGGGGAATTGTTATCCCAAAAGCACTTTGCACAGGAAACCAGGATGTGGCTGTAACAGATATTAATCCCCTAGGAGAAACTTAAGGAGGAAGTCAAGTACAGTAAATTGCAGTGGCTGGACAGCATTCATTCAAGGTGCCTGATAGCTACAGTAGGTCCCGGAAATTGTAACACAACTTACATCCGTCCCAGTGCAAAGCCCTAATTTCTACTAGAGCTCTGACTTACGGGTCTTAAAGAGGTTTCTGGAAAAGAAAGCTCTCAGGCTTCTATGGGTATTTGACAAACACACAGGTAGGGCATGGCTGTAAGTTACTCAGATTTGTAACTTATTTTCTGTTCATTAAGTGCCAAGTAAATATTTTTGTGAACTAAAATTTAGGTAATATTTAAGGTCACCGAAAACGCTCTATTTCCTCCTGTAGTCATAACTTTATCAAAAGGAAAGCAGTTAGCGCTCTTAAGTGGCCCAACAAGAGCCCATCAGCTTTTGTCATGTTGTTGAGCCACTCTGCTATGCTCTCCTTATTGCAAAAAGTATAGAGACTGAACTGCAATCAATACACAGCAATCCTGCAACTTCTGCTTTCACACTGCTTCTCTGCACACTCTGATGACTCTCAGATCATCATCATCATGCTCTCAGGAAGTTTAAATGTCAGGGCTAATTAATTAAGATGGTTTCTTTTCTCTTATTAATCCCTTAAGTACTTAGAACCCATTCCCCTTTAATCAGAAGCAGCTGTGGCCGACATGGCAGTAGAGACAGAAAAACATTTCACTCCGAGGCACTTCCTATGACTGCATTTCTGAAACAACAATTAAAGTAACTGTTGCTGTAATTCCAGTAATAAGGTTAAAATGTGTCACTACAATTTCGCTTCCCGAAACTCCGTCCACATGAGTTGCGAGTGTATCTGTGATGACCTGTCTTGCACAATGTTGCTCTAGAAATCGCTGCCTTCCGCATGTGAAGATACTTTCTGAGTGTCTATGTGTGCAGTAAGCTCCACCTAGATACCAAAATTCACGGAAGAACTGAGCCCTTGCCTTTTAACTGTATCACCACTGCTACTGTTCCATTTTTTTTACTGAAGTGCCTCTTTTGTTACATCTTCGTTTTGCTTTCTAATGCGTACATCAAGCAAAGTAGCCTGTTTTCCATTAGGAGATTGTAATTCAGTTGTACTTACTTCTTAAAAGGAAATAGTATAGCAAGAAAGAAATGAGCATTTAGTATTTGCATGCCCATCCAAAACAAACAAAAAATTCAAATACATTTGGCTTCTTTATAAAATGACCATTAAAAAAAAAACCAAACAGGGGTATCTAAATTCCATTCATACTACTGAAATAGTTCTGATCATTGAATTGACCTGTTTTAAGCTTGCTTTTTACTGCAAATATCCATCATGGAGTAGAACCTGCGAGCTGGCTTTCACCTGTAAAAACGCAACGTGGGTAGTGACTAGCACCTCTCTTCATGTTAATAAAGGTCTGGAGGTTCACTAGCTCTGCACTGGAGCAGTTTTTACGTACCCGACTTCCCACGCACTGGGTTACAGCTGATTTTTTTAATCCTCTCCTAGCGACCGGAATTACTGTTCTTGAAAGTGGATTTACCTTCTGGAGTAGGAGTACGCAAGCTCCTGGGTTTATGAGGCACAGCTGAAGAGATGATGGGTCAGCTCCACGTGAAGCTCATTCCACATGATTTAGGAGTGAGACAAATGGGGCTTTGCTACAAGAGCAGGTCAGAGCCTGAAATGGATCTATAAGACAATTCTTTATAGAGCTAATGACACCTTTTAGTTCAGTCTCCCTGACAAACCTTCGTACGTGTTTTGCTATATTTATGTAAATGCATTGAGATCACAGAATTCTTGGAAAAAAACCCCCAAAAAACGACAAACCCAAAACATAAGATACATTTTGATGAAGTACCTTCATTGTTTTCTCCCACAGATATTTTGGTTAGTAGAAATAACTATTTGCTGCTATAATTCACATCTGCTACGTGGTTACAGTTATGACCAACAAAACATGATGTTAGGATTTAAAAATATATGTTGTTTTATGTTCGATCTACTAATCATATCTTGAGCTAACAATGGGTTTACAGCCACCCTCTACTCATGGACACAAATACTCCACCCTTAAATCTAAATTACTATAGGATGCTTCTTACACTTTTTAAGCAGAGCATGAAAGCACTGCCAGGAAGAAGGAAGCCATCACCCACTGATCTGTAGGTCTGTAACCATCACGTTATTTACAATAACCAATTACTTAGAGCAGCTTTTGTAAAACCTGCAGAAATATACAGAATTGTTTTATTTACAAAGTCTGCTGTCTTGTAATCCAAAAGGAAGATAAGCATCTTAGACATATGGTCCCCACATGCAGGCATCTTCCTGTAACAGCACCTGTCAGTATTTTTGTCTCCATCGTTGCAACATTTCCATTCATTTGGAAGTTGACCCTGCTTTAGAGGATGCGAGATCAGATCACCTGCAGAGATCTCAAACTAAATAAGTCTGCATTTTTTATAATTTACCTTATCGAAATGTTCTGCAAGTATTCTTTTCATTAAAAGAAACAGGACATCCAAAAATTCACATAAGTTCACAACTTTACACCACGCAGGCGCTGGAGTTACAAGGATACATATTTCTCCTTTAGCATGCATTTTACTGCGTGGAGAATGTTTTGTATTTTTCTAATGATAGAAATATAGAATAGCTTGGAAGGAACCTTCAAAGGTCAGAGAATCCAAACCTGAGCTCAAGACCCCTGCAATGAGCATATATTCAGCTTTCTTGCTGTCTACTGTATTTTTGTTCGTGGTGTAATCTCTTCAGTTGCCAGTATTTGACAGTCAGCTACTAAAAATGTGGTAAGATTTTAAATGTGCATTTATGCTTTAGCTGCTGAATTCCAGTTTTACCTCAGTAGACTTGCAGCTGATCCTACATACCATTTTTGTTTATCAAACCAGTGGTTTTGAAAGCTGTTCCAACTAACACTTGTGCTTAAACTACAGCAGCTGTGAGAGGACTTCCTGATTTCTACCTGTGATGACTAACATTAAATCAGATTTAGATGATAAACCACATCAGCTCTTAACAGAAGCCAGTGTGCTGTCTTTTGTAGATGAGTTGCCTAAAGGTATTTTACACTTATTTATATAAATTATTAAGTACGTCTCACCTCAGAGTGACGTTTTTAATAATGTAAAAGTGACTGAACCACAAGACATATTGATGTAATATTAAACACTGGATTTAAATTCACAGAAGCAGGAAAGCTGACAACACAGCTTAAACTTGCAATTGTTTAACTGCAAGTTTTGAGACTGAATGCACTTGAGGAGAGAATTGCTTGGCTGACTCAAGGATGCTCTGTCAGGGTATATTTAGAAATACAATGAAGTGAAACAAACCAGCAAAACCCAGATTCTGACACCCCTGCCTGCTTGAAAATTTAAGCCAAACCTCTATTATTGCATGTAGTGGAGTGTTGTGCAATTCAATAAACAGAGCAGAATCCATTTTTTGTTATATTTAGTTAAAATACACTGTTTATACATAACAAATTTCAAGAATTGCCAAAGCACAGAAATACAGGTACCATCTATGTGTCTCCACAATCACAGACAGGACTAATACAAGTGCCTCTTATAAAGGGTTCCCAATGCTTCCCAACATGAGACTGTGTTTTACTGTACTTGCAGCTACCCAATTTTGAGGTATGAACTGATTTTCCTATATCAGGTGTCATGTGTACCTCATATATTGCTGTGTGGAAAGGTTAATCCATAACAGCTCAATCATTCCACAGATAAAACCAAGAACAGCATAGATTTCAGTGTAATACCATTATCTAAAGAAGAAAAAGGTTCAAAAGGCAACATTATATTTACGTATTTGGCCAAGAAAAATTAAAATTGAAGTAATTATTATCATTATAGAGTCAAGCAGTCAGGTTGGGAAACACCAGAATTAGAGTCAAGTACCTACCAAAAGGTGCAGAAGAGTGTGTGTACTATTTCACCAAAGACCCACACCAACGATGGTAACAGCAACATGGCTTTGTAAACATAGTTTCAAAATCTCCCATTGAAAAACACTAAGATAGGGGTTTCTAAGAAACTTACCAAAATGAAATTTGGGATATTCTCTACGGAATAAATCTCTAGAAATTTCAGGCTAGTCAGCCACTTAATACTAAATTTATGGTGGCGAGAGTAGAAATAAAGCAGCCACCCATGTCCCAAAAACAAAAATAAAACCCACAGAAGTTTTTATCTATTTTATTTAGAAATAAAATAACGTGACATTTCATCTAGAAGCCACTGACATATGATGTGGCAAAATCAAACATGGAGAGGTCATTTTAGCTTTCAGATTCCTCTCAAGTTCAGCTTCTTCCTCTTGCACTGGAGCTTTGGGCAAGCCCAGATACACCTGAGGACACATCTGTTTAAGGCAGCCGCTGGAGTTCAAGCTTATCAGCAGATGGTGCTTCAAAGACGTCATCTTCAACACTTTCTTCTATTGGCTTCATTTTTGTGGAAGTTCTCAGGTAGGGAGATGTCCGGCCTGTGCCTGCCACAGTTACAGAGAAATTATGAATTAATTTTATGACATACACCTACTACATACACCTATTTAGTACACAGTCTGGTAACCCTGTGCCAGTTCCCTCATGAGAGGATTTTATAAGTGAAGGCTTCTTTGTTATTTGACCACAGGTATCAGGAAATCCTAGACGTGGGACAGCCATGCTGCAATGAACCAGCAACATCTCCAAGGTCCAAACCCTGTGGCCAGGCACAGGCACAGTATTCTCCCCAGATTCAGGGTAAATCCTGACTTCTTGAGGTTGCCCAATGCCATGCCCCTGCAACTGTTTTCTCGCTGTTACTCACCCACTAATTCTTCTCCACAAACAACACCATGAAGGGCTGCCTGAAGTACAAAGGGGAAGTACACCTGCACGCTTGCCTTGGCTGCGAAAGAATTCCTCAGTGTACTGGGCAAACCTCAGGTGGGTACACGATCACAGCCCTAACTGCCTTAAAAGCATGATAATGTAAAACTCAGAGAAAATATAATACCCCCATAAAGAACCACAAAGAAAACAAGATTAACAGGTGAAGGTCACTTTTGACTGACAGTGATTTCATTTCTTCAAAGCAGCAATTCATAGAGCTGGCCAGAGTGGGATGCACACCACAGCTACTGCTGGTAAAACATTAAAAGGAGTTTTTGTGCTCCAGAGGTAGCTGCAAGCTACCTCTATTGTTGTCAAGTTTTCAGCATGAGGGCTAAACCACAGAACTCCCTTGGTATCAGCCAAGCAGGTTTATTGTCTATTGTTCACTCTGAAACTGCATATGCACTTGGACATTTTTTTCTCTCAGTACCTCCTTCTACAGTTAGACCACCACAGTGCCACAAGGTTGTAAACAGCTACTGTACGATGATCAGAAGATTAGGTAAAACTTTGAAATACCATTTGAGAGGAAAAGAGCAAGAGGTAGTGGACCTGTCTGATTATTTGTATACAAGCTAAAAAATCAGATTTTCTTGAAAAAAATACTGCTAGCCATAACATACTCTTCTTGCAGAGCTATTCTTATGACTTTAGAAAAAGCTCATCAGATATACAGTACTCTGCCAAGGAAGCCTGTTTAGGAAGGACTTCTTTCTGTTGCATAAGGAGAACAAAACAGAGCTTATAGGCAAGACCAGTGGGTTATTGTATTATTGTATTTTTTAGTCACATTCACATGAACACTGTTTGGAATTAGCTTTTTAGAGCTTTCATGTTGAAAAAGTATTAGAATTTTCTTTTGACATTCAAAAACTAATTTAACTGCCATGATAAGAGATTACTCAAACACATTTTTAAATACTGGAATTGTTAAGTACTTCTTTTCACACAGATGGGTTTTTACAGCCTAAACAAGTGATGACTAGATCATTTAATTATCTAAATCCAAGGTTTGTGGGTGCGCTTGGATACAAGATTGACTTTGCTGGGAGACACCTACAAACTGCACTCAAAGGTGAAAGGATGTCTGAAAATACTGAGCTAGTTGTTGCTGTTGTTTTGGGTTGGGGTTTTTTAGGTTTTTTATAACTTTATTGCCATTTTAGAATTGTTTTCTTCTGTTTAAAAGTGTTTAGTTATCTCCAGAAGTAAGAAGCCATAAGCCTGTTCAACAGGATCCAATATAAGGACTAGTACTGGCAAGTTGTGCCCTCATTTTCTCCAAATACAAAAAACTTGTCTGCTGATGCCTCTATCCAGCATTGGACCGGTGTTCAAGAGATTGAGTTAGACCTTGAACCCCGGCCTTCCATACACCTCTCTAGAGGATTTGTGGCCAAACACCTATTAAAATGGCATTTCCCATGAAACTTAATCCTGCTTTTAACCACAAGCTGCATATAACATAGGGAACACACATAATAGGATAATACCAATAAAAACGTTACTAAAACAAAACCTTTCTACAGCCTCGTTTAGCTCGGAAGTTTGCAAATGCAGATTCACAGACCAGCAGGTTTGAGTGATCTGAACCAAATAGCATAGAAAAAGACTGTATCACTACTAAGTATATGAATTACTATCAAGCAATAGAACTATTGAATAGAAACTAACACTGAAATGTTTCTTAAAGAACTGAAAGTCAGGTGAAGCTACCCTTTTGATCACGTTGAACTATTTCTGCTTGATTCAAATTTTGGAAAAGAGATACATCAATTTCATTTACCAAGAAATTACAAGCAGATGGATCATGGATATCATGCACAAGTATCACATGATAAAGAAACCTCACTTTAATACCTTTTTGAGGATGCTCGCTGAGTTAATGTGATGTTATCAACAGAAAACATCATGCTGCAAACGATTCACTCCATAAGCATTATAGAACTCTTGTTGGTTATTTCCTTAATATAAAAGCAAACAGTTAGTTCGGTTTCTTAGTTAATTAAATGCAAAACACAGCTTTGTTAGTAATTGTACCTACCACCCTTTGGTACTACCACCAATTGGACCTACCACCCTTTTGGTACTAAACACTTTGAAAAAAGATTTATATCGGTTTCTTGATTTCAATGAGTCAAAGCTTATTGTTTGTAGCACAGATAAAAGCATCATTTAAAAAGTTTGGATTATGTAAAAATATAAATGCTCAATTTTTTAAGAATATGGAAATTAGGAGAATAAAATGTATTTGTATTTTAGTAGTCAAATATCATATTTGTAAGAGGAAGCTTTTGTCCACACAACGATTAATCCCCTAGCAATGACAAGACAGTATTCCTGCACTGATAGAGTTCTCTTATTAATTTCTTCTTCTAATTAAAAAAAAAAAAAAAAGTTTGTAATTTCCATATGTTCCTCACTAAAACTTCTGGGGGTTTTGGATTTTGCTTGTTTGTTTTTAAATGAAGAAATGCCTGATTGCAGAAGGATACAGAGACATTAAGCCTCAGTGTATACCTCATACTGAATCTTAAAAAACAAACCAAAGTTGAAAACACAACAGTGGTAAGGTAAATGGCAGCTTTGTTTTCAGTTTTCCCTGTGATCTGAAAAAGAGTGTATACATGGCCACAATCACATTGAATACAAATCTTTTAGCAGAGCTCACCTTAGTAGCAAACCTTAGTAGCAAAAATTGGCAATGACAGTACCCAGGAATAAAAAACAAGCTATCTTGGCAAAAAGAGAGATTGAAGCATTACAGTTTAGTGAGAAAAATAATCTTTCATCAAGAATTCTTATCAACGTTTTACAGAAGTCAGAAATCTTGCATTAATCAAAATGCAAAGAAGAAACAAATGACAATATTTCCCCGGATGTGTGATACACTGCTTGTATGAATAACCCGTTTGCCTCCCCAGAAGTAAGGGAACCACTGGACTTGGGAGGCTGCCACACCTATTGTTGCCAGTGGGGTGGTGGCAATGGCAGTATCAACTACACCAACTGCTGTCAGACCAAGCAATTTCAGAACATAAAAGACATTTAAACCCTTCTTTTGGGGAAAAAACATCCCAGAAAAAATACACCAGAAAACATGGTACACAAACCAAGGAAAAGTAAACAGAGAAAATGTATTTATCAAGTATGTGCTAAGCATAGATGCATCTTAGGAACTAATGAAATTACTGCTGAACATGTCATGCATTTAGATTACTTTCCCCAAAGCTGAAATACTGGTGTAAGTGTTTTGCTGCTAAGCCTGAAAGAGAATTTTAACTAATTGCACAAACACAGTTTTACAATTTCTTTCAGGCTTCTGAGTGTGCACATTTGTCCAAGGGCTCTCTGCACAAAAGAGCGGCTTCAATTTCATGAAGCTCTGCCGTGGAACAGGTGAGAAGCCAGTTGAGAACCTATGGGTAAAGATCAAAGAACAGACCAACACGGGAGACTTCATAGCGGGTATCTGCTACAGGCTGCCTGATCAAGTAGAACAAGTAGATGGAAGCCTTCTAGACAACTGGACGAAGCCTCATGATCGCAGGTCTTGGTACTCATGGGGAACTTTAACCATCCCAGTATCTGGTGGAAAGGCATCAGAGCTGGGATCAAGCAGTCCAGATTTCTGGATAGTGCAGCAGACAATTTCTTCACACAAGTGATCGGTGAGCCAACGAGGGAAGTTGCTCTGCTGGATCTGTCACTGATGAACAAGGAAGAACTCATCAGGGAGCTGAAGGCTGATGGCTGCAGTGCCCAGGAGCTGGACACTGCACTGGTGGAGTTTAAGATACTGAGAAGTGTGCAAGACAAATAGTACAGTTACAACCCTTGACCTGAGGACAGGGGACTGTGGCTTGCTCCGGATTCTACTTAGCAGGAACCCATGGGACATGGTCTACAAGGGCAAAGGGACCTGAAGACAAATTGTTGATCTTCAAGGACACCTTCTTCAAAACACAAAGAGAGTCTGTTCCAGTGTACAGAAAGTTGAGCAAGCATGGTAAAAGGCTGGCGTAGATGAACAAGAAAGTCCTGACAGAGCTCTAACACACACACACACACACACAGTGAAAGCAGGCATGAGCTGCTTGGGGGAGTACAGAAATATGGTCCAAGCATGCAAGGATGGAATCAGGAAAGCCAAGGCTCAGCAGGACCTGGATTTAGTAAAGGGCTACAAGAAGGGCTTCTACAAATACATTGGCAACAAAAGGAGGACCATGGAAACTGAGACCATGGCTCAGTGAGGCACAAGACCTAGTGACATTGAAAAGGCATCTTTTTGCTTCAGTTTTTACTTTACAGGTTTGTTTTGAAGCCTCCTAGGTCTCTGTGTCTAGTGGTAGAGACTGGGAGAGTGATGCTTGACTTACTGAAAAGCTGGACCGAGTTAAGAAGCACTTAAGTCAAGAGGGCATATACAAGATTGTGGAATCACATGGGCAGCAACCAAGGTGCTGAGAGTTGGCTGATGCAATTGCAAGGCCCCTCTCTATCATCTTGAAAAGGTCATGGCAGTCAGAAAAAAAGGCCAATGTCACGGCCATTTTCAAGAAAAGCAAGGAGAAGCACCCAGGGAACTATACCCAGGCCTATTGGCTTAATCTCAGTTGCCAGAAAGATCATGGAGCCTGTCTTTCTGAAAGCCATATCCAAGCACATGAAGGATGGAAAAGTGACTGGGAACAGCCAGCATGGATGTACCATGGGCAGATTGTGCCTGACCAGTCTGGCCACCTTCTGTGGTGAGATGACAAGCTCTGTGAATGAATGGAGTACAGTGGATGTCGTTTACCTGGACTATAACATGACCCTCCACAGCCTGACATAAAACCCTCTAACCACATGGGTGAGAAATTGACTGGATACATGGATTGCAGCTTGGGTGAAAAATTCGCTGGACAGCTGAGTTCAGAGGGTGGTGAACAGCAGTACAAAACCCAGCTGAGGGTTGGTTACCAGCAGTGTCCCTTGGAGGGCCAATACCAAGGCCTATAATGTTCAATATATTGGACCCAGATGATGGGATGGAATGCACTTCTGCAAGTTCACAGACAAGAGCCAGATAGTGAGAGAAACTGTTGACAGGCCAGAGGGGAGGGTGGCTGGTAGGAACATGCCTTCAGACACCAGAGAAAAGAGCTGACAGAAACCACATGAAGTTCAACAAAAGCAAACTGCTGCACCTGGGACATGACAGACCTAAAAAGCGGTACAGCCCAGGCATCAACTGGATGGAGAGCAGCTTTGCAGAAACAGACGTGGGGGTCCTGGTGGAATATGAGCCAGCAGAGT
This sequence comes from Lathamus discolor, assembly GCF_037157495.1. Lineage (NCBI taxonomy): Eukaryota > Metazoa > Chordata > Aves > Psittaciformes > Psittacidae > Lathamus > Lathamus discolor. The sequence goes on along the minus strand of NC_088888.1, from coordinate 66,370,780 downwards.
GCCCCTGCAGTGAAGAAGGCCATCCATATATCGGGCCATATTAGCAAGAGCATAGCCAGCAGGTCAATTTAAGAGATTAATCCACTCTATTTGGCACTTGTGAGACAGGATCCGGAGTGCTGTGTCCAGTGGGCTTCCCCGTACAAGAAAGGCATGAACACACTGGAGCAAGTGCAGTGGAGAGCAACCAAGATGCTCAAAGCCTGGAGCACATGACGTGTACGGAGAGGCTGCAAGAACTGAGTGGGTTCAGCCTTATAAACAGAAGGCTCTCAGGGGACCTTACTGTTGTCTTCGGCTATCTAATAGAAGGGTATACAGAAGACAGAGGCAGACTCTTCTCGGGGGCATGCACTAAAGAACAGAGGACAACAGACATGAGTTATAATAAGGGAAATCTTTTTCACCATGAGGGTGGTAAGTCCCTGGAACAGGTTGCCCAGAAAGCCTGTGAAATCGTCCACCTTAGAAATATTCAAAGCTTGATCAGACATGGCCCTGAGCAACCTGCTCCAGCTGACCCTGCTTTGAAGATGGGGTTGGGCTACATGATCTCCAGAGGTTCCTTCCAACCTCAACTGTTCCGTGATTCTAAATGTCCTTTCACGGAACAGAGGAGAAATACAGAAAACATCACTGAAACTTTCATCAAACTGTATCCTAGATGTCACCCTTGACATTCTAGCAGGGAAAACACTAGCAGGGCTTTTGCTTTCACCTATCTGGGCATGCAGCCTATACCAATGTTAACAAGTGAAAACAGGCCCTCCAAGTCTGAACTTTCAGAGGTCAGGTAACTGCTGAAGTTTAGATTCAGCAGGATTAAAAATAAACAACAGCAAAAACCCAGAAAAAAAATCATTCAGAAGGTTCTATAAAGGAATAAATTCTGAGAGTAGAAGCAAAAAGGTCATACATAGTTTCTCCCCTCACTTTAGCTGTTCCCTACTTCTCCTGTCGTACAAAAAACAGGAGAGAAGAGCCTGACAGGTTAATTGGAGATTTTCCAGGTGGCATCAAAGTAATGGTTGTATACCACATTTCTCCAGACTCTGACAACTATCTCAGGAGGAAACACAAAGCGCCAAATTGTTGAGGGCAAATGTTTTGGGTTTTTAATTTCTACAAGCACCAGTCACAGACCAAAGAAGGTACTACTGTGACAGGCACTGTACAGTTCTGCACCACTGATATAAACATTCCATATTATATCGACACATTAAAATTATGCCAAAAATTATTACAATACATGTTGAGGTTTTTGCCAGTATCTACGTAAGGTAGCTTCAGTTAGCATACAAAGCTTTATGCATCATATGAATTCCCTACAGTTAGGTTCTTCCACTTAGTTGGTGTGCAGCAGCATTCAAAAAGCTACAGTCTGCTCCCACTGAAGGCAACAGGAGTTCTGCAATCATCTCTAATGATAACCAAGTTGTGTCCAAAACTGGCACAAACTATCCTGAGCACTCACGAAGAGAGGATGCAGAGGAAGTCCCGCGAAGAAACATCTGCAAGCCATCCTCACTGTCACTGGTACTGGCCATACTGTTTCTCATCTGCATCACAGAGAGCTGTGAGCAAAGACTAGGCTGTCGATCAATCTTTTTTGAAGCCTAAAAAATGTAAACAATTGTAATTTTTAAAAAGGTATCAAGCAACTTAAAATTGAAATTATAAATATTTCCTCTGTAGTAGCTGCTCTGGCTTCAGCTATGACTATTTGTGGATCAAGAAACTGGTTAGAGCAGAAGATTCTATGCAGAGTATATTGATTAAAATGAAAATAGAAGACACTGGTAATACACTGGCACTAGAGCATTCGCAAGCATGAAACCGTAGGTTAATCAATTTTAATTCTGTTTTGCACTGGACTTTTCATGTATTTTCCTACAGAAAGGTTGATTTTTATTATTTTGGTAATTCATTATTTAGATATGATGCTCTGCAATTAAAATATAGCCTTTATGATAAGCCTGGACCTCCTTGAGAAACAAACCAGCATGATATATATAGAGTTTAGCAACTGAAATCTGTTCACTTCTCTGGCTTTTCATTTCATCATGTCATTCCTTCCCAGTAGATGATCACTTGGCTCTTGATTTTACAGATTAAATGCATCACATGAACATTATCCTCTGCTGGGAAAATGGTCTCAGGAGCTTCCATTTGCTTTGAGTAGTCTTTCTGAGAAGTCTTTTACTATAATATTTATAAGGAACCATGCATTGTACCCTGCTAAGTATTACTGCAAGTCAGAATGCTATTTTAGGCATGTGAAGGCAGTAATGAATGACAACGGCATCATGGATAACTCCACTTTACCGAATTTTAAAAGTCAGGAATTGCCATCCTATTTCATGTGGAGAGGAATGACTATTTTCTCAACAGCAGCGAAAAGCTCCTTAGGTAGGATAAAATCACAGGGTTCTTACAAATAAATGGATGCTTTTTGGATTTCCAATACAATGAATTTATATTCTTATCTTTTTACTATCATCTTGATCATGAACAACCTATACTGAATTTTATTTCTTCTCTTGCATGTCCCCTGTGTACAGGAGTCAACCACAAAATTTTCTTTTGAGATTGTCAGAAGTTAGAAAGCATTAAAGACATTATAATATGTATATTTGACAACAAAGCCTGTGAGAAGTGACATGCACATAGAGTGCTGGCAATGGGGAAATGAAGGAGGATTTGTCCTGTGTATTGTAGGAAGCGCTTGTGCAACAGGATTTTCATTTGAGGAAGAAGACAAAGGTACTACAAATTTCCCAAATACTCACTCTTCATTTTTATGACTCATTTCTGAAAGTTACTGTGATAAAACAGCTACAATAATCTTAAATTCATGTGACTACTGTAATTAAAAACTAGTAAATTCACAACCTTACAGAAATAACTATTTAACATATACATATATAATTATGGGCAGTCTGACGAGATGGATTTTTGCTCTGAGGTAGTGTGAGTTAAATCACTACAGACAGAATATGAAAATACTGTATTACAAAATCATAAAACTTTTCCTAAACGACAGTGAAAGTTTTTCAAATAATTTTTATATAAGAACCCTACAGCCACTATATAATAAGAAAAAACCCAAGCAAAACCACCATCAGCTGAGTTACCATTCAAATCTTGAAAAGCAATGTAACTAAGTAAAAAGATAAAATGAAAATAAACCAAGATAATCGATCTATCCATGACTACACCCAGGCCACTTACTGTGACACCTAAACCACACACCCTCTACATGCAAAGAAGAATGAGTTATACTGAGACCACTGAATGTTTTATACGCAATTATATTTTATATGTAATTATATTTTATATGTATATATTTATCTGTATTACACTATCCGCATTTATATTTATCATTTATTAGAGTATATTTATTATCACCTTATATGTATTTATTATATATGTCTTCGTATGTATTTATATCTTTTATGTATGTATCTCATGCCTCCTTTCACTAACTACATCGTATCAACTTATTGTTGATATGCAAGCAAATTCTTGAAGAAAAAAACCCCCGAAGCTTCTTTGTCCAAAGGCACCCATTTGTTAATGAGAAAGGATATCCAGGATGTAGCACCTATGCCATCATGTCTCCTAGTTGGCTAGAAATAGTTGCACTTGCCAATCAGTTCTGAATCTCAGTTATTTATCTGTCTTGCACATTATTGTGCTAATTTTAACCAATATTGCTGCTAACAGAAATACTGCACTCATACTTTGTCACTAAAAGGCAGCAAGTGTGAATTCAGTAGCTGATAGCAGCAGGTTAAAAGAAGGTGCTTTCAGAGGATCTAAAATTGAAATAACAATAAATTAGTGTGTAGGAGGAAAATTCCCAAACAAAACCTCAGTTGCTCACCTTGTCATTTAAGGTTGGGTCATTCAACGAGTAGAGTTTATTTGTAATATCTTTGCCAATAAGATACTTAAAGATCTCATAAAGAAATGGCTCAGATTCCAGAAAATAAGTCAGCCTTTCCCTGGACCAGCACAGGAACTTGCAGTTATCGTCTGCAATAATGGTGACCTGAGAAAATACATGCTTGGAATTAGCACATTTAAAAATGTTTTTAAATTAGCATATTTAAATAGGCTTTAAAATAAGTTATACCATTTTATTTGTCCCTGCAGTTACAATAACTCTTGAAGCATTAAACATTTTGGTATTCCTTAGAACATGATATTACTTTTACAAACATAAAACAGCTCAGGGATTTATTATCATCATATTTTTAACTGATAAGCTTGGCCAGTTTGTTTTTCCAAAAACCTGAGGGGACGTAACAGGCGAAAATCTCTCATAAATGTAAAAGCATTTATTTCAGAGATTTACATATAAAGTCAGTCCTACAGTGATGATGCTATTTTCATCCCAAAAGGCCTATATCTTGCTTTGTTTTATTTTACATTGTGGTCACCAAACAGGAGTAACCAGTATAATCCAAAGGTCTCCATCAAAGAGTTTTTAGTGAGTTAAAAACATCTTTTCATCTTTCTCTCTTCATTGTCAGCCCTGCTGATCCCACAAGTGCCATCTTCTAGCAGTTGAGCTAAGGCTCCATTAGCTCAGTTAGTGACAATTCAGCTATTGATAGTTACAGAGGAGCCTCCACCCTCCACAGGGAAGCTGGACCCAGGGTCATCCCCCTGTGCTGGCGAAGGACAACAGCACATGGTAACCTGCACCACTCAGTGATCCCAAATAGCATGTTTTGCAACGGGATGACAGTCACCTATGAAGAATTCAGGTGCTCTCTGCTATGACAAACAAACTTTACCTTAAAAAAATTAAAAATATATAAAGGCTAAGAAATAATGAGAAATGTATCCATGGATTTTAACTTTATGGTCTGTAATATAAGCACGCAGGCTGAAAAAGAATATGCCAGCATTGCCAGCAGATGGGGTGCTTAAGATTGAATCCATGTCCTCTTGCAATAGCAACACTGAAATTGTTTATATGAGTAGAACTCAGATTGAAAGATGTACACAGCACCAGATTATAACAATGTTTGAGGCAGGCAGAAGTTCAGGCATGAGAGTTTTCCCTTCACAGGGATAAATTTGTATCCCATTGCTTACAAGAGAAGCAGGCTGTGCCAAGGGGACACCTCACTGCTGCGAAATGAGTATGTCTGAACAATTCTCTCTCCTTGGCATTAAGCTTATTATTTGACTGGAACACACGACATCAGTCACTGACTTTAGACTCTACATTGTTCTCCCTCCCCTTCTGCCAGGGTACCAGGGTGGATCAACCTAGTCAGCCACAGTCCGGTCATTATTACACATACCCAGTTCAAGAACATAATTGTAAGAGGTAGCAAACCAGCCATTTAAATACTATGGGAAAAAAACTTCTTTAACACTATTTTTGTCCCCACAACCTACAGTACAATAATCCTAATTACACTGTTAGAAACATATACCCTTAATGTTCCCCATACGAATACTTTTTTTCAACAGTGTGATCTCTTTCAGCTATGTTGCTTTAACAGCCTTCAAAAGGACAGAATCATTAATATGTTTACATAAACACCAATTCCAAACTCCTAGTGCCTGAATTTTTAGTCTTTTATTTTAGTAACAAATATTACGATAATTATTTTTCCTTTTCAGTTTTTGAACCACTGATGAGACTGTTTACATCACCTCTTTTTCCAGTAAAACTATCTCTTGTATTATGTGTCCTGAGTAATCTCTTAACACAATATAAACTTGGAAACACTAAAAGAGAACAGAACACCAAAAGCCAGACTGCTCAGCAAACACCATCACAATACTGTTTTGCAGCATTTAATTTTACAAGTTATGCTTGATACGATCTATCATAAAATACCAGTGCTAGAAAGCTATCAAAATTATGCTAGTCAAATAGTTGATCAAATTTATACTCTGTTTTTAATGATCTCATCAGCTGACAACCAATAATGTTTAAACCAAAGTTTACCTGGAATTTCTCACCCCGGTTCATCTGTGTTGATCGAAATTCAGGAGAATCTATAAAGGCACAGGGGTAAATGTTATGCAGAAAATGCCCTCGATAAGACACCTTCATTCTGGAAATAAAAATGTATGAAGCAACATTTTAAAGTCATGGAGATTGATTCACTTAATCTAAATTTGGATACTATTATTGATGATGGTAAAACAGTAGGTAACAAGCAAAAATATGTTCATCTTCTGGAATATCAGCCCCAGAGCTACCCTGTTTTCTACCTAAATCTCCACTAATTCCAAACAGAACCAACTGCCAGCCAGTTCAAGTTGCTGAACATGGTGTGTATCCTCAAAACATTGCTATTCAAAATGAAAGACACCTGCAGGGTTTTGCTTTCAAGCCAAACCAGAATCAGACTTCCTTTAGATAACTAGCTTTACAGTAATGAGCAGCTGATCACTTCAAAAGAAAAACTATGAAGCCTGACATATGAAGCTGCTGTCAACAGAAACTTATTAAAATATTGGCCAGAACTTAGCAAGAACTTCAAGATCACTGCCTGGCCATGGGCATTTATTTTACTCTTTCTCACCTGGGTCCTGTCAGCCTCTAGGCAGTGCACCTGCCTCTCTCTGCTTGTACGTACATGTGCAATGAATCAATCCCAATAGGCCTGTTGTTTTAAAGCCTACTGGAAGGATATTTTTTAACTTTCCTCATGCACAACATTTTTTAACCTTGAAACCTAAGAATTCACTGAGAAGATGAACTAGATATCTAAGACTCAAACAGATCTCTCGCTTGTCCTGGAATACGCTGCCTTTGGTATTATACAAATATAATTCCCACTAAAATCCATGCAGCTGCATACACAAATGGGGACATAATATGCTGCCAGTAAGAGACATCACTGTAATTTGAAAACAGTGTCACAAAATAGTCTATACCTATAGACTATTTGGCTGTAGACTATTTGGCTACAGACCATCATGCACTAAAACCAGTAACACTAAACAAGCTAACAAACCCCCCAATAACTTTCTAATCTATTCAACACAAAGCATAAGACTGTACCCCAGCTTTATAGAACCTACTTCCCCTTCAGCAGGATGCTTAGCCTATCATCAACTGATGTTTTATCTTCTGCAGCATAGGCTTGACCTGTCTTTAAAGTCTGAATGTTGCAGAATTGTCCAGTCAGTCTTTGGAAGAGCTCTGGAGGCACATGGAGAGGTTCAAACATTCTCTTGTAAAGGCTGCTAAGCTCCTTCTCTATCTTGATCTAGAATGCAAAATTAAAAGACAACAAAAACCACAGATGCATTAGTTAAAAAGGGTAAGACTGGATGCATGCTTTAGTTGCTATGTTTGAGGAATACCTTTGTCTTTGTTATTTTCAGACAAGGGAACAAGTGGTAAACGTGTGACATCTATCCACAAACACTGCCTATGACAGAGTGACCAAAACCTTACCTAAAACTAGCCAAGCTGGCACACTGGTGCTTTAAAATGCTGTTCCATCCAAGTGACACATTAAATCAGACACAAGAAGTGTTCTGAGACTTCTGTTGATGTAACAGCAAATAGGACTTGGCCCAGAATTACACAGGGAAAATAAAAGCAGGTTACCTGCATTTTTCAGACCACATGCACACCTCATTCTGGCTATTTCTCTCAGGCTCTCCTGGTGTCCCTTTCATCAATGAGCTTCTTGGCTTACTTGCAGTAGAAAAGCAAGTCCTAAAAACCAAACCCATCATACTGAAACCACACATGATGAGTGAGACAAAAAAACATTGCCAGCTGAACATCCCACATCTAGGAGCCCACTCAAACTCAGGCAGAGGAAATGAGGGAAAGAATGTTGGCTGAAATCCCAAGCCTGTAAGTCTCTCCTGAATGAAAGCACCAGAGAATGAGACTATCCTAGCCTCCCTGAAAGCAGAGGCAGCCTGAACAAAGTCTCCATATTTGCTAGGAGGAAAACAAATGGGAACAATAAGCATCAGATAATGAAAAGATAAAATATACACAACAGAAAATAAGGAAAAACAATGAAGAAAAAAGGCAGGAAAGAAGAAAAAAAGTGACCACTTCAAAAAATGAGACTATTCCAAGTTTATACCATTTCCTAGATTATTTTGTATTTTAATATTAAGACCAGGGGAGCAGAGAAGGAGGCAGCACAGGAACCCAGCAGTCACTTCTAGTTACCTTGTGTCTGGAGGAGGTGGTAAATCTTGAACGATCATGGGAAGCCATAGGCTGTCTGAGGCCCATGTAACCTTCAATCTGTCAGGTACCTACTTCTCCCTCCTCAGGGGAGCATTATAGGGTGAAAATACTTGTCTTTCACCCCTAAGGGATACACGTATTCCACATCAAAAATCCTCCCTTAGCTCTCTTCTCAGTAGAATTACATGCGTGTGCAAAACAGTACAACGAGCACAGTGGAAAGTCTTTTGAGGTTTCCTTGTTACATTTCAAGTTTATTTAGATACAGAACTGAGCTGAGGCAGAAACTTTCTGGATGTGTGGAATCACATCTGGAGTAATTCATAGACAGCCTCAATAACTGGATGTGGTCCATCCCACATATGGGCCACTGAACACCATGGAAATCACTCTGGAAGTGACAATCCTGTGAGCAGAGATGGTGGGTTAATCCCACACAAATGGCATACAGTTCATCATTAAATTTCTAAACATGAGAGAGGAGGCTGCTTTCGTGACTTTGCCGTTATTTGTGACTTCTCAGCCTTTAAATTTCCACAAAGGCTGAACAAAAGGATATGCCAAACCTGCAGACTTCACTTTTTACCCAGACAGCCTCAAGTTATGAAAGCTGGAAGCAAGTTTATGAACCACTGTGATTTTTAGGCAACCCCCATGTGGAACACACACAGATACCTGTTTTCAAGGGCTTAACATGTAAAATTCTTGTGAGAAAGCTCCTGAAAACTTTCTTTTCCATACGCATATCCAAACTTACTGTTAACTTTGTGTACAGTATCAGTGTACCTTTACTACCCACAACTGTATTAAAGTGTTGACTTTTTTTTTGTTTCAACAAGCATCAATAAGATATGAATTGCTGCCTCCTCAAATCATTTAAATCTATTTAATTACTCTATCATAATTTTATAACATGTCTCCATACCCCTATAAATTCACCTCTGGTTTCAGGTATCAGGACCAAAGAGGACTAGAATATAAACATTCAGACAAGGTTAACAATAAAGCTACAGAATCCTAGCATGACTGAGGTCGGAAAGGACCTCTGGAGGTAACTTATCCATACCCCTCTTCAGGCAAGGTCACCAAGAGCAATGTTGCCCAGGTCCATGTCAAGACAGCTTCTGAATATTCTCAAGGACGGAGACTCCACATCTCTGGGCAACCTGTGCCAGTGCTCAGTCACCCTCACAGCAAAACAAAAAGTGTTTCCTCATGTTCAGACAAACCCTCCTGTGCCTCAGTTTGTGCCCATTGCCCCGGTCCTGTCACTGGGCATCACTGATAAGAGCTTGGCTCTGTCCTCTTTGCACCCTCCCTTCAGGTATTTATACACATACATAAGATGCCCCAAGCCGCCTCTTCTCCAGGTTGAACAGTCCTGCTCTCCTCATATGAGAGATGCTTCAGTCCCTTAATTATCTTCATGGCCCTTCGCTGGACTCTCTCTAGCTAAGTCCAGGTCTCTTTTCTACTGGAAAAGCCCAGACCTGGACACAGCAGTCCAGATATACCTCACCAGTGCTAAGCAAAGGGGGAGAATCACCTCCCTTGACTTGCTGGCAATGCTCTTCCTAATGCAGCCCAGGATACTATTGCCTCTCTTTGTTGCAAGGACACAGAACTGGCTCAGGTTCAACTTGCTCACCAGGACTGGCAGGTCCTTCTCTGCAAATCTGCCTTCCAGCTGGTCAGTCCCTGGCATGTGCTGATGCATGGGGTTGCTCCTCCATTAGTGCAGGATTGTGCACTTCTTGTTGAACTTCATGAGGCTCCTCCTGGCCCACTTCTCCAGTCTGCTGAGGTCCCTTTGGATGGCTTCCCAACCTTCTGGTCTACCAGCCACTCCTCCCAGTTTTGTGTCATTAGGGTATGCATCTGCCAGATCATTAATGAAGATGTCAAACAGGACCAGACCTGCCCTTGACCCCTAAGCTACACTGCTAGTGTACACACCACACAGTAGGATCCACAGTACACACCTACAAATAGACTTCATACCACTGGTTACCATGCTCAGCCTGGCCATTCAACCAGTTTTCTGTGTCCACATCCAGCCCTTTATGGATCCCACCCCAGGACTTTATGGGAGATAGTGTTGAAAGCTTTACTGAAATTCAGGTAGACAATATTCACCACTCTCCTGTCATCTGTCCTGAAAGTCATTTAATTGTAGAATGTCAACAGGTTGGTTAAACGTAACTTCTCATTGGTGAATCCATGCTGACTGCTCCTGATCACCTTCTTGTCCTTCATGTGCAATGAAATGGTTTCCAGGATTAGTGATTTCATCACCTTCTCAGGGATTGAGGTGGGTTGGCAGGTCCCTGCGTCCTCCTTCTTGCCCTCCTTTAAGGAGGAAGTGGCATTGGCTTTCCTCCACTCCCGGTCACTTCCATTGTTCAATGATTGTCAGGAATGGTCTCACAGTGACATCAGGATTTCCAGGTACCTGCATTCAGGACTCATGGACTTAGATATGCCCAGTGTGTCACCTGACCTGAAGTTACATTGGTTTCCCACTGAATCAATTACTAATTCAATCTTACACTAGTGACTGCATTTATATGAAACCCAGGTTTTTATTTTCCTGTATGATCCTTTTGCCACATTCTTTAACACCTCGGAGAATATTTACATGGACAAAACAAGGACTAAATTTAAACTGATGAGAGAAATTGTATTGTGTTGGGGACTGCCCTAAAGTGTTTGATTTAAAACACGGTTTATATACCTGTGAAGTCAAAGACATCCAACCTTTTGCCAGCAGGTTCTCCTCCCTCATTTTTCACAGCCATATAAATTTAATTTGCACCTCTTTCTACATATGACCACTGTAACTCAAAGAAAGATAAACTCATTTCTCAGATGGATTTTTAAATAGTTCTCAAGACTCCTGAATCCAAAACAATGCATACAGACATGAGGGCACGATTTGTCCCTGGAGCATTAATGCACTCCCTTTACTAGTACGGAATTCAGGTTTCCTGATGTTCCTCTAATGTGTAATACTTAAAAGAGAAAGCAGGCACAACCACTTTCATAAAGTATGATCAGGTTGGACACCACAGATACATTTTAGTTGGTCTCCCTCATAACAGGCTATTCACCCCTTGCAAGTGCAGCTGACTGCTCCTCCAGTCATGCCTGTGGGTCATACACCAAATGAGCCAGATGGGTAGGTGTAATGTTTTGTTCAGCAGTGGTTGAAATATTGTGTGATGCTGCCAGAGCTTCGAGTCAGAGCTCTGTAGAGACACTGATGAGGCTTTTGCAGCTTCCACTCAGGCTAAAAAAGCCAAATCTGTGATGCTCTAAGGAGTGAAGACCACAGAAATTACCTTCTGGCCAGAAAAGAAACTCACTGCTATTCTGCATGCTCCATTTAATAAAATAAATAATTAAAACATGAACATATCAATTATTCATTTTGTAATACGACTAACTTGTGATTACTCTTCATTGCTTTGTATCCTTAAAAACGTAATTTGTGAGGATGTCTAAATAAAGCTCATTTTGAGATAGTCAATACAATAGTTGCAGACAGAAAATCTCATTCAAAATGAGTTCTTCAGATTTCCCCCTCCCCCCTCTAGCTTTCTATAGGAAAAGCACTTAAAAACAGCCTTCAAGCTCTTAATAAACAGAATGTGTAAGACAGCTAAAATGCATTACTAGCAGGCATCAAAAAGACACAGCATCACTTGAAGTAAGCTTGTTGATTATAGTCTGAAACAAAGAAATTCATACATTGTTTTGGATATTATATTATTCTGTTTCCATATAATTTCAGCTATTATTTAAATCCACATAATTTACTAGCTATATAGAACTCAGTTTTCAGGGAAGCTGAATACCCACAGTTCCCAGACCACACCTGCAATGGTAGGAATACAAACCTTTTGATAGCCAGACTCCAGTTCTCCACTGTTTTCCAGTTCAGATTGGTATGAACCAATTTGATTTTTTTTCCTGATACTGCTAGAGAGCAGCAATGAAGTGCATCTCACCTATGACTGCAGCACTAGGTTAATAATTTACAGTGTTTGTGTAGGCTTGTTTTCTAGCCACTGAAGAAGGATGGCACTGTCACATCTCAAACAGATATTGAGTGGGTGGGCTGAATCACTCTGGATGGAGATGGATGAAGTGAAAAAAGATGATTCCAATTCCTATTTCGTGATGTAAAGCTACTGTCACAGAAGCAGAGGCCACAAATAGTTATTTGTACTCTTTGAAAGTATTCTTCATTGTTATAGTTGAGTACTATACGCTTCTTAGACGCCTTTCATTTCTGGGAGCACTCTTGTCCTTAACAGTGTTTCAGGACAAGTGTCTGAGACTACTTCAGAAAACAGCCAATGCCTATGTAGAGAACTTCCCAGTTGAAGGTATTTGATATTCCTCCTACACTTTACTGTTTCTATTTCCTGCACATTTCTGTCTTTAGGAAGCAGCTCAACATTGCAGAAGATGAAGAAAAAGAGAGATTCAGTAAAGGCATCTGTGGTGGTGGTTTCATGATTTTACTTTGTTCTCTATCCAAAATTATTGAGATTGTCAAGGCTTAGTCATTTAACTTTTACAGTCAACAGAACTGACTTTAAGGCCTTAAGGTTGGTTCCTTCTAGTAGAAACTCCAGTCCCACCAGAAGGAGCATCTGGGAAGTTTTTACATGGAAGACTGTTCCTGCAAACTCAGTCATTCCATTCAAGAACTAGAGTATGAAGCTGGGGTCACTGATCTGCACTATGTCGATGCTAAAAGCTTTACCACCACAGAAAGGTATTTCTTAAGAGCAGCGTGCACATCTATAAAGGTCAGGTTTAAATGGCTATGACCTATGTGCCAGAGAGGTTTTTCCTGGCCAGACAGGAAAGGGGAAACTTAAAATTCAACTATGCGAATTTTGCTGTTTGTGAAATTGGTGGAATACCATATTTTGATCATAGTGGGATGTGCAGAGTCAACATATACATACAGGAAACTCTTTTAAATATAGCTCTGCCCAAATTATGTGCCTTGAATAAAAGTTGTAAAGGAAAAAAACATTAAAAAACCCACCATTTATCATACACTATGTTTCTTTCCAGGTCTTTGTGAAAAAAAGATCTTTCTGTATCATCTCATTGTTGGACAGTAAGCTGAGAACTAAACCTGAAGAGGCACTAGTGTTAAGGTTTGCATTGAGGGTACTAAAAAAAACAAACAAAAAAAAAGACAACCCAATGTAATGGTAATTGCATCAGCTATTACATATTACATCAATTAAAATACTATAGTATTTTTCATGTAATGTTCATAAATACTGTAATTTCTTAAACTTAATGGAAATAAGGTTACTGAAATTATTATAGGTCTTAATATACAAAGAAACACCACTAGGTGGCTAGTCTATTAGAATTAATTCTTGGCTAAGCCTTAAGTTGTAAAGGTCATGTAGCCCCGCAGATGGTAACCTTTGAGTGAATCTGCGCTCCATACTGGAGGAACACCACTGTAGGTAGAAACCTTCCTTTGTTAACACATGTACTCAATTTATCAAATTGTTGCAGACAGATGCAATTTAACCTTTAGCCTCTTTTTATACGCTGCTCTTGCCTCCTGGAGTTTGTTCTGCAGTTGTTTTTGGCCATACTGGTAAAGACTTCAGCCTTTCTATCATCTTTTTTTCATTTCCTTCACATTCTTCTTCCTTTGACAGCTTGCTCTGGCTCTGCTTAAATTGAAATCCTTAACTTGCACAGCATTTGAAAAGACGATGATGTGGATGAAGTTGCCAAGCCATTATCCATCATATTTGAGAAGTCATGGCAGTCCAGTAAAGCTCCCACTGACTGGAAAAGGGGCAACAGAACATCCATTTTTTAAAAGAAGGTAGATTTAGGTTAGATATTAGGAAAAAATTCTTCACTGTGAGGGTGGTAAGACACTGAAAGAGGTTGCTCAGAGAAGTTGTGCCTGCCCCATCCCTGGCCATGTTCAAGGCCAGGCTGGATGGCGACTGGAGCAACCTGGTCTAGCGGATGATGTCCCTGCTCACGGCAGGGGGGTTGGAACTGGATGATCTTTACAGTCCCTCCCAAACCAAACCAATTCTATGTCCACCAAAGTCTACTTCCCTACTCTTCCTCTACCATTCTCTGCCTTTAATTCTAGTTTATTCTGTATAATATCTGTTGTTTCACACTGCATGTGTATGGTGCACAGTGTTGCACACCACAATTCTGCTATGGTTACACAGCCAGTGGGAAAGGGCTACAGAAATGGAAATGAAGAGCAAAGTTAATGGCAGATCATCCCATCCTCCCTCTCTACAGGTAATTTTCTACCAACTTTGGCAACTGACAATTTATTAGTGAAGTTTCATGACCTTATATAATTCCTCCTTTTTAACCTCACACCTATAGAGTACTTCACCCACTTCTACTACTTATCCTAAGTCCTATAAATAATTCTGCTAACAAATTTACTACAGAATTTACTGAAAATAGCTGGCACTTTAACAGAACAAAGTCTATATCATAATGCTAACATAGTTTTTAATATACAACTGCAAACATTGTGCCCTCTTCCCAAGATACTCCTCCATTCTCCAATAACCTTCTGTTTAGATTTTTGGAAAGAGTTGGATGGGTATGAACCCAAGGACCATTACCCATACTCTAAGGACACATTCCACAACTCATTTTTAAAAATACAATTAAGTCTTAAGGCTTGGTTTTCGAGGAAAATGAGTTTATATCAGCTGTCGCTCCTGCCTTTTGCTGTAAGGTTTTACTTTCTTAGCCAGTTCCTGTCCCATCTGACAAGCCTCAAGATAATATTAAAAAGCTAAATTGGTAGGCAGATTGGGGGAAAGCAGAACATGCTAACTTGGAGACTTCAGTGAGGGAAAAGAATGCAGCATAAGCTCATCCCATATTAAAAACCAGAATACCTACATAGGATATCTAACTGTAGACACAAACATGAGTAGAGTCTGGCTTCATTGGCTCTACATTATCACAACTGTTATTTTGTGTGGTGCACTGGACAGCGTGGACACTGCTAACTAGTAGAAATACAGCACAATTTCACCATGCTGCTGTGTCTTCATGATGACATAAATAGATTTAATAAGCTTTAATAAGAGCATTTACAATACAAACTGAAGAAGAATGTACCCTTTAACTGGGAAGATTACTCGTTGAGAGCAATTACTAGAAATATTTACTATACATCTATAAATGTGTGGTAGTAGAGCAGTCTAGCTAGTTTAAAGTTATTTCCTAGCCAAGACAGAAGTCAAGCTTTATGCTGCCTTGCCAGGAAATGAGAAGGTTGCTAATTGCCTAGCTGTTCTCTTACACAGGCTGTGTTATCTTGGTGAAGATCTTATTTACAGCTAGGTTTTGGAGGGACTTTTTTTTGTACCAGCTCTTACATACTCGCAGAATGCGCTTGATTTTGGGAAGAGGCAGAGATAATGTAATTATTCTGCTGATAATGTAACCCCATATATATTCCTGTGATCTTCACATTATAAATCCATCTGCCTTAGATTTTGGAAGCTACAAAATGTAGTATTAACCTTTCAAACACTTAGTGTTTCATTAATATTTGATTGGCACACAATAGCAACTACTACATTAAGATTATCTAATTCTTATGTGCATATACCAACAGAAGGCTGGGCTGCTAATCATTCTGTAGAATCAGAATATACTTCTGGTGAATAAAACTAACCAATTTATTTTCTATTGCATATATATTTAGTCAAAGACAGGGCAAAGAATCCTGTGGCTCTGGTATACATTTCAAATATATTCTTACAGTGCATTTGATGAAAGTTATCCCAATGCATCCTTCTGAAAGCAACAATAGGAGCTGCAAAATCCTCAGACATGACCTTCTGACCCTTAAAACCCAATAAATGCACTAAATGGAATAAAAAGTAGTATCATCTGAGTTGATACTGCTCTTCCCATAACTTACTCTATTTTGCTGCTTATTTCTGTGTCTCACAGATGTTCAAAAAGGGTAGTTGTATCTTACTTACCTTTCATTTGCATTTGAAAGGAATGTGGTAGTACAGAATATATGGGCTAAACCACTTGTCAGAGCAAAGCAAAGAGTGTGAAGGTCATTTATAAATGGACATCAGCACTTGTTTCTCTGTTGAAGTAACTGTCTATTAGGACATTTGTCATTTATTGGTCTCCCTTCCCACCACAAAGGATTTCCAAGACTTAAAAGTGAGGTAGGAAAATTGGATCCACCCCAAACTCCTGATTTAAAAAATGTACTGTCCTGGAATGCTCAATTTTAAGTATCTTAGTAGGATCTTATTTCAGCAGACCTGTATGCATGTGCTGTATGCAGACCTGTACGCATTGTGGTTGGGAGGGTGGGTAAAATGACAAAAAAACCCCACATACCAACCCCAAACTGCTATATCTGGTCTTTCTGCAACGAAAGAGTGTAAAACCTTCCCTACCACCAAAAACAAACACAACAGCCAAAACCAGCCAACAGCAACTTCTAAAGTCAAATCATTTTTCAAAAATATGGATTTCAGAGAAATAATGATGTATTTTCTCAGATCATGCTTATGGTCTGGATCCCTTCTGAGGTAGATAATTTTGTCCAAAAGAACTTCTGTCTAATTCAAGAACTGCTGTGTAGTTCCTAGGTTTGCACAGCAAACATAGGCAAAACTTCCTTTTCCTTGCATCTTACTGGACTGCTTGTGCAATTCAGCTGTTATACATACCGGTCTTCTTTTATACACTAGGTATATGAAATGTAAAAGGTTGACAACCAAAAACACAGAATTCCAGATCATTATGTCCAAGGCACAACGATAGAGTGTAGCCCAAATGATGAACAATGCACATCCTGTAAAAAGTAAAAAACAAACAAAAAAAGAAGTCAAATTTCACTGAACGATAAACACATTTGTACAAAGCCATCAAGAATGTGTTCGCTGCGTGTAATTACTCTGAAAAGTAATATATTCTACAAGCTTTACCACAGCTAGGATCTGTGGATTAACGCGTGCAATGGTAGCAAAGCTAATCACTGCAATGGTACAAACAGGCACTGAGAGCAGGTTGACAGCAGACTGCAGTCCTATTGCATGGGACTGCAATACCGAAGCAACAATAATTCAGATCAGGACTGGGGAAAGCATAAAGACACAGCCCACAGTGGTCTGTTACTAAAATGAAGCAGAAATTGGATGGGGAAAAATTGCATCTTAAGTACAAAAAATAATAATTAAGCAGATCATAAAACTTTATTACCAGTATTGCATTAGACAAACAAGAGCCTAGAAATGAATGCTTGCTGTTCCCACCAGCAATATTCATGTCGAACTATTGAGCAGCAGTTGCACAAAAACCTCCTAGAGTCATACACAGATATTTTTGAAAATCTAAAGAAAGTATCATTGCTGCATTTTGACAAGGTCACAGCAGCAACCTGAGTTGTCTTGTAAGACATCAGAGAAAATTTCAAACGCCTACTCTATTTTTGGTTGCTTTACTTTGAATAATGACAATTGCTTTAGAAGATAAGGCATGCTGGATGATTAAGGATTCTATTTTTAGCCTACAAAAACAATACTTATCAAACGATAGATTATGCATCAGCGAGTCTCCCAGATAAACGTGAGCCTACTACCCAATAGAGATGGCTGTAGAGGTCACAGATACATTTTTCCTTAAGTGTCATGCAAAGACAATAAGGAAAAGGTGCCAAATTAGTGCCCCTTCCCCCTTTCTCCCCGAAGATGACACTGAATTCATGGACTCAGTATTATCTATTCTCAGTTGCTACCTGGCCAGGCAGCACTTACATATGGAACAGGAAAATCAAAATATGGTGACTCTTGATCAGCTGGTTAATTAGAATACAAGGGATAGGAGGATATGAGGTCTGGAAGTATTGAAGAGGAGCAATATTGTGGAGCAGCACAGACGTGAGGCAAGGCCAAAGCAAAGGGAACAGATTGCTAGCAACCAGGCTTCATTATTTATGCTGCCCAGAGTAAATTTGCTCCCAGCTGCCACCTCAGCTTGCAAAACTCTGACTCCGTATCTGCTCAAAATACAAGACCCACAGATCAAAGTGACAGGACAGTGAGGGCACAGCTCCTTTTGCTTTTAAAACAAGAACTACAAAGATAGAAGGTCTTGGACTGCTCAGACCTTTAGTCATCAGTACAGCCTATTACATAAATAAGCATTCTCACTTAAAAATACTTAGGCATGCCCTGTGTTGTGATACACTCAGGTTTATCTTTCTTAACACTGTACTGATTTACTACTCTTCCTTCGACCACAAAGCCCTTGTCCCAAAGTAGAGGAGCTTTGAAATAGCTGTGGGACTGCAAGAGCGTTACAAATTAAACCACTCTTGCTCAGTCTCAAGCATGCCAAATTTAGTTGTTCTTCTGAAGATTTGTTCTTCAGAACAAAAAACTTCAAACAAGAAGTTGTTCTGCAAATTTTGGTGTCACAAGATGCCTACAGAGGTGGAATAAATATGATGGGACTTCAGGGTAACACAGACTGCATTCTGTATCAAACATCTGCACTTCTAAACTGGCAATGAAAATAACCCTAGTGACCCACAAGGGCCACATGTTTGAACCTGCATTCAAAGAACAGATGGGCTGACATCAAGCTTTCTAAGGAAAACCTTGCCTACTGCAGCCATAGTAAGCCAGTGCACCAGCAAATACGCACTCCCACTACTTACTTGAAACCTAAGATTAAGGTCTTAAGGATCCATAAACTTAACTAATATGTGGAATTTAACTAATTTTAAGCAGCCAGTCACCTCTGAAGTAAACAGGGCCCACTCATTTCAAGCAGACATCTTCATAGGTTTGAAACTGTAAGTTACATTTCTGGGAAATTTTAAGAACCTGGGCACACATCGCCATTCTAGAAAAGGTATGTCAGGGTCAGAAAAGGCCCCCACTTACACCAAAACCACCATCAGCAGAGTACAATGAACACGAGTACAGGCTGCAATTTCACCATAACCTGAAGGAACCAGCTCTGTAATGGTCATAAATTTCTATTTCTGTCACAGTAAGGTCACAAATCTCTCCAGAATAATTTTCCTACCTATGGTGAGCAGGCCTCGCAGAAAAATCATATGAAAATTAAGAGTAGTTGGAATAACCAGTCCAACTGCAAAGCAAGTATTTGCCACGTGGAAAACAAGATGATGAATCTCCTTCCAATTTTCACATGCAGTCTCATTTAAAGGCACAAGGGTGGCATTTTTTAAGTCTGGAATAAAGCCTAGTGGAGTAACAGTGAGTGGGCTCATTACTGTAGTATTCATCTTGGAGACTCCTGCAATGAGACAAAACGGAAAATAAAATCACTGTCCATTAAACTGAAATATACCAGACATACACCTGGATTTTAGGGCTACTTTCTTTCTTCCCAGGATATATTTTCCATTATCATTCATAGAAGAAATTTACAAGTGCTTTAAAAGGGTAAGTTAGACCCATAGCTCAGTAATGCTTTACTATCTCTTTCACTTAAGTGCTATGCTTGAAGAATGGGACACTTCAAAATTTGGACCGTATGCACACGAACAGTGCTGTCTGAACACTATCTCCTATGACTGTCACTGCTCAGTGAAACATACTATGCATTCTTCCTAGTCCCACACAAATAAAAATCACATTCTGATCTACCATTTACTGAATAGGTCCACAATCCCAGGCAAAGTAAATGTTTAAGAGAACTTAACAATCTAGATGAGAATTGACATGAAAAAAAGAAAAAAGTTTATGTAGTGTAAGTCTCCTTTACAGCATACAAAGTCATTCTTCTAAATAAGGAAAAGAAGGTCTTAAAGGAGAAACACGTGCCCTTTGGTCGATTGAAAAAGGGCAACAAACTGTACAGAAATCGAAAACAAAGCCTTACCTTTTGCCTTTCTTGCAGGATCATTTGGAGGTCTCCTAAGCCACATATCATCTAGTGCACATTAACAGTGGGGGCAAAAACCAGTAATTCCCAAGCCACTTATAAGAACAGTAAATAAAAATTACCATTTCTCCTCCTAGTTGATCAGATGCTACTAAATCAGAAAAGGAGATGCCCAGGATGCTAAGTTATGACAAGGTTGCTACACTTTCAGGAAAATCACTGGTCTACCTAGTATGAGTGAGCTTGCAAGACCTGTGGAACTCCCAGAGAAAATGAGACCAGTTAAAAAAGTTGATTTCTAATCTAAAAAACATAGGGTTTTTTGTTTTTTGTTGTTGTAATAATGAAAGCAGCATATTTTCATTTCACACCAATTAAAAGGAAAAAAATATCTGTGGGCAAACATTTTCCCAATACAAAGTACAAAATTCATATTAAAAAGACACTACAAAGAGAAACTGCAAGATTTCAAGGCACTAACTTTAAAATCTTAAGAGCTGGTCTGTCTAGGGAACTGCAGACGGTGTTACAAGCACTCTAGAAGGTGCTCTCAACCCAGAGCAGTTCCCAGCCAGAGCAACATGAATGTTCCTAGACTGTAAGAAACATAGGAGAGCCCCACCTCCAGAAAGGCATGTATGGTCTCCCACTGCCACAGCAGCAGAAATTACATGGAGTTTGGCTTGAGACTCATTAATTAAATACATGCATGTGTCACTGAGCAAACAGGCTCCACAACATGCAACATGGTGGGATTTGCATTCAAGTAAATTCTGTAGAGACAGTGCATGTCCCTGCTGTGTGTGCTTGCTAACTTATGTAATTCATCTGCTCAGCAGATGATTTCGAGTCATGGTTAATACACTCAGTATCTCCTGCAGACTGGAATAGTCTCTGCTATTTGCGTGCTTCTCGAGCTTTCGAGTAATTTTGATTTGCTTCATCCATTCTTTTTATTACTTCCCCTCTCGCCCCAATTATTTGGGTGCAAGACATAAGTAGGCTGGACTGAGATTCTAAAATTCATCAGTCTTTCAAACCCCTGTTTAAAGTAATGAGAAGAAAGAAATCAGAAAGGAAAAACTCAGCCCTCTAATAGTTCCTCTTCAATGCCCAGAACCTGTCACAGCTAAGGCATGCTACAGAACACGGAGAGGCATCTTGCAGGATCAAACACCAACATGGAACTAATGCTATCCATATCTGGTTAGAAATTTTTTTCAAAGGGAAAAAAAAAAGCAAAACCAAACCAAAACACCACCTATTTCTTGCCAAAATACATAATAGACTTTAAAAAAAAAAAAAAGTTCACTTTCCTCTTTTCATTCCTACATTAGTTATTCACAAAGGTTAATTGAAATGTGGGGGGTTTGGCATAAGCAAATTATACATAAAATTGTTACCAATAATCGTGGTGACCAAACAAATTCACAGTCCAGGTACCACACAGGCACCATCCAAACATGTTCCTATCTTCTTTCAGCTCTTTGGCTTGATTTTAGCAGTTGAGGCATGAGAGCAGTTTCACTGATCTGACAAAGATGCTTGCACACAGAGCAAATGCGGGAGCCTGTATGAGGCTGCAGGACTGGCATTTTAATGTGCTCACAAACAGAAAACTGGGGAACTGTGTTTGCACTCACCCTACACACATCTCACCATTGTGCTCCTGTGGTTTTCAAACAATACATACTCCCTACACTGGAACAGCAGGATCTCTAGATCTTTTGCAAAAAGTTACCAGCAGAGTTTCTACCTACAGTCTTTCACTGCCAATAAAAGCACTGCTTAACTTGTCAACAGAATGAGTAAAGACAGCCAAACTCACATACAGCTACAGAACCAGCTGTAAGTCCATCAGCTCATCTCAAGATGAAGATGGGCTCCAAGAAGTATATTCAGCTGCACCTGAATGCAAATTGACAAAGCTTTCAGATGCTCAATTTTTTAATAACCAAATTTTGTACTGCATTGCTGGGAGGTTAGAGGCTACCTTATGCTTTACAGCTTGTAAATCATCACAAATTTAAGACTGGAACCCAACAAGACAAATTAATGGCAATCAGTACATGACAATCACATTCTCCTCACAGCCCACCAAAACACCACTCCCCTCATTAGCCACGGATACGGATGCCACAAACCACCAGACATAAACTGGCAGAATAGGAAGATGTTTCTCCAACAAGTGCTGACCAAGTAATTTACAGCATTCACAGTTGTACCAACAGGATGTTCAATGCTTTTGAAAGCCTGGACCACCTACTGGGTTACCTAAATTAGAACCCAGGAACCTTAATCTACCCACCTCCATTTCTACAAACTTTGTCTTTAATACCTTGAAGTCCTTTTATGAATACATTTGAGCTTAACTTTCTACTCACAAACAAACATTGCAGCAGCGCTAATGCACTGGAAAACAGCAGAAAGCTGCAGAACTTCTCTGTCATGATGGTATTTTAAAGCTGGCAGAAACAGATTGATGCTATCTGCAAAATGACACAAGGACAGCTGTGACTCTGGCTCTGAATTTCAACTACGGAGCCTGCTTGAGAATCAACAAAAAAGGCAGGCATGCAGGGTTACAAGCTGTAACCTAAAGTGTTTGTCCACAGGTAACACCAGAAAGACAAATACTCAAAGTAACAGCTTATTTAGATTATTTCTTTACTCCCAACACCTACTGTTGTCAAATAATATTGAAGAATTAGAAAAAAAACTACTGTTCCACAAATGAAAAAGCAATTGTCATTTCCTAGCCCCTGCTGCCTCACAGAGCCAAAGATTAAGTTTTTAAGTACAAGCCTTTAAAACTTTAATTTCAGATTATATCTACTAAGGAATGACATAGCACAGGACTTTAAGGTCTTAAGCTTAAGTCTTCAATAAATTAAGACATGTATTAATATCAGGAGTTAGAAATACATCCAACAGTCAAATAATTTTGGAAAAAATGGGAAAATAGTGTCAACTGAAGTGAAAGTTTTGGGAAGCATAAGACAAATAATTAAAGAAAATATACTTTAATATCCAATTTATTTTCATCATATGGATTTACATTTATCAAAGTAGGAGTTTGAAAACTCAGCTGATTGAAAAATCAAGCCACTTTGTTGGCCAAACAGGAAAACAGAACAACACCAACCAAACAAAAACCCAACAACCAATAAACACCCCACTTGCTGCTACTTTAATAGTAAATTTCTGGGAAATAGGTTAAGAGCAAAGCCTATTAATTTCCTTTCTTTTGGTGCATGAACCTGATAGAGAGTTAAGGAAATATATTGTGGGTTTAGGTCTGAAAATATAAATTCTTGGAATGTAAATAAAGCAAGCTTATTCTAAGATTTTTAATATGCTCAGGACATCTTTATAGAAGAGGCCAAACTTCTGAAAGCCATTCCCAAAAGATTTAGTCCCTAAATCTTCAGACATGAAGCCACATTTAAAATTGACAGGGGTTCATGGATACCCCACACAACATTCACAGAAGACAGACACTGCAGGGAAGTTTAGAGCAGATGGTTCTAAGAGAACAGGTCAACCAAGCCAACACAGGAGCACAGTGTCCTGCTCACACCGCCATCCACTTTAGTGAGATTATTTGTATCCCAGCGGTAAAGTAGCTTTACTGTTCAACATCACTCAAGTGAGCCTCTTCAAGTTTTGCTTGAGAATGTTTGTATAACTTTACAGTCATTGCAACTCTACCGACCATCATTTATGTAGATGGATTCTGCGAGTCCAAAGAGGGAAAAAAAAAAAGAAGTAGAAAACAAGCTCCACAATTGCTTTCTTTAGATCATACCTGCAGGGCTTGAACTATTCTTCTATGGTCTGGTAGCACAAAAGCTGCATAGAGAATTTGGACAATCAGTAATTTCTTTGCTTTTGTGAGCTGAAGACAAACTATTACTGCCAGCATAATAAAGTTAATTACAGTTTAAGTTACCAATTGCCTTTCTACAATGAAGTAGGAGTGAACGGGAAAGCGGTGTAGGAAAAAATGTGTTTCAATATGCTCTTTAGGGCAAAATAATTTCCATTAAATGAGTCACGCTCTGCAGAAATTTGTTAGTCTCGTTCTACTTTATTCTAGAGAAAATTTAACAACGCTTTCATTACGCACAGTCAACAGAAACACCCATACCACGAGAAATACTCTTACGTACACTCCCCACAGCAGCTGCGTAGCCATGCTATGGCAATGGAAGCCTGCTCCCCGCACTTCAGTTCACTCTCCCTTTTGATTACAGGCTTCACAGAAGTTTGGGAAGGGGCGCAGCCTCGGCTGGCACCCCCAGACCCGTTTTCCCCCCACACCTCTGAGGCTTTATTTTAGCCCGCAACGTGCAAACACCAAACGCACCGTTTATACATAATATTACTAACATAATTAATAATTACATTGTTAGAATACTATTATAGTTAATAATAATTATCGTTCTTATTAGCAAGCGAGCCATCCCTTTACCCCGCAAAGGGCCACCTTCCCGCAGGAAGGGCACCAGCGCAGCTCCCGTTGCCGGGCCCCCCGTCGAGGCTATGACCGGGTCGGGCGGGCACGAGGCCCCTGGGCAGAGAGACCTTCCGAGCCCCGACAGCGGAACGCAGAAACCCGGGCTGGGGCACGCTACCCTCGGCCGCCGTGAGCGGACCCGACAACGCAGCCACTCACCCCCCGGTAAGCCGCTCTCCAGCGCGGTCCCCCCCGGTGCCCACGGCAGGAGCGCCCCTTACCTGCCCCGCGCCCTCGGACAAGTTCCGCTGCCGCCCGGACGGGACGGACTGAAGCCTCCGCTCCGCTCCTCGCCACTCCCGGCCCCGCGTCCCGCCGCGGCCCCCGACCCGCCGCCGTGACTAAAATAGGCAGAAGCCGCCGGCAGGCTGCGGGCGGCGCCAGCTCCGGCGCTGGCACCGAGCGGCCGCAGCGCGCAGGCGCGTCCCGCCGGCCCCGCGGCACTGCGGGCGCAGGGCCGCGGGGCGGCCGCCAGGGGGCGCGCGGTGCCGGGGGTCCGGGAGCCGGCCCGGTTGGATCGGCAGCAGCGGCCCCGAAGGGTGCCTCCCGGTTCGAGGGATGTGGGTGCTGAGCAGCGCCCAGCAGCTAAACCCCGTGGGGTGAATCACCCCCGGAGGTGCCAACAGTCACCGCAGAGCGCACCCAGGGCTCTGGCAGCCTGCCTTTGGGGGTTAAAATTAGAAGGGCTAAATTCTCCCCTACACGAGCAGCAAGCAGTATTTCCCCTATATGGTGAGTCAAGGAGCAACAATGGTCTTTAGAAAATTGTTCTTCTCTACTTGGCACCTGCTATAGTTGCTTTGTCACAAGCATGATGTTTAAGAAATGTCACCAAGCTTGTTCGTGTGGCAGTTTGGCAGCTCCCAGGAATGATGCGCTTCCAAAGCAGGCCATTCGTGTCCCTGCGTGTTGGCACACTGCTCTGCCAACGTCCTGCCTAGCCTGCTTCCCACTGCCAGCCTCGCGGTACAGGCGGTGGCATGCCCAAGTAGCCACCAAGCCCATCATAGAATCATAGAATAGTCAGGGTCGGAAAGGACCTCAAGATCATCTAGTTCCAACCCCCCTGCCATGGACAGGGACACCTCACACTAAACCATCCCACACAAGGCTTCATCCAACCTGGCCTTGAACATACCTGCAGTAAGAACCTCAGGGTGCACACATCTTATTAGGCAGGGCTGGTTTTTCTTAGAATCATAGTCTCTAGGATGTTGATGTGTAGCACCCAGCAATGAAAGGATTTCCAAACATAGCCTATAGGCATCCCAGCCCATCCCAAAACCTGGCTGTCAGTGACAAATAAGGGCTGCAAAGGCAGAAAGTCTTTCCATACATTCTGATGAACTAGCTGCAAAGTGTTGAGGTTTTTTTCAGCAGCAACGTGCATGTGATCAGCATTATACTCTAATAAGAATACAGAATCCTGCACAATTTTTGAAGTAACTCTTTATCCTTGTACACACCAACATGTGTCCTATGGGGCTCCGGTTTTGTTATGGCTGTTCTTAGCTTTACAACTTGGAGAAGAGATCTATATCTTTCCAGTGATGCGTGCTGTGCGAACAGGGATTTTATGAATCCCTCTACCTGATTGTCCAACATATAATACGAATTTATTATGGAGGACATGGTTTGGGACTGTTTCCTCTGAATGGCCAGTCATTCTTATTGATGCATTCACTTTCCCGAGATATAGAGTAAGTGAGCTGAAAAAGGGGTAGGAAAAACTAGTCAGTATAGCATGGCCACAAGAACAGTCATGAGAGATAGCATCTAGCACATGTTTGAGGTTGATAATATTCAGCTATGCTTGACGGGGCAAAGCCAAGTAGCTTCCAAAAGCAGCACAGAGCAGCCTGTTAGAGAGCTCCTATCCAAATCTAGACTGACATGTAAGCATTTCCTAGCATTTCCTGAATGTTGTGCATTAGAGAAGCACAGTTTGGTGGATTAGTTCTGTCTTTTGTAAAGTCTTTGTATTTCTTTCATTTTCCTCCAGGTCCTCTCTGTTTTCTGTGGGGAGCATTGGTGGTAACACAGTGACTGCTTAGCCCAGTGCAGAAAACCCTTAGGAAAGCTTGGCAAAGAACTAATAATATGTGCAACCACGTGAAGGTGTAGAACTTCGTCCTGATTGAAGCTAGTCTCTTGGGATCTTTAGATTTCAATATATTTGTGATTACATCTCATTTCCCCTGCATGGCAGAGTGGTAAAATCCAAGGCCATGTGGGTAACGTAGATGGTGGTACCTAGGACAGGTGTCAGCAGAAAGAGACAGATGAGGGAGGCTCTGAGAGCTGCCTTATCTCGTAGCCCCTAGGAGGACCGCAAGCAGATGAAGAGTGTAGACACGGCTCTAATGGGCTCTAGTCTTGTGCTGCGGGGTGCACCCACGTGTAGAAGGAAAACTTTCTTTTCCCTAATATAATCACTACCCTCAATTTTATACAGATAATAGCACAGTCCTATGCAGATATCAGTGGCCATAATTGTACATAGCCTTTAGTTATATAGATAATATTGCATTACATAGATAACATTATCTATCGATACATAGATAACTTAAACTTTCTCTAAGTAGAACATATCAAGTAGTGTTTATTCTTTTAAACCAAGGTCTCATGTACTGCAGGAGAATGGGCTGGTGTAATTCGACCAGTTTAATGTCCTACTGTTAAACCACTGTAAAGACTTAAATAGTTGGTTTAACCTCCTGTCTGTGTCAATAAAGTACAAGTTCATTCAAATCAGCTAATATAAATTAATCTGACAGGGGCAAGAAATAAAAACTGTTTGGGTATACATTCATGAGGAGTTGACTTCAAATAGATCACTTTTTAGAGATTTGTGTTGAATTGATGCATTTTGTTAGCAGAGACAGGTCTAATGGTGTTACAGCTGTTCATCGATGCATGCTTTCTCTCTGTCATGTTTCTCTCTTCTGTTATTAAAGTCTTGATAGCTTAAGTACTTTCTCCAATTATTTAGCTATTTTCCACAGATATGGTCCACAGTAGAAAATGTCACATGGATGTTGCAAATCACTTAGTCTTGTTCCTTATCTCCAGCGACCTGCTTTGTGATCATTGACCGTATACCCTAACCTCCCAGTGCCTGCCTACTCTATACTGCAGGGGAAATAAGGCCTGCTGAGGATGCAGGGAGATGTTGCTCAGCGGAGTTCGGGCAGGAGTTCAGAAGTACAACTGAGCCCAGAGGCTTCCTCTCCTGCCTCTCAGTTCAGCCCAGCAGGGCATCTAAAGACTTTATTAAGCAAAAAATAAAGTAACTTTCCATAAAATTGCAAGCACTCTGACTCTTCCAAAGGAGCGCCCTATTCCACAGCCTTTTTTAGGCAAAGTTTTCACTAAAGAGAACAAATGCTTTGTATTTGGGATCCCAGATGCACCAGGCTGACAGGGCTATTTTCAGACAATGGTGAGATCTATGACATGTTTCCATTTACAGTTTCAGGAAGCATACTCAGCATCTACAGGCTAGAAGATGCCTACCCTAAACTAACCTTTTAACCTCTCTCTATAGACAATGCAAAGGGCTCTTTAAGAATGTAATTCATCCTCTGTGTGTTTGACAGCTGTCTGGAATGGGATGAAATATGTTTGCATAGCTCAGAAGTGCCACATTTCAGTAAAACAAATCCCATCCCAGATGCTGGAATTATGTGCCATATAACTGAAAAATTACCCATCTTTTCCATAGAAAAAAATATTTACCTGATTTTTATATGCCTTCGAGCATCCTCAAGAATATAGTTTTATTAGAAGGGTGTTTGCATGGAAGAGATTGTGAATGATAAATACTCTCTCAGCTATTTAATGTTCTGGAGGTTTATTTAAGAGGAGTGTGTGCATTCTGGCGCATTTTTACCCCAGACCCTCCGAGACACTTTCTGATATTTAGGCAGGCAATCCTTCCTGTCACATCTGCAAGGAGGGTGGCTCCTGTTTATGTAAGGAGGGCTATCTTTTTGTTTGAATCGAGTCATAGAACATCATATCACAGGTCTTCCAAGTGTCTGACTGATAATATAGTAATTGATGGTTGCAAACTTAGAGCCAGGAGGCGACTTTCTTCTAAAATGATCTGTCAAAGTATCCAAGTTTTAACAGACACACTGTTTGTCGTAGATGTTTATCCAAAGGGTACATGATCCTGAGGTATAAGGTCAGAGTAAAACGGTTTCGTATTAAAGTTATCTAAACTGTGCACAGTAAACAATTTATTCAATCACACTTAGCAATTATTCCTGTTCCAAAATTATGCGTGAGCAGTCTCCTGCTGACAATTTAATTTGTATGTTCATTACTTGAAATTGCTCGGTGAGCAATTTCTATGAATACATGAGCTGCTCGCAAGTTGTATTTCTGAGACTTGCTCAAGCTCTACCTAAATCACAGGGTTCTCCCCCCAAAGAAAGGAGAGCTGCTACAAAACTGGCTGGATTTCTGAAGGTGAGGTGATGGTGCACCCATCACTACCCTTCGGGGCAGCTTGCTAACAGCAGCAGGGAATAACAGGGAGCCTGATCCCAATGAGTCTGCTTCTTTCTGGAAAATCAGGAATGCCAGGTAGGGGTTTTGACCACATTGCTTGTCCAGCACTCAAGCTGGTACCCAGACGTTGCTCTCAGTTAACATAAGGCAGCTCTTACCTCACACATAATCGGAAAAGAAGTAATAAAGCAGTGCTTTTGCATTGCATCTGTCCCCTTGCTGGGTGACAGCCCATTTCTTGGGGGGACCCACTACAGAGGATTTGGCAGTGCTGGTTGAACTGGCGGTGATTTTTCTCTTTCCTTTTTAGACACCTTCCATGAACAAAGAAAGTTCAAAATGATCATGTGAAGATGTCTGTGCTAATCCCGAAGCAAATCCATCTCAGCTGCAGCTCACAGCATTCTCTCTACAGAGATCTTTATGAATTTACGTGAGCCTGTGTGACTGTGTTATCCAAAGGAACTGCAAACATTGTCAGGGTACAAATGTATGAGTGCCTTTGGGTGTTGGTACAATGGCAATTACTGTTTTGTTGCAATATTAGTCCTTTTTAGCTGTGCATTTTAATATTCACCAGTGGCTGGCTTTGAGAAGCAAAAGCTAGGCTTAAATTCCTCGAACATTGCGTATTAGCATCATTAAAATCTACAATTTTAAAGGATTTTTTTTCTAATAATTGATGAGGCTTTAGAATTTTATTTAAAGATTAAAAAGGGAATTAAATAACAACTTTTTAACATATCCAGAAGAACAGACAGAACAGCAAAGGAAATGAGAGGAGAGGAGGGGAGGGCAGGGGAGAGGAGAGGAGAGGAAGAGAAGAGAAGAGAAGAGAAGAGAAGAGAAGAGAAGAGAAGAGAAGAGAAGGGAAAGGGAAAGGGAAAGGGAAAGGGAAAGGGAAAGGGAAAGGGAAAGGGAAAGGGAAAGGGAAAGGGAAAGGGAAAGGGAAAGGGAAAGGGAAGGGGAAGGGGAAGGGGAGGGAAGAGGAAGGGGAGGGGAGGGGAGGGGAAGGGAGGGGAAGGGGAAAGGGAAGGGAAAGGGGAAGGGAAGGGGGAGGGGAGGGGAAAGGGAGGGGAGGGGGAGGGGAGGGGAAAGGGAGGAGAGGGGGAGGGGAGGGGAAGGGGAGGGGAAGGGGAAGGGAAAGGGGAAGGGCAAGGGCAAGGGAAGGGGAAGGGGAAGGGGAAAGGGAAAGGGAAGCGGAGGGGAGGGGAAGGGAAGGGAAGGGAAGGGAAGGGAAGGGAAGGGAAGGGAAGGGAAGGGAAGGGAAGGGAAGGAAAGGAAAGGAAAGGAAAGGAAAGGAAAGGAAAGGAAAGGAAAGGAAAGGAAAGGAAAGGAAAGGAAAGGAAAGGAAAGGAAAGGAAAGGAAAGGAAAGGAAAGGAAAGGAAAGGAAAGGAAAGGAAAGGAAAGGAAAGGAAAGGAAAGGAAAGGAAAAGGAAAAGGAAAAGAGGAAGATATCTAACTTAAAGACTTGGGGAAGGAAAACAAAGAAGTGGGGGAGGCAGAAGGTAAGTCTAAGAGGTTATTTAAAACAAGTGACAGGGAAAGCACATAGGATTTGAGAGTGAAAATATTCCACACTGAGTGGGAAGAAAAGGTAAATGAGCTCAGAAGAACTGTGAATGGGCACGACATAGCTTTTTTAAAGTTGGGTTTTTTTCTCCACAAAAATATACAGACAGCAGACAACAAGAGTGGGGACAAAATGCATAAACCCATGAAGGAGCCTACTGGAGAAGAAAGTAAGCCAAAATAAATGCTAGGAACAAAAGCTCAAGAGCAAAAAGCAAATCAGGATTGCATAAGTTTGGTCCAAATACACAGAAATGGGTTGACGTAGCCCAAGTATCAAGCACAGCATTTTGTGTACTTGATCAGATTAGCAGTCCTAAATAAGAGACTTGGAAATACGCCCTTGTTTTGAGCATAAAGCTCAAGGAGACAATAAATACTCAGTTTCTGGATTAGCTGCTTCCTCTTCCGTTTCGGAAGAGTCAGCATCAAACGATCACTAACGAGCATCTGGTCTGCATTTACTGTGCACCTCATCTATGCTGCTTCGTACATCCAGATGCTGGGCTTCAGCTATGTGTATTGTAAATTACTATCAAAATGTGTGCCGGCTTATAGTAGACCACTATGGCCTCTTGCTACCCTGATCTTTGAGTAAAGGCAAACACAGAATTAAACCCCATATATTTTCTTGCAATTTCAATGAATAAATAAGTCCAGTCTTCTGAGTAATGTTTATTGTACTTCTTTGTTCTGTAGAGAAAAAAGCAAGAAACAAAATTCTATTATATAGCATTAAAAACATGGATACAGACCACAGTAAACATACAGATATATGTGATTATTGCTTTTGCATGTAAGTACATATGCCACTATATAAAGCAGTTTCAGAACTAAAACGGCAATGACTTTGGTAAAGAAAAGAAAAAAGAACTAATAATTTGTAAAATTAAAACCAATATAAAAATGTTTATATTCCACATCTGATTTCAGAATATTAGTACTTACTGTGTTTTTTCCTACTAATACTTACTCATTAATTCTTTAAATAATTACATACATACTGAAAGGACACTGTTTTCGAAAAGGCTCAACTGAACAAGCAAATGGAGACTTACGGAAAAACAGAGCATAGTGCTGACTATATGACTGATTTTTAAGTACTCCCATTCACCTCACTCGGGAGATCTGCTTTAAAATATCATCTGAGAGGACTTGACCTTTCTGTAAGTGAAAAGATGATAGTTTTAATTAATATTAAAAATAAGTATTCAAAATATTTTATCTAAGATAAAGCTTAATAAAATAGAATAGCAGCTACAACTGGATTCGGTAGTTCTAAAGATTTGTAACACAGAGGAATTAGATGAACAAAGCACAGCACAACGGCTGGTTTATAGGAGCTGCTGATACTCATCCTTGTGTAATCCGGCAGACATGAACTGGCTTGCCTCACTTTTGTTACAGAATATGTTGTTTTTTGTTTACACCAGTGTAAGAGAATGCACATGGGGAGATATGGTCATACCTAATGTGTTTCAGTCTACCTGTTGGTATCCCACCCTTGTAACCATGACCTTCACCTGGCCCCTGGAAATCCAATCTAGATACCCAACACTGGGTATTTAGACTGTCCTGTGTCTAGGAGTCCGTAAAACTCACACATGGGAAACGCTGGACAGAGATGCGTGCTTCACCCCCACTGAGCCCCAGCTCCAGCATGCTGCCATCTGCTTGGGATCATCCAGCCTGGGGACAGGGACCTGCTCACCTCCTTTCAAAGACCTGAGATGCTTTAATGCTTGTCTATGACATGCAGCTGTTACAGAATGTGATGGTGCTGCCCACTTCTATATAATGACATAGTTACAGCATTTATCCATGAAATAGCATTTTTGTCGTCAGTGTTTTTCTCAGCCTAATGTATCTTACTCCCAGAAAATTATTATATCCTCCAGGTTTTAGACAAGTTTGGGAGGAGATTTACTACTGCATACAATGAAAACTCCAGGATTCGCTGCTATTCTTAGTTATTTACCACCATTATTTTATTGCAGTTGTTTATTTATATGACTTTGGTGTCCGAGTCCTTAATCGTTTATTACCATTTATCTTCAAAGCCTCACTGGGGTAGGGAAATAGTCCTGTCCACACAATACACCGCAAATCCCTTAAATGAGAAGCTGTGATGGAACTGGCAACTGAATAAAACTGCCTGGGAATCCACAGGAAAAGAAAAACTGCTATAAAATTCTTCTGCTCCCACAGGCTTTTGGAAATATCCCATCTTTTTCCTGGCCCATGACAATGTTTAACAACATTTTTGGCTTGCAGAATATTTGGGTCCAAACCCTCTGTTGGCAGAACCACCTGCACAGCTACCCTCTAAGAAGGGCTTTGCCAGCCATGATTTGATTTGATACAACCCCAGATCCTAGGGCTTGCAGATGACATGCTTATGCTGCCTTTCTCCTACACGCTCCTACTGATGAAGCTCCACCTACATGGTTTGATTCATCAGGATGAGGTGCCTTGATTCACATGGTAAGCTGAACTAACTCCTTTGACTTCACAGAAGTAAAATTAGAGCAAGCAGAAACTGAAAGGACACAAAAATCTACAAGAAATGAAAAATTAAAATACAATATTGTACTGCTCTTACAAACAGGTCTTGCACAGCATGTGTCAAAAATAAAAACAAATCCGTAGCTATTCAGCTAGAAGAAAGCTAGTTAAATAGAAAAGGGGAAAAATCTGCTGAATTCAGACATTAACAGATTAAATATTTTTCTATTAGTGTAATTATTGATTTCATATTCTTCTGCCCCAAAGTGCTAATGTATAACCGATATTTTTTATGGTACAAAAAATAAATACATTATTAAGCTGATTTGTTAATCCCTCTTGAAAATACTTACTTTGATTACATTAATATACATAAAAATGTAGTAAGTTCAGGGCTCCCGAGGGAAAGCACACTTTTTTTTTTCTGTTTGTCTAATCCATGTACATTTTCATGTACATGGAGCCCAAATATATCCTGTATTTATCATTTATAATAATTGAAAACTATAGAGCACCTTTTTTTTCTGGAAATGTAGCATCAACATATTTTTAATTACTGCAAGCATATGCCTTTGTTGTGGTGTTGCAAAACTACACAATTTCATCCAAGCATGTATTTGGCTTTCCCAGCTTTATTCTAGTAGAGGTCATATATCTTTATGTATAGTTTGCCATCGTTCCTTCCAGTACTGAGTTTCCTTTGATCACTGTCACATATGCTGGTTTCTTGAAACTTTAGGAGCAGGATGGCAAAATCACCAAGTCCAGCCTCTGTTATTAATAGGCAACTGAATAAAATAATGTTTTTCATTAAGCACTTAAAATTTGCCTTGCATAGCATTATTAGTTATAACCGTACATTGGGATACATACTTTCCGGGTTATTCTGTAGTTTTGAGTGGAGTTGCATGACATTAAAAACATTGCTTAGAATATGTTACCTGTACTTACACTATGATTGGATATAAGGTGGAAGTTCTTTACTGTAAGGGTGGTGAGGCACTGGAATGGGTTGCCCAGGGAAGCTGTGATTGCTTCATCCCTGGTGGTGCTCAAGGCCAGGTTGGACAGAGCCTTGGGTGGCATGGTTTAGTGTGAGGTGTCCCTGCCCATGGCAGGGGGGTTGAACTAGATGATCTTGAGGTCCTTTCCAACCCTAACTATTCTATGATTCTATTACTAGTTAAGAAAATACTACCTAATGAAAGAATTATGGGTCAGTGCCATGCCCCTAATTAGGCAAGACCTGCTTTGAAGCTCTCACAATACATTGCTGCATCCAATAAATTAATTTACCACAAGCGCAATTTAAAACAAACCTCTCCTCGATAAAACCTGTAAGAAGCTGAGTGCTCTCCTTTTTCTTTTCTATTTCTTTTTTCTCTTTAGATTGTCCTAGGCCATGATTTTTTTTTTAGCTTGTGCAATAAATTTGTACTCTTTTGCAGGCTGTAAGGTCAATTCCAGCACGTTGCTCACAATTATAAAAACTCTGGAAGATCGACTGATGCTGATGAATGAACAAATCATTACGTGAACCAGATTCTGCCACTATTATCTTATAATGGTATACAAATGTAGACATAACCTCAAAGGAGATTATGGAACTTCCAGAAATGTAACATGTGACTACAGAGGAATTACTGCAGATCAAGAAAATTATTTATTAATAATGTTCTCAATTCAGAAAGCAGCATGGACTCAAGTATCCATTCACTTAAACTGACTATGAAGGAGCCCGACCACCTCACTGATAGTTATTCCTAAGTAAAAACATAGCCATAAATTGCATGATGCTCAAATCAGAGCTTCATCTAGCTCCAAATGTTTACTAATCTATAAATAATCACAGAATCATAAAATGGTCTGGGTTGGAAGGGACCTTTAAGGGTCATCTAGTCCAACCCCCCAGGAACAAGCAGGAATATCTTCAACTAGATCTGCTTGCTCAGAGCCCAGCCCAGCTTTTAATGTCTCCAGGGACAGTGCATCTACCACTCCCCTGGGCAACCTCTTCCAGTGTTTCACCACCCTCATAGCAAGGAATTTCTTCCTTGTATCTAGCCTGAATCTCCCTTCTTTTATTTTAAAACCATTACCCCTCGTCCTATCACAACAGGCCCTGCTAAAATGTTTGTCCCCATCTTTCTTATAAGCACCCTTTAAGTACTGAAAGGCTACAATATGGTCTTCCCAAAGCCTTCTCTCCTGACTGAACAACCCCAGCTCTCTAATGACTGGGTGCATACATTACAAAAGCTTGTTTTATTTCACTGACATCAGTCTGACTATACCTTTACTTAGGTATATTATACAGCTCTCCCAAAACACTGGGGTATGAGTCACATACCAGAGTGCACTTTACAGTACGTTTTAGAAGCGCTGTGAAGATTAGAAAAAGCAGAGGTGGAAAGGGCTTGCTGTCTTGCTTCCAGTTCTATTGTATGTACTTATACAATTGTAGATATCTATGCCCTGAATTCTACAGGTGAAATGTTCTGCCAGTCATGGCTCAAACAGATGCTGGAAAGCTGGAGACAAGTTTTTAAAAGCAACTAAAAGCCCAAAAGCCACAGTAGCAAAAGCTGAACAAGAGTATGTGCAGATACTGGCTTAGACACGTCCTAGTAGAGATTTCTGATGGTAACTGACTCCATCGGAGAAAAGCATCACAGGGAACTATGGTTGGAAACCAGGCTGAAACCAAGCCACACACCAGTCACAAACAAGGAAAAGATTACCGAAGTATGTAATGAAGCACCCATCACTCCAGAGCAGCTATCTTTCTAAGCAGTATGCAGTAGTTGAAATAGAATAAATAAGCTTGATACAAAAATTGGGTAGGCAAGACTCCTTGGTCTTATTTTGAAGGTGAAGATGATCATACTAGTTTATTAAATGCTGACCCTATTCAAGTTAGGCAGGGTTTTTTTTTAATACATGGATCAAGCCCATAAATTCAAGAAACCCAAGGAGAACACTGATCAATTATTTATATTTCACCTAAATCTAGAATAACATCTCTTTTATGTTTCTAGACTATAATCTTCTTATGTTTGGAGATTGCTAACACATAAAACATTAAGTATACTATTCATATAGGTCCAGCAAGTTATAGCATGAGAGATTTTTAAATTCTTGTTATCAGAATGAGAGATGGGGTCTGTTTTTAAATCACCTATTAAAAACCAGGCATATGGTTTTCAGAGGAGCTCAACCGGGTGAAGCAGAGTGGGGATCCAAGGTGCAACATAAGGGCCAGCATCCATAAGAGATGACACACTTCATACCCACCTCAGCACTGAGCACTGCTGACAAGCAGGACATAATACTAATCACAGCACTGAAGTTACATGAAAATACCTGTTTGAGGCATATCAAGGGGTCAGGTAGCCTGCTGTCTTGCCCCTTAACTGTCAAAAGCGTAGGAAGAAGGCACATGCCAGCCTCTTG
The DNA here is from genome assembly GCF_037157495.1 of Lathamus discolor. Lineage (NCBI taxonomy): Eukaryota > Metazoa > Chordata > Aves > Psittaciformes > Psittacidae > Lathamus > Lathamus discolor. Next base: position 66,334,063 of record NC_088888.1, on the reverse strand, counting down.
CACTTTGTACCACAGTATTTTCTGGGCCAGTCTTTAATAGCAGTCAATGAACTCTCTGCAGTTTTTCAGTTCCTTTTTGACCAAGACCAAGTAACTTTGTGAGTGAGGGGCTTCACACATTAAATTATACATACAGAAAACATCACGTGGAATGGCTGTTAGAAGGATTTGGGGATTATCACATTGCATGCTATGGTATTTATGTTTGGCAGATTTTCCTCTCTGAGAAAGGGGCATAAAACTAAAAGCAAAAATTGTACAATGTTATCTGCTCCATACTGAAGGTCCTTCAAACAGGTGGTGTTTCATATAACTTCCAATAGCTTTCTTATACATCCTGCATGATTGTCTTTCAAGCATGAGGTTGCATCATTATTTTAAGTCCTCCATCAACAATCCCTAAGATCTAAACTCATCCATATACCCGCAGATACACACACAATGATTGCCCTATCACAGTCCAGCAGTTTTAAAATATTAAAAATGTCATCTACCTCCAGATGTATCAAGCAGCAATACAGGCTCATAAAATAATAATGCTTCTTATTTTTTTATTACTGGCAGGCACCAGGCATAGCAGGAGGAAGGTGAGTTAGCAAAGACATTCAGACACTTCTCCCCAAAGGCACAGTGACCTCAAGGGTCAAAAGCAACACCCTCCTACCAAACCATGAGCTGGTGCTCACTTACGCCATTAAATCACCACAGAATTAGGGAGAAAAAAAAACCAACTGTTAAATCAGGAATTTTACAGGCACAGAAAAGTGACTCTGGAAGCTAAGTGAGAATGTTTTGGTTAAAAATCGTATTTATTGCTGTAGCTGTTTCTGACAAACCTAGCTAAAAAGAATATTGTAAAACAAACTCCAATGGTTTGGCAGTTCATTGATTAGCAGTATTTATTGTATATGTCACGAATGGCACTGACACTGTGGAAGCCTAGGTCCTATAGCATCACATTCTATCAGAAACACTACACAATCATTTCTGTAAACTACATTTGCAGCAGACACAACTGCTTTACCTTTGTAATGCCAGCAATTACATTTATCTTTGTTTTCACACATTACATCATTAGGACAGCCAGGGAGAAACCAATTGCTCATGAGAAAAAATTTGTTGGGGGGCTTTTTGTTTTGTTTTCTATTTGGTTGTTGTTTTAAGAATCGTGCTGTGCACTTCAAAACCTTTTCTTTCTTTAAAGAAAGGAAACAAATACAATGGGTTTCTTAAATCTTTTTTGGCAATATTCTTCATGTTAATTGAGACAATGTTCACATGGCATATGTATGAATCCTACAAGCAAGTTGCTACAGTTTGAAGACAACTCGATTTCATTGACTGGCTATACTTCATTATGGCAAATGACTTCGAGAAAGTGTAATAACAAATACCATGGGTTTGTGTTTTGGGGTTTTTTTAAAGAAAAAAACCAAACCACAACACAGAGGCCACCACAGTTACAGTAAAACTTCAGCCTGTTATGATTTGTTTTCTTCTAAAAGTACAGGGACGGACATCAGCAAAAGAATCAACAGAAACTAAACACATTGCACAAACAGTCAAAACACAGCGGCCAACCCGCTGGCTCTAGAGAGAGGAAGAATTCAAGCTACTCCAATGAAAGTAAATGGCACTTGTCAGTCAAATTTGGCATGACTGGGTCTCATTCTGCTTCGTCTTTCTGCCCTTCCGCTTCATACTTCACATTTCCCTTCTTTGCTCTGGGGAATGGCTGCTGCAGAGTTTTCCTTCCTTGGACCGTGGGCTGAAGGGGCTGCAGTTTGTAACCCCCATGGGCTTGCGCCGGGGGGACCTTCTCTGTAGGTGATAGGAGGGCTGCAGCGTAGGGGTCTCTGGCAGTGCAACATGGTAGAAGTTCGGTAACCGAATGTCATACCTAAAGCCTTTCCCCATGTGCACTCTGTCATTCAAGGCATAGAGTTTTTCAGCAATGTCTCTCCCAATTAAAATTGAGAACAGGCGGGAGATGAAACGGTGCTTAGCAAACAGCAGATACAGCTTCTTTCTCCTCCAGGCCACGTACCGACAATCTGTCTCTGCTGTAAGAGTTACCTATAGGAAAGGAAATTAAAATTAGCTAAGAGGGAAGGCAGTGACATTGCCACTGCTGCCCCTGCTCAGACAGCACCCTTCTCTCAGCAGGCTGTGCCCGTACACTGCATACACTTTGTGTCTTTGCACCTACTGTAATTAAAGCCATTTAATCCAGCCAGAGAGCTCTGTAAGGTCTACTGTATGCAAAGGACAAGTGAGAAGGGCCATTGGAAATGGACCAAATGATTGCACCTTGTCGGTCTCAGTGACAGTATGCCTATGCCCACCCTGAATTGCAGCCCCAGCCAGGAAACCCCAGCCTTGGCTGAGCATTCCCTGCTTCGATCTTGACAGCCCCAGCTGCAAATGCAGGTCTAAAGAAAGCTCTCAATAAATGCCATTTGCCCTCATGACATGAGACATCAGATCCCACACAGGCAGGAGCTCATGTATCAGTAAAGTGGCAGCACTGGGAAGGCTCATGGATCAGAGAGGCAGCCTGGATGGACACTGAGTCCCAGGCTGTACCCCCATGCCAAGCTGTATCACAGCTATGCCTCTCCCAGCCCACACTCTCAGGTTCACCTTTCATAGGGAAGCCTTTTCAGCACCAACTTGCACCCACCTCCTGCAAACCTGGTTTCCCAGGGCTGGATTTTAGCACAGCCAAAGAATGCAAATAGTGCCTACCTCCCATATTAGCTTTAAGGAAAAGACAATTTTTTGTAACAAAAGATGGAAACAGAAAGGCGAAGAAAACAGCACAACCAGTCCAGCAGGTAAGGTGAGGATCTCCCGCCCCAGATTAATGTAATGCCACTTGTTTGTATAATTTCACAAATGAAACCCCCAGCTAAGTGAACTTATTTCCAAACCAATTGGTACTTGAGCAGTTTTCCGTAGTATTAAAAAACCCAACAACCCTCCACTTTTACCTGGAAAATTCCCTCTTCTGTGGGCCTCAGTGAATCCCATTCAGGAGAATCCAGAAATTGAAGAGGAAAAATATAATGCAGAAACTCCCCATCAACTGTCACTCTGATCCTACCAAGATAAGATGTGTTAATTTGTTAGTACTACCTGTACAGCAGCAATGACTGCAACAAGAGTGTGTTATTTCTACTATGCGAGGAGTTTAAATATAGCTTTGAGAGCATGAAAAAGCAATCACTGGACAACAGTATCCTAATTATATTTTTTAATCCAACTTGATCAGGCCAGTTGAAAGAGAATATAAGACAATTGTGCAACTGAGATGGAAACCTTTCCAGGCCTTATTCAAGTCATATCGTTATTCCCTCTAGGGCAGGTCTGTGCAGTGATGTGCAAGCTTTGTCAGGAAAAGGCCAGCATGCACTGGAGAGGTGAAAGACCAACGCATACAACACCATGCGCCTCCTTTACGTGCAAGCCATGGGATATGCTTCTAGGTTTGGTAAATAGGTGTTTTAGAGGGAACAAAGTGGCAAAAGCAGAGAGTGGGAAGCAAGAGTTCCCTGTAGTGTTAGGTATGGTGCTCTCAATGTTTTACAGGAATTACATGACTACAGGACTGTCTCGAGTCAGGAGAACAGCATGGATGTACAGGATCTCTCAGAATGCTGTGGCCTTCTGCAGATGCCAAAGCAGAATTTACTTTCTACTTTTAAAATCATACTGAAGTTTGAAGGCACACAAGCAGGAAAAATATGTTGAACCTCACAAGCTAAAAGAAAAAAAAAGCAAGCTGTAGGAATACTGGTTTTGCATCTGGTTGTCACAGAAGTTAATGCTTGTTACAATATCAGAAGCAGCAGCCCTATATTGCACAAAGGAGGGCGGCAGAAACTCCCTGCATGATTACTAACTGGTTGGGCTTGCAGAAGGATGGACACCCCTCCTTCAGTATGACTATGACTAAAAGCAACGACCTCATGGTACTTTCCAGCCAGCTCCCAAGAATGCTCTGAAAGAGGTTATCACCAAGGACAACTACCTAAAATCCACATTGTTCATTGCATGTAGTCCTGAATCAGATGAGTTGCAATCTGTCTACAAAATCCATCTATCCATGCAGCGGGCTGTCAAAATGCACCCACCAAATGTCCCATCAAAGACAAAGGATGGCCATCATCTCCAGGTATCCCACCTGCTCTTGTAGTGATCCAGTACTGTAAATACTTGGTATAGCACTTTGTATACAGTATGAAAGCTAGCACTGCCCTTCAGGAAAGCATAAGCTAGTGAAGGGAAAGCATCAGCAAGGCTGCCAGAAGGGTCTCCAGTCTGCAGGGAGCAAAAGCAGGTGTATTTATTGCCTCAAGGTCTAACTAAGGGCCACAGTATGCAGTAACTGTAGACTCAGTTCTACAAGTCTTGATAGGGCTCAAATACATTCCTTTGTAATGGAAAGGTGCTTTTAGACTTTCTGCTCTCCCTTACTACTCCCACTACCCATAAAGCAACCAAATACAATCTGTATCAAAGTCAAGATCTCTATCAAATACAGTTTACCTCAGTATATTTGGTTTCATAACTACCTTTTACTCCTGTTTCAGAAAGATGTATTCATTAGCTAGGTAGTAGATAGATAGCAAACCATAGTCCAGAGACTAAAGCACGTATTTGTTCCCTTTATCTGCCTAATCTGTTAAGTACTATGATACAATGGTCTGGAAAGAAAAGACTTTAAATCCTTTCCTTTATGTTATTACAGATTTTGTGCTTAGTGGTTTTACTCTAGAACTGTAACAGATGAGTGTATTTAGCATATTAATATTTATATTACTTACATTAATACTTCATCTATTGTACTGGAAAATGAACAAACAATACACAAACCAGGCTCTTCTTTTTTTTTTTTTTCTTCTTTCATTTTTAAGAATTAGGGAAAAATAAAGATGTTTGCAGGAAGCCCAAACAAACCAATACAAACCTGCCTGACACAAGCAAGGACAGTTTATCAATAGGTGTTTTGCCCTGCATGGCGTAACAGTGTTCCTTCTCCAGGGTAACCACTTCTGCATCACAGCACAAGACGATCTTCCTGTAGACAGTCAAGGAAATTCCCAGAGGCTGGAAGAGAGAGCTATAGAGTTCCTGGAATTCTCTGTCAAAGGAAACACTCCGAACTTGGTAGGTAACATAAATGAACTGGACGAAGCATATAGCAAACAGTATAAAATTCCAGGAGAATATATCAGCAGCACAGACATCCAGCCAAGCCCAAACAGAAGAGCAGAGAAACCCTAATCCAAGTAAGCTGAAGACATAGAGAAGCCCAAAGAATCCACTTCCACCCATGAAGCCCACAACAAAGAGAATACTGGCTAGGTGGTAGATAGATCCCTCTGCCTCTCGCTTCCAGGTGGTACACGTAGGATGTGCATATATCAGACTTTCCCAAAAACTTGCATTTTCTCCCATGGCTGAAATATTTTTTCGATTCAGCTGAATCTTGGAAATTTTTATTTATGAGACGCAGCTAGTGGGGTCCTTTGCTCTTCCATTCTTGCAAACTCGGCTCAATGATCACAAAACATCAGGGTCTCTTTTGGTAGTAAAGTTGCACTTAGGATTTCCGGCAACAAAGAAGCTAATGCTGTTTCTCATCAGTTCACGCATTGTTTTGACTTTAGCCATGTCACCCGTAGCATCATCTGATCTGGACAAGTGAAGAAAAGAGGAATTACTTATAAAATTATTTTCATCAATTAAACTCTATCAAAGCTTTTATTGCCTAAAACCACAGACTGCGTTACATTCTTCCGATTCCCCCTTTGTGGCCCTGTGATTCCAGGATCAAACCTTAATGTTCTTTCAATTGAAGATCATGCTTCTGTATCCATGAACCCTGTAGCAACAGTAGAACCACTGCTGAAAAGCTGTACATCATATCCACAACATCCTGTGACAAACCTTTCCACTGCCTAACTGCTGAGAAGGTAGTTGCATTTGTTCATCCTGAACCTGCTGCCTGCGAGTATCATTTAAGCTCTTGGACATGAAGTGACAGTGAACTCTTGTTCCTTGTCCACCTCCTTCATCTCACTCTGGATTTCAGTCAAACCACTCTCATTAATGAGTTGAGCAAGGCTGTTCTCTGTCCCTGGAGACAGCAAACTGCGTCATCAAACACCACAATAAGGGAAACCCAAGTATCACTGGGGATGGTCTTTTCTATTACAAGAATGACAGGCAAAAAGCTGTCATGTATGCCTATGTTATTAGAACATGAAGTAAGTAGTCCTGCAAAATACTACTCAAAGGACATTTACAAAGCAATTTTGTAATATTCTACCTCGTATAACTTCATGCCATGGACCACACAATTTTACTGTTCCAACACTGTAAAGTTAAGCATCCTATTTGTTTCCATATAACATGCTTCTAAGAGTTAAATAAAAAGTAAAATTCACAACCAAAAAGCATGAGAAAAAAAAAAACAACAAACCAAAATAAATACATTAAAAAAATAAATAATCAAACCCAGCTTTCTCAGTTTGTCTTTTAAAGTAAAAATACATGCTTCAATGTGAGATTAGACATGGTTGAAACTGCAAAGCCAGAATTTGTCAGTGGTGTAATCACTGTTGAAACCCATCAAAGTCTTTAACTGCCTGACCCTTTTCCTGGTAAAACATCAGAGAAGCTAAAAAACACCTTGCCATCTAAATTATTAGATTGTCCAGAGTATCAAAGGCAAATTTTTGATTTTTTTTTTTCCCCAACAAAGGCCACAGCAGTCAATACTTTAAAATCCTGGTGCACATTCAGCAAGGCTTTCAGTGGTGGTTTCTTTTTTTTTTTTTTTTTTTTTTTACAGAGATAGCTCTAAGAAATTAATAGTGCAAAGTCACATCACATTTCCTAGATACTACAGCTTTACTTCTTTTAAGTTTCCTCCAGCCCCAACATTAACTCTATGATTCAAACCCACTAATGCTAAATGGAGACATAAAATCCTAAACAAATGAGCAGCAAAGTTCAGAAGTAAAGTTAGGAAGAGAGCTCTTCCTCTCTGGGAGTGGTGATAAGGAAGTCACTGATCCACAGAAACATCACATTTGAAGAGCACAGAACCTCTTCAAATGAAAAGACTTGACATCTTACTGCAGCGGAAGAGTGGCCATTACAAGGATGAAATATTTTGTAATTATAAGCATTTTCGTTTGTCTCTTTACCTAACTACTCTTCTCTGGTACGGGATTCGCCCCATTTGGAGAATGGGAGATGAGAACTGAACCAGCTACAAAGAAGTTACCTTGGAATGGTAAAAGCATGAGGAATTTTAGGTGGTACTTTGGTGATTAAGGGCTAAGATTTCTGAACTAGAAAACAATAAACCAAACATGCAGTTCCCAGACCTTGTGCTCCGAATCCAGTCAGCATTTCCACTGCACGGTCAAACATCAGTGGCATAGGTCTTTTGCTGGATTGTTTATTTTAAATAGAATCATTTATAAGACTGACTTTGTACTATTGTTAACACTTCTACTCTATTGCCAAGGTTTTTGTCTTAACAGTTTTCATGAAGACCTTAATTTCTACAAAAAATTCTGTGTTTTGAATGGAAACACAACTGAGAAGCTACATGGGAAGCTGTATGCATGCCACAAACAAAACAACCATGACTCTACTGTAATCTACTTTGCATTACCAATGTCTTTTTGTCACGTAAAGTCACACACTGCAATAACGTGATATGACGCTGCAATGATTTCACAGAATATATGTTCAATTTCCGATTCACTTATAGCATTTGTAGTCTGCCCACACTACAGCTCACAGCATTGCAGTAAAACATCTATTCATGACAAAATGGGTCAAAATAATTTGAAAAGAACAGCATATGACTAGGACACAGATAGAGAGCCATAGTACATAAAACCAAAGGCTTGGAAAAACTGTCCTGTATTTGTAATTGTTTATTTTGGAACTGAACCTGCCTTCCAAAGCCATTGTATGCAAAATTCCTACTAATATCTGCACATTGAGAACTTCTACTTGTGCTACAGCATCACCCAGACTGGAGATGGCCTCCCTCCATCTGAGCAGATGGAAGGGCAAAGGAGGGAGGCTGGTGCCAGCACAGAATACAGCCTCTCCAACAAGACACTCTCCTGAGCTACATAAGGTGTGCAGGCTGAAAAAACCCTCTGGAAATAATGATGAAGCCTGTTTCTAAATGGAGCTGGTTTCTCAGGGCTACAGGGAAGAGCAGGCATGCTTGCTGCCAGTGAATTACAGGCAGAAAGAGAGAATTCACCTCTTTTTAATCTATAAATTATTCTAAGATTTGGGAGCCAAAAAACTGTTTGTAGTTTGGTTTGGGTTTTTTGATGAAATATTAGAGCAAAGACCACAGTATGTATAAGCCTAAGTATAATAACATTTCTAATTCTGTTGGCACTTAGTGCTACATAAGGTCTTTCACATTTTTCCTTACAGTTCCTACAAGTCCAAAATTTAAACTACTAAGGGCTTCAGAACAGTCTCAGCTAACTCTAATTAAAACATTCATCAACTGAAAGCAGGGGTAAGGGGAGAAGAATCCCCAAACAAAAAAAACCAAATAGGTGTTTCCAACTGTGAGCTGTCCTACGGCGAGGACCAGTCTACAAAATGCCCACCTTAGCACAGCATTACCAAGTTTGTAAGCACCCAAAAGGAGGACCATTCGTTCATTGAGATGCTTCAGTGTCCTTAGCTACCAGAACAGAGAACGTGCCAACTGATGTGGTCTTGTTTGACATCCTGCTTCAGTTGTCCTGGCTGTGGTGAACAGTTACTGCTACAGGTTCATCTGATGGTGGTGATGAGGCAAGCTTCAGCAGAAAACCAGATTTAAAGCAGTTATCTTTGATTATAAGCCTGAAAAGCTGTATCTTCCCCATGTAAATGCTGAGTATGTTTTACTCTGCTCCCTGCCTATGGAGAAGCAGGAGCAGCATGCAGAAGCACAGCCTCTGCTCTGTGGCATATTAAGAATAACAGATGGACATTTGTAGGCTACCAGAGATCTCCCAGCTCAGGAAGGAGACATGCCCTGCCAACACAGGCTGAATTACTGAGATGCTTCTGAGTGTTTTGCCCACCACATACCCTACCCTCTCCAGCAGAAGGAGATCAAGTGCTGGAAAAAGTCAGCCCAGACTAGAGATGTAAGCAATATTACTCCATTTACGACTTTGAAGCTCCAGCAAACTTGTTGATTTTAACCCCTTCTGACGACAGCTTGGTCCTTTCAGCAATGCTGCTGTTTGTTTTAAGGAAATGGATTTCTTTAAGGCAAGCTGGGACTTCAAAGCACTAAATGGATTATTTAACTTACACTCTCCAAAATAAATACCTGCCAGCAACTTAAAACTTCATATAAGGAGTATACTAAAACAGTCAAAACAATGAATTTATATTGTAATTTTAAATGCATAGCACAACCTCCTGCTCCCAAATGGGCATTTTCCCCATACACTGTAGTATTCGCACAAATAATTACCACTTACCTACATTTTTAATTTGCTTGAGATCTGGGTACTTGAGCCCAATTTTGTCATGGATTACTCAAATTCAACTCTGAGAATCTTTGAGTGTTAGGTTACTGTGTCTGGATCACACTAAATTTTTGCAAAAAATAAACCCTAAAAGCCCTTAGGCCACCAGCAGTTCCTTCTTTGGTATGTTTAATTAAGTCAAAAGTTAAGCTATTCAGAGTTCAAATACTCCATTCCTTAGTCTTATCCCAGGTATTCAGCTGAAAGCGCTCAGCACCTTCACACTGTACATGTTGAGAGGCCAAAGAGCTGTAAATATAGCTGATCCTGTAACCAGCCCAGATGAAGATTTTGCTACGGGTTTGGAAGCAAAAAAGGATTTTCCTTTACAGCATACGTGTACATTTCATATACAAAATGAGATTATGCTGGACTTCGCAGGATTTGTCTCACTGGTTTTAGCCACTGTAGATGTGTAGATGTCTGTACATGACCTTGTGGCCACAGGCTGGCTTAGGAGTCAGTAAAGCTGCTTCAGCAACTCTGCTTAGAACCAGCTGGTCCCTCCAGCCAAGGGGGGCCCTCCCCAGCATCGACACTCCCCGCTTCCAGAGGGACAAGCTCTGAACACCCTACCTAGGCTGGCAAGTTACATCTGGTCTGGCCATCATCTTGATGCATAAAAAGAAGCTGCTCCTTAATTTTAGCAAGTACTTCCTCTAACATGCAATGTAAATGCATACATTGATTAACATACCCCCTTCGGTTGCCCTACCTCCCTGAAATCCTCTCTCTGGCCCCCTGCTGACAACTATTTCTCTCAGTTATGTAGCACACTTTCCTGAAGCTACTTTCCTTCTGCAGTTGTTCACCTGGGGCTAGATACACAAAGGGACAGAGGTAACCAAACACTTTATTGCAATGCAGTGTCCAACTCAATGCACAGAAGAGATATGTGCCTACAGAGAGTAATGGCTATGTGCCTATAGGCAAGTATGGACAGACAAACAATATATTTTCAGTGATAAACTGTCCTTGGGCCCACCCCAGGCTTAAAACCTGCATGCAGCAATTAGGACAGTAACTGACAACACAAGCTAGCTCACCTTAAACTTCTTGAGACTATATTCTAGAGAAAGCAGTAATTATAATACTGGAAAATACACTGTTTTTCTGTGAAAATGCAGCCTGCGCAATATGGAGAAGGCTACAGTAGCTTCATCACGGTCTATAATATCTATTAAAGAAGATTTAAGGAGGATGAGGAAGAGGACTATCCAATCCAAAAGACAAAGGTATCAAGATAATCAGTTACTATAAAACTAGATGCATTTAGATTACAAGGAGACACAAACCTATATAGCAAAGGTAATTTATTAATGGGATAGCTTTAAAGATTCCCTTTGCTGGGAATTACGGAAGCCTGGTACCTAAACCAAATCTAGGTATGCTATTATTAAAAGATTGATTGATTGATTTACTGCAGTTCTGTTTTTGTTCTACAGGAAGTCAGATTAGATGATCACAATGATATCTTCTGGATTTTTGTCTTAAATTCCTTAATCTGAAAAGTGTGTATACAGCTAGAAAGTGGTAGATAGAAAGCTGGTCTTCCCAGCCATGTCTAGAAGCCTACCTCAGATACAGCTAATCAGCTACTTCGGGCAACAGAAAACACTGAAGACAGATATATCTCTGAAATTATTCCTCATACAGCACTTCCAGAAGGAGCCTTCATCTGTGTGGAGCCAGCATCCATTTCTGTCAAGACTTTTCAAAGAAAGAGATGTTTTATCAATGATTGCTTTAACATGAAACGTGTATGTGACCCCAGCAGCCAAGCCTCAGAATCCCACTCCCTGGATGACTGTCCCCATCACAGAGTGCAGAGCAACTGTGGCGCAGCTCTCCCTCTCCGTCTCGTTTCTGCACATTGCAGCTTCAACAAAAAGGGCAGCAAGTGACCCACCCACAGAAGTAAAAATGAGTCACTCTGGACACCCTCATGGGAGAAGGGAAGATGGATTTGCACTCTCTTGGGCAGAGGAAGGCACGATGTGTCTCACTGATGTCTCATTGCTATGTCACCGCCTGGATGACTGCTCTGAGTACACTGTCAGTTGAAAGGTAAAGCATCTCAGGCCTTAGGAAAAGCAGTCAAAATGCAGCCTTCCCAGTCCTTCCAGTACCCCCTGGGCTGCACAGACTGCAACTGCCAAATCAGATCCCCTGTCCCTGTAGCATCCCTGTGAGGCGATGCCTTCTCCCAGAGCGATCCTTCTGGGAATGCTCAGTGCTATAAAATAAGCAGCAGGAGCATATTCACCCATTAGTGGTGCTTCACCACCTTCAGGGCATCTCTGAGAAACAACCACCAGCCAAGCAGGACTTTTCAGGGACAAAACCCTGCTCTGCCCAGGCAAAATTTAGGCTCCCACACTGAAGTTGTTCAACCAAGAACCCCCTCCAGTCAGCTGCTGCCTAACCCTGGAGACATCCCAACACTGTCTCTACATTGAGGTCAATGGCCCATGCAAATGATCCACCAACAGCAGAGGCTAGAGACTGGCTGTCCTCACCAGGCTGGGCCAGAACTGCTTTCTGCAGAGTAGAAAGCTTTAATGGGTGCCTTTTCATGGGAGTTTCAAGTCATGGAGCTTGTTTGGCTGCAGCTGGGGAGGACCTGATTCTACTTGCAATTTGCTCAAATTCCTACTAATCTTTTTCGGTTGAAAAAAAGTTGGGGAGGAGGGAGGAGGATGGCATCAAAAGGGAAAGAAAACCTACAGCAATACAGAGTAGTTTAAGGTTCATTAGAAGCACTGCATACGGTGAAGCTGCTATTATTTAGTCTTTAAATATTTAAAGACCAGCTTACTCTACACAGCTTACAGTACTTGAACGATTCCTCATTTATCACTGAAAAATATACAGTGCAATCCTCTGTGGTTGCAAAGCCAGTATTGAAGATGCTATCAATTTAACCATCTAGACAGGATCTAATGTGGAAAAAAAATACAGATTTTCTTCCTATTTGAATTAGAACTGACGAACCATAAGTACATGTGGTATTCCTGCCAAAGCAAGAATAAGCCCCTCCCTACTTTTTTTTTTTTCTGTTAAGGTCTTTTGCTCCTAGGAAAAATGAATATGGAATAACAGACATTTTTAAAATTAACTATGGATTGCCAGCACTTGGGTAAATTTGAGCAAGGCTCATATATTGGACAGCATTGGCCAAATAATAAGTCAGGGGGTCTGTTTCATTGTATTTTATAATAGGAACTGCAAAGTGAAGCACAAGTTCAAGCTTTTCTACAGTTCAGCTTTTAAATTACTAATAGAGAAAGCAGCTACAACACATTTCACAAGTGCTTTAAAACTGTGTTAATGAACTACAGCTGAACTCTGTAGAATTCAGCTTAAATTATTTTGTACAGTGCAGCAGTACCTTTGGATGGGAAACAAAACCAACCATCTGATGTGAACTTCATTTCCCAAGAAAGAAATAAACACAAAGGCTTGGTTCATTTTACTGCCTTTGCTCATACAACTGGATTACGGAGAAGCAGTGTCATGAGCCATGTGTTCAAACAGATAAACAGCATGGTGAGCCAAGCACCGCCACACTTACATACCCCATGAGCTCTAAACCAGAATGAAACACACTGAAAGGTAGTGAAGATGCCCTAATTGAGGTTCTGAAATTATTTATCTTTAGTGAAGGCTTGGGGTTAGAAGTGCATTTATACTCTCTGCTTTAGTGGAATGAGTGTCATACGGCTTTACATATAAAGCAGAACCAGGCAGAAGCATGCATGTGGTGCTGGTTTAGCATCACTTTCATTAGTTTCTATGAGAGCCAGAACACTCTTGGTTTTGTCACCTAGTATAATCACAAACCAAGGCTTGCTCACTGAAAAGTCATATCTGACTTCTATTTGGGTAACAGGGGCATGGCCAGTTACACGTACTGTATCATCCCCTGGAGACACTGACCAGAGCTCTTTTTCTCAAGGTAGTGATACACCAATATGATAAAATAAAATCTCGTCTTTGAAGAGCCTGCCAACTTAATAAAAAGATTAAACGTATCTTCAGCTAACAACCCTTTTCTGACTTTTTGTTCCCAACTTCCATCATAAAAGCTTCTCCTGCCACAAACTTTGCCTTCATAATTACCTGTATCACATTTCTTTCTGTTTCAATATCTATTCTCACTACAGGACTTTCAGCACACTCGTTCTTCTGCAGGCAAGGCACTTCTTTAAAACTTGACATTTTAAGCTACTTTATTATTTGGCACCAGACAGAACTTTGTGGAAAGCCTGAAGAGCAACAGTTCACAGATGTAGAAACCATTTCTTGGTTTGCTGTGGTCAGTAAAGACATTTTCACTTGCATGTATACAATCATATTCTCATTAATCAACAGAGTGGCATGAAGCCCTAGTTCTGGAAGCCAGATTTCATCAATAACATCTTTATAATACTACTGGGTGGTCCATGATTCAGTATTACAAGAGATCAGCTATATAAAGTGTTTGCCCATAAAGTGACTGACAGTCTAAATGCATACAAAGCTTTACAACACAGTTGAAAAAAACGTAGTAAAATAGAATAGTTTGGAAAAAAATGTTTTGAAAAAAAAAAAACCCAACATTTGGGGAAGAGATGTGTTTTGTATCATTTGTTCTGTCTTTAGAAAGAAACAACTGCAAATGCAAAACCAGATCTTAATTTCAGGGTTCATCTACTCTTACCAGTTGCCGATGAGGCGAGAGAAGAATCAAGTAACGGCAGCTCATGAAGCAAACCCCTAGTGAGTGGGAGTAATCCCCGGATCCCGAGTTGGTTTGGTGCAAGCAGCGGTACTCCCTGAGCCCGCAGCGGCTGCCCCAGAAGAGGCAACAGAAACCGCGCTTCCCTAAGAAACGAACCCTAAACCCGGGACACGGAACGCAGTCCCGCTTCAGACAGATCCCTCGGGAGGGGAAGAGGAGGGCAGCGAGCCCCACTTCTTCATAACGGGGACACGGTGACGCTCTCCAATTTCCAGCCAAGGCTGGACTCGGGCGCTCCGGTCACCACCGGCGGGGCGCACCGGAGAGCGGCGCGCTCCTCCGCGGTGGGCTGTGCTCCGGCTCGCCCGGCGCTGCCCCCAGCCACGCAACCCTCAGAGCCACATCCCCCCAGAGGGTCTGTCCCCACCGCCGCCCAGGCCCGAAGCGGGTGTCCCCGAGGCGCAGCGGAGTGGGAGGCGGCCCCGGCTCCCCCTTACCCTCGGGCAGAGAGGAGCAGGAGGGCGCTCCGAGCGCTGCCTGACTGGACAGCGCCCGCGGGGGGGAGGAGGCTGGGGCAGCGCCGGGGCTTCAGCCCGCCCCGGCCCGGCTCGGCACGGCCCCAATCTCGCCCGCGCCCCTTACCTGCCCCGCGCCCTCGGAAAAGTTTCGCGGCCGCCCGGACGGGACGGGCTGAAACCGCTGCTCCGCTCCGCTCCTCGCCGCTCCCGGCTCCGCGTCCCGCCGCGGCCCCCGACCCGCCGCCGTGACTAAAATAGGCAGAAGCCGCCGGGAGGCTGCGGGCGGCGCCAGCTCCGGGGCCGGCACCGAGCGGCCGCAGCGCGCAGGCGCCTCCCGCCGGCCCCGGGGGGCTGCGGGGCAACCCCCGCTGAGGTAACCCGAGCCGTGCCCACCCTGGGGCAGGCGAAGCGGCGGGAGCTGCCGCCAGGCCCGCCGCGCCCCTCCTCCTGCGGCGGCCGCGCTCCCCGCCACCCCGCGCTGCCGGTGAGCGCCGGAGGCGTCGGGGACGGGGGGAGTTGGAGGCGGTGCCGGTGGCTGCCGCGACCCCTCCGGGAGGGCAGGGTCCGCGCCGGTGCCGCCGCTGAATTAGAGCACCGCAGAACCGTCTGTGGGCGCAGCCCAGGTGTCCGGCTGGCACTCGCCCGCAAGCCCCGCCGCTCCTGGGACACGCCGGGAGGGGCGTCTCGTTTGGTACCGCTGGCTCGGGTTACGTTGTGTGGAGCCACCGGCTTGGAATAAGTAAACGTACACTTTTCCGGTCTTTCACCCGCACACCTCAGCAGCACGTTCTTCCGGAGGGAGATACATGCCTGCGGGGTTGCCCTCATTACGTGACTGATGCATCTATTGATACACGGAATTCAGTTATTTCGTTTCAGTACAAGCATATGCCTCACCAAGAATATCGTTAGAAGTGCTGGTACTGTGTCAACACAGGCGGCTTTCAGCGTACGAGCCACGCATTTGTTTGATGATTGCTTTGTGACTCCGAGAGAAGTTATTGACTGAGGGGGACAGACTTACAAGTTGCTAATATACAAAAAAACACGGCATATTAAATGTGCAGCTCCTGTTACTACAGAAGCTGTTTCGCAATAACTGGAGCATGAGCAGTAATCTCTTTAAAATAGCAAGTGGGGAGGACCTAGTGTGCTTGCTGGTGGTCATCTCTGAGGTCCCATGGTAGGCTGAAGGACAGGGTCGTTGCACAGCAGGGCAATGCAAGGCAGCACGCTGATGTGCATTTCTCCGGAAGCAGCAGGACAGAGCAACCTGTGGTGCTCTGGACAGAAGGATCAGGGCTTTCCTTAATCCTTAATACTTTTGTGAAGTTGCTTCCTCAAGAGGTTTTTTAATTCTCAAAGATCCTAAACTCCGCATTTACCAGGGAAGAAGATGCATACATTTTTGAAGCAACCAATTCTCCTAAAACTTGAGAAAACAAAGAGCCAGAGAAGTTTAACCCGGGGCTACCCGGGGTTACATCTATCCAAAATATCACTATCTGATTGCAGTACTTTATTATTATCATTATTATTGAGAGAAAAAAGTCTTTTTATAAATCTAATCAAGTATGTGTTAAGGTTCTTATAATTAATTAAACATTTAAAGGGTTTTTCTGTGTAGAACCAAATATTTACCTTTCAGACATGCTTTGCACATGATATTTTATGACTTCAATTTTAGCAGTATGGTTTGAGGGATTTCTGGCAAACCTGAGGCAGTGCTGATTTACTTTTTTTTTCCTCATTTTTGTTCTTTGTACTTGGGTGGAGTTGAAAGCACTTATTCAGATTTATGCCCAGTTGCATTAGGCATAAATTTACCCACTATATTTACTCTTCATTGGGATGATAGTGATGGGATGGGAAAATACATAATAAACAAGGATCCTAACATATTTTACCTACTTATCTACTGAGATTACAGTATTCTAATAAACCATTATTATATAAATTAAAACATGTTCCTCTTAATCATTGTAAAAGAAGCAATGAACTTTTGATGGCATATCTGTAAGACACTTCTTGAGTTGTACTTAGTTGGAAGCAATGGTCATCATAATTCTCCACAGACACATAGATCACCAGGGAACAGTTTTACCATAATGATTTTTATTACAATTCAATCAATTCTACATCAAATATCCTCTAGCATGCTAAGACTAAGCCTACAAATGACCTTCTCAATCTAGCCTTGAAAAATGGGCTTGGATAAGAGATCCAAGGGAGGCAATAAAGAAATGACAAAGCCACCACATGCTGTGAAGGGGGTAGCACTGCCCAGCATGCTTTGACCCACCCACTTGAGCAGTCGGGCTACTCCCTGATATATTTAAAACTGCTTGTGGTAAAATGTCTATTTTTAAAATGTCTATTTTTAAAAGGTCAAATAAATAATAAATGTAAACCAAAATTAAAACCAATATTATTCTTTGCAGCAGCATGGCGAGATAGAAAGGTCATGCTTAAAGGTAGGCTTACCAGAGAGCCTGTGGCGAGACGCATAAATCCAGTATCAGACTGAAAAGCTGTAGGAGGCTTTGTGGCCCTGGGTCGAGGGAGAGGCTCAGCTGTGGCAAGTGCTCTGCATGGAGCCAGCTTGGGAGGGTCCGCAGAAAGTGCAAGATTAGTTCCAGTTGGGCTGGGCAGGAACCTGAACACCTGAGCCAGTGTCTTCGGGCCAGTGTCACTGCTGAGACATGAAACTTCACAGTGTGAGTTTCTGGCTGGTTGTAAACAGCTCTCTTTTCATACCTGCCATTACATTTATTGGAGTACCTTAGATGCACCTATCTCTGGGCAAGATCCGTCCTACGAGAAATCTGATAGCTCCATAAAACTCTCAGATTGCCCTGCTGTCAGCTTCTTGACAGCCCTGCCTCCAGACACTGCTCGTAGTGTTGCTGCAGTCAAAGCAGGGTTACCCAAGCAGGCACCTGAAAGTAACCCCGGGGTGCTGGCACCAGACCTTCACTTGGGTGTGCAGGTGATTTTCCCCAGACAGAGGAAGAAAAAACCTCAGTGTATGATTTCACTGTCTAGAAAACAGCTCCATCAATTTCCTCAGTAACTGCATAAGGAGGGACTTACAGCAGATGGTTGCCTTCTCCATTGTCCCTGAAGTGAAGCAATGGTGTTTCTTACATCATGATGTACTTTAGGAGGAGAAGTTATAAATGACTATGTTTAAGGGGGAGACTTTTCATATTTTCTTAGACTTTTAAAATGTTCAATAAATTCCCACTGCGTTTTTCCTTTCCCTCCATTGTCCTTGGTCAATAAAAATAAGTTATGAAGCAGGGGGATATGGTAGCAGGTGACATGATGAATTACCTCTTTAAGAAGTGATGTGCTTTTCCTCTGTGGATGTAATATTGTACTTCCCAGGTAGGTGTAAGAGTCTCTTGTGTAAGAGTTCTTAGTCATTTTGGAATGAGAAGTAAACTCTGTATGTACTTTGAAAAGGTTTTAGCAGACTTTGGCATAGCTGAGTTCTGCTACAGAAACACCTCCTCCCTTTATTTGTGGGTATAATTGAAGTAAGAAGAATCGCTATTGCATTTGTGTAGTAAGCTAGTTTTTAAAATCAAGGTATCAACCAAGTCATGTCATAACGCAATATAATCCTGTAGTTCAGATCGTACCCAGCTTGCAGAACTGAGCAAAATTCAAATTGGAAACCTTTTTTAAAATGTCATTCAAGTAACAGCATTCCCTGTCAGGTACAGATAAAATAGTTTTAATTTAGGCAAAAGGCTTTTGCTTTTTTTTTTTTTCCATCAGTATAATAAAATGCTAAATAGTACATTTAAGTTTTTATCTTTTCACTTTTAAAGGTTTTCAGGAGATAGACTTGGAATTAAGTATCCTCAGCTGCAGTTAAGGTGGAGAGCCTTAGCTGCTTCTCCACCCAACTTTCCATAAGCAAGGGTGTGGGGGATATAATTCTCTGACCAAGTGATTTCACACCCTAAAGCAGCTGATCACAGAGGAGAGTTTGTCTGGAAACTGGCTCTTCCCAACCTGAGCTCACTTCAGACACCACAATCTAGAAGAGATGGAAGAAATGGCCAACATAAGATTTAGCTGTAAGAAAAATATGCAAGCCCCAGTCTGTGGCTGCTGCTTCTAGAGATGTTTAAATTCACACCGTAAGTGCTTTAGGTTTGTAGAGGGCCCCCCACTCTCTAGTTTCTGCATGAGCCAGGGTTGCACTTGCCACAACTCAGTCACTGTGCTAGACCATGACAGAGCCAAGGGCATGCTAAGAGCCTGCTTCTCTCATCCTCAAAGGTTTGAGTCCTGCACAAAGTTCAGCTGCTGTCAGATGTAGGAGCCAGAGAAGGCTCCAAAATTCCTACGGGCCAAGAATAGGGGTGCAAGAACCATGTGGGTTGAAAGCCTAGTGCGTAGGGCAGTCAGTGTGGGAAAGACCTGCACTTTCTCAAGACTGTTTTCACTTTGCAGCTAAATACAGTTTAATTCCAAATACCGAAACAAACCTGGAAACTAGCACTAAAGCTGGACTTTGTGCCAAAACCAGTGCCCCATAGCATCTCTGCCTCACTCAGATACACCCCAGGAATGCTGAGTATGTCCAGGTGTTCAGAAGCTGGCAAAATCAGCGTGGTAAATGTTGTATTGCCATACAAGAATACAAAATGTCAAAAAAGAGATGTGGACTTGAATTGTTCTAGACCTTTAGCTGCTTTCATGGGAGCTTTAACCACAAGACTGTTAGGTAAAAGGTTGGCTGCCCACACAGCCCATGTGGCTCTAATGAGACAAGGTGCTTCACTAGGCTGACCTTTGCATCACTACAGAGCCGTACTTCAGTCCATCCCTCAAGTAAAGTGTCTGCTCAGGAGTGAGAATATAGTTAAAAATACAAACTGTACATCTAAAATCTCTTCAAAGCATTATGTAGCTGTGGAAGATATCAACTGTGAAAAGGAAAAGGTTATGTTACCGTTAGGTGAACAAAGCTGATGCTTTCCAGCACTATTGTTTAAAGACTCTTCAGCCGTGGTTTCTGTTATCAGTATCTGATATTCTCTCTTGCTGAAATTCTGAGCTGTCATCAACCTCCTACTAGATATTGTTGGGAAAAGGAAGGAAACCTGTAATTCCCGGACTGATCTTTCATGTCCAGTATCTCAGTAAGTTGCATAATGTTTCCAGTAGCTCTTAGATTTTTACTTCTCATTTTTAACCCTGTACTCTCACTGCTCATTTTGCTTTTTTACCTTCTTCTGTCTCCCCCTTTATCTCTTCCCAGAAGCCTTTTGTCTCAGTCCTTGCATATCAAGCTATTTTCACAAGCACTGTCATTAAGAATAGATAAAGATCTTCTAAATAAATTATTATATTTGCTTAGAAAGATCCAGATGACCGGATGTGCAGGCCAAAGCAAGAGGTTTGTTTCTCTGGGGGAGCCCATCTTCTTGTTAAAAGCAAGTTTGGACTGGCTCAGAGTTGAACCAATGTCAGTTGACACACATGCAAAGATATCTAGCTCTTGTTTCATCCACTATAGCTCTTTTTCTCTCTGTTAGGAAGATGCATCTGCAAGAAGAGTGTTATATTAATTGCAGGTGGAAACTTTGGGTAATGTATGTCATTGAGTCCTAGCAGTGAGCAGAACCAAGGTAAGCCCTCGGCACACTTGCCGTGAAGGCTTATGGAGTTTAAGAAAATCTACTCATATATATGTCAAAAAAGCCTCTTCTTCACACCAACCTTTTCCTTGAAGTATTCAAAGAGAGAAAAATCCTGTAGCATACCAAGCTGCTGCAGTATAGCCCTAGCACCATGTAGGTACAGGAGAGTGGCATGGCGACGTGGAATTGTTCATTACTTTTTCCCACCTTCTGCCCATATTCTACACACGCTGAAGTGCACCTGGAGTATGGAAAACTTCATTGTAAATATCTGTTCTTGTATGTGGTTGCACTCATTTAGTTCTAGACTTACCTGCTTAGGTTGTTATCAGTGATACTGAATTGGGGGGCTGAATTTCACCATGCATATCATATTTCTGGTTTGAATTGTGGCCATCAATACGAAAAGGACTTAATCCCTGTAAATACGGGTCCCTGGTATTACTAAACTATATCCATCATAATTGCAGTTCTTGCATTTTGCTTCAGACACAAAGCTTTGCAAAGAGCCATAGATAGCAAGGACGCAGTTATATTTAATTCAAAGGTATAAAAATAGGAAATGGATTCGTTTGAGTGTTCACTTTATTATGTTGGTAATGAATTATAAAATGTATATTATCAAAATAAATATTCCAGAAATTGCTTCCTAATGAATCACTTAGACAATGTGCATACTCAGTTGTGTCAATGATTAATTATATTCTTGCCTCCTTACTGGAATACAAATGCTTTATTAAAGAAATCTAAAGACAGTAAGACAACAGACTCATTCTTAGGGTCATTCATTCAATTGTCGATTGATGGCATCTTTAGAGTGTATCTGAACAGCTGCAAGTGGCTGTGACATAAATGAAAGTTCATGTCACCTTAAGCAGAATGAGATGGAAGAGAATCTATTCATCCAGTTTCGGCTTATCACTGCACAGTCATTAATATCAGGAGTGCTGTGATAAGTGCCAGCTACAGGCATCATCAGATGGGAGCCTTTTTACAACATTCTGAGCACGGAGGTGAATTATTCCAGAATATGAAACATTTCATTTGTTCTCAGCCTCAAGAAGCAGCTTTAAAAGTGGCCAACTTCACAGAAAAAATCATCATCACTGAATGCAATACTTATAAATCGGTATTTATTAAGTTCAGCCACTGCCACTATTAAAGAGCATCAGAATCTTTGTATAGCTGTTATCATTTCCACAAGTCTGAAAAGCAGTTCCTTATTTGCATAATGGCATTCACATCATTGTTGAAAGATTAGGATTGATTTAATGAAAGTGGTCACAGGCAGAGAAAAATACTTTTGCACTGAATTTAAATGAGTAAATCCTCAGCTTAGGTATTCCTTTTTGGCTTCCTAGCACAAGACACACAGAAAACCTAGACTGCCAACTGCCCTTGGCACTGATGGACTTCATGTCAGTGAAGATCATTAATGATGTTGGTTCATATACACAACTACTTAGGTGTCAGTAAGCAGATTACTTTAATCTAGCAAGTCAGCTTGTGCATTTACATGGAAAGAAAAGCACTGGAGAATTAGTTTAGTGTGGTTTATCATACATAATGTGAAATGACCAATTTACAGTGTCGAGAAACTAGAAGGGGTAGAAGTAAGTAGGAATATGCCACACCAGTTGTCAGATGCAGTGCCTTCAAGGGTGTATAATTTAGCTAAAATTGGTGAAAGTAAATAAGAGACCAAAATACAATTAATCCTTTCCGAAGAACATCCAGATACGAAGGATTCATCCTTTATGTACTCTCTGTATTAAAAATATTTGATTAAAGTGAAAGTTTGATAAAATACTCAGAGTGATCTTGTAAGTAGGCTATGGCAAAACAAAATCAGTAATTTACAGAAGAATAAAGCAAAGGCCTTTTAAATGTGAATATTTTGTAAATGTTTTGTATGACAAAGAAAAGGCAGAGTGCCTGAACTTGAGCTGACTGCATTTGATAGTGTTCTTTTTCTTCAAAGTGCAACATTTGCATGTGGGAAAAATGACATTTGAAAAGAAAAAGAAAAAGCAAAGAGAACACACCTTCCTTCACCTATCAATATACCTCTTTCTTGGTTTAAACCTGCCTTTTATTTTTTGGACATGCAGCTCTCTAAATTTAGTCATTGGCCTTCTCAGTGTGCCCACTCCAAATCCATTATGGAGAAGGAGGCTCTTTTTCAGTTTAGGGGACTCTGGGTATAACTCTGGATAAGGAAATATTTGGGGTAGGTCCTACTGTTGAAAATCCTCCCATGGGGTAAACCCCATACCCTGGCTGTTGCACTGATTTTGTCACATCCGGCTGTGGGTTCCCATAGCCTGGGTGGTTGGAACAATGCAGGCAGGCACTTGCCATGTGTGGTAGGCAGATGCAGGCCAGGACGATGAGTGCCTCCAAGTCCTGCAGTGTGGAGGGGGAGCAGGTCCCACGGACTGTGTGGCAAGGAGGGAAGGAAAACCCAAGTAAAGGCTGCTGGAGAGACTGTGACCCTCACTCTTGTCGCAAGCTGCTGAACTCAGCCTGTTTGTGCATAGTTGGGTATGGCTGCTCTCCCTGAGCCGATGCAAGGGAGGGCAGAGGTGCTGGCTGCAGGGACGTGGCCATCTTCTCCCTGCCTGGCCTTGACTTGGCACCAGCAACCTGGTCTGCTTGGGCAGAGCAGTCCTTGCAAGAGCTACTCGGCTGCTTCTGGCGAAATTGATTTCCCCCTGCTACTGACAAGAAGGCTCTGGTTAGCCAGGCTCATTACCCTGACCTAGCAGTCGTGACCAGCTTCCTGACACATGATTTTCTTGCTCATTCAGGTACGGATGAAAAAAGATAGAAGCAATGAAGAGCTAGTGGCATCAGGACAGCTGTCTTTGCCTCCAGAATCCTCACCTGGGGCTTCCATGGGACCATGGGCTTCTGAACCAGCCCCGCAGGTCACTCCCTCCTCCTCACCACCAGATGCTTGCACAGGCTGTGCCTGTATGCAGGACCAGACTGATTGAGGGAAACAGCCAGCAAAGAGGCATTACTGGCTTAATGAGCTCTGTTGTGACTATGAAAGTGTGTTTCTATGCCATGAAATCAGCCAGAAAGTGGAAATGCAATAGAATATGAAAGATTAGTAAGTACAGGTATGACAGGGCTTGGGGACTTCCTTTCCCCAAAGAGGAACATGATGCTGTTCTCACTGAACTGCATGTACGTGAAGCACTTTTGCTGTATATTAGCAGTACAAATATATTACCAAGCGAGCCCTGTGGGAGGGAAAATCAATACATTAGGGAGGATGGAGTTCAGAATACCTGTACTCATACTGGGCACACACATACAAGCTTAGATAAGAAAATTGGTAACAATTGAAATTCAATTTAGGGACTTCAGACATAGGTTATTCTTTATGGAAAGTGTCATGCACTTCAGCATACTCCTTTTTCTTGTTTTCTCTTAATAAGGATATTATCTTTCAATTGAGTTAACTCTCATAGTTACTTAATGACTTTAAAAGAGTATCTCAATTACTCTTTTCAGAATCTCTTGTCAGGCATGTTTGCTTGCACTTATTTATAGCAACTGAGAATATTTGTTTCTTTAGTCTTTACCAGCATTATCTTAACAATTTGCAGTGTATGTTTCGGCTAAACACATTCAGCTAAAAGACTAACGCAGAGCTAATTGCAGACACATAGGGTAAAATGTAGCCTCAACGGGATTGCTCTGAAAAATGAAGCTGTTCAGAAGTATTTATGAAAATGACGGTTGAATTGTGTTCTGAAAGGCTGGAAATTTGGGAAGGTCACTCTGCTTATCAGTGTAGATTGCCTGCCATAATGCCAATAGACTGTGTGTCACTGCACACAAATAAAGAATAAACGCTACTAAAAATTGCACTGCTTTTGCATTTGTTACATGCACAGAAAATTATAGAGTATCTGAACATGGATGACATGCTCAGATACTCCAGTGATCGGCTGCATATGCAAATCAAAAGCAAGTAAACAAAAAATACTTTGTGCTAGTTTTTTTCCTGCTTCTGTGCCAAGGAGTAGATACCTTTCTGAAGTAAACATGTGTGGACAGACATATATCAGAGAGCTATCCAAGCTAAATTTCAGATTGCAGCTCTCTGAGCAAGCTAATTTACTGTGCTAGGGTATTGCTATGCAGCAGCTGTAAAGTGGATGTATCTAGTTTGTGCGAAGCTAACTCAGACCTGGCTGTGCTAATTCAGTTGTGGAGGTATGTAGATGCACAAGAAATCATGACCAAAGGTTTTTGAGAAGCAAAGTGAGACCCAGGGGTTAATGTTTTATTTTTGGTTATTATTTGCACTGGAGACAAAGCAGTAAATGGAGAAAAATATTGCAAACATTGTATACCATGATACCTTTTACCTTATGGTCTGTGGAGTAAAGGAACAACAAAGAAAAAAAAATACAAACTGTAAAAAAGAAAACAGGAGAAAAAAAAAAGAATAAAAAAAAAGAAGAGCATTATGTCTGCAGAGCTCCAAAATACTTCCCAATGTGCTGATCAGCTCTTATGTTTATCATTAAGAAATGCTGTAGCGCTGGCTGTAATACACTGAATATCACAAGATACAGCTTGAACAGTGTGAGAATCTCATCCTGCTGCAAATTGCTGGGAAGGGAAGCAAAGAGAAAGGAATGGAAAAACAAACCAATATAAGAAACATACTAAGCTCAAGCATTAGACTGGGTTTAGAGTTTACAAGTTATCTTATGAGGATGATAAATGGGATATTTTGTAATTTAAATTAAGATTTTGAGATTTTGGGCAGTTTATATTATAACCCAAGTGTCAGCATTAAAATGAAGATCAATAAGTTGTTGAAAAGTTTCACAGATAATTTAGTCTTAGTGTTTATGCTCATGTGCAGGCCAAGCAAGTGGTACTGCAGCCTGGTGATCAGCAGGAAGGCAGTTCCATTGACTGGCCCCATAGCCTGCGTCTCCATGGCTGATGAGCAGCTGATTCTCCTGTTAATGTGCCCTTTCAATTTTATGCCTCTTTTTGTCAGATCTGGTTCAAATGAAGGAGTATTGAGAAATTAAGGGGATCATCTACTAAGCTTCATTAGATTTCATTACGATCATTTATATCGAGACAATCATTTAATCCCTAATCCCTGATTCACAAGTTTCAGTATCCCTTTTTACACCAGTGGAAAACAAGCCAGGAGAACTCTGACTGTGGTTTCCCAACCTTGTTTTAAATCCTGATGGCTTCTTGACCTGAGTGATTTCTTCTGGAAATGGGTGCTGGGTAATATGTCATACGGAAAAATACCCATTTTACCAGTGCTGGATTCCACAAAGGAAATATTCCTGGTTGGAGTAACAGAAATCCCTTTAGCTGGGGTATAATCGTTAAAGCTTTTATAAATGAACATCACCTTCTGAGACCTTTAGTCCTTTGAAATGTCAACAGCAACTGAATAGGAAAAAAACAGCTATGCTGTCTACTTAAATTTCTGAAAGGTTTCAGCAAGGCCCTTCACCAAAAGCTTTTAAGGAAGCACAGCAGCTGTGTAGCAAGAGGAAAGGTTCATGTGTGGATAATAAATTTATTAAAAGAAAGGAACAGGAGGCTGGGAGCAAATGGTCATTCTTCATGGTGAAGTGAGATCATAAGGGGAACCCTGCAAGAAAATCTGTAGCAGGGTTTATGTTATTCAACACCATCTTATGTGACGTGGAAGTGGGGTGAGGAGTGAGGTTTGCTGATTATAAGTTAATAATTTATTCAGGATATCAAAAATAACTGCAGAGTTGCAGAAGGAGCTTGCTCAATTGAGTGAGCAATAAAGCGACAGATGAAATTTGATGTAGACAAATATGAAAGTGGGGGAAAAAACAATCGTAATTTCATATATAAAAAGTTGGACTGATTGATTCCCTCAGCGCAAAAGCTCTGGGTTATGATAGGTAGCTCCATGAAAACTATTTGTGCTTGCTATCAGTATGCAGTCTGAGGCAAAACAAGTATTAACAATTGCCAGGAAAGAGAGAGGAAACAGACTGTCATCATCATGCTATTGTATAAGCCCATGATTTCCTCATCCCTTCAATTCTGCATGCAGTTCTGGTCTGTCTTTCTCGGAAAGGTGTAGAAAGGATGAAATAGTTTCAGAAAAAGGCAACAAGGATGATAGAAAGTATGAAACTGCTTCTGTATGAGGAGCAGTGAGGGAATGAGAGGGGGAAAGAAAGAGTCTGAAAAAGAGACAACTAAATGGGGGAGGGGGAGTGTAACAGAAGTTTATGAAATCCTGTAAGGCATTAGAGGAGGGATTCAACAGCACATACCTTCTGGTAGAGGAATGAGCACCAGCAGATGAAAGTAGTAGGCTGCAGGTTCAGCTGAGGGCACAGGAGGTTGTTCCACTATCAGGGTGTCCTTGGCCTGTGAACTTCTGCTCGCAGACATCGAGGGCACTCAAAATTTACATGGACTCAAAGGGTGAAGGGCAAGCTCGTGGAAAAGAGGTTTGCTGAGGGTTACATGATGCTGTGAATTTACTTGGTAGCTGTGAATTTACTATGGTACTTGGTAGGACCATACGTGTTTGCCATGTTCTTGTACTTTCCCCGTGGAATACACCTGATTGTAGTCAGTGCTGGAGACAAGTCACCACCTTAAAGAACCTTTCTGCTCTTATGTTTTCAAAAGCAGTTTCAAATGTTAAATTAAAAAAAAAAAAAAAAAAGCAGAACATTTTTTTGGCCAAAGATAATTGGTTCCTGATCTGCAATTTGGAAGCAGACACCTACAGTGAAAAGATGGACATGATGCTTGACCCTTTATACTTGAGCCCACCTTCCTTCCTTGTAACTCCCAGCTGAGAGCACTCACGGGGAACCCCTTGTCTGAGTTTAAAAGCCCTGTTTGTGACCATGATGGTCCCTGAATGTGTTTCCAGCACTTGACTGTAGTACGATGTAATGTTATTGACAGCATTAGGTTTTCCAGTAAACCTGGGACTCCTTTGGCCAAAATCACATTAAACATGAAACTGAGCAGGCTTGGGGGCTATCAAAAATGTTGCAATCACTTTTATCACTCCTACCCAGCTCACCTGACAGCACTATTGATCCTCTAGAAATGATCAAAGAAAATATAATAATTTTAAAAGTACCAAACATAATTCAAAGTGCATGGGAAAACAGAAAACAGATTTGGAGTAAAGCCGTGCTTTTACTTAGTACTAAAAGCAACTTAAGGCTAACCATGAGTAGGTTGCACTAAGTGCCAAGCTGTGTTTAACACCACGTTTTAGCTGCCATTTGTTAGCCTGATACATTTCCTCTGTAAAGAAGACAAGTGTTGGTCTGATCAATTCCATTGCTGCTAATGATGGGTGCAGGATTTTAGAAAGCATCCTTGGGGTACAAACAGCACTGCTGGGCTGTTTGTCTTCCTCCCGGAGTTTTCTTGTGGAAGGGTACAACATAATTCTTTGTCTTCAGCAGTTAATTTGCATCTGTTGCTGTCTCTCATCTGTTGTTCTTATTCCCCGTGTCTGAGACTGTCATACTTTGTCCTTGGCATAATGGGTTTCAGTGAGAGTGTGTGATGTCCTGAGGATGATTATTAGCTTCTAAAATATGACAAGCGAGAGCAGATGAAGTCTTACAGCAAAATATCTTATTTCCCTGAAACAATACTAAAATGAAATTAAATCAGAGAAGGAATTAAAAATATGGAATAGGAGATATAGACAGAATTGTTTATAATTAGCTTGTTGTTTTTTTCTGTATAGACCAGATGCTCTTTGCACTGTTTGTTAAATAGACCAATCATTCCTCTGTAAAATAATCTCTTAGAACAGACAAAAAGCCGCCTTTTAGATTGCTGTCGCATATACCAGCAGAAGAATAACTATATAGGGCAGCAATCCCATATAGCAAACCACTGAGGACCATGACTTTTCAGCAGTTTCTGGGACTGGAACTGACTCTGGGTCCCCATTGTCTGTACAGACACCAGTTAAAGCCACTGTTGAAGCCAGCATGCTGCCTGGGAAGCTGCCTGTGCTGTCTGAGAAATGCAAACAGAAATGCCACATTGTTCCCGGTGACCTAAGTGGATTTAGGTCTCCAAAAAGGCAACTGGCTGTGGCTGATTTACCTTGCCATGAGGCTGTGATAAGCACCAGGGTTTGTTTCTTCTTACAACGGGGGCATTGGACTCACAGCCAAGTGAGGAAATGGCATCAGTGCTCTTCTTACTCACTGGCCCTTCCCTGTTCACCTGCCCTTGTGATATATGGCTGGATGCGAATTAGATCCTTGCTTCACTCACAGACTTTATATTAGTCTATATGAAGCAGAGGTGTGGCCTGCCCTTTCTCCAGCTGAAAACAAAAATGTTATTTGTTGGAGTAGTGAGCAAGTCACCACAACTTTTTAGTCTATTGCTTACTGTGCTATCAGTCAGCAGGGCCAGGACAGCACCCCAGTCCTTCTCAGGTTGTACCTGCAAGGAAGGCACTGCTGCCTTCATCCATGTTACACCTAGAATGGGGTGGGTATGTGTTGGGGTGGGGCAGGTAGCGTGTCCCAGATGAGTTTTACATGTAAGGTTTTGATTGTCTAGCTTGTAGGACACAACAAAGTTTAAGTATGGGCTGGATACCTTATTGTTAAGCTCAGTTAGAGCATGTGTTTTCATGGCCAAAATATGGCATTTAAGAAATTTAGGCACTTAAGTCTAGATGCTTGTATGATAGAATTGGAAATTATCCAAGTAAAAAATTCCAGACTCTATATCTAAGCACTGAACTTAGGGGTCTGCAGAGACAAGGCAGTGGTAGCTTGGTGCCCAAGCTTTTTGTGGCCTTCTCTGTCTAGGGCACATCAGAGTAGGCATGGAGTGAGTGCAGGAGACTTTTAACCAGGTGCAGGATGAGATCTCCACCTCTGAAACAGTGGAAAATATTTTCTTTATTGAACAGATGAAAACATGAGTTAAAAAATACCAAGCCAGTATCCTTGGAAGCCAATACACATCAGCTTCAGCTTTCAGGTCTTTCAGAATATTAATAAATAAATTGTACTGGAAAATGGGCATATGAAATAAACCCCGACAGCAAAGAGCCAGCATCTGAATGAATGAACTAAGCTGCCAGTCTTTGAAGGAACTCCAAAACCAACCTGAAGTACATACACTGGTAACCACAAAACTTTGCACTACAAAGCTTTATGCACTGAAATGTCACCCTTGAAAAGCAGTTAAATTGGTATCCAAGTTTAGTTCATTGTTATCTCAGAAGGAAAAAAAAGGTAAAACCAAAATGGCGTCTAGTAAAGACTATAGTTGTAGTTGCTGGTCAGTTTCTAATTTTGTAGCCAAGAGGGAGTAGAGAATAAATTCTGCATTCGGAGTAGCAGAGTAGTATTAAAATATACTTAAATGCTTGGATTGTGAAGTTATGAGTAATCTCCTCAAAACATGGATATTGGGTGGCAGAGGTGTGACTGGGCATCCACTTTCAAGCCCTCCCCTGGCAAAGGAGGTACAAATAATTAAACTTTTCTGGGTTAGCTAATGCTCGGGTGGCTCAAGGCTTTCCCCACAGAAGTCTTTCAGCTTTACTGTCTGTGTTGTTGGCATACATGTAGTGCACTTAGATGAGCTGAGGTCAGGCTGCTGTTAGTGTAAATCTAGGGCTCTGCTTTCCTGGGGATGGCTGAACACCTACCTGCAAATGGGAAGTAGTAAATTAATTCCTTGTTTTGCTTTGCTCGCTCATGTGGCTTTTGCTTTACTTATTAAACTATCTTTATTGTAGCTCTTGAGTTTTCTCACTTTTACTCTTCTGATTCTCTTCCCCATGCCACCAGGGTAGAGCGAGTGAGTGGCTGTGTGGGCCTGAGTTGCCAGCTGGGGTTAAACCATGACACATGTAGGTATCTACGTTTAGGTGTCTTAATCTAGAGCCAGGGGCAGGTTTCAGGTGCCCAGACATAAGCAGGTTCTTTGGTTTGAGATGCCTGAGGGTGTCTGCTGTGCCTGTGTAGCACTGGCACATAACACACAAGACCCAGGAAACCTGCACCATATGGGAGAGCATCTGGAGGCTGGGGGGATGCCCAAGAGCATCTCACATGTCATTAGACATCCATGTGCCAGCAGCTGAACTGCTCCCCTAACGGCACACCATTGAAGTGGTATTTCTCAGCAATCACAAAATGAATTTATCTGACAAAGGAGCTGTGCAGGGCATACTAGGTTACTTTTCTAAATATATTTAAAAAATGTATCCTTTTTTTTCTGTACAACACAGAGCACACACGCTTCCTAGCTGAATTGCATTTGAATAGGGGTCCCTAGCAAACCTCATGCAGTCTCCATTCTCTGGGTTTTTTTAAATCCGTGATCCTACCTTTTCTTATTCCTATTTTCATCCTTCTGTTTACCAAAGAAACTGTTCTGAAAACACTTTGGAGAAGTGTAAATCATTATTGCTTGAATTTGAGGAAGTTAGGAGAATTTATATGAGGGAAAGATTTTGGGGTTTTTTTTCATTTTCAGCTATCTTGGATTCATCCAACTTTCTTTGCTGTAATACCCCAGAGGCGCAAAAATATATGCTAAAGCAGTATCTTGTAGTTTATTCAGGTGGTTAATCATTACCTATTTAGTATAAACCACAGAGTTTTGTTGAGAATAAATTATTTTCAAAGATTTTGTGTAAAAATATGTATTTTCTTTGTGATATTTCAGTAAATTCTGATGTGATATGAAAGTCATGTGTCTTCCACAGAACATAGTCCCATCTTATAAGAAATAAAAATTCGGAGGGGGCTAATCGATGTGTTGTCTAAGAGTAACTGCACTGATGTGGAAAAATATTCTTTATGTAACAGAGGCATTGCAGCCTTCAAGACATCATTTTTTGGGTACATAAAATAGAAGATCACTTTTCCCTTTCAATATAATGGAATCTTGTCAGGAATTATGAAGAACAATTTTTCTTTTTCAAGTTTCAGCACATTGCTAAAGAAATGGAATTTTTTGCTTATGACAGAGACAATAGGTAATAGTCCACTCTGCGTGAAAATAACACTGAGATTGGACAAATCTGCAAAAGACATTTTTAACAGAGCTGACAACAGCAGTTAATCTTAACTTCTTTTTTTGTTTGTTTGTGTTTGTTGGTTGTTTTTTTTTTTGCTGCTGGCAAACTAGAAGATATTTTCTGTTTCTGAAGATGTGTCTATGAGATTCACCGTAGCATTGTGTTAAGCGGGCCTTTCCCTGTAAGTCTGCTGCACATACAACATTGTGACACTTTCTGGTAGGAAAAGTGGTCCTTCCTTGGTGATGTTGAGTGGCCACTAGTGGAAAGTGTCACCAGTGGGAGGTGATGCACCCAGGCCCTGGACACGATGCCCGAGAACATCAGGGCTTGGCCTGCCTCTGTGGGACCAGAGCCCTGGGAGGCTGGTGGCTCCTGGCCACGGCTGCTGCTGTGTAGCTGTGAGTTAGGTTTTGTTTTCTGGAAAACAAAAATGATGAAGGAGGCTGAGACCCACAATTTCTCACTATTGTTTCAGACTTGAAGATTAGAGATTTACCTGCCCCCTCTGTCTGAGACTGGAAGGCAAAGGGAAAACAAAGCATGCAGAATGGGGAAAATTAAAAAGAGTGCTGCTCCTGTTATGCAGACCCATTGCACAAAGTAATTGAAGAGGTGTCAAAGCCAGTTTTCACACTGGGCAGAAGCATTTGAAGGTAAGACTTAAAACTGTGAAGAAACTTGCAGCCAAATAGAAATTTAGGAAGACTAAAATGAAACTGCAGAAAATCCCACAAAGGATGTATGTGGAAGTCACTTCATCGAGCAAAACTGTCACTGCAGTAAAAGTAATAAGCAAGAAATCACTGATAATAGATGGAGGCTGAGAAATATTCCCCCAAGTGCTACTTTGAGATACTGGAAAGAATTTGGCGGGTGGCACTGATTAATGGTATCGTGCACTAGCTCCTGTTGAGAGCTTACATGTTTTCAGCAGCAATCTGGTAGGAAAAAATATGAGGACCAGAAGCAGCCCCGTTCTTTGAGAAAGCTTTATAAAAGGTGGAACAATTCCAAAAATCTCTCACACAATTACAGATGCTTTAGAAAAAGCTTAGGGGTCTTATGATAATGTAGGCTTGTTTAGTGCATGAAGGACTGTGAAGGGCAACAGTATGAGCAAACAGGAAGGCGTATTTTAGGACAACAGAGTAATGTGCTGATAAAAAATTCAGTGAATTGTTAGGAAAGAGACAGACAAAATATTGGCAAATTCAAGTAATTTCATTTTCAAACTGCTTCTCTTTTTCCCTCTTGGGATAGATGTGTTTCCTTTTTTGTTTGTTTTTTTTTTTTTTTTTTTGCCTGGACAAATGCCACATTGTCTTCAATTAAAAATGAATTTTAGGACATGTGTTTCAGTGAGGGAAAAGTAAAAGAAAAAAGACACTGAACCCATTATTTTTGAGTTTGGCCAGAAAACTGAAACCCAGGTTTTGTAGAAGTAGCAGGGAAACTGAAGTGAAAAGGCAGCAGGTCTGCACTGGCATTAATGTTAGCATCTATAGCACAGTCAGTTAAGTTTGAAGAGAGAAGGAAAAAGAATGAAAGGAAATCAGGTTAATTGTCAGTCATCAAATGAGTTCATAATTAAGTGCAAGTAGAGCAAAAGATGTGTAGGTGTTTAAAGGCATTTCTAGTAATAAGATCTGGCATCAAAAGCTTAGTTCTGTTTTGTCCAGAAAGCAAAGAGCTCAGGAAACTTCCTGACACACCCTCTCATGAATCCGAATGGTAACATAGCAGTAATGTACAGGTATGTACATAACCTTTGCATAAAACAGCCTCTGAGCATGTCTCTTTCAAAACACTGCCACAGGCTGGTAAAGCTACTTCAGATCATCACAGGGGATGAAGAAACAGAGGGACTGAGCACAGATGTGCACTCTTTTTGTTTGTAAAATCTCACCAGTGGTGGGGCATCACATTCAAAGAAAACTTGAAATTACTCCTTATAATCTTATTATTTTTTTTAATGTTAGATGGCTTCAGTCATTTCCTGCTGTGGCTCGTTTATCCAGCAGAGATCCCTAGGGCTGAAAAGGGTGTTAAGAATGAAGGAAAGTGTTTCCTTTACACAACCTCTTCCTCACTTTTTTCCCCACCATCTCTCTATCCTAAATAATCTTCAGGATGCATCACGGAGACTTGAGAATGCTCATGCTTTTTTTTTTTTTAATATTTCAACAGCAAATTGTGTGTAAAACTGATTGGCTCCAATTCAGGGGGGACTGTCCATATTCTTCTGTGGTAAGTCATCTCCCATGAGCTGTTACCTGCCTTTTGTGCTTTCTTTTAAATATGGTGCAGATTTTCCCCCTAAGTTTCAGCTATCACAGATGATTGCATGTTTTTATTAGCATCTAATACGCAGTTTAATTTTTTTTTCAAGTTCTGCTAAGCACTTAATAATATCTTGTGGTGGGCAGTGCTGCAGATTAATCATGTGTTGTGTGAAACTGTTCCCCTTCAGTGTTTGTAAAATCTCTCTTTATTTCCTTTTAACGTCTTTGTTTCTAGAGAAAATGCAGATTTCATTATCCAGTTTACCATCTCTGCAGTGCTCATTGTCAATATATCTTTCACGCTTTCCCACTTCACTTTTCTCTGAATGAACAATTCCTGATTTTTCAGTACCTCCCAGCAGCCATCTGACCGACTGGCTTTTGTATGAACTCTCCTACTTTTGCTTCCTCTTTCCAATACAGTTCAATGCCCAGTTTTGGAGGAGAATTAATATCTTCAGTGTCTCTCCTCTTCCTTACCAGTGCTGGGATTTGGGGAGTTTTGGGATTTGTTTGTTTGTCTAATTCTAAATGTATTTGTGGATAATTTTTTAGTGGATAGTGCATAAGTTAGGTTGGGACTTCCTAGGGCTTGCAGTGAGTTGTTACAGCAGGGTGTCAGGCTGCCACTTTCTAATGCTGAGTCTCCCCATGCGCAGGGCTGAGAGGAAGCTGCTGTTTTAGGAAAGCCTACAAGACTCCCCAGGCAGAGCTGCTGGCATGGGACCAGCTGGTGAGCATCCTGGGGACAAGTCACAGCTCCCTGGCCTCCTACCCATGCACAGACCCTCTTTTGGCTGTCCCCTAACATGTGCTGTCACCTGCCCCATCACTGAGGTTGGCCATGATAATCAGTGACCTGCAGATCCCAGGATTGTCCAAGGAATCGATTAAAAATCAGTACAAAATTGGCAGAACTGCCCTAGTTAAGTTATACTAAAATACCTCAAAAGGTATTCGAGGATCCTTTTGCACCATCTTTGCTGCACCTTCAAAATTACATTAGTATGAAAATTTACCCACTATTTTGGAGTCTGATCTGAAAGTTCATTGGTGTACTTTAGATGAGGTCTGCCTCCTGCTGCCAGTGGGTTTTCAGCTAGTAGTGAAAACCTTGGGGTGAGAAAATGGTAGTTCTGTTTAAGGGATCCCCAAACTCCTCTATTCTGCTGGGTTCTGTTAAATTTAGACTTTGTTGGCTGTGTTTACCTGAGGGGCTTCTTACAAGGGTATGTAGGGATAGGACAAGGGGGGAATGGCTTTAAGCTGAAAGAGGGTAGATTTAGATTAGATATTACAAAGAAGTTCTTCCCTGTGAGGGTGGTAAAGCACTGGTACAGGTTGCCCAGAGAAGCTGTGGCTGCCCCATCCCTGGCAGTGTTCAAGGCCAGGTTGGACAGAGCTTTGAGTAACCTGGTCTAGTGGAAGGTGTCCCTGCCCATGGCAGGGGGTTGGAACTGGATGATCTTTAAGGACCCTTCCAACCCAAACCATTTATGGTTCTGTGATTCTATGAAATGGGAATAGGGAAATGTAGTGCCAGACATATTATTTGTGTCTCTGCAAAAGATGCAGTAATGCAAACAGCATAGAGTTTGGAGGAGGAGTAGACCACATCATCTCAGGGGGCCTGTGCTTCTGGGACAAATGGCTGCTGTAAAGGCAAAGCCACCATTAGGGTTGAAAGCTCTGCAAGCTGCCCATCTTCTAGTGTGGAAAGAAAATGTGTACAGAGTGCTTTTGTGGACAACTTCAAGGAACAAGATGAAGGAGATGCACAAGAGGTGGCAGCCGTCCATAGGGACAGCTTGCCCTGGTGAAAAAATGAAGGAAAGGAAAAAACAACAGAAGCTAAACCACAGCTAGTTCCAGATAGAGGAGCTAATTCAACAGACAAGGAGGAAGTACAGAGCAGCAGTATGTCTCGGGCATCAGATATAGTGCTGACTGTTAACCATGGACATTCAATTCTCACAGACGCACTTGGAGAAAAGGTTTGTCAGAGCCACAACTAAGTTCAAAATTAATTTCTTTAAAAGCTGACAGCTGGACTTAGCTGCAGATGGTGAAAGCAGGATGAAAGTAAGGATTAAAACCAGAGGGCAGAACAGGAATTGTAACTCTGGTACCAAACATTCCCGACGGGTGAGATTCAGTCGTCCATGGAAAATAAACACACTGTCTCAAGTACCCACTGCATCTCTGAAATCAGATTTCAGCGAACCATGGTCTTTGGAGGGCCACGTATGTGGGAACCATATGTCACTAGGAGAACAGCTAGTCTTTGGAAACTGGATCAAGGGATTTCTGAATTGCTAATAAGTGATCTGTAACACAGCAGAGAGAAAATTAAGCAAAGCCCTAAGGAAAGGTCTTCCTCTGCAAATGTGTGTGTGTGTGAGAGAGAGAGTCTTCAGCTTGTTTATTTTTGTCTTTATAGTGATTCCTGCATGCTGAATCTTCAGGTAATTCAAGTAGTAGACAAGGTTAAAACATCAAGAAGGTCAAAGAATGAAAAATGAGCATGCTTAGTGTGATTAGGAAAGATGAGAGCATGTTGTGGAGGTCAAAGCAGATAAAGAAAATAAGATATTCCTGCAACATGTAATATAGTGTAGAGAGAATGGGATAGGAGAATGAGAAAGATGAAGCTGCTGCTGTAAGATATGGGCTCAGAGTAAATAGGAGGACCTGTCAGACAGGCTCTAGGTGTTTAAGTCTGAAACTGCGATTCAGAAACCCCTGTCAATCCATTGCTTCCCTTCAAAAATGTCTTGTGTGCCAGAAAGCCCTCTTGGTAGCTAGAGACTCCGTTGCACCCAAGCTCTGACCTGAGCTGGACTTCTCCTTTGCAATGAATGGCAGGCCTTGGTTATTAAATGGCACAGTTAGGCCTCTGTATGCCTTTTGTCCTGTCATCCTTGTGCTTTACAGCACAGCAGGACAGCTCAAAGGAGCTGGTGGTAGGATTTTGGTAAGTCCTGGAGAGGTTGGGGCTCCCCAGCTCCCCTGCCTTGGCTGGTGTTGCTGGTTTGAGGGGTTTGATGCATCTCCCTTCAGTTATCTATAGGTCTGTGTGGGTCCTGGGCTGGCAGGTCAAGAAGATCAGCTCCATGTTTTGGTTGTAAAGAAGAAGACACTTGGGAAGCTGGCTTCTAAGTTAAACTGACATTTTCAACGAAATTTGTGCTGGAGATGAGGATGACATGCTCTCCCAAAAGGCTTGCACAGCCTTCTAGGGCTTGAACAGTTAGCTTCCCTAGACATCTGTTGTCATCCAGAATAGTGAAGAAAACCCACAAATGAACTGAGTATGCTAATAAACTTGAAAAAAATATAGCTTTTAGTGCAGTAAATGTCTATACTTAGAGGAAGAGAAAGGTCTACTTAGAGGAAGAGAAAGGTGTCCCCTGTAACTTGGCAGCTTTCAGGCCTTCTGCTGAGGGCAGGTGGTCCTAGGGACCTCATGCTCTAAATATATTTCCTGAGTTCCCATGGACGCCCATTTTGCCCTGCAGCCAAGACCCACGTCGAGCACCGGCACTGCTCTGGCATGCACAAAGACAGCACATCCTTCCTGCGGGCTGGTGCATTAGTGTGGGTGATGACAGAGGTATTAAATACACCGGCAGCAGTGGCTGTCCTTCCAGCCTTGGCAGACGGGGCTGTGGCGCTGGCAGCCCCTCTCTGAGGAGTCCTCCTCAGGCTCTGCGTTGCAAAGGCAGGCACAAGCATCCCAGTACTCCCACCTTGCACAGTACTTTCATCAGTTCAGAGTCTGCCGGCACAGTGTCAGTGGGCTTGGCTGCTGCAGGGGCGCATGTGTTATGCTCATGTGGGGTGGTGCATGATTGTTACCCCAGCAGCCAGGCAGAAACGATGAATGCCAGACTTCTGCCTTGAGGCGGGTGTCAGCTGGAAGGACATCACGTTTGGGGAAAAAGGGGAAGAAGAAAAGAAATATTTTCTTTTCACAGAATGATTTATCACCAGCTGTTTGAGCCTGACCAGATGTCTGCAACACTGGAAGCTGTCTTCAGGAAAAGGGATTTATTTAT
Organism: Lathamus discolor; assembly: GCF_037157495.1. Lineage (NCBI taxonomy): Eukaryota > Metazoa > Chordata > Aves > Psittaciformes > Psittacidae > Lathamus > Lathamus discolor. The sequence goes on along the minus strand of NC_088888.1, from coordinate 66,296,128 downwards.
TTAAAGAGGTACAAAACTTTTCACAGTGGGCTACATTTGTAAAAGATGGGCCCAAGCCAGGAGCTGTAAGGTGCATCTTTTAGCTGCCTGGCTGAGCACTCACTTGCATGTGTGTGTGTAGCTTGAGCAGGTCCTGCTTTCTCCCCCATTTCTCAAAGAAGCAGTTGCCTCTGGTCTGAGACAAGTGAAGGATTTCAGGAACTAGAGGGATGGGGGGAAAAAAAAGAAGAGTGCCCCCAACTCTGCAGTTTGGTATTTACAAGGAAAACTGCCTTAGCCCCTGTTGGTATTTGATATTTGTATCATTGGATAAAACATTGAAACTGCTTTGGATGCTGGTGCCAGAGCCCAGGACACCCCTGCAGAGGTTAAGCTGCTGCTGTATGCTGCCTGTAGTGTGACTCCTGCAGTTACCATTGCAGCCTGGTGTTGCCCAGCCAGGGAGGGCTACAGGATCACCCAACCAGAAACTCCTCTCCCTAGGGAGGGTCCCAGCCTGCGGCTGCTGCTATAACTGAAAAGGGAGAGAGGGGAAAGCTGTGATTCACAGGGAGCTCTGTCCTGGCAGGTTGTTAAACATGCTCTGAGAATGCCTGCTGAATCACATCCCCTAAAATACTACACCAGAGCAAACAGCTAGTACCTGGCTCCAAGTGAGGTACTGACTTCTCTGAACGGAGTAAACTGAACCCAGGCAGAGGCTTTGCCAAAAGCCCCAAGAGGATTATACAGTTAAGTGACAATGCCTCAGGCTAACTCTGGGGTGGGATTTAAATGACAGTGTAAATTGGGTGTATCAATACCTAATTTTAGAAGCTAGGCTTTCTGAAAGAGATGTCAAGATTCAGCAATATGTCTGCCAGACCTCTATGAGAGAAGGGGAAAAGTAAACCTAAGTCTCAGATGGGATTCAGAGTAGCTGTCAGGAGCACTAAGTCACCAGGAGGTACCAACCTTGCATTCGAGGCACCTTGAGGTCTGAAGTCCTGCAGCATCCAGAGCACCCACACCTCCATCTACGGGGATGTCATAGAACCAAGGAATGGTTTAGGTTGGAAGGGACTGTAAAGATCATCTACTTCCAACCCCCTGCCATGGGCAGGGACACCTTCCACTAGAGCAGGTTGCTCAAAGCCCCGTCCAACCTGGCCTTGAGCACTGCCAGGGATGGGGCAGCCACAACTTCTCTGGACAACCTGTGCCAGTGCCTCACCACCCTTACAGAGAAGAACTTCCTACTATCTAATCTAAATCTCCCCTCTTTCAGCTTAAAGCCATTCCCCCTTGTCCTATCCCTACATGTTCTTGTAAAAAGTCTCTCTCCAGATTTCTTGCAGGCCCCCGTTAGGTACTGGAGGGGATGTCTGAATACCCCCATCTCTCCCTGGGAGAGGCTCCAATGTCTGCTCCTGGAAAGGAGGGGCTTCTATTTATCCAGTGACTAGGAAATAAATCTCAGTTTTATTCCTAAAACTAACCCTGCAAGTGCCTATCTCAAGTGCTGGGTAGCCCCTGTTACTATGCCCTGTGGGTAGCCTGTCTTCAATACATACCCCTTGGATGCGCCCTGCCTGTGGCCCCATCTTTTGCTCCTGTGCGGTGCCCATGGCTGGACTTGATACACTGCTTGCCATGTCAGGGGCTGTTGATGAGCCCCATTACCAGCCCCTAGATCTGCCCATCATTGTCTGTCCCTGTGGGACTGCACCAGTTGGTGGGAGCATGTTCTGTGCTGGCACCCCCCTTGCTCCCAGCTCCCTCAGCTAACAGCTGAGGCCACTGCTAGCTGCCACACAGGGGAACTGGCCATCCAGAGGGACCTGGCCTTGGTGACCACATCACCTGGCACAGGCTGCAGCTGATAGGCAGGATGAGGTAGCTGCTCAGCAGAGAACCTGCACCCCTCAGGGGAGCCCAAGATGGAGTGGCACCGGGGCACTGTCCCAGTCTTGGAGGATTCCCCCGTGGCAGGAGTTTAGATCCCTGTCAGCCTTTGGGTGGTCGCCAAAAGGGATGCTTTGGCTAGAGGCTGCCATGCCTTTCCAGCTGGCTAGACAGGGCCATCTCTCCTGACCGAAATCTGCCCCCCATTTCAGAGGCTGCTGCCCTCAGCCGTGGGTGCATGTGGAGGATTGGCTTGTCGAAAAAGGTCAAAAGGTCACGCTCCCATCAACGAGCTGAAACAAGACATCTGTGTAGAACATGGTGCAAACCTCTCACACCAGATAATGAGGAAATGAAGGACACCGGCAAACAGCAACATACTATGACCAATCACAGCCAAGGACACTAAGTGATAAGTGCATGAGAAGGAGGATGGTGGGGGGGTGCACGGTGTAGCTGCAAAAATGTAGAAGCTACAAACCAATGATCTTGTAACATGTAAAAGCTGTAAGCCAATGAGCTCTCTGTAACCAAACTATAAACATGCAAGCAAGGTATATAAGTATCGATCTGCTTAGCAATAAACGAGACTTGTCGGTCATCATCTAATGAGCTCGTCTCCCGGCGATTCCCACAGGTGCAGGCCACCCTGTGGCACTCTGGCCTGCAGACAGCCCAACAAAGCCAACCTACACACAGGCCTGCAGAGCAGGGTGAAGTGGCTGAATGCTTTAACGATTCAGTCTATCGCATCCCTCCCCAGCTCACTGGTACATCATCCTCAGCTCCCAGAATAACAGCCAAGTAGAGAACTTTCATGGCTCAGTGACTACAGCTAAGTAACAACCTGATGGCTGGTATAGGACCTTGGGATGAGCTACAGCTAACACATCTCAAAACCAGCTTCTGACAGCTGGGGTGAATGGCTCTTCCTTCAGCTCCGTAAGCAGGAGCTCCGTAGGCCTCTGCATTTGAAAACAGTTCTGATCCTGTCATCCACTGAGAGACACGCCATGTCTATATTTGACTGGTGATTACTCTGCCCATGCTTCTGACCAGTCCTGCTACAATGGGTGCCTTGCCCCCCACAGCCACTCTGAGGGAGCAAAGGGGCCACAACACCCATCTACATTTAATGCTCAGATGGACGTTCCCTTGAGCCTAATTAGACCAGTAAAGCAGAAGTGAGTGCAGGTCAGTGTTAAACCTTGATGAACAGAAGGCGTAGTTTCCACAATGCCTCTCCAGGTGACAATCACCATCAGGATGAGTGTTTCTCTGACCCAGCGTTGCTGTCCCCACTTGGCAGCACAGGCTGCCTAATGTTCACCAAAGGGAATACGCGTTGAAAATAACAAAAGCTGCCCGAACCCTCTCATGAAATGGTCTCAACAAGCTTTCTAATTCATTAGCTGGAAGCGATTTTGTAACTTCGATAGTCCACCCCCTAATCGACTTCCTCTGGCAAGCACAAAGGCCCTGGAAGGCACCACCAGGCAGGAAGCATGGGCAGCAAGCCCACGGCAGCAAACTGTTTAATGACTGGGTGGTTGTGTGAGTGACTGTCATCTGTGAGAGGAAGATGTTTTCCAGTTTGTCCTTGGCAGCCACAGCTTTGCTGGAGGATAATCACATTGTGAATATGGGGAATTTCAAGAACTTCTGCCTTAAAGCGTTTGCTTCTAGGCATTTCGAGTTACGGGTGCTCTTTGCAAAGACCAGATTTAGATCTGTGCTTCCTTGAAGTTTGAGGAGGTCTGAGCATTTCCAATCAGGAAAACTAATCCCTTTAATTTCAAAATACAGCTTTTAATTTCAAAATACAGTTGACAACAGAGGTTTGCCAAGATCTGCAATTTATGGGCAGTGATCATGAATATTTGGTTTTTTACTGTAATGCAGTTATCCTAGTACCTGTGTTTACCTAGTGAAATATAAAATGGAGGGTAAACCATACAAGAGCTGAAGCTTGGGTCCCTATGAATTGTTGTAGGTCTACAGCTTTATGCCATTCATGATGAAAACATATTTTTCATACTGAGAAGCATTAAACTAAACCAAAAGAGCTACTTCAGCAGCAGCATGTTAATTATTAACACTAAATATATGAAGTAGGAAGTATTTAGCAGCTTGGCCCACCTACTGAAACAGATACCTGCATAGACTTACATTTAAAAGCTTGTTCTACTATGGCAGAGCTTCCTCTGAAATGTAACACTTCCAGAAAACACCATATTCTGCTGAAAATGACACTGGTTCGTTTCAAACAATCAGAAGACACTAAGTGTGGTTTATCTGCTCCCCTTACAGCTCCAAGGATTCTAACTAGTGAAATGCCCAAGCCCTTTTATTCAGTTTCTTTCTCTAGAAAGAAACAACCGTGCATGATACAGCACTCTGTCACTTGCTGTTGAAATGACATGCTGCTGTTGCACACCAGAAACAGCCTGAAAACATAAAGCAGCACAGAAAGCAGTTTTTTACCAGCTAAGCATTCTCATCCAAACTTCTGAAAAATTGCATTAACTGGTGCATAACTAACTGGACAGGCTGGAGAGTTGGGCGGGGAGAAACTTGATGAAATTTAACAAGGGCAAGTGTAGAGTCTTGCATCTGGGGAAGAACAACCCCATGTACCAGTACAGGTTGGGGGTTGACCTGCTGGAAAGTAGTGAAGGGGAAAGGGACCTGGGGGTCCTGGTGGATAGGAGGATGACCATGAGCCAGCAATGTGCTCTTGTGGCCAAGAAGGCAAATGGCATCTTAGGGTGCATTAGAAAGGGAGTGGTTAGTAGGTCAAGAGAGGTTCTCCTCCCCCTCTACTCAGCCTTGGTGAGGCCGCATCTGGAATATTGTGTCCAGTTCTGGGCCCCTCAATTCAAGAAGGACAGGGAATTGCTTGAAGGAGTCCAGCGCAGAGCCACAAAGATGATTAAGGGAGTGGAACATCTCCCTTATGAGGAGAGGCTGAGGGAGCTGGGTCTCTTTAGCTTGGAGAAGAGGAGACTGAGGGGTGACCTCATCAATGTTTACAAATATGTAAAGGGTAGGTGTCAGGATGATGGAGCTAGGCTTTTTTCAGTGATATCCAGTGATAGGACAAGGGGCAATGGGTGTAAACTGGAGCATAGGAAGTTCCACGTTAACATCAGGAAGAACTTCTTTACTGTAAGAGTGACAGAGCACTGGAACAGGTTGCCCAGGGGGGTTGTGGAGTCTCCTACACTGGAGATATTCAAGGCCCGCCTGGACAAGTTCCTGTGTGATGTACTGTAGGTTACCCTGCTCTTGCAGGGGGGTTGGACTAGATGATCTTTTTAGGTCCCTTCCAACCCTTGGGATTCTGTGATTCTGTGATTCTGTGTAATGAATAAAGTCCTCTGTTATTTAGTATGCCCATGGCTGTTCAATGACTAGGTGGCAAAGCAAACAGTATTTTTTTTTGCTGTTGCTCTTCTGACACTTTTGAAGTGTCAGAAGAGGAGAAGAGTATGTATTGATGGCATCACTGAAATGCAATATATCTTAATGTTCATCTGTTCTTCTGCTGAGGAAATGTCAGAGGTTAAGTGTAAGTATCTGCAGGGAAAGAAAAGCAGCATGAAACTGATGATGCAAAGAACTAAATGGAATTACCATCTACAAGCCCAGATGCCCCTGCTGAATTGAAGTATTTCATGCAGCTCCAGTTACAACTGGTCCGTAGCTTCACTGTGTGCAATCTTACATTCATAATACAGCTTAGTTTCCTAAATCCAGGAAATTCTACCCCCCTCCATGTCTCGGGAATACTTATTTTGGAACCCACACATTGAATATTCATCCACTCTCCTGAAGTACCGAAAGGGTCAAATTAATATGAATACCACAAAATCAAGCCCTTACTATTGCTTTTCTTCTCATTATTTCCCCAGTATTTTGTCAGTGGAAATTATAGCTGAAAATAAAGATGAAAATCATGACAATATTTTGTGCCTAATATTGCCCTCTTTAGATTACAGCCAAAGATCTAAATGCTTCAGTTAGAACTATCAGATAGAATCACAGAAAAACTAGGCTGGAAAAGACCTTTAAGATCATCAAGCCCAACCGTTACCCCAGGACTGCCAACACCACCACTAAACCATGTCACTTGAGGGCCTCATCTACACAATTTTTGAACACTTCCAGGGATGGTGATTCCACCACATTTCTGGGAAGCCTGTTCCAATACCTGATCATTCTAATATCCAATCTAAGTCGACCCTGGCGCAGCTTGAGCCGTTACCTCTTGTCCTGTTTCTTGCTACTTAGGAGAAAAGACCAACTCCCACCTCGCTACAATCTCCTTTCAGGTAGTTGTAGGGAACATTAAGGTCCCCCCCGAGCCTTGCCTTCTCCAGACTAAACAACCCCAGTTTCTTCAGCTATTCCTCATGAGACTTATTCTCCAGACCCTTCACCAGCTTTGTTGCCCTTCTCTGGACCCACCTAATAGGCATATTAAAACTAGCATATGCCCCCCGGTTTGAGGGGTTCAAGAACAATGTCTCCTTCATTTTTGCATACAGAAGGTCTAAGAGGAATTGCAAGTAGTGCACATGCACAAATTGTTGTCTTCTGAGCAGCACACAGTGGGCTAGAAACTGTTTTCCATCGACTCCAGTTCTTGTGCTGCAGCTGCTGTGGAAGCTAGAAATGTTTAGTGAAAATTGCAAGCTGACCCTTGCATTTCAGACTTTCCGCATTAAACTTACTTGCTATTATGGGTAAGGACATGAGCAACACGTTTGCTCATTGCCTTTGTTAGTTTTGCTAGCCAGGCAGAGAGGTGGCTGTAGAACAGAAACTCTTATATGTTATTGCTCAGCTTCAGTTTTAAATGTTGTATTTTCAGTTAATCTTCTTATGGAAAATTAGGAGAAATGGCCAAATCACAGACCTCCTAGTCCAGAATTTCAGTTCATTTCTGCAGATGCCAGTAGCTAGTCCAGCCCCCATCAAGGGACTCCATCACTGGGATTTCTTTGCCATGAATAAACTGAAGATATGAGGTTATTCAGAAATGGCTACTCAAGAGTAACATTATCTTGAGGACACACCTTGGTTACCTTCAGAGACGTGAGAATTGGAAGGCTACCCCATCTTCCCCTCCTGCAAGGAAAAAAAACCTAAAAAGCCAGAGTGCTGCTTTTTCTGTTCCTGGCATGCAGTACGGTAAGGCAGAAGTAATTAAAAGAACATATGGAGAAATGAACAAAGTTGCCAACCCTGGCTGCTCAAACAGCATCGACTCTCCAAATCCCAAGAGGTCTGCACAAAGAGGCAATTGCACAAAAGCTGTCTATTAAGGATTTTCAAAGTAGAAGAGCTTGGCAGAAAATTGGGGTGGTTGTTTATTAGCTTGGCTTCCAAGTCTCGTCCTCCTCAATCCTACTCGGCTTGGAAAACCCCTTTCAAAGGAAAGGCTGTCAGGAAGAGTCTACGAGCAGATCTTCAGGCAATCCTGAGGGGCTACCTCAGGCTGAAAATAAATAAATGACCTGACAACATACATGTTTGAAAGCGGTTGCTTGCCATATCGACTCCTAATGTACTGCTGCTCATGTTTCTGCTTTCCTACAAACAGATGGCAAAGCAGAGTCAAGTCAAGAAAATCCTGGTGAAATAGGAGAGGTTCTAGGTGCCAGGAACAGGTGTCTCCTACCTCTGTCTTGAGAGTCCCTTATTCTTACACATCCTCAGGCCAGCTGCTTTTTTCCACCCATAGATCTTGGTGGTTATGCTGCTGGGGACGGTGCAGCACCAATCTCAAGTCAGTACTTTTCATTTTTTTAGCTACCAAAATATAATTTAACTCTGATGCAAAGGAATTCAAATAAATCTCTCTGTGAAGAATATGAAGGCTCTCAGCTTTTAAAAATACTTCAGACCTTTTTCACAGAAATAAAATCTGATGCAAAAGTATTCTCATGGGAGCAAAGAGAACGAAGATAGCTTTACATGAGTTATGAAGAGTATCACAAGGAGCAGTATGCAAAAAAGTCAATTTATTTCCACTTAAAACCAGATTTTAGTTCATGCAGCATAAGCCTCTTACAGGACTTTCAAGATTTTTCTGGTTTTGATTTTGCCACAAAACATTGGTATCTATTTTTCCAAGACACATGATTTTGAAAAAGCAGGCAGTTGTGAGGAGGTTACCTTGCCCAGCTAGTGAATTTTGCTTTATGTACTGGAAACAAAAGGCACAAAATACAGAGCCTCTTCATAAAACAGCATTTCTACTGTAGAAAAACCAAGGTAACCTTGAAACCAGACTAACAAAGATTTCATTAGGTTTCATACAGCAGGAATGGTTTGGCTCCAGGTGTATTTAATTCAAACTCTGAAGGTTTAAATCCCACTATATTACAAGAGCATTACTTGCTCAGAGTTAATTACAGATTCCAGTTGCAGCATGACCTTTTCTGCACCCAAACGAGCAACTTGGCTAATGAGATAGCTCTGCAGAATTACTTTTTTGGCACTTGTATCGTGGACTTGGGATACCTGATTAAGATGAATAAAAATGTCAACAATAACACCCTGTTACAGAAACACAGCACCTTCCCAATAGATAACAGCATTCTACAAGTGATACTTCTGAGCACTTTGTGAGTGGTGTCTCTAGTAATCCACCTTCAATACTACTGATTGCCACTCAAAGAGAAATTTCTGTTTCCCAGCTCCCCATATGAGAGCAGAAAGCAGAAAGCAGAAAGCTTCAGGAAGAAAATGAATGATTTTTAATCTGTGGCAGAAGTTTTGTGGAGAACACGGAAAAACATTTTAGAAACAAAGACCTGAAGACATGATTGAGGTGGCTGTGCCCAAGCCTTTGCAATTCGATACACTGACATAGTGCATTTTATTTCATGAATGCGTGAGGACCATGCTTCCCACACACACTATCCCGCAAAGCTCTTGTCTCAGAGGTGCAGCTTTGTCCTCTTGGTAACTGTGACATTCAATAAAGGGCCAGATACTGCAACTGTGAGGTATTACAAGTGGGGATGCTACTGCTTTATGTGCTTGTTTCTGCCATTAAGGGAAGCTGCTGAAATTTCCCAGAAGATCATAGAAAACAGTTCATATACACCTGGGAATAAGGGGTGCTGAACCTGAGCCCTGGTTTTGCAGCCTGGAGGGGAAAAAACCCCATACCTCCCGCAACTCCATATTCTGATTGTTTAAATCAATGTAGTGGTCAGAATGCATCAGTCCTGTAAAGTACATGGTAAAACCATAATGCTCATGGATCACATATAAACCCCAGATCACATACAGGTTTTAGGTGTAGTATTTCATAAAAAAATCAGAAATATATATTTTTTTTTACCTCCTAAAATCAAATTATAAGGGCCTAGACGGTATGATCCTTCCTGGATTGCAGAGGGAATCAGCAGAAGCCCCAGAGCATGACAGAAACAGACAGTGAATCTGGTGCAAATTTATTTTTAATGTTGCTGCTGTTTACAGCAGGCTACTCCTCTTAAATACCACTCCCTCCTCTTTCTGTGCTGAGACACTGTTTGCTTAGAGTTAAAATACAGGCCTTAGGGTCTAAGTGTGAATATAACAAGCAGCATGATTCTAGAAGACGGTATCAGTTTATCCAAAACTGAGAAGCAGCAGTGTTCTCTGGAGGGACAAGACTAATAATAATTGGTAGGGTATTTTTTTTCTCTGTAAAATCAAACCCTGGTTGCTGCAGTGCATCAGTTTAGACTAGACTGATGGAGTAGGCAAATACATTGACTTTGCAGCTCTACAGCCTGTCCATAGATAGGAAAGATATGAAATGGCAGTTCTAATACTGTGCCTGTGTCAAATCATTAGGGAGTCTGACTACGAGCTCTTGTTGTTCTGCAGCCAGAATTAGGTTATATACATATGCTCAGATTTTGCCTTGTTAGAGAACATTTTGTCAAAGACGTCAGGAAAAATGGAAGTTGAACAATCTGGGAAAAAAACCCCCATGGTTTTGGTGTTTTGGTGGTGGTTTTGTTTTGTTTTGTTTTGTTTTGTTTTGGGGGGGGGGGGAGGAGTATGTGTGTATGTTTTATAAACTTTTATTCATTTTTTTTTAACTAGTGTCTAGTTTACTCTTCAAGAATAGATAAAGATCTAACAGCATATGGGGTGTTGAACAGTATCTGTATAGCTTGCTTGAGATTACAGTGAGAATCTAAGAATTCCTCAAATTTTCCAGCCTTCAATTTTCTCTTCTCTGTGGAAATAAATGACAGAAGAGAAAACCAGTGACATTTTAAAGTCTCTTTGGAACGAAAGAACAATTTAGAAACAGCATTATTATAGACTGTAACATGCTTATGAACAACATGTAATACAAGCTTTTTAATAATATTTGACTTAATTATCCAGATTACTATCTCTTCAGTATTTCATGGTTATCACTGAACACCTTCAATTTACATTCTGAAATAAGTTACTGTGTAAATAAAGTACGCTCACAGTTCCTGTATTTGGACAGTACTTACATTTAATTACAGATGATCTGGATATGTTTATAGGTGGAAAATACATTAAAATTGTTTACAGGAAATAAGCTCAACTAGCACTAACTCTGTAATCTAAATGTTCACAACAGCACCAACAGCAGCTCAGCGATTTATTTGAACATGCTTTTCAAAATGTACTTTGGAATGCAGTAGAAAAGAAATTCAAAGAAATGCCAAAAAGAGGGAAGCACAAAAGATCAAAACTCCATAGCCGATCGGATCAATAAAATATTAAAACACAGTTCTTAAATGTAAGTACTACACCAAGTAGTAGTCTGGTTGGTCTTAAATGGTGTTAAAGCCCTTGTTTTCTATATGAGACAGTAATAAGCATTTTGCCTATTCAATCCAATCAAGATTTAGGCATCGTGCTATAAAAGCAAACATATCTGACACTTCTTCTATAACTTTAGCAGTTGGCTTTCCTGCTCCATGCCCAGCCTTGGTGTCAACATGGATGAGAAGTGGATTGGTTTGTTTACGGCTTCGGCCCACAACATACTGCAAAGTAGCAATGAACTTCAGTGAATGAAGAGGGACCACACGGTCATCGTGGTCTGCTGTGAGAAGCAGCGTAGAGGGATACTGGATGCCATCTTCTTCTGGTAGTTTGATATTGTGAAGCGGAGAGTACCTGAGAAGAGCACACAAATCTTTACATATTTTTTCCTCAAGACCCAACAAGAAGGTCGTCTCATACTGAAATCATCACAGTGGCATTTGACAGCACCCAGAATACTACAGTTTTCAGTTGCATATATCAGAACTGCATTACTGGCAACTACTGACGGTGGCCACAAAACTCTGGCTCTCAAGTGTGAAGCAAGCACATTCTTTTAATTTCAGAGAGGCATATGCATACACCTCCTAGAAATGCCAAAAATACCAGGAATGGGCAATGAGGAAACTGAGGGAACACCATGCAGGAAACAGAAACAAGAGCTCTAAGTTTTCGTGCTTTTGACAGATTACTTCAATTCTTATCTGCTGAACAATGAACAATCTAACTTTGAAAATTCCATTTCTTTGCAGGAGAATTTACATCTTTTAGCTGCTGTAACATAACATAAAAGGTGTATCTACATACCTCAACAAAAAGTAACCTCTAGTATTAGAAATTAAAGGTAAGCCACAAAGAATCCCATCTAAACATTTCATAGTTCATTTTGACAAAGCTACACCCAGGGAGAATGTTACATTCCTTAAATCAAGAGTAAGATACTGTTTTCCCCCCTAATTCATGACAGGAAATACAGAAGGAAATTTTGCTTTATTTTTTAATGAATTTCTCACTTGCAGGAGTACCCAGGAAGTAACTCCAAACTATGTTTAAGAACATGTGACAACATTTGAATGTCTAACCTAGCAGATCCCTGGCTTCCTCATTTTCATCTAAGGAACAATGTAAGCGAATTTTCAGACTGTTATTTGTTTTGAAAAGAAGTTAAATGACAGTCACTACATGCCACTATTTGCCTTATGTATTTTTTGAGTGTCTGTAAAGGTACTGTCTAAGCAACATTACATATAAATCTTCTTAAATTTGATAAGCAATTGCCAGCTATTGAAAAGGAGGGAAAGAAGGAGGTGCTCCTGCCCCTCTACTCTGCTCTCATAAGACCTCATTTGGAGTATTCTGTACAGGTCTGGTGTCCTCAACTTAAAGAGGACATGGAACTGTTGGAACAAGTCCAGAGGAGGGCCACGAGGATGATCAGGGGACTGGAGCACCTCCCGTATGAAGACAGGCTGAGGAAGTTGGGGCTGTTCAGCCTGGAGAAGAGAAGGCTGCGTGGAGACCTCATAGCAGCCTTCCAGTATCTCAAGGAGGCCTATAAGGATGCTGGGGAGGGACTCATAATTAGGGACTGTAGTGACAGGACAAGAGGTAATGGGTTAAAACTTAAACAGGGGAAGTTTAGATTGAATATAAGGAAGAAGCTCTTTACTGTAAGGGTGGTGAGGCACTGGAACGGGTTGCCCAAGGAAGCTGTGAATGCTCCATCCATGGTGGTGTTCAAGGCCGGGTTGGAGAGAGCCTTGGGTGACATGGCTTAGTATGAGGTGTCCCTGCCCATAGCAGGGGTTTGGAACTACATGATCTTAAGGTCCTTTCCAACCCTAACTAGTCTACGATTCTATGATTCTAAATATTTCGGATTCTGCCATATAAGATGTTTCTAAAATTATACATTGAGATTTTGTGAGTAAGCATGTGTTTAAGTAGGTATGGAACAACTCCTTGCTGCAGATGTATTTCTCTTTATCACAGAATGAATTTAAAACTTTGCTTCTACTTTGCATCTTCATAAAATCTGAATTTACAGATGTGCAAGGAAATTTCAGTGTCCAAAATCATTAAGATTGTTTGGAAAAGAGTTAATCTTTTATCTAAAATCTAATTTATCTATTGATAAAAATTGAATTATGAAATTTGTTAGTTGTTTCATGCACTATATTTACAAAAACATGTTTTCCACTGCAGACTTAAATCAGACAACTGAAGGTTTTGAAACAATCTAATTACAATGGTCCCACCTGATCATCTAGTATTTGGACTTGACACTGAATTTTTATCTTTTTTTTTTTTTTAATAATCTTTCCAGACCTCTCAGCAAGGAGTTGGGAAATGAATGAATACCCTGTGACGGCCATTTAATTCTTACAAATAGATCCTGTTCACATTGTATAATTCACAATGGTGATTGTTTCTCCCCATTATAAAGAACACCATTTACATAGCAGTTCACTTGAGAATATTCTGTTGTGACAGCCTAAAGGAGTCATTATTCAGAAAGAAAACCTTACGAGTTGTTAAAGCTGTTTGTAGAACAAGGTCTTTGAAAATATGACCAGTTGACTCAACAGGGCTTTGAAGATAATCTTTCACGCGAAACTGACTTGTAAGGAAATGCTGTACTCCCCAAATCTAGTGTGGGAAAGGACGAAGTAATTCTTAGACTAGATATTGAACATGACAACCTGAAAATGTTGAGCAGACTATGCATTTAAAGGCACTTACTTGCACAGCCATTCAAACTGCTCTTTACAGTCAGAGCAACCGTAGTCAGTGGTCCAAGCATGGCCGATGGTGTACTTGTGGAACTTGAGCATGTCCATCACTCCCACTTGGGCAATAGCACAACCAAATAGGTCAGGGCGCTGATTAGCACAGGCAGCTTTGACAGGAAAACAACTCTATTAGCATTAATATCTTAAAGACTTAAGCTCAGCAGTGAAAGGTCCACTGCCAAGTTCATGAAAGGCCAACTTTCAAAAAGTTATCTTTTATAAACTCATTTTCTTAAAAACACAAAAAAACCCCTGTAAAGTTAAAACAATGTGAGAAGAAATATGGATTACCATATAACACCTGGAGCAAAAAAACTTCAGTACAAAATATCTGATATAAACTCAATTGCACTAGGAGAAGACTGCCAGTGAATACAAAATCAAACAGACTTTTAAGCAAAACCAAAAGCAAATATGCTAACAAATAAAAATTGTAACTCCCAAGATGATATGTTCAAAATTCCTTAAGAGCAATTTGCCTGTTCTTCAGGCACCAAACATGCTTTTCTTTGAAAACTGTCTTCCAAACTAGCAAACTGGTTTTAAAGGAGAAATGCACTTTTAAAATGTGATCTTTGGCCTACTGAATTGAAGGTTCCTAAACCATTCACTGTCTAAACCTTTATTATTAACACCAACAAAGAAAAGGAGATTAAGGAACATTTACTGATGAGAGTTTTCTTCTGTAATTACTATGTAAACCCATATGAAAATCGTTTTGATAAAAGCATACTACAAAAAATCAGAGGAATAGCCTCATCTTAATAAAACAAATTACTGTTATATGTTCTTTCTTTTTTTTTTAACAGCCTATCTTCCTACTACTGGAAAGGACAATTTCTTCAAGAACAATGCTTGCCTCATATATTTAAAAAATAACCACGGCCCATCTAGCTAAGTGTTCAGTTTATAACAGTGGCAACTAGCAGGTGCTCTGGGAAAAGGTGTAGAGCAAATACTGGGAGATACTTCCTGTACATTTTCAGCTTCTGAACTAGTTGTTTAGGTTTTCCCAGAGTTAGTTACCTGCAGCCATCCTTTTAAAACAGCCATCAAAACACATATCTTCTGTAAATACATCTAATTCCTTTCTTAAAGTTTATTCATCTAGCATTAAGTCACAAAGATTCTATCTATTTCATACTTCTTTTACAAAAAGCTACACCTAGGAAGAATGTTACATTCCTTAAAGCAAGAGATCTAGTGTTCATCATATCCTGTGGCAATAGGTTGTAGAACCTCAGCCTTCTCCAAATCCAGGGTAGCCAGTTCTCCTAATAGCTTCTGGAGGGGGCCTACATTGTCCCTATTCTCTTTTATCGCTATGTACCTATAGAATCCCTTCCTGTTATCCTTAACATCCCTAGCCAAGTTTAATTCTAACTGGGCCTCAGCCTTCCTAACCTGGTCCCTAGCTTCCCGGGCAATATCCCTGTATTCTTCCCGGGCCACCTGTCCTTGCTTCCACCTTTTATAAGCCTCTTTTTTGCTTTGAATTTTCCTCAGCAGCTCCTTATCCATCCAAGGAGGTCTCCTGGCCCTCCTGCTGCACTTCCTTCTAGTTGGGATGCAGCACTCCTGAGCTTGTAGCAGGTGATCCTTGAATACCAACCAACAGTCTTGGGCCCCCGTGCCCGCTAGGGCTGTATCCCATGGAACCTTACTAAGCAGGTTCCTGAAGAGGCCAAAGTCTGCTCTCTTGAAGTCCAGGGCAGTGAGCTTGCTGCACGTTCTTCTCACTGTCCGGAGGATCTTGAATTTGACCATCTCGTGATCACTGCATCCAAGGCTGCCCTGGAGCATCACATTTCCAACCAGCCCTTTCCTGTTGGTGAGCACAAGGTCAAGCATGGCACCTCTCCTTGTTAGCTCCTCTATTACTTGCAGGAAGAAGTTGTCTTCCACACAACCGAGGAACCTCCTGGATTGCTTGTGCTGGGCTGTACCGTTGCTCCAACAGATGTCAGGGTGGTTGAAGTCCCCCATGAGAACAAGGGCCTGCGAGCGTGAAGCTGTTCCTATCTGTCTGTAGAGTGCTTCATCCGCAGATTCCTCTTGATCAGGTGGTCTGTAACAGATCCCCACAGTAATGTCTCCCATCACTGTTCTTCAGTTCCAGTCTCCGTTGCTTGATTTTAATCTGTTGTCTGGTGATTTTACACATTCTTCTGCTTTTTTTTTTAATATTAAGAAGTAAGAGCACTGGAATCTTCACATACCTACTACAATGGATCCCAGAATCCTTGTCTTTATTCAGAGCTAATCACTACACATCCACATGTAGGCACAGTCTTTCCCGAATTATTCTATCTCCTCATTTTCATCCATTGTGAAAATGGATCATTTATTCCCATTCTTTTCCTCCTGCTAACCAGGATATTGCTACGACATGACCTTGTTTTTTGCTCAGCAAGAACTTTCTTGCACAACCTTATGCAAGGGATCTTGTCAGAAGCTTTTGAAAATCCAAGAATAATTCCTCACCAAGATCACTGTTAAAGCACCATACACTGTCTGATAGCTCCTTCCAATAGCTCTAATAGATTTGCAAGATGTAACTCCAGCCTGCTAAATTCTTCCTCACTTGCCAGCTATTACTTACTGGTTTCAGCTGGTTAGCCTATTAGAGAAGGCAGCTTTACTCATGTGCAGCTTGTGGATCATGATGAACCATTTGAAAATTGGCATTAAACTTGCCCCCTTCTGTTCCTCAGATATTCAGGCTTAGTAGCCTGCAATTTCGTATCAGAGTTCACTTGGATCTTGAGTGTCCACCATCTGGTCCTGGCAACACACTACTTTTCATGTGACTGATTTACTCCAAAATCTCTTCTGCTGTTGCTTCAGCTTGAGTAAGCTCCTCAGAGTGTTCCCCATGAGGAAAGACTCTGGGGTGCAGGGAACTCCCCAAGCTCCTCAGGAGCGAACATCAATACAAATACACCATTTAGTTTTTCTGCTCTGTCACTATCTTTCCTCTAGTGCTCCTTTTACACCTCACTTAATGTATATGCTCCACGGATACTCTGGCCAGCTTCCTGCTTCTGATGTACATAGAAAGCTTTCATTGCTAATCTTTATAATGGAAGCAACTTGCTCATCAGTCTCCTGTAGTCCATCAGTCTCTCTCAGCGTTTATGCTCTACCCCATTTTCTACTTTTGAACATGATTTCTGTTTTCTGAAGGATGCGACTTTACTTCTGGTCATCTCTGTTAAGAAGCTATGCTAACTCTTTCTGGGTCCTTTCTGAGCAATTTTGTAAGATATATATGGTGCCTTAAATGGCTGCCATATAAAAGCTCTTTATCCTTTTAACTGAAACTTTTGATCGGATCCCTCTTCTTCATGTTATTTCCTTTTATGAACATAAATTATATTCTGGTAGAAAAAAAAGCCAAAACAACTATGATATAACATTTCATTTTAGCACTCTTTATCGCAGAGTGTCTCTTGAAGCACTGTGTGTTGCTCAGGATTTTGTAAAAAATTGCTGCTCCTAGTTCCCTAACTAGTTATTTCGGTAAGAAATAATTTACAGAGACACTCATCCATTCCCACTGCACCCTTTAATTAGCCATCATGCTTAATTATATGAATTAATAAACTGAAACCTGGAACAGAAATTTGTGAATTTTACTTCCCTACATTTACTTGGAGCTTTAAAATTCAGTACAAATGTAAGATTTCAAAACCTCAGATCTGTTTGTCTAAGCAAACATCAGAGGTCAAACTGCATTTGCATGAAGGAGGTTTTTAGCTCACAGCTGTGGCTCTACTCAGCTCCCGGATCACACTGCAGGACAAAGAAGTCTTGTTTTGCAGTTGAATGAGGTGAGAGCTCAAGGCTCTGCACTCCTTAGAGACACCTCCTGTTAGTTTGACTAAAAGGAAACAGTATTTTGGGAGAGTGACAATACTCTTTCTTGTCACTTTTTCCTTCAGTAAATGAGAACTGAGAAAATATGGGAGTGGGTCCTTCCATCTAAAGCAGGAGTTATGCTCCCTAGCGCTGCATGAACATCTCTTGCAAAATTTAGTTCTGCTTTGATGACAAAGCACTTACAAGAATTTATTAAATTCACCTAATTCTACCCACTCCAGGAAAATCCCTTTCTGGCTCATCAAATGCACAGAAATACATGGATTGTAATCCATCTGCAAGTGCAAGGGAAGGTTTCTAAAAACAGATTTTTCAGAGGGAGGTCTAGATTCCTAACACCTGTCTCCTACTAGAATGAAGTACACTCTGCAGATGTCACTTGCTTCCCCTCACCTAAACTAAGAAGCCCAGCTGACTTGTTCACCCAGAAACACAGGAGTTTTGGTGACTACAGATGCCTAGGATGAATCTCGTCCTGAGTGAAACAAAGTCCATATAACCAGAAGATAGTGTTTTCGGAAGCTATGTAAAATGTTGAAAGTTTAACTGCATTTCCAATTATATATTTACACTCACATAAAATTGACTCGTGCAATGGTGTGCAAGCCCTTTAATCTGTTACCATATCATTCATTTCTACTGGTGCTGCTATTTACAGTGCACAAATAACTCCTGCCATGTCTAACCAAGAAGTATATAAGCAGAAAGCAAAAATTCCACTTTACATATACTCGCTATTTTAAAAATAAGAATGCAGGAATAGCCAAGATGAATTAGATCAAAGATCTGTATAACTCCAAATCCTGCTTCTTATGCTGGATGCTATTTCGCTGAAAAAAAAAAATCAATAGAGCCAGTATTCAGTGGCAGATAAATAGGAAGAAGTATAAAAAGAAGAGCAAGCAGAGAGTGGGCCTAGTAAGTCTTCTCATTTTCTATAAATCAGTCATTTATGAACTTGAAATGCCTTCTCTTTTTCTTCTCACGAGTAGCTCAATTCTGTCACATGCCTTTCCTGCTATTAAAAAAACCCACCTAACTACAGTATTACTCATTTGTGTTCCCTTCTCCTTTCAAAATGGAATAAAATCTCCCTTTTTCTTCCACTACTTTCAGACCGAGGGATTTAATAGAAACACATTTTGCAGTTCTTTAAATATTGCTTCGACTGTGAGACATTTTTGTCACGGGCTTTTCTGTTTGAGAGGAGACTATTAATTTCCTTGGATTAAAGAACATGGTAGTGAATTACATGTGAAAAAGATGCATTTATAACAAAGTACTACAATTGACATAGTTCCTCATAAGCTCATGAGTTCTTCAAGTAGCTGTACTTGTATTTTACATGTCTCACCAGAGACACTAATGATTTTATTTGTGAGCATGTTTTAACTGCACAATGAAAGCAGAGCCAAATTGTTACATGTCCCTGTTTAAGGCTTTAATCACAGAACTGCCATGTTTTCATTTGCCCTCTAAGAAGAAGAATGCATGACCACAGAAAGAGTGAGTAAGAAACTCTGCTGAAGGATCACAGGACATGGGTTTCTGGCTTACGCTACAGACAACACAAAGTTCCTGATTCTACATTACAGATTTCTGGTTATTCAGTAATTATTTCATAATAGTTAGCCTTAAGAAAGAAAACACTAAAAAAAAAACCATATGTTTTTTAAGCATTCTTACTTATTGTGTGATTCTACCACAGGGTTAGCTCTACCGCACAAGACAGTAATTTTAAGTATGGCTTTTAACACTCAACCTTTGCTATAGACTGCAGAATCCCAGTGTCCTATGCAAACAGCAACTGAAGTTCAACTGTACGTATTTACACCTGGTACAGACCAATACACTGATATTCTGGCAACTTCTGAAAAGAGAATCTAGTAAATTTTTGTGTGGTTACTTTGATAAACGCAGTACCAAACCCAGGAAATATACAAGCCGTTCTTACCAACTAATAGGCCCCCATTTGAGCCTCCATTAATAGTCAACTTCTTTGGGGATGTGTAGCCTTCCTTGATGAGGTATTTGGCAGCACACTGAAAGTCATCAAAGCAATTTTGTTTGTTGGCCAAGATACCACCTAGCACACAAATAAAACAAATGAGTTGATACCATAAAATCCATTTGATACCACCTCTTCAGAGAAACATGCATGCAAAAATACCTGGGAACAATTCCAGTTTCATGAACATTTTAATAATTGATGCAGCTCATAAAGACAGCAAAAAATGAAAGATTCTTTCAACAAAGACAGGGTATAAGATGGTTCTGTCAATAACACTAATGCTTTCAGAAACTCTGAATAATACATACCTATACTGTGGAGTGACTGCCAGGTAATGCTTCTAACCAGCAAAATTAAAGCTAAAAGCTTTGCATTGCAAAACTTATACAAAATGACCACATACAATCCACTTGAGGTTTGGTTTAATGGGACTTTAAAGCGTTAAATTCAATGACAGTTTCTTATGGCAATAAAGCCTCAACTTATAAAATAAGCTATATAAAATAAGCACTTCTAATTTCCTGGGCATAGAATATGTGGCTGACAATTTAATTATTTTCCGATTAGTTGCTTTCGAATCAGATGATATATAGCTATGATCAAACAAGGACTTCGGAATTGCATCTTGGTTTGAAATTTTATTAACTACCAATATGGAAATGCTTAAGATGCTGCCATCCTGTTAAACAAAATTCCAAACATGACAAGATGCATGAGCAATAAATCATGACTGAAAATGTAGGTCCAAATGATATCATTGGTAAGACTTCCAGTTCTCAAACAAAAAAATTTTGCACTGAGGGATATGAAAGGAAAAGCATGGTTTCCCCTACAATATTTCAGCTATTTGAGCAGAAGACTATCAACCCAGACAACACGCAGTTGATCAGATTTCACGATCTTCCCATTTTAGATGCCTGTTTGGCAAGAGATAAAACTGGCTTCTCCCTGAATGTTATCCTACGCTAAGACTTGTTGTCTTCTTTCTGAGGCAATTATAAGCTAGTAAGAAACAGAATCACAGAATCACAGAATCCCAAGGGTTGGAAGGGACCTCAAAAGATCATCTAGTCCAACCCCCCTGCAAGAGCAGGGTAACCTACAGTACATCACACAGGAACTTGTCCAGGCGGGCCTTGAATATCTCCAGTGTAGGAGACACCACAACCCCCCTGGGCAACCTGTTCCAGTGCTTTGTCACTCTGTCACAGGAACTAGGAAGAATTTCCTCATATGCCTATAGCAAAGGCTGTGGTCCAGGTAGGTAAGAAGAGCTCAGTGGATGCAGAAAGGGAACTCCAGTTCCTTCTACTTTAAAAGCTGGATGTTTATTCGAAGCTAATTGCCTGAGGTACCCAGTGTGGTCCAGGAACCTGTGGGACAATCAATTCTACTCTAAAATAAGTGAGCTGAGCTATAATCTGGAGGTGTGTCTATCTCCATTGTTCATCCAGTGACCCTAGACACCCTATTCACACTGGATGCTTCATTTCTATGTTGCAAAGCTTTGGTAAGGTAACTCTGATACTTGGTCATACAGATCACAAAGTAATCTCCAAATGTGTGGCAATAAAGAGGAAATAAATTCTACTCTTTACTCAAAGTTCTGAGCTGGTGTTAGGTAAAAATCCTACCTATGCAATTAAACCTAAGTAAACAGACTTCTGGAGTTAACAAAACCCAGATACATCTCTTATTATGCAACTGCAACAAAAGACTTGGGTCAAAATTAAGCAGGAAATAGGTGGACCAAAGAAGCATTACCATATTACAATAAATTTGATTAAAACCTATTACAAACCAATTGGAAAATTAAAATTAATGAAGGATACTTCATCTTTAGCAATAATATCCTGTATCTGCAATCATATATAGCTTCTATTTATGAAACTATTACATATTTAACTCAATTGTGAGGAAATGACCCAGACAAAAAGTTACCACACATGAAATAGTAAAACCAAGATGTAATGATCTGGGAATACTGTTTTGTTTGATAAAAAGTTATTATGGATTAGTCCTATAGCAAATTGCTGCATCATAAACACCACTGTGCATTTTGGTGCATTTGCCTTGCTGACAACATCTCCGGCAACTTATCTCCCAGATTCTTGGGATATGAATGAGGCATCACCACTAAATAACTCTGGGTATGTTACAGAGATGAGTAAGACTTTTCCCATCATTTTCCTCTGGAAAAGTGATGCACTGAACTGTCAACAATAAGGAAGGTGGACAATCAAAGGATTAAGACAATGATTAGATTGGAAAAACACGGAAAGAAACACATCAAAGGTATTAAGAAAAGGGGAAAAGAGATTGAAAGGGTTTTATAGTGAGTGATTTGGTTTCCCTGTGGCACTAAAATCAACTTTAAAAACCTGCCTGCCTACAAGAAGTTTGACTCCCTAAGAGAGTGTGGAGGGTATGGCATGTTACTGCACTTGTAGAGCTGATTGTTTTCATATGAACCTCTATCACAGAATCATAGAATTGTTTAGGTTGGAAAACACCTTTGAGTCCAACCTTTAACTTAACACTGCCAAGTCCAGCACTTAACCATGTTCCCAAGTGCCACATCTATATGTTTTTTAAATCACTCAAGGCATAGTGATTCCACCACTGCCCTGGGCAGCCTGTTCCAGTGCTTGACAACCCTTTCAGTGAAGAAATTTTTCCAATAACGTTCACTAAAAATAACAAAAGGGTCTGTTCATAAATTGTGCAAAAACAGCATAGAAGAATTACATTTTTAACTCATAAGTTCACATATTCTGTAAGGTTCTGGAAACAGAGATTTTTTTTGTGTGGTATCAAAAGAGTCTAAACAGTTACTGTTGTCTTGGGGGTCTAGAATTGTGGGGCCATGTGCAACTGCAAATAATGAGAGAGGTATGTGAAAGCAATCCAGGCCTTCTGCAGTATAGACAAACAGGGTTTTTTGAAAATCAGTTCAAGGTAAATAGCTGCATATTCAAATCCTTAAGTGTAGGGAACATGACTTTGCTTTAAAAACCGCAATAATTTTCTTGGAAAGTATTGTGTTCGTGCAAACCCATTTTTCAGTAGGTTACAAAAATTAAAACAATCTAAAGAAAAACATCAACTAACACTAGACAATGTAGAGATGTAACACAGAAGGAAGAAAAAAAAAGAAGAGAAAATGTTGTCATTTTCATTGCTCAGGCTGCAGTTTTTTTCCTCTGTTTGGACTGATTTACCTTTGTGCCAGGTCTCTCCATATTCACCACCGCCCCTGATGTTCGCCACTGCTAGAACACCCCCAAGGTGTCGAACAAAAATAAGTCTTGACACACTGAAAAAGCAAACCAATAGAGGATTATTTTTCATTTCTAACTTTTATATCCCTGTCACTTTTATAAAAAACACTCTGAGGCAAAGATCCCTCCCAAAATCAATCATGAAATCATGAATCTCCCCTTGATGGCAAACCTGAGTAGCCAGGATTTTTTCAGTAGTTACCCATGGAAATGAAACCCTCTGCAGCTTTGAGAGAGGAAAGAACCAGTGCTGGTCCATTCTTCCTCCTTTAGTTCTGCACTTTGGAGGAGATTAGCCAGTGGTTCTGCCTAACAGACCCCCCGCTTTATCTTCAAAGCCTTCAGTGCAGGGCCTAGAGCTATGCAGTACCACTGGACGCCTACAGTTTCCTGAACTGTTTCTCTTCTGTGGGTCCTCCACTTTTTCAGAGAGGAATGGAAGGCTTAGCCCAGATGAAGAAAGAAAAGAATTAAGACTTAAGATCAGCACTTGATCTTTGTTTATGAGCAGGTATTTTCAGCATTTCTGCTTAACGTACCTTCATTTTTTTGACTTTTGTAAAACTGTATTTGCAAAGAAAAACTCTGCTTCTATGTTGTGGTTTAAACCCAACCACAAACCTCGTTCACTCACTCCCCCCCCCCCCCCCCCACTTCTTGCCCTCCCCCTGCTCCTGGAGGGACAGAGACGAGAACTGAAAAGAATGCAACTCCCACGGGTTGAGATAAGAACAGTTTAGTAACTAAGGTATAACACAAATCACTACTGCTACCACCAATAATAATAATGATAAAGGAAATAGCAAGAGGAAAGAATACAACACCTCAACACCAGCTGACCAATAACTCGCCCCACTCCCCCCAGCTGAGCACCGACCGATACCTCCTCCAACCCTGCACTCCCCCCTGCCCTTCCGGGTAACTCCCCGTTACATCCTGGGCATGACGTGCTGTGGTATGGAATACCTCTTTGGTCAGTTTGGGTCAGGTGTCCTGTCTCTGCTTCCTCCCAGCCTCCCCTCCTCCTGGCAGAGCATGAGGCTCAGAAAGTCCTTGGCCAGACCAAACATTTGAGCAGCAACTGAAAACATCGGCGTTATCAGCACTGTTCCCAGGCCAAAAAATCAAAACGTAGCACTGCACTAGCTACTAAGAAGGAGAAAAATGACTGCTGCTGCTGAACCCAGGACATTCTACCATTGTTTTGTGCCAGGCTCTGCATTCAAGGCCAACCAGCTTTTCATTTATTTTCCACTTGCACTATTAAATACACAAGAAATAGTAAAAAATAAAATTACAAATTCTGCCTTTCCTAGTAGCTCTAGAACCTGCTTGAAAGCTAACATAACATATTATGTGGTCTGTTGTGGTTTTTTTTAATGTCAGCCTGCAAGAGTATCAAAGCTATTGCTATCTTTATGAAAGGGACTGAAATAATTTAAATTATATTTAACAATTAAGAAGAGAAATGGATCTTTTGTTTGCTGAAGCAGAAGCTTAACAGATCAGAAGTTTCAGATGGCAAACCACATATATGGCAAAGAGACCAGCAAGATATTAAAATTGAATCCCAACAAGTTGGGTTTATTCCATCTAGTAGGTTTAAATTTCTTACTTGAAATCTTTGCTCACACAAGAAACCACTGCCTGCAGAAATTAACCCTATTAAACCACAAGAGCAAGGATTGGGCCCTTCTACCTTTAAATTCCTCTACTGCTTATAAGAAATGTCTTAGAAGGTGGCAGTTCTACAGTGTCTCATGTGGATGTAACGTCAAAACAGGTAAATTTTTCATACTTTCCAAAGCAATTACCTGTGCACTGGCACTTGTTCTTCAGAGTATATACCAAGGATAAGAAAACAAAAAGAAAAGCAGAAGGATAACTGATAACAGATTTCTGTATTTTGATAATCCATCAAAGGAAAACCTTTCCACCTAGGCTGGTTATCTGCGGCCATCAGATGGCTCAGGAGGCATAAATTATCTCTGCTTCTGTAAAATCAGTTCTGAAGTCCATCACTATGAATTGTGTTTTCTTTAGATTGCTGTGACATGCTGATCAGATCCAAGATTGATATTCTCTAAGCACACTGTGCAAAGGTCAAAGAGCATTATTCTGTCAAACTCTGGGATGCCTAATTTTGACAGGCTGCTACACAGCTAATGTGGAGTAGCCTGACAGTAAGCTGCTTCATGAGACTGTGACTTCTTTTTTTTTGGTATGTTAGAGCCACAAAACCTCCCCGAATATTCTACACAGAGTCCATCCTCTTCCACCTGCTGAAAGAAACATGCTGAGGGATCAGCATATTTAATCAGCAAAGAATCTGCGAGCAATGCAAATCCAGAGAGTATTGAGTGCATCCCATCCTGTTCGTGGACGCTAACAGGTGGCACCTTGATGATAATTTTTGGAGGGGTCTAACTGACTTAGCTTCTCACAGGATATGCAGTACTCATTATAGGAAGCTAGTCCCCATTTCCAAAAGCACGTAATTTTTCTGTTGCACAGACTATCAATGGGACAAAGTCCAGAGTTTGGTAACAATCATGTTGCTCAAATTATAAGTAAAGTTTAGTAAATCTGTGCCCACTGCTACCCCATATACTCCAACATATACATCTAGTAATGTCCCTGCTAATGACTATTAATTAATAACCATTTTGGTATGGTCAGCAGTAAAGTGAGTCAGGACTCTAAGTTAGAATCATAGAATAGTTAGTGTTGGAAAGGACCTTAAGATCATCAAGTTCCAAACCCCATGCCAGGGGCAGGGAAACCTCACACTAAACCATGTCACCCAAGGCTCTGTCCAACCCAGCCTCGAACACCACCAGGGATGGAGCATTCACAACTTCCTTGGGCAACCCATTCCAGTGCCTCACCACCCTTACAGTAAAGAGCTTCTTCCTTATATTCAATCTAAACTTCCCCTGTTTAAGTTTTAACCCATTACCTCTTGTCCTGTCACTACAGTCCCTAATTATGAGTCCCTCCCCAGCATCCTTATAGGCCTCCTTGAGATACTGGAAGGCTGCTATGAGGTCTCCACGCAGCCTTCTCTTCTCCAGGCTGAACAGCCCCAACTTCCTCAGCCTGTCTTCATACAGGAGGTGCTCCAGTCCCCTGACCATCCTCGTGGCCCTCCTCTGGACTTGTTCCAACAGTTCCATGTCCTTTTTATGTTGAGGACACCAGAACTGCACACAATACTCCAGGTGAGGTCTCACGAGAGCAGAGTAGAGGGGCAGGATCACCTCCTTTAACCTGCTGGTCACGCTCCTTTTGATGCAGCCCAGGATACGGTTGGCCTTCTGGGCTGCGAGCACACACTGCCAGCTCGTGTTAAGCTTCTCATCGACCAACACCCCCAAGTCCTTCTCCGCAGGAGAAGGATTCTCTCTGATTCTCTCTGAATCTCTTCTCCACCCAACCTGTAGCTGTGCCTGGGATTGCCCAACACTTTGAGGTAGATATGCCTAGAGCTTATAACAGGCTTTCTCAAAGTGACTTTTAGGTTCAAGAGACTAGGTTTTGTAAGTATATAATCAGGAATTAACTTTTTTTAAAGTGAAAATTCCAAGTGATCAGACAGCACAAAATTCAAGTTTCATACACAACCCTGCTATTGCCTCCTGTGTTCTTCCATGTGGGTTCTTGCTTCCAGGTTTGAGTTCAAGTCACAGCAAACTGCTCTGTCACCCTAGATGCCTATGAAACACCTCATTCTGCAAAGGGAAGTCTTGGTCCCTGTTCTTCCAGCAGTCCCTATAGCCTTTTGCTCATTATCCCTGAGTCTCTGGACTTGGTTGCTTTTTTGGCTTTTGTGGAGCAGGAGGGAGTGGTACCAAACTAACTGAAAAGACTAATCTTGCACTCTGCACCATGGCTGCTGTGTTGCCTGACCTTTCTCTGGCTTTGCGGTCTTTCCCTGCACTACCTCTTTGCTTAAAGGCTTGGTACAACCTGGCCCTGTAGCAGCAAAATGCAATTTCACAGTCTGCTTCACAATCAGCTCTATTCCAAGATGCATTAAAAATTGCTTTTCCTGTACCCACACAGGCACATACAGGACAGTGAAGGGAAACACGTTGGTTCCTGCAGGGTAATTAGCCGAATCAGAGGCATTAGTTGTACG
This sequence comes from Lathamus discolor, assembly GCF_037157495.1. Taxonomy (NCBI): domain Eukaryota; kingdom Metazoa; phylum Chordata; class Aves; order Psittaciformes; family Psittacidae; genus Lathamus; species Lathamus discolor. Next base: position 66,269,314 of record NC_088888.1, on the reverse strand, counting down.
TCTGTCATGGCATTTCCCCAGCAGCTCTGACAAGCCACTGGTGTCAGTTCCATCAGCCTTCACTTGCACTCACTACGCAGGCTGTATAATTAACGACGGTGCTCTAGTGGGCACCATACTCGACCTACTACTAAACACAGCTCTTCAGTCCTGAGGAGCACATAAAAAATTCATGCTTGCACTCAAAAATAAACCACTACCGTAAACTGACTTAATGACTTTGGCCTATCATTCTCATAGTTATGTCTGGATCCTCTAACCTGTTGGTTTGTTTCTATTGCTTTCAAAAAGATTTTAATTTTTCTGTGTTGGGGAAAAAATGAGAAGCAACACCAGATTCTGAATCACACAAAAATATATCCCCAAGCCAGAAAGCTGGCTGACATTAATTGGTGCAAAATACCAGTGAGAAAACATTGTACTGGCTTGAAGAAACACATGACAGAAACAAACCACTGTAAAGGAGAAGATGGAGCGCTTTCTGAAAAGGTGTAAGAACCCTTAAGTTCAAATAAAAAAAAATCAGTAATCTTTACCCAGTAACTTGTTTGTTTGTTTGCTTTAAAGGTAAGCAGGCTACTAGTCAGTTGCATTTCTATAGTTATGTCTCAGCTCAGGTCAGGTGGACAATGTGGCAAGCTTCCACCTTGACCATCCTGTGGCTGATTTCTAGCACTCAGGTTTGTGGTCATCTACAAAAAACCTGACCAAGTCATGGTGTTGGGCTGTGGCTGGAACAGCCCTTGAACTTGGTAACTCCTTGTGGAATACTGCAATAAACAGTAACAGGGATATAGTCAAACATCACTTGAATCTATCAGGTAAAGGGGAACTGAATGTCCTGTCCTTCCGGCATAAATTCTCTATCAGAATTTCCTTTCCCTGATCTTACCTGCCTATTTTTGCAGCACACTTTCTCACTAAGTTACAAAATTATCAGTTTATTAACCATAAAGATGCATTTGAAGGATTTAGCTGTTCTTATTTATCTTTTAGGAAGAGAAAGGCTGAGAAAGGGATATGTTGATATCACAGGGACTGAATGAGAGATGTGTGCCCAGTTGTGTTTTATTTACATTGTCAGTGGGATAATGTATTTTGATCTGGTGGTGACTGACAGTTCTCTTTGCGTTTACTTTTAAGTGACCATAACAGATTCATATTCTTATTTTACGAACTGTGTAATAAAGGTTTCATAGGGTTCAGGATGACATAGATCACTGCTCCCACCTCCCATCTTCCTGTCTTCTGATTGTCACCTGCACCCTCTTGCTGCTGTTCGGCAGACTCTTACTAGAGCCAATTTTCAACTAGCCAAAATGGCAGAAACCCACCCATTCTGTTTTGTTGGGATAGTTTTTTTTGCCATTCTTCCAAGGTAAATCAGCTTAGCAAAGATTCCAGCAAGCACCAGGGCCAATGGATGGGAGGTGGAAGGAGGCACTGTGAGATACCTTCTCCTTTTGCCAGCGGCCAGCTGGTGTCAGTTCTGTAGTACTTCAAATTTTCCCTTAAATCAACAGATACAAAATATTTACTTTAAGAAAGAAAACATGATTAAGTTTTATCACAGTTTTCAGCATCTACAATGAACTGTAATTAGTCAGTGCTTCAGCCTAATCTAAAAAAGGAATTTAAAAACCATTCTGGTAATATAATTGTATCTCTCAAAAAACACAGGAAATTAAACATGTAGCTTTACTAGGCAGATAAAAAGCCTTCAAATAATCATGGACACAAGATGGGAAGCCCATTGTTAGACAACATACTTACTAGAAAGGACAGGAAACTGTAAATGCTATTTAGAAATACAATCGCAGTGACCTGGAAAAGCAAGAACTACAAAGGATTTCTTGAAATGTGCTGAGTCTAAAGCAAGACTGATAGCACCTAAACTTAATAGGATTGTTTCATGATAGCTTATTTTTGTGTTGGTGAGCTGCTCTTCTGCTATATGAAAAATTGCTTTCCATTCAGTCCTCTGCATTTGTTTTCCCCTGCCTAGGAGCATTTCTTATGTATTACAGACAACCACTGTCTCTTAGTAAGTCTATAAAAATTCCCTTGCTGAAGAAATAAGCTTTTTCTTTAAAGAGATCACCTATTCAATAAAGCTTATGGCTTTTGAGGGCTACAAATCCTGTTCTGCACACACCAGTTTTGGCTTACAATGCACTGCTTTGCATACGCAGAGCCCATATCAACTGCATCTCAAGACAATCATCTTTCCTCTTTCATGATCATATGGGAACACAGTAGGATTTTGCTTCTAATGTAATCTCCTCAAAAGTATAATACAAAAACACAGCCAAATTTTAATCATTTACATTCATTTAAACAAATGTTTCTTGAGTATTTAGACATAGGCAATTGTATAACTTGGAAAAAATACTTGCTTAATGTATGTCCATATGCTCTTCTGTTGAGCTCAGTGACAGAATGGGAAGAGGTTAAGGTGCAATCTAAAGGGCAGGGTGTCTGCTGTAAACCTCAGAAAACCACTTCTCTGCTCTGAGACAAATTTATTCTGTGGCCCTGGGAAAATTCCCTGAATTCAGAACTAACAAAGCAGACAAATAATGCCTGGACACCAATGTGCAGTCCTTATGGCCCCCATCTTGCTTCTCAAGGACCTGAAATGCACTACTCTGTTAGATCCATAGTCCACCCTTACTCAGTCTGTGACAGCTGTTGATACCTGATACTTCAGAAAGTATAAATTACCCTGCTTACCTGTAGCTTGGTGTAATTGATATGTTGAAGCCTCCATAACCATACAGGAAGGCAGGATGAGAACCATCCAATTTAATTCCTTTCTTGTGAATAATAAACATTGGGATCTTAGTGCCATCTTTGCTAGGGTAGAAAACCTAAGACAAGAGAAAAAGAAACCTGAAATGCTGCTACTGTCATAACTCTCCACAAGTGGTGTTAACAAGAACCAGAAGCAATTGCTTTCATGGTGTCCAGTGGGTAAAACTTTCCAAGCAATCTGCACCAGTTGTCCAGGGTAGGTTCAGTAATGGCCATCACCCATCTTGTTGCTTAATAGCTGTGGAAAATGTATCAAAATAAGACAATACAAGGGGAACAACAACATCATTTTTATGTCTTATTCATCAATTCTACATACAACAGGGCTTAAGAAAATGCTGCAAAACCAATACAACTCTCTGCAAGGGAAGACTGGTGGTGTGAAAACACATGAACTGCATGGTCCATCATGTATGAAAGCAGCGAGGACTGAGCTGGCAAGGAGAATGAAAAGAACTAAAACCAGATTTCCAATCTAAAATTACAAGTGCTAAAACCCTCTCCTTTTTAAAAATTCAAAGTTTCAGACGCTAGAGAAGAGTGGACAGAGAAGAAAAACTCATGATAGGGTGGTGACTGAGTGAGACCCCACTAAGCATTACATTGTTTTGGATAACAGAGAGCTATGCTACTACCAGTAAATATGTAAAACTCTGAAGAGCTTGTCTTATACTGCTGAAATCAGAGAATTCCTTTATATCAGTTGATGCAGCAGTCTTTGCTTCTAAAAACATAAATTTAATCACAAGCAGAAGGCCAAAGAGATTATAAAAGTCACAGTATTTTGGGTTTAGTATTAATACATTAGCATTAACATTTCTTAACAGTCACTTCATACACAAGATTCAAGTCAAAAGAGCAAATTTTGAATAGCTGATGACACTGTTTCTAACTAAGCTTTGTGAAAACAGAAAAAAGCTGACTACTCAACACTGATACATGCAGCATGATTTCACCAGAGCAAGTCTGTATCCAGTAAAGTGGACTAAGCATTAGCCAGTCTTTCCAGCTTGTCTCATCAACCACTTCACCTCATGAAGGTGATAATGTAAGCCATGATAGAAACATTAGTAGCACTTGGTGCAATTTCAGATATTATCTGGCAGCTAGAACCAGAAGCCCTAACACTGCAGAACCCCAATTCCATCCAGCAAGAAAACAGAACTACCTGTTGGCTTTCAATAAATCAGCTTCCAAAACACCAAGTATGCACATAGCACATGCTTTCCTACGTCTTTCCATGACTGCCACAGCACTGTGTGGACTTAAAAGCTAAATTCCATGCACACAAACATAGATTGCAATTGCATTATCACGGTTGCCTTATCTTGTTTTGATGCATGTATCTGCCTGTATACTCTATTATAGCATCCAGCATGTCTTATTTTGCCAGACAAGCAAAACATGTGGGTGTGAATGCAGATAACTGCTTGTCCTAAAGTTCTGGTTGCCTCTTTCATTGCTTTGGCTTTAGCATCATTATTTGCAGCTTCTAGTCTAATTAGAACACAGAAATGGTAAGTAAAGAATGACGTTCTCTATCATTTTGTTGCATGTTTACAGCCCCTGTGCTTTTAAAGGAAAGAGACCTGCCACGCTTTATTTTAAAGCATGTGATCATCAGTATCTATTTATATAAGACATGAACCTCATGAGTAATATGAACCTGTGCAACACATTTATTCTGAGCATTGACCGTAATGTGAAACAAGTAAATCCACATGGCATGTTGAAAACAGAATAATTGCATTTAATTTTAATCATTGCTAAGGAAATGTGAGAAATTTCTAATGAAACCACATCTAGCTCCAAAGGCTTCACCAAAACCTGCAGACATATTTCAGATAAAATTTGGTATTTCACAGTTCTCAGCAGATGGAAAAATTCAGAACAAAAGCCTGAAGGCATTTTTACACAGATTCTATCACTGTTTCTAACTATTGCTATGACTTTACTGACAAAGTGCTCATCAGAAGTGGATAGAAGTAGGATAGAAAGGATTTTCAATTTCAATATTTAGCCAAACACTACAAAAAAATAAAATATCATATGGACAGAAGAACAGCCGAGGCTGGTGATGAGGAGCTCCACAGAGATTCCTCTTTAAGATGCTATCCATCAACTCCAGTTGCAGCAGGCAATTCATGCAAAGTGAGCACCTGGCCCTCCTACATTTACAGCAATTCTGGCTGTTGGCCAGTCCTTTCCTGATGATTAAAAGATGCCACTGATTTTACTGATTCTTTCTGAACAAGGGTTTTTTTTTTGAAACAACTCCCTGCAAACTGATTTCAGTAGGGCTTTTATCATCATCAGTTAAAATTAAATAACATACCATTAAATGAAAACTCAACAAAAAGAAGATACATGTCAAGGTGACATTTGCAATTTAAGAGTTTTCACTCCTATCTTTGCTAAAATAATGATTACCTCTCCCTCCAAGATGAACAAACAGGAAGGGGGTGGAAATCAATTCAGTGAGACACCGAGATACATGAATATATTTAAGCTTCTCCAAATAGACTATTTTCAACAACTGATTCAATCTCACCTTTAAATTGGGTGTTATCTCTGAAGCAAGTCCAATGGTTTGTTCATGTAACCAATAAAGGAACGTGCTTCTATCTCAAAGATTAAGGTAAACTGGAAAGGGCAAGCCCTAAAAAGAATTCCCCAAGATGGTACTTCATGCCTAATTTTAGAAGCAGTCAGCTTTTACAGCAGTAAACGCTAATAAAAGGATACTACTGTTTTCTACTTTATCACAGATAAGAGTGATCCACTTGTACTGGTCACACTATATTACCCATTGCTCGTATATTTTCAAATAAAGACTCATATCACTACAGACATTACACGTAAGAGGAGGACATATTAGCAAAGTGATTTTGGAGGGAAAAGGGTGGAGAACAATGCTCGAGACATATTATCATGAATGCTGAAACTCACTATTCAAGGAGAAACACACTAAAAATACGTAATCTCAGCCTCTAGAAATGCACCACAACACTGTGTGGTTGACAGGGCACTCCTGCTGCTTGCAAGCCTTCATGCTATTCTAGGAGCATACCGCTGGAGCAGAACAGCAGCCCTGAAATAGCTGTAGCTCACTTCATCTCACACTAATGTCCCTATCTGTCACACAGAAGAGGGGTCACCGTGCCAGAAAGAATCACTTTCAGTTCATATTGCCAGAACCTGAGGCATGAATTTATAGCCCTTATTCTTCTTCTTATGACCCAGGGAGAAAGCGTCACTGTTTGCGCAATTACTCATTACTACAAATTACATGAAGATTAATCTATACAAGCTACATGAAAACAAATCTAAGTCATTCTTCTTTAGTGCATACTTATATATTTATAGAGTGGTGCTTTGTTGGTTTTTGTTAACTTAGCATTCGAAAGCAATTTACACTCCATTTTCACCTAAAAATTACAATGGAAATTTGCTTCCAAGACAGTTTACCTAGTAAGTTTTACAGGTAAATACAGTTAATGGCTGTGTGACAGGGTTTGTACTCCTGAAATAATATTAGTTCTACAAAACCAAAAATTCTTCTAAGCAAAATTCAACCTTGAACTTGTACAGATTGAAAATTAACCTTATAAAGGCAAGATTCAACAGTTTGAAATACTGCTGTAAAACACAAACAAAAAATAATCTTATCCAAACAGGTTTAATGGATATATTTTCAAGCTGTGAGCAATACTTGAATGTCCACAGGCCTTTTATAATTTCTATGATTCATTAATAGCAAAGAGAATTAAAATCCAGTTCAGAAGTGATTAGTTTGGCTTTTCAGTAAGAATTATTTCCTGCAGATTATACATGAATTTTACATATGAAAAGGACTTTGACTTCTGGGACTTGAAAACACCCCCTAAGTCACAGTAGACTAATTATTCTTAGAAAGCCACTAGTGATTCTAAAAATGGCTCCCTCAACCTCTCTTTCAAGATTAGGTACTAAATACCAGAGATATCCATTCTTTCCATGTCTTTGTGTGCTTGATCAAAACCAGTTAAGAGTTACACTTGTCATTAGATTGACATCCATTGTGCGAAATGCCAAAGAATTTTACAAAGAGCAACTAAAAAGGCATATAAATCATGCTGGAATACTCCTTATTAAAAATGAATGTTCCACAATTTAGGTTTAATAACACCATGACAACTAAAAAGAGTTTTGTTCCAATGTCCTCTATAGAATTTTACTGAGATAATTCTTTTCATTTGAAACACATACGGGATGCAGCGGTCTTGTGAAGTTTAACAGCTGTTTTCTGCTTCTAGGTAAGAGTGGTTGCCCTCACACACAGCTGCTGTGATTCCACCAGTGGCCACCGCAAAGTTACAGACAGTAGTAGAGAAATGTAATGCCCTGTTCAGTCACACCACCCATGGGCACAAGTGGAGCAGCTGATGGGCTGTGTTGAGCAGCTGATCAAAGGGAATGACTACTTCAGTTTTTATTTCCTGGAATTACATTTCAAGGGTCCAGTTTCACATAAAGTACTTCCTTCATTAAGCCTGAGATGAAGATTTCTCAACACACACACATTTGTGCTTTGAGATTTGGGGAAGGAAAGCATAGTGTAAGTAAACCATGTAATGTCACTCATGCTTTCCCAAATGCTGCAAATGCTTTGTTAAAGGCTCACCATTTTAAAAGTCCCCCACAACTATTTGAAAGATGCCTGGAAGAGTGAACATAATGGAGTAGTCCCTGGAGAAAGTATTCCTACACAGATGTGGCATAAGGGTGTTCAAACCTGTATTTGGGTACAGAGAAACAGTGCCTGAGGCTGAACAATGCTACATAGCAACACCTCCCACTGACAAGTTCTAATAGCTGCTACTCTTTGCTTCAGGAAGGCAAGCCACAAAGACCCTGCCTTCATACCAGCAAGTCTGAACACTTCAGCACTGGCAAGCAGGGAGAAAACCTCTCCTCTAGATGCCAGGGCAGAAATCTCACCCATTCACACAGAATCACATGCTACCTTTCCCACCCCCACCCCCTCCTCCCCGCCCCAGCTCATTCAATCCCTCATTGCCTTAGACCATATAAAAAATCTGATACCAGTGTGGGGCTAAAGATTATAGCCCATCACAAGCAAAACATCTTATTTATTGTGGCATTGGCACAGACCCAAGTATAAGACCACCAGCAGCCCCACGGATAACTCTGGCAGCTAGCCAACAGCCACTGTAAGAGCAGCTCTTGCCGCCAGTTTTTGTATTCCTATATACAGCATGAACCAGAAGCCAGGAGAATAGAGAACAATTACAACTACATGGCAAATCCACAGGATCTGAGGTTTCTTTTCTTTCGAGGGGAATCCTCATCAATCTTCTTTAAGCCTCTTAAATTAGCTTCAAAGCAATTCTGCATGGGTTGCGAAGCTTGCTTAATACAGAACTGGACAGAGGCCAAAGTTACTCAGCACAGAAAAAATTCATGCAGGTAAAACCCAGAAAGGAGAACAGTCATTTGCAAAAGTACTGTGAAAATAATCAAGGAATCTTTTAGAAGAAATTGTTTTACAACCCACCCACTGGCACAAAAAGCAGCCTCATGCTGATAGAGGCAATGTGCCAGGAGATGGTCTTTTAGAAGAAATACCTCCTAAGTTCAGCTGCTTAGCTCCAAATGATTGCAGGGAGGTGTATCACAGGCTAGCGGGAGGAGGGGGGGGAAGGCAAGACAAAAATATAGCTGAAAGTTCAGAAATCCTGCAAGACTGATATGTGCTTTTAAATCACACTTTTCTACATTAGTTAAAAGGCAGCATTCCCTTTGCATAAAGCATTAGAAGTAAATGGGATGCAATGAGATCCCCCCTCTACTCCACTTTTGCAACCTGGACGACTTCTTGCTTCTTCTCTAAATGTTTATCCTCTGCCCCTTTCAGAGCTCCTTGCAGCAGAATTAGCATCTGACACATCGTTTTAATTTCTTTTATCAATTTTCCTTAAAGAAAACTTAGTGTACAGTGCAGAGACAGCCAGGTATCAGATAGGTAACATTTACCTTTTGAGCTAATATACATTGTAGTCATGTGAAACAGAAAAGTGTCCCAGGAGCCTCTGAAAGTGACAGTCTAGTTACCTCCATGCTTACACATTCGAGAAATTATTATTATGTAATATAGCATGAGATAACCAAAGTACTGTCTCAATAGGAGGAGCACACTGTTATAAATAAAAACATAAATAACAGGTGCTGGCTAGTGCAATTTCTTTCATTAAATCAAGCTTTACTTCATTGAGAAAACTGCTCTGGCAGGAGTCAACTCACTGTAATAGTGTGTAAGCATTAGAAAGTAAACACTACTCATCTTTACCACGCTGGGTATCAGCTCAAGCTGTAGTGAGAAACACTACAAGAAGAAAAACGTAGAAGTAACTTACCATGGGGTAAGCAAGGGGAGAACTTAGCTTATACAAGCTACTCCACAACAACTATTCTTATTTATGATTTTGCGCTGTTATAGGTACATACATCTAATTCAACATAGTGAGAAAAAGATATTCACCTCAAACAGTAACTGTCTCATTCAGCTTTTCTGTTTCTGGCTTTGTCTTGCTCAAAACTGGCTTGGTTACCTCAACCCAGCCCTGCTTTAGAGCTCTTACAAGCTTCAAAAAGATTATACAACCACTGTTGGTTTTTCTCCCTTACACAGAGACATCTACATGGTTCAGGGTGCTCAAATTTCACCTGTAAACCTGTATCCAAAAATTCTTGCACAGAACAAATTCAATCTCGACACTGGTAATATGTCAAGTGCCCAGCTTGTGTCAATGCCCCAAGAGGACCCACATATTCAACTTAACATTGCCAAGATGCTTTATCTATGACTTTCATTCCCTGGACAATTTCAGAGCACTCTGCTCTCTCTTCCTTAGAGTATCATAGAATGTTTATAGCTATCAAGTTGGTTACCCAAAACCAGAGGTGCTTTAAATCACTAAATGCCTACAAAAAAATCTGCATGTGACTAGTACAATATTGAAAAAATAGCTGATATGTTTCTTTCACAGGGCTGGAACACCTCTCCTATGAAGACAGCCTGAGAGAGCTGGGCTTGTTCAGCCTGGAGAAGACAAGGCTCCAGGGAGACATTAGAGCAGCCTTTCAGTATGTAAAGGGTGCCTGAAAGTAAACTGGAGAGGGACTTTTTATAAGGGCATGTAGTGACAGGACAAGGGGAAATGGTTTTAAACTGAAAGAGGGTCAATTGAGATTAGATATCAGAAAGAAGTTCTTCCCTGTCAGGGTGGTGAGACACCGGCACAATTTGCCCAGAGAAGCTGTGGCTGCCCCATCCCTGGCAGTGTTCAAGGCCCGGTTGGACAGGGCCTTGAGCAACCTGGTCTAGTGGAAGGTGTCCCTGCCTCTGGCAGGGGGTTGAAACTGCATGATCTTTAAGGTCCCTTCCAACCCAAACCATTCTATGGCTCCTTCTTTTTGGTTTGAAAAGAAAGAGAGATCACCTACACTGGATAATGCATCTTTCAAAATCAGTCCTGGATCACTTACCCTGTGCATATTTATTCTGAAGAACTTACTGAAATAAACAGGTCACATAAAAGTGTTATGAAGCACTTCCTGTGTGGCTTCTTACTCTCATTGTAGCTACAAGTAATTTATTTTCTGAGATTTCAGCTTGAATTTAAAGTTACCGATTTGTGTCCCTACATCATTAAAACACTAAAATGTCAGCAGCAGGAAAAAAAAATCCATTGAGAATGGTCAAGGTTAAACTAAAGTACTAAAATCCTAGAAAATATTTGGGTTGCTAGCTTAGAAGACAAACTAAGGATTCAGATGCCATTGATTTCAACATTTGTGTCTGGTGACCACCTCCTTGCTGGGAGACAGTATTTCCGCCTCATCTATTGTTTTCAGATTTGCAGCACTCATTGCACAACAAAGAAAAATCACCCAGCAAGTAGCAAGAAGAATAAAAGAATTATGAGAATGAATTTCTATGACACTGTTGTAACAATACTCAGGGAAAAATTTAAACCAAAACTAGTATAAAACAACCCAGTAAAAATTCCAAGTGATGCATAATTTCCAGACAAACATGATAAGCAAGACTTTTAAGCTACCTCATAACAGGAACACCAAGATGTGTGCTGATGCATCCCTATAATGCTATTGGAAGAGGGAGGAGAAAAATGAGCAAAAGAGGAATGCCTTTTCTTTTTAAAGCCATAAGACTAAGGACAGCTTGCAACAATCTTAGGCAAAATGTGAACAATTCAACAAACTTGTATCAGACATAAGGAATTCAAATACTAATAAATCAATAGATCAAATGTCTAATGATCTCAAGTCAAACTAGAGTGAGTGCTAACATTTCAAAAACCACCAGTATAAGAAGGAAAAAGTTAAGGATGCTCCTGTTGGTAAAAGACTGCCTGATTTTAGGCATTCTACCATTATGCTTTGAAGCTTTTCTGCATTTTGTCTACTTTTATCTGTTAGCAGTGATCTCTGTGCACTACTACTTTCAAAAATAATTGACAAATTGGCTGAAAAGCGAGCACTTCGGGGAACTGTCAGGGAGAATTTATGTCTCAGTTTTTCCCTGTCTGTGGGAATAGCAAGCCAGAACTAAGGAAATCATCCATTTCTTTGTATCATTCATCTACACAGTTGAAAAACTAGTCACTATGAATAATAGCGATATTTCTAAGATGCTCCCCTTGTCCCCTAAATTTCCTGAGAGATGTCTCAAGGACAGAACATAAATAATTAATCTTAGGATAGATTATATTCTATCAGTACCTCTGGGTAGTGTTGATAAAATCAAATCAACTGCTAAATGAAGATGGCAAACTACAAATTACCTTTAATAATAAATACTGCACACTGACGAATTTGTACTAGATCATAAGCAGACAAAAGCCCACAATAAAAAAAGCTCTCATAATTAGCGGATGAACTGTTTCTGGGTATAAAGTGAACTGCTGCCTGTCTTTCTGCTCCTTTGGAAAAAAAATCTTTCAGAATGCCCCAAGATTTTATAATTTTTAATTTTTTATTACTTCTGATCTTATACTGAGAGCATACAATACTGAAGTCTCCTGAACAATCCCACTCATATGTGGTTCACTTACACAAGTTCACAACTGCATCTCTGGATACTTACCAAAGCGCTTGGTGTTCAAATTGTCCTCTCTCTTCACCAGTGAATGACAATTTAAGAAAAACTAATCCACCAAATCTGTCTAGATAAAAACCTATTGACTATGCATTATTCCTCCTTCCACCTGGGGAGGAATAACCCCATGTACCAGCACAGGCTGGGGGCTGGCCTGCTGGAAAGTACCTCCGTGGAGAGGGACCTGGTAGCTCCTGGTGGACAACAAGTTGTCCATGAGCCAGCAGCAATGTCTCCTGTGGCCAAGGCAGTCTGGGCTGCATTAGGAAGAGCACGGCCAGCAAGTCAAGGGAGGTAATCTCTACTTGCCCGGGTGATATCTCACCAGGAGTACTATGTCCATTTCTGGGCTCCCCAGTACAAGAGACATGGAGCTCCTAAAGCAATTCCTGCAAGGAGGCTCTAGAATGACTAAGGGCCTGGAGCATCTCTCATATGAGGAAAGGCTGAGGGAGCTGAGCCTTTTCAGCCTAGAGAGGCTAATATGCATACTTTTCCAAGGTAATCATGTCCACAGTGAAAGCAAGAGTCGTAGCTTCAGTTTACAAGACATGCTATTTTTTTTTTTTTATTTTTTTATTTTATTTATTTTTTTTATTTTTTTTTTTATTTGCTTTGTTTTTTTCCTTTAAATTGCAGTCTGCTCCAAGCAGTGGCCACACAGCCTCATTTACTTTGCAGAGGCTCCTGGTCCTGTCCTATGAACAACTTAGTTACACTAAGCCTGAAACAAGTCTATGTAAAATCTCACCAACATTTGAAATTGCTGTTTTCCATTCTCAACTCCATCAATCTGTTTTCCACCATGATGATGAATGTTAATTAACATCAGCATAAAAAATCCTAATCCACCGAGCAGTTTTGGCCCTGGGTGAAGACAGGAAGTATACTTTCATTGCGCAGCGTGATATATATGCGTCCAAAGTTTACCTGCATTTTTCATTAGTTTTAAATACTACCAATTCTAATTTGTCTCCTCTATGTAGTAAATGAGTAGTTATCATTAATCTTCCAAAATCGACTTATTTCACTGTTCTGCTCTCAAGCTGTGGTTGGTAAGGGCCCTGTGGTGGCCTGCATTTCTGTGCTATGCAGCACACTGGTGAATGTGGTCCATGACTAAGACTCAAGTGCTACAACAATGCAAGTGCATATAGAAGCACCAACCTTCTATTTTGTTATCCGTGCGCTCCTGCATAGGAAGTTCCACGTTAACATCAGGAAGAACTTCTTTACTGTAAGAGTGACAGAGCACTGGAACAGGTTGCCCAGGGGGGTTGTGGAGTCTCCTACACTGGAGATATTCAAGGCCCGCCTGGACAAGTTCCTGTGTGATGTACTGTAGGTTACCCTGCTCTTGTGGGGGGGTTGGACTAGATGATCTTTTGAGGTCCCTTCCAACCCTTGGGATTCTGTGATTCTGTAAACCTCTTTGGATCAGTTGCATGTCAGGCCTAATAGATGTCTGCACAAACTAGTTACCAACTTGTGTGCACTGGAGGCCTGCAATTGTGAAACACAAACCTCCCAGATCTGCCAGAGCCATTTCTATTCTGAAAACACCCCAGTCCCCTGATAGTCTACAAAGACACCATTCAGAATGAGAGATGCATCCCACGTAAAGTATTTAAATGGAATATGGACCTGCTGGGAAGCTTAATTGCTAACAGGAAACACTGAGATGCTGCAGAAAAGAGGGAACAACGGAGTGCTTTTTGGAATGCATAACAAAGGGAAGGCAAAACTACCTGAAAAAGTAAAATGCAACCCAGTAAGGCCAGAAATGTAACATACTATACTCTGACAGGTGCAATCACATACAGTCAGAGAATAACTGACGAAAAAATAATTCAGAGAAATATTTTGGGAGATACAGTACATGCCAAACTGAACTTACATGAACAATGAATTGTTAAGGAAAAGGCAAACCCTAGAGTGGGACATCTAAGCCAAAGTCTCAACCACAAGACATATGAAATGACTCTTTCTGCTGTATGCAGCATTTGCAAAGCCTCAGCTAGAGTGCTGTGTTCAGTTTAAACCATGGCACACCATACACTGAGCATCTAAAGAGACTCCAGTGAGAGAAAGAAGAGTGATAGAAGGCCCAGACAATACAGTCCGCTAAAAAAACAGAGTGCAGGGGGTTTCTTACATATTTTTACTCTAAAGGAAAAATATTGCAAGGACGTAACAGTGTCAATCTCTAAATATGCACAAGTTTGCTGTAACTAGAAGTGAATAACCCGTCTTCCATGTCTGTGAGGGACACTAAGCAATTCAACTGCGGCAAGGCAATTTAGGTGAGACCTTGTGCTTGTGAAACCCTGCTCCCTGCAAAAGCTTTCTAACAGTAAATACAGTGAGACACTGGAACAGATTGCCTAGGGAGACTGAAGGCCTTTAAGCACAAGGCAGACAAAAGCCAATCAGGCTTTTTTTTTTTTTCTGTACAGGCAGAAGTGACCGGTCATTGTGCTTAGGACAGATCAGTATGCTTTAACCATGGTAGCCACGATGGTCAGCTTTGGAACAGGGGCACATGCCCATGTTGCCACCACCTCCGATCACATTCAGGAACTGTAGTTTCTTCTCTTTCTCTGTTTTTCTGTCTTTTGGTTATTACAGCACTTCTTCTACAGGTTTTTTAATTCACAGCTGCCACCACCTGCTGGGTAATAACAGCTGGTTTCTGTCTCTCAGGAAAAGCCAATATCCTACCTCTTGGACTATAACACATTCCCTGCTTTGGAAACCTAATGACTCTTCAACAGACTTACACAACTCTACCAGCACAGTGCTGAGAAAGGCAACCAGGAAAGTCTGGTTGTCTTGGTGGCCTGGTAAAGGAATTCAATGCTTTTTGCTGCTAGATCAATGGTTTGAACGCTGGCCCACACCAGTGATGACTGACAACTGCAGTCACCTAATAATCTTTTGCCAGTGGTGTGAATAAAACCAATGATTGTAGTCCCAGAGCATCTGTCCTCAATGGAGCATTATCATCACAGTTCAACACCCTCCCTGCTAGGCTCTATGAGGCAAAGTAATGGGTGAGCAGATGGACAGAAAAATTCCCACACTCTCAGAGAAGCACTCTCATTCTGAACAATGCTGGCACGCTGAAGCTTGACATTTAGCCTCAGAAAAGGGACAGAGAAAATAAAAGTGGCAGCTACCACTTCTTTCTTTACTGTGCTGATGGAATTAGTCATTCAATCTGCACTATACAGGACACACAAATACCATACTGATCAAAAGACAGGGTTTTCTCAGCATGTAATACTATTAGAGAGATCGAGACTTGGGGCTTTTCAACGATACTGAAGTTTTATGAACTGTTACTTGTCTAAGACGTTAATAACTGGTGTGATTAAGTTTTTAAACCACATCTGAAGATTGGACTCAGAGGATCAGCAAAAAGAGGAGTAGCAAACCACTGCCACTAGAACAGCAAACCATCAAAATATATCCCCAGTGTAACCTCATCAAACCACAGACAAATTTCATTCTGAATCTTTCTGCTCCTGTAGAATGGAGCTAATAATACTCACTGCCTTTGAAAAATAACAGCAATATCTTACACAAAAGGGAGAAGAAAAGTTGAAAGAAGATTCCCAATGAGAATCATTAAATAGAATTCTTACTTATCTTGTAAGAGAGTTAATTAAAATAGTAATGTGTTCATGGTTAATTACTGGAGGTGAGATCAATCACAGGTGTGAATATGAAAGCTGGAGAAAAAAAGAGAAGGAAAGAAGTCTTCAGGGATTTGTTTAGAAAGAGGACAAGAAACAAGCATTTTCACTGCAACAACAGTCTCCTCGTTTTAATCTCTGTATCAGTAAAGAATCTACCTACAGAGATTCCTGAAAGCTTAAAGAACACATTCATTTAAGGTGCCTTGAGTGAATGGTCTTTAAGATCTTTCTCCTGATAGGAAATACGTTTCACTATTTATTGTAAGAATGAAAAGTATTTTTTTAATTCACAATTAAAAATTGAATAATTTAAGACATGGGAAGATGTAAAACAATCCTTTAAGCTCCATCAGAACTGCTTAAACTCTTGTTTAAAACTCCTGTGTGTAAAAACAGAGTTCACACTACACTATGTTCAATGGTCATAGCTCTGTTTTATTCCACGTTATTTCTCCTTGTGTTTTTAAGGACTTCTGAGATAGCAATGGAGCACAGATGCAGCTTGGGATCAAGCATGCCAACTAATATCTCCATCCACTAGAAAAGTGGAAAACAAACCGCTGTAAGTTCAAAAAAAAAAGTTCTACTGAGTAAGGCACAAGAATAATATTTCATAATGAGTTTTAGTTAAACTACTAAGCAATTACTTCTCTCATAGGCTTAAAACACGACTTGAGCATGAAGGCCCTACAGACTAACATTTTAAGCAGCTTTTCAATTCCCTGCACACTTCACAGAAAAATAAGCAATCTAGTACTAAAAGCTTGGAACTAGTGAATCACAAAGCCTGTATGACAACTCAAATGAACTCAAGAGACTGGTATTTTAGTATTATCCCCCATACAGTGTGGTCTGGTATCGAGCCGATTCTTCCAAAGAGCAGTTCTGTACTCTCTCATCCCAAACCACATTTCTATTGTTCTGCATTCTGCTGAACAAAGGCTCCCAACATCCTAAACTATGCAACAATCCCCTGCGGTATGGAAGAAGGGGAGAAAGCCATACCAGACATTTAAACCTTAAAACAGCATTTAAACTGGATTGGCAAAGAAAACAATGCAAAGTCCTATCACTTCATCCTCTTACTTTGAATAGAGAGATCTGGTTCCTACTCCAGACACTTAAGGAATACCATGGTATGTGAGATTTACTGGTAAGAATTATCTGAAGTGTACTTCACTGGAGCTCCTTAAATATAATCAATGTAGAACCAACTGCTACTCATCTGCTCAGGTATAAGGATTTAAAAGTTCAAGAGCACATAAGGTCATTATGGGAAATTTTTCACTTGATACTCTTCTCGACATGTATGAAGTCTAGTATGGAAGACTAGCCCTTGAAATCAGGGCTGTAAGGGCTTGAAGATGGGGGTAAAAGACTAAGCAATCATGCCAATTTTCCCCCTTAAAATTACATGCACTCTGGTTGCAAATATGTAACATATTTAATATACAATCTTTCGGCTTTCAAGAAATCCAGGGCTTTAAAATTAGAGGACTACATTTTCAGTCAGTGCTTTTTCAGTGACTTGCAATTAGAAGAGGTAACAGCAGATTAAAGTGGTGTTTGTAACAAACACATGCCATGGGTGCAAGATGCTAAATTCACATAGGCAAACAGCCAATACTGCCACAGCTGTCACTGTGATTTTGTTGATGTCCCCCAGAGCAAGACTGTTGCCTTGGTGCCAAAACCACAGCCACTGCCAAAACACTGGTAGAGATCAGAGCTGAAGACTTCAGTCTTCTTCCCGGGAGCTCCGATGGAAGCAGCTCAAAGCTCACTGTTCCCCTTCAAGAGAGGAGGTGTCTGCCACACTGTGGCAACAACTAAAATTGGTGCATTCTATGATTTGTTCACATTCCTTCCTCCCCCCAATATTCCTTCATTTTCTTCCTTACTGCAATGTGGAACAAGCAAATAAAAGGAATAAAACAGAAACAAACAACACTTATTTTCCCCAAGTATTAATTCTACCCTTCCATCCTATTAGATCAAGACAGGATTGAAACTCCAAATACTGTTAGAAGCAAATAAGTACCACTCCTTTTGGCTGTGCTGGATTCTCAGAAGAGGGAAGAAAACGATGCCAGAAAAACTTACTCCCCTGAAGGGAAGACAATTCTTTGTCTCTGTTCAGAATTAATGTAAAAAAATCCATGCCCTTCCTCTCTGGTATGAGAATCCTTTTTCTCAACAGAGACAGTCAAAGCTACTGAATTTCTTTCCAGCCTCTAGTGATTTATTCATATACACATAGATATGGAATATAAACAACATTAAGACTATCACTACAGCCATACTGAAAAATCAGTGATAATACCAGCTCTTGCATTGCTAAGCAGGTTGAACTTACTACATCTTTCACAGGACACTGCCCGCCTCTGCTGCTCTCTGTTACTTTTTATCTTAATGAGGGAATTTAATGCTCATGGAATGACACCAGCAGCAATGGAGAGATCCAGGAATAGCGTGGGCAGATGCTGTGCACAAGTTTCTCCCACAGCTCTGCCAATCAGCCTCAAGCCTGATTCATCTGCTTTCAGCATTGTGTTTTCCTGAAACAGTGTTTTCTTTTCCTGTGCCAAACTGTATGGTGTAGAGTTCCACTAGGCATTAAAATGACTGTAGACAAATTTTCGCTATCATGACTCATAACTTGAAATCAGGGCTGAAAGGGCTTCAAGATGGGGGTAAAAGACTGAGCAATAAACCAGTAAACTTCTCATGAAAATTAATTTACCTATAAAAATACTTTCTGCAGAAGAAAGAGTAGAAAATTAATCCCAGGTTTCCCCCCTGCAGAATAAATACCCTTCTTGTCCTTCTTTCATCTCTGCAACAGTATCTAAACAGCAGCTGCTTCTGAATCAAACTAAGTTGTAAAACTAAGCTGTGTTATGAATTTCACCATTCTTCTACAAGGGCTACTCTGAAGTGCATCTGTCAATAGCAACATCTGTTTTTGGTTCATCTCAAACTATTCTAAGGGCAGTACTGGAAGGTATTCAAAGAATGGCAAAAGGAGCCAAACAACATTTTTATTGTTGCAATTTCAACACTTACAAGCCTGCATATCAGCCTAAAAGTAGGTGAGTTGTGAGCCAGGCCAGAAGACTGTTTATCCACAATTAAGTGTCACTGTGAAGTGTTAATATGGAGAGGTATGCAAGAACTTAGTTGGCAACTTTGTGAAGATAAAAAATAAAGGCTCTTTATTTAAAGGAGCATTTGTATTATTGATGCAGCAAACAGCTTATGGCAAGTGCCATTTCCAAGTTCCTGTAAAAGTCTTTTTCCCTCCTGTAAAACCCAGCCCAGGTCATATCCTAAAAAAGTTTGTCATTATGATGGATGGAAGTGTGCATGGAAGCAAAGACAAATTTCAAGGAGCCTTTGGCAGAGGAAAAGTTAGTAACACAACTTAATATACCATTTAACAGAAGTAGTCAGGATAAATTTTCGATGTGGCAAGCATTTTAAACAGAGTGACATTTTCATGAAGGTCACAGAGTCTTCCAAGGTAAGGGCATATGCATAAGCTATTGCATACTAAGTTAGACTATGTACTTCCATGGTGTCACATTGAGCCAACAACCTAGAGGCATGCTCTTACCCTGATGGAAATGTCAGGTATGTTGAAACATCTCACTCTTCCATGCAAGCTAAGTTGGCTATTTTGCTCTTGAGCTGCCAAAGAGTAAGAACTTCACCTCAGGTATTACAAAGCAGCTGCTCTACCATAAATTTACTTAGTGTAGGAAACTTTATTACTGGTCCACACTTGCACTGCACAGCATCTATGAAACACTGCAAAGTGGATCCAAAGGAGCAAGAAACAGGCACTGTGGCAATTTCCAATTGCCATTAATTCAGGTTTCATATACACGACACCTTACACCTCAGTTCAAATCTTCCTAACTCAGTTATTTTCAAAGACTGCTTAAGAACAACTCCTCATTAAAGTTTCATATATGCTACACAGAGAAAGCTAGGAAGATAGCTAGCCTTAGCAGGTATTTATTCAGGTATATGTGAATAAAGGAAGAACCTTGGCAGGAGACCTGCCTTTCATAAACGACACAGATCAGGACAGAGCCAGCAACATTTTTCTTTACTGCTTAGTAATTCTGATGGACATTAAAATTAAGAAACAAATTCCACGGTGGTGCTCACTCTCCTGTAACCAGCAATCTTTGCTTATTCTCAGTATATTTCTTGCACTCTTAACTTTGAGCTTCTTTCATAATTCCCCACAATATTGCCTGAGTTTTGCAATGGGTATGCAAGGCTTTCATCTAGGTTGACAGCCATTTATAAGCTGCTTTGGTAAACTGCCATTTCCCTTTCTCTCTTCCAAGAAGCAGCATCATCAAGAGTCCAAGTGGGACCTCACAAATGGAAACGAGGACTGGCAGAAGTGGGCAGCACCGGCAGGCTGAGTTACTTATAAACGTAACCAGGCAGCCCCAGCTCTGCCTCTGACAGTCTCTTTCACAGCTCAGCTGAGATGTTTCCGTTTATTTGAATGATAAGGGAAAACTAATTTCCAAGATGTCACCACACTGGGATCATTTGTTGATAGAAGACAACACTGGATGAGTGGAGAGCCAAGACTGCTTTTCATAAGCACTGATCCCAGTGTAACTACATGGGTCGCATTTCCCTAGAGCTGGTACTGAACAGGAGTGAGTAAGGAGAAAACCAGAAACAATGATATTGACCTCTACTGCATTACAGCCTAGTGGTGAAGCTCTGCCAGTGATCTACAAAGGGCATAGCAACAGAATGCTGCCTCCTTGAAATTATTTATATTATTCTTCTACTTTACCTTATTTTAGCATGTAATTGATTTAAACATAAAATGAGATTTTGTTTTTCCAGACATTTCATAAAATTTGATTTACTATAAAAATACATTATTTCTAATTTATGGCAACCCCTTCTAAACTCTTTTTAATTACATGGGTATTTGTGTTCCATTATTATCCTTCTGAGTCTGATGGTAGTATTACAAATGTACCAAGTTCTTTCCTAAAGAGAACGCTGTTTTCTTTCTCTTTTTCAACTCACTATACCCTGAAGTTATCCTGAGGAAGTCCTTTAATGAATTTAGGAAAAGCAGCAGAAATACATTCTCTGTGAGAACATTTCCAGCAAACTGTCCTCTACAACACTTTTATTTCTGTCTGGAGACATAGAGACAAACAGATGGGACTGTTTACAACCACCTCATGCACACATACTACTGTCATTATGCTTTTAGAGAATCTGTCCTGTATATATGCCAGAAGCAAAATTAAAAATAAAGAGATTAAGAAAAATATCTAACCTCCTTTCAAAGACTCCAAGTTATGTTGTCACATTGTTGCTTAACTATCTCCCTAGGTCATTTCACCTTTTTCCTGCCTAAGCTTATTTAAGTTCCACTTTATACACTGGATCTTGTTATATCTTAGTGTATAGAAAGAAAAATCCTCTGTTCCACTCTTAATTTACAGATGCAAAACCCTACATATAAAAAAATTAATCCATTATTTAATATTTCTTCTATAAATTGCAGGTGTTAAATATGCTAAGCACTGCAGTATGATAACTGTTTTTCTAGACCCCTAATTATTTTGGTTGAGTCACCATCACTGGAGATATTAAAAGACATGTGGATGCAGCACTTAGGGATATGGTTTAGTGGTGGACTAGGCACTGCTGTCTTAGTGTTTGGACTTGATGATCATAAAGGTCTTTTCCAACCTAAATGATTACATGATTTCAACAAATTTCTATGAACCTTAAGACACACTTCTTTAACTGCAGATGTAGCTTATGGCCTTCTGGGGATTACAAAGGGAGCTCTGGGATACCCACTGACACAACCTACCTGATTTCAGATTTTGAAGTGGGATAAATCCCTCCCTGATTCCCAGATGTCTCACCCACACTTGGTTATACTGAAATGCAGATTATGATAATGGGACCATTTAATAAGCAGTTCACATCATTATAAATCAGTAACCTACTGTCCTTGTTATCTGCCAGTCTTTGTTAACTCCAAGTACTTTATCAGCAAAGATTTTATTCTCTAGGTTTCTGAGGAGTTTCCTGAATGTCATTAGACCTTGCTAGGAAAGACATCACTCATTTTTCTCCATGTTCACATCTCTCAGAACCAGGCTGTAAATGATCCATGTCTGTAATTTTAACTCCATTTGTGCAAACTTTTAAATGCGGGGGCCTTTGTTTTATCAGGGCCAAAAGTCGCTAACTGCTTCATGGGGTTTTATATTAGAAATATTAATTATATATATGTACGTATGTATTTAAAATTGCTTTTAACTTTTGCTCTTTTTTCTAGTTGTTCTAGCACTGCAAGAAAATGGTCTAATCCTGCTCTTATGACAATCAAAATGAGTTTCTCCAAGTGTAACTGCACTGATGCATTAATGAACACAATATACTGTGGCACTGGAGGAAAGGTGGACTCAAAACTTTTTGAGTAAGAACTCAAAATTCTTACACAGCATGCATGAATATGACTTTTCTGTGCACGCCACTACATATTCTCCTGTATTTCTTCCATATAACCATGGCTAAGTCCTCAGACATAGAGTGTTTCATCTATTGCTGTCACTTTCACCAGTGGGCCTCAGAATACTTTGGAACTGCTGGGAAGATGACTGGCTAATCCAAGCTTCCTCTATTTCTCCACTGCCTCTTAAGTCTTGCCCTTTGACACACTTGCCTATGGCAGCCATGCCAAGTTGCCCTGGAAAAAACATGGAAAAGCAGCTGCCTGATGTTAAAACAAATATCAAAGAATACCATAATACAGGAAAACAAAGTAAAGAACATATTGTCTCATAATGTAAGGAAAGTGAGGATTGAATCTGCCCTGGTTACTTGCAGTGACATCTTCCAATCTCTCTAATTAAGAGTTGGTAGAATTCCTTCAAAGTGAAGAACAGACCTCAAGCCAGGAGCTAATTAAAGCACTCTCATCCTTAGCCAAGTGCAATTTTCTTAAACTGTTGCATAAGTGATTACAGCAAGACAGCAGGATTCATGTTTATTACCTGAATTGTCTGGTAAACTGAAGGATCAAATCCTTTCACAGTCACCTCCCGAAAAACTCGTGGCTCCAGTTCTTCTTTGGTCAGATCACAGTGATATATAATACCTAAAATAGAGTGCAAGGTTGTCAGCTTAGTGTACGTCTACCATTAAAAGGATGCTGATTTAAGTGCTGTGATGGAGTAATGAATGGCAAAGGTAACTTTGCAAGGTGAAGAACAGTAGCTCTCGACACATTCTTTCAGTTAATATATATTTTAACACATACATATATGCACTTCATCTAGGCAGGGTGCAAAGGTTTTCTGTACAGAAGGAATACATCTCTGTGCCCATATAAAGCCAGCAATCCAAAGTGGCTAAAGCAAAATGGAAAAAATACTTGTTTTCATAAAGTTACATAGCACTTATTGAAAATGATGATGTTGGAAGAAATAAATAGGAAGTTTGTTTTGAAACATCTCCTCTAGAGCCACCATACTAAGACTAAATATATCAAGAATTTCATTCAGGTCAACATTTTTCTCTTTATGATAGAATATTTTGAAAACGCAATTCAAACAGACAGCCGGATAATAGAAAAAGCTAAGCAACCACTTGAAATTGTAGCAGCCTGGCACAGGTTACCTGTGTAACTGAACAGAATTTGGTCTCATGCAATTTATTTCACAACCTGATCCTGCAGGTTTGAAGGCAACTTGACTTGCTTGAGTTGCACCAATGATTTCTAAAGGATTGTGCGCAGGAGAAAATTTATGTATATAAGCAGTATAAGATTTCTAGGTTGCAGCAGAGGCAGAATCTCAGAGACTGCAGCAATCTAGATATTAAACAGACATGTAATTAGCCAAGAGGAATTTTGTATTTAGACTATGAATTATATTTCCTGGCATTCAGCCTTAATAGCATTTGAGCATAAACACATAGGGTAACATTTTACAAAGTCCTAATATTCATGGATATACTGAAGATACAGATGATACATAAAACTAACCTCGGTGTTAATTATTCTTTGCCTTTCAGCTTTACAACAAGGTGGTCTCTATAAAATTTAAAATGTGTACTAGGGAAAAGAACACTGAAAGTTAAGGCAAAAAGTTCCTCAATGTAATAAAACTAAGGTGGACAGGACTTGATTGAAATATTACTGTATTGTCTGTATTTTAGATACTTAGAGGAAATCAGAAGTAATTATTACAGAGGTTATAGCTATAAAAAATATATCGAAACATGAAATAATGAGGAAACATATCTGATACAAGAGATTGGTCTCATTAAATCACTAACTGTGAAAAATCAGAAAGACAGATTGGCAAAGGAACAGAGATGAAAATTAACATTCCTGATAACTGATAAAGAGTTTCTATAATGGTGAATTAATAGGGAATCTAATCTGCTGGGAATTTTTTTTTTTCATTTATCACAAGTAAATAGCAAGCCTAATGCAGGGTGACAGGTACAAACAAGTATTAGAACAGCATTTCCCTAAAGATTAGGATCCAGAAAGTCATGCCAAAGCACAAAGAAAAGCACATGAAGTGGTAACAGGCAGAGCAGACATTTGACATATATTTACAGCCACCCAAGTTGGATAATGTATTGGCAAACATTACACACAGAGCAGGCCGAATAGCTGCGTATTAGGAAACCACATGATAAAGTATAAGCAGAGTCACAGACTGCATTTCAGGAGTCAATCAACCTAATATTACAGTAACATGCAATTGAATCCCTGATACTTGCATCTCTTGTTCGGTTATATTTTTAGTGGCATGGCAGTTAATAGCCAAAACCATAGTAACGTTGGTGCCCGCACTCTTTTGCTCGGTGGTAAATAAATGCAAAACAATAGAGTGCTCACATAAGTATTTTAATGGAGTGGACAGCGTGGATAACCATATTTTTCAGGGAACAGCAAAAATTATTTTTATGATGTCATAATCTATGGTTTAGAACTGCTTTATTCATTATTTCATACATATGTTCATTATTACTTCTGTTGTGGGTATTAACCATAAATAAACAAGAATTAACATTAAAGGTCAATTTATTTCTCATTAGAAAAAAAAAAGTACAACTTAATAAAAGTGCAAATTATATTGATGTCTAATTGCAAAGTATGAAGATCTATGTTCATCAAGGACCAGCTCCATACCTTTCCTTTTGTCTGATTATTCCACTGATGGGGGAAATGAAGGCTGCATGCAAAAAAAATATCCACACACCTACCTAAAAATTTTCTCTCTGGTCTGATTTCCTTACCCCTTCCTTATGCCCATACAGTCTACCTCCATTTCTTCCCTTCCTCTTTCTTCTAGATTCCAGGTTGCTCACGGCAAATTCTCTGTAGATGCTAAGCACATGGATAAAAAGGAAATAAAAGTCTGCCCAAGCAACCAGCAGGCAGTGAGAGCAGCCATTGCTGGCTGACAAGCCACAGATTAAAACAGATCTCTGGGCTCTTCCCCTCCACATGTTTAGCAGTTGCAGAGACTCTGCTGGCTCAGCGGAGGTGAACAGTGCAGGCTCGTAAGACTGGCACCTTCTTGCCCATGAGCTGGGATGTGAGCAAATGAGCTATCTGAACCATCATGCTGGGATGAAGTCAGAGGTAAATGCAAGAGTGTCCTCGAGCTCTTCTCCAGTTGCAATTATCTGAATGCTGTTTAAAAGTTTGTTTAAAAGAGGAACTGGAAACCTATCTTATTTCTGGTTATGAAAACAGTAAGATAATAACAGGAAATCCATCACCCTTCTTATCTGCTAAGCAGAAACGTAATTTTGATAATTTCACACAATCCTTTAGGAAAACCAGAAAACCTATCAGAACTATCATACAGCCATTTTGCAACATAGCTCCGCTCTAACTGAAACAGAGGAAAAATATATGTCAGATGCTGTAAGAACAGTTTGGATCATCTTATGATTCATGATCACTTACAACCCTGGACTAAGATAAAGATCATGAAGCCTATCTCTTCTCTCCATACTTCAGTCCTTTCCTGCATTAGCTATTGATTGTTTGGGCTATAAAGAAATTTAAAATAGCAACAGCAAAAAACTACAACAACAACAAAAACAACTGACCGACCAAAAACCCCCAAACCCAAACAAACACCCCCCACCCCAAAACAGCAAACACATTTTCTTGTCATTGTACTAACTTCACAATTGCATAGAAACTCCCTTATTATTCAATATCCTAGAATACTTACTGATGTTCCACACATGTATTACAGAATGTTTTGGACAGCTCTGGCTTTGCGAGAGGATTCCTACAGCAATCCAACAGATGTAAGCACAGATAGTAAGAATGCTCTTATGAGGCTATGCATAAATGCATCACAAAGCTATCAGAAAATAAAGTGCCTTTTAAAGATGTTCTTCAAAATTGTGATGAAAAATCCCAGGGAATACATCAAAAATTGTCTTCAACAGAATTTGTAAACTTGTATCTTGCTGTATGAAGCAAGAGCTGTGAGAATGCTACAGTTTCCTCTCTAGTACAAGCCAGTCTTAAGTAATTTCTCAATGCAGCTCTCAAATATTAGTATGCATATTATTTAGCCCTCATGGATCAATGCCTGGTACATTTTGAAGAGCACAACCACGGCGTAACTGCAGGGTGGGGAAGCAGTTTTCACTGCATCTTAGAGATACTTAATAACTACTAAACAGAAAGTGAGAAAGATACTGTTTCCAAGAAAAGGAACAATAACTAGGGGAAAACAATCTTACCTGGAGATAAAAAGGAAGTAAACTGATAGAATATTTCTGTGTCCTTCTTTTGGCCACTATATCCCACAATACTGCCAACTTCTAGGGGAAAAGTCTTGAGATGTGCACCAGTAGCTAGGTCATGAAGTTGCAGGATATTCTTCACATCATGCAGATAGCACAAAACCAGGAAGTTGGACCTCACACAAGCAACCCATTCTGCAGATTGCAGGAAAGAGAAACAAATACAGTGAAAAGAATTGTAAGAAGGAAAACAATCAGACATAATCTGACTGTAAAATTCTTTAGCATTCCTAAATACATGAACCAAAATTTCTGACATGCATTGAGGTTAAATCTTTAGAAGTCACCTGCCTTCTGAAACAAAAAGGTGAACCCAAAAGTAAAGGCTGACATTCATTGGAAACACACTAACCATGATGCTTGAAGCTAGTTCATGCAGACAGGAGTAATGAATTGCTTAACCAAGATACTTATACATTTGCGGTGCTTATAGACCATTACTGCTCTTAAATATCAGATATTTCATTGTAAAACTGAAGCAAAACACTGATCTTTGCCAGGAATACTTATGGAAATGTGTGAAAATAGAAACAATCACTATGATTCAGACTTAAGCTAAACTCATAAGAACAGACAGACATGTGCTATACTGCACACTGAAATACAGCACCTTAAGTATTCAGGAGGCAATTCTCTTAAATAAGCTCTATTGGGTGTAAGAAAAGGATTAGTCTGAGGTGACATCCTCAACACACCGCCACCAAAAAAAATGCTTATTCAAGAAGCTAATGTTAAACAGCATTCTTTAGACTGTACGCTAGTAGGAACACAGTCAACATAATCTGGCAAAAGGATCCAGGAACAAAATGCTCTACAGAGGGTCATTTCCTTTATACCTCTCCTGGCAGTCCTGGGCCCTGCAGAGCTGCCCACCTCAGCAGTGCAGGCACGAGAGCCTCTGCTTCAAAGAACCTTTCACATTCGGAGTTTGTTCCTCAGAACAATTACCAGAAATGTGTGAACTTTTTAATGGAATGCTGATTTTCTTAACTGGACTTTGGAAAAGCTAAACTAAAAAAAAAAATAAAAGAGGCAGCTCTGGGCTGGCAATTTCTACAAAAATCCCTGCAGTTCTACTGACCATCTCGTTCCAACCCCCACCTTTATATCCTGTGAAGTGTAGAAACTCTTCAGGGCTCCAGTTCACCTGGAATATATCATGTAACATTCTCTCCTGTCTCCTCTGCCACTGGCTTTAGATCTTTAGTGACAAATTATATTTCTTTACTTATGCAGGAAAAAGACTGAAACCTCTTCATCTCTCTTACTGCTTCTGTCATTTTAAAAACCAGTTACCCTACTTTGCAACAAAAGTATTTCAACGTCTTCTCATTAAGTCACAAATCACACACAAACAAGACAAACCAGGTTAAAACTCAAGAAAAAAGTATCTGGAAGGAAAGAAGGCCTTTTTGTTTGTTTGTTTGTTTGTAAGTCTAGGTGAAGTGGTGATTCTTGTCCTCTACCAACTTTCGGTGTGCAACTTCTCCCCTGACAACTCATACTGGTAATCTAAATCATGGCAAGGTACCACGGACAATGACTTCTGTAATATGCTGTAAGCAAAACCTGAAAAGATGGAATAAAATGAGCAAGAAAAATTAGGTAGAACCAACAGGGGCACGCAGTAATGTCAAAGTAGCACTGTGAGAAGGGGAGTTTAAAATACCAATATTGGAGGAAAAAACATCAAAAACAAAACAGAAGCAAGCCAAAACTGACGGATTTTTCACTTTTACGGTTTTATGTTATGCATTTTTTAGCAGGTCTTGTCAGTTTCCCCAGAGACCTATAAAACCAAATAATCTGAATTCAGAGTTTTACCGAAGACAGTTTTATAAGTGGATCTTCGCACATTCAGGTTCAGAACAAAAGTTCAAAGTTGTATCATGTGCTTCTTCCATTAAGGCTAACAAAGTCTTTCTGAATTGAAGGTCAAAATTCTTTATTCTGTAGCATTTAGCTTCTTTAACAGTCCCTGCTTTCATATACAGTTCAGGTCTGTCATGACCCCCTACAGCTACAAGACCTTCAAATCCTAACAGCTCAATACAGTCTACTTTCCTTTTAGCTTGCTCCTGAAAGACCTGAATTTAACACAAGTCTGACTTTCTAGCGATACGAACTTACGTTACATAAGCACCAAAATAAAGTTTCAGTACTCTTTTCTTCACAAAGACCACCACTAATACTTGTTTACCCTATGACATTGCAATTTCCTCATGAGCTTCTAGCCTAAATCTGTTAATTTTCTAACCAAAGCCCCGGAGTACAACACTAACTGAAATTTCATCCATGAAGCCATCACCTGAAATAATAAGATACAGCACAATGTAACACTGTTTATAAATTAGTAATTCGTGTGTAATTTTAGCTCTGCAGTGACTTAAACTGCTTAAGTGAGGCCAGAGAACAGAATCAACTTTGTAAGTTTAATCGTTATATCCAATTACATATTTTAAAATACAGCATCATTCTTGGCTGTATGAACAAGGAGAATACGCAGTAATTTAAAATATTTATTACACTGTCACTGCACGTATCTGCTAACATTCATATGTATAACTGGTTTAACACAAATATGAATTTTAAAAAAACAGCATCCCTGCATAACACACCATTTTTGCTTGCAGATGTAACGAAAATGTCCAGTTTTACTCTTGAAATTCCCTGACACTTGAAAGTTTCACAAAATGGATTACAGATAAACTGTAAATGTATAATATATAGATTTGCTTCAGCAAAAATACTACTTAAACAATCTTTAACTTACAATTAAATTGTGATGACCCTTAATTCCTTACTAATAATTTTATGAAGCATTGCAGTTTAATGAATGTTTTAATTAAAAGCTGAAGTACATTATTACTTCGACTTCAATTACAAAGAGATATTATTCTTTTGCCAAAAAAAAGCAGTTGCTGCTGGCTTACATGCTGCTATTGAAGAACTTGCCTAGGAAACAGCAACATTAACTCAAATCAGAATCAAAACAGAGCAAAGGACTGAAGCAGACATGAAAGAGCAGAAAAAAAAAAAGACACTAAGAACCTACGTTTATACATAGCAAGCTAAAACAATGCTGAATTATTAACAAGAGCTATTTTTTGACTGCAAGCTATAAACTGAGTCTCTGTTACTCCCATGCTTGGCACAGATAACTGCAGATACTGCAGAGTTTGTTGCATTAGCAGACTCCTTGGTTTTGCTCATGCTTTGCAGAACACATATTGCATATCTCTGTACTTCCTGGAACCTTCTTCACATACCTAAAGTTAAACCTGACAACATTCCTGAAGGCTCCCTTTATAGACAATAGGCAGAAAAAAACACCTTTAGAATGCAGTTCACCCAACTGTTTTGGATACCCCGTTCTGGGATACTGTGAACTTCTTCACTGACCAGTTTCTCTAACACAAGTGGGATTTTTTATAAAAAGCTAACCATCTAATATCTCTCCAATATATAGGCTTGGTTTATTTTCAGTTAATACCGATGAACACAGCAGTTATTTTCACAGTTACACCTGAATTTATCAATTATTCTCCTGCATACTTACAATCCACCTACTGACAATACCCATTCAGGCAAGGGACTTATTTAACAATAAACAAGTAGAGGTTGCCTCTTCCATCCTGAGCCTGTTGGCTCAGGCATCAGAGAGATGGACACAGCTGGAGGCACTGGTACGTACTGAAAATAGATGTGAAGAATTATTGGCACTGACCATTTCTCTCTGAAGATGACAGTGACCACCTGGATAACTACAAAATATTACACACAATTTTTCAACAGCTAAATTTGGGCTAGATGAGTTAGACCTCTTAACAAGGCCTAGAAAATTGAGCTCAAAGACCTTGAAGTTGCAGCTCAACCTTTTAAAAATTCATATACTGCTGCTTTCCAAAACCTTTAGTATTTCGACAGTCTTCATTAGTAGCAAAGGCATGCCACTAACTTGGCACCTGCAACATTGCTATGAACAACTTTTTGAAACTTTTTGAAAAGTTTCAGGGAAAAAAAAGGTTGAATCCTCACACCAAACATCTGTGCCACTAACCTTTATTACTTATGACAGCTCTGACCTTTCATTTCTGCAGCAGTAGCTACAGCATGCCAAATGCCCAAGTGTACAAACATGTTTTGACAGACGCAGTCTGAAATGTTGATGGAGAACATGCCAAGCCAGAAAAGCAAGGTAGCCATGAGCCTTCAGCAAAAAACTGCTGAGTTACTTGCTGCACAGTGTGCTTGTGCATCCTCTCAACAACTAGTGAATATATTTCCATGGACTGACAAAGCTGTAGCTGGATGATCATTTTGGTTTCTTTGGTCATCACAGACAGCAACCACATATCACAGCGTCTCCCTCATAACATAAAGCATGTGTCTTCTCCCTGACATGTCATCCTCAGTGACAGCCTGCCACATTTAAGTTAATGGAAAAGCTCCAACCAATTTCAAGAAGACAAGTATTTTATATCCCACATCCTCTCAGCATGACACACACAAACAAGAGAGTCCAAAGCTCTTCTGAAGCTGCAGACATTAGGAGAAATGCTTCCTTAAGTAACCTAAGGCTTTAGCCATCTGTGACTGATGCAGTTTTTCCATGGTAAAGAGAGTTAAACAAAGCCACAAAAGCCTTGTCAGGGGAGAAGAATAAAACTTTCAGTCAGGAACATGCATCTGGACCACATCTTCTCAGTGACTGAGGGACTGTATCTGGCTTGGCCAGAACTTAGGGGGTGCTTTTTATTGCTGGGAAACACTGGAGCTAAGCCACATCCCAGTTGGTTTGTTTGTTGGGGGGACGACGACTGTGTGTGTGCACATGTCCCATTTCATATTAGAAGCTTATCAATCTGGTCATTTGCATTGCAGCCATTTCCGTCCTTTCTGCCACACTTTCGCACTAGCTGTCTCTGTAGGATGTTTCCTCTGAGCTGTACACAGGTGGTCACACAACTGTTCCTCATAACAGAGACACAATCCTTCATGCATCTGCTTTGTAAGCAAAACTCCAAAGAGTGTAAGGCTACAGGTACTCTGAAAAACACTACAGGGTAACGGAGTACACAGGCTTCATGACAGCCAAGATGAATACAAGGGATTACTCACACCCATGCACACACATCCTTGTCATTCAGGATCAACAATTTCTTAGTGCATATTCCAGACTTTTCCTCCTGGTTTCACTACAGTGCCAAAAGATACATTTCAGTTTTGGGAGCGGAGTTACTGCAATTCTTAAGCATTTCTGAATTAGCTACCAGATTAAAAGTATGAAGAAAAATACTCCTGTTTCACTTGGAGTACACATTCCAGCTGAGGAAAGGGAAGCAGTTTTTATAGAATCATAGCATAGTTAGGGTTGGAAAGGACCTCAAGATCATCTAGTTCCAACCCCCCTGCCATGGGCAGGGACACCTCACACTAAACCATCCAACACAAGGCTTCATCCAACCTGGCCTTGAACACTGCCATGGATGGAGCATTCACAGCTTCCCTGTGCAACCCATTCCAGTGCCTCACCACCCTAACAGGAAAGAACTTCCTCCTTATATCCAATCTAAACTTCCCCTGTTTAAGTTTTAACCCGTTACCCCTTGTCCTGTCACTACAGTCCCTGACGAAGAGTCCATCCTCAGCATCCCTACAGGCCCCCTTCAAATACTGGAAGGCTGCTATGAGGTCTCCACGCAGCCTTCTCTTCTCCAGGCTGAACAGCCCCAACTTTCTCAGCCTGTCTTCATACGGGAGGTGCTCCAGTCCCCTGATCGTCCTCATGGCCCTCCTCTGGACTTGTTCCAACAGTTCCATGTCCTTTTTATGTTGAGGACACCAGAACTGCACATAATACTCCAGGTGAGGTCTCACAAGAGCAGAGTAGAGGGGCAGGATCACCTCCTTCGACCTTCTGGTCACGCTCCTTTTGATGCAGCCCAGGATACGGTTGGCTTTCTGGGCTGTGAGCGCACACTGCAGCCGGCTCATGTTAATTTTCTCATCGACCAACACCCCCAACATTCTCTGCAGGGCCGCTCTGAATCTCTTCTTTGCCCGAGTCTAGATGTGCAGATGTGTGCAAGGTACAGGAGCATCACTGGCTTTGACACTGCTTGGTAAATGGCTGAGATTCAAGGAAATGTTCAGGATCACTCATCTGTGACACATTCAGAAACATGTCTTATTTCTCAGCCCTCCCTACTCACAAGTACAGGGCTAGATACAACTGCTGCTCTCGAGGTGTCTTGTGCTACCAGCATTAAGCATTTTTTGGGGGGGTCAGAGTTCTTAGAATTATTTAGGCTTCTAAAGACAGCAAGTTTATCCTAGGCCTTAGAACCAGTGTTGCAGTGACTGTAATGATCAGTCTACATTTATGGTTTCATAGCTGCCTTTTAAGTAATTCAGCACACCTACTTGCAGCCATGTGGTCATTTAAAGCCCTAGTTCAATGTTAGATGTGAATCTCTCCTATGGTTACATTTTAGCCTCCCTGAAAATTAAAAGTAACACTTTATAAACAAACTCCAATGTGGAAGAAATGAATCTCATCACACTTCAGTATACTCTGAGGCCCCCCTCTATTTCATTTTAAAATAGCTGCAATTTAATTCTTCCCCTCAGCTCAGAGTAGAGATCTAAATTTACCTCAGCTCTGTGCAAAATCCCTGCTGAAAGCTGTAAAATGAGGTGTGTACGACCTCATTGCAGGAGTATGTTTGGGGTTTTTTCCTGTAATTCCCAAATTAGCTTATTTATAAACAGTTCTGAAAACAAAAAAGGTCAAAGCCAATAAAAAAGTCTGTCTTGAAGAACATGAAGGAACCAAATGACATTCACATAACCTTGTAGGCATGTGTTCATTTCTTAGTTAGATTACATTAGCTATTTAACATCTTCTCCAAGAATTCATTAGGATACTTTGTGGAATTTCTCTTTTTGCACTGATGGATGCTGGCAATTCTTAATCCTGAATTTATTATTCATAAATAAGTCTATTCCTATGCGTGCACACTGCAGCTTTTATGGAACTGAATCTATGCGGATGGCTATGGCTACCAGGCTCTTCACATCAGAGTAGGAGACTTTTGGAGCCAAGTACCTATATACCCCAGTAAAACACATTTGTGACCTACAGCATCACTAAATATAATGTTTATTAATAAATTCTAATACTTTTTAATAAGATGTAATTAGTTGTCACTCCAACACATATTTAAAATTGGACATGCAGCAATACTGCTTTAGCCTTTCAATCACTGCTGTTCTAGCTTTTGCAGAAGGGGTCTCATTGGATTGTTATCTCTGGATTACAGAAAATCAAATTCACTTGACTGCAAGGCTTTCAAGACAATGAATTATTAACTGCCTTCTGCTACAATTATGTTTACCTAAATAAAATCTTGGAATTATTAAAAAAAACCATAACAAAGAGATTGGCTTCCTTGACGACTTCATCAAGTGAAGGAGTATTTTTATTTATTGAGAGCTACAACCTCCTGAACACAACCAAAATCCCTTACCTTGATGCTGAGGATACAACACTAATTTGCTTTGTCTGCCACAAAGAAGCAAATGAACAATCCAAACTTACTTTACTGTAGCACTAAGATCAACTTAAAACTCACACTTTGATTTGTTAATTTAATCCAATTCTTTTACATGACTCCAAAAAGCCGGAGAAATGGACATAAGCCTACTCTGGCTTCATATTCAAATACAGTAGAAGTTTAATGACAAACAACAGACTCCTGAAAGTCACTCTGATGGTTTTATATGACAGATTATGTTTGCTTTCAAGTGTTTAAGAGCTGAATGCCTGTTGTGTTTACAGTATGAAGGCCAGTGCCCTCAGCAAACCCATTTATCTGAACTTTGTTTTCTAAGTGCAGTTCTTATGTTTGTATAGTCAAGGCTGTCATGTGTAAGCCATTAAAGCAGTGTTGCATGCATTAAATTATTTTTTCATGCGCACAAACATGAACTCAGCATGACTTTGCCTTTAGAATGAAAGCAAAATGGAGTTGAGCTAAATAATGCAGTGTAGTGAAGAGCAGATGTAGCCTTTATCTTACTGGGAAGGAATATATAGCCACTGGTCAAAGCTCCTTATGCTGCCCAAACCACATCTCGGGTAAATCCACACACAGTAACTAAACTTCATGTCAATCACATGCTTCTGTCCCATTCTACTTGAACACTCAGCATCCCTAAGTCAATTCTTCCGCTTGGTCCCACTTTATAAATTGCTGTTCCTCATAACTTAAGCATGGCTTCACAGACTATCAGCATATTTGCATGCAACCTAATTAGACTTGGAAGCAATTTTTCCCTTACACATCTAATTTCTTATCTGCTTAGAAATTGAAAGGTACTTCCTCTAAGATGCAGATGGTTCCTGATTCAAACAATTCACCATCTGAAGAGTTGTATCTCACCAAGCTACAATTTGCTAGTTTTGTGTTTACCAACATGGTTTGCAACATCACTGCAATTCTGGGTGTGCTCAGAGTCACCATTTACATCACAGTGAGGACACAATTCATCTAGGCTGTGGCAAAAAAACATGCAGAACACACCATGAAATGCAGACAGAGGTTATATTTTTAATGTGTCTTGAAAAGCAAGATCTTAAGACGAATTTAAAACAGTAGTCAAATAGGTTTGTCTCAGTGAGAAAAGACAGAAGTTACTGTATCAAATCAC
The DNA here is from genome assembly GCF_037157495.1 of Lathamus discolor. Taxonomy (NCBI): domain Eukaryota; kingdom Metazoa; phylum Chordata; class Aves; order Psittaciformes; family Psittacidae; genus Lathamus; species Lathamus discolor. Next base: position 66,234,034 of record NC_088888.1, on the reverse strand, counting down.
ACACAGAGAATTCTACTAATTCTGTAAAGCAGCCCTTCACCAGAAAAGTAGCAAAGATCAATGAACTTGTATAAAGATGCTTTAATAATAAAAAAACCCCAGATAAACAAAGCACAAAACCCAAACAAAAACCACAAAACCCAACAAGCAGTCTTTGTCAATAGCTATAATTATGCTAATCAGATAAATCATAATTGTATCTTGTACTGTATGGAGAACAGACTACATAAATGTACACAAAGCATTTTTCAAAAAACAGCTTACAAAAGTTTTCTGCATTATCTGAAATGAATTCAAAGTTTTCATAGAAATTGCCACAAAATTATGAGACTAAAAAAATACATCTTCATATTAATTATATTAAAAAAAAAAATTAATGTTTTGAACTCGCTTTTATACTCAGAAAATTCCACACCCTTCAACTTTCTTCAGGCTTTTTTCCAAGTGCTGTCTATCTGTCTTATCCCAGGAACAAAAGAAAATCCTGTTTCAAACTCTGAACAAGTCTGCTCATACTGTGCTGCACTACTGCCAGGCTTGCTCTTTCTCTCCGCTTTCAAAGTCCCTCTTGCTGTAATCTCCAACTATCTAGTAAATGTTTACTACATAGACATGAAGCAGGAAATGAGAGGACAGTATTTTCCTACAAACACAGAGTTCAAACAAGGACAGATGAAGCAACTTCCCTTTGACCACACAGGACGTGAGAGATAGATCCTGTATCTCTCGAATCTCAGCAATCTTTTAAACCCAAATCCTGAACAAAGTTTAAACACAGGGAAAAAGTAAGAAGGTCTGTACAAGAATACTCCACAGACTAATTACTGCATCAGTTGAAAAAAGAAGAACAGAATGTCTTTCACTTTACATGAACTCTTACCTAGAACATCTCTTTCATGTTCAGGGACAAGAACTTTCCATTTGGATTCCCCTGGGTCACTGAAGTCAATGTTGATTAACCGGTAATTCGGAGAATGGCGGTTTGTCTTGAAAGTGAATACTGTTCCTTCGTTGGTGACATACTCATACTCAGCCTCAAAGTTATCTATCAGCTTCACCCACTGAAGAATTCCTGCAAGATCAAACATATAAGTTCTTCACCTTCTGGAACAAAACCTTTTAACACATGAGAGTAAGGCATTCCTGACAATTGCCGTAGGCTCTTTCTCGAAAACCAGGAGCAACTAGAAGTGCAGCTGTGGAAAGAACTTACAAAGAATTCTCCAGATTAATAGGCTATCATTGGAAAATGCCAGGTCATGAACATGTTAACATAATGGTTTTGAGGCATTTCTGTGCACAAAACTGACAGAATTATGGCTAACATTTCACTCCTGTTTTAAGGGGCTGCTGGAAAGCTCAGATGTTTGCTAAAAAGGTGCCATGGAGATGATGCCACTGAGCACATCAGATTCTTGCCAGTGGAGCTCACAAGCCCCTACTTCTACAGACTTCTTGGAATGGGGTGTCGCAGCTGAGTCAAGACTGAACTAAACTTCCAAGCTCGATTTTATTTTTAGTAGACGCGAAAAAAAAATTATTTAATGATAAAATAAATACTTGTGGTGGTGTGGGGGTTTTGGTCTTTCTGCAAAAAAAAAACGTTACTTTTTCTTGAAGTGGAAAGTTTTCTATCTATTTTCATCTATTAAAAGCCCAGAACCTCCCACAGAATAGAGATGATGCTATTTGAATGAGCACAACAAACTTTAACAGCAGGAGTTTCCCTGTCGATTCAGAAACAACATTCCTGAAGTGCTGTTCTGCAGAAGCTTGTCACCTCCAAAGAACAGGTACAGCCAGTCAGCTAAAATGTTTACTTCTGGGTTTGCAAAGAATGAAATTGCATTTTCCTTACCACCCTTCCAGAATATCACATTCTCTAATAGAAGGGCACTTCTCTCAAGCATCAATTGCCTCAGTTTACTCACTCTGTATCATAACATTAATATTGACTCAACCTGGAGTTGGGATTGAAAAAACTCCACTACTTTTTATTCACAATTTACTGTTTTGCAATAGGTTTAGAAAATAGTAGAAAGAAAAAGCAGCAAGGCTAGATCAGATATGCAATATGCTTGTTATATCTACAACACAACCTATCAACCAAACTTACTATTAAAAGCATCATACATTAGCTATGCTGAAAAATCAGAATCGTTATTGATATGTGAAATTGAAGCTTTTGTATTTTAAAATAACATTTGTCATATCCTCTGCCTCTTTCCTAAAACTAAAGATTTAGTCTTCACTTTTAAGTATGAACACATAAACTGTTAATGAAATCTGTCAATGAAATCCTATAATTCAATGTTCGTGTCACTAAAACAGCACATCAGCTTATTTTATAATATTAAAAGCTTAGCAGAATAATGGAAGTAGATGACAGCTGAGCTGTAGTTACTGTAAGTTAAAAAAAAAAAAAGAATAATTGAGGAAGCAGTGCGATGTCTAAGGTCATTAAATGTAATAAGAGAGTATAGCCAGACCTAGTATATTCATGAAGCTTGTATCTCTTAATCGCCATTTTGGTTTAAGGAAAACTTCCTTGTCTCTTCATGCAATATGATAGATTAGCCCATCAAATTCTACTTTTCATACTGCTGTAATACAAACTATGAGACAAATCAGTCAACTTGGTATTCTGCCTCTGAATCAACCAACTGCATGTTAAATCTTGATTTTCACTGAGGTCCGAAGTTTTGTCCTTCTGAAGAGATTTCATGTTGAAGAACTATCCTGCTAAGTCTCTCCAGTTGCTTTTTCTACAGAGTTCTGTAGAAAAAACCTGCCTTGATGCGCACTAAAATAAAGAAAATCCAGCCTACAGTGAACTGTGATATACACCAGTGAAACTGGTTTGAGATCCTAAGTCATGTGCAAAAGTGTTTTTGTAAATAAAAACTTAATTGCAATATAACACAGTAACAATATCGGAAAATTTGTATTTTGGTATCTGACAGAATGAAACAATCATACTACAGAACAAGACTCCCTAAAAACGAATCCCCAGACTCTTGAAAAAAACACTTCCTAACAGTAAATGTGCACAATAACCATATCTCCATGACTGAAACAGAAGTTGGATTCCATGAAAAACAACAACAACAATGTGACAATAGGGATTTACATTGTTCCTTGCAACTCGTTCATCCACTCCCAAATGAACAGCTACTAAAAAAGCAAGAGTGGATATTCAACAGGGACAAACTAAGTTGTTATTATAAAATCTAGAGCATTTATCTTGTTAAAGAGGATGCTATATAGTCCTTAGAAGACAACTATTGCAAAAGAATTACCTCTAAATCACTCTCACTGAAGTGGTTAAATATGCCAATATCTTGTCTAAGTTAAGAGTTTGTAATGAGGAAATTACAAGCAGCTGAAAGAGACCATTACATCAGGTACATTTGCTGCTACACAAAGTATGTGCTGTAGTTTTACAGTGAAAGGAAGAAACAGTTTGCAATGAGAGAGATACCAGAAATAAAACGATGCATTTCTATGGCTACTTGCAGTTGATCCCGTTGTGGTCTATGACTGAAAGAGATGTTCTATCGTTGCCTTAGGCCATCCACTTAGATCTCTCCTTTGGGCTAGGAATAACAACACGGTGAGAAACACCAAGGGGGAGTGACCAAACAGCTGAGTGGTGCTTAGCTGCCAGCTGGGGTTGAACCATGACAACAGTCATCATCCTTTTCTGGTGCCCCAAAACACTAACAGAAACAAACAAACAAGATGGTAGTGATGAATATGCTGACTGACAGAAGCTTAAAACCTGCAAAAGTAACTATTAAGTTGACAGGTAGACGAAGGTTCATCTTTTAATTTTCACTGCTGCTACTCATACCAGTCGTCAGCTTAACTGCACAAGGTTTCATGGTTGAGGGTGCAGTCACCATATAAAAAGTACCTGAGTCTTCATGCAGAAGCACATTTTTGTTGCTAAATAAAGCAAGTCAGATCCATCAGACTTACTTAAGAGACTCCTCAGACACTGAAAATCCATACACCCAAAGGCCTCCAAATTTCAAGTATTGTCTACATGAGGAGATTCTGAAAAAATGGGCATTTACTCCAGAGTTTGTCACAGTACTAATCAACAACAGTTTTAATGTTCAACAGAAGACACGGTACACAGCGTGCTTCAGATCGATAGAGACTGTTTCAGGGCCTCGGTGGTATGTCTATAACATATCCTGGGAAATGAACGGCAGAGCACAGCCTTTCACTCAGACATCAGAATCAAATTTCTTTTTGAATCGTGCAATATCCAGCTTGCTCGCAAGCTCTCTCTTCTGAGCCAGGCAGCTCTGCGAACAAATTCAGCGTTTTTGCCTCCTTCTTCTTCACAACCACAAATATTTAATTGTCTCATCTGGTCTCCAAAGGCAAAAGAGACTTTCAAACAGTTTGGACTCTCTTTGAAAATAAGATCTCTTAATCTTTTGGGACCTGACTTCGCTTATGAATGTCTGAGGGAGGGAATACTTGAGAGGACATATTAAGATATCCCTGAAAGGAATGCAAGTTGTCATGTTTGTACTGAAAGGACTCTCAGGTACCACTCATCCTGCAGATGATGGATGACAGCTATTTAATGATCATGGAAAGTTAATGTATTTGCGATTTAAAAAATAAATGAATGGAAGGAGGCAGTATTTATTCCTTTTAGTTAAAAAGTTGAGACATGTCAAGACATATTAAAGATTAGCCCAAAAGAAAGAAATCAAGCACTTTTATGAGCAGTTTTCTTAATCACTTTCAAGAATTCTATTTTACTTCCATTTGGATGATGACTCAAAAGACCGGGGAAGAGAACATACATGCTTTCTCTCACTCCACACTTTCTCTAATATATACAAAGAAAAGCATAAATACATTATCTAAAAAGTAACTTCATTGTCAGTACTATTTATAAACGCAGTGTCCAGTCAGACAGTAGCAGCGTGAAGATCTCCTTGCTCAAATCGACAGTAAGATATTTAATTTTATTACTAATGATTTGCCTCCAATTAAAAAAAACAAAAGACCAAAAAACCAACCAAAACACAAAACCACCAAAAAACCCCCCAAAACATTGACAGCTCTTTGGAATTGCCATTTAAGGGATAAGAAATTCTTTTCATTACATAAACACTCTATTGTTGAGGCCTCCACATATTCTCCCAAGACTCAACTGACTTTTTTTCTCCCTGTTGTTTGGAAACCAGCATATAAAGGCTTCAATTCAATACTCATTTTTGAAAGTGGTGTTTGGTTTTTTATTTAAAGTTGTTTTAATTACAAAAAAGTCTCTAAGTAAAAGAAAAGTACTCTCCCTCTCTCCACATTCTACTTTCTAGCTGATGTCTACTGTCTCCTCACTATCATTTTTGACTTGTTTATTTTCATTAAGAAGGTTTTGATTCACTTTTTCAAGCTTTGTAGAAGATGCTGACTCATCCCTTTGATGTGACTGTATATAGCACTATTCATTGTGCTCAAAATTACTTTTAAGAGAGTCTTAAAAATTGCAAGACTAAACTAAAATACAAAAAGCCAGATAATCCTATTTTTACCAGGAAGTGGACAAACATCACCTTTGTTCTTGCACCTCCCCTCAAGCCACACACATGCTTTCTTCAGTGTGTGGGGAAAAAAGAACAACCTTCTAAACAAAGACAGAAAATAAAAATTCTTATGGCTGATAATCCTGCTCTTCAATTCCTTCTTGCAACCTGTCTCTGCCAGTCTAGCTAAAAGAAGTTCCAGCTGACAATGACTAAACAACCAGCAAGCTTGAACTTCAGTTTTTCCTCAATTTTTAGTGCATCTTTCCAAGTCAGTGGTTCTCAAATAGCTCTTCTTCCTGTGTATGTGTCCTCCCACCACCTTCCACTGTTTCCAACAGACACAAACTGCCCATCTTCAAGCAGCCCAGTACCCAAGCATAAGAGTCCCTAATACCATTCTCTCTCCCTAAACTTGTACCTCTAACTTACATAAGCCTGTGTTCAGCTTCTAGCCAGTGCAATCTTTTCCAATCCAACAACCCAGGCTACGCTTTCTAACTAGCCATCCCTCTCAACTTTTTGTATTCCAGAAGCCACAGCAGCCTTTCAGAGTTTTTATGTGCCCAGAGGTTACAAGGAGAGCTACCACTTCTGTTCCCCATGCTGCTTTATATCCTTCCTTTTCTCCTCCTCCTCTGTTCTCATGTTCCTGGGAGAGCTCCCCCAGGAAAAGGAAAGCGGGGCTCTGTCAGAGCTCTGAGTCAATCTCATAAATCCGTTCTATGGCGCTCACAAGATCCTATTTCTTTATTAGGCTTCCTAGATCCTACCATAATACAAAGTAAAGAAAAAAGATCATTAAGAACAACTTTAACAAGACTAATAGGCCATGTCATGTTACTTTAAGTTCATTGCCAAGGCTGATTAAAGACCTTTCATTTATTATTTTTTGCACATCGATAGATTTGTGCTAAATTCCCTCTTCACTGCACCAAGCCCCCTGGAGTATTGTGTGCAGTTCTGGTGTCCTCAACATAAAAAGGACATGGAACTGTTGGAACAAGTCCAGAGGAGGGCCACGAGGATGATCAGGGGACTGGAGCACCTCTCGTATGAAGACAGGCTGAGGAAGTTGGGGCTGTTCAGCCTGGAGAAGAGAATGCTGTGTGGAGACCTCATAGCAGCTTTCCAGTATCTGAAGGAGGCCTATAGGGATGCTGGGAGGGTCTCTTCTTAAACTCCACCACATAAGGAACAAGAGGCAAGAATTAAGGGAAAAGCCCGCATATCCAAGGCTACTTGAAGCAGAGTATATATAGCAAGGAAGTTCCCCCAAAAGTTTAAAGAACAGCTCAGCTGTCTTCTCCCATTGGTGTCTACTCACACTATTGTCTTGCCAGCACAAGACATTTGCAAAACACTTTTTTGTATGAGATAATAACAGCTTTCTTTTTCTTAAGTGCATTTGGTTAAGTTATAAACTTATGTTTATAAACATAAAATTCCAGTTGGCAAACCTGCTCATTTCTAACACAAAGAGTTTTGTGGTAAAAACTAAGCCACAAACTGGTCTAATGTGGTGAGAATCACAAGATACACGTGGTAGTAGGGTAGAAGGGGAAACAATATCCCCTAAACCTCTTATCTTTTCAGGCTAATTTAAAATTCTCACACAAATAGGCACATATTTTTCATAAGTTACTTATCCCAGTAATTTTCTATTCTAAAAAGGAGCATTCTTGGCACAAAGAGTTCACAATGGCCTACTTAAAAACCTAGCAAACAACCTGAATATTTGAAGAGGAAAATGACTCAGACTCTACACAGGAGAAAGACGGTGAAGGGGGGAATGGAAGAATAAAGAACGTTTTAGCTAATCTGGGAAGCAGAAAAGATGCTCAGATGTTTCCTGTAATGTTAGTGGAAAGAAACAGAAACACCACTGTTCAGTTTATCTTCCAGGGAAAACAAACTGACAAGGATTATTACAGAAGACTGCAGTGCAAACTCAACCTACACCTGTTGACTAAATATCATGAGTAATCACGTACGGCAAACAAACGGGGAAGGGCTGACACAAAAGTTTCAAATGTACAAACAAGCAAGTCAAATCCTTTAAGTTTCTTAAACATTTAGAAATAGTCTGCTCTCATTTATTAGATGTGATCTCCAGTCATAGTCAAGATCATTTCCTGCCCAACACAGAACATGGAATACCTACGTCCCATGTAGTTTCAGCTTTGTCCCTAATTTCAGTAGCTAAGTAGGCAGGTTATCATGCATCCTTATCTATGGGCCATGTTTCTGAATTTTATACAACAGAAATGTAGCTCAGGACTGCAGGTTCCAAAGGGTAGCAAAGAATCTGAAAGATAAGTACTGAAATATTTCAGAGTTGTAATGTCCAGGTGATGTTACAGATCTATACAATATGGGATAAACCCCATGAAAATAAACATTATGTTCCTTATTTTTAAGGCCCAGTAATCTTTCTTCACTAACAAAGTGACTGAAGATGACTTTCATTCTTCCAAATGGAAGCAACACATGCTGTGAAAAATTGAAGTAATTTAAACCAACAAAGACAAGCAAAGGTAAGCAAATTAAAACCTAAGTCAGGCACCTTGAAACAACAAGGCATTTTGATTTAGCATCACTGTCAGCCAGACTCTTGTTCAGAAAACAAGACCAGTGGTTTAATGAAAAGCTTAAAGGAGCTGGAAACCACCACCCCCCCAACATAATCTGGGATTGTTAGCAAAAAGGAGTGAACTTTCTCTTTCATTCCATTCCAGATGTTGCTGATACTTGTGAGACAATCTGGATCTTCCCTTTCAGTCTCGGAGATGGAAAAGGTGCAGATTTACTTATCTATTTGTATTGTCTAGATATGTAGTAAAAACAGGACAGGCACATCATTGAGCATAAATACGGAAAAAGTTCACAATTTAAGGAGGCAAAAAGGATTTTACAGCTTTTTTATTTGATATGCTTATCCTGTTGAATTAATCTTTCAGAACAGCCAGAAACTGTTGAATTTAATTTGAAGTTAAAAAGGAAATGCTATAAAAACAAGCTATATGTAAATAAGAATAAAAAGGGAAGCCTATACATTCCTTTCATCTGCTGGGGAAAGAAATAGCTAAACCCCTGTAAGCCTGGTATGAGCTGTATTATATTTCTTAATGAGTAGCTGACTCATCCCTGAATTCAGGCATCTTCTGAGTTTTGTCAGGCAAACATTTGATAAGTGGTTCTCATTTCCACACATGAAACATACTCTTCTATTTGCATTCCTTTTTCTTATTTCTTTTCCCAAGATAGATGTCCCCCCCTCCCTACTCCCACCTCACTTTTCCATTCTATACTCCAAATTTAAGCAAAATAATTCAACCAGATACTGTGTTCTTTGAGGGAAATTTTTTTTTTTCGCCTTTCAAACTTTACTCTGAGCAAGCAGCTCTCCTAACTCATAGGTACAAAAAATTAAAATAAATAAATAAAAAATCGTACCATGTTCTAATATACACAAAGATAGAAACAAATCCCACAAATGACCCAGCTAACTTTAATTCTAACAACCCTGAGTACAACGTATTTATTCTACTGCCATGAGAAACTGCAATGTAATTTTCTAAACTATGACTTTACAATATAAATTCAGAACTATGGGAAACTAGTTGATACCAGATTCGAAATATTCCACAAGCCTATCTGTGTGTTCAACAGACTAGTTCAACTAAATCGATCAAGCCTCCGAAGATAAGCATAATAATGAAAAACCGTATAATAATCTTGACACATGACAGAGAAGACTTTTCGCTGTATATGCTCACACATGAATTCTGCCGCCTCCGAACCTCTTAAGAATATCCAGTGTTATATTACCAGATTGCATGGAATTTAATTCTTTTTTTCTTAAGGCCTGCTTTAAACAAGAAAAATTATAAAAGCAATTACTATTTCTAAATAAACTGTACAGCACTCCATAAAAGGGATCCAAACTATGAATCATTTCATGGAAACACAAATGTCTTCACTTATTACAAGAGCCTCAGCCTAGAAACCAGAACATTACTACTCAGTAGGAGAACTACTAGCAACATGGAACATAGAACCACAGAATCATAAAATAGTTAGGGTTGGAAAGAAACTTAAGATCATCTAGTTCCAACGCCCCTGCCATGGGCAGGGACACCTCCCACTAAACCATGTTGCATCTGGTATAGGAATAGTTTATTACCCTGACCCTTGTGCAGTTAAGGGAAGCCCTACCTTTCATTTTGCCTGATACAGACATGAGAAATCAGATCAGCCTATTTACCTTTGCTGCTACAGCCAAGGTGCCAAGATGCTGCTGTAGAGCAACATACTCAGTACACTGAGCAAGTGAGTTTCTACAGTGGTAGTGTAGCATTAGTCCTAAAGTATACAGATATGCACTTATTTTGACTCATGGCTCTGAAAGTATTGTCGCAGTTTAAACAAAAGTCATCCATAAATCACACAGTCGTGCTCTCACTCCCCCCCTTCTTGCCCTCCCCCTACACCCAGAGGGATGGAGAGGAGAATCAAAAAGAATGCAACTCCCACGGGTTGAGATAAGAACAGTTTAGTAACTAAGGTATAACACAAACCACTACTGCTACCACCAATGATAATAATGATAAAGGAAATAACAAGAGGAAAGAATACAACACCTCAACACCAGCCGAATGATAACTCGCCCCACTCCCCCCAGCCAAGCACCAACCGATACCTCGTCCAACCCTGCATTCCTTTCTAGCCTTTCCGGGTAACTGCCCGTTACATCCTGGGCATGACGTGCTGTGGTATGGAATACCTCTTTGGTCAGTTTGGGTCAGGTGTCCTGTCTCTGCTTTCTCCTGGCCTCCCCTCCACCCTAGCAGAGCATGAGGCTCAGAAAGTTCTTGGCCAGACCAAACATTTGAGCAGCTAGTGAAAACATCGGTGCTATCAGCACTGTTCCCAGGCAAAAAAAATCAAAACACAGCACTGCACTAGCTACTAAGAAGGAGAAAAATGACTGCTGCTGCTGAACCCAGGACAAGTATTTAAATTCTGATGCATTTCAAAGAAATTTAACAGAATAAAGGATACCCCTATAACCAGACTATGTGAGACTTTGAAGGATAGGTCCAAACACAGAAGTGTTATAAGGAACAGGGGTGTCAGCAGTTACTACAAGACCATTTATAATATCAGAAAACAGTTGCGACCTTTCAATTTTGAGGTGCATTCCACATATTAAGTCCTTTGCCTTAATTATCAGCTCTGTTATTTTTTTCAGCTCATTACACAACTATAGCTGCGTCTGGCAAATTTAACAGAAGCTTTCTTTAGCCAATCAATAACCCAGTAACTAGTTTAGTCAGTCTCACCTTAACATGATACTAAAACCTACATAAAGAAAAAGACAATAGTCACCTTTTCAACTTTCAGTTGCAAATTCAGACTATTTGCACGTCATTCCCTCAGCAAGTATCTCCAGGATGTAAAAGCATTTTGACCAAAACAATCAGACCTCTCTTCTTTCTAATCTAGTATTATTTCATCTTTTCTTTAAGGTCACTAAATTGGAGTTTCACTGGCAAAGCACTCTCCCTAAAACATACAAGAAGCATCTGTATCAGAAGCATTACCTGCTAGATCCTAGGCTACCTATAATATCTCAACATTTTCTTTCATTTTTCCATTTCCTGCATTCCCTCTTTGCCAGTCAATACAAGTTCTGAAATAACTAATATTGACTTAAATAGTCCTGCAACTAGTTCTCTTTTTTTGAGATCTACTTTCACAAACACCTGTGTCTTAAATAACTTTCTGCCTCACCTAAGCTTTGTACTTTTTTCAAATGCCACAGAAGGAATGTTCTTTTCTAATTGTGGAAAGTGGCTTTCAGTTTTGCAGTCTTTCCCTTTTATTTCTCTCCCTTTAATTTTAGAAGCATGTGAGCCAACAGCCATGGGCACCCTTTGCAACCAGCACAGAGGTCCAGACATCTCCAGAGAACTACCTGTATTCCACATGACTGGATCATCCTGACGACTCGTATTTCACACAGAGTTTTTCCGCATAATAGCACAAGAACACAGGAGCCCCAGCTAATGGTCTAAACAGGTAAATTCAACCCATCATCTCCTCTAACATATCTTGGGTCTGGAATTGATTCTTTACCTCCAACACATAATTCGGCAGTGACCGAATTCCTGCAGGACAGCATCATATAAGAACATCCATGAACCATCTCGTCCACAGTTTGGATCTCACAGCAGTCACTGATGCAACTAGCTGCCAGATGAGCTTAACGAACACGTGACTTACAGCAACTTAGTCTTGTTATTACCCAACTGACTTCTCAGTTAATAGCCCATTCAAGAAAACGAGCATCCAAATTTAAACCCAAACATAACTACCCTATTTATCCACCCTATACATCCTTTAAATCATACACCACACCAGCTAATATTCCTTTACTATGATATTTCATTGAATTTTCCCAGTTATAGCAGTTAGACTTTATTTCAACTCTGAGAACACACTTGTCTAACACACTATAAATTGATCTATGATGTACAGTTGTTACCTCTGGGAAAAGTCAGCATAGAAATCAGGTTGTTTAAGGAGCTCTCTAGAAACCTAGCTGTGCTTACTACTGCTCCCTCTAATCCATGGACCAGTTCTGAAATTGTGTCATCTTAGATCACAGTCCCCCACAATGACAAAGTCCTGCTGAACACTATCACGATTTGAGTAAACAAATGCACAAGGGTCCCTCTTAAAAGATTACAAAGCATAAACAGAATGTTGTATGTAATGAAGAGACACTTAAGTCTCTGAACACTGGAACTAATGGAACCTGATGTACAGAGTTATATAAACTTGGCTGACATTTTAACTCGATTCATAATAACGTTCCGCATAAGCAGTGTGTCATCACAGAACACACACAGAAGAGAGCTGTTAAGAATGTAACAGTTGAAGCACAAACTTCCATTATCTTTCATGTCTCTGATAATCCACATAGAACCATGACTGAAAGTGTTTTAAGTTTAAGATGGCACAACTTTCTTTTGAAGCCCTCTCTACACCTTAGGCAACCATAACGTTGCTCATCTGAGTGAATCTTCAAGGTATGACAAGATCCCGTTTATGTCACAGCCCTTACTTAACAGCGTCTTATGTCTCCCTGGCCATTTGACCTCCAGTGCATTCTTGAGACCTCATATCAGCCTTCCAGTATCTGAAGGGGGCCCATAAGGATGTTGGAGAGGGACTCTTCATTAGGGACTGTAGTGGTAGGAAAAGGGGTAACGGGTTCAAACTTAAACAGGGGAAGTTTAGATTAGATATAAGGAGAAAGTTCTTTACTGTGAGGGTGGTGAGGCACTGGAATGGGTTGCCCAAGGAAGCTGAGAATGCTCCATACCTGGCGGTGTTGAAGGCTAGGCTGGACAGAGCTTTGGGTGACATGGTCTAGTACATGGTGTCCTTGCCCATGGCAGGGGGGTTGGAACTTGATCCTCTTTAGTCTGGAGAAGAGACAACTGAGAGGGGATCTTACCAATACATACAAATATCTTAAGGGTGTGTGTCAAGAGGACGAGGCCAAATTCTTTTCAGTGGTGCCCAGTGAAAGGATAGAGGGCAATGGGCACAAAGTGAAACACAGGAAGTTTCAATTGAATATGAAGAAGTTTTTTTCTGTGAGGGTAACAGAGCAATGGAACAGGCTGCCCAGAGAAGCTGTGGAGTCTTCTTCTCCGGAGATATTCAAAACTCACCTGGACGTGATCCTGTGTAACCTGCTCTAGGTGAACCTGCTTTAGCAGAAGGGCTGGACTAGGCGATCTGCAGAGGTCCCTTCCAACCCCAACCATTTTGTGCTATCTCAAGGTCCTTTCCAACCTTAACTATTCTATGATTCTATAAAGGAAGATAAAGATGTTTAGGGAACAAGCATGCACACACATTCACTCTTTCAATGTACTCTGCTATTTTCAACCCTTTTCTCTACAAATTTACAGCTGATCTACAGGTAAGAGGACACTTTCTCTTCCTCTTCTAGTTCTTGGCTATTATAGTTCCTAAAATGAAAGAGAGGTACTTTTGCACCTCCCATCTCCAAGAAATTCCTTCTGCTTTTCTAGAAGTAGAAAGTGTTAGTAACAGCATTTATTTTCATTGGACACTGAAGTTCACGACTTCTTTGCAGAATTTTGTTAGCAAGGGGGCCAAATAAGCAACCTTTATAACTGCAACCACCATCTTTAACAAACAGTACAGAATGACAGCTAACTACAAGGCCCCAGTAAATCAGAAGGGAAAGAAATTCACTCTTCAGCGGTCGTACATATTGACTATGAGAACGTGTTCTTTTTTTAAGAACATTTAAAAAATTGTTTAAACAACTAAGAAATTGGACTGCCTTCTGTCAAAGGAAAGGAATGCACGACTAACAATCAAAAATCAAGAAAAGAGTCCTGAAGTTCGTTAACATGACATTTTGAAATAGAGTTTTCAGGTAGTAAGTCACAGATAAGAAGCAGTTCTTTGTGCAGTTCTAAGTAACAGAAAATTCTTTAACTCATCGTTTGACATGTAGCATTTTGAACTATGCAGTAGTATGTTAACCTTGGAATTGAAATATTTTTAAGAAAAGAGCAGTTTATGATTACATGATTGAAATACTATTTTATAAACAATATACACTACAGAGTAGCTTTAAAAACAATCTGTTGAAGCATCTCATCCAGTAACTTTTGCTTTGCAGTTGCTCTTACTTCCTCACAAAGAAATATGTGGTGTAAGTAGCAGATGCCATGTAAAATATTACTGCCTGTTACTTTTGAAAAGGCCTCATTGCCTTTAGTGTTTGATGCCTTTGAACAAGTCTAAAGAAGTTCAAGACTTGAAAGATCTAAAGCATAAAAAGAAAATACCCTAGAGAACTAGTGTATTCTTGGACAACCTGGATTAAAAAAAAACAAATAGGAAAGGAAAAAAAAGTGTCTGAAATTCTGATTATTTATCTATATCAAATACCATCTAGGACACTTTAAAAAGCCCCACTAGCTATCCTACTTTTCTTTCCTTCATATGCTTTTCAAAACCAAGATGAGATATTCTGAACTCCAGAACAGAGTTTTGAACAAACAGAATATTGTAAACAGGTCAAGTAAAAATGCTCAGATTAAACACTCAACAGTTCTGAAGGAAGAAAACGACAAAAAGTATCTTAGATGTCACCAAAGGTGAGGTCTACCTGTAAATAAAGTTTGTTCTAAAAGACAGAAGGATAATGTAATACATCTTAAAAGTACAGGTATTTCTCAAAGACACTTGATTCTCTTTAACACTTCATAACAAGTGGTATGGTTTGATACTTACATAGACCCTTGTCCAGAACACTGCATTCTATTGATGGCATAACAAGAGCCAGGAGTCAGTATTTTTGTATCTCACGGTTTTGTTAAGAATGTGCTTCTGTTATACTTAATTCTCGAAGTAGCACTTAAACTTAACCCATCTGAACATACTTTGAAATATATTACTGAACAGTCTGTATAAATTGGAAGTTAAATGCAAGTCCTGAGAGACCTGCTATTAAACTCTTCTTATTCTAGAGTTGCTCATTTACTTCTCTAAAACAGCTAAAATAATGAAATTTGGCATTAATTTATCCTAACTTCACAAGCAACCCCTTCTACACCTTCTGTCCCAAAAAAACTAAAAGTTGAACTGAAATCGTACCTCTTGTGGTCTAGACTGATAGAGCCAAGAATTAAGCTTACATATATTACTGCTTGCTCAGCTTACTGCCTCTGGCCATCAAAGGCTGAAGGACCAGAGGGTTGGGGTATTTACATTTCCATGGAAGATAACTCTAGGAAGCATCCCAGACGCTTACTGTTAGGCCTGTGCTTACTAACATGGTGGTAGAAAGACAAGGGTAAATATAAGAGTCTTTGCACTGAAAACACATTAGGCAACTTAATGACACAGATATGGAGAGTTCCAAGGTTTATAAAATGGAGAATTCATGCAAGCAAATGGTTACAGTTAGATCTTATATATATAAAAGCTTATAGTATTTCAAGTCTTGTATTGTCTTAAAATTAAGCAAAACTTACAAAGAAAGACAACACATACCTGATATACCCTGAGACTCTTTCTGTAGATCACAGTACCACAATCTGTTCACTGGATCACAGCCTTCTCGGATAGACAGCAAGACATATCGACCATCATCTGACACCTGTAAGAAGTTACAGAAAAATCAAAGACAATTCACCCTCTGGGGGGAAAAAAAACCCAAACAACTTGAAAAGTTAGTCTTTAAACCCCTACCAAAAACTGAATCGATGCTGAAATTACTTAAGTGAACAAACAAGTATGGAATACAAGAACTCACCAAGAACCCACATTCATCACCTACATCAACAAATAAGGTAAGTATACTCTGCTGACATTTCAGAAGATGAAACCCAAACAGCATTATCTGTTTATTTCCACTGTGAAAAAAGTATGATCGTTAAAAGTATTACAGCTAAAAAGGTGTTTGAGTCAGAGTGGATATCTGCTCCATTCTGGGCCTCCACGAGCTGCAGGGTGACAGCCTGCCTCACCACGGTCTACATCACAAGCTGCAGGGGAATCTCTGCTCCAGTGCCTGCTCCTTCTGCACTGACCTTGGTGTCTGCAGAATTGTTTCTCTCACATATCCTCACTTCTCTCTCCATTGTGCAGTTGGGTTTTTTCATCTTATTACATATGTTAACGCAGAGGTGATACCAGCATCGCTGATGGGCTCAGCTTTGGGCAGCAGTGGGTCTCTTGGAGCCATCTGGCATCGGCTTTGTCGGACATTAGGTCAGCCCTGGTGTCTTCTCACAGAAGTCACCCCTGCAGCTGCTCCAGTACCAAAATATACCACATATACCCACAGCTAACATACAGCACTAACCTGACATTTTAGTAACTAAGAATGGACTCAGTATGAACAGTCCAAAAAGCCAACCTGCTGGCAAGAAGGAAAAAAAACCAAACCAAACCAACAACAAAAAACATTAAACAAAAGAAAAACCCCAAACCCCCAAAACAAAACAAATCCCCAAAACTCACAAAACCAAAACAAATGGAGCAACCAGTGGCTTCTGTCCAAAAAATACCCAAGAGGTTTCTTGAAGATGATGTCAAAACTTATGAACTTCCAAACCCCTTTATCAAGGTATCAATACCACATAAAAACGAATTTGCCTCTCTCTCCCCTCCCCCATAATCTTATGGAAACAGTCCAGCAGCAACACGAGAAGGCCCAGTTGCAAGTATTTCTTTGAAAATCAGCAATTTGGGATACACATATTAATTCAAATATTTTAAAAGATGCAGAGATGTACCAGGACTGCACTTGCTCATCAACCAAAGCAAAAATTGTGCTGCTGAAACTGCTAATACTTCAGTGAAAGAGGCATTTATCTCAGTCAGGTTTTTATTTTGATCCCTGTGTAAGTACTTTTATTACTTTTACTTTACCTGTTTTACTGTGTAACCTGTCGGCTAAATAGAACCTGCTTCTTAAAACAGGCCCTCAGTGAATTTTACAGGCCTATATAAACTGCTGCCTCCTCTACATGAGGAGCTCTCACCATGTTTCCTCCCTCTACCATATCCAATACAGTCAGTATTTGAACCTGTAAATATCCTAGATATGCCAAAATCCAGGATTATCAAACAACTCTAGATTGACACTTGTAGTGAATTGAGCCCTGTAAGATAATACAATACCTGCTGCTTGAATGGGAAAACCAAAATTCAATTGCTCACAATGGCAGGACAGTGAACACCATCAAGTCAGTTCTTGGCATATTGCAAAGATACTTGCTCTACATAGCTGCTTTGCCAATCCAACTTTTAAAAGCAAAAGATGAATACTCATCTACCTAATGCTGTTATTCACAGCGTGACATACAACAGGAAAAACTACCCAAGTGGTAGAGGTTAGCTTTGGATTTCTGGCTGCCTTAAGGTACCAGCCAGAAGTTCATCTCAGATGCAGAAAAAGGCTGGCAGCTTAGTCCATGTGAATTGACAATCACTTAATTCATAGCAAATTTTCCTCAGGTTCTCAAGTGACAGAATTAATAAGATGTGTTTTCTGTCACAAAGTAGTATGAAATTTCTTAGAAACCATCCAAGCTTAAGGACACTTCTGCTTATTATGGCAAGCTAAGTGACATTTAGAAAGTTTGAACAGTTGACATTTTCACTAGGTTTAGAACAGAATCATAGAATCATAGAATAGTCAGGGTTGGAAAAGACCTCAAGATCATCTAGTTCCAACTCCCCTGCCATGGGCAGGGACACCTCACACTAAATCATCTCACCCAAGGCTTCGTCCAGCCTGGCCTTGAACACTGCCAGGGATGGAGCATTCACAACCTCCCTGGGAAACCCATTCCAGTGCCTCACCACCCTAACAGGAAAGAATTTCCTCCTTATATCCAATCCAAACTTCCCCTGTTTAAGTTTTAACCCGGTACCCCTTGTCCTGTCACTATAGTCCCTGACGAAGAGTCCATCCCCAGCATCCCTATAGGCCCCCTTCAGGTACTGGAAGGCTGCTATGAGGTCTCCACGCAGCCTTCTCTTCTCCAGGCTGAACAGCCCCAACTTCCTCAGCCTGTCTTCATACGGGAGGTGCTCCAGTCCCCTGATCATCCTCATGGCCCTCCTCTGGACTTGTTCCAACAGTTCCATGTCCTTTTTATGTTGAGGACACCAGAACTGCACACAATACTCCAGGTGAGGTAACACGAGAGCAGAGTAGAGGGGCAGGATCACCTCCTTCGACCTGCTGGTCACGCTCCTTTTGATGCAGCCCAGGATACGGTTGGCTTTCTGGGCTGTGAGCGCACACTGCAGCCGGCTCATGTTAATTTTCTCATCGACCAGCACCCCCAAGTCCTTCTCTGCAGGGCCGCTCTGAATCTCTTCTCTGCCCAACCTGTGGCTGTGCCTGGGATTGCTCTGAGCCAGGTGTAGGACCTTGCACTTGGCATGGTTGAACTTCATAAGGTTGGCATCAGCCCACCTCACAAGCGTGTTGAGGTCCCTCTGGATGGCATCCCTTCCCTCCAGCATATCAACCGAACCACACAGCTTGGTGTCATCGGCAAACTTGCTGAGGGCGCACTCAATCCCACTGTCCATGTCAGCGATGAAGATGTTAAATAAGACCGGTCCCAACACCGATCCCTGAGGGACACCACTCATTACTGGTCTCCAGCCGGACATTGAGCCATTGACCACAACTCTTTGTGTGCGGCCATCCAGCCAGTTCTTTATCCACCGAGTGGTCCATCCATCAAATTGATGTCTCTCCAGTTTAGAGACAAGGATGTTGTGTGGGACAGTGTCGAATGCTTTGCACAAGTCCAGGTAGATGACATCAACTGCTTTACCCTTGTCCATCAGTTCTGTAGCCCCATCATAGAAGGCCACCAAATTGGTCAGGCAGGATTTCCCCTTAGTGAAGCCATGCTGGCTGTCACCAACCACCTCATTGTTTTTCATGTGCCTTAGCATGCCTTCCAGGAGAATGTGCTCCAAGATTTTGCCAGGCACAGAGGTGAGACTGACTGCTCTGTAATTCCCCAGGGCATCCGCTTTCCCCTTCTTGAAAATGGGGGTTATATTTCCCTTTTTCCAGTTGTCGGGAACTTCACCTTATATATGTTTACATACACTAAAATCTAACGCTGCTGTTAAATGAACATTACAAGCTACAACCACACTACAGATTTTCTGATAAAGCTTCCTGGTTTGCTTTTGCACACACACACACACAACGCAGTTTCCAAAATGGGTCTTTCTACTCAGGCTTTGCAAACAGACTGTGTCCTGGCAAAGCTTTTCCGAAAGTGCAAGTCCATCAAGCAAAGGCAGGAAGTAACAAGAAGTCATCAACTTTAAAGTTTTCCTCTCTTGACTAAGCTGTTTTGAGCGTATTCCAAAATTACTAGAATTAGGTGTTTTATCAACAGCTGACAGAGAAAGCTGTTTCCTGCCCATGTTCTTACACGACAATAACTCATGGAAGATTAAACCCCTAGTCACAAACCAGTTCTGGAATATTGCAATTACTTATATATTGCAATTACTTCTTCAATTCACTTTAATATTTGTAACATTAGGTGTGCAAAGTATCTCTAGAATTAGTTACGCAAAATAAATTTCAGAAGAATTAGGTCCCAATTATAATGCTGTTCAAACACATACACAGCTTTAAAGACACAAGAAAGGAACTTAGTAGAATACAGAGGCAAAGCTCCATGTATGAAAGGTAACAAAAAAACCCCAACAACCAAAGACCCCTCAAACAAAAATAATCTCGAAGATGTGCCTGTAAATTGCATTTTTTACAGGTATTTTGTCAACAACTAATTATATCCCTAAAACAAGTCCATACAGCTGAAAGCTCAGAAGGCAAACAGAAAAGAACACCCAAGACTCCTACTGGACCAAAAAATCCCTACTGTATGAAACAGCTAAGCCAGCTTTAACAGGACAGTCTGCAAAATTGAGATATTTTGCCTCCTTCTTCCAAGATGGGAGTATATTCAGAAAAAGAAACCAAGATCAGGTGATCTTTTTTGAAAGAAGTATCTTCAGTGCTTTTAGACAAACATCAACTGCAGGTATCAGTTCTAATTAAACTGAGTGCAATATGCTTCTTAAACAACTGTTCATACTGCAAAAGCATCAAGTTTCCTTCTCTTCCTCACCAACTCACAAAACATGTCAAATAGTTGCAAGTAGTATATACAAACACAAATTTCAGTTAAACTCAAGAGTATAACACACAAAATTCTTTCAGTCATAGTCAGAACCCATATAAATTTCTTCTTTGATGATGTGAGTTAACAGAAGACCGCTTGTTTTGCCCAAGAAAGAAAACTTATTCCCAAATTTCTGATGTTGCTGCCAGGGCAATTCAGAACCTCTGATGACAGCAAATCTGAGTACATCTAATGAATTTTTTCCTTCTACATTCCCAGCTGGACTAGTGAAAAGTTCATAGCAGTTTATGTTTAATTTGAAGTAGGAATTCCCAAAGCATATTGCTGGTGGGATGCCAATTAGGTCTGTTTCTATCACTAAAGCTATTCTTACATCAGTGAGTTCTATAACCCAAAGGAGTTTGACAGAAACAGGACAAGACATTGTTGACTGCAGCATGCTAAAATGTTTAGTATTATACTGCAGATTTAGACATCCACATTGAAAAGTTACAATCGGATGAGCAAATACTGGCAGCAGTACCAGCTTATGTGGTCTCCACCTCTAGCTCTTCTTACTGCTATGGCTGCCTGTATCCCTATAAGTTCATTCTCCTAGTCATGTCAGTACAAGCATTCACCATTTGTGTGAGCTAAACTAGACTGAGAAACTGATCCAGCTGAAAAAAGCAGCATGTTAAATAAAAACAAAACACCAACAAAAAACCCCCCACACACCAAGTAATAAAAGAAAATTTAAAGAAACCCCAAACCCACCCAAAACATAAGAACAAAAAACCCAACAAAAAAGAAGCAGAATAAAAGCAGTCCCTCTGCCAGATTAGTATCTCAGTCAGTTCACTGTGCAGTTGCACAAATGGCTGAGCCAACATACTGCACCAAGCAGCTGGAAACATGAATAACAGGGGAAGAGATTGCTTACGGCAGCTCAGATGGCAGTACTGATGAATGTGTTATCACAGCCTTAATGCCACTGACCCTTCTACACCATAAACAGACAAGAGTCTGGGTTTCAGAACGGCAAAAGGAAATAGGATTTCCCCACTATCATTTGGGTTATTCATACGGTGCTACATCATCTTCATGAGCTGAATGGCAATCCTTGCTCTTGGCCCACAAACTTATGAACTGAAATTTCATACCAGCATTCCATTCAAATCTTAAAATGCATTCATGGTTCAGCATAAGGGAGACAGCTGTAAAGTCAGAACTGACAGTCTGGATCAGAAGTAAACTCTCCCAGTTTTCCACATCCAAGCTCAAAAGGAAACACATCTCAAGAATTTCATAGAGATCTGCAATACTAGCCAGCACACATTTCTCCCATTAAAATAATTTCTACCATTTCAAAACAACACTCACCAGTAAAAGGTAAGGAGGCTATAAAGCAATTGAATGTTTTTAAAATATATTTAGGTCCTGTCAAAATAGGACAGCAGAAATCCTGCAGCGCTTCAACTGGAGTTTTTAAAAACCTTCAGCATAATAATGATTTTGTTGGCATAAGACAGCACTAATCCCTAAATCAGCACTAGTAAAGGAAGGATTATTTCAAAGAGCTGATGTTACTAACATAGTTTGTAGTTTCATTGCTGCCATTCAGTCACTTGGCAATTTTGAATTTATCAGATCTATTATTTCTGAAATATTTGCTGCAACCATCTTTACACCATACCAACATACAGAAGTATTACAATAGCTGTGCTCCTAAGTACTGTTAGTCTTTGAAGAATCAGACTCTTTGAAGTAAAATCTTTACTGTGAAGTTTTGGTTTACAAATTTTATAGATTTTGTTTCAATGTTACCTGTTCTATTTTGACGAAAAGTAACCACGGCTTTGAAAGGCATCAAGGGATGAAGTGGTTTAACTGTAACTTCAATAAACCAGTGGATATTAAAAAAAGATAAATTATTTCAAGCCTAATTAGTAAACAATTTTCCAATTACTTTTTTCTTTCATTACAAAATATAGTTCATTTCATATAAGGAATCCCAAAGGGATACTTATACTGTGTTCTATTACAACAGTAGTAACCATCTACAACAATCCACAGTGAAACTGAAGTCAAATACTTTGTCTACTAGCAGCAAATTTCAAACCAAAAATTCATACATAATTAAACTAAACCAGAAAAAATAACGAGCAGGAGAAGGCTGTCAGGTTTTCAGACTTCCTGACTTTATTTATTACTCCTCAACTAAAATGTCAATAGGAGAGACATTCAAGTGCTTTGCTTCCAAGTAAAGCACATGACAGCGAACCCAGTGAATATTAATGCTGGTTTCTTTGAATACTACCTGGGTCACCACTTCAAGATTCAGGATAAGGAAGAGCTCTCCATTTTTAGTTCACAAATAGGGGCCCTTTGAGTGCATAGTATTATATTAAGGCAACTATATGTATATATACACATAATTCCTTTTTAAGCTAACCAATTAAAAGTTTTACCACCTCTGCCCTTTTTAGTACCAATGTAGAAAAACACTAATCATGGTATAATTTTGCTTCTGCAGAACACGATACTAAAAAATTAGTCAGATTCAGTTATTAGAGAATACAGTTACATTGAGGAAAAGATAAACTGACTTCTCCTATAACTGCAGACATAAACACTACAATCCACAACCTAAAATTCATCTGCAGTTATTTTACAAACTACTGCTCTTCATACACTAGTGACCTTTGCATATGGAACAAGGCAGCTGTCACTGCTATCTAATACACTTCCAATGAAATGGAGCAAATGAATCACATGAAAAAAAAATTTAAAAAAATCAAAGCTCACTAAAAACCAGAGACAGAATCGAAGCTTCACATTTTAATGTTCTAGCAGTCTTCTGGCCTTTTAACATGATGACAACTGGGGCAAAAACTTCCTGTCACTAAGCGACTTCTTGCGACTGTCTGCACAACCCAAGCACCCCCTTTCTGCCCCTCCCCCCCCCCGAAACTGGTACTTTAAGGCTGCAAATGCTTCATTTTTTTTTTCCTAATTGCATCATACTGATTTAGTAAACCAGATTTCAGCAGCCCTAATGATGGGTGATTACAGGAATACACAACTTCAGCATCAGGTCCAACAGAATTATATTCTGAGGTGACAAACATCACCTGTGACTTTTCCTGTGGCTTTCAGCTTGCTTTCAAGTGCAATGAAACTACCACAACATCAGGAACATGGCTATTTAAGAGATTACATAGCTTCCACAGCCTAATGCTCAGCCAGAAAGATTGCCTGCCTGTTTCTTAATAGCAAAACTCTAAAATTCTCCAGACCTATTCCATGGCTGTAGGAAGATATTCATAATGGGCTTCTATTCCAGATTCAGCCTTGACAAAGGCAGTGTAAGGCTTTAGAAAAATACCCACAGACCCATTTTATCCAGCAGCAAGTCTCACCCAAGCAAACTGACAATGTTCTGAGCCCTTCCCCTTCATGCTGCTTGCTCTTCCCCTGTGGATGCTGCACTTCCACACTCCTTCAGTAAAAGCACACTATAGCCTGCACACATCTGGCACAGCTTACTCCTCTGGGCTCTGAATTTCATTTGCAAGACCACCTCCATAGTTGAAATCCATTGATGTTAACTGACAGCTCTAAACATTTAAAAAAGTCAATTCAGAGACTGTGCACTGTGTTTCTTAGACAATATGAGAAATTGTACTTGGTTTACTGCTGGCAGAACTGAGATGGGAGGGTGGGAGGGCCTTCCTCACCCCCTCCTTTCTTTACAATTTACTTTCCTGCTGGTACCATAGAGACTTTCAACACTACCAACTGTGAAAGGCTCTTACATAACCTTTTGTTTAACTTTGAGAGTAACACTCTGGCTGTGAAAGAGAGATGCTCTGCGAGTCTGGAGAAGAAAAAGAACATGCCACTTAAACAGAGAAGCACGGGAAGCTCTTTGCTGCGAGGAGCTGTAACATTGCCAAGGTTTCAAAAATCTTCATACCAGACTGCCCTCTACTGGGATGTTATTCAAATAAACTCTGCCTCTGCTCTTCACAGCTCCCCCACTAGCCCAGAATCTGTACCAGAAACACATATGCTTTTTCTAGAGTAATGAAAAGATTTGATACCCTCTTTTTTAAAACTTATACATCCGACTAACAATAAACAGATTTTGTCTTTCCCTCAGAAGCAATCCACCCAAGTGAGGAGTTGGAATGCATCTGTATTTCTATGCCAACACCATTCTCAGCACCACAGATTTTGAATCAAGCATACTAAGGGCTGGTGTTTAATGTGTAATGAGGCAAAAAAACTGCATGTTGTCTTGTAAACATACTAAGTTGATAAGATTTTACACAACCCTTTTTTGTCCTAATCAGGGACCTAGTTTCTTCTCTCAATTGAAAATATATACCACAACAACTCCCTACAACGCACTTGAGATTACTCAGTTTTAATTATCAGGGCAGTATTATTTTTGTTGAAGTCTGCAAAAGAAGTACCTTATCAGGTGTTTTTCACTTGTAAGCAATATATTTGTCCTTCAACCCGACAGTTGCAAGACCTGCAAATTCTGCTTTAAATCCAAATACAGAAGATCAAGCTGTCCCCACTACAGAGAAAGACTTGGTAGTTTCAGCTAGACCGTTCTTCACCATAATCTGTCTTCACTGGAGCTTGTGTAAAACATAACCAAATGTATCTAAATATCTGGCCTATCAAAGCTCTGTAGAATAAAAACATTTATTAATCTGACAGGAATGCATGAAAGCAGACTTTCATAAAATGTTGAGCTGCACAAAGCTGTATTTTAAAATCTGTGGCAGCATATTAGCACCAAGTAATAATATTCAGCACAATAATTTAATTTTTACTAGTGACATCTTAATTTCCCCCATTACTTTGTGGTGTTCCACTTTCTCAGATAGATAAAACTGACCATAAAACTAAGCTAAAATAAGCTTAGAATAAGCTAAAAGAAGATTTTTTTACTTACTGCACAAGAATGAAACCACATTTTGCAATTGCATTGTTGTGTTCTGGGGTTTTTAATTGCAGAATATGTTTCTTCCTGACCATTAAAATCCATTTTTCATTAGTATAAGGATGACAGAGCCACATTTTACAGCTGAAGCTTACAGCACAACCCCAGATTATTAGCTGTTTTAAAGTACTTTCACTTAGATAAGCTCTGTTTATTTACCAAGGTGAATCTCTGCTTTACCACGCCTCCTTAAATTAGCATTTCTTCTTAAATATCAGCATCTCTGGAAGTTTATGCCTCTTAGATGTCAAGAAAAGAGTCACAAGCAGCCATATAAATTTATTAAACAAGCACCCAGAGTAGTGGGGTGTTTCTCTATTCAACATCCTCCCCACTTTCCCAATACTTACAGGGCTGTTTCAATTCCAGTGGCTTCAGAACTGGTAGCTGTGCTAGATTCTATTATTTTTTTATCCTACTGCAAAAGTTACTACTATCAGTCCCTTCTTACCACCTCAAAGATCTTTTGAGCATTTAATGTAAGAGCTATATATTCTTATTAATGACAAAATTTCAACGAGAGATTTAATATCAGATAAAAAGATACTTCTTTTACATTTAAGGCTGGCCTCAAGCTTTTCTTTCACAATAGAAGAGCCAGGAGATGCAGGCTGCTTCTGGGCACCTCGGACAGGCAAACTCTTTGCTACTCTCTGCAGGCACTGTACTACGAATTCTCTTCCATGGTCCTTCCCATAGTCATTTCTGTTATTTCTGATCTTGAGATGCTCCTTCAACTTAGATAAGAAAAGGCTCTGTTAGTATGCTATTATCTCAGAGGTGGTTTTGCTATTTGTAAGAGAAAGGTACCTCTACACCCAATACAGAAGATAACATTTTCATGGGATTTAATGGCATCTGAGACTGCAAATTTTCACTATCCTAAAAAGATGTATAGTCTAATGAATCAGACTACAACAGCCTTCCCCCACAGAACTGAATTTGCCTTCATAACAACATGTGTAGTTTAGCTCATGACACTGCAAAGCAGTAATAATAAGCATCACTCATATGAATCAGTGGATACATCACTACAAGACATCTGTTACAAACAGGAAACCCATTTATTTATGGAACTAGGGAAAAATAAGGATAACTACTTCCAAATTCTATTTTATTGCCAGTTAAATTCAACAGAACTGATTAGTTTTAAACAGTAAAAAAAAAATAATAATAATCCCAAAGCCCTATTTGCAAGTTTACACTGCTATTCAGGACAGTTGTTAAAGGTAAGTTTCACGATTCAATGAGATTATGTAAAAAAGGCTCTCTTTATTCACAGAACCTACAGGTAAGTCTGATTTGTATAAAGAAAGCTCAGTGTGGTCACCTTGCTGAGGAGCCTTTCACATTCTCACTCACTCTCTCATTTTGAATCCCACTGTTCAAATTCTTTGAAAGAACTTTTCTGGCAGCCCACAGAAAAGAAACCCCCACCATATTCATAGGTTAACGTGTTGAAAAGTGTCACATTTGATGACATAGGGAAAAGTAGTTCTATAAAATGAACACACCAAATCAGGGCAAAATCATTTCATTTTCATCAAAAGCATCAAACCAAAAGAGACCCTATAGGGAAACAAAATGTACTGATTAAACACAGTAGCTAGGAGAGTAGGAAGAATTACAACAGGTTTTTATCCACTGCAAAAAACACATCAGCTCCCTGATAAACACAATGATCACCACTACATTCCAACAACACTTAAAACAGTGCCTCCAATCAAGCACTGTTAAATCTAATACAAATAATAAAACACACATTAATTACAAAACTTAGGGTCTTCTGAATCATTCATGGAAAGCACAAAGCAAGATTACCTATCATTGTTCCCTGGGACTTTGCATAAGATGGTACTAGCTCAACAAAATAAGCTTAAGAAATCAATTCTAGCAGTCACCTGTTTCAGTTCCAGTAACACAGTCCACACTGTATTTGTGTTGATAAAACTTGCTGTAGGGAAAACTGTAAAGTCTCTGTAAAGTCTCTACTGTAAAGCACACAGTATTAACAGTTTTTAACTTGCATGCCTCCATTCTTCAAGTAAGCAGAATAGATGCATTTCATTTTCAGGAAAGACATCACAAAAATAAATCTGAATAAAATAAATACATGGCAAGGAATATCTAGACATGCTGATTATTGGAATAAGCTTTTTGCGCAGAGACTGAAGGCTGCGGCTCAACACTGACTAAGGAGAAACAAGAACAGTGACACATTGTCCATCAAATGATCCTTCTGTGTCCTGGAATGTGTATCAGTGAAGTGTCCTCAGTGAAGAAAAAGGGTATGCGATTGTGTCATTATAAGCTTGAACACCAATGTAAAGCAAACTAGACAATCTTATTTTCAGTAATTCTTAGTCAATGATTCTTAGCTCAGTGATCAACTCTGCAACACTAATGAAAAGTGTTTGACAAAATGTTTTCTGATTTGTAGCTACTATCAGTGTTAGAAACTGAAAAAATTAATATAACGATGACAAGCTTCAGGGTGTTCACCATACCTCAGCTCCACCCATCCATTTTGGCTCATCAGGAAATTCAGCACATAGGATATCTTCTGACTGGTTAGTTCCTAACACGTGATAATGCAGCTTTTGGTGCAGATTAGTGGAGGTCTCAGTACCTAGTGAAATGAAGATATTTAAACCAATTAGTTCTTAAGGAAATCCAACAACCAAATAAAACCCTTAGAAAATTCTGTATTCCTTTGCATATAAAAGAATAATTTAGCAGAGAGAACTAGCATTGCTTCAGTCTACAAACATTCACGTCAAAACAAACACCTCCTTACAAGACAAAACATAACATCAAACCATGCTGCAAAACTGTTACCCTTTCCTTTTATTGCTGACAATACATTCTTTGAATTTATAGATTTACCACATCAAGATCTTCTTTCTATAAATACTCACCAAGCAAAGAAAAACAACAGTCCCTGCCACCCTCTAATGCTGTTTTTGGTCCCATTTCACCCTGGGCAACTGAGGGAGATTTATTGCTAAGTAAGATTCCTAGAAACCTTCATATTTCCATTTGCTGAAAACAAAACAAAAGAAGTCTTTTAAAGCACTGCATGAGGTGCTACGTGATTATTTTGTTGCTGTTGTTGCCGCTTTTGTCCCAAGACTTCACCTTCTGAACTACAAACATAATTAAAAGTAAAAAACTTGCAAGTCTGGTAAAATGACAGGCGACAAAAGCAAAAGCTCTCTCCAAGGTTTAATAAAGAGCACAGCTCCAAAAGAAACTTATCAGTAGCCCTGCCTTATAGTAAGAGCTGCTAAATTCCTTCCCTACTAACACTCCTCAGCAATTTATTCCACCTTTTGCGCTGCTCCTTGAATTTTGCTAGCATAAACATTTTCTGTTGCTGTGCTGTGAACCACAGATGAATTATTCTGGCTGCTAACAAAAACCTTATGCCCCAGATTGCTGGGGTATATCTGGTCTATCTCCCAAGCCACTTAACCTACCCCACAAAAATGAATAAGGAGATCTAAGCAAGCTGTCACCAGACGTCAAATTCCAGCTTTTCATACACTTTGTATGAAAGCCAAATAAATCATTGCAGAGAAACAGAAAAGAAGCAGCAAACTTTTAAGAGAAAGACAGGGACAGACAGACAAGAGGATACTCACACTAACTCAGCATAGGTTTTGGTCATACAAGACGTAATATGATAATTAATTGTATAAAATACTACAGCTAGTTATTTCAATATAATCTCATAGAGCTAATTGTTTGTTACACCAATTTACTGAAAAGGTAACTTTGCTTCCCCAAAGCATGCAATCAGTACAGCCATACTTACCATCGCTTTTCCCATCTTGTTTTGGATAGCAGTTATAGAACATGCCTTTTCCATCATGAGTCCATGCCATGCAACTGAATTTAACTCTCTCCAATGTGTCAGGAAGATCCTCAGGACCTTCTACTTTCATAAACTTGATAGTAACCCAATCAGAGCCACTAGAACTCAGGCCATATGCAAAGTATTCACCATCTTCACTGAATGCATAACCTAGGAAATTGGAGTCAAGCAAAATAAAGTAATAAGCAGCAAAAGGGATCAATATTTTCAAGAAAGTGTTTGTTATTTTGCCACACAACTTATTATTATTTACTACACACTAGCCAAATCCCAACAAAAGAGAGGTGAAATTAGGAAATAGTTAAAAGAACTGTGTTCAGTGAACACTGAGAGAAGAGGGTATGTTCTCTAAAAGATAGTGCAAGCAATTGTACCTGCTATCACTTGGGATTCACAGCACTTTTCTAGTCTCTGTGGATTTCGAGTTGTTCACAGATATGAGTCCAGGCATGCATACTTGGAAAGCATGCACATATCACTTATCCCCAACAAATGAATTATGATTTGAGTAATAATAACTTCTCCTTCCCTGAGTCTGGAGGAGAAGCGGAGACTGAAAATGCACACAGAGAACTTGAAGTGAAATTTCAGGAGAGAAACAGTAGCAAAGAAGTCAACAAATTGAGATGCAAGCAATGCATCCTGAAATATAGCAAATAACACTTCAATATTGGAGTCACTGAAAACTAGACCCTGCAGAAACCATCAAAACTGAAGTAACTGGAAAAATTTGCCACTGGATGCAAATGGATTAATCCCCAGTATGCTTTGCTAAAAACTTTGATATATCTGTTGCTCTATCCAAACTGAGGAAAACATGATTCTGAAAAAAACTCAGGAGCTTCCAGCATAGCTGATAAGTAGCAAACTCACTCTTGCAAATCAAGTGAGGAGATTAAATTATCATAGGCCTGTACAGACCTCAAACTACTGAAAAACCACACAAACAAGATGCATTTCATAGAAGTCGTAGGTTTGAGAGGCACCATTGTGCCTTCCTAACATACACTCTCCCATAAGAACACAAAAGTGGCCATTCTGATTCAGAACCAAGATTCCACCTAGCAGTCCCCAGGAGTAACCACAAGGAGATGCTTACAAGAGTAAGAACAATGCAAGCACATATACTATTTTCCTCATTCTTGCAACCTCTGACTGAGTTTAGCTTGGGAGACTTCATTTCCATGAAGTAGCTGGTTAATAATCCTTAGTGCTTCCCTCTTCCTTGACCTTGCCTTTAAACCCAGTTTTTTGCACCACCAATGTCCATTGGTAAAGGGTTCTACAAATCTACTTGTGGCATGAACCATCACCTTCTTTTATTTGCTCTGGACTCCACTCCACTGCCTTAATTTGATATCCCCTAATTTTTGTAATAGAAAAAGGATGATTAACCAACCCCTTTTAGCTCTCTCTCCATGCTACTGCATGACACAAATTATTCCATAGACCTCTTATTATATAGCTCGTAAATTGTCCCTTTTCCAAGCTGATTGATCCAGGCACACTCAGTTGTCTCTGACCTTTGCTCCATACCCTCGATTGTTCCTACTGCCCTCCTCTGAACTGTATTTCAGAGCCCCTTTTGAGCTGAGGGGACTGGAACTATATTTAGTATTCAGTGCTACTCTATAAATCTCTGGGTTGCTAATGTAATTGTGTTTTCTGTTTCATTCTCTATTTCCTTCTTAATAATTTCTGATACTTGATGTGCTTGTTTGGCTGCTACCGATAACCAGGCTGACATTTTCATGGAACTATTACAGAATAAGAATTGCTCCCAAGTGGTCATGGTCAGTTCAAAGTCCATTCCATCCATTCCTCTGCAAATGAGATTTGGATTGCTTGTCCCTGTGCTTCACTTAATTTATCTGCACAGAGACTTTTACTTCTTAATTTATTGCCCATTTGCTATTGCGAACATCTTGCAGCGTTTCATTCTTCAGCTTTCACCTGGAATAACTCTGTATCTTCCCCAACACTGCTGCCTCACTGCTCACTCCTTTTTCTAAGAAATATGAACATAGTGAACAGTGCGAGTACTAGCATAGCCCCTGACAGAACTCTACTTATGATTTCTACTTTGACAGCTGATCAGCTGTTCCTGTCTCTGCCTTTAAATCAACTATGTATCAACATCAGGAGTTTCCTCCTCCTGTTCCATAGCTGTTGGTTCTCTAAGTGCATTCAGAAAGAAACTTTGTCATAAGCTTTTTAGAAATACAGAAGATCACACTTAGAGACGCATCCACTATTTCTGATTCTGCCCTTTATTTTTATTAGCTGGTCTTGAACAGTTTTAAAGGCTTCTAGGTCCAAGACTCTTCCTTCTACAATAACCCAACAGGGAGTGGGAAAATGGGCAGCTAACTCAAGTTAAAAGCAACAAAGTAAACACAACTAATTTTGTGATTCTCATAAAAGTTAATGTTACATTCCTCCACAGTCTCTAACTTACTGGCTTGTGTTAAAGATGCAAAATACAATTTTACAAAAATTAGTCAATATAAATACATATGCTTTTTTTCCTTGCTATGGACGGCCATATTGTTCATATTTCAGTGGAAACTTGCTACAAAATTGTAAAAAAAGATGTTGAGAAACTAAACAAAGTTAACTGTGAATACAATGTAGACTTATATTCTTCTGAAACACTATACAAATCCTCATGCCAACTTCTGCTAAAGACCTAGACTTAGCAGGAACTTCCATCTCACTGACCTCGTAATGCTACAGTGCCATCATCAGAAAGCTTATTTGGATCAAGAAAAACTTTGGCATCAGCATCCAAGGAATCTTGTACATATAAAACTCGCTGGTTCTGCAGTCCTGTATTGTAGAAGTGGAAATACCTAATAGAACACAAGAGGTAAAAATAAGTAGGAGAACTCAGATTTTCAGCTAGACGAGCATGAAAAACTTGTATGAGATTGTCACAAAGTGGAAAACAAACAAACAAAAAGACAGACAAATACATAAGGCAAACACAAGCTTCAAGGCAGGGTAGGAATCCCAGTTTCCTCTGGGGCCAACAGGGATTTAACCATCCTCTTTTTTTTTGCCCCCTTAGTTTAGAGGAAGCCCAGACACCAATTTCTAGGCCTCTAAAAATGAGAGGAATCTCATCCCAGTGATACAGATTGTACAGTAGAGACTGTAGGATACATTCAAAACATCTTTTAAAAACAAAAGCTGCATTTGACACAGTTCATTTCAAACAAAGCCAAGTATACTATAAACTCTGCATAAATCACTGTTGAACAGCTCTGTCAGCCTTATCATTTATCTGTTACAAGTATTGCTACAGGTTCCCATTCCCTGTTCTAAGCTCTGTTATTCATACAGCTACCTTCAATCTGCATCCAGTGCCAGACAGATGCTTAAATGAAACAACTGAAATTTTCATCTGTATTTCCCACTGTCCCTAAAACTGTATGTTTTGAAAAAGCTGCAGAAGCAGAGAATTACAGAATTCTCTTTAGTGAGGGATACTCTTCACATCGTAAGACAGTACAGAGCTCAAAGAAATAAATATCTCTATGTAATTCATATGTATTACACTTTCCTTCTTTCATAAGACTTCTGAGTTTTACTACACAAACCCATGACTTAACAAATCAAACAGCAGCTTCACCTGGAGGAACAAGGAAATTTATGGAGTAATGTTCAAACCTACATATAAGTTTACATATTCCCTAAGACTGTGCAATATTTGGATACAATTCTGGGAACCTGGTAAACCCAGAAGGGGAAACTACACTCACAAATGCCTGACTAACAATCTGAACTAGTAATATGTTCAAATACTAACAATAATGTTCAATGAGTGACAAAATTGAAAGATTCAGAGGAGTAGAAGATACATAGTTTTCCACCTGACCATACATTTTCTAGCCAATTCCACCTCTGAAATACTGGACAATAAGCTTGGAAGCAAAGGTCAAAAAATGTGACAGACACACCACCTCCCGGAGCACTCTTCGCTTCTGGAGGTTCTACAAAACAGCGTTTCAGACACTGTCTTTAGCATCTATTCTTCAGCAGAACATTGAAGAAACTAAATTTAAGAATTTCTAAGTGTCACAGGAAGTTTAGACAGTTCTTCAAATAGAAAAGTTCCTCTCCCTGCCCCTTACTAAGTCTTACTTAACTTGGTAGATCCTTCTTGATCACCTCAAACACCATAGCACACAATTTTTAAACCCCTGTGATTTAAGTTTAGCATGTGTCAACAAACAAGAGTAATACTAAAAAAAACCCTAAGATGACATCTATTAAAATCAAAGTAAACTGTCATAAGCTAAAGCACATTAAACTCCTGGTATAAATGTTCTTCCCGGAGGACAGTGTGTTGCATCAAATTAAGCCTTATCTCTAGTGGAGACTATATTCATCACTGCCATGAACACTTCTGCAACATCAAATTTTAACAGCATTGAAGATAACCACACGCAGGCATGTTTGTACTGTACATGGAGAATGGGTCCAAGAATCCAGAGCAGTCACTGACCAGGCCTGATTCAGCATAGCTACATTTGCATGAGCATCACATACAAAATATTATTGGCCTAATTCGCTCAGAAAAGCCTTCTCCGGATGCAGCACTGCCCTAAATACCTCCATAGCTTCTGGGCTTAAACCTCACACTGACATGCTACACCAGTGACAAACCAGTATCAGCTTGGGTTCACTCCTCACAGTGTACTTTCACAAAAACCCACTCAGTACAGACTTTTCCTCCCTTAATAACAAGTACCCACATCTTCCTCACAGCATAGGACAGATAACTAAAGAGTAGCAGATTTTCCCCAGTATATGTGCAGAAATCTTAAGGCAATGAGACATCTTCTGCTCTTTCCTACGGATGACAGTGAAAACATACCAGATATGCTTGGGTGTCCACTCAACAAAGATGAAAGAAATTGAAAATACCACAAAAGACAATTTGTGTTTCACATGATTTAAGAATGGCTAGTTATAACACTATCTCTTTTTCAACTGCCAAAACAGTCTTTAGATGTTACTAAGTTAACCAGCAGTTTAATCCTTTTACTCCCTTCCTCTAGGATATTGTTAGTGTTTCTGAAAGAGGTCACAAAACTGAGTAGCAGCTTCAGTCTCCAGACCTTGGGTAACCCACAGAAGCTTTGTCTAACCACAACATTAAAACAAATAGGCTAGATATTGGAATATAGGAAGGTTTGTTTATTTCTTAGAAGACAGATCTTTTTGCATCACTTGCCTTAAGTTCTCCAAATGATTCTTCCCCTATCCTCTTCAGGTACAGGATAAGTTTTTCATGAGAGAATCCCACTGGGTATGACTAAACAAAAATCCTACCAGCTGCTCAAAGTACAACCAAAGTAAGAGCAGTGTTTTAGCGAATATTCAGAACAATATGCACATGACAGACTTGTGCTGTTTTCAGCATGAGGTGCCTTTAACTATACTGAGAGTGACAACCCCTGAAAGGAACTCCTAAAAGTTTTACTTTTAAAAAAGTCACTCTACAAAGTTGTCTGAGTTTTGATAAACTCACAAAAATTCCTATGAAAAGACAACAAAAAACCCCAAGAAGATAATATGATTGGGAACTGGAGACAGTCAAACACCTTGTGCTCTGCATCATGCAACCATATATATTAACAATGGCTTACTTTTCCTACTTCCCAACTATAAAGGAATTAATACAATTTATAATTTGCTTTGTTACTAGTAGTTGCTTTTGACTTGCTTCACATTCATCATCACCTACAAAGACATTCCTCACATACCTTTTTCCTTTCTTGAAGTGGCAACTGTACTTAGGATAATCGTAGAGTTCAGTCATTCGTTCTTTGAACAGCCCTCTGACAGGACACTGCTCGAGAAAGGGTACTGTAAGCTTGTTCTGAGCCTCCACAAATGCCTGAAAGGAAACAATCCCCCCAAAAGAGACATGAACTCAAGCAGAAACATGTTTCCCAAAGGAAACCCCATTTTCTGAAGCAATGCGTCACAGACATCTTCCCCCCATACAGGTTGTATAGAATGTTACACCTGAAGATTCTTATACATTTACATTACGGGATGCTGGGGAGGAAGTCCCCGTTAGGGACTGTAGTGACAGGACAAGGGGTAACAGGTTAACGCTTAAACAGGGGAAGTTTAGATTGGATATAAGGAAGAAGTTCTTTACTGTAAGGGTGATGAGGCACTGGAATGGGCTGCCCATGGAAGTCGTGAATGCTCCATCCCTGGCGGTGTCCAAGGCCAGGTTGGACAGAGCCATGGGTGACATGGTTTAGTGTGAGGTGTCCCTGCCCATGGCAGGGGGGTTGGAACTAGATGATCTTGAGGCCCCTTCCAATCCTAATTATTCTATGATTATGTCACAATACTGTAATAAGACTGATCTTATATCCTGAATAACTTCTCTCCATGGCATGCACTGAGGAAGCCAATGTTCTGGCCCAAAACAGCCCAGATTCCTGCCATTACTCTTAAAAAAGAGTAAAAAAAAAAAACCCACAAAAAAACACCCAAGCCTCATGCTTTTAAAAACTGTCTTTATATTTACCTAAATGGCATAAAAAAGCTACAGTATATACCCTTGAGATACCATCTTCCCCATCTTCCCTTACTTCATCACAAATATACATCACTCCAACACTCTACAATAGCTTAAGAAATATAAAGAAGAGAGTCCCTTTTGCCCACAGACAGCATTACTATTTCAAGAGTCGGAAAGGGCTGAAAGATGATACAAAACATTATGTGCACCATCTGTTCATCCTATTAACATAATACAGAGGATTAGTCCCAGACAGTATTTCCTGGAAAGGTCAAAGCACTGTCCATAGATCAGTTCTTAGTTACAAAAGGCAAGAGTACCTAATCTTGGAGAAGATAACTTTGAGGAGTCTGATTTCTTTCTCTGAGTCACAAACACATAAGGACAGTGGCCAAAAACATTACTACTCCAGCTTTTTGTATAGGCTGCCACTCCCATGGCATGCACAGAAAAAAATGGCATTCAGTTGGTGTTAGACCATTTCTATTTATAGCACAGTACATTAACATAAAATTAATACCTAAGTGTCTTAAGGGCAACCACAGCTACTAAGAAGCAGACATGCAGGCTCTTCAGTCTCTAACACAGAGCAGGAAGGATAGGACACAGTGTAAGTGGTTGATTCACTGCCAGATATCACAATGATGGCTGCAGTATCACTCTTGCACCCCAGCCTCTTTCCTCCAGCCTTAAACGCTGTCCACTCATCTCTTGCTTACACAGGTCTCTTTCCCAGTTGCTCTGAAAGATGCTATTGTTTCTACCTGTCATAAATCCGTCACACAACAAGCATATGAACACAGGACAACTACAAACGACAACAGTGAACTGCACTGCAGGGCATGACTCAGAGAAACAGCAGGGCTACAATCCATATTCCATATTTGTGTTTGACAGCTCTTCAGAAAAGCCAGCTGCTGTACAGAGTGCCTGGCGTACATTCACCAATTGCTATGAATGTTAACTCGTTTACTAATTCTTCAGGTGAAAAGAGGAAAGAATACAACATAAATCCCTTCAGCAGCATTTTACAGACATGTCACATGCTAAGAAGTGAGCACATGGGGCAAGTAGAGAGACACTCTCCCTCCCATTTGCCTTGCTGATTCAGCAGTGCATAGCCAAGAGCTGCACTACATGCCAAGCTGTGTTTTCAGAGCCTTGTTAGGCCAAAAGGTAAGGGTGAAAGTGCATTAATTATAGTCAGTCTCCACCTGAGATGTGTTTGTTCATGCCTAGCAAAGCATACAGAAACTGATAAACTTTAAACACGTGAGTGCAGAATTAGTAATGCTCTAAGAGCACTGGGCTAAGTGCTGAAACATACTAGTTTAACAACACATGGTTTGGCTACACACAAGGCAACACTCAAGGATGACATAAGAAAGCAAGCACTATAGCACTGAAAATTAACAGATTCAGAAAGCTAACAATGATGTCTTTTGGACCTTTATTCAAAATTAGACTTTACACATCAGCAAGAATCAAGTCAGGAAATGACACCTTAAGAAAAAGGGAAAAGGTGAATGCATTGCCAAAGAAAAGCAAATTTTTGCTTCTGTTCTCCATTTGAGGATCATAGCGGCATAGACAGCTTTAACACCCAGCATGGCAGCACAGCACAACCCAGTGGTAAGTAAAAACTGACATGCAGCCTTCACACACACCCCCCACCCCACCATCAGATGATGAAAGAACTTAACAAACTCTACCCAAGAATTATGTGTATCTGAGTTTGTTTTCTCCAAATGGAAATGCAAATTTTAAAGACCACATACACAAAAATCTGAGCAGCACATGCTACGCAAATAAACTACTCAAATTGTTGTGACATTTTCAGAGCAAAGATGTCTTTAAAAAACATGTATAAAACCATCCATTGCACTGAATGGGCAAAAGCACTTTCCAGTTGCATTTACTGGACAGAAACTGGCACACATCTCTTTCATGTATCAACAGCGCAATTGAAACAGTAACATTGCTGCGAAGGCATACTGCAGCTGTGTGCTACTCACTTTTAACTGCAGGGCCACATCTTAGCACATCTGCTTTTATTACTTTCATTTCATTCAAAGAGGTGACACAAACTTTTCTTTACAAACATGGTAAGAATGCACAACAGCATGCTTACATACTAACTACCGCACTCACAGCTGAATCAGTAGTAATTCTGCTTCTACAGAAACTTAATCTAGTTTTCCCCTTTCCCCTTAGCACGCACCAAAGATTCGAAGACTATTTGTAAAAGAGAATGATGCTGCTATCTGAAAAAGGAGGTAGGAATTACAGTTTTTTGAGAGAGTTCCACCGAGAAGAATCCAGCCCAGTTTGGAAACTCCGTTGTTCTTACACTTTTAAGTACAAGGTTGTACTTATGTTCAAAACGCAATACATAATTGAAATATTGCTCTACAGGAACAGGTGTCAGCAGAAATTTTCAGAGTAATGAACTCCATCCACCATGCTGAGCTAAACAGATGCCACCCAGGCTATAGGGCTAACAGTAACTGTGTAACTTCATAAGCCTATACAGATTCTTATTTTACCTGTAGAAATCTACATCTCTTGATTGATTGTAAGCATTGAACCAGGACAGAATTTGCTAGCAGAAGAAAGGACAGAATAAGGGTCTAGGTGAAAGACTGCTATGGTCTAAAAAATTGCTTATTTCCCACAAAGTGTAAAAATGAACCAAGAAGTTGAAAAGTCCCTCTAAGTCAACCCAACCTGTTGCTGGAAACTTACACAGGATATTTTGACTTTTCTCCAAAATAAACGGAGGTTTAGGATATTAAGGACTGCATAAAGAGAGAAAGCAACTTGGAGGAAGAATGGGAAGGACACAAGTCTCAAGGTCAGTGACATGAAGGCTTGAAAAGCCTACAGAGGATGCTCCAAATTCTCTGTGAAGGCTGCACAGTCATTCAACTGCCTCTACACTAGCGTCTGGTTATTTTTGATCTGGTAGGTGCAGAATGGCTATTCTGCAGGAGTTCTGCAAACTATTTCAAGAACTTGGGAGATAAAACTATTAAGAAAAGTTAGCAAGAGTGGCCATCAGCAACCTCTGCTGCAGAGCACAAAGGAGTGGATAATAAAGCAGATGAAAGGAATTTAGGACTTCAAGATTTTTACTTTTTTTTTGGCCTCTTCTATGAAAAAGCAAAATGCTTTATTTCCCTTTGTTCATTAACTCCTGGAATTTTGGAAAAATATGACATACACAAGAACTCCCTCTACTCTTTGCATCATACTACTACTGCACTGCAAAATTCTGCCAAGGCATGTGTTTTTAGAGTGTAGGCAAGTAAGATTCAACAATATTTTCATTCCACCAACATGACATCTTGTGTCTTGATTGCTGCATTTTTAGGAAGATGTTATAATCCTCCATTCCTTATTTTGCTTCCTGTATAAGCTACAACCTCTGGAGAATGAGATTCACCTCTCTCCAACTGTTCTCACCCAACCTGTTCAGTGTCATAAGAAAATTAAACACTGTCAGGCCTTGGCATTTTCTCAATCCTAACTCTTCCATAGGATCCTGTAAACCACTTCAATAGATATTTCTAAGGCCTCTGAAAGAAAGACATAACCATATCTCCCCACACATACTTTCCTCTGAATCTGGCACAGACTATTGTATGTATGTTGTTTCTTAAGGATGCCAAAATCAAAAAATCAAAATACTCCCAACTTTCCGAGTATCTAATTTTCAATGTTGTCCTAGGTTCAGCAGTAGCAGTCATTTTTTCTGGTATAGAGGACGATGGCTGAAGCACAAATACAGGGAGGCCTGGCAGACTGACTGTATCGTACTCTCTCTCCTGCTCTGAAAGACTGTTACAAGAGATGGAGCCCGACATCATGGACCAGATGAACTCAGCAGCTTTACAGGGATCGGTCCCTGCACTAAGGAATGATATCTCTCACAGTGTGTGTGTATATATATATATGTATGAAATGAGTGATGGTATATTGAAAAATGTGGCATCTGAGCATGACGTGAAGGGTATGGAATAAGGAGTGGATACTGTCCTGGGTTCAGCAGTAGCAGTCATTTTTCTCTTTCTTAGTTGCTGGTGCAGCGCTGTGTTTTTGACTTTCGGCCTGGGAACAGTGCCGATAACACTGATGTTTTTAGTTGCTGCTCAGTAATGTTTACTCTGACAAAGGACTTTCTGAGTCTCATGCTCTGCCAGGGAGGAGGGGAAGTAGGGAGGAAGCAGAGACAGGACACCTGAACCAGACTAGCCAAAGGGGTATTCCATACCACAGCACGTCATGCCCAGTATATAAACTGGGGGCAGTTACCCGGAAGGGCTACACCACTGCTCGGGTTGGGCTGGGTATCAGTCAGCGGGTGGTGAGTGGTTATATTCTCTCCCCTTATTTCCCTTATCATTATTATTATTGGTGGTAGCAGTAGTGATTTGTGTTATACCTTAGTTACTGGACTGTTCTTATCTCAACCCATGGTAGTTACATTCTTTCAATTCTCCTCCCCACCCCTTCGGGAGCGGGGGAGGGGGGGGAGAAAGAAGTGGGGGAGTGAGCTAGCTGCTGCATGGTTCCAAGTTATCAGCTGGGCTTAAACCATGAAAATTGTTAATGTCAGTGCTAGAGTTTTTCAATAAGCCCTGTTCTCAAATGGACCTTCTTAATCCACATGAGTCTTTACATATGCTGATAGATTTGTAAGAAGGCAATTGGATCCTAACTGTACAGACAGTAAGTTCTATTTGACCACCCTTTAGTTCATCAAGTTGTATTATGTAAGCACATAGATGAGAGAATCTAGAAGAAATCTCACTAATGGAAAGCCACCCTGCAGAATATTTTTAAACAGAGATCCTGCCCTCCATCATCTTTCTGACACTGTAACACATACTAGATACACACCAGTGGTTTAGATCTGGAACTAGTTATCACAAAGTTATTAGCCATTACAGAGGAAACCCCTTCCACACTGTCACCTACCACTTTCTGGCCATCACCCCTGTAATGCCCTGTGCCTTGACTATCAGAGGAACTGGATCACAGTCACACTTGTTCTTTTTCAGGATTATCTCTCAGTAAAAGACCAGTTCCAGCAGCACAGGCTAGCTATACCAGACTGCAGGCTGAAAAACACTGCAACATCTGCAATAAGAAACACTAACAAAGCCTAACTTCAGGAGAAAAATGGATTTGTCTGTTTTTTAAAAAGGGATAAGGAAATAAAAGATTCATACACTGTCACTGTAAGAAGAAAGCAAGCCAAAGGAGTTTCCTTTCTACCCTTTTTATTATGGCAATTATGGCATTTATTATTTATTATGACAAATTTAGATGCACTTAGGACAGTGGATAAAGCACTCTAAAATCAGTGGTTCCCTTCAGTGTGATGACATCATCTTGAGCATTCATATTGTCCAAGAAAAATGGATCCAAGGCCAAAACAAGGCCTTAAGTTTTCCAGATTCTTTTATCTAGGTGATACCAAATGTTTTAGTCTTTCCCCCACTAACACAAAGGTACAAAATAGTGGCATTATTGTTGGCTCCAAAAAGCCCTGGCAGGTCCTTGAAAAATACAGTACGCATGCACCTAGTCTATAAAAGAGAACCATGTAGAGACAGCTACTCCCATACAAAGAAAGGTTACCTTTGTCTGTTCACTGTCAGGATCTTCAAGCCAGCAGTATGGGTCACTTATTTTACAGCCATGATAATCCAACACCTGAATTTATAAAAGACAGTACTTTTAAAAAAGATATGCACAGATGCTATTCATCAAGGAATGACAGCCATTAAGATGAAGGGTATTTTGGAATTTCATAAAAGCAGATAGCGCTAAGAAGCAAAGAAAGAGAAAAGCAACACCTTGCTTGCACATGAGCTGTTAATATTACCATCCTTTGATGGCACCATGGCAGCAGACTTGTCCTCAGAAAACACACAGAGCATCAGGGAAATACAGAACATGAATATAAATTCCTTGTACAATATAAGACTAATAAAGTAATAATAAGAATAAAAACACCCCCTCCCAAAACAACCCCAACCTCCTCCAAATCCAGTGTCCAAGTCAAATCACAAAACCTGATTACTGGATGCACTCAAAATATGCCCTGCCTACTACTGCTACTCACAAACATATGAGTAAAGTACATACATAAACTAAAAACAAACAAACAAACAAAAAATAACAAAACACAAAAGACTAATCCACATGATTGAATTTATCTACTTCCTTCCTCCAATGCACAAAATAAGACCAGACACCTGCCGTTAGAAGTTGCATTGTTCAGCCTTTCAGTCAGCTACAAAAGCAAATACTTCAGGTTTTTCTAGTATTGGCTCCTGTTGGCAAACATTTTGGTTTAAAAGTAATGTTAGTTCTGTAAATAATTCCTGTACTCAACCCTTTGCAGAAGGCAAAGACAACTGAACCCCTTTCAGCCAAACTTCCACTATAATCCTTGCGTCTCAAGTTACTACGGATCACAAGGAGATGGAACTATTGTACAGCTGTGCCACCGTTTAAAAACGGACTACCTGCCCCTCTGCACGCAACTACAGCCCTCGTTGAGGCCTGGACTTCCTTGTCCGCAGCCGTACTGAAGCGGCGGGATCTGCACGCCGGCCCCGCGGCCGCGAATCCCGCTCCCACTGCTACCCCGTGGCCCCGGCCCGGCTCCCGGCCCGTCAGCCTGCCCCGGGCGGCGCTGAGCCCGCACACGCGAGGCGTGCCCGCAGGCACCGGCACGACGGGCAAGAATCCTGCTTCCACCCAGAGCCCGGCAGCCGCCGCGGCCCACGGCCGCTAAAAACCCCACACCCTTGACGAGAGCGCGCTGCGGTTTTAGCGGCCGAGGCCGAACAAAGCCCCGAAAGCCGAGAAAGCACTAACACCCCTCCGCCGAGGCGGCCCACCGCGGCACGGACGGGGCTGGCGAGAGAGGCTGTCCCGCGGCCGGGCCCCGCAGCCGCCACACGCCGAAGGGCTGCCCCGGCAAGCGTCCCACTCACGGCGGTCTCGTCGCGGTACACCTCGGGGTACTGGAAGGCCTGCATGGCGGGCGGCAGCGGAGGGAGACGGGAAGAAGAGGAAGATGAGGCGGACGAATTGATGCGCGGAAACGACCTCGGCGCTCGGGCTCGGGCTGTAGCGGCAGCCGGCAGCAGACGCGCAGCGCGGCCCAGGCGGAGCGGAGCCGCCATCCAGCCCGCCCCCTGCCGGCGGGCCGAGCCGCACAGCGCCGCCTGCAGGGGGCCGCCACACCGGCGCCGGCGAGCTCCTCAGAGCCGCGCGGGCGGCGCCGGGCCGGGTGAGGGGGCCGGCCGCGGACGTCTGCGCCGGCCTCGGTGTGTGCTCGCCCCGCGCGGCGCGCCCTGCTCCGGCAGCGGGGTTGTTCCGCTGTCGCCACGTGGCGAGCGTGTTCCGTCTTCCCTATGCTAAATGCGTAAAGAAAGGAATAACGGGGTTTTATTCTTTCAGCTTATTCCTCCTCTCACTCCCCTGCCTTAACAGGGTGTGCGGGGAGCTCAGGCTGTGCACTGCCGGGAAAACAGCAGCTGTTTCACGGGTGGGGGCTCAGGCTGCTGGAGGCTCACCCAAACCTCGAGTACATTTCCATTTCAAACACGCTTCTCCGCACGCTACCCAATCTCCCCTTCGCCATAAAAGCAAAGGACAAGCTCCAGCACACCAGCCTGGCTGGTGTTTGTCTTGCTCACTGCCTGTGCCAGCGGCTCTGGTCCGCGGCCTGTCTGGTGTTTCAGGGTGGGTGACCTCGGGCTCACCCACCACGTGTTTGTTTTACAATAGTGTTAGAAAACTTGCAGGCATTTTTCCTCCATCAAGATTTTCCTTCCAGGTAGTGACCCAGGGTAGCCCCATACATTGGAAACACTCAGAGGACGGGTTGTTGTTAGCCCAGCAGCGTGGCCGAGCTGCCGTTCTTCCAAATAGTCCTTCCTTCAGAGCTGCAGCAGCAGCCTTGTCAAGGTGTTCTGTCAGCTTGGCAGAGACTTCCCTGCAGCTCATCCAGGGTAAACTCATGTGTACCTGGTGTGTATGGCTCCAGCTGGAGACAAGGTTTGCACGCCATGGTATTCAGGAGGTCCATGAGCCCAAAGAGCATTCACAGTTGTGAATAAAGTAACCGCCCCGAATGACAATGATGTAAAATGTTTCAGAAATGGCAACAAGTGTTTATAGTTACCTGCTCACTTACTCTTAATGAAAAGTTGACATCTCTAATTGGGCATCCTGTGGCGAGGCTGCAGTTGGTGTGCATAGGAGGAAATAAGCCAGCCAGCCAACCATTATGAATGATGACTATTACAAAGTGACATAACTGTGTTCATCAGCTTCACTTACATCCTAAACAACACCTACA
Source organism: Lathamus discolor (assembly GCF_037157495.1). NCBI lineage: Eukaryota > Metazoa > Chordata > Aves > Psittaciformes > Psittacidae > Lathamus > Lathamus discolor. The sequence goes on along the minus strand of NC_088888.1, from coordinate 66,189,896 downwards.
CAGCTTCTTGTCTCTTGTTCCATCTGCTTTGGTCATTTTTCCTTTATTGCCTTGTTTTTTTGTTAAGCTCCTCCCTTTGCTAGGCAGGAGCACAGCTGCCCACTACACTGTACATTGTGGCACTCACAAACAGGCAACCAGCCCAGTGGTTAATGGCAATGCCCTGACACGCCCATTGCTGATAAAAGCTTGGTAACTGTCTGAGCAACTTGCTCAGGTAAATAATGGCAGGCAAAGGCTGCTGCATTTCTGTCTAGAGCTTCCTGCACAGATCATGTGTGGACAGAAATTTGCATCCATGGGAGAATTATTAGTTCAATACCTCTCTGAAGCATTCAGCTTGCCTGTGTGCCACACAAACAGTGTATATATACATGTATCTGAGAGTTTTGAGCATCCTCAACTGCAGATTCACTTCATACACAGCAAAGGCCTTGCATCTGATTCAGAGCTGCAGCTTACCTGAAGAAAACCACTTCCAGCCTCAGGATGTTGTCCAGGATGAACGCATTTCACATTTGTCAAGAATTTCTTGATGTTTAGCAACTCAGTCAGGGTTGTGAGTAGCTGTGACTGAGCAGCCTTACATCCACATATCCTGGGCATTTCCATAATGGCCCCGTGGACCAGCTTCAGGATGCTGAAGCAGTCCTCCTCGGGTGTGCTGGGCACAGGGAGAGATTCCGGCCTGCCGGGAGAGGGCAGCCTGACTGCAGCCGGCACACATGAGCGCCAGGAGGTTTTCAGGCTTCAGCAGCCCTTTCAATCCAGGGCACGGTAATTCCTGAATGGGTTGGCAAGCACCCAGTAATCCAGTAATTATCCATTACTATACCTTCCAATTCATCCCGGATACGGAGGAGGCGGGAATATGCAAAGAAACCCAAGTACGCGGTTGTCCAAGATAAGATCTTTGGGCCTTTATTTTACAAGCAGTAATTTTCTTTCAAAGGTGAGCACCAGGGACAGAAAGTGAATTTTCTCTTTACTGTAAATTTCTCCTTTGAAGGTGGAGGCAGGGAAGGAAGACACACTAACAGCAGCAAAAGGAGCAAATCTACGCTGTTTGATATTTTCTTATCAGAAAAGCAGTTATGCAGGTTACATAGTGTTTAAACCACTGCCCAAAACAGTTTTTTTCTTACCAGGGACCATGCACCCCCTGTACAAATGAGATGGAGTGTTCAATGTGCTGTCTGTTAGCAGAAATACTTATTATGAAAGGTGTAGCAATCTTCTCCTTTTTTCAGTATGTTTGCTTAACACAAAGTTAAAAGTGGTTAGTAAATATTTGAAGCTTATCTTAATTGTTTGGTGCTATAGCAACAAGTAAAATTCTATTAAATTGTTACTTTTTCTTGGGCCTAATCAACCCCATAGAGTTCAGATATGAGATTTGCTGAATTTTGAGGATAACCTAGTGAGTAAGCAAAACAAATTTCTTCCTGTATTTGGGAGGGGAAAAAAGTTTGAAAATCTCTCTGTAATCTTTGTCATCTTACTGCATTCTCATGTTAGCATGAATTCGATCATTTCAAAAACAGATACTGGTCTCTGCTGATATTAATTGTGCTGATCACCCAGTCATTGGCAAATCTCTTTCAGCTTACTCAGCATGTCCAGAATGACTCACTGCAAGTAGTGTCTTGACTCAGTAGGAAGTGACTTCATAGTCCTTGTCAGGGAAGATCGGACAGAAAATCTAGCAGCAGATTTTGGTTTTACCTTTCCTTTTCGTCCTTTCCCCAGCCTTACTCCACCATTATGACTTAGCAATGACTGGAAACTTTTCTGAGATAGAAAGAAGCCTGATCTCTACCTTTACTCTTGTTTTCGTATATCTGTTTTTTATTCCATGTACCTAATTGTAAGACTGTTCAGACTGTTCTGCTGTTCAGATATTTATCAGCAGGTGTCAGCAGAACCTCAGTTTTTTACAGTCATGAGCTGTGCTGAGGTGTACAAATAACTCGAGTTTCAGAGGAATGTGACTCTGAAAGTGTCTGTCCTGCTGAAATTCTGTTTCGAAAGCACTGACTCAAGAGCCTAAATCCTGTTGATTTCGTGTGAATCTTTGATTCCTAAATTATGTTCATCTACTATACATAATAATTATGAAAATCGTGTATTGTTTATGGATAATTGAAGGGTTGCTTGTTTTTTTAGGCTGAATTATTAAGTGGCTTACATAACAAAATAGGTTTTTGTTATCTCAGTTACAAAAACTTCTACCTGATGTAGGTCTGGTCAGTATTTGAAAGTACCATCAGGCAAAGTAATATTTCATTGTGGTAAATTGCTCTGCGCACCATGGGACATGATGGGTGCATTTAAGTCAGTGTAATGATACAGAATCCTGCTCTGACTTGCCCTGGGGTTGTGCATTGGTGTGCTTACACTGCTGGTGCTGTGAAGTCAGTTAAGCGATGTAGTGATGTCCACATGGGGAGTTAGTATGGAATAGCAATTACAAAGTAGTATTTCAAAGTATTGGAATAGCAATTACAAAGTAGTATTTCAAAGTATTTCATCAGGGAGGCAAGCTGAACCATAACTATGATATGATAAATATATATAAGCTGATGTATGAGTATCAATACAGAGATCATAATATAACTACACCAAATTAACAGTAAATTTGTTTTGAAGGATTTTTTTTGGGGGGGGGGGTGGGGGGGGCAGGTGAAAGTTAAGGTGTTTAGGCTCACCTTTTCCTCCTCTAGTGACCTTATCTGTGAAAAGAAGAATGTAAAAAATTCTAATCCTAGAAGAAGCTGATGACCACAGTTTTTAATTGATGCTCTGGTTTTATTCTTCAGTTTTTAACTGAAAACAATTGGCCATTAGAAGAAGGATTTCTCAAATACCAGAGGTCACATAGGGAAAACTGGGCCCTTATGTCCCTGCATAGATAGTCAATACTCAGCTTTCACTGAATTTGGTGTGATTGGTTCTTTTAATAAGTTATCAGGGAGGCCCACAGTGTTTGCAAGGTTAGGTGCTGTCTACTTGTGCACCAGATCATTGTGTATGCCTGACACCTAGGTTACACTTACTCCAGCATTTCTGGAAATGTATCTTAATGTTATGCAACTCAGCTGGGACCCCTATGAACCATTTATTTTGCTGTTCTTCTTAACAAGGGTATTGCAGAAAAGTTAGAAGGGTTTGAACTTCCCTTGCTACATGGCATTTAACAGGGGAAAGGGTGTGACATAAAGTCCCATGACAATCAATAGAAGTTTTTCTATCTAGCTTTTTCCACTACTGATTTCACTGATCTCTGAATCAACCTGTCTTCCATCTCCTCCCATCAAACATCGTTCTTCAAACAGAACTACTTTTATAAGCATAATTTTCTGTCTAATAAAAAGTTACTAATTTTTTTTGTGGAGAAAGATAGCAAAACCATATTAATAAAATTGTAAGAGAAGCGATTTTTTTTGTGTGTTTGCTTTTAGCCTTTCTGAACTATTTTTTTGTTGTATGCTGCAAAATACATTTTTTAAGATGATTCCTGTCTTCAGGCATCAAAACCAACTAAGATAACCTTTATATTGAAAAAGATGACGAGATAAATAATTCTTACATGGCAATATCTGAAAACAGAGATAAGTGTGAATTGGAAGGAGACTTTTTATTCTTTTCAGTTCTGAAAATGTAAGGGTAACAATTTTCTTGCTTTGGATGAAATCTTCTTCTTATTGAAGTCAGAGGAAGTTTTGCCATGATTTCAAGAGGGTAGGAATGTCACCCCTAATCTTGGCAGCAAGCAAAACAGAAAGCAGCTTCCTGTTAACAGCTTATGACTTGTTGACAGAATTTGGAATACACTAAATGTAGTGAAACTGATATATTTTTCTTGGAAAAGAAAACAATTTTAGCTCATTTTAAAAAACTCCACATCTAGAAATATCTTCTTCGGCAGTCATCATGTACCCGTATTTAATACATTTCGAATACATGTGTTCAAATGGCTTAGAAATCGAGCTTTCTATTGTACTTCAGCAAACATTTGGTTTGTGTTATAACACTATAGAAATGATAGATCCCTGCAGAAAAAAATAAACTTTAGAGTGAGAGCACCAGAAATGTGATTTCAAGCAAGACTTACACATACCATTGAGAATAACTTCTCAATTCATTGGGGGGGGGGGGGGGGGGGGGGGGCGGCGGGGGAAAGAAAAATATATGCAATTCACAGAGCACTGAATCTGAAATTCAAACTACATTGGGCAATGAGCAAGGTTATCACACACGGTGGAGTTCTAGCCACCCTGTTGTAACAATTCATTTAAAATATTGCCGCTGCAATTCCATAATGGAGACAAAAATAAGAAAAAATTTTCAGTTCCTAAATGTTAGAGATGCTCAATGCATTTGTGATTTAATGTTTACAATCAAAGTGAAAAAAACCCACAAAACAACACTCAGGGGCCTGGAGAAAAATAATATGATGTTACAGGTCATTGTGCATGTAACACTTGCAGCAACATGTTTTTTTTGCAGACAGTGTGCAAAAGGAAAGCTCCTGGGGAAATTCTGAAGGTGCACAATGGCAGGGTGATGTATATTTCTACAGAGAGTTCCTCCCAGGTTGGCAGGGCAGTGTAGGAAAAGGACGTTATTGGTGTGAAAGGTTTACAAATGTGCCGTGACAGCTGGTGACGGTTGTCAGAGATGGCAGCAGGGCTGCAGTCTGCACGGATGAGAATTACGTTATGCTTGATGATAGGGGAGCTGGTGGGAAGATGGGATGAGAGAGGAAGCCTACTTGAAGTTGTGGACATGAAGAAAAGAGCAGGAAATGGGCTCTGTCAAAGCAGGGAGAAACATCTTGTTGTGAAAGGATGAAAACTGGACTGGTAATTTTGGCTCTATGGAAGTCTGAAGAAGGTCATAGCTTTGAAGTTTTATGTATCAAGATTTACACAGAGCCTTGATATGAAAAGCCGAAAGGGAGAAAGTCCCAGTCTGAAGGTGGTGAAAAGTTCAAGGCCCAGGCAGCAGATGGGCCACCACTGCAGATGGGCAGCAGTGGTGTTAGCCACAGTGACTGGAAGAAGCAGCAGCAAAGAGAGCTTAGAAGACGGATTAAGGCTCTGGTGAGACATACTGAGCTTGAGCCGATGTCGAGACATTCAGAGGGAAGAAGGCTGAGCTTTGGGCTTGGACAGAAGGGAGCATAAGGGTGGATTTGAGTCATCAGCATGAGAAGTTTGTCTTGTGTTTACAGACCAGCTTCCCCGGGGAGGAGATGCCCTCTCCAGAGGGAGGAGGGAAGATGATCAAGGACAGAGCCCTTTGGAGCCCACAGAAAGCTGTAGAAAAACAAAAGCGCGTTATTCTCCTGTTCCAGCATGTGATTTGTTGACAAGAAAAGCTTTTTATAACTAATTTTAAATCCTACTATCAAAACTTCTGAATACACAGATTCTAATGCAGTATGGAGCTGGTACAGAAGCCCTACATGGTTTACTGAGTAAACAGTCATTTCTGGAGATTAATTTGAAGTTTCTTAAGTTACAACAATATTACTGAAAATGAATGCCTGTTATGTATTTTGTTATTCCCTGCTCCAGGAGGAGTGTGCTGGAATTTCAGAGGAACAGAAACTTCAAAGGGCTGATGCATATTAGAACAACCTTAGTATTTTTCTCGAAAAAAATTAATTTTAATGAAATTTTTGCAAGCTTTTCTTTTTTTTTTTTTCATTTACTTTTTAATCTATAGGGTTTCAAATTTTGTTAGAAAATGAGGGGAAGGAGAAATTGAGACAAATTTCATAAAAATAAATTCCTTTTCTGAACATTTTTATTGGATGTTCTCCAGTCTAGGCAGAGGAGGCATCCTTTTCACTGACTGGAACAGGTTCCTGAGCATGGCCAGGAAACATGGAACAAATCAGAGAAATTGCAGGAATAAGTAGGGCATATTGGGTGGCAGAAAATTCCTTAAAAAAATCCTCACAAACTTTCCTCTAATTCATTGAATCTAATTAATCTTACTAATTTTTATCTCTTGGTGCGAGTCCTATTCTAAACACAACACATGCCTGAGAGTCACCAAAAGGCACAGAACAAGGTAGAACAAGGCCTCTGCCACATAACTTTACAGATGAACTATTAAATTATCTGGTCAGAAGGATCCTTCATGCATCTTGGGGAAAAATTTTCAATTAGCATTTGTGCTAAGTAACAGTAATATGTCTTGTTTCCCCTTGCCCCTTTCTTCTCATATGCAGTGGTATTCTGAAATTAATATCCAGCAGCCATTTCTGACGTCTAGTTTCTGTAGATCCCACAAGCTACTGCTGCAGGTTATTTGATCCATTACAAAAATTATTTAACTATCTATGGTTAAATATTCTAGAGGAAATAGAAGTACTTGGGAAAGAAAGGAGAAAAAAAGCAAGAATTAAAGACTGTGAGACCACATCTTCTTCTGCAAGAAGGGTCTTGCCTGCCTGGTAGACTTCCTTTGATGTCTAATTACGTTAGACGTTAGTGTTGTAGTAGTCAGGTTTTGATCCCTAATTATGTCAGATGTTATGTTGTTGATGTTAGTGCTGTAAATAACCCCTCTCTGAATTTACTAATTAAATCTCTTAATATTATTCATTCCCTTCTACCAAAACTTACTTCAGTAATTAAAAATATGATGGTAATTTATTCTGGCCTTATGACCATTTTGTTCAGATATTTATTTAAATAATTGTATTTCATTACAACCTCACAAAAAATTTTCCTCTTCATTTAATTAGAGATGTCTGTGAAAAGCCAAGAGGTATTTGGAGTTAGGCTGTGTTTGTTCACTTTATGTATGCCCTTACTCTTGCAAACTTCAGGGTATTTACAAAGGGGTAAAGGGTGTTACTTGTTACCACACAAAGTAAAACTTGCAAAGTATCTGAATTTGCTTCATGATAAGCACGTTATCTAAATCTTGTAAGCACTAAAGAGATCAGAGAAAGAAATGTACCTTTCTCTTGTGTAATGCTACCTGGATTTTCTTTTTGTCTTGTAGGAGACTGGCATGTTGCTGTAAACCAGCCTTAATCACCTGTGCACTCACTGCCTTCACCAGTATCACTGCTGCTCTCAGTATTATACAAGACAAAACTGCAGGGACATAGAAATAGACATATTTCTGCACAGGTCTTAGGATTTCTTTTTCATCAGAGCTAACTAAAGGTTTCTGCCTTCATAAAGTCTTTGTTCGTGCTGGCAGGTCACGATTCAAGCTGGCAGGTTTCAGCCGGAGACACATCGGGGCATCAGATAATTAGAGGGAATAACAGACTTGGCCCAAGGCTCAGCTCTTTGATAAAAATGCAGTAAATTTTGTAACTCTGCCCCTACACCTACCAAAGAAACTGGACCGGCCTTCTAGCTTCAGGATAATAGACCTAACAGCCTCATTTCCTGTAGGGTGATGGAAATAAATCAAGCCAGACCCCCTTGTTCCAGGGAGTGGAAAAGTTGGCAGTCTTCTCCAAAGGAACCAAACAGAACTAGTCACTTGGTCCCAAACACAGGAGAGCTCTTCCTTTTCTTCTTGCAGAAGAGCAGAGAGCTGAAACCATGGCTGACTGAGTTAAATTAACTCTTTTTTCTTCCCTGGATGCTGCCTAATGTGCAAGAAAGACACTGTGCCAACCCCTGGGCTGGAACAGGCAGTTTGCCTGCTGAGGCATCCGCTTTCTCCAGCCCACCACACCTGGGAGAGTTTGAGCTCCCCTTATTTACTCCTGCTAACTTCTCCTTTCTGGGAGTATTTGCTCACCAGCAGGGAGAGGGACTCAGTGATCACAGGCAGTGCTACACCTGAACCTGAGACTTCACATCTCACCTAAAAAGAGATTTGTTCGTATCTTCCCCACTGCCATCCAACCACTCCAATCCCCTTCATAATCTCTCTCTGAATGGTCAAGATCAGGCTTGGAAGGACAATGTGGCGATGATGAAGAGGGTCTTCTTCCCCCAGCTCACTGGGAGTCTGCCTTAGAAACCACCCAACCAGCACATGGCTCTCATGGCTGCACTAGTCCAATGGGTGTGCTCATGCCTACAGGCAGGTGTCCTGTGGTACTTCATGGTTCTTTCACTCCATCAGGCTCTTGCCTTTCCTTACATACATCTGAAGGACATGCTCATCACCTGTGAGCAGACATCTCATGATACTTTATGCTGTGATAGAGTAAACTACTGAAGATCCTTCTCCGGTGACTCAGCAAGAACCCCACCTGGTCTAGGAAAACAGAGAATTCTGGAACGGCACCACTGGAGGACCATCAGCAGGTCTGTGATCCAGCCTGAACCTACAAAGCAGGTGACGAATTACTAGCAGGAGTGAACACAGAACCAGTTTCCAGCCCATATAACTAAACCTTTCTGCCAACATCCAAGTTAACTCTGCAGTGGAGGCAACTTGCATTGTTTCATTACTAATCTTGCAGAATTTCATGCTCCCCAACATGCATGCTCTGAAAGTCCATTTACCAGTACATGGCAAAAAATGACTAGTCCCATGAAATCAGGTCTGCTTCTCCCTTTCCTCTGCCTTTGCATACCTGCACAGTCAGCATTTACCTCACATAAAGCTTGAAGATCTTTCTCTAGATTTGCTTTGCTTGCTTATCAGTCTGAAGAGTTAGTACTATGCAAAGTTAAAATCTGTTGAGCACAAGGGCATTTGACCCTGACCACAACCTGCTGTTCCTTTAACAAACAATTAAGACATTCCACTTGTGACTAAATTTGAAAGCAAAGCCCAGAATTAATCTGCTTGTTTTACATAGGGATATAAATAAGAACCAGCCCAGCCATTGCCCAAGAGATAAGCCAAAACTTTGTGGTTCAATAAAAGTTCAGTCACTTCCGTAGTTTCTTAGGCAGGATTTGTTGGGTCTTTATTTAGGGAATAGGGTATTAATTTATGGAAAAGGTCTTTATTTAGGGTTTTTAGGGAACACAATGTCCCCCTGAAGCTTGGAGTGTGTGTCTCATTTCTGTCTGAGGAAAGGTTTCCTCTGGGTGTGAATGATACTAAAAGAAAACAGCATATCCAAATCCATTCTTGCCTAGCACAATATTTCTGTGGGATTTCTAGTTCAGGTGTGCAGTAGCAACAAATAAAGTAGTTATAAAGGCACCTGCATATTCTGCACTATATGTATCTATCCCATGTTTTGCGAGAAGATAATGCAGTAAAAAAATCTCAGCATTTGAATTGGGCCAGTATAAAACAGCTTAGCTTTTAAAAAACATAACAAGAAAAAAAAGTGTACCAAATTTTCAAGTAAGTGGCAACTTGCTTGTTGAATTTTGTTAAAATGGTAAGGATCTTATATAAGATGGTATCTTAGATCCTTCAATAAACTAAGGAAAATATATCTTCTAGATGTTCATATATTTCTATGTTACAGTTTTGGATCATGTAATCTAGAAAAGTATAAAAGAGTTTCAGTGCTCTATCTAGGTAAAACTGTTGTAACAAAACTACATATATCAGAACTATTAAAGTAGCTTTTTAGCATGAAAAGTGTGGCGGAGAAGTAAATGGAAGGAGAATTTTGGCTCAGCTTAATACTGTGAAGTTAACAAAATCAGTGATAAAGCTATGAGATCATGGAAAGTGACTATACCCATACATTTTTTGAGGAGGTATGGAGTGCAGAGAGTTCATTTTTCAGTGTTTGTAGATTGAAGATTACATATTAACCACTAACCTAACTGATAAGTCTATGGACAGAGTCCACTTTTCTATGTAATATGGCCTCACTTGTCCCATGCATAATGTTTTATGAGAGCTCTAAAATTTATGCTCACAGTGGGTTTTTTTCAATTTATTTTCCCTGTAGGTCAATAGGGCCTTTCCTAAAGGATTCAGCAAAATATCTGAGGATTTTCATGTAGATAAAATGAAACATTTTGTGAAAACTGCTTTAAAGAGGAGTTTTACTTCAAAATAGCAAAGTGATCGAGTATTCCCATTACTGTTGCAAAATGAGCTTGGAGGAGCACGGCTCTGCCTAAGAGCTGCACACTGCAGCCTATCACTGCACCATAAAGCCAAAATACTTCGAAGTGTTTAAGTACCTAACAAGTATGATTTCAAAAAGACTAGTTGCATGAGTGTTCTCTACGTAAAATCAAGAGCAGTAGCAAGGTCAAGGGAATTTCATGATGTTTCTGGCACTTCTTTTTGAGAGGTACTTCCTCAGAGTAGCAGAGAGATTGTTAATTTCTCTGGAGTTGCTTGTTAGTATTCTATTTTATTAGCAGAAGAAGGTAAACACATTTTTACAGCGATTCTTACAATGGTAAGATTTTTGGAAACGAAGGAAGCTTTCATACAACATATTAAAGCTATGTTTCATGGCAGTATCAGGAATGTCCAATGAAAGTCAGAAGATGCATTTATTCTGTTATAACAGGAAAAAATATAAGTATACAATAGTATGATTTTCTTTCAAGTTAAAATACTTTGTGTCTCATGCTACAAGTGAATGAAAATTGTTTAGCCATTATGGTATTTCTCAAATGAACATAGCAGTATCGATATTGAATTCTATTGCCCTGTAAATCCATTGTGATAGGTTTTTTTGCAACCTTATGTAAATCAAGTAAACACATTCTCTTAATTAACAAGTGTGTAATTTTATTTTTGCATTTGTAGCATTAACAAAACATTAATTTTTCAGCTTCATTTTTTTATGTTTCTTTGTCCACAGACATGCTATGAAAATGTTTCAAACACCATGATGTTGAGATTTGGCATATTTTGATGTTGGCATATTTTATTAACCATACATTTCAAATTTATATGTGCCGACTGTTTCAAACCTATTTCATAACTAATACCATGATATTTCAGCAGTCTTTCCAAAACAAATCAGCTGACTGATTGCTCCCCCCAAATTTCTGGTTTCCCAAGAAATTTCAAATTGACACTTTTTCTACAATGAAAACAAAATATCAAAATGTAAAAATATTTGCCAAAAAAAAAAGTTTTATTTTGCAACTAGAAACAGTAATTTTGTTTTGGAGTAATTTTAAAAATGCATTTCTTTTCTGTAAGACGTGAGGAATATGTTATGTTTTCACTCAACTGAGGCAACAGTTGCCTTTTTGAAGAACTTCAAAACCTTTAGAAGGTTTTAATTAATGTCAGAGAAATCGTATCTTTTTGATTTCCTGAAACTCACTTTAAAAGGCAGATACTATCTTATTTAATTTTTGACTGTTTTGAGGAGGTTCCTAAAGATCAGAAAGTTTAGAGGTCAGCAAAATTATCTGACCCTTAGCAAGTGAACCCCTAATTATTCCAAACGACTGAGGCACCAGGGATCTGGGGTCTTCATTATTCTCTGAAACACTGTGTTCCCACTGAGCTCTGTTGAGAGATCCCTTTCCTCAATCAGCTCTTTGCCTGCCCGTCAATTCTATACTTTATATCCTAGTCTTACAGATAACACAAAATCTGTCAAATGAAATATAAACTTGATATTTGTTATCATATTGTTTTACCACAAATGTCACAGTGCATGTTATACAATTGTAAAATAGCACAAGAAAATATTATAGTCCCCTTCCAAAAACGAGGCTGCCTGAAGCCCTCAGACACTGGCAATGTCTTTTCAAAACCTTCAGGAGCATGATCCAAAGCCATCTCAAGCTAATAAGATGTTTTCCACTGACTTAAAAATGTAATTCATCATAGTACAATACATGTTGCATGTTAGAAAGCAATAGGTGCATTTTACTTTCAGACCTTTTATGGAGTTGTGGTTTTGTTTGGTTTTTTTTTTTTGTTTTGTTTAAACAAGAAGTTTAAAGGCTAGTTCCAAAGTCCACAGGTCTCAGAAGGCTGAATCAAGCTGTAAGTTCTGTTCTGTGCGTATTAAATATTTTACCAAGGTAAAATTAAGCTCAGAAATCCTCCCATTACTTACCTAGCTGACTAGTTTCTCCCTCATCTGCCCTTGCCCCTCTGTTGAATGTAGGATGAATGGTTGCAAAGAAAGATCTTTGTACTGAGATGTGTTGTTTATAGTTAGATTTAGGGACTGTGATCTGTGCTCCTAAACTGTAATGAATAATGTTACAATAATGCAAAAGTTTCAGGCTCTGTCCAGGAGCTCTGCTTGAGTTAAACATGACATTATTCTACTTCTGCAGTGCTGTACACCTCAGTGAAATGGTTTAGCCTTAGTATAAAGAAACAGCTAGGTTTTTGTCTTTCACCCATTTTTATTGCAGGTTCCTGTCTTTTAACTTCAATTTGTATGGCTGTGCTGTCTGCTGTGTGGCAGTATCCCCACAGGACCCTTTGTTTCCTACCTTTGAAAACATTCAAAACAAACAAGACCCTTTCTCTTCCTATAGACAGCATATGTAATATTAATGGCTATCTACCTGCGATAAGCAGACCAGTATCATTTTACATGACTTGAAAGGGTTATCCATATCGTCAAGCACAATTAACTTGTCTTACTCTCACAAAATGGGCTGGGGGAGGTAACTAAGAGGCCATACTTCTTCACATACCTCAGAAAACAGTTCCAGGACAAGGGGATAGCGAAAAGGTACAAAAAGCTTTGAAACAACAAGCACAACAGGCTTTTTATTGAGATCGCAAGAAGCTGTACTGCACCTTCTGCGGTGCCTCTGTATTTATTCAATGGAAATGGTCAATGACATACAAGTTTGAACAAGTCTAGCTGCCAGATTTAACTTGCTATTTATCCCACTTTTAAAGAAAGCAGACTCTCTAAAAATTTTCTGGAAAACAGGGTGAAAGTTGTTTTGAGGATATATTCAGTCTATAATCAAATGTGTCCTGAAATCCCACAGAACTTGCACTGTTTATTTTTTGTTTTGCAGCCTACCTAGATCAGAAGAGCAAACAAAGAATGAATGGTAACTCCAGTTCTCTGAAGGAGGCTTTCTCATTTTATGTACTAGGTCTTCCTCAGTTCTCAAAACTAGTGAGTTTAACAAGGATCATGCTTTGAGGAGAAAATCTCCAGGTAACAGACTGTGTAGAGAAGGATGTTTGTAATTTAGCATGTTAACATGTTAGATGTTTGAGTCAGCACTGAATCAATGTTCCAGCTGATGTTTAGGGTAGTGCTACACTGCTGAAGATGCTGTGATTCAGATGAAATTATGTTGACCAATTGAGCTGTGGAGAATTGCATAACACTTGTGACAATAACACAGCTATTAAATGTGTGACGTGATCAAATGTCGTATCAAAGTATTGGTTTAGCCACATACATTATTTCTGCAATTACATGGAATATATTTCACTTCCTGTCTTAAATAACTGGGTACTATCACTCCCAACAAGGTGCTGAGTTTCAACAAAAGAATGACTGACTGCCAATGGTACACCACTGTATCTTTTAGCGTTTTTTCCAAAAATGCTTTAGGATCCTCGATTAATCCTTAATTTTAGGTATTAATAACATGGCAAGTTTGAATATGCTTAATCTTTTTATGACTGATGTAATAAACTTTATAATGCCAATTATTTTGTTTCTTTTCCCAGTTTAATATAGATATATATGGAGAGATGGCTAGAAGGAAGTTAGTCTTTCTTACTCAGATATAATTTGAAATACAAAAATAATTGAGGAATGCCTTTTTTCCCATATTTCTACAAAACAAAAACTGTAAAATTTCTAGACTTATTCATTAGAAGAAAGGTGGTTTGAAAAGGAAGAGAAAGTTTTCCCGCATAATTTCTGTCCCTTTTAAATTATTTCCTTATGATGGAATCATTTCTATGTGTATTTTCCCCTTGATAAGAAAAGTTGGAAATGGTTCAGACTTCCACTTTGATTTCTATCACAATGATTAAAGATAAACTGGCATATTTTGGTGAAGAAATTGAAATGTCCTTTCCTCTTGCTGTCCTGTGGTGTCAAATTTTTGCCAGCTCCATGCTGCGTGAACACAGCCTGCTTGAATAATGGGGAGGTTCACAGGGGCTTAAAATAGGAAGCTGTGGAAAGCGAATATTGTCCATAAGGAGAGAGGAGTTGCAGTGAGGGCTGTCTCAGAGTCCTGCTGAAGATGGACCAGCTCTGTCGGTGCTTGCAGCCAACGGCTGCTGTAACATGAAGCTCATGAAAGGTCAGCGGCCGCACTCTGTAGTCTGCTCTCTGCCTATCTGTGCCATCTCTTGAAATAACAGTGACTTCCAAGACTCCTCCACCTTCTTCCCTCTCTGGCCCCAGTATCCCCTCCCTCCCTGATCCTTCTCTGGCACACATCCTTCAGCGACACTCTCTCTTCTTCCTTGAGCTTTTCCTGTTGTCATCACAAAGACCTCTATGTCCTTTATTGTATTGTGTTCTCTCCTTGCAAGGCTCAAAGGCTATCTCTGGCTCCGGAGATAAAGTCACCACTAAGAGAAGGATGGAGATTCAATTTAGAAAAAAACAAAAAACAACCCAACAAGGGTTAAGGAAAAGGAATACACTGGTGCCCTGTTTAGGGGACAAGTCCACTGCTGCTGGAACTTAGGTAAATTCAAAATTTGCCTTTAATCATCTACTTTCTCGTTATTGTACCCAAACTTTGTGGATTTCCTGAACAATCTATTTATGACCTGTTCCCTTGAAACTTGGAAGCAGTTCATTTGAGAGAAGCTTCCATATTACTCTGCCAAGAGAATTACCAAAATAGACCTGCGGCATTGTTATTTTTGAGGATTCATTAGTTTGTTTATTTTAGAGGGATTTTTCTGTTTGAAGCCATTTCATCTTGGTGACAATGAAAGCTGAAGGAGGTGTTTTAAGTAATAAAAAGTAACTGTTTCTGTTTGCAGCACAAATTTCAGAAGATATTATTACAACTGCATAGCTGATAGAATGAGAGTTCGCACTGCTGCTATAATATGCTATTATGTGGTATATCAGGTATTAAAAAATTATGTACTGTACTAAGAAATTTCACTAGCCTGGAATTTGGGGAAGAAAAGTAATCTGGTACATGCTCTTAGGACATAAAGTCCTGCTTAAATTCCCTTCTGAAATGAGGAAACTGGCCTGGCAGCAAGAGCTCTACCTGGGGTTGCAGGGCATGCATGGTTCCTTTTCCCAGGGGTTTTCTTACAGATGTGCCAGCAATGGGGTTTTTGCTGCTGAGAGTTTTTGCCACTAGTGAGGCCTCCTTGACCGCCACTCAGGTGGGGCCACAACCCGGTAACTGGCAGATGTGGGGGGGCACCAGCTTTGCTGATCACAGATACCAGTCCTGAGTCCCGTGCAAATTAAACAAATATCTGCAGAGAGACGCACGTGTTGGGGCAAGAAGCCGAGTTCCTTGTCTCGACTGCTTTTAGGAGTGAGAGTGCCATGTGCACTGTCAGACCACCACACTGATGTCATTGAGGTGTAATAACCTCTTCTCTCCCTTGTTTTGCTAAATCCTTTTGCTGCAATATAGCTTAAACACGGAAAAATCTGCAGCACCCAGATCATGTGCTTACCCAAGGAGTATTTTGCATTTGGAAAAAAGCAAGCAAGCAAGCAAACCAGGTAAAGTTTATTAACATAATAGAAATATGATGAGCAGCACACAGAAATTTACAGACTTTATCATTAACTGTTCCCATTGCCTGCTGAAATATTTGGCCAGGATCTCAAAGGGAAGTCAGTTATGATTAGTTAAATAAAGAAGGCAGTAGGGCCTATTTATAAGGAAGGTATTTGTAGTAACATAGATGGAAAATGTTTCTAGGACTGACAGATTATTTCTAAAAACTTCCATGCAATGTGCCACAATGCTGCCAGTGGATCCAAAAAGACATGTCAGCTTAAACAGACAGATCAATTACAGTAAACTCTCAAAAATCTATGCTGAAGCTACGTTACAATTCAGAAGCACCCTTGTATCCACTCTACTGAAGACACCAAGCCTTTCTTCCTCAACCCTGGAGTACCTGCAGCCTACTTTAGGACTAAGCATCTAAGGAGTGCTCTGAACACATACTAAGCACCTTTGTAAAAAATACTGTACATATACAGGTTGCCTTCTCAAACAACCTGGTACCTATTAATCAGCATCTCATTTGCATTGCTTGTTCTTTAGTTTACTTTTGAAGCTCCTAACACCCAAGGCAAATCTCAGCTCAAGACTTAGAGAGGTGATGTGTTCTTCCTCACTTGTGAAAGAAAGTTCCACTGGGGGACCTCCGAAGTGAAATTGCCACAATTTCATTAGGAAAACATGTATTCCTTACTCTTAACAAATGCATAGACATGTGACTATGCTGTAGTCAAACACCATTAGACAAACACACCTCTTGTAAATCTGGAGGAGTTATATGTCATTTACAAGCTCATCTTCTTGAAAATAATACTTTAGATCCAGGACAAGTTACTTTTTCAATAGTAATTTCTCAAAATTGTGGATTATTCCACGATTCCAATGAATAGATGTGCTTATAGGAATATGCAGGCATTTCTATCTCCTAGACCCTTGTTTAGCATTTAAATCTCCACTGACAGAAGTAGTAGGATTTCAGGTAAATTAATTAAACTGATATCTCACTTGAGGAAGTCCTAATTTTTATATCTCTTTCACCTTTCTTTTACACTATTACTACCAGAATAGCCCATTTATTGGACAGGTCAAATTATGAATAAAGAGTGATTGATTTGAAATAAAGCCATGATAGAAATAGTGTGATTGGATGGTGTTGAAGTCACAGTGAATAATTTTCTTGGCTTTAATAGATTGATTTGGTCCTGCTCATCCTAAATGACAACACAGCCACTTTTCTGTCGTCTCTGGCCACTGAAGAGTTTCCATCTAATCACAGTAGATGATGAATTGGCTTTGCTTATTTACATCCTATGGTGTCTGAGAAATATCATAAATTCCACCAACTTTCCTTGCAGGGGCCTGGCACATTGAGGCCCCTTTCTTGGACCTTGCCTGCTCTACAGTATTCACTTATATTTAGAACAGAACTGAGAAAACATTTTTCAGCCATTGAAACAGTGGGTTCTGAAATAGCCTTCCTATAGAATTCTGGAAGAAATAATCCAAAATTACTTCTAAGATAAATTTATGGATAGGATTGTATGGCAAGATACAATGAACCCAGTATACAGATTAATGTTTGAGACATCGGTCTTTGTCTGTTTCATATTTGGACCTGCTGATCAGTAATGAAAGTACATGTGATCTCTGTTGTTCATGAGATGAGTTGTGTCACATTAACATAAGGCTTCATGTTTCTGCTGACCACCTGCAGAGACCAAAGACTTTTTCTCTCTTCTTTGATATTAAACTAGGCTCCCAATCTGTTTTTAAAATAATTTCATCTTGTTCCTTCTGCAGCAATAAAAGTAATCTACAGCAAGACCAAGGATATCATGCAGATGTGCTGGGGCTCCAACCTGCTATCTTAGGTGCATAAAGTATTCACCAGATTTGGGATCAGGAACACATTTTGCCTCATGCCAAACTGGTGAGGCCCACAGCTGTCTGAGAGGCAGTGGGGGCTTCTTTACAGAGGAGCAAATAAATAATTTCCTGTGACCCTGTGAGCAAGCCACACAGCAAACATAAACAGGACGTCGTCAGTGACTGTGATTTCTTTTGCTCCCTTCTTGTGGCACTACATAGTCCCGCAAGAATCTTCACAAATCTTTTTCTTTGGCATGCCGGGAAATATATGGGTTGTGGCAGATGGAGACATATGGAATACATGTGCTCAGCATCCTTTTAGGCCTGTTCTTCGTATCCCGGTCTGTGGGATAGTCTTAGATTCCACATAGCAATGTGTATATTAAAAAAAAACAAATGGAAGGCAAAAAAAGTCCAGAACTATGTACCAAAACCAAACAATTCACAGCATGCCCCTCCTCTTGGGAAGAAGATGAGAAAGCAAACAGCATTTGATAGACACTAACCGTGCTACTTACTGTACTAATGACAATTACTTGTAAACTTCTGATGATTGAGCTCTAAGACTAGAGCACAGACTGGAATAAAGTAAGCCAAAGTGATACGGGCAAGTAGAGATTTCATTGTGTAACACCATAAATACTTCTAGCACGGTAAGCATAAATTTCTTTCAGTTATACAGATAGGGAAACTCAAAGGTAAATGTCATGGTTAATATTCACAGTGTGTGTAGCTAAAATGTGTGATTTATTGAACATTTATACTATGAACAAGTGTACTTAAAGACACTTAGTGTAAAGTGCTACTGTCTGCTAAAGATCACTTAATGTTTGTAGAGTCCTGAGTGGTTTGCAAGTCAATTAAACACTGATGGAACAGAGATAAACACTTCCTATTGAGAAATGTCACATCAGCCTTTCTGCTTCATTTCATTGTGTCATTTAATGTACTGAAAGGCATTCAAGTGACACAGCAGTAGTTATAATATCGTGGCACAGGCTATATAACATGCTGAGCCACGTGCAGATGGGTAAACAGTATTATAGTCATACAAACTGGCACAGAGAGCAGAGAGAAGCTGTCATGTATTTACTTTTAGGGCACAGTAACATGCAACCAGAGTCTTGATAAATGGGTTTTCTCTCATGCATTATTCTCTAAGCAGCAGCATACGAGCATATGCAATTTAACACCCAGTAGCTATCTCTTCCTTGAAAATTAAGAAGTCTGGCAACAGCATTATCAGGATCCTTTTAGGATTAGGTTTCCTCTTGCTTTCTGCAAATGGGAATGTTAGCAAACACTGTCACTGTGCTTTGCATGATACATCACTCACATTGTTCAGGATAATAGATAAAGCACTGGAGTTTCAGGAGTGCTTAAAGTGTTGCACTTCAATTAATGCTTGCAATTTTTCAAACAGCTGAAATATCTACCTATTATCAATTGTCTTTGTGAAGAGCTCAAGAAGCTTTGTTTTCTTAATAGCTATGTAGGTATAATGAAGGTAAAAAGCATGCCTGGCAAGCAGAGAAACTGTATGTCCCTATTTTAATATGAGGCCTCATGAATTTAGTTTCAAAATACTTGAAAAAGCTTCAAGATTTTTATGTCATTGTTGGGATGTTCTGCTATTGTTGCTAGCATTTTACTTGATAACAGCAAAATCTATGTTAGAGATTACTTAGAATTCATTGCTACAGTGAGTACTATGTTTCATTCAAGTATAAATACTGAAGAAGTATACAGTAACATTTAGAAGTACTTTGTGAGATAAACACGGAAAAAGGATACTATAGCTCAATGCATTTGATTTTGTCTTGTACTTTAAGTAGTTGCTGGTATCATATGATTCATACCTTATGATAAATTAATGCAGCACCCTGAAATAGAAATAACTGAGTCTCCAGTTCTCAGAAATGTGCATGCACTACCACTGAATCAGAACTTGGCAATGATATCACTAGCACACATGAAAGAAGTGCCCTTTTGTCTTCCACGGACATATTTTTGGAATTGTGTTTTTGAAATACGGTACAGCTTGTAGCTGTAGCAAACCAAAGAGTGCTAGGTTTTGCTAGATTTTTGGTTTCATTCATGATATAGCCATGAATGAAACCTGATGCATTTCTTAATCAAAGCAGTGACACAGTGTTTCTTCTGTTCCCATTGCCATCTAATGGTGCGAAGCCTCCTTCCTACTGTGACTGAACCACACTTCCTGCATAGGAGCATCAGACAGAAGAGAGACATGGGTCCCTCTTTTCCATCCGTGCCTTTACTCACAGACAGCACCTCAATTAGACCTTGATTATTTTTATACATTTCTGGCCCTTTTTTGTGCTGCTTTTAAAATGGAAAAAATAGAAATTAAACTGCAGTCAGGGAAATGCAGTTGAAAAGAATTGGAGAATTCAGTTCAGTTTATGGCTTTGCGAAAGCAACAAGACATGAAAAGATAAAAAGACAAATATGTACAGAAAACCAAAGGCAGGGGTTTGCGTGTATTTCTTGTCACCCTACTGTAAACAAGCGAAAGTCATTAAGGTTACGAGTCATGACAGTTCTTCTTGATGATAAAATTGCTTTGTCAACAAAAGGGCTGAGTATATAAATGTATCATATATCATCTCCTGCTTTTTCTGTCTATATATTATATGCTTGCTTGTTTAAGTATAATAAACCCCTAAAATTTACAGCTTCTTCCAGGATTTTTATGTAAAGTTAACTTAAAACAGATTTTACTTGGAAAAAGAAAACAAAACCCACTATAGTGTTTGCAACCAAAATGCTTCTGCTTTGGAGTCAAATCTCTGAACAGAGAAGGAAGGTTCTCCATGAAGTGCTGCTGCTGGGACTCTCTGCTGTGAAGCCTATACCCAAGGCTCTTTGGCAGACGTGAAAACCCCATCTCCCCTGCTGCATGTCTTCCTCAGGAGAGCACAGCATCAGGTGTTTTCTTATTTACTCTTTGGCTTACCTGTCATAGTTCACCCTGACTCATCTGCAGCAGGAAGGGTGGAGGTTTATCTGTCCCAGAAGAACCGATCTGCTGGTTACAGGGCTCTTCTGGGATGTGGGAATTCTGGAATCAAGCCCTCTGAGGCTGAGGGTACAAGCCAGATTTCCTGCTTCCTGGATGACGTGACTGCGGCGTCAAGGCACAAGGTGAGCACGGGTACTTTCTTCATCCAGTCTTAGGAATTATGGGTATAACGTTGCTTCCCTGAGCACATTGAGGCTCTGAAGTACAGTTTCACAAGGGTGCCAAATTCAAGCAAGAGAAAAATATTCCTGACTCTCCTGGGGTTTTTTTCAGTGCTTATTATAAGTCTGATTTGAAAGTCCTGTCATACTGAGTAGAGAATTCTTATTCATTCTTGGATGCTCAGCTCTCTCCCTTCAGCCTCCTAGGTACCCCACCCAGCACTGTGAAGTCCCTCTCCACAGCTAGGTGCTTCAGCCTGTGTGTAGGTTGTTGCAAGGCTGAAATTCCTTCTGGCACCTTGGCCTTAACACTGTTCTCCCAGAATAACAGACACTTAGTATTGGTATGAGTCACATGCTTCAATACATTCTTGTTCTGTCATGGACAATAAACGCCATCAAGTGCTGAAGGTCACCAGGAGGTCACCTAGGAAGGCATTTGGGTATGGATGAATCCAGGTATGGATCAACATGGCCACAGAGCTATCTGTGAGACTCTCAGATTTTAGTAACCAGGATCCAATCCAAAGCTTATAGGATTCAAACCAGAAACTGCTGTCTTCCATATGAAGGAGCTACTCCATTAGGTGCATGAGAAAAAATGAGCTCCTCTTTCCAGCACAGGCCAGGCATTATAAAGGAACATTAAGCCAGTACACTGTTAAAACTTTATGACATGCTAACATGAACATTGTTGAGAAATCAGCTGAAAATCCTTTAAAATGGCTTGGGGTGGAGATGCTTCACTACACTAAACATAGAGATAAGATCACATATTAAGGGAAATTACCAGAGAGCTTAGATCATAATATTAAGCACTGAAACATCTTGAAATAGGCAGCATCTCCCAAAAATTTCACCAAGAGCCTGAATTTTGTCTGAAGAAAATGGAAGTGTGAAGTAAAACCAGAGTAAACTAATGCACCTGTAATATATTGCTGCAACAAGCCAGTCCTTGGGTAGCATCTCTGCAGCTAGTGAGGCCAGACTCATTGACTTGCAGAGTGCATGATACATGTGAACAACGCTTGAGATGAGCTGGTATGTCATGCCTTAAATCCTGCCCAGCTTAACCTTCTAAATTATATATATATATATATATAAAATATATATAAATATAAATATATATATAAAATATAAATATAAATACAGTGGTAGTACCACAGCTTAAAATATATTTTTCCCGGTTCCTTGTGTGTGCTGCCCTGAGAGTTATTCTTGAGGCTAATGGAAGGCAGGAAGTTAGGTGCTGTTATTTTTTAACATGTATATGTAAAGTTTAATAGACTAAACTAGCAGGGTCAACAATAGGCAAAAGTAAAACAGTTCTAAAAATGAACTAGACAAGAGGAAACAATTACAGGGCTGCTATTTGGAGGAAACAAGCACTGGGTGGTTCAGTTGCTAACACAATGAAAGAGACAGCACATGATAGTGCTTCTAAACCCTTCCTAGTCTGGTTTTCCCAAACTGTCCAGTGTTGTTTACTTGCCTGGAACGATGCCACAGACATATCCTGATAGGTTAGGAGCGATCCTCAGCGATTGCTGTGAGAAATAGGAAGTGGGCAGAGAGGGCAGCAGCAAGCAGCGACTGCCTCTCCTCTGCTGCTTTGTTTTGAGGAGCAGAGCAGCGAGTACTTTCTTCTCCCTGGGTTGTCTGAGGCAACACCTTTGGTCAAAAAATAACTCAGATTTATCATGGGCTGCAGAAAGCATCATCAGATAACCTTCATGATTTCTCAGGTCTGCTCTTAGGATGTCAAACTGTTCGGTAGTACTCCTGCTGCCATACCCACAGATGACTAAAGCAATAGTAACTGGTGGTGGGGAAAAAAAACCCCATGATCTTAAGCCAGACACACTGACCAGGGACTTAGGGGACCTGTCCTGGTTTTTGTGCTGACACAGACCTACACTGCATCCTTGGATGTCAGCTTCCCGCCTGTGACTAGCACATTGCGTTCTTGCTCCTCATCTTTTGAATGCCAATACATTTCAGCTGCATGGGGTTTGAGGCAGGCAATGTCTCACAAGGGTCTAGATACTGCACATGTAAAAACAATGCCAGGTTTCATGCTGCTATAGCAATAATAAAGACTCCTGAGTTCATCTTACTGCTAGTTAATGAACTTATCAGTCAAACTATAGATCTGTACAATAATCATGGCTCATTTCTAATGTCAGACATTAGTCAGATCTCTGATTTCTAACTAAAGATAATGATTAAAAAAGAAAAAGGCATTTTCCTTTGTTGAAAGCGCAGAGATGTCTGAAATGGAAAGCACAGCGAGCCCAAGAAATACATTATGCAAATATCCATTAATCAAGCAGGACAAAGAAAAGGAAGAATAAGATTTTCTCTGCAGTGTCATTTTTTTCTGCCCTCCCTAAAAGTTTCTAGTAAGTGAAGGTAATTTAAAAACTTTCATTCCAAAGGGTAAATAAAACCTAATGTGTTTTCAAACCTCTGCTCTGAAAAATTGGTGAAAAGCATCGTGTGTAGATACTCTTGTCTGTCAGGTTTGTTTTATCATGTGAGGTGAGAGTGCTGGCTTGTTTGAATCCCGAAAACAATGCAGACCACAAGCATGTCATCAGAAACTTACCACATAATTATTCTTTTTTTTTCTTTGCAAACATTTTAATTGCAGCTGCAAGAGACTGAAAAAATCCTGCCTGATAAGCATGCTTTTCTGCTTTAAAAATACAATTGAAAGCATTCTGCTAGCAAGCCTGCACAAAAGCTCATTAAATGAAATGCTAGGGATTATCTCTGAAGGTAAGTCAATATAGAAAGCAGGTGGAGATAATGAAAGTAGGATATTATTCCATTAGCATTTGTTCTATTACTGCACCCACTTTGCTGTCATTTCTCATTAGCATCCTACCAGAAAGCTACAGACTAGCTGCTGACTATCACACTAGAAGGGTAGCCTGACACTCCTGCGGAGCAAAGGAGGGTGCTGATGGCTCGATTTCAGTCAGGGTAGTCATACATGGAGGAAAAGTGCAAGCTATGGGTATGGCTGCAGAGAGCAACAACGTGCCTGATCCGCCCTTCTCAGCAAAGCCAAATGCTGTCGGTGATGCAAGAGCTGTGCTCAGTGCCTGCCAAAAAAGTGTACACTCTTTCAATGTTTCATTACCTCACACCACCCATTCAGCTGCTAATGGCACTCCTTCTATTGAAAAGTGATCTAGCATGATGCACGTGTCCCACAGCACACACAACACCTCCAACCCCTTCCTTAATAGCTGGGAACTCAATGTACGGGGTGGCGCAGGGCTACGCTGGCCCTGGGGCAGCTCAGGGAAGGGAGGCACGAGAGGTGAAGATCCTCTCGCAGCTCCTGGGCTACAGGAAGGAGCAGAAGGTGACCTGATGGGGTCTGCAGCTATGTCCCTGTGCTCCCGCTGCACCAGGCTTCCCTAGCAGGAATGTCAAAGGGGAAGATGAGAGTAGTGCAGGCTACAGGAAAAAGCCGTGTCACTGCTTTCTAAGGGGTCCCTGCTCCCTGGGGAATCCAGGTCGTGGTGAACAGAGAACAGGAGCTGTTGTGAGCTCCTGTTCAGTGCTTGTTCAGGAGACTGGGTTAGGGCTTTCAATTTTGAGAACTTGAAACCACATTTTTGCAAGCACAAATTGACCTTGTGTGTTTATCTGGTTAAGCACAAGCTTTTGCCACTCCTGTAGAAGATGGGGGTCTAGAGGAAAAAAGCTGCCACAGAAGAGTCCTTATGATGCCCTCAAGCTGGTAATATGTCTTACACGAGAGCAGAATTTGCAGGAGAAATGAGGACACTGTAATGACTGGCTGGCTGTTCACCACAGCTTCTTGCAGCCAGTACCTTCGCTATTTTTACCCCCTTTCCCCCTCTTCTTTCCCTTTCCATTGGAGTTTTTCCTGCAATTCCTCTCCCTTCCTTGTCTTTCCATGTAACTAATCTCTTCCTAATTAAATCCCATTCCAAGGACCAAACTCCCAACTCAATTAATCACTACTCTCCCTGCTCTTATGTTTTTATTTTCCCTTAACCCATCTCTAGTTTGTTTACATACACTAAACCAAAAATATCTGTTGAGGTGGGGAAAGCCCATTATTCCATGTTTCTATAAAATCTTCTTCCCCTTATTGCTTTCCCTCCCTCACCCCCTAAATGCCCCTAAGGCCTGAGACTAATAAACATAAATACAATTGCATTTGGCTTTGAAGCACCCCAGCCCCATGCAAGAAGATGCCCTACAGAGGATACCTATAGTCTATGTTTAATTTTTTTAACTGTTTTCCTTCCTCCTCTTTGCTCCTGTTTTCATTGTCTCACTGTTTTTGTTTGTCTCCTCTGCCCCATTTTTCATCCAGGACCTCTCTCTGCTTCACCCCACCCTTGCAGCCTCACCTTGGAGGAATGCAAACCAAATAACCATTCAAGGCTGATGAACTTTAAAACCCATGACATTCAAGTGGGTTGGAAATTAGACAAAACAATTTCACCCATCCCTTGTTTAGGGCCCTGATGAACAGCTTGCTGCAGCTCCTGGGTTAGTGTGCGGGAGGATGTGCTGCTGCATGTCTCCCTTTCATAAGGGAAACACTGGAATGTGGCTGTGTACCAAAAAAGCCTGTCGTAACATGGTTTGTTAGAAGGACACCCTAGATCCCCCACATGCATTCTCATACACAGGGCTTTTCAGCTCACCTTCTTTGATAGTGAGCACATGGAAATGGCAGGATGAGTCTTGTTGATTGCTTAAGTGGAGTAATTTTTTAGGGTAGTGAATAGACTAGTTGGCAAATCTGCTTGGCCCACGATGATAATCTGTCTCAAACAACCAAACAGAGCTTTGTTTGCTTAAGCAACAAAACAAGATCAAAAGGAGTCCCCAGTTTTCGTTTTCTTGCTTTTTATAAACCATTTCTTAAGGCTGCCTAAGAAAGGCACATGCAATCCGTTTACTTTCTTCAAAAATCACTTCCAAGCTGGGTCAAAAATCTATTTACTTAGCAAGTAATTTTAAGAAGTCAACTAAAGTGCAAGAAAGCACAGAGCTGGGGAACTGGGGTCTGAAACATACAGAGGAGGCACTTTCTCCTGTGCCTGCTGAGTGGCAGGGCTGTAGGCTGCAGTGAGAGACGCTCCATGCTGGGGCTCCCCGGCAGTGGGGAGCAGCAGTGGGTCCTGGGGATAGAAGGGTCCCCTACCTATGGCACAGCAAGCACCCCACAGGGAGGGAGAACACAGGGGGGTCACATGCAGGGAGCCAGAACGACTAGTGCTTTGCCACTGCATGCAAAAGCAGCAAAAGCCGATCTGTGTTATTGTTTACTCAGCTCTCACCCTCTCTCTTCTCACATGCAAAACCAAGCTTGCAATTATCACAATAACAAAGCTGGAACTGAATTTCTTTTCTGGAAAACCATGAATATCAGGTCTGCCACTTGGCTCTTAGAGGATGAAGCTATTCTTTTTACAGGAAGGGGTGGAGTTTATTTCTTGAAAATGAGCTAACAAAATGAAAATGAAATATTTTAAACTACAAAGGGAAGAAAGTGGTTGAATTCAGATTTCATCACATCTCTAGGGGCATAAATCTCATTTTCCATGCAATTAGTTTCAAATTATGATAAGTGACAGATGCTTTCATTTATTCGGCTGAATTGTGACAACATTCTTCTTTTTATTTTTTTCTGTAGCCCTCCAAGCCTTATGCAAAATCTAGTAGAGGCAGTGGAAAGACTCCCACTGTCTTCAAATGGGCTTTGGATCAAGCCCTAATTAGCCCTGGGCAAACCAATAAACTCAAATACTTAAATTGTTGTATGTTGAGTCTCAAACCATACTTTATTTTCATTCTAAGTTTACTAGAAATGCTATGAATAGCTTACATTTCTTCATTTAGGAAAATGTAACTAAATTAGTCTGTATAACCCACCCCCAACAAGTTAAAAACCTACCCTGGAACACTACACCTATATCCTGTTAAGAAAGAATGGGAAAAGTGTGCAATCCTTCCATAAACACAATGCACATATCCAACATTGTGAAAAGCATAAGCAGAAAGCTTCCTCTAGCAAAGTCTTTGTATTCATTAATGGCAGTCTGCTGTATATCTACATATATCACAGCAGCTGATATATACATATGATATCTAAAAGTGTCTGTGCACACAAGGATGCATATTAAATATAGCTATAAGCAAACTATAATTTTTATTGATGTAAATAAACTACACTAACTGAAGGATATTTTTGCTGATATAATTATATCTACATCAGAGGTTTTTTGGCCATGTGACTGTGTGCTTCAGGTGAATTTTTCACACTTCATAGCAAGGCTGGCAAGACTTTTAAGAATTATTAAGTCGTAGGCTGGATAACATTTTAGTTGCCAAGGCATAAGCTTGTTGACTTGCTATGCACTAATGTGATACAGTAGAAGTTACCTAATGAGTGCACTGAAGAAGGCACTTGATTCCAATGCTTAAGTTAAAATCCTGAATTCAGAACAGATCCAGTGCCAATCACAAGTTTTTATAAAGACTAAACAATGCAGAAAAAGGTGCACAAACAAGTGCAGGCGGTTGCATTTTCACTCTTTATAATTACAGCAGGCTGTACCCTACTCCCTTCCAGAAGTCAGGTAGCCACTTTATTATTGCCACATACTCCTCCAGCAATACGGTTTATTAGTCTGGGCTTGCTGCCATGGTAGCACAGCTACATGACTTTCAGAGTCCTGGTATATGTCTGGTTAGCTCTGAATGGAACCATGCAGGAATCTGCTGTGTTGCTATACTGGGTGGGACTTCTGGTCAGAAATTGGATGTCTACATGTAGGCATCTATGTCTGCGTCAGTTCTCAAGGCTCTTTTTAGAAGCATTGAAGAGAAACAGGCAGGTGAAGAGAAACATCTCAGGTTCTGTATATCTCATTCAGAGGTATGTGTCTAAAATAGGCCAGAGGTATTATATGTACAGGTGTGTAAACTTAGGAGGGGTGATTTCCAGCCACCTTCATAAATGGCTGCAACTTGGGTTTGATAACACATGGAAGCTGTGCTGGTTTAAGTAAAAGTGAGATACTACAGCATGTGAATGAAGTGAGTGCCACATGGAGCCACAGCCATGGTATGAAGTGGAGATGTGTGCCTATGGATAGTAAAGCCTAGTATTTTCAAGGACGTTACTACAAAATCTTCTTTTGGAGGCAGATCAAATAATTTATGTTGTCTACTATTTGCTGTATGCCTTTCCTGCATTAATGTATTGGGGGCTGCTGGAAGAACAACCAGAAAGGTAATGCAGCACTGTCCCAGGTAAGAGTATCATCTCCAAACAAACTTGAAAAACAATGAGGGAGATTTAAGTAGGGTAAGTGGTCATTAAATGACTCTGTGAAGCTGGAGAGGTAGATGGATTTTCGTTTTAGAGAAGGGACCATGAGACAGACCAGTAAGCACGCAGATAGTTGTCTTATTTTGAGATAGGCTTGGAGGTTTCTTTCCTATATTGTCTTTGTTCTAAGTAAATCCTTAACTTTATTTTTGTGCTGCTGCCCTTGTGATGAGTGGCAACAGATGAGTCTGTATAGCAGTAGCTGGGTTAGTAAGGGTTTAGGCCTGGTTTGCTGGCTGATTTCAGAGGGTGAAACTACACTACAATCCTGTGTCAAGCCACAGACTCTCAAGGTATGTGCCAGCAAACAGGAACCTCTGCAGGCAGTACAGTGCCATTCTTGCCTCTTAGTGGCACTGGATGAGCCCAGCTGCTGTGCCCTGAGCAAAGCTCTCTACTCCTGGGGAGGTTTCATGTATCACCAACTCAGCAATCACTACCCTGGGGCTGTAAATACAGCTCCGAAGAACTGCAGGGGCTAGGACAGTTACCCAAATGCAGTGGCCTAAGCATTTATTTGCCGTATGTTTATATGGTAAAAGTGGACAGACTAAACCAGCATACACTGATAAGGTATTGAACAAGCCAACAGTGCTCAATTCCTCCTAAATTGCAAAAGCAAAGTATCTCCCTAGTGATGAAGAGGTCCTAGACACTGATGTCTCCTCCTCTCTTGGAGCTCCAGTGAAATGGAGGGTGGCTGTGTCAGTGTCCAAGATGTCTTACTTAATCAGACCATTTTGCCTGCAAACAGCCAGCCCAGCCTTAGGTTAGAAAACTGTTGCAGGCTTTCAGCAGCCACCCAGGATGAGGCTTAAATCTTCCAAATGAATAAACTGATTGTGGTGCGTCAGACACTTCTCACCGAGTCTGAAAGTAAAACATTCAAAAAACCTGTTCACACAGCACAGTTCCATATGTCTGATCTGGTAATTAGCACAACTCTCCTGTGAAACACTCTGCTAACGCATTTGATCTGCAACGGTTTTCCCCAATGATTCAGACAAGTTAACCCGGTGCATTTTTAACAACTAAATCTGCTGAAAGAGGGATTTATTTTATTTTGAAGGAATACTTTTAACAGATCACAGAAATGAACAAATAGGTGGGTTTAGAAGGTGCCGGCAACAGCCACCCAGCTTTCGGTGTGTATTGGATTTTTAGATAAATCTTTACGTTGTCAAGGAACCTCCGATCTCCCTTTACACGGAAAATGGAGCTTTTGTGTTGAATCCTTCATTCTCGCTGGTGACCAGATAATCCTGATATCCAGCATATTTCAAAGTTGCTTTGATTTTCTTTGTCAGTGTTAAAGTCTACTTAACAAATCTCTCTCATTACAAATACATAGAGATCAAATAAAGTTATTCAAATACATTTGAATGAGGTGTATTATTCTACAGTCTCTCATGTCTTCTTTAGCTTCCTGGATTATCACCACCAAGAGTGAGTATGTGCACATAAAAGTAACTGAATCCAAACCAGCAGCCTGCCTCCACCTGTGATTTATCTCATTCACCTGCGGAAGGACTTTTCAAAACTCTCACAAGTTCAGCCTTTCAATGGCAATGACAGATTGTTTTCCTGCTGAAGAGGGATAACATTATTAAACACCCCAGGCTTTTCAGACTGGCAATGCATAGTATGAAGGACTCTGAGCACTAGATGCAACATCTACACCTTCACCAAAGGCTATTTGTCAGACACTATTTCCTCTTGTGTATAGAAGAAGTTTTTTCCCTTGATTGATTCCCCTTCCTAAGGCTACTTTAGGTATGTCTCTGGACATACTACACTTTTTCAATCTGAGCTATATGTCTTGTGGGTTCTGAACAGCTTTTCAGCAAGTCAGGGGGATCACTGAAGATAGGGATATGTAAGTCAAAGGGTGCAATTTGACGTCACTTAAGATGGTGTAACCCTCCACCTGTTCTTTTTCAGACTGTCCAGAACCTCTCAGTTTGGGTCCATATGGGCAATTTCTAGCCTTCACCCTGCTTTGAAAGAACAGTTAACAACATAGTCCTGGGAGCTGAGCTAACAAATCGTTGACCCAGCTACATACAAATAAGCTGGTGTTTACTCTTTTTTGGCAGGTTGGCAACAAATTTCACCCTGATTTCCCCAAATACTTCAGAAAAGGTTGAATTTATTTTGACGCCCATTGTTTAGCCAGGAATAGTATGTCCTGGCAGATCAAACCAAAGTTTAAATGCATGCTGTAAGGTGAGATGCAGGTCAGGGGATGATTAAAGGCTGTATGTCTGGCCCTGGATGCCAAGGTGTGGGTGTCACGCAACCCTTGTTGTTCTCAGGGCAGCTCAGCATCCAGGCGCCCTGCCTTCCCCAGAGGATCTGGTTGCCTATGACATGGGCCTTTTCAGCAAGGATCATGCACCGACTGGCTTGCCCAAGCAGGGCTGTTGGATAGTGCTGTAAGGCACTCTGGGGGTGCTGATGGCAACCCATGCTGAGCCTGCTTGGCTTTGCTTGTGCTGCAACTGCAGTAACTGCGAGTGGGGCACGTGGGGCACAGCCTCCTCTGTTTCCCAGTGCTGGTTCACTCAGGGCTCTCAAGGGAACCCCCTGTTGTCATCAAAATGCTTGGGCACCAAAGTGGACTCAGACTCCTGTACAAAAGGTCTCATAAGGACTCAAATCAGGGTAAGGTCAACACGAAGCATTACCAGCCATTTTTTTTTCATTGTTTTAGCCTTATTTTTTTTGTCCAGAATGCTGGAAATGGTTTGCTCTCCCTTTGGTCAAAGACCAGACTGGTCTCAGTGTTGCCAAGAGGGGTAGGGGGGAGCTCTGGTGAATGCACAGTAGCTTTTCTGACCTCAGTGTATCCACATGAAAATGAAACAGCGCTGCCATTCTTGGATCTAAGGTTTTCTGAACCTGACCTCAGTGAGCAATTAGTCACTGGAGAATGAGATAAATACTTGCCTAGAAAAGGGATCTTGTGAGATGAGTCAGTTGTCCGACTCTGCTCTCTCCCCCAACAGGCAAATCCTTACTCAAATGCTAGTCACCAGAGCAATTAGAGTATTCTATTAGCTGGCAATCCAGGCAGAAATACTGTAATGGTGTGAAGTAAGAAAAAGGGATATTCCTAAATGCTTTACTAATCCACTCATCCCTAGCATGAAGAATTAAATTCCATCCCTTCAATAGATATATGCCAAAGTTCACTTCATTTTATGTTTTTGTTCATCAGTTGTATTCATAAATTAAACTTATAGCACATTTCTGATTAGAATTTAACAGACTGAATGAACTAATTTTGTTCCTCCATTGAAACTTCTTGGCACAAGTTCTTGGGTAGTTTCAAACACGATTTTTGAAATACTTTTTCTAAAAAGCAGAAAGTCAATGCATATTTTTTTGGCCTTAGCTATAGACAGATTTTCAGCCTTTGGCTGAAAACAAAGGAACTACTCCCTTGAGTGAAAGATTTATTTGTTGTGAATTCATGGCCAAGACACTACTGAGCTCGTGCTCACCACTGGTTATTTTAATCTGTACAGACCTTGCCCCTGTTGTTGTGTTACAGGGTCCCTGTCAGCACCCCAGGAACCACTGTCACCCACACACCCCCGTTTACTTCTTGCATGCCCAGTCTCATCCCAAAGGCAATCCGTGTTTAGGGACAGGGCTCTCTTCACACCACTGCCATTCAGTGGGACCTACACAGCTACAAAGCCCACTCCCCTCCCAGACCCTGGTTTGCAAAGACACGCTGCCACCCTTCTGCACTGGTTCCAGGCTTTCCATGTTTGATGAGAAACTGGCCACATCAAGATGACTCCTCACAGAGTGCCTGTGCATTGGTGCAGCTCCACTAGCATGGCCTGCTCAGGCACCATCCTTGATCCCCTGCTCACATGCCTGCTGTTTGGAGTGGACAGAAGCACTGCCCAGAGCCACCATGCACAAACAGGCAGGCAGCAGGAAGCATAAATAGGAGTGGTCTTTCTTCAGGTGCAAAATACTCCCCATGGGGCACAGATTCCAGGACATGCGGTGTTCTGATTTGCTGGTTGCCTTCCCTTCCTCGCACCCCCAGAGAGGCAGCAAGACAGTATGGAGGGGGGTGAGACAATGTGTGGCCACACACACACACTCCAGCCTGACTGTCTGGCTCCTGGGAGGCAACCATTTGTCACAAACACATGCCAGAGCAGCCTGACCTGGCACCATCACTCATTGCCAGACAGCGTGGAACCTTTGTACTCAAGGTCCCACCAAACACTCTTAGGAAACAGTTCCCCCTTCCTGCCTTCTGTGTCCATGAGCCAGCCAAGCTCTGCAGTCTTAGTTCAGAGTCCACTGCTTAGGAAAAAGCAGGCTGCAAAGCTGTCTGCCTTGTGCTGCAGAGAGACAGAGAGCTGGCCAGGAGAACAGCTTCTAGGAAGCAGTGCTGTAGATGGCTCCCTGGCTTGCACTGCTCGCACATGGGTAGGCATAGTGCGTCAGGGTGGGGAGGGTCTAAAACCACTGAGAAATAGGCTCCAGAACTGCTGTGACCTTTGTAGGCAGTTGGTCTGGACCCATTTCTTGCTCCCTCACAGGGCTCACCTCTCTCCTGACTTCTTCCACTTCTTCAAGTTACAGACAAAACACTCCCTAGATGCCTTTTACCAATACCTTCACCTGAACTGCCCTGTCCCCAGGGCCTCTCAGCTCAGCACTGTTCAGGATGCTGTGTTGGCAAGAGAAGGATAGACTCCTCTGTGCTCTCCTGGTTTCTAACAAACACCTCTTGAGAGACACCCTGCCTTGGGAAGTTGTCTTAGAGAGGGAGAGCCTGGGCCCGGGGAATAGCCTGGGAGTTGCATCCCTTCTGCTGCTGCTTCTTCTGTTTGCAACAAGTGTCTCTCAGGGAGTCCTGTGAATAATTTAAATGATTACTGGTTTTGTCCTGGGAATAATTTAAATGATTACTTATTTTGTTCTGCAGCGTGTCTTAGATGTTCCCAGAGCTGCCTCAAACCATCTGCACAGTGAGTTTCTTTGCAAACCAGTTCTTTGATGGGTTAGGAGCTTAAGCTTGTCAGGAGAGCAGGTCTGACAACACAGGCCATAGAGAGGGCAAAGGGACGGTATTGTTTTCAGAGGTTTTCCTATCCAAAGATCCATCACCTAATGATTTTTTCCGGGTCTGTTGGCTAACTTGCCAGCCTGATTGGAAGGCTGGCCTGAGAGGAAAGAGTGAGAGTTCATGCTTGACTAAATGCTATTAATGCAGTTTGTGTGCAATTAATGCACAATGCAGTGTGCCAGAACAGTTTCCCTTACAAATGCCTGTCCTCCGTGGGGCAGGTTGTGGAAGCTGAAGGCAGTTTCCCCATTTCTGGGTATTTTTGTTAGTCTTTAAGGGACAGGCTACAAAGCCAGCTCACCACAGCCCACATGACTGGGAAGAACATGCGTGTCTTATCCCAGGCAGTATTAACAGGCTTTACTTCTGGGTTGTGAGGCTATGCCACATTACTGATTTGTGCCCGACTTGCTCAAGGCGGAAAGGATGAGCCCCAGGTCCTCTCACACCAACATGTGTGCAGTCCCAGGGAGGGCTGCCATGACCACTTGGTGATGACAAGAGAGCTCAAGCTCATTCACTGTGTGTGCTCTGGGTCCTGTCTCCAAAATCCTGGAGGGAAGTTTGGGAGAAGGTTTCTCAGCACATGTAGGCAACCAGATGGGCCAGCTGTGTGTAGGTGGAGTCTGGCTGCTGTGTCCTCCATGGGCTGCTGGGCAGAGGTGCAGACAGCCCTGGGGAAACGGCAGAAGGCGGCTGGCTAAGAGCTTGTCTGGCTTGTGTTTTTCCTTCTCCACTGCTTTTGCTAGAAGATACTGGTGGATAACGTGAGTCAGGCAGTTCTTACTGGTCTGCTGCATGTCTCCCGGGGACCTTAGGTGTTTTGATTTTGTGGTTTGGGACTTTTCTTTTTTCTTTCTTTCTTTTTTTTTTTTTTTTTAATGTTTCCCCACTTTCTAAATAATTGAAATGAAAGGTCAGGAGGAATGGCCAGAAAGAAGCGGAGTAGAAATACTTACAAAGTGAACTAAGCCTCTGGCTGGGAATCTTGGCTAACATCTATGTTTTGCACAAAATGGTCTGTTAGCTTTTACTCTCTGGGAGATGGTCAGGGCAGTGCAAGCTCCAGCAGAAGATCTGCTTCTGACCCTACACTAGACCATGATGTAGATGCAGACAGGAGGGAAGAATGACATAAGAAAAATCTACAATATCCCCAGGTACTCCTTAGAGTTGTCTGTCTCCTGTGACTGACAACTCAAACACCAAAACCAAGGCAGGGCTGAACTATGTTCATTTGCCACATTGAGAGCTGGGATCTGGAGACTATAACGGGAATTGGCAATCTCAACAGGTGTTTTAGTAGATACGTAATCCAAATCTATGCATTGAATTCAGCATACCCAGTGAATAGCTTCTTTGTATTTCAGTTGCATAGTTAAGGCTTAATTGAAATGGTACAAATCTCTCACTAACTGCGGTGGAATCACTGTCCCTGGAAATGTTCAAAAACCATGTAGATGAAGCCCTCAGTGACATGGTTTAGTGGTGGATTTAGCAGTCCTGGGGTAACAGTTGGACTTTATGATCTTAAAGGTCTTTTCCAACCTGGTTGATTCTAAGGTTATATAAAGAAGGTCTCTATAGAAGGCAGTGTCAACCTTAGCCTGTTTCATAAGGAAGGCCAGCATCAGTTCTACCCGCTTTCTATCAGCTTCTTCTCCATCAGCTTTCTAGCACCCTGATAACTCATCTGTCATCTCTCTCGCCAGTCTGATCAGGAAGCAGCCATTTCCAGGTAGTATTAAGAAAACTTTTTGTACTTACAAATTAGCTCTTCTATTCCCTACTTACTTTACGATGTGTACTGTGGATGCATTTTGAGTAATTTGAAACAGGGCAAGGTGAATGTCAGGAAGGTCTGAGAGGAGAGGGCTGCAGAAACTAGGGAGAAAAGTAGCTTGGACTTGTGAAAGGTTTTCTTAGTAAGCATGGAGAATAATAAACTAGTTTTAAAGATCTGGTGTAATAATTACTTCCATGGAGAAAAGGAAGATTCTAGTATAGCTTCTGAACTGAGTCCCTCTGAGTTAGAAGGGGGCAACAACACTATGAATAAATAATTCAACAAGCTTTCTTCCCTTTCTAGCCTTTTTTCTTTTTCAGTTCTCTGGAAAAAAGTCATGAGATGGAAAAGAGAAGAGTTGACAGAAAAAAAATCCTGAACTGAGTCTTTTCTAAAATTCAACCAGCAGAAGGTCCGAAATTAGTCACTGTGTCTTCTCCAAAATGACCATGAAACATCATTACCATTTTTGGCCAGCTTTTATGAACAAAATATTAAACATGATTTTGCAAGAATAGGGTCACAAGAGAGGACCAACACAATATTTGGCTATAGGGCACAACAGATGTCATGGAAATAGCTCCTTTTGCTGATAATAAAAAATGCATCCTGTAGTTGGCTAAAACTATATGAAATATTATGTGGAGTCAGAAAGGATGAATTTATAACAGCAGATTTAGATCAAAGGTATTAAACATATTTTTAAAAGGGGGATCATTTCTAATAATTGAGAACTTTAGGTAGTGCAGATATGTATGTCAAAAACAAAAAACAAACAACAAAAAGGAGTAAACAGCAGGAAAATCTCTTTACAGTAAGGTCCATAATTCCCTGTGGAATTGTTTCCACAGCAGCTGGTGAAAAAACGCAGTCATTTTTGTTAGATCTGACCAAACACCAGACCCCAGGGCAAGCCTGTGTTTTCGTGATATTGACCATCATGATCAACCTGGTTTTTCTCTTTCATGAAATCTCCTCTCTTTAAGAGCTCGTGTTGCTTTCAAACTGAAACAAGGGAACCAGCACTGCAAATCTGACACAGACAGATTAGAAACAGGCGAAAACAAAGGTGTGGGGGGGGTCCTATCAGGGTCTTTCCTAAACTGCTGGTGTAGCAGCCTGACAGGTAGGGTCACCAGTTCAGACACCTCTGCAGGAATTACTGCACTTCATTATGCGAGAGCAGAAAATACTCCGATAACCTGGTTCCTTTTCACTCATCTGCTGCATAGAGGTTAGGCTGCATTGAGCCACCCGATTTTATCAAAGAGTAAAAAGAAATTAGTATGTCTGTGAACAGCAGAGCCAATGGAGCCTGGTCTGCGAGGAATTGTCTTGTGGTTGGGTTCTCTGGCGTCTAATAAGGTGTGAGTTTTGCTTGAAGCTTTACACACAAGAGGAGCATTCATTCACTATTGCTGTCTCCCATGTGAACTCTGATGCTTCATGAGGGTTGAACTCTTAGAATCACAGAACTTATGCCACATTGATTTCTTGTAACTGGTGCAAATAGGGTTTCTTTTCTTTAATCTCTCCTCCATATCCTTTGAGATCTCTCCAGACCTAACAAATTTGGTTTAGGTTGGTTTGGCACATAACCCAATCATTCCTTTCCCCCCCATACTCTCCACTACCTGGAGGCTTTCATGGGACCAGAGCAGAGAACTGAGCTGCCCAGAAAAAAAGGACTAAAAAACCTCTAAAGGGATCTCAGTGGCTTTCTCCAGCAGGAAGGCTGCCTTCTGGCAGCCGGCAGGGAGCCTGCGGTATAAAAAACATGCCTGGAAGAGTTGAACAGTAATCGCCAAACAAAATTCACTGGCTGAATCCAGGTAGTGTGTGTTCACACGTATTCACAGGCAAGCCTGTGGCTACCCATTAGGTATGAGGATTGGGCTGAGGCAGGAGTTATTTCCCTGATAGAAAGCATGTCCTTGCTAGAGCTGGTACACAAGAAGCACAGAGGACTTTTCTTAACGGACACATAAGGCTTTGCTTTCTTCTCAGATAAAGGCACCTTTAACCAAGTGGAAATCTAAATGGCAAGAGTTGCAAAAAGGAGAGTAAGTGTTGAAAGAGATCTGTCAGGTTTTTCACCAGCTGCTGCTCCCACTCCCCATTCAGTTCCATATACTTTGTCCCAAGGGCAGGCTGTAAAGCCCAGCAGTTGCAGCAAACTGGTGGGAACTGGGAGAGTTTCAGGCCATAATCCCACCTAAACTGGTGACTCACTGTGCAATTGCCTAAGTTGCCAGACCTCTTTGTGCTCCAGATCTGGGCAAGACACAAAGGTGAAAAAGAAACAGATGCTGATATATGCCTGTGAGACAGATATAGGTAGCTGGTGGTGAGCATTTCTTTCATGCATTAAAGTTTACTCAGTACGATGCTCTGGTCAGAAATTATACGGCCACCACAGAGAAACTATAAACACAGTAAAATTCTGGCAAGCTAAGGAACCCATAGTAAACCATCTATTTAGAGGAGTATCATTCATATACATAGCAGATGGTTTAGTTCACATGGCTTCTGGTAAACTCAAATACAGTTTTATAGTAAATCCCATTGCTTTTAAACATCGTATTTCCACTGCTGCTTCCTATAGATTTCTCATCAGGCATCAATTTATTTGATTCTCTGATACTGCCCTGGTAGGGCAACTGCATTCGTTTTAACTGCTTTGTGTTTTGATGCCCCGTTTTAAAGCTCCTCCACTCCTCTTCCTTTGCTGTAGTAGATATGTCAAGCATGCCCTGACTGATTTAGCTTTGTCTGCCTGTCTAGTCAGAGAGGACTGGAAAATTTACTCTCATGCAGAAACACTGAGTTAATAATGATGAGGTGCTAAAAAAGTTTTGGGTCACATCCAAGTCTATATTTCCGAAAATGAGACCCAAGGCAAGACCTACAGACTCAGAAAAATACAAAATTCAGATTCACTTTTTAACCTCACAAGCATTTTTGTCTTCATTTCAAAGGAAACTCGGTTCAGTTACACACATGGAACTTCAACAATTTGAGGATGTAATCCTGTAATTCTTTGTCAGGCAAATCTCCCATTGACTCAGTGATTTCAAAGGCACTGGTGCCTGTGTATGAATGGCAGGATATGCTGCAAATTTATGACCTTGGAGAGCTCTGCTGTGTCCTACTTTCACATTTATTTTATTTTTTTTTTTAATTCACATTATGGGAACATCATGGGAAAAAGATCCTGGCCTCGAGTCATACAACTGGAGCTCTGCCACCCATTTCCGTGGAGCTGGGCTTCCACCCATTCTGCTTTTCACTAGACAAACAAGCAGTGGTACCTCTGGAGCCTCGAAACAGCACCCAAATATCACCAGACAGCAGGTGATTGATTTTAAACAAATACACAAAACTGTTTTTCAGAAGGTGGTGAATCATAATGGCACCATGACAAGAAATTTCACTGCAGAAAAGATCTCGCAGCGCAGTGACTAGCTTTTGACTAACAGATTGCTTATGGCTCATGTGCTAACTTCCTTATCCTCCCAGCTTCCTTCTTAATATGAACTGTCTTGATAGAAGGTGAAGGATAAGATGGATTAATAGAATAGAATTTTCTCTACACTTAAATCATGTACAAAGTATGATCTATGGCTCAGTTGGTGTCATAAAATAGTGATGTGATATCATTGCCTTGACATTATCTCTCTTGCTACCCTTGAACTCTAGAGACTTAATGGCCTGCAAATAAATGGTATTTAAACAAACCATTTTTCAAATGATCTTGTGGAACCTATTTAATCATTACCAGGAATAAATGGTCATTCCTAAGAGCTGGATTTTCCTGACTGCACAAGCGATAGTCAGTGTACTCAATCCCTAGAGATCAGAACTTGGTTTAACAACTTTTTTGAGTGCAACTCATCATTTAACCTATTTGAAAAATGATGTTTCAGATTTACCAGCCTCTAATCACAGCTTTATTATCAGGAGCATTCTGCAAACTGCTGAGCTTAAAATCTGAGCTTCTACCAGTTAAATGTACATCTTCTCATATTTTTCTTTTCTTTCTCTCTCTATACATAATATATGGATATATATCTCCATAGCCTTAAATTTCATAATTTATATATAAGGGCCAACAAGAGCATAACTTAATCCAGGATTGGGACTGATTTCAGTGATGGATAATTCACGACACTTCATGTGCTGGCAATAAGATTCCCCATTCTTTATCCAAATATGCAATTAGTCATTGTGGTTACTGTAAAAACAGAGTGACTCTGAGAACATGCATCTGCTTAGACAGAAAGAAAAAAAGTCCCAAGAAACTGAAAATACTTCCTTTCTCGTGTAATTTCACTGGTGTAGCAACACCAAAGTTCTCTGAGCATGAGTTTCTGCCTTTAACTATGTCCATGGAGTGCAGCAGTGAGTGCCACATGTCAGCCCTCTGACGAGTATAACAATAGTTCCCACCTATTCTCATTTTTCCACTTTATGTTTAAGCCTATTTCAGCTTTATGCCTTACGCCATCATTCATCTGAATGGGTATTTGTGGACCTTAAACACTGGCATTGAAGTGTGAGATGTAGCAAACTGGGAAGTTAGATAGATCACTGCAGACAGAAAGAAAAAAAGCTGTTATCTAACAAAATCCAGGGCTCCATATGTTGTCTTGCAGGTGTCCTTTTATGTTCTCAAGCTGAGTACTTAATGGCTCTACTTTCTGCATAAGCACTGTCAGATTTTCTTTGCCTGTTTTTATCGTCATGTCCACCATTCCACAAAAGTATTTTCTGCCAGTGAAGTGCTCCTCATGCCAGTCGGAAGTGAGATTTTGGGCTTGTTCAGCCTGGAGAAGAGAAGGCTCCAGGGAGACCCCAGAGCAGCTTCCAGTGCCTAAAGCAGGCCTACAAGAAATCTGCAGATAGACTTTTACAAGGGCATGTAAGGACAAGGGGGAATGGCTTTAAACTGAAAGATGGGAGATTTAGATTAGATGTAAGGAAGAAGTTCTTCCCTGCGAGGGTGGTGAGACACTGGCACAGGGTGCCCAGAGAAGTTGTGGCTTTCCCATCCCTGATAGTGTTCGAGGCCAGGACGAGGCTTTGAGCAACCTGGTCTAGTGGAAGGTGTCCCTGCCCGTGGCAGGCGGTTGAAACTGGATGAGCTTTAAGGTCCCTTCCAACCCAAACCATTCTGTGATCCTATGATTCTGATTATATGATTCCTCCATCCTGAAACATTTTCCAACAGGCAGAGAGACAAGATACTCATCTTCCTTGGCATCTAGACCCAATGTCACTGCCATTTTAAGGCCAGCGGAACAGCCCCAGTTCAAGCGGTCTGGGTGAGTTTCTTCCCCGCCGAACACGACCTCTCCTGAAGTCAGCAGTGTTCGCTTCAGCCTTCGGCGCTGCTGCAGTTCCGCTGGGCTGTCGCTAGTTGGGGCTCGGGGCAAAGGGACGAGCCCGGCCCCGGTAGCCGGTCCCGAGGAGCCGGAGCCCGGTCGTCGCGCCAGAGAGCAGCCCGTGGCCGGTGCTGCTGCCCCGGCCACGGCCGAGGAAAGGGGCTGCCGCTTCCGGAAAGGCTCCGTGGTCCTCCCGCTAAAACAAAAGCAAACACAGGAGCCATCACCATCCCGGTTTTGCAGGTAAGAAGTAAAATGTCCCTGAATGAAGCATCTTTCACAAGGGCTAGATAGATCATCTGCTCATCCTTTGTTTTAGTACCTACCATCTTTAGAGAGATCCTAAATTCTGCGCGTGATTTCAAGGATGTGTGTGATGTCGTTGGCTTCACTAGGACAGCTCGCATTACAGCACCTCCTAAAATGTGCTGCCCTTGACTTGGTTTTCTGAATGTAGCGGTTGTTTCACATTCAAGGAGATGGCTTTGCCAGCCCTGAAGAGGAAACCTAAAATAGAATAAACTGCAGTATCTAAGGTTCTGGGCAAAGTTTCAGTTTTAATCCTAAATAGCCCTAAATCCATTCTTAGTAAGATGTGAATCATCATGTTTATAGTCAGAGCTACAGAGATAAAACTCGGCACAGTCTGTAAAAACAATTCTGTATTAAAATGTGAAACTGCAGTTCCTCTTTAAGTCCTAAAACCTGATACCTGATACTAAAGCCCTCTTAACACAAGTGCCAACTGTCTGTTCAGACAGGAAAACCTGCCACAGGGCTGGTCTCCCTTTTCCAGACTCTGAAAAAGAAAATAATAGAAGACTTTCCATGGTCAGAAGCATTCAAGCTACAGAACAGATTTTCTTTCCTATTAGTGGTTTGGGGTTTTTGTTGGTTTGCTGGGTTATTTTTTTTCCAGGTTTGTTTGTTCTGTCCCCTCCTCACAGCCCACGTTCCTCTGGTACAACTGATAAACAATGTCTTTTATTGCTATAGGCAGCCAGTCCTGCCTAATACAATAGCAGGCAAGGCTTGGCGGGACTGGAGAGTGCAGGTGTTTGGTGTATTGTGGTCATCCAAACCAGATGCTGAGGAGATGGAGCACCTGTTTCCCTTCTTTTCCGCACTGGAGAATACAGCACTATGCAGGCTACAGAAACAGCCTGAAATTAATAGCGCTGCTGCTGCAGTTTTCCCTTGACAGGGTAACAGAGATGTACCATCTACGGCTTTTGCAAGCACTCCTCTGAGTGCTCAGACACATGTGCTTGATTTTGGGTTTTGTTCCAGACCAACAGAAGGCAGTCAGAGATGGGGCTCTAACTGCATTTCTCCCCAGGTTATTTTATTCATCACTGATTGTGCCCTGGCTTAAAAAAAAAAAAAAAAAAAAAAAAAAGAAAAGAAAAGAAAAAAGAAAAAAATTTAAAAATTAAAAAATTTGTTTTTTAAAGGCTCGACAGCAAAGTTAGACCAGAAAAGTAATGTGTATGTAATATCTTCGGTTTTTTTACAGGTCCTACAAATGTTTCTTTTGGATGTAGGAATGCAATTACAATGCTGTGTTCAGGATAGTTGACTCGTTGCTACTGCCTCTGCAGGCTATGGAAAGCCCTCTACTGATGTGCAAGGAGCACGGATCCTACCTATACTGAAAGGTGGTAGTAATCCTACAAGAAAGGTCCCCCGAATGTCAACCCTAAGAAAGATCTCCTTTCTCTGTCTGACATTCCCCGTGGCTTGCATAGCTGGGTGGCAGGAGCTTAGCTGGGAGCTCAAGGCTCCAGCAATGTGTCATGTAATGAGCCCTCCCTGGCCTCAGTCCACCTCTGTCTGCCCCTTCCCACCTCCCGCTCCCAGAAGCAGCACCCTTCAGAAAGGGAAGAAGAACAAGCGTTGGGCTGCAGCTTTTGTGGGTCCAGGTGGGTGGCAAGTCATGTGGAAAGGACTGATTTTTCGCAGTGTGGAGGACGGTGCCTCACGCAGCAGCTATAACCCCCGTTCGTGCTGTGCACTCTAGTCAGGCTTTAAATGAAGAAAAGGAAGAGGTTTTAGCCAATGGAGAAAGTGCTTTATAGCAATGTCTTAAAAAAAAAAAAAAATCTTTAAGGAAATATGAATGGGTAGCAACATTTTCCAGTTTCGGGCCACAGAAATATTTGTGCTAAGAAAAGGCAAGTATTTGGACACACCCTCCACCCCCCACCCCCCTACCCCTACCCCCCAAACTGCCAGAAAAGTAAAATTTGAGAAACTTTGCAGAATTGTATTTTAGGCCATGTCGTTTTTAGAAATGGAGCTCTAGCTCCTACAACTAAAAAAAGAAACTGAAATCAAATACTGTCTCTTTAGTTTTACCACCTAAATCACACTAAAGAAGATTCCACAGAGAAAAGAGGCTCATGATGCTATGGTAATATGGTAAAATGTAGATGCCTTGCTTGAAGAGGT
Organism: Lathamus discolor; assembly: GCF_037157495.1. Classification (NCBI taxonomy): domain Eukaryota; kingdom Metazoa; phylum Chordata; class Aves; order Psittaciformes; family Psittacidae; genus Lathamus; species Lathamus discolor. Next base: position 66,147,136 of record NC_088888.1, on the reverse strand, counting down.
CCAGCTCTTCAGCAATTCAAGTAACTCTTCCAACACTTTAATTTCACAAGGATTTGACTGAGAGTGTGAAAGGCACAGAGGCAACATCTCAGCTGCATCTCTCCATGTGTGCCCACCTTAGAGCATTGCCGAAATTGCTCCTGGCTTCCTCAGTCCTTAGCCAAAGCCACCTGGGATTTTTTCCTTAACTCCTTGCAATTCACTGTGCAGACAGACTTTAAATGAGAATTTGTCGTTGCAATCACTTGGTGTCATGAAGCTCTTTTTCTTGTTTCTCATGGACATGGTACACTTCTTTGTTTGGGCCATTTAGAGCTACATGATGAATTCCACCACTCCCAGGTACTTTATTTTTATGGCTCCTGATGTAGCCTTAGTTTAGCCCTCAATAGTCCCTGCACTGCAGCAAAGACAAAACTTGCCTGAGGTAAGAGCAGCTATATTCAATTCCCTCTCCTCTTCCTGCTCCTCCTCCCTACCCTAAACAGACAGCATTCATGAGCCAGAAACCATTCTGAATCAGGAAAAAGGGAATTTTGGCAACCAGTGTCATATTTCTGTAAGGAATCAAAAATGAAATCAAGGGGAGAAAAAAATATTACAAAGAAGCTGCTTAATCTGGAATCACTAAAGAGAGGGAAATTACCTGCACTGAGAGACAGGCAAAAAAGAAGGGTAAATTGGAAGACAGATATGCTGGGCAGGCTTCAAGGTCTACAAAAGATTGGTTGTCTCTTTTGGGGTTTACACTCTTTGTCTAATTAGACTAATAGAGGTAGAATAGAACTGGGGGAGATTAAACCCCACGATAAACAAGGCATCTTTTATTTGATATTATTGGAACTGGTTTCACTTATCTTCAGAAATCTTTCTTTTTGTGCTCCTTAATTTGTCCTTGAAGTCCTGTATCTAATCATTAGTTGAGCAACCAATAATCCTCCCCCAGCCCCTCCACCCCTTTTTATGGCCAACTTTAATCTTTCAACTCAGTGAAAAACATGTTTCCCCTATCATAACTAGTTTAACAAAAATTCCCTTTTAAGTTTAGATTGCACAGATACAATGGCTTTCCTGCAGCTTCATGCTGGAGAAAGGAATTTACATTAGAAAAAAAAAGAGAGATTTATGATAGCATTGTATTTCCATTTGAATATGGAGAGTTAATAACATGCATATGGTTTTTTTATTATTATTATTTTAAGGTTTAAGCTATGCCATAGGCAAAAGGAAACCTGGAAACTGTGGGACTGGCAGGGCTCAATGAACAACCTAATCTGGATTTCATTCACAAACAGCAGCTCATACACAGAGAAAGGGCTGGTGTGTTTCACCAAATCGGAACTGGAGTAAGTGCCAGGATTTCCTGATTTGTTTACATTTCTCAAAAAACTTTTTTCCCCTGGATGAGGCTAGAATTAGACTTCCTTTTCCACTTTTGGCCCTTTCCAAACTATTCTTGCTTGACATATTCTCTCCTTTTCCCTGTATTCTCCTTTGTTCCAGTCTCAGCTGGCTCTTTTGTCTTGGAAAACAGAAAAGGCAATGAAAGATGTCAGTCTATGATAATAATGATAATGTAGCCAGGTTTGCATGACAGCAAAACAATGCTGCAGGCTTTTCCAACACCCTTGGATCTACCATTCTTCTTACAATGGTTTAGGGCGGTCGAGTGGGATCTCTCTGGGGCCACAGGCTAGAACAATAGTGTCATAAGGTAAAGGAGATAAAAACATCAAAATGAAACAGGCTAACCCAAACTTTCTCTATGAGGCCTATCACTGAGTTAATCAGAAGGCAGAGGGGGGCAATTACATGTAACTACATCACCTTTTCATCAGCTGACTGGGTTCTCTGAGCCTCTGAAAACATTGTTTTCTCTACCAGTCCTTTTTCACTTTCACTAATTTTACTGTACTTTGCCCATTGTCTGCAACCTCAGTGCAATCACTGCAGAAACCTGTTTGGGAGACCTTCTCTGTGCCTTTGTTTATAGCCTTTGATCATCCCACAGAAAGAAAAACACTGTAGCTTGGACCTAAGCCATTGTTTTCTTAACATGACAAGACCGCCAGCCTGCAATCAGTGTTTGGTGCGCACGTATGAAAGGGCTGATAGGGACTTAAAAAATTATGAGAAGACTAGCAGAAAGATTGAGAGCTTGGTCTTCTTGCTGAGTTGCAGTGAGGATTTACCTGATGTAGCTGCTTTGACACTGCAGAGCAGCAGCCTGAATAATTGTTTTGTAGTAGCAGCCTTACAGCACCACAAAGTTATTCTTGTCGGGATGGCAGGTCCTTTTTGCCCCAGTGCCTTAACTCTTGCCATCAAGTGAGAGCCCTGTGAATGGTTCACACTGAAACTGGATGAGGCAGCAAGGAGGGTCTGCCCCAGGCACGGACATCCAGTGAAGGGGCAAAGCGCTCACAGTGAGGAGAGGCAGAGGTGAAAGACTGCTTTTCTGCATTTCAAACAAGTGTTGTCAGCCAGGTTTTTAGCTGACATTGCTCCCAGTGACATCAATGATCATTTACACCCACTGATGAATATGCGTCTGGGAGAACAGGGAGATAGGGTAAAGGTGCTGAAGAGTTAGTCAAATAGGAAAAGGAAGCGAGGGGGAGAAAAATGGAGGTAAAAGAGGAAGGGAAGGAGAGACGTGATCGTGGGACTCAGGAAACACGAGCTGCAATGTACGGCTGTGAGAAAATGATTAGACGAGATTGCATCAGACTGGACACCAATTTCACAATTTCTGCAGCACCTTTTTAAGATCCCACAGTGAGATACTGAGCAGAATGTGTGTGGCTGGATATCTGGAACAAGTCCAAGCAAGAGGCCAAATGCAATCAGTCATCTGTGTTTTGCTGGTGTTCTGTACTAATGTTTCCTGTGCAGTCATTGCAATATATGTCTGCCTTGGTTGTTCTGAATTCTGGTTTTCCCCTTTCAGTATTTGTATCATATTTAGTTGCTTACACAGTGTATAAGCCTGCATTTCTACCACATTGCTTAGTTTGGGTGCCAGAAATCAGTGTTCCAGCAGTACTCTCTGGGTGGAGGGATGAAAGAGAGTGAGGTGGGGAAAGCCACACGAAGGGGAAAGAACTGACTTCTAAAAGGGGGAGTAAGATGCTATAAGGGCTTATAGTAAACACCTTTGTACATTAAATTACTAGTCTTGCATTAGGAGATTTCTGTAGAGAAGCAAGAGGTCCAGAAGCAGTTTTGATTACATGATTGATTTAGCTGATCTCCTTAGGGCTACTCCTGAGAGTAAGGTGAGCAGGAAATGCGTTGATGTCAGCAGGCAGCCTGCGCTAGAAACTCACACCTACCCTTTCTGCTTCATCAGTCATCTGAGCCCACAGTTTCACTCTTAGGTTTTGGTGGTGCATTTTTAGATTTCCAGTTACAGCCTGCATGAAAACCACTCATAGTCTACACCTGAACAGTTACTGCCATTTAATTTGATGAGAACCATAAAGGAAGCATTCTTCCAGGAGAAAGAGTAGAGGAAGAGACAAATGTATTTCTAGTGCTTTCCAATAATTATGATTCATGACTTGTGCCAGTTACAGTTCTGTTCTTGCTGACGAGTGTCAGTAAGAAAGTCTTACTTTAAAAAAAAAAACACTTCTGCTTTTCTTTTTTTGCATTACTGATAGCTAATACAGATGAAACCACAAACCTGAAAAGTTCAGACTTCACCAAATGTAAGTCATGCATCATTTGGAGTAACGCAGTACTTGATGGTAATTGGCATTTAATTTGGATGTTCCTTTTTCTTTTTCTCACAGTCCCAAGTAAATTTTCATTTTCATTTTTCATACTATTCCTTATGTGGTAAAGACCATGGTATGATTGTTTGAGCGTAAAGTTAAGATACTACTTCCTGAAATAGTAACTCATAAGAGAGGTCATACTAAGGAGCCTGTATAGTTGACCTAACTCACCTCCTTGGCCCACACAGACTTCTGGTGACACTTCATAAAGCCAGTTACATTTGAGTTATTTAGTTTCATTAAAGCAGCTGTTTTCCATGCTCCCACATCATACCTCCAGGAAAAGAGAAGCTGAAAACTACACATGCAGGTTGATGCCACCCTTTTTCTCTCCCTGCCCAAGGATGTGAGCTGATGATCTCCATGCCATTCTGCTGTGGCCCTCTCATGCTGAGAGTATTGTGAGTCCTCCCAGCAGTGTCACACACTGCACCACAGTGAATGATCTAGCTCAGGCAATAGGATGTCTCTGGAAGCTTATGAAGTCCATCCAGTAGAGAAATGGCAGTAGCCAAAGAAACAGTGTAGGATGCTTCCAGAGGTATCTGTCCTCTGTAGGAATGAGCTGCTCGCAAAAAGCAAGATTAAATTTATAGTCAACAGGATGCAGCTGCTAACGCAAGATGTTATTTGCAATTAGCTAACCATATCTGCAGTGCAGCCTGCAAGTCCATGGCACAGATGTGCAATAGGTAAGGGAGATGGACATTCCTGGGTAGGGTGGGAGGGAAGGTGATACTGAGCATTGGCTTGAAACTTTTGGTAGAGATCAGCCAAGAACTCAGACTCTGGATCCAGAAACACCCTCTTAAACTGGAACTAAAACCATACTTGAAAGCACAAGTTAGATTTTACTGTCCTCAGAGTGTGGTATAAGACACATGCTTGACAGGAGAAGTCTCAATGTTCCTCACAGAAATAGGGAATTCCCTTTCTGGTACAGCTGTAAGAAACAACATAACCTTTTCATCTTTACAGTTACAAGAAACAGCATCATTAAAAAGAAAAAAATTGAAGTAAGGAAGAATGCAATAGTTTCAAAGACATTTGTGACAATTCCTGATCAAGGTCCAAGGCATAGTTCTTTTGATTCTCCTGATGGAATTCATATTTCTTTGTGAACATGCAGAGTTTGTATAAAATGACAGTCTTTTTCCAGCAATATTCTCCTCCCCACCCTACACCCTTGAGTTTTTCTTTGTCCTTTTGTGATTACAGTGGAAACAGGACACAACTGATAGAGATGAAAGATGTGGAACTTTCACAAAACCCCACTTTTTTATTAACTTCTTCTTTTTAAAATGGAAAGACCATGATGGGGCAAACCAAATCCATCTAGCCCAGTAGCCTTTCTTTAACACTAGCCAGCTGAGGCTGGCTAAGTAAAGAACAGAAGGAAACAGGCAAACTCAAATGTCCCTTCCATGCCAGCAATCAAGAGTTTGGAGAATTTGTGAGGCAGAGGTCGCATCTGGGCTATTGTTTTTGATGTCCATCAATGGACCTATTCTTTGCAAAACTTTGTATTCCTATTATGAATCCATTTATATCTCTTGGCTTCCACAACATCCTGTGACAGTGAATTAATTATGCATTGGGTGAAAAAATTGCTTGCTTTCTTTTGCAAACACTGTACCTCATAATTTCAACCCAGTGTACCTTCTTGTATGGTAAGAAATAGTGAATAAATGGTGCCTATTCACCTATGGTGCCTATTCACTTTTCTTATATCAGTCAATATAGCAGATTAGCTGTATTAGTAACCTCATTTACCAGCTGAGGAGCTATAATTCTTCTACTGATTTCGTACCTTTCATTGCATTTGTCAACCTTTTGTCTGCATCTTGTCCTCTGTATCTTCTAGCAGTGGGGTGAGCAGAACTGTAGTGGAAACAGTCTTGGAGCATCTGATGTCAAATTACATACACTTTAAGTTTCCCCAGATGCCAGGATCCATTTGTTGAAATGGAGTAGAGAAAATTTTAAAACCTGAAGTTTCTGTATATCTGTTTCTACAGCATACTGCTTTTGGGACCATCTCTGGGTTTTGTTTCTGTTTAGGTGTTTTTATTAGGGAGAGTGATTCACGATTTTGGGGGTCAGCAACAGTTTATGTATGTGCTTCTCAGCACTGCCTTTGTTTTCTGGCTCCTCTCTTTTTCTCACACTTCTGGCAACATGATATCCAAGTGAAATCAATCATAAATGTAACATATCCCAAATTTTGGTGTTATACTGCACTCATCTCTAAGAAAAGCTGTCTCTATTGACAGTTGTGTAGCATGCTTATGTTTTTGATCCGAGCCGACAAAACCCATTCAAAGATAAAGACATCAATTAATTAAGCAGTTGTTGAGATCAGAAATCTGACACCCATATGGTGACAAATTAGTGCCTGAAAGCAGTTTACTGCCAAGAGAAGCACATGCATCTGTTGTAGGAGATTAAAATGAAGTATCTATTAATTACTATGAGTTTCTTGGTTGACTTCAGAATTATATTGCTGAACTGATTCTCTTTGTGTTATTCATCTTTAATGTCATCACTTGTAAATAAAGACTTGCTTCAAAAATATCAAGTTCCAAGCAAATGCTAAGTACTCTCTAAAAAACAAGCAAAGGAAATTCAGCTGTGAAGAGATGCCACAAAGCATGTGCTATGTTTTTTTCCATTGCTAGGAACTACATAAAACCAGATGTATACAGGAGAGAAATGTTGCCTGATATAACAATGAGTAATAAAGAGTATCTCACAATCATAGGATGCATGACACAATAATGAATTGTATATTACACGCTTAAAAAACACAGTTAAAACTGTCGATTTCTTTCCAGTGGAAGTTCATTGGCAGAATTGTGATACAACAGAAATTCCACTTCAGGTCTTTCATGCTATTTTCCTGTTTTCATGCACTCACAAATAAGAAAAAGTGCAGATGTTAGAAGCACACACACTGTCTCTCTCTGTATCCAAGGAAATAATTGTTTCAAAATAGACAGTTATCCGGTTATCACTGGCTTATTTTTAACATCCTAAAGTCAAAACTGCATCTGCTTGGTTAATACTGAATCCCAAGTCAGACGTGTCTGTCTCAGTCAGGCCTCTTTAATGCAGAAGGAAATATTCCTGCTAACTCAAATGGTGACATTCTTTCTTCTGAACCAATGACTATGTATTATTTATATGAGGGTATATATTCTGTTTCTTTAAACACGTAGCAGGAAACCAGGCAGGATGGGGATGGAGAAAGAGTCTACACGAGTGACTCTACAGTGAGGAGAGAGCGAGTGAGCACATGCACATGCGCTTTTTAAGGAAAAACTCTTCTCCTTGTTTTAATATATACACTCGCTGCCAAGACTGGGGAGCACACTTGTATTTTGTGGGTGCAATGCAAGTGGGGAATGCACTTCTGAATATAAAAGTCTTCTCTCACTTACCTAAGACTCAGCCTAAATAACTCTCACCTCACCTTTCTACCTGCTACCAGACAAAATATGTAGAAAAACTTATTTGGAGGTTATCAGCAAAATGACTGCTTTAGAAAGTGTGTCTCCTTGTCACTTGATCTGGTGGAGATCATCTGCACATGCTGTGTAGGAGTGCTAATAAACGGCTGCCTGAAGTACCCTGCCTCTGGGGCAAAACCGTAGCTTTCTGGTCATTTCCTTAGAGAAAACAGGAAGTAAGCTACTTAACACCAACAAAATCCTCCACTTTTAGTGTAGGCAGATCAATAAATCTTCAAAACACTGATATCAAAGACTAGAAAAAATCTAAAGAACTTTGTAGACATTCTGGTCTCTCGCACACAGAGAATGATTGATGACACTTTTTTCTAATAGTCGGCTCATAATCTAAATTAACAGATTTAAAGAAATCAATATTTCATGGGAATAGCTATCACGCTTCCCACTGGCTTTCCTCCAAAAGGGAAACTGAAACAGACAGCAAGATTATCAGGCACATAATTTTAAAAGTCTCTTTTGGGGATGTAAATATTTTGTTAAAGTTTTCTGGTTTATTAATCCTTTTTTTTTTCTTCTGAAGTTTTTCTTATTTAAATCCTTAATGAAAGCCATCCTCTTCTCATGTAGGGAAGCATCCACACAGCACCTATGGAGTCCCCAAGTAAGATAGATATTCTAGGTGCAATGTGGGATGGTACCCTTCTGCTTTGTCTTCTTTATATATTTCCAGGAATATGTCATTTGGGCTGAAGAATAAAAGGAAACACACAAAAATAATGCCCTGATTAAGATATGTGCCAACATCAGGCTGCCGCTGACAAATAAAGTCTTGCAAAAAAATGATTTTATAATTTTCATTCATCAGCTCTTTTCTATCAACACTGGAAACTTACCGTCTCAGTTTAAAAACAAACACCATTACTCTAATCTTACCTTTTCTTGTTATGTGATGCCAATAATAATTATTTTTATGTCAATGTTTAGGCTGATTTTGATCACTGTTCCTGCCTTCTGAAGTGTCATAGATCCCCCACGATCCGTTAGAAGCTGGAGGAAGAAGGCAAGTCCTTAAAACTGTGCCACTGACGTGAAGAAAGCCAGGGGATGAGCTCTTTCATCTGATGGTTCCCCTTGCCCAGACCCAAGCCCAGCCATCTCCCTCCAACACTTCTTGGAAACTCCTCTCCTGCTGATAGATCCTCTGAATACACCAAAAGGCAGATAAATTAAATGGAGTAAAAATGGGCAAATGTCTGAACACTAACTCCCAAGACTGAATTATCTCCTCATCCCAATCCCTTATTCATCCTCTTCTAAGTCCTCCACACCAGCTGGAGTCATGCTGGAGAGCAGTCATACTCTCCCCAAAAAGGATTCTTTCGTTCAGGCTTTGACAGACAGCCCTGTGGCTGCCTCCTGAAGGCTTTATCTCTTACTATGGCATCTGCAGCTGGCCAAGCACAGGCCGTTGGCAGAGGCAGACTCTTTGGGGCTGCAGAGCAGCCTGGCAGTGCCTCGGGGAGCACTGAAGGTTGTCAGATGGCTGGGGGAGGCTCTTGCAGCTTTGGCTGCTCACAGGTCTCTCTCAGTTCTCTGCCAGGATGATTCTATGCCAGGAGGGCCTGGAACAGCTCATGGCTGGGAAGGCAACATGGGGCTTCATATGACAGAAGTATCATCTCCTCCTCAGATGTTCTCATCTGCACTTCTTAAAAGGTGCAGTGTGGAGTTTCTCCCTAACTCTGATTGTCTTTGAAGACTCATATACATTTTTGTTTATTTGAGAGCTGATTTACTTTGACCAGAACAGGGAAGAAAGCAAAATTTTCACAACACAGTGGGAAAAGTTCAGGAAATGCTGCAGGCTTTGGTGTACGTAGGTGGTATGACAAAACAATCCACGTTATAGAGTCATTTGGGTAATAAATACCTGTTCTATCCAGATACTTATAGATAAATGATACGTGATGCAAATACTCATCATCCTCGTCGGCATCTAGTAGCATCAGATGCTCCAGTCAGAGTTGTCGAGCTGCATCCATGTGATTTTATGAACATGCAAATGACCATCTTGCACAGTCTTCTAACATTTTTATCTGTAAAGAGCACAATGGCTTGTCCTGATGCAGACTTTGCCCTTCTAAAATGTCCCACTTACTCCCTTATGCCTGGTTTTAATATAACTGTTCTTTACAAGGGTCAGCATCTGTACTATGGTAGAAATACATTTTGAAAGAGCACTTGCCTGCAGATTTAGGGGGATAGTAAATGTCTATTACTTTATTAACATGAATATGGTCTAAACGGCACATACTTTTTTCTTGACAATGTTAGAAATGCTGCTCAAGAGTCTCAACTGGATTGACCATATGGTTTAAGATCCATATTTGTATACATATTTGTATACATATCCTGCAAATGCATGGATAGCCTGCAGAAAAAGAGACAAGCTGTTTTTAATGGTTGGAGAATTATTTACAAACACAAGCATTAACTGCACAAAAATCACCAAAAGAAAGCACCAGAAATTCCCAGAATCACAGATTATCTTTGCTGGACTCAATCATCTTCTGGATTCACAGAAGATGAGGACATTTATTGACACCTACCCCTAAAGCATCCTGTGCTGGAGTTCACTGAGATTCAGTAAGGTTATAAACAAGTAATTTTAGCAAGAAAACAAGTCATTTTAACCCTGTCATTATCAGTTTGAGTAGCTGTATGTCCCTTTTCTATGCTGAAGCTGGGATGAGCATCACATCCCCAGAGCTATGCACAGCTTTTAGCAGCCTCAGTGCGGCTCTTGCGCACAGCCTGTTGCCGGCCTGGGGTGAAGCAATTCTGATACAAAAAAATGTTGCCTGCTGCATGCAGAAATGTGCAACAACTGGAATTTCTTTCTGCACCTGTGCAATGAACCGAAGTCAGGCGTGCCTTGCATTCTCCTGGAAACTATGAAATTTTGTCAGCTTTATTTAAACACTAAGTCTCTGGGAAGACATAACAGTATGTTTAATCAGTTCTAAAAGAGTAGGTTGTTCTGAATATGCATGAGATATTACATTCACACACAAAGAAAGAGGATTAATTATGTTTCCCCTTTATATAAGACCACAAACACTGAGGAAAGGAATAGGAAAAGCCTCTATTTCTTTGCCACCACCCTAGGTTATAGCTAACACAATCCAAGAAGCATCCATTCACCTCTCTGAAGAGAGACTACTGAAAATCAGAGCATATTTCGGTATCATCTAGCTTGTTTGAACACTCAAAAATCTCAACAGAGACTAAAACCGTCTTGAATCTGTAGATCCTGGCATTCAAATTCTAAAGTTAGTTACAAAGTTATTTGGCCTTACCATTGCCTTTATGAGGTTCCAACTAAAAGCAGGCTTTATAGAGCAGGACCTTGTACAAAGAAAAGGAAAGTTCCCAGTAGACAAAGATGAAAAATTCAAATTGAATGAAAGAAGGAATGATAATTCCCGATTTATTCCCATTTTACAGTATTAGCAGATGCCCACTGTCCACTGGAGGGGCTTAATATGCACACCACATCTTTCTACACTGATTCCAGAAAAAAAGCTGGTGTCCAATATCCTTGTGGTTGTGGGCAAATGGATTTCTCATCCACCTTTTTTTCCAACTTGCCAAAGCAACAGCAGCAGCTTAGGTTCAACACCCGCAGCCAGGAACCCTAGCAAAGTAACAACCAGTCCAATTTTGACTTAGGAAACAAAACAAAAGCAGGAGCATTTTCAGAGCCAGGGCTGATTTTGTCTGACCTCCACTCCTTTGTGGCTTTGGACATTTCTCCTTTGTTTGCATTCCAATTTCTGATATTCAGATAAGTTGAAAAACTTGTGTGTCAATATCCTCTGTAGTAGGATGAGGCGAGGACATTTACTGAGATTCTTTTAATCATTTTCCGTGTGTTTCTTAATTGGCTTGGATTCTTTTTTTCTTTTCTTTTTTTTTTTTTTTTTCTGGCTTTGTTCTCCAGCACTGGTTCGTTCATTTCCTGAAGTTTCACTTCACCTTGTCTGGTTTTTCCGTCTGCAGCATGTTGTTGTATGCATTTGGTGATGAGAATTAGCTTAAAATAATCTGTACCATAATTACTGACTTCAGACTTGTTTGTGTCTATAGGGAGATGTCCATGACAAAACAAAATAACAACAAAGAGGGAAAACTACCATGTTCTTCCATATTTGGACAGCCAGATGTTATTTACAGCATTGTTTATGAAGCTTTTTCTTTGCCTTGCTGGCTTTGATCCACACACGTTGTCAGTTTTGAGCACACACGTCCTGTCACATGGTGACTGTGTGCCCCTGACAAGTAAACATGCGGGAATGCAATTTATAAAGACAGGCTAGAGCAGCAATTAAGGAGAAAAAGAACTACAAACAAGACAAAGGAAATTAGGCAGGAAGATGAGCTAAATCTGGTCAGAATACAGGATATCAAGGCAACTGCGCTGCATGTCATTTATCCTTTAGTCACTAACAAGTGTCAACATCAGTACGTGATGTCTGTGCTAGTGAAACTTTTATCATTAGCCTGCAAGAGGATTGCTCAGAGGGACTTGTTGCTACAGAATCCCCTGCGTGTGCATCTTTGAAGGGTGAAGAAGTTCATTATCACGTTTGGCATTTACTCAGAGTGATGGAGTTCTTCAAGCACATTTGGCACAATGAACAAACAGAAGACTGTAAAATCTCCTTTTCCTATAAAGTTGAAAAGGGAACTGTTGCCAGCAAGGGTCCACAGAATATTTAGGAAGAGGGACATAACTGACATGCATTACATTTTCATGCTAAAGCAAAGTAATGCCATAAAAAAACATTCAACATATGTTTCAGGCAATAAAATTCAGTCACAAGAATATTCGGGTGACAGCAGCAAAAGGTTATGTACCAGGACTTATGGGGCCTGGGAAGAGAGCATGGAGTATGGCTTATTTCCCCATTTACAAACAAATCAACCCCAGGCAAATGCTGGGATTTGGCAAGCTCATTTAAGAGACTGTAGGTTGAGCAACTTGATCGTGGGTCTGTTATATGAAGAGGTCTCTGCTCTGTAAAAGGTGTGACTTATCATAAATATCATCACATCAGATAGGGAAATTGCTAGTTCATTATCCCTGTGTCTGGTAGGACAGTACTCTGATAGGAATCCTTCTTTCAGCTTTACCTCTCCAAGTCTATAACACGCTAGGAAAGGACATCTGAGGAGGCTTCTTCTCTCTGGGATTAATTTACCTCCTTAATTGCTCCTTCCCTTTCAGCCATCTGCTGTCTACTTCTCAATCATTGTCCTAACAGTTACTGTCCTAATAAGGCTGACCTTCATTTTTCAATGCTTTTTTGGCAAGCCTTATCACAGTACATGAGAGGGTACTTTGCTATCAATCTCATTTAGGGAGGGAAAGGGCTGACTTAACTCACGTGGGAACAGTGTGTAGCTTTAAACCTTCATTTTTTGCCACCCAGGTCTTGGATGTCAAAGCACTTGTACTTTCTATAATCATGGTTTCTATACATGCACAATCAAGAAAATAATACAGCACCTGATGTATATGATCACTTTGAAATACCTGTCCAAAGGGTTTCCTGTTTTATGTTGAGCTCATCCACCAGCAACACTTTCCACTAATGATTCTTTGCTAAGAATGCCATGTCCTGTGTTTATATTTGCCTATGGAAAGGTACCCAACTGTTCAAGTAAAATGTTAAGGTAATCTGAAATTACGGATACATCTGAAGTGTTAGATGCAGACCTGGGCTCCCCATTACAAGAAAGAATTGGAGCAAATGCAGCGATGGACCACAAAGATAATTATGGGATTGGAAGGCTCAAGGGGAATCTGATCAATGTGTATAAGTACTTGACTGAGGGAATTAAAGAAGAAGGGACCCAGGCTCTTTTTTGTCATATCCAGTGACAGGACTAGAAAAAAAAGGGCACAAATTAAAATACAGGGAATACCATTCAAATACAAGGAAAAGCATTTTTTACCATCAGGATGGTCTAATGCTGGAACAAGTTGCCTAGAGAGGTTTTGGTATCTCCATTCTTGGATTTAGAAACCAAATGGAAGCGAAAAATGAGAATGACAGGAGAGCTGCATACACCTGGAGCCAGTGAGAAAAATAGTTTTGACTAATTTTCTCTAGCAAACACTGAAGGGCATTTGTGGTAGGTTAAAGAGAGTTCTTATTTGTGTGCTAATGCGCCTATCCACATACAGGAGTAAAAAGGATAGCTAAGCCAGCAATGCAAAGCACAGTTCAGTCAGATTGCAGAAGCAGGTAAAGTTACATCTAGCACAAAAGTGGCTAACCTAGGGTTGTTGTAAAATAGGGCAAAAAATGCCCACTTTTTCTTTCCTGAGACTTCAATATTGTCAGACGCTTGAGGATGCCACAGAAGCAACTGCTAGTACAGCTAAGAAGAAAGGCTGAAATTAGCTATCTTAAAAGAAAAAATTAAAAGCCCCAATCAGGATGAGGATAAACAGCTGCTAAGGAATGTGTGACCTGAATGCCTTCGTTCAGATACACCGGTGAGAGCTGCAGGTGGCAAAGGCTCTGTGACCTTACCCAGCCCATCCATCTTCTCACTAATGAAGCGGACAGAGAGAGTTTCACTCTTTTCCAAGTTTTCTCCAGAATTCTGTTTGCTGGAAGGAACCAGGAATCTGAGAACTAATTTGAAGATGCAAGTAGAACTAGCTTACACTTCTTTTCAGCTTATTTATAATCGACAGCAGAGTGGTCCCAAGGATGAGGTGAGCTCCACCTTCCCACTAGTAGTAACTGTCTTCAGATCAGAGTCCTCCCAAAAGTGATGTCAGCACTTGCTCTGGTAGAGATCTGCAGGGCTATGGCAAAGGCAAAATAAAACCTCAAGCCATGACAGTTTTACCGCCTCAAGCAAGTCCAGAACCAAGTCTGGGCTCTCACATAGCTGACAATAGGATTGAGAGTCTTAGGACCAGCACACTCTGAGGAAGGTCATGGTATACAGATTTCATATTGCTAGAGAGATGTATATTAAGACAGTGTTGAAATATATATAACTTAATTTCTTTAGACTGTTCACCTTCCCCGTCACTTTCCATACCTTTTTTTTTGTTTGCCCTTTCCACTTAAAATAGAAGAAAATACCTACTGATCACATGGTCAGCAAAGTTTTTTTCCACCAGTCTTCAGAGAACTGATTTATTTGTATGTTAATATTCTTATCCATATACAAAAATGTGCACCATAAATAGTTTTATAAGGGAAAACCAGCCAACTGGAAATCCTTCCTTTATTTTAAAGATAATAGCTGCAGTTGTTTATTGCTTCTGCTGTTGATTTTTTCCAAGCAGAACAGCAAATCTGCTTTCAGTTAGGGGAGCACAACCCTTCTGTGGCCAGAGTTCAGTACATATCTCAGGGTATCTTTCTATGGCGAAACACCCTGCCTACTTCAATGAAGCTGCTCACAATTAACTCTTCTGGATGTGGAGATCAAAGTAACATAGCCTTTTATTGATCGCCTTGGGGCTACATTCAGACTGCCTGAATTCCACCAAACTCCCCAGCACTGGCTCCACAGGGAGAGTTGCTGCCGATGGAGGGGAGCTTCGGGCAGGCAGCCGGTGGGAAACACTGTCCACAGGGGCTCTGGTGGAACTGCAAGGATCCCACAGAGACAAAGGCCAGCTACTACTGTGTGCTGCAGCCTGGGTTTGAGTCAGCTGGACAATCAGGAGAGGATTTCTTTTTTCCAGTGAGTGATATGTGTAAAATTTACTTCCTTAAACCTATATATAGAAATATATTCTTTTTCTTTTTAGAAATGTCTTACTTTTTCCACATGTTTGTGAACCAGGATGGAGCAGATGTCCAGAGAGATCAGCATCAGCAATTTTTTTCCTGTAATGAGTATGTTTTACAACTGTTAAAACATGGAGTGTAGTGAAATCATCGCTACCCATTTATTATGGTAAACTACTCCATTTTTTTTCAGTGGTTTGAGGGAAACACTCCAAACGTCCATAAAAATTGGTTACAACAGGACACTCGCTAAAACCAACATAATGAGCACACTCAGTGCAGCATGCTTCTGCAGGGGAAATGAATGCAAAAGAACCCTGGCACTAATGACTTGATTATTGCCTTGGCTGTTGTCAGGATGACACCAAAGCATCAGACAAACAGAATCTTTCTCTCCAGATGGGTTAAGTTCTCTTTCAGTTTCCTGAGCAGGTCATCATTTTTCTCACAGAAGTTTTTCATGTATGTTTTTACAGATTTACACCAGAGAATTACCTCATGGGCTAAGCTGTTGTTCCCAAGGTGTCCCACATTGGAGTGTAACAGCCTGAATCCTTTTTCCACGTGTTTTTTGTTTCGAGTATAAAACTCACAGAGAATCAGCTCCTGTATCTCAGCAAGGAAACTAAGGGATGCATTCAGGGCTGTGGGCCTGGAAGAAGTAAGGATGCCAGAGAGGTCTTATCCCTCTGCTACCACCAAGAAAGGGAACACAGCCTTGCAAATTTTCTGAACAGGAGAGTTTAGTTGAAAAAGTGTGACTGACTTAGTCAGCAAAACCAGCACTTCAGTAAAGCAGGCCTTGACACAAGCCCAGTTCTTGCCAGTCTTTCTCCTGAGCCCTCATACTGTCAAGCCCCTCTCTATTGCCACGTGCCACAGGCATCATCAGGACCTAAGTCTCAAGTATCAAAGACTCAGACTTTTCCAGAAAAATACTGCTTAGCTGGAGCCAGTCCTTCCAGCTTCCTCCTCGTTATGCAGCTTACAGGAATGAGATCAAGCAAACACAGTCAAAAGCATGACTGCTGAAATACAAGATCTGGGAGCATGTTTAACTAATGTGCAGCCAGAAAGCAATCGTCAAGGGTTTAATGTGATTCGGCATGTTCTTGGTTATCCTGTAAAACAGTCTCCCTAAACAATGGAGTTGTTTAAGCAGGATTTTTGTTTCTCTGCATGTGGACATAAGGAGAAAGTGCCAGGTGATTACAGCAAGTTTTTCATTCAGTTGATCTGGGGAAGGACATTCATTCTTTTCTTCATAGCTTATTTGATGTAACTTTCACATGTTTTAAAGCTGATCTAAAATACCAAAGCAAGTTATTTCATGTACTTTCCAAACTGTTTTTGTCTGAGAAGTGATTGATCAGAGGTACACGCATATCAAAAAGCAGAGTGGTTCCATCAGGATAAGTCCCCTTCTCCAAAGGTCAGATGCTTATCCAGACCTGAGCCACATAAGCCAGACTGTTAGGCTTAAGAGCATTATAGCTTTAGGGTTAGAAAACAAATGAAAGTTAACGCAGAACTGGCCAAAAGGGGACAGTAAATCAATTATTAATACATCCCTAATACAAAGCTTTAGGCTTTCCTGAAGTCTGGGTTTTTCCTCATTTCCTCTGGGGATTTTTTAGCAGCTGGGTGAGCGGGAAAACTTGGCTTAAGGATGTTCTTCCTGTGCTGGCTCCTATGTTTGCAATCAAAAATGATTCAAGATCACAAAGAGTGCTCCAGTCCAAAGAACAATGATCTCCCCCAGGTATCAAGAAATACGGTATAATCAGTGAGCCACATTCACCAGTATTCTTGGGATGCTTTGCATCGTCTTTGTGATGCAAAGCAGTCATAAACCTGGACTGCCTGTGGAGCTGTATAAAGCTGCCAGAACAGGTCAGATCCACAGTCATCAGCATTATACATCACATGCACTGGAAGCCCCCAAAGAACTATTCATTTATATAGCTCTCTGGACCTTAGTGAAACACTGCTCGATACCACAACTTTTGTCACTGTAATCACAGAAATCAGTACAAAATGGAGCTTCTTTGAGCCAAGTTATTCAGCTGATCCAGCTGTTGTGAAATTCCCCGGAGGAAATGAAGGAAGACTCAGAACATTAAAAAAAAAATAAATTAAAAAATAATAAACCTCCGTGCTCTACAGGCAAGGCTGCAGCAGGCTGAGGGATGCTGTACTGCCAGGACAGGACGAGGCTGCAGAAACTGGCGCAGAACCAAAGCCAGAGACTGCTGCTTCCTGACGGCTGGTTCAGGCAGAAGTCACCAAGCGGGTGAGCAGAGCAGTCAGCAGAGGCACAACAGCTTCTCTATCAGCCTTCTAGATCTTCACCACTAGCTGGGCTAGGTCAGAAGAGAGCCTTGCAAATGTGCTACCTATTCTCCAGAGACTCTTGTGGTTCAGGCTCTAGTCCAGTGTACTACTGTCTGCCAAAGAAACTTCCCTAGATTATGTTAGGTATTGGAAGAGATTACATGCACACAGACCCCGGGGTTTAAACCCCTAAACCACATCACGCAGCTTAGTGCAGGAGCACTTAGGCTCCGCCTATGCGAACAAATAAAGCTGGAAATGTTCCCAGGCACTGAAAATAGAGCCTCTCTTAAATTGTTTGTACAGCCTCTGCTGCATGGTGTTGGCTCATGCCAAACCATTCCTGGGCACACTTGAAAGTTAGCACGGCCAAAGAGCACAACAGCACAGCTGATGGGCAGTTTGTATGCAGCTGTCCCACTTTGGAGACAGACTTAGGCCTCATTGTGCTGGCAGACAGCAGTCCAGGTCATGCTTAACTTGCTGGGAATGACTTACCTGCTGGGACTACTTCAGCTGTACAGGGCTCACAAGAGACAGCCCATAATTCAGTTTTTAAAGATTACTGTGTCCATATGAAGGAAATGTGTTGCTTGTAAGCTTATTCAGAATCATCTTTAGCAGGGTATTTATGTATGGAAAAATGGGTTTGCTTGTAGCATATACTTTCGTATTAATGAATTAAAGTCTCAAAACTAAACCAAAACCACATTATTAAAACTAAATAGTAAGAAGGTCCCACAGCTTTTCCAGTCCCTAAGTAACTTGCTAGGGAGGCCTGGCAGCTGCTATGACCAGCCTTGCCTAGGTTGCAAGCATCCTTTCTTGCTTTAACAGTTCAGAACATCTCCTGAAGCCACCCTGATCCCTTACAGTGCTCCTTTCCCATTCCAGTGGGGAATGACCTACTTCTTCTTCTCCTTTCCTGTTTACCTGCCTTGTTCCCTGTGATTGGATGCTGAGACATTGCATGGCAACGTGTGGCATGAAGTCATTTCCTCTTTCAATTCCTTCAGTTTCTGAAGTCATTTCCTTCCCCCACCCACTCAGCATTTCTCAATATTTCTGTAGTGTGTGCTACTTACCCCTTGCTTGGCTCCGCTCTGCTTTCTCCTCTTACAGCCAAAGAAAGACAGATTAGTAAAAGAGTACTTATCAGATCATGAGAAGTATGACTCCAGTAAGAATGCTGTATATGTAAAAATTATTCTTTCTCTGAGACTAAAGAGAAAACACAGCATAACAGTGGGTACCTGCATTACTAATGCATCCCCTCCACCTCTACTGGTAGAAAGGGGACAAGGATGAGTGGAGCAGCATGGTAAAGTACCCTAAGTGTTTTACAGCTGTAATTGAAAGCTGGCCACCTAAGAGTTTTAAAAGCCATATCTGTATGAAATCACCATCGCCATACTTCTTTCCTCCATGGCAGGAGTCAATCAAGAGCAAAGATTAGCTGGAAAACTACATCAGATAAACATTCCTTACCTACTGTCAGGAACCCCATCCCACAGAAACCAGGGCAGGTTTCCAATGGGAGCAAATTTCAGAGCTAGGGAACCTGGGGTACAGCAGTCCTGGCACCAGCATTCACGCCTAAGGGCAGATAGTCAGAGATTTCTATTTGGTCCGTGCTATCTCAAGAGCCTACAGGTAAACTGTGGTGATCTATCCTGCTGTGAGAACCCACAGCACCGAGGCACCCTACAGCTGTGACTGTTTGCAAGCAGAAACCATTTAAAATGCAGCTCAGGTGTATTTGAATCACAGTGGACTGTTTCAGGTATTATGTTCCCCACAGCCGTATCATTGATTTACATTTCAATTTTGGGGCATACTTGAAAAATTATAAATAGGGCCAAGAATTCACACAGTGTCTGTGCCCAGGACCAGTAGTGCAAGATATGCCTGAGAGTACAACTTGCTGCCTGATTGGTTTTCACTTGGGAATTTAGGAATTCCATTTCAAACAAAAATACATAGCTGGAACTAATTCAAACCACAAGCAGATAAAGCAAAGAAATCAAATCAAACTAATAAATCAAGATTACAGCTTTCTCGAAAAGATATGTTCTGATTCAGCCACAGGTTATGAGACTTAATGCAGGAATTTCTGGAGGCAACCCTACAGCCTGTAATTGCTGTTGATCATATGAAATGATCCTGTTAGTCTCTTTTCCCTTTAGCGCCTGTAAGCTGTGCAAATATAGGTGTGTGAATGATGACAAGGTCTCTTTCTGCCCCACAGTGACTGCCAGTTATCAATTATACTTGGGGCGCAGGCAGTGAAACAGCTCAGGAGTTTCCACAGGTAGAGAGAGGATCACCCCACTTGAAGAAAGCACCTTCTTGAGCCACAGCTGGAGTCCATATCTCAAGAGTCACACTCCATAAGTGTACGTCCATTTCCAGTTGTAAACTGTCTCTTATTGATAAAGAATTTAATGAATAATGAGCACTGGAGAATTCACTCTTTAAATAGCTTGAAAAAATAAATTCTTATTAAAATTTAGGTTATAATGTTAAGAGAAGACATTGGTGGAGAGGGGTAAAGTGTGTTCTTCAGTTCCCTTTGTAACCCCTAACTCAGTGATACAGTATTTGTCCCTAGCACATAATGACGGTATTTTTCCAGAGGAAAGTGTTTGGAAATTTCAGTAAAACATTGCATCTGATGTTCTGTCATTGCTACATTTTAGAAACAGCAAAAGACCTCTGAGAGAGTGATGCCTTTTTTAGCCAATGACAAACAAATATATAGTCCAGAGAAAAATCCATTCTTCTTCTTTTTGCAGTCAGTGTGACTTTTCATGGGAGCGTGTATTTTGAGTATGTTCACAGCTTTGCTAGCGACAAAGATAACGGCAGTTTCTAATGACTCCAACCAAAGCAGCGTGGAGAAAACATTATATGATTTTGAACTATCATAACAGAATTCAAGTTGAAAACATGATACATTTTCTGTTCATATATGAATACTTTGTTGAGAAAACAAGTCAGACCCATGTCTCAACCCACAGTAACTGCCTGTAATTCAAAACAATGATTCAGCACTGGGTATGTGAAGTTGTGAACATTTTAACGATGTTTTTTCCACAGAACTATTGACACTTCTGCCTCAGACACTTTTTGCACAAAGGGAAAGTTCAAGCAAGTTTTTCAAACTAAAAAAAAAATCAAAACCCTGAGGGTTTTAATTCACACGTAAATGTTTAAAGAGCAGTTTAAAAGCTATCAACTAAAAGGCTTTGCATTTCAAGCCCATTTGTATTTTTCTGAGGATGTTTTCCAGAACAATGTGTGCAAATGCAATGTGAGAGGGAAGCTCCAAAGGCTGCTTCCTATTTCTTCGTCGGATGGGTGGCCATTGCTCCTATACCTCCCCTCTCATCCTCTTGGCAGGCTTACTTTTCTGTGTACAGTCCTTCCAGATTTATTGCAAAGGATTTTCCCATCCATATCTGATGCCTGCCTCAGGTCTGTGTCAGTTTGGGACAGGCTAGCTTCCCCCAGGGTGATAGTACAGTTGCAACAGGCTGGGTTATACAAGCTGGGTTGTAGTATGCTTGTAGACAGACAGCTGGTCTGAAAGGATCTGACCCCAGCTGTAGGATCCCATGACTCACCCCTGCCCATGGGGAAGGCTGCAGGGAGTTTCCTCACATCACCTTCCTGGAAAACCAGCAGGAGGGAGCACGGTGCCAGCTGCTCCTGAGCTGCCAGGTAAAAATTACCCTGCTTCCAGACAAGTGGTGAGCCGGTCTCACAATGGAAACTCCATCTCTCTTCCCGGAGGGTTTCATGCACGTGGGTTTGTGTCACCCGCCAAAGGCAGGAATGGGGGACACCCCCCAGGAACAGCCTGGCCTGGCATCTTCACAACCTCCACAGATGGAATGTCCCGGCTAGCCAGCTGGCTCTCCACACTTAACTTCCAAAAAAGGGGAAAAGGGAGAATGTCAGCATTTGTTCTGACGCCAGGTTCCTGCTTGCGCGTCTCAGACTGGCATTGACTCTTTTAGCCCTGAAGTGGAGGGTAATGGCAGCTGCCCATGGCTACAGATCAGTGGCTTTCAAGCTTCATCAGTATGGTCACCTCCAAATCTCTGAGTGGAAGCACAGACCCTTGGGTGGACAACTTAAACCGGGTATCTTTTCTTAGTATCTTGGTTGTCCAAAAAAATGCAAAAAAGAACCGTGGATCAGAGATTTAAAAATCTGGGAGATGGAGGACACACAGACTAAGCCCTTAGGAGGTATTACAGCTCCATTTTCAAATAGAAATATTTCATTTGGTAGTTTTATGCTAGCCCCTTTTGCCTTTCGGAGTGATAACTTAAATCCAAATGTTCTCTGCGAAGTGTGCCGGGAAAAAAAAGTCCAGATTTTGTGCATTTGTTTTGGTTTTGTTTTGTGTTGTCCTTTTCCAAAAGAAAACACCCATTTTTCGTCCAGATTGGCAGAGCATTGTAAGAGAGGGAATCAGGAGTTTCTGCACTGATTTGTGGGTTAACACAAAACAGGAAGTTTTCCTTAGGAAGAATTTTAACTGTTGTGATACCCGTTAGCATCTAATATGTGCAAGGTGTAAGATGAACAGGAAAAGTCTGAAGTCACTAAGCAGGTAGTGGCAATACTAAAAGAAGTAATGCTAAATATAAAAGAAGCTAATTCTTCACTAATAAACAAAGCTAAACTGAGATGTGGTAACTGCTGACATCCTTGTTCCTCATTATGAAAGGGCCATGCAGGCTTACAAAGTACAGAGCTTACAAGACTAAATGAGGTATTTTTAAGCAAATTTGGAAAATCTAGGATTGAATGTTAAATTATAAATGTGTGGATTGATTAAGTACACCGACTCCAAATGTGTGTCATTGCAACACTGCATTTTTTAAATGAAGTTATTTCAAATTGAAATAATGCTGTAATAGTATACAATAGTATATGGGTTTTAAAAAAGCATTTCAAAACATAGCATGGAGTCTAGTACTCTACAGCCTGCTTGTTTGGCACGAAAGGAAAACATTAAGGATCAAGGTTAATTTTATCTTTTCATAAACTAGTTTTATTCCTGGAAAAAAAAAAAAAAGAAAAAGAAAATGTTTTCCTCTTTGAAATAAGTCAGTTAAAATTTTCATGTAAAAATGGAATATTGAGATTCAGTGCTCGGCAGAACAATGTTTCTGAGAACAATTGCAAACTCCAGTTCAATGCTTTGGAAAACAAATAATTTTTTACACTTCTTTCTCATTAGATAGATACCTTAGATTTATTTTAATCCTTGAAATACTTGAAGCAAAAACTAGCTGTTGTAAGCACTACATTTCCTTCCCTGCAATACTGATCAAGGAACACAGCAAAAAGCTTATTACATATGAACAAGAATATAACTTTAGGAATATTAACTATGAAAGATCCTCCTTCCCCTTTCAGATTCTTGCTCTTAATCTGACTAATTATGCTTCTAAGAAGACATGTTACAGATAAACCTTTTGATTAGGATTCTGTTCAAAAAAATGTAATCTGGGAATTGTGGAAGGAAAGATGATCTCAGACAGACTTGGATTAATTTTCTCTTACATTGTTAGCCAAATTTCTCTTCACTTTTTTTTAAACACTGTTTTGGGAAGTACTTCTGGGTTGGATTTGGTTTTCGGTTTTTGTTTTTTTTCTAAATTTTGAATCAGAAGTTTAATCAGAGGCTGAAAGATTATTTCCATCCAAATCCTGTTCCGTATGAGGCATTTGCATTTATTTCCTGTGAGCAAGTATGGATTTTCCACTTATATCTACTCAGACCCTGAACATAACGGCACTGTGTTAGCAGCTTTGCAAGAGATCACATGTTTTTTTTCCAAGATCTGGTGATGGAAAATCTGGAAAGCAATATTTCATGTCTCTCAGAAGGCTGTTTACCTCAAAAAGTATTTCTCAAAAATACTCAGTTATTTAGCCTCATAGCAATTACCCATTCCTAATATGAAGAACATTCATCCAGGAGGTAAAGCATTGAACTGTAATGAATCATTTGTTTCTTTTGTGGAGATTAAGTGCATTACTAAGCAAAGAATAAGTTGCATAATGTTTTGTGTGTGGCTTTGTTTGGGGTTTTTTTTATGCAAAAGGAGAAAAGTGACAAAGGAATGAGGAATATATATTTATTTGCAATTTGTTTGGGTTTGGATTGCCTTTTGTAGAGATTCCATTTCAGGCACTGCCAATACTACCAGCAGAGCCCGCTATGGGACCACTCAAATTTGGAGGAGAAAGGTGGACATTCACAGCCAGGTTCTAAAGTTTCACTGTTTTCATAAAGCACCAGAACTAGAGTCCACAGAGCCACCACCCATCAGGCCTAGGCAACTACTTAACCATGGAAGAGGAGACACTGAGTTTTACCCAGCGGATCTTACCCTGAGCTGATCAGCAATAACCCCAGTTAGCACTAGGTCCACCTAAGCTCATCCTTCCTGACTTTTTGCAATGACATTTGCCTAAGTATAGAGTTAATTAAACTTCCCAGCTGGTCCAGGAGACAAGGCGTCAGACGCGTGTGATGTATTCAGCAGCTAAGGGACAAGGAGTATTTAGGTTGATTGTTAAGCAACAACACTACGTGCTGTGGGCAAGAGGGACACAATGCCAGCTCTGGAAATTTCGCAACTGTTGTTTTTTTTCCTCAAGACTTTGTAATTAAGGCTTGCGGGGTTAATAAACAACCACCACCATCAAAAGTAACACGACAGGATTGAAGAAAAAGACAAGAACATTTTGGACTGCTTATGATTGTTATTCTGTTAATACTTCAGTAAGAAAGTGAGAGGTCTTCTGTGTCTTTTTTAGTCCAACAGCACGTCTCCAGATAAATCCCAGAGGGGACATGTTTTTGAATGCCAAGATGAAAGTGGAGGCTAAAGCAGGCAGGGGAAAAGGTGGTTTTGGTTAAACCTGAGCAGCTGCATTTTGCACGTCCAAAACCAAAACCACACTTTGCCTTTGTACGTTCAGTCTTGCTGCGCTAGGAGTGGTGGTGTGCAGGATGGGGCTATGCACAGAATGGTGCAGCCCTGTGCAAGTGGCCTGAGCAAGGGCACAACTCTCCCATGTATCAGAGAGGAGAGTAAGGGAAAGCACGAGTCAGAGCTGAGAGCTATCCTGTCCAGGAAAGAGATGTCCTGCTACTCCTGATGAGCAGCTCCCAGAGCGCTCCTGGGGTGATGTAGGTTAAAGCTGAGTTAGCAATCAGCTCAAACTCTGGTCTACAGCTGTGGACCTCTTCTCCTAGCTGAGGGTGCACAGTGCTACCTCAGGAGATTTATCTCTGAGGTAGATGGACATTTTAATTACCTGAAGCGGAGTCCTGGAATGAACTATATGACGAGTCTCAAGACTGAAGGGAAAACAAGAGAAAGTCTTCTATGCTCACTTCTAGCCGTGGCAGCTGCAGCAATAAATACGTGCTGAGACAAACCTAGCCCAGCCAGGCTCACACACGCACAAATAGTAGTCTAGGCTGTGGTTGCTTTATATCCCAAATGAGTGGCTAATTACTTCATGAGCTAATTCAGAATACCTATGCAGCCTGGTAAAAATAGGTCTCGTGCGTTTAAAACCAGGTCAAACACAAAGCAATGCAAAACAAATAGTCTGTAGAAGGGTGAGTGACACGTGTCTCAGGTTCTGCCATTTGCCCACAGGTAGCCACTGTCACGAGAGAACAGCTAAAATCGGACACTCAAGGAATGGGAAAACTGGGTATTAGTGTTAAAGAAGCTGAATTTAAAAATCAGTGCCAACTTGGATACTGTCCCATGATTCTGACAAATCCCCCTTTAAATAACACTGACAGTCCAGCCAGACTTGGCTTTTGTGTAGGTGAAATGTTTCTCACCGCTATACAGAAAGTACAAACCACAGCCAGACAGTAAAATGATGCTTTCCTGTGTCCAAAAGCTACAGTCATGGCCACAGGAGGGATCTGTCTGCTGAAGTTCAGTGTGCAGAAGTCAACTGCTGAAATAAAAACAAATCTTTTGAGACACTGGAGAGTCAAGTATTCGTTCCCCATAGAATTAACCACTTCTTCCAGGGGCTACTCCAGGCTGCTTCTGGAAGTATGGCACAACTGCAGAGAGGCTACAGAAAATAAGAGGAGAGGCAGGAGGGAAATGGAGGAAGAGGCATTATTTGAAGGGAGCAACTCAGATTATATTTTTCTTAATGTGCCCAGTTCACTGTTGCTGAGTGACCAGGGGGGAATGGTTTGTTGGGGTTTTTTAAGATAAATTGCTGTGTTAGCCTGTATGCATAAAAATATAATATATTGGAATATTACTACTATAATACAACTTTAATATGCTTCATATGCTGTGTCTGTCGAATATTTTCTGGACTGTTCAAGTCTCTGCAAAATAGCTGTAAGACACAAAACACTTCTGTGGCTGCAAATTGAAATTTTTGGAATTTTTGCTTTGCAGGAAATGTGACTTTTGATTCCACCCAGGACCCAAAAAAAATCCAATTCTGAAATATATCTCTCCCACAAATCCTCGGGGATTTCAGTTTAACACAGAAGCTATGGGGAAGATTCACCACCGTAAGATTTTGCAATTATTTGGAGCTTGAAGCTGTCCCAAAATAGCAGGTTGTCTGAGAGCTGAATTATGTCCTGGATTTAGATACACTTCCACTGATTCAATTGTCTTTTATCAGCTTTTGGATTCTTGCTTTTTACTTTCCTGGTAGTAGATTGTCTCAGGTTTATTTTAAACAAGGACTTGACCAGCACCATAAATGGATCTTGGGAGCTACAATTCTGAAAGTAGTAAAATTATACGGCATAGTGCAAGAGATAGGAAGGCAGTATGTTATTAGGTAAACACTTGTTTAAGGTGACGTAGTGTACAAATGCATGCTATAATTTGAGATTATAATTCACTGCTTTTACTTCTATCTGATGAGCATAAGGGTGAATGCTTTTGTTGTTTAATCCCACAACTTTTTTATCTAAGCCTCTGCATCTTTCCGAAGTAATTTCTGTTTCTGGTTAAAGCTTGCTTCCCTTCCCTACTCTTCTGATCAGAAGCTAGATAAACACCACTTGCCTATGGTCTGGAGGTGAATCCACAGCTTCGATAATTAGGGTAAAGTGCCTCCTGCAGCAAGACCTGCTCATTCCCCAGTGGCTCGCTCCTCCTTATGCACACACGTATGCTTTTTTTGGGTGGAGAGGACTGGTGCAGGGCAGGGGGAGGAGGGTAGGAAGGGAAAGCAAGCAGCATGGCTGCAGTGGCTCACACACTGCAACACAAGTGTAGGGGAAGGCTAAAGCTCACAGCTAGCTGTCCTTTCTTTCTCTCCAGATGAATGGACACTCGGTTGTTGGAACTATTTTCTGGCAACAAGTCCCCGCTACTTTTACTACACAGAAGACAATATTACCACCAGTCTCTATACTTCCACTTTTCCATGCACGTTTTTTATAATGGCTGGTGGGTTGCTTGCCAGCTGTGGGAGTCCCTCTGGCACCAGTGGGTTCCCTTGACATGCTCTGTGGAGTCCGTGTGACTCCCTGGCCGCTGAGCACACTGCCAATATGTGCACCCTGGGGCAGGGGAAAAGAATGGAAAAGTCTCCAGAGCAACTGCACAGGGTGGCTGCAAACAGGAGACGGTTTTGTTTCCTCTTTCCCTCTGAATGCTGCTCCAGGAAGGCCATGTTCCTTTCTGGAGTGTGGCCCTTACTTGCCAGAACAGATACTCATTCGGCACTGCAAAGCTCAGAAGAGGTTATCTGGTCAAGGTGGCTCTGTCTGGAGCAGTCTAAGCAAATGCTGTATTTCTGGGAATTATCACTCTGTTGGTCAGAGTCTTGGTCGTGTGGCTGCTGGCATTCCAGCTCTACAAACAGAGAAAAAAGTGTCAGGACTATTTTAATAAAGGATTCCAATGGGAGTCAAAAGCATGTTGATGATTTCTTTCATGTGTTAATGCCATTAGCTACCTCAGGCATTAAGCGTGGGGAGTACCAGTAACTGACAGTGCACTAAGTGGGGAATGAATCATTTTATTTTTTTTAAGTAACTTTGTTGTTCTCATGAAAATTGGCCTCAGCAGCACTGTCAGGTTTCAATTAGTGCTGGTAACTCTGGTTCAGAAAAAAAGTAAAATAAACTTGATCCATGATGTGTTACTAGAAATTTGACAAAGAGTGCCTTCCAGCCCCCTTTAAAGTGGTCTGCGTCATGAAGGGCACTAAGAAAAAACAGGCCCATGGCAGAGGGAGTGCTGTTGTGTCCTGCTTGCTCATGGAGGATGTAAGCAGAGAAAGTTTCCTTAAGTTTCTGCATGGCTAGCCCATCCAACCGGTAGGCATCTCTTAGGTCAAAATGCATAAGTTTTGTACAAGTGAAGCTTTTGTGCTACTTCCTTAACAAAGACCAGTGAGAATAGTCAAATTCATAGCATAAAGCACATCACAGCTGGAGATAGGTACTTTTGAAAGCAAGAGGAACAAATACAGGAACAGCTTTGCAACCAGAGCAAGATTTTCTTTTGTGCTGAACCTGGCTGGCCGCATGCTACTTTTCTATTCAAAATGTAGAGCAGAAACAAGAGTCAAGGAGTCTGGAGAATGAAGGGTAGAATCCCAAAGGTTACACTCTGTTCTCAAAGGAAGATCTTCAAAACCCTGCTTAACGGTATCCTCCCCTCCCCAGACTTTCATGTTGAAAGTCCACATCCAGAGAGAGGTCAGTCCTAGTGAGGACCTACAGCTCTCCTACCCTAGCTGCATGTTTGTGCTCCCTCCCTATCACAAGCCCAGCCAGGGAGCTGAGCTAGGTGGAAATGCAGTTTTGCTCTGTAGGGCTAGTCTTTACCTAGTGCAGCCCTGAGAGCTGGCTGCCTGCCCAGATGAGCTGGGGAAGGGTAAAACGGCAGCAGCGCTGACTAAGCTTAGTTTGGCTTCCAGGGAACTGATCTTTCCACCAGAAACGCGGTGGCTGTCACGGCCTTGAGCTCTGCCTTGCCTAATTCATTTTGCTGAGCAGACCTAGAAGTATCAGTCAGCTCCATGGAGAGTAAAAAACTTTTCAAGAGTAATATAAAATCTTCTTAGATAAATCTTAACGGGCAGGCGCCTGTCCCTTGGCACAGACCTAATTACTGAGCCACTTGGTAAACAAAGGAGTAATGCTACTATTTAGGCATGCGGAGCTGACCCTCTTTAATCCCTATAGAGTCTGGGGACTTGCATCAGAGTTTTAGAAACAGCAGGGCAGCACACACCTAAAAATGAGTGAAAACCAGAGCTTTTAAAGGCCAACCCTGAAGTCTTCAAGCTGTATATGAGGTGAAGAAAAACAACAGTACCACAGATGTGCTCAAGCAGAGCAGTCCATGTGCTTAAGTCAGTCAAGCCTAGAGGAAACTTCCCAGGAAGTTAGAGGATATCTTATTATTACTGCTGGACTTTGCTGAGGCTGCCAGTGGGTGTGCCAATTAATTTCAGCGCTGAGTGAGTTTTAGCAAGTGGCCACCTAAGCAGTTAGGCAATGACTTCCAAATAACTGTGTATGTTTCCTCCTCCGCAGATATAAATGTTCAAGCTGTCAATTACATGAAACTTTTATTTTACTACACATCTCTGAAGGATTTAAGAACACTTCGTGTGACCGACAGCCACAAATTCACCTTTCTTGTGTATTAAGTCATCACTTCACTACTGAGTTCTCAGCTGATGTAGAAAGGAGAGGTGATCAGAAGCGTTAAAGAGGTCTTAACATGCAGGAGGAGAAGGGGCAAAATGGACTACTGAGCCTGTTTGACCTAGTATGACAGTGCACTGTGCCTTAAAATGACTAAATCTTGTTCCCACTCCTCCTCACTTCTCACTCATGTCTAGACCAAACACTGAATTTGTGACACTTTTACCACAGCATCTGATTGCTTGGGAACTTCACTGGCCATCTTGATCACCCTGACTTTTATGTCTGAAATGTGGTCACCGGATCAGCTGCTGCAGCTCAGTTGCTTTACTTGTCTGCATTGTGCTTTCTCTTGACTCATAAAAATCCTGGCTCATTAAGGAAGCTTGTGATGGTTCATCTATGGTGTCTACCCATTGCATATATATATTTAAATCTATTTTCATCTACATTCACATCCAGCTAGTGCACAGTGTTCGCTTTGTAGTTCTGGCATAATAGCCACAAACCCTCTGATGCATTATGAAGTCATATGTTTGTAGCCATTTCTTTTTCTTAATGAATTACAATGTAATCAGACCTCTCCCAGCCTCAAAAAAAAAAAAAAAAAAAAAAAGGCTAAAAAAGGCAAAAACCACCCAAAAAAAGCCAAACAAAAAGCAAAGACATGAAGTACTAAGAAGTCAGGACACATTTAATCTGAAAAAAAAAATCCCATGAGTGTCAGTGTTGGCATAAGTGGTTTGTGGTTATCTGTTTCACACACACAAATTGATATGATATATTTTAAACACTTGGCCTTTTTGTTCTTGCACAAAACAATTCCATTTGACTTCAGATTGATGAATGAAGGAACTGATCTATTGAAAGGACAAGGAATGAAAAACTAATCAGGTTAGAAACATCAGGATTTTTAAATCATAATTTAACTAATGGTCAGTAACCAGTAGAGCAGGAAAAGATGAAAAAAAAAAGGGTTTACTGTTGCCTTGAAGCAATCAATATGTACCGACTTTTAAAACTGATTATACAAAGGTACTTTTGAATATTGTCACTTTTCTCTCTGCCTCTATTCATAACCATGCTGGTACAGAGAAGAGCTTGGGACTCCCAGGAGCAGAAGTTGTCTGCTTGCTGCCAGATAGCTGAGGGCACAGGGGGAAACAAAAGGAGGCCTCACTGTACCAGACAGGTCTCTTCTCAAGAAAATAACTCAGACAGGATAAGCCATCAAAGGTTTCTTCTTATCTAGAGAGAAGATCGTTGGGAAATCCATGAGACCAGGTTGGTCAGAGAGAGCCTGCCAGCTCACACAGTTCTGTGGAATTCTTAGGAAGGAACTGAATATGAAATTTGAGTATTTGTCTTCCACAAACTCCAGCAAAGTGAGCGGTTAACAAAATTTCATGTGAAGTCATATTACCTGAGTAAAACATTTCACTTTTATTTAGGTGGGTTTTTTTCCCTGTTCTGGTAGGTAGAAGAAGGAATCCCTGCAATTTTTGTACTCTCCATTTCTAAACAGTGGGGAAGGAGAGCTGGTTATTTCTGGAAGGATCAGTGTTTGCGGTGGTTTCACTCTAAATATTTCCCTTCTGCAAAATCAGCTGTTCTTTGCCAGAGTTCAGAAAACACAACCACCTCACCTAGAAGAGGACAGACCCACTTCTGAGAACTACTGGGTTTTCTCTACAAGCCACTGTTTAGCCTGCTGGGACCAAGAGAACAAAATCCAGCCTACTTTCTATGCTACTTCCCAGCAGATAATAAAGTCCGCCTCTCAGACCACATCTGCAGTGAAAAACAAGAACTCTACATGCTTGTCTTTGAGTTCTCCAGAAAAACCACTCAGCTTGGGCTTGGATTTTACCACCAATACCACTGACTTGAGTGAAAAGCCAACCTTTGGCATGCAGAATATCATTGTGGTTGGTATAGCTTTTCCTAATAACATGTTCCGGTGCTTAAGCAGTATGAATTGCCTCTATTTTTTATGGTTTTGACAAGGCAACAGAGGGGTGGTTTTGTGTCAGAGATTAAATAAAAAACTTTTCAAAGTACTGGTTAACAGCACACAACTTTGCTTGAGATATGATCCAAGACTGAAGCAAAGGACAGTCTGCTGCCTGATTGCAGTGCCTTCAAATCAAACCCTGGCTTTTTCTTCTTATTCTGTTCCCTGGCAACATGTAGAAATAGAGTAGAATCTGAAGAAATGAAAAGAAAATAGAAACGTAAAATAAATACAATACAATAAAAAACTAAAATCACTATAAGAGTATTCTGTTAATGTCAAGCTGTTTATATTGCAACAGTGAAGGCCAAAAATAAGGGCATGGTAAACTACTCTGCCATATTGAGCGTAACAGGAGTGTACTTTATTCTTAAAGTAATGGTGAAATGAGGTCCATGGGACTACTGGCTACTTGCAAAGTCTAAATGTTCAAACATAATTTTGTGTTGCCCTGCTTAAAATGATCTTGAAATCAAAGATCTCACTGCAATTAGCCCTAGGGATACTGATTTGAGACGGCTTTTCAGATGTTCAGAGCAAATATTTTGGGGGTCTGTGTCTCCAAATTGACAAGGCTTTCTGTATGCTGAAAACAGACAGTCAAGATCTCAGGAGCCTCTGAGGTGAGACTGCAGAATAGCACTCTCAGTACAGAGAGATTTGCTGTCAACCATGCACCATGGCTCTAGCAGACCAGAACTGATGTGGAAAATATGCCACCGTCATGAAGGTGGGATGACAGTTTAGCTCCTAGGAAGATCCATAGGTCTAAAAGATAATAAAAAATGTAATATTTTTTGATGGAGCCATGTGTATCCTCTGAAAGACCAAGCATAAAAACTACAGCAAAAGCTCGGTGTTAAAACAGTTGTCCCACAGGGGCTGTATAAGGGTTTTTCACGTAATCATCCTGTGACTGTGTAAGATTTTGCCAGTAACAGGAATTTTCCCCTCTTTCTACAGATTACACATTTTGTCAAATGCAGCAGGAACTTACCTGGGAAGGCAGGGCCAGATGAGGTTCACTTACACAGAAGCTGACACAAACCCCACTTTACCACTACCAAAGAAAGCATCAGTGCTATTTCCTTATTCCGAGCTATAGGAATTCACATCCTCATTTTAGCTATAGACACTTTCAGATCTCTCTCACACGCAGACAGAGCATTCCTCCCTCCCATTCCTCTTTTGAGTTTATAACCCACATATGCACTTCTGTCACTGGACCACTTTAGCTTAGGAATCAGCACATTTATTTTCCAAGCTGACGACAGGTATTCCAAGAGGAAAAAGGCACTAGTCAGGTCTTGCCTCTGTGAGCTCTGTGACCTCCAGAAAGATACATGTGGTCTTTGGCTCGTTTACCTGTAAAATAAAGAGGATATTACTTCTTTTCTCTTACCTCATTAAAGTAAACTAGAAAATATTGATCTTAGGCAACCTTCTTGTATATGCTTCAGTGCTTTGAAGCTGTTAGCATTCTCTTTTTAGCCAGAGATCTGTTACAACATCCTTTGACCACACATGTCAAGCTTGCTCAGAATTTTACAGATAGGGCCCCATGTCATATAAAGTGCAGGACAGTTGGCATAGTCTGTAGTTGCCCCACTCCAAGGTTTTGAGGGTCTTCTTTTTGCTCACAGAGGATATAACTCCCTTGCAGTGGGTATAAGAACCTGACTCTCATGTGGCTCTCCTCACTACTGCTTTGAGGTAATTCTCTAACTGCATCTCTTAATTGAAAAATGAAGGCTTGGCTCAAGCCTGTGATGACTCAGGTCAGTCTGTTATGTCAGAACATAGCACTTGACTCAAAAGTTGTCTTGCTTTCTGTATGCAGCTGTGCTCAAGCCTGGCAGTGTGTTACTTAAAAAAATGTCTATGACTCAGAGGCGAATAGTGCAGGCCATTTCTGTGGATTTTACCTGTGATTTCAGTTGCCTTTCATCACCAATGCTAAATCCCTTTGGTATGGCCAGGGGCACTTTCCACTCGTTGAATTAAAGCTGTTTGCATTGCCAG
Organism: Lathamus discolor; assembly: GCF_037157495.1. Lineage (NCBI taxonomy): Eukaryota > Metazoa > Chordata > Aves > Psittaciformes > Psittacidae > Lathamus > Lathamus discolor. The sequence continues at coordinate 66,113,975 of NC_088888.1, read as the reverse complement.
AAGGATCTAGCAGGACCAAAGAGAGCCAGAAGCAGAGGCATGAATCTGTAGCCCAGTGGCTGTAGCAGTCATTTGGAACAAAGTTGTCTTGGCTTCTCGTCCCTACTTCCAGGCTTTTGTAGTTTACCCAGTACCTATAATTCACCCAGCTGATGTAGAATAAAATAATCATATCAGTCACATACCTCGCTCCACTTGGAATAAGTACTGAGGCTTACCCAGAACTGCTATGGAGTGGAAACCTCTTCTCCTTTTTCTTCCTGCAAGTCTGGTGTTGTAGTATGCTGTTACTGCCTCACATGTATAAAGCCAGAGCTCCTTCAGTACCTGGATGGTTGGGCAAGATAAGGGCAATAATTACACACTGCACGCTTGTAACTCTTATCATGGACAGCTTACAAAACTCCTTAAAAACATCCATCCATTCTCACAACATGCCTGCAAGGTAGATAAGGTTTATTATGCACACAAGCCATTATTTATTGTGAACTGAGAGACAGTACTCTGTTGCTGGTACACCAAAGATAAACAACTTGCCCAGGCAGAGCCTGCAAGGGAACTTAGGGTTGCTCCAAACCATGTGTTTAAATCCCTACGCCAAAGCAGTGCATTCAAAGTTATTTAACCTGGCAAAAGTTAAAGTGCAGGCTTGTGCCATTGTGATAAATCTTGGACTTCTGGTTTACCACGGTGTGGATGAGCATGGAAGAGGAGCCCGGAGAAGGGCTGATAAGGCTGTCAGTGCTCTCCCAGCCACTCTCTGGTGTGTGTGGTGGTTCAGCTCCCGCCCTCCTTTCCCAAGATGAGCACTGCTTCTAGACTGCATGATGAGTCAAGGTATTGTGGCTGAGACTGTAAGCACTGGCTCTGTCACCGAGCAGACAGACAGACATTCAAAGAAACCACAGCCCTCTGGTTTCTTTGTCCTTGTTTGCTTAATCAAATTAGGGTTGTGTGTGCGCGTACACATTTTTTTCACCCACAGCACAAACAAATACTGCTCAACACCTGAGGGTGGCTGGCTCTCAGAAGTGCCTCTGGAAAGATGACTCAGAGGAGTAGTGGGAGGCTTCTATGGCGCTAGTCCCAACGCGGGAAAGAGCATTCCCTCTTACTGTAAGTGATCTAATTATATTACCGTAAATCTCACTCTCACATTTTCAGCTACCTCTACATCAGCTTTCAGGCTGCACTTATGTAATTGTGGAAAACTTTCTATCAAACCAAAGATTCCTGCTGTACGCCACATTGTTTGCAGAAGACTTGTATACAAGTGTGGGCGGGGAGGGAGACATCAGTGCAGGAGACTGAAACTGGTACCTTGAAATGGTACAGGAATTTGTGCATTAAATCACACTGTGGGACTATAAAACTGCAAAGAAAATGAGCAGTCTAAGTTATTTTCTTCAGTGCGATAAATCCCATTTAGATAAACAAGCCAAGGTTTTTATCCCTAATATTTCAACTAAGCACAATATTCCCTCCTACTTTTCCTCAGTCACACCTAGTGACACTGATCATATCATTAGGTAGCTGATAGAATCCTGGCTACATTTCAAGGGGTTCTCCAGCTGTATCCCCTATAGGTGCTCCCCAACAGTCAGGTAGTCTCACACAGACCCCTGTTAACATGACAAGAGGACCTAGGACTTGGGTCAGGAACATCAGATAAAAGAGGATCCAGGTGATGAGTTGGGAGCAGTAAGTGCTTGGGGAATTAAAGGCACTTCATGGCTGTGTCAGTTATTACTGCAATAGTGAGATGGATCAGGCCTTATTAGGTGGGGGTGTGTAGAAGCAACTCTTCCACTGGGACATAACGAAGGAGAGGGTAATCATTCTATTTGGAAACAGGGAAGGGGGGAGAGCACTGCCTGCAAGCCATGCTCGCACCATCTCGCTCAGAGATGTCACTAGGAAACAAAGCAGTGGCAGGGACAGATGCAGCTGTGTGTGCCAGTACTTGCTGGGGCAGCCAACGAGAGTCTTCGGGAGGACACAATCAGAGCAGCATCCTGAGTGTCCTGAGAAAATCTGAGAGAGTGCCTAGGGCACAACACGACTGGAAAAGAAACCTGACTGGCAGGAGAAGACTCTGGGCATGTCTGTGCAGCCTGGTGCCCCTGGCTGGTGCCATTCCACCTGCGCGGCAAGCCAGCCTGGGAGGAGATCCTGAGCTCTTCCGTGCCACCCTTCAGAAGCTACCATCGTGCTCAGCTGGCTGGGGTCCAGCCGCCTCAGAGCCCATGCAGAACAGCCTGTCCACATCTGATGGAAGGCATGTCTACACAGCCTCTGATAGGGTTCCTATATTTTTACTGTTTTTGTTTTAATCCGTGATCTATTCAGAGAGAAAAGATCAAAATAAAAGCCCACATTCCTTGTTCCTGGTAGAACATCTCAAGGAATTGACACCTCCATCTTCTCCATTTAACTAGGATGTCCCACTGAGGCTGTTCATTTGACATAGATGGTTGAGTCAGAAAAGACAATATTACTTAAAAAATACAGTTTCTAACAGAGCCCAGGACTTGACCTATTGTCTAGGAATCCAAATGGCAATAGGCCATATGAAAAAAAAGGGGGAGGAAAGGGTCACTCCAGCCCATTCTTCTAAATCAAAAACAAGCAAAGAAAGAAAAAAATTGAAGAAGGTCAGCTGAGGAACTGACACCCGAGTCCAGGAAATTGTCAGACAAAGCAACTACAATTTATATGGACCCCTTGCTGCTTGCTAGGATTACATCTCTACACTTGCACCTCTGAACAATGTCCACATTCAGATTCTAGCTAAACTAAGAAGGGGTGAAGAAGTGATTTTCTGAGGTAGGCATGAAATGGAAGTATAAACGGGGAATTTGTGCTGATGCTCTGCCACAGAAAGTGGGAATGTGAGGGTGTAGTGACAGCACGAGCAAGAAAAGCAACCTGTAACGGTTGCAAAGTTAGGCTTTTTCCCTCCGGTTTTTATTGTCTCTATAAATGCCTTATGAAGACAGAACCTCACGTTACACTCTTTAAAAAACATAACACAGTTTGCACTATAAAGAAGCAAGTTTTCTGTAACTATGATCGTTGATTATTTCATCCTATGAATACTTCCAAATAGGACATACGCACATAAACTTTTCACAAATTGGCGTGCTGAATTTATATCTACACACAGATATTCTAATTCACCCATCAATACATGCACTTTGGATTTGATCATTTTCTTGCAATTAGTTGTACACACACGAAAATGAAAGGTCAAATGTAGGGCTCAGTCCTGCTCCAGTTGAGTTGAATTATAATGCTCTCATTTTTTGTCTTCATAACCTTTAGGGACTAGCTATGCTCAGGATACAAGCTGAAGATCTAGTGTTACTCCCTTAAGAAAGAATAATACTTTGCTGATCACAGATAAGATTTACTGCTGTTCTTTTCCAAGGTACATCTGACAGGATTTACCACCTCTGTATCTGCAAATGGCAAAGCCTGGATAGGTCTGAAGAAGTGGGTATGTTTGATGTTTTCCCATGTTCTTTCCTCTCACTTCAAAATCCCATCTGTTGGCGTCAGGTGAGTAACTGGAAATCAGTCTGTCTTTAAGAATAAAGCTTCTGGGCTTTAAGGCTGCAAACATGTCTTCAGAGCATGAAATCAAAACATTCAAAGGTCCAAAGGCAATAAAAAAGGACCTGACATTCATCATTTTTTAGGACCCTGAGGTTTTTAAGCCACTCCCATAATTCTGGGGGACTAACTTGGCAGGCCTGCAAGTTGTTGACTTGCACTGAGCAAGCAGAAGTGGTAGAAAGAGAGGCTGTTGCTTGTGGTGATGGCACTTCTCTCTTGGAGTGTTGGACTTGCCTGTTCTGCTTGCAAGGTTCTGGTGATACGTCTCTACCGAGGCCAAGTTTCTAGATTCCTATGAGTCACCGCACTCTGTTATTAAAGAGGAAGATAATTTTAGAAATCTAACAGGATCAAACAAATGCTGCTACTCTTTGTTTTAAATCCACAATATGCTCTAGCATCTTTGATCCCTTAGTTTTTCAACACCTTTTCGAGATGTGCAAATTTGGCATAAGTTAACACACAGTTCTGGATTATTTAACTTGTCAAGGTATGGAGTACAGCTAGAAAAAGTATAAATATAAGGAGGTCTCTGTAAGGTGCTATTTCAGAGTTAAGCACAGATAACAAACTGTTCAATCCGTTTATTCGTGACTGACCTACATGCTGTGTGCGATTTAACAGTCTTAATACATCAAATGATTAAAATAAAATGAGAGCATTAAGGAAATACAAGCAAGACAAAATATTAAATTATCACCTAAGAAAAATTAGGCCCAGTTTAATTAAGCACATCCTATTTGAACTGGGATGAACTTAAAGATAAGTTTAGTTTCCTTGTTGAAGCAGGGCCACATTTAAAAACATTACTCAAAATATATTAAGATCTACTACTTCTCTTTATTTCAGAGTTAACAAGCATGAAATCGGTCTGACTGGTTAAGAATTTGTACAAGAATACTATGACAAATCACAATCAGCTGCCACATTTGCCTGTTTTATGTCTTCATTCTTCACTATCTGTGAACATTTATTCAGGCCAAGTGTTGTTTGTGTGAATTTGGTTTTCATTTAACGGAGAAAATTGCTAGGATCAAATAACCATCTAAGCACTTGTTGTGAAGACTGATGGATAAAATGCACCTCCAATGTATTCACAACAATAATATAGCCCTAACTAATGCTGTGAAAGCACAAGAGATTTCCATTTCCAAGGAGTTCTAGGAAATTAACATTTACTTTGCTCTGAATCAGAATGAATACAAATGAATTGCTGTGAGTGAAAAAAAATCCTTGTATCGCAATACTTTTCTTTCTCTGATAGAAAGCAAATTACAGTTTGAAACTAAAAGTAGTTTTGAAAAAACACCTCCTCCCCCTTAGCTTCCATTACAAGAATGTTGAAATGGAATATTTTGACCTTCTCACAATACTTCTTCCCAACTTTTTTCCCCAAAACAAAAGGTTGTGAAAATCAACATGCCTTAGAGAGTAGTTTTGGTTTAACAGAATGGCATTTTCTGATGGAAAAAAAGCATTCAATTGGAAAAATTTTTAACCAGCTCTAGCAGTAATTCTGGATTTCACACTCTGGGCTAAATTCGCAACCTTTCACCCTCTGAAATTAACTGGAATACTTGAGAAGTAAGGAACTAATCAGGGGAAAGAAACACCCTCCCTATGGCTTGGAGACTACGGGGGGGCCTACTGGAATGGATCCGCACAGGCAGGCTGCTATACGGATTCCCATGGTGTCTGCTCCCACCAGCACAATTACAGGATCAGAGGCAGATTTGTAGAGTCTGATTTTTTAATTCTTTTTTTCCAAGGAAATAGCTTCATTTTGTTTTGTTTCTTGCTGTTCTTGGCACAAAATTCATGTTTTATTGGTATGAAATACAAGTCTGTTTTGACACTTGCAGAGACAACGCAGACAGAGAGAAACATCTTTCTAGCTATAAACTGAAGTTTGTGTGCCTTGTAAATAGTTTTTCTTGCTCATATAGTATAAAAGAAAAAAAGAAATATTGTTACAAACGCAGATAAGTTATCTATGTATTGCTGTGTACTTTCCTCTTTCTTTCAAAACAGGAACCTGGTTCACCGAGAGCATCTCATCCTTTCACGTACTTCAACTCTTGAAGCAATAAGAAAATCGCTTAAATCTGAATACAGCTTCGGTGCATAGCTGTGAAATGTTGTCTCCCATTAGGTTACGTAAGAAATTGCTTCTCCCCAGGCCTACTGTAGAGTCAAGATGATCTTGGTGTCAATTTGGCTTGAATTGGCTCAGAACTGTTGGACTAGTAAAAAGTCTGGAAGTTTGGTCTGTGCTGTTGGAAAGCCATTGGCCCTACTTTAAGTTACTTTTGATCTACCATAAAAGCTAAGATGTTCAGGGCTGAAGCCAGCACATTTTTGTCTTAGAAAAGACACTTATCTCTTATCTGCATGTTGCTCCCATATCTAATACAGCATAAATGAAACTTTCATCCTATCAGACTTGAGGCTAAAGCAGACAGGAAACAGTGTTTTCTCTCTCTCAAAACTTTCAAAAACTTTTTTTCCAATAAATCTGCACTTCATTAAGATGAATCAAAAGCCTTTAAACCCTTTTCTCACACACACAGGGTGAAGAATTAGCACTCGAGACACAGGAGATGTAGAAGCCGCAAGCAGGACCAAACAGCTACATCTGTAACCAAGAGGGAAGCAGTGCCGGGGTACTCTCCAGCACTGTGGCACCTTCTTGGCTAGGGCCACCCTGTTGTATGCTCGCATCCACTTGGAGCACTTGGGATGATGACCAGTGCTGACTCCTGAGCCATGCTAGTAGGCCTGGGCTAAAATTGTGCCTAGGAGCTTTCTAACAGTTTGATAGAATGACCGTATCTCAGCACCCAAGTCCATGGCACTGACATTCTGTAATTTACTGGTACAGTCATAGTGGATCTGTCTAGAGAGTTACTCTAAAATGTCCCACCTAAACACTCTGTCTCCAGACTGTTAGTGCTTCTGCTTTAAGTCCTGTTTTAGAACTGTTGATAACTGTGGATGATCCAGAATGACACTTCATGCTATGTCATGTTGAGGGCTTCACATACAGCCAGCTATCATTACTTAGACAAATGGTAGGTAGAATTTTACCTAGGTAATGGAAAAATCATGCATGGGCAATATGGGATGGAGTGGAAAACCAGCTGGCTATGTGGGATCAGCTCAGTTCAGCCAGGTCAGTTCCAGCCCTGCTGAATCCAGGTAGCTTACTGCAATGTAACTTAAGTATCACCCCAGTGCACTCACTGTCATTTAATTTATGAGAGAGCTTTTCAACTTGGTATATAGCTGCTGTATGTATTTGTGACAAGTAGTCATTAGAGAGGCTTTTAAGAATAGTTTTTCAAAGCTGGGACTCTGCAAATGCTTATTTCATTTGGAAACTCAAAGGGAAGCTTGCAGAACTTCACACTTCACCCACACATCATGGATTTACCTTCTTTCTCAACAACACAGTATGGAAGAACTGTCTTCTCTTCTCAGAAAATTGCATCAGAGTTTTGTTTCCTCTCCAACATGCAAGACAGTGAATCTCTCTTTGCAGATAACAGGGAGTACTTCTGGAAATGCCATATGGTGCTTTTGAATATTTTACTTCTTGTTCAAGTTTATCCTGATTAAATCCTCTGTCATCTTACTGAGGCTTTTCTGTTTTCCTGCCAAATGTTAATTGGTACCTGTTCTTGTATATTTTAATGTTCTCTCTCAGCTGTAACGATTAGCCTCAAGCATCTTTCCTAGCTCCCAGCCCTTTCTCTAAGACTTTGACGTTCCTTCAGAAACCTGACAGGGACCTTTTTTCTAAGGCTGTGTAACCTGGTTGGCTCCCTTACTGCTAAATATTTTGCTTATAAGGACATGCATTGCTATATAGTCCTTCAGGTCTGGAAATGAACTCACTAAGAGCCCAGTGTTTACCTTACTTTCTGTTTTTCAGAAAAATTGTTCATCTCTGGTCTATGGGAAGCAACCCTGCATGATTTATAAACACCTGGCATGTGAAATGGTCTGTGGCCAAATCTGTGTACATGTCACCCCATCTTCAGAAGGAACATAACCACATCGCTGATCATTTCTCCCTCTCCAATAGCATGTACAGAAGACCAGTAATTAAAAGCTTTATCAATCTGAAAGTTGATGCTGAGTGGATTGCCATACTGTTTACTGCCCTTCCAAAATGTAGCTTCTCCCTGTACATTTTGAGTTACAACCCAAACAAAAACTCCCAGTCCGTAATAATGAGAATGTGTATACGTGTTATTTATCCATAATTTAACACATTTTATTTGCTCAAGTCATGAGATTATTGTCTGATGAGTTTAGAGTCTGAGCATTTTCTATTAGAAGACTGTTTGTGCCTTCTCAAGCATATGGACCTGAGCTGACAACCTGAGGTTCGGGCAATGCTAATAAAAATTGTACTTTGCTAGACATCAGTGATTCACTCTTCAAACATGAACCGCGATGAACTGATAGGAAAAATAAGTGAAACACCTATCAATTGGAGACCACATTTAAGAAGAGACATCCTGGCAACAGCTTGAGTTATTTGCTATATGAAAGTCAGGCAGAATCTCAGTCACCCATGCTAGATTTAGCTCTTTCAGTGGAGCAGAAGCATTTATTGTATGGCCATTTCCCAGGGTTTCTGTGGAACAGAACATCCCTCGACAGCCTCAAGTGAAACATCTTGGCCTCCAGCTGCAACCTCAGCATCATGGATTATTCCTGCAGCACCAAGATGGGCTGTCATGTTGACTCAGGTGTGATCATCTCCTTACCATAGTAGTGGCTAAAACCTCAGTTACATCAATTTACCTTAATTGTGATTACAATATAAATGAGGTTAAAAACTGATTTAGTTATTACTGGTACTTCTGTTTCATGGTACATCAGGATAGAAGTTCTCACTCTAGCGTGACTACTTGTTTTGTCAGAAAATCATATCTTCTTCATTGCTCATGTTTTCAAACTCAAAAATAGCCCTTTTCTTACATTAATATGGGAGATATTTGCCATCTGTTCTTTGGAGAGTTTGCCAATGTTTTGAGATGCCAAAGAGGGCCAAAATTTCACTTAAGAAAAGGTGGTAGGTAAATGAATATTTTACAGTTCTTAGCATAGCTGAGTGCTAAAGCTCTTCCAGAGAAAGAGGAGGTTTTATTTCGATAGCATGTCAAGCAACAAGAATTCCTTACACTGAACTCTTTATGGGCATGACCCAACTATGCTTCATTTCACGATTCCTTTGTTCTGCTTTGTAGGAAAGTGTTTCTTAGTATGTGTGGTGTTTAAAGTGTATTTATATGGAACAAATACTTCAGTCTTGTGCAGAAGTGTCATTGGATTCATTCATGAGACAGTACTAGCATTTGCAGTCTGTAAATATAGTATTGCTGTTGTTACTATTTTAGAGGCGAATTGGTCAAAAACTAAACATAGAAAATCACAGCTACTGGGGGCATGTTTTACTTGTTCTTTTAACTTGTCTGGGAAAAAGCATCCATGTAATATATGGCTCAAAGCCACAGCAAGCTGGAATGCAAAGCTTCCAATGTAAAATAAGAAATGGGAACATGTGAGAGGGGATTTCCTGGGTTGTTCTTGATGCATCCTTGCTGTTAAGCGATCTTAATCTTCATCCATCTCTCTCTCTCTCTCATACACACACACTCCCCCTACTTTTGGTCCCCTTTACCACTCCTCAAGACAGAAAGGCACAGGCCCCATAAGCAACATGGTTTGAGTTTTAAAAATACTTGACCTTTACACCTGGAGTGGGTTTTCCTGTCAGAGGAATAAGTCTAACTTGTTTGAAACCTCATGGGAAAGGTGGCATGCAAGATGGACACAGACTTTCTGTCACGCTGCAAAAACCCCATTGTTTTTTGAGTCACAGGATAGACAGAATGCATGCACTGCTCTGTGACTCAAAGCTACATGGCTGAAAGTGAATTCTATTTGCTTATCATTCATGCGTGATTGTGCTCTTTTTTGATGGCTTGGTATTTGCTTCCTGGAAAGCACTTTTGATTTTTAGTGATCTGCAAGAATTTGTTCTTCCCCCAGGAAATGCTGACATCACACCACTCCTGCATAAGACTGCTCTAGGCATGGTTCTATGTGTTTTCCCTAAGAGCACCATAAGGGCCCAACCCTGTATTCTCAAGACACCCAAACTGCAACTGGCTCACCAATGTTCTAGATACTCAGAGTATGCCAGCAGGGACCAAAACCAAGAGGTCAGTCTCTGCTGAACTTTCTCCCTCATTATGAGGATTTTAGTGCAGTCTAAGACCATACTAAAATTATTTTAACACTGCATTTCTGCCTTCCTTCATTTTTCTAATCTTCAGTGCTTGAGGTCTTCTGTCTTCCTCCCCCTGTTTCTTCCTCCTCACTTTGTTTTTGTGATTCTGGGGTTTTGTCCTGTTGATTTTTCTATTTTTGTCTGCTTTCTGTCTTTTGTTTCTTCAATTTCTCTAACTCATGCTTCCCTTCTACTTCCCTTACCTCTCTCCTTTTGTTTTTTTAAACTCAGGACACTTTTTCATTCTTTGTTTACAGATATCCTGCTTTTTCCACCCTCTTCTTATTTGTTTCTTCATTTTGCTATTTTCACTGTGGTTGCTGGAGCTCCCCTGCTTGTTCTGATGAATATACAGTTAGAGATATTTCTGGTTTAAAAAAGTTTCCAATCTAAATAGAAAAGAAAAGCAAAAAAGAAGTCAGAAAGAAAGGAAACACTATCTCCATTTTACTGAGGGAAAACTGTGGCAATGAAAAAGTCAGGTTTTTAGGCCACACAGAAAGCTTGTAGCTGAACCAGGAGGAAATGTGAAGCCAACCAGATTTCATTCTGTGCCTTCTTCATAATTTTGTGGTGATTTTTTGCAAGTGTTTGCAGTGTAATGATTTGCAGTGTGACAATAACGACAGTGTCCACAAAGGAGCGGACTTCCTACATTACTATGGATTTTCAAGCTTACCATAAACTTGATTACTTGGTGTGCATTGTATTACAAACTAATAATTATTTCAAGAAAAACAGTTTTATTGGATTTTTTCCATGACCAATTCACATCTTATTGCGAAAGCCCACCACATAACCAACCCTATGAGTCCTAACACCTGGACATAACCAATGTATTCTTTGGAGAAAATTGGAGTAAACCAGTTTTTCTGGCTGAAGTCAGCACCATTAAGATGAGCACTGATCCACATCCTAATGAATTCACAGAATTCACCTCAGTCTGTGTCCCAGATCTTTACTTTATTTGAAATACGTGTCATTATTAAAAACTGCTGGTTGTTTCTGTGATTAATATTTGGCACTAAATGCAATATTAACTGACATTTGCAATATGTGATCTCATGAAGGAGTTGTGAGTACCCAGGCATGTGTCTCTGGGGTTAGCTGGATGTTCATCACCAGTTATTGCTTCTTACTGTTTTAACCTGCTCCAGGGAGGCTATTTCTCTCTGCATCCATTCATTTTAGGGAGATTTTGCATAAATTTGTCATGGAAAGGAGCACAGAAAGACTGCAGAGCTTCTGAACCTCTCCATATATTATGAATAATGGCTAGAGATATGCCAGTATGGAGCTACAGAAAACCTGGGGGCACTCACCTACCTAGATCCTATGATTATATACTTTGTAACAGCTGGGAGAGTCAAATAGGTACCAGGAGCACTGCATCTTTTCTCCTCTAAAAGATGGAGATTCGAGCCAGGATTTGGTGGTTGTTTGTTGAACAGAGACCCTCATTGTGTGCCAGTCTTAGGGCAGCCACCCTGCCCAGGGCCCTGCTAGTAAAGCTGCACATTTACCTCGTGGTAGTGCATGATCAAAAGCACACCAACCTTGCGTTCACACAGGCCAGCTGTCTGCCAGAAGGCAAGAGAGTAAATCCCTCTGGGGCTGCCAACTTCACCATGCACAGAGCCAAGCTTTCTGCACCTGCAATGTGGCCTTGGCCCTTCATAGGACATAATCATCATGGAGCAAATGTGGTTTTGATGTAAGTCCATTAGCTTGGGCAGCCTCCTAGCAGAGGTGTGTGTGGCACTGTGTGTGCACATCAAGCCATGTCTCACTTCAGCTGTGCTTAAATTCCCCTCTTTCCCCTAGTGTGTCTGTTGTTCCTGAGAGTGGACTGGGAGAACTAATCAGACTATACAAATATAGTCATGCAGCACAGCATAAATGTGATTTAAACATATTTACGCCACCAAGGGGATTCCAGGATTAGTGTAATTGCTTTGCATTTGTCTCAGTAAATGCGATGCAATGAATTCATATAATTGGCTTGCTGCTGCACTGAGGCATAGGGATGGGAAGCAAATACTAAGTGCAGTCTGCTGAGGCTGCCCCCACTGGTGGAGAAGCTTCTCAGATAGAGAAGGCAATGCTCACACCCACTCAAACCGAAAATGAGCAAATGAGTGCAGTGACATTAAAAACAAAATTCAAACCCACCAGCAGCCTCCTGATGAAGACCAAGAGGTGCCAGAGTGAAGATGAGAGCTATGTCAAATTCTGATCTTGCAAACAGTGATGTAAATGTGGAGTAACTCCAGTGAAATCTATAAAATGGTTTTGAAATGGGCCTTGAGGGGCTTATTTACAGCACATGAATTTAGACACTGACTCAGATCCCTAATTTATGACGCTACAGGCTCCATCTCAAGCTAGTAGGTACCTCGGGGGGATTCAGAGGTACCCAAGGTAAATTTGTGCTCTGCAGTGTTCTAGAAGAACCAGTCTGTCTCTCTCTTAATAGTAAAGACAGTCTGGGGAGACAGACTTGTCACATTACTGACTGAATTAGGTGTGTAAAATTAGGCAGAGTGAAAATGCCCTGAAGTATACAGAACCCTAGAAAGAAAAAGTGACTTCCTCAAAAATTTATGGCTAATGCGAAGAACATTGGGTGTCACTGTTACGTACCAGTTGCCTTGAAGGCTGGAATCTGCTCCCAAGCTTTTACTATCATTAAGACCATCTTGTCTTTTAGAAGATTTTCAGCTGTCAGTCCAGTTTCTCTCTTTCCCATGTTCTTGATATCCTCACTGAAGCATTACAGCATGCTTCAGTTTGAAAAATACTTGCTGTAGATCTCATGACTAGAATGCTTGAGGCATCCTGCCTGGATCCAAATGGATGTCTGCACCCAAGGCAGTTTGGCACACTCAGGTTGTACTGAGATTACAAAAGTGCACCTGCAAGGGCCATCCTTTTTTGATTCTCCAGCTCATATTAGCTTCCTGACTTGTACTTTCACATGCAGAGCCAAAGATGAGTGCCTGTAAAGGGGCATGGTCAATGGAGTGGGGCAGGATGCTTGACATACCAGCTATAAGCACCTCTAGCTTCTTCAAGGCAAAGTTAAACAGTTAAAGTAGAGGTGGCTCATGTAAACAGCTGGTCTCCCCTGAAATACCTGAGTCAGGTGATGGCAACCAGCATCAGAGCAATGGCAGCTGCTTCTCTCAGCTCCCAACCTCAGCTACTGCTGAGGGAACTTGCTCCCTGTTAACACTTAGGGGTTAGTTACGAGCTGCTTGCTGAGTGAGGGACCTGACTGAAGCCACATAGGTGGGCTTAAGGTGCACTGTCACACTCAACTTGGCATGTCATCAGGTCAGCACTCCTCCAGGGTCACCATGGCTGTCATTTCTGCAGATGTTTCCACTGACCAGAGAATAGCAAGAAGCAGTGTTTGTAGATTGCTGGCACTATTGGCAGCCACACACTGAACTTTTTTCATCAGAGAAAGAGAGACAGGAGTTCCCAAGGATCTTAGCACTGGACGCATTTCCAGACCAACTTACAATATTAGTGTATCTGCTACAGCACAGGCCTCCGTATGCAAAGGAGAGATCTCACTTGATAAGCTATCATCTTCTTGGCCTCACGGATGACCTACTTGAGCCAACCTCTTGAGCAGAAGGCAGGATGGCGATGGCTTTGTGATTTTGAAGAGATGAGAGGTTTTCTATTACTGTACTGCCTCTTCTGCATTGCTCTTGCAGCTCAGTGCTGTGCTTCCTGCAGATTTCCTGGAAGGTGGCCTGTGTCATCCTGACCTTCTGCAGTGATAGTTCGTCAGCTTTCATCTGGAACACAATTTTTTGGCAACAGCTGAGGTTTCTTTCCTCCACACAGCATGCATCTTTGTCACGTTCAGCAAGCTGGGCGCTTCAGCCTCAGGAAAAGTCCTTTTTTGAAGCAGCTTCTCAAAGTAGTCGTCTCCCTCAGCCTTGTTTACCTCCTCATTCCCTGCAGCTTCTGCAGCTGGGGGCAAATCTGTGGAAACCCACAGTTACAACTGCTTGGGTAATGCTGGGGCAAACTTGTTGCTGTCTGAAGGCAGCACCTCCACCAGCTTTTCCCCTGGAGCCCTGGGGATGAGCCTCCTGGCACAGAAACCTGCCAGCTCATGATGGACAGCCTTGGGTGTTTGAGTCAGCTACTCCAAAAGAACTTGATCATGGCACAGGGTAAGAAAAATCATGTGATTTTGATGTCAACCTGTGAAATCTGTGATTTACAGTTAAATTCTTCTGGGCATTCCCTGGTGCACAGCAGATGCTGTCTCAGAATGCACAAAGCCTATCATGAATACAGAGGGGCATAGAGACTTCCCCCAGCTCTGAGTACACAGTTTTGGGGAAAATCCCCCCATGTGTAAGAAAATAGTAAAGTAGAAGCTGGCTGTCTGCTTAAACAAGGCTGGGGTAGCGTAGCTAAGCAGTATCACACCTCCTGCAGCCACTGACTCTTCAGCTGTATCTACTTGGCCTGAGACTTTTGTAACTGGGACCTCCCACCCACTCTCACATTCAAGGACCAGACATATCTGAGCTACTTAACTTGCAAGACTGAATAAGTCTGAGTACAATCAGAGCAGGGCAGCCAAAGTCTGGAGCAAAGGGTTTATAGAGAAAGCATCATAACTTTCTCCAGCAAAGCGTCCATCTTCAGGATGACACAGTCTTCTGCAAGGCCTGCTTCTGCTTAGGCTGAAGTTACAAACACATCAATTCTAGGCAGCGATGTTTCCATTTGTTCTCCTTTGGGCTAGACACTGGTTTCTGAATCTTTCAGTACTCTGCCATTTCTCATGCATCATCTCTATTGCAGATGAATTATGGGAATAGATGAAGTCAAAAGCTGATTTAATGCTCTCTTAGTTCAAAAGCCTTAGGCTTCCTCCAGCTTTACACCCCTTGATACTCCAACGCATACAACACCCTGGAGCCAAACTTCTCATCAGTGCGATGACTACAAACATGGCAAAACAAATTCCGTTCTCGAAGAGTAACTCATGATAGCTGATGGTGCACTTGCAGTGGTGTAATGAGGCATAGAATTTGCTTCAATGTGCTTTTAATACAACGAGAGAGACTCAGGCTATTTATTATGGGAGTCATATAAACAAGTCATTCAAACAAAATCCTTCTAATTTTGCAGCAGTCTAGACATGAAGCATATTGCGAAGCCATGTCTAAGGACAGTGTCATTAAATTTTTTATCCTTATTTCCAGTTCAGAGGAGAACTGAGGATAAATGTGACAGTCTGGCACTTATATTATCCCACAGTACCTAAAAGGAGAGTCAGAGTCATCTGAAAAGCCCTTTGATTATTGCATGATAAGAAAGGTTTATTTCATGTCGGCTGTGCTGGGATAACATTGTCTTTGCTGTGTTAGGCCAAGTTTGCACACTTTCTGTGGGAACCCTCCTCATTCCAATGAAATGGGATGATAGGAAGCATTTTATTAGAGCTTACTGGAAAAATGTGCCAGAAGTGCCAAGGAGCTGGGACTGTTGTCCAGCTGGCTGCAGACAGGCAATGTGTAAGTTGCAAAACGTTGCAGGATTGCTGGGCTGGATGGAAATTCCCGTCTCAGCTAGCGCCTCATCTCCTAAACCCATACACATCCCATGAAACACATGCAAACCTTCTGCACCAATCCTAAACAATGTATAGGAAATATACTGCAAAGGTTGCCTTAAGGTCAACAGACCTTTGCAGAGATGGTGGTGTGCATGTCCCCATGCTCTCCGGGACACAATGGCATCAGGACACTCCCACACACCTTCAGGGCACACAGCACATTGTCACCTACGTGGCACTGTGAGTTGGCACAGGTAGGACTATGTTGTCCCCAATTCAGGCTTTGCATGTGCCTCCTCTCTTTGATTTTTTGTATGACTGGGGCTGATCTTGAGATGTAGAGCTTAGCCCAGAGCTCTCTCAGCAGTCAGTGACATCTGGAAGTAGAAAATGTCTCCCAAATATTTATGAGATATGTCAGTAATTTCCAGATTGCTGTCTTTCCCTAGTGTCTAACCTGAAACTTCCTTACTGCATTTTAACTCATTGCTTGTCTATTCATGAAGACATTTCAGTAATTAAAGTTTATGAGTAATACTCTAAATGAGGGAATAAAATGAATTTCAAGAGACAGCAGACTGAAAAACAGGAGTCCTGAGGAGAGATTTGGAAAAGGAGACTGGATCTGATGTGTCTTTTTCTGGCATAGGAAATGCCATGGTGGGGAAGAAAGGCAGAAATCTTTTGTGGGAGGAGGCAATGGGAGCTACAGCTGTTAGTGAATGAGTGGCAGGAGTGAGAAACATAACATCACAAGGAGTCGCACGCTATGTCTGGGTGAGATGCATTATTTGGCAAAGCCTTGATGGAAAGATAAACTGAGATAGAGGAGGATATAGCTTTTCAAGCTACTGGGAAGAGTTTTTGGTTGATTGCCAGAAAGTAAATATGTTAAATGATGTTCAGGTTCCATTAAGGTCTGTGAGAACTTCACCATCAGCTTCAGCAGGACTAAAGTTTCACCCTGTGTTTTCCATTAATTGTTTTGTGTTGTTTTGTCATTTTTACTTTTTTTTTTTTTTTTTTTTTTTTTTTTTTTTTTTTGCGGGGTGGGCAGCAGCTTCATTAGATGTCAAAACACAGATAGGCTGGTATTAAAGCACTGGATCCAGAGTCAGATCTACATTTCTGCGTTAGCTGAGGCAAAGAACTGGGACAAAAGACAGAGTGGTAATGGCGCAGTCAGATCTAATGTTAAAAGCCTTCATCTAGAAGTAGGCCAGTCCTGGAGCTCTGGTCTAGCATGGCACTGAGATACGAGACACAGATCACCAGAAGTGTGGATCAGATTTTACTAAAAATAGAAGAGGTAAAAAAGTTCTGAAGAAAAGTGGCAAGAAAAATCAGCAGCTTTTTGTCCTTTGGCTTTCTTTTTGTATTTCTTTTCTTATCTGTATTTGTAACCTTAATATGTAGGGCTTTTTTTGGTCACTTCTAATATTATATCAATACACTGTAATCATACAGTATCAGCTACCATATGTATTTTAGTTTAAACTTCAAATTTTATCTTCTCCTATATATTGTCATTTTAATACCAGTAATAAATGTAAGTCATGATCCAGCAAAGTCCCTAAGTACTTCCCCTTCTGTAAGTCTATGAGATACAGTTGTGTAAATGATAAATGTTTCAGGCCATGACTAAGCTGGAAAAAATGAAGGATGGGATAGGGGGAAAGGGGAAGAAAAATGGAAAACATACAATATATCATTTTCCTTTGATCTGAAATGTTTTATCTGAAATAAAGCATTTAGTGTTGGCCTTATTTAGCTCTTCCCCCTCCTCCTCCTCCAAAAAAAAAAAAAAAAAAAGAGGTTAATACTGAAATGTAAGAACTGTTTCAAAATTAAATGTTGATCTTTCTGTACAATTGTCCTCTCAATTTTGTTTCTGAATACAGTTGTAGTTTTTCAACAAATTGCAAATTAGCCTAGCTGTCATGTAAATGACCTTACTCTACTCATAAGATCAAAAGTTAGGCAACATTAATGTGTTTTGCAACATAAAGGTGAAATAAGAGCAAAAGAAAGTCTGCACTGGGAAAGAAAAATACACTTTGGGAATACAGATCAGTGTGTGCAAAGAATGCATTCTAGCATGTAAACTGCCTGCAAAAGTTTAGCTAGCATACAAACAGTCTTACAATGTGTTTGCATTTTGCAGGCCAACAAACACTCATCATTAAATCAGTGAGGCCAGTCAAGATGTCTGTAACACAGCAAGAGGCACAGCAAAAGCAGCAGCAACAGCAGCAACAAACTCCCTTCTTGCTGCCTGCAAACATCCAAAACTTTTATTGCATTCATTCCTAGCAGGCTGTTGGGAACCATGCTATCTTCTGACCTTAATATCTTTAGCCTAGCAGAGACAAATTGTCTTCCCAAAAGCTGGTACTTTGATCACCCTCAGAAATAAAGATCAGAGGATGACTAAGGGTTTTGGGAATTGAGTTCTTGCTCTCTTTCTTGCTCATACAGGCACGCAAAAACTCACATGAAGCCACATTTTCATATATTTGTTATTGACGCAGACACACTTCAATGAGAGGTCTTTACAGCGCACGTACTTAACAGACACATTACACAAATGTTTGCTGTGTACAGAATAATCAAGGAAACAGACTCATGTTTATTATTACTGAATCAGCAGCAGCCTGATGGATTAAAAACATCCTCTTTTTTTTTCCTCTCTCTTGTTGTGAAAGTGCCAGTGTTGTAAACTCTCCTTGCAAGAGAAGTGGGTGGAGATGAAGCGACTCATGACCTCCATGACCTGTGCGCTCCCAGTCTCTCAGGTTAGGTCTTCTGGCCAAAATCCAAAATCCCAGAACATCAGCCACAGATACTTGGAGCCATTTGGGTTGGGAAAGAAGACAGTAAATGTCCGTTTCCGGTTCACAGGCCCTTGAGCGTCACCACATATTTTGGAAGTCTGTCTGGCTTCCTGACTTTGAGAGTCTCTTGGTTTAGAATTCAGGGAGCAGCAGTGAAAGGCAGAGAAACAAGGCTTACCTAAAACCCTGTGAATAGTCAGAACATTTTATTTTCTCTGATTTCTAATATTTTTAAAGTTTTAGTTCATTAGATAATTATTTGGGGGGGATATTTGTTGTAGCTCCTGTTACTATAATGAATTGTGGTTCTTCCCATATATACTCTTTAGACTGGAAGAGATACTCTAAAATGAGTCTGAACTCTTCCTTATCCATCCAGATTTCCGTTGATTTTTCACTGGTATCGGGGCTGGACATTGAGGGTACTGTAACTCCAAAAGAGAGGGTTCAGTCTACACTGAAACAGTATTTCCTTAAATCTGAAGATATTGCCAGTCCTATTTAAACACAGACTTAAGCTGATCCTTGTGAAGTTTTTATGCATCTAAATTAACTCAATAAATTCGCCCAATCTTATTCAGTCTGCCTGGGCATCTGCTTTTAATGTGGGCAGAAAGAGATTTAGCAGCACTTTGCATATTGTTATTAAACTATTTTTAATCTCATTGTGATAAGCAATACACAGCACAAAGACTTGGCTACCATTCAGAGTTGGGAAGTGGTGTGTAATTATGAGGGACTGTACCTGTCCTGAGCCAGTAAAATTACTCAGTTCAGTGAGTAGCTCGTAAAAGGGGTTCTAATACATGAGAGCAAGAGCCTGGTTACTCTACTGATCTGAAAAGGGAAAGAGAAGGTGTGAGTATGCAGAGAGCTAGCATTATGCATGCTGGAAGCAGGTATTACAAAAAAGGAGAAAAAGATTAAAGCAAGGGAATCAGGCAAAAGCACATAAGGCCCTTTTACCTTCCTAAACGGCCATTCCTGGGAGGACATTCCTGCCACTCTTTGCAAAGCTCTGTATTGGTGGAAGGAGCTGGGGTTTGGGGTTTTGGATCTGGTTGGGTGTGTGTGGTGGGGCTGTAACTTCTGAAACCTTGGGTACATACATACTCAATATTGGTCTTACTCTAATTGTCATAATCAGAGTACAGACTGTTCCTTCCTGGACAAGTACAGCATTTCTCATGGGCTTCTCATCACACTGCCACTATTACCCCACCTCATCAAGTAATTCCTACCCACGTTTCCATAAGTTTTCTCATTCTTGCAAAAGTGACTCTGGAAGGGTCACATTTCCATGAGCAGGCCTATTTTAACTTTCTCTTAGTCAGAGACGAACTGCAAACACTTGGCAATGTGCCTGGACAAGAACACAAAGCACAGCCTTCCCTTTTCATCCCAGGCATTTATCAAAGGATGCAGACGTTGTTCTTTTCTCTCCCTGGGCCTGTGTTCCTCCTATGCTAATCACCTCTTCCAAGCCAGTGATGGCTCTGCCTGTTGGTGCAGCAGGCAGTAATGGAAGTACAAGGAAGCCTGCTAACAAGACAGCCAGTGAAACACAACCTAAACCAAACAGAATACTGCCTGCACTGCTGAAGAAAAGTCTCTGCAATTTTTAAGGAGTGGTCTTTTTTTCGATTGTCTTGAGATGGTCCTTCAATGATGGCCCCTGCTCAGATGCTGGACTTTGCACTTCATCACCCCACGAAGGGTAAAGGTTGTTTACATGGCAAAACTGACCATAGCAAACAAGATTTCCACAAGGTGAAAATGTCTTGTCACACTCCTTCCTGTGCAATTGCAGGTCCACCTGCTGCAGAGATATTCCTGTTCTTTGTTCATCAAAGCATGATGGTGCCAGATGGAAAAGGCAGAGGGTGTTATGGCTGCGCAGGTGTGGGGCAGTGAAACACTCCTGCAGATGAACTCTGTCATCACAGGTGTCTTCAGGCTGAGCTATCGCTTGGCAGTGGCCATTCTCCTGAGGCAGAACCTGTTGTGCATGTTTGTAAGGTTTAGCTTTACTACAACACACATGCAGTCATAGGAGGAGGGAAACACTCGGATGAGCCAGGTGCTAATGCCTTCAGCACTTCCACTAAAAATCTTTAGAGAAAGGCAGGGAAGTGATGGGAAATGTTACCGCTGTCACAGGCAGATAATGCCTCAAAGTTGCTTGTGAAACCCTTTGCTACTCTAACAACTGGGATGCTAATCTCTGAAAAAGGAGCTGTTGTAACTTTTGCAACTCTGTATCACCAAATGCAGATTCTAGCAAGTGAGAAACTTTCCCTTAAGCTTTTTTGCCAACTTAAAATTTCAAGCTCATTTGGGTGAAGAATATTTGCTTGTCATAGAAAATCATTCTTTGTCCCCAGAAAACCTGAATCTCTGGCCTTGTGGCTATGCACAGAGACTGTGCTCAGTCTTTCTTGTTACTTGTCCCTCTATTCTACCAAATAGGCTTAAATGTGACACTGAAAATACTGAGAACAGTGAAATATCTTGCATCCCACTTTATCAAGGTTTTTATCAAGTACCCTTACTGTTTTTATTTATACTACTGTGAGTCTGTATTCATTAGTGGAAAGAAGATACAAAGAAAGGTTATAGGGCCTCACTCCAGTTCAGGTGCCTTGCTGTCCATTGAGGTCATCTAACAAGGATCCTAGAGCCAAAACAACTTGTGGATCTGGGCCTCCCTCCAGATTTACAATGGGGATAACAGAAATTGCCTTTAGTAGCTCTGTCGTTTATTTTAGAGGCCTGTGTTGCATGTTTGCTCCTTGGCAGGATGAGAGCTACAAAGTGAATAAATATCCTTCAACCACAAATGAGCAAGCAAATGGAAGGAAGTGCTGCTTAAAAAAAATGCTTTCAGTGACTTACTCAAATTACAAGAATGGCAAGAGGCATTTTCTAGGAAGGAAGAGAGTTTCTAAATTGTTTTATGCAAGATGGTCTATTTTATGACTACATTCTGAAAAAAAAAGTTAGAGGTAACTACTGTGAACGAAACAGCTCTGGCAGAACACGAACACTCCAGAGCTTGCTTTGTTTCAGAAAGAACATGTCATATCTCCATGATCATCATCTGTTGCAACATCACAAAATATGATACTTAGATTATATTGGTGTTCTCTGTAAGTCCACTTAGTCTCCTATCCACCCCCCACCCCCAGTCTGACCTCATTGTAGTGAGGGACAGCCAACTACTTCTTCCCACTGTTATAGCCAACAACTAGCTTCATGTGTGACTTATTTGTTTCCTCATTAGTCTTTCATGTGTTGGACATTTCTCTAGTTGGTGATATAATATGTCTGATGCCAGAAGGGGAGCTGAATAAAGGCCTCTTGTTGTGAACTTACAGTCATTAGTCACTGAGTACCTTCTTCTAGATTAAATAACATTGAATATTACCTAATTATTCATATCATCTCAGTGCAACAGCAAAAGATGAGCCTGATTTTGAACTTTGGATTTGCATAGCAATCAGGCTTCCAATTTACCTCTATTAATTAGTAAAACAATGTACTCTAGATTTTAAACCCCACATTAAAGAACACTAATAACCCAAAGCCTTAGTTCTTGCTATTTTATAATGACCATATTTGGGTTCATTTTCAGGGTTCATCTAATATACACATTTCCTTTATAAACATTAACTTCTACTGAACGAAAAACCACTACTGAAGAGATGGGTTTGACTATTATCACACATAATAACTAAACTTCTTTATCATACTCACTGCTTTATACTTGGGTTGAACTAACTAGGAAACTTCTCTTGCTTTAAAGTCTCATATAGAGATGAGCCAGCTTATTACCAGTAATAACTGTGTAGAAAGGAATGAGCCATACCATGAGGGATAGTCCCTGATAATTCTGACCTCAGTGCTAAAGTAAGTAGGTAGATATATTTGACTGAGAGTGGTTTTTCTATCCATAGCACAGTAGCACTTTCTCCAGCAGTGATGACAGGACACTGACAAGAGGAATGCTGGGGTGTGCTCATCTACAGGCACAAAATCAGGTAGGTAATCTTTTTAATATTTCTGACTGCTGACACATTTAATTACATCAATAGGATGGGCTGCACTCTAGTACTGAACAGTGGGTAAGAGTGCACGGCTCTGTTCCTAGTCAGACACACATTTACTGTGTCCTGCTCTTGGAAGGGGGTGTGTGTTGGGGGTGTGTGTGTGTGTAATGTTGCCTGGACATTGCCTCCTTGTCTAGAAAGCAAATATTCAGGGCAGGAATGGGTGGAAGAGCTTTCATTTGTAAGAGCAAAAAGGTGAGGAAAACAAACCAGCTCCCTGCAAGAGCTGAAACATACTGTCAAATAGATAACAAATATACTCCATGCTTTTCTACTACCAACATAGTTTGTGTTACTTACAGGCAGGATTGTACCCTTCGTTGCTGCTCTTTCTAAAAGCCGCAAGTATATGACAAAAACTGTGTGCTTAAAAGCACTCGCCCATTATCATGGAGGTTGAACTCTCTGAGGAGCCAGTTCACCCTTACTTTTGTATTCATGGAACAAAAAAATGAAGACAGAAACAAAGCAGAAGTGAAGTATTTAAAGATTAACAAACAGATACAGATAATTAAAAGAACTCAATGTAGGAATCTTATTAAGGGAGCACTATGGAATAACAAAGTGCCTCATGTCAGCGATTAGCTCCTGGAGGACAGACCCTTGGTTCACCCATAGAGTGATTAACTGCTCTTGCATTAGGGAAGAGTGCCGGAACTTCTTCCTGCTTCTTCACACGAACACTGCACTTTCTCTGTTTCTGCAAAATGTTTCAAATACCTTCCCCCCACCCCCTTTTCTGTTTCTAATCTTTTCCTGGATTACTGAATGTACAGTGAAACTTCTTATCTTGTGCAGGAATTATGTTTATAACAGAAAAGGAACTCAGGGATTGAATGCCTCAGGGACTTGGAGGATGAGATGTAGAGACTTTTATCTTGAGGTTGCTTTCTTGAATCAGACCCAAGTTGGTAGTGACCTAAAATTGCCTTAGCCTAATGACTGTTTGGTCTCCATTGTGAAATGTGTTTGGTGGGCTCAGTTTAATTCCTGGTAAATACTGTTTGTGCACTAAATTATTTCCATAACTGGTATCCATGTTGGCAGTCTCACAGAGAGGTCAAGGGTTTGATGGGAACAGGGACTGAGTTATTCTTTCATGCTGCATGCTGGTCCCTTCTAGCCATGTCAGCTGAAGAACCAATGCAGTCTGCAGTGGGTCAAAGTCTGCCTGCTTGTTAACCTGCTCCTTTCAAGAACAGAAATTGCAATAAGCTAACTCTGAAAATTTACTTATGATTGAAAAAAGCTCCATTCATCAAGGGTCCTTTTAACATGCTGGAGGCTAAGGTACCTCTGGAAGCTTCAGGCAGTAAAGGGTTAACAATTCAGGACATAGTCTGATTAGCGTAGCTGATGCTAAATATCTGGATAGAGATACAGTGCACAAACAGTATAAGTCTGTCAGTGTCTCCACCCTGCTGCTCATTTCTGGTCTCTCACTTTTACTGGCATTTGTAGTCATATGAATATATGAGGTATCAGATCAGGAAGATCTATAGGTTACAGAAAATGAACCAGCAAAAAGTAAACTGGTGAAGTAAACTAAATAAAACTTCTGTACTCAGCCAGTGAAAAGATTTTTTTAATTAACTTAGAAGTCTTCTGTTATTCCACACTTCTACAAATTTAAGATCCTGCAGACTGCTAGAATAGCAGCAGAAGTGAAATCTAATTAGTATTTCCACCATGATTTTGACACAATTTCACAAGTATGTTCAGGACATATTTCTGCAAGTGTGCATTCAAAATCAATATGAGCTGGAGGTCAGTAGAAAATTCAGCTGTCAGAAAGTAATTTCTCGGTCACAGATTCACATAAAAATTCAGTAGGACCCTCCTGTCAGACTGCACTGGTAGAAGTTACAATAAACCTTATGCTATCTGCCAAAATAAGGCACAACAGAATGCAGCATGAGCATTTTCAGTTTGCATGCCAAGTAAGTCCAAAATGAGTTTTAACACCAAAATTAACATCTGCTACATGCATGGTCTTAGAGTGTGATAAGATGTAAAGTGCAGACAGAAATACAGATGGTTTGCTGTCACGCAGATACAGACGGTTAAGCTCCCGACCTGAAAGTGGGGTTTGACCACAGCTCCAGCCCATGCATGCAAGTTCTTCAACAATTATTAGCGTAAATTGTATTAAATGCACTCCTGCCAGCTGGTTAGGATTTTCAGGACAAGTCTCTTACTGTGTAGTTATAGCATTTACCATTGTAATTTTTAATTACAAGCTCTCATATTAACTGGAGCCACATGATATTATCATCGTGGAAGCGAATAACAACAGTGCTGTTGGAAATCCGTAAGACTGTATGCCACCATCTGAAAATACCGAGCCATAATTCATTTCATAGCAAGGCAAGTAAAATCAGTATTTTGCTCTAGTATATATTGTCATAGAATCATAGTTAGGGTTGAAATATTTGTACATAATTTTTTACAAAACAAGTGTTAAGTTATCTGGAAATATTTTAAAAACACACTGTCTTTCTGAATTTTAAAAACATAATCCGCAGTAGGTTTTGCAAGTAACTTAGAAACCACAATGTGTAGTGTAAAAATACATGTAGGTGTGATAAAAATGCATTTGCAATACTGTGCTCTTTCTTAATGGACTAACTAGAAATCAATAGTGGTTTTGTCTGCCTTGCATTTTTCTTTTCCTGAGGTGAGTTCTGGAGTAACTTTCTTCAAAATGTAGATTGAGAATGGCATGAAATGTGTTAGTTCATGTGTGTCTAAAAAGATCATAAAATCGGCATCACCACAGGCATTCAGATGAACAGAAAGTGTTTGTGGAAAAATGAAACGAAGAAGACATGAATGCAGCCAGCCATATGATAAACCAGATCTCATGAATGTGCTTGTTTGTATCTAAGGAAGAACTGGTCTGCCTTGAAGTTTGTCTGGTTCTCCCCAGCTTGGGTAATAAAAGATTTACCTTTCCTCACCGATTTTCCTTGCTTTGTTTGTAAAAGCACATTCTGTTATGGAAATGGCCAGAGTGAAAGTCTGGCCTGAAAAGAAATAAATCTGTTTCCAGTCTATGTGATGTTAGTATGCAATGTCTTCCTAGATTGAGTTTTTCAGAGCAGATTCCTTGTCAATTCGCTGCTTTTCAGAAAAAGCCTATAGGTGGGAAAAAAAAAAGCTTATGGCACAGCTGCACATAGAAACACGGCACAGCTGTCAGCTGGAGAAGGAGGGGGATTTTCAATTTGCAAAGGTAAAAGCATGATTTCTTCTCCCCTCTCTACTTCTGAGAAAATGTAAGGGTGATCCTATACTGCCCTTGCTCCTTCCAGGCAAATCTGCATGAATTCAATGAGAGCTGTATACATGAGCTGCAAGGACCGCATGGCCCAGCACGGCAATTATCTTTTTAACTTACAGAAGTAACTGCCAAGTAGCTGGTAGTGATTACACATTTCTCTACTCGATGTGTGCAGCTTCACTGGAGAGCAAGCAACTCTGTCTTTAGCTTGCACGTGGGCAGCCTGTTCCTGCACTTCCTAGGCCCCAAAAGCTTTAGTGTACCAGTTCACTGTACACTGACTTACAAACAGTGACAATGGGAGAGGGAGCAGATCCTAGGTCATGAGATTTTTAGGAGGCAATTTTCAAGCTGCTGCCAGAGCAAGACAACATGTCTTAATAAAGTTTCATCTGTGCGTAGTAGCTGAGAACAAAACCAATCTGTTTCCCAGCATTGTTTTGCTTTGCTGCTGTGCTAGCTTAATGCAAACCCGTCAGTACCACTCTACTGGCAGTTTCCATGAAGCTGTTTTTCTATAAATCTGAACATACACTGTGCTAAATTGTTCCTCCTCCTGCATCGCCCTGCAGAGCAGTATTACTCAACACAGTATGAAATTCTTAGTTACCGCTATCACTGGGCTTTCTGTGGCACAGACCCAGTTTTCTGTGCTGCATTCCTCATTTTATAGAACAAACTGAAGTTTGTTTTTGTTTGAAGAACATTGACCAACATCCTGAGCACTGCCAATTAGGGTCAAGCATGGAGCGTCTCACCACCTCCCATTTCTCTGGTCTGTACTCTGTAGCATCATTAAGTCTGTACTTGCAGGAAGCTGAGTCACCCACTCTTTCCTACTTTGATACACCACAGTTGATGGCCATTCAAAGCGGGGAGCGGGGCCTAGCAGTTCTGTCCTGTGATATGTTATCTGTCCAGAGGAAAAAGAGTGATCTTCAAGCTCAGGTTTATTATGGCATTGAATTTGTACTCTCCGCTTAAATTAATGATGTACAGTTTTCCAGCCTGATCTGATTGGTCCTAACTGCCCAACCAATAAAGAATTTTCTATCACTATAAATTAAAATAAGCACAGGAAATCAGGGGAGGAAGGAAAGAGAAGAGGTGAAACAGCCAAGATTTCAGTGATGTATGCAAACTAAGAGCATCTCTGCACACTCATCCCAAAGACCACCAGCCTGGACAGCTATTGTAAAGCTTAGTGGAGGCAGGGTGACAGAAGGAAGGGTGGGCTGGAGTAGGATCCTTTGTAGGTCTGCAGAGAGGACCAATGAAAGTCACTGCTGAGGCACGTGTGTGACCATTTCCTAGAAATACAGTTTCAGGAGGAGTTTAATATCCCAACAAACTTGTACCTCAGAGAAGGTGGTGGAGTGAGATTGTATGTTTTCTGTGTATGCATAGTAACATCAGCTGCCAGCGCACAACCAGAACAAGCAGGGCCTTTATGCACCATGCAACTATGAGAGGAGCTTGCTACTTGTGACAGGAGTCCAGGGGTACCTTACCTCCTCCTTTGCCCCGTAAGGTCAAGCCTCCATGTGTGACTTACCATTTCCATAAACTTCAGACTCTGTAGAACAGATGTATTCCTGATTGTTCTTCCTATTGTGTTAATCTGTGACTTAATTAAACACAGCAAAGCTTTTATAGCAGAGTACCTGAAATAGTTTATGCTTTCATCACAATGTAGTGGGCTTGACACAGCTACACCACCCATGCCAAAACATGCTATTGATGACAAAACCTGAAAGTCACCAAAGCCTTTCATAAGCTAAATTACAAAGATGGTGTCTGAGTAGCAATCACATGGCAAAGATTCTCTCTGCATGTTCGAAACCAGTCGGCCTGTGCAATCAGGCAGAAAGGTCAGGAGATGGACAGGGTTATATCACCTGCAAATCTGCCAGGTTTTAGTCCTCTTACTAGCACAGGCTGAGTACTCTGTGTGTTTGCTCAAACCTCTGTGTGTGTGTGTGTGTGTGCACAAGTCTGCATGTGTGTGCATGTCCACAAGGTCTCTCTTACTCTGTTTCCGCAGTACAGTCTGGATGCTTCTTGTGATCAACAGTGTACTCATTCGGCCCAAAAGAAGACCTGAGATGTGATTACACTGAGAAAGATATATTTGAGGGCAATTCTAGAAAGAACAAATACAGCAAGAGCTGCTTGCAGGACCTCAAAGTTCTGCAGTCAGCTAAAGAAACAGAGATGTGTTTAGTTAGTCACCAATAACTGAGTGAAAAGCAAGCAGGTAATGTAATTTTCTTCAGATAAGGTGCTGGAGATCGAAGGAGTTTGGACTTGTTTCCATTGAACACATAGCAGTAAATGTGGTAACTCCTGAAAAGTGCTTGAGAAGGCAGAATTGTTCATATTTGTTGTATCTTGCAGATGACGGTTAATGGGTTAGCTTTCGTTAGGCAATTTAAGTGGTTCAGCAGAATGAACTATTCTGCCTTGATTCAAAAGGCAAGTCTCATATATTCACATCTACAGATACAGGGAATACTTAGTCTAAGAGCTAAACTCCACATCTGATCTCTGCAGAACCGAAATTCAGAGCAGCTATGCACATCTATTTACTTGAAATTTGGTACCTGTTTCTAAAAACTGTGGGTTGGGGTCCTCTCATACAAAAGGATAGTTACTCTAGCTAAATGATGTTCAATTATAAGTTGGCTTGCTTTGCAGTTCTGGAATACCCTGATTTAAGGGGATGGGAAAAGTTGTTATTGTTCTCTACTACTGAAATTTTCTTTTTCTTCTCTTTTTTTTTTTTTTTTTTTTTTTTTTTAAGACTAAGAGATTAAAAAACAGTGATAGCAATTTCTGATGAACTTGAGTAAGGAAATGTGAAGCATCAGTATAGGAATTTTAATAATTTGTCATATTGACTTGTTTTACTGTTATCTGTAAATTTTGAATCTTTATTTAGAGTAAAAAAATCAATGCTGTGTGAAAACACCAGAACTGTGTAGATTTCTACAATAAATATTTGACATTTTTAATTCATTGCCTTTCATTTGTTAGCAGCTCTCAAGTATTCATTACAAAATGGAAAACCAGAATAGTTGTGCTGTTTTGCTAGAAAATAGGAAATGCCTTAAACGAAATGTGGTGAAATTAAATCTAAGTTAGTTTTTCTCATATTCACATAATGCTCACTAGATTTTTACGAAGAAAATTACTCTCATCAATGCTTGTGTCTGTCTTATATGGGTATTTCTATCTTTAACAGAAATTTCTGATTCAGAGCTAATTTAACTAAAAAGTCATCTCACTGCTTTTTAAACCTGCTGAAGTTGTAGATTACAAGTTCAGTTTACACTCAGGAGCAATTCAGACTCTTTGACACAAACCAAAAATAAGTGTTCCACAAAATGAAAAGTACCTCTGTTAGCTGAGTTGTAAAAACTCTGCAGACCACAGACCTGAAAAGTTTACTTTGCCTTTATACTTGAACAAGAAACTCTTGATATTTGTAATTACTTGAAAATAGACCTTAGAAAACTTGTTTTTCACCCAGTCTATTCTCTTCCTCCACACAGCCCCTATCTTTAAGCAAGGCAGACATATACACATGGATATGTTGCAAGCGACACAGGGTACATGTGAGTACATGGTGCAGAGGAAAGGCATCTGACTTACAGTACTATCCCTGGCCAAAGCCTCCTCTTTGCAGTAACTGTAAATGGCTCCTGCAGATCCTTTGGCTGGGATCGGAGACAGTTCAGTCTGTATCAGCAGTAACAGATTAGTTGCTCACAACAGAATAATGATGTCTGCATGGCTATGGCCAGTTTCACTTTGAGTTTTTAGGTTCACACAATAGTGAAACTCAAAGTACAAATAGAGGAAGGGGATGTCCCAAAACACTGTAAAGTGAGCACACCAGCTCCATTTTCCAAAATGT
Organism: Lathamus discolor; assembly: GCF_037157495.1. Classification (NCBI taxonomy): domain Eukaryota; kingdom Metazoa; phylum Chordata; class Aves; order Psittaciformes; family Psittacidae; genus Lathamus; species Lathamus discolor. The sequence goes on along the minus strand of NC_088888.1, from coordinate 66,084,309 downwards.
ATGCAAATTGCTGTTGGTGGGTTTTGCACAGCCCTACCTTGTAAATCACACTACAAAGCCACACAGCACATTTTAAAGTTATGAGCTCAAGCTTCCCACAGGGTTGCAACAAGCGACTGGTCATCTAGCCTCAAAAACTCCACCTTGCACTCCTCTGACACAGGAGGCAGCTCTAATAATGTCCTCATTAAACACTCCAGAGAGCCTTCAGCAAAGCTTATGCTGCCTGTGTGCCATACGTCTCTCATTGAAACAGAGTGGGATTTAGGTGACACAGAGTTTTTGTACTGGTACAAGCTATGGGATGAATTTCACCACAAAGCAATACAAAAAGACCACACAACTGCTTCAGCTGAAGTGGCATGCAAATTTTGACCCTCCACGGACAGTACTGCCATCAGCCTTATTTAAATATCAGCCTCTTTTGTGAGGCTGGTTCAGTTGTGTCATGTCCATATTTGAAAATGCAGCAGTCAGAATATTTGAGGGAAAAGATTTCCTGAAAAGATCTGAAGTTCTAAAACATGCTGCCAAAATGTCACTTCTGTTGAAAATTTCAGTGCTTTCAAAGGACAAACATAAAACTACATGCCAGAGCAGGTTGAGATTGTGAAATGTTGGAAGATGCCCAATTTGTCATACTGCCACATAAAAAATGGGTGTGCTTCAATTGTAAATATGGACATTTTTTTATGCTGTAATGAACTGTTCCTCAGAAATTTTGAAAACAGAACTTATGGAGATACCTACCATTTCACAGAGAACCATCTCTGTATCCATTTGTAAGCAGAAGATAAAATGGGATTTAATGAATCACTGGCTTGTGATTCTGTTCCATCAAAAGTTGTCTGTCTTCCTCTTCCCCTCATTTCAAGAGCAGAGCAAGACATCATGTGAAACTTCTGAATTACATGGAGAATCTGGTTTTGACCATCATAAGTTTGCAGGCCTATGCTATGCTACTGGCTAGCATCTGCTGCGAAGTTATATTACAGCAGCTACATTAAGTAGTGCCAAAGCACTAATCTGAAGTCAATTAACAATTGTTACTAAGGGGTGTTTCATTCTAATCCTTTAATAATTCACCTGCCTTTGATGTTAATCAAGTGGCTTAGAGAAGTAACATTTGATGGAATAAAGCCACAGATGCCAGAAATAACACGAAAAGCTCCTACTTAAAGCAGTTAACAGCTGCAAAGCTAAATATAACAATAAAATGCATTAGTTAAAGAGATGTATATATTTAAGTGTACTTAGATTTTATTACTAAAATGCATAATGTGATACACTGCAAGATTTAAGTGGTAGGGCTTTTTATTACCTTTTAAAGTGTTCAGACAGAAAACAGTGAAGAATAAGGGATAATTCACTGCATTTTTGTGGGCAGCACCCACATGTTCATATTTCCCAATGTTTTTTTCTTTATGGGAAAAAAAAAAAAGTGCACTGGGCAGCAACTAATTTTTTTCCCATGTAAAAATCATGTGCCAGTGATTCACTAATTCCTATTTTTCCTTGTGCTCATAAACGGGCAGAGGAATGACTGTCAATGAAAACTATTAAAGGATGGATAATAATACCTCAGAGAGCTGACATTCCAAGTGATAAATTTAAGATAAGACAGATTCGAACAGGTCACTGGTTTGCAGTTGCACAACTGTCTGGATTTTTTTTATGTAGTTCATTACATTACAGTATCCTGAAATTCTGACTTACGCACTGTTAGGAGCAAAACAGTTTGATGAGCTGACATTCCAGTCACTCCCAAATGCTAAAAGAACATGAGTCAGGGAATAGCTTTAAGAAAAACTTATGTCCTTTTATTTGTTTTCTGATTTCTGAACCATTACGGTGCACTCCCTTCACACTTTCTGGCTTTCCCTCTGCACCAATCAAAGCTAGAAATGTAAACTGATCATTAAAAACGGAGCAATGTCCCATTCAGCAAGCTGCCTCCAGGGTCTAGATTCACGATAAACTAGTCATGTATCCTGTATAGTTGTATGGAAAAATCCACCTGTATTTTTATGTCTTGTCCTCCCTTCAGTCATTTGAGTGGTCAAGTTTTATTTTTAATGTCTCCATACAAAACCAATGGTAAGCTTATACAGCTTAGCATACCCCTAATGTGCGTGTGGTGTGATGAAAAAACTTCAAGATGGAAAATAGTGAAAAAAACTAAGCCAATACAAATCATGAATTCCACAAAATCATCACTTCTGGTCAAACTAGATAAAAAAAAAACTCAAAGAAAAAGCAGTCAAGACCATCCACTTCCTTACAGCAGCTAACAAGTTGTTAGGTGTTTCCTACGGCTTGCGCACTGTATAGAAACAGCTCACCTGCAATAGCTGAACCTCATAGCTGGTTCTTCTGCATCAGTTCAATTCTGCACTGTATCTCTGATCTCAGATGAAGCTTTGCTCATGGAAACTTGGAGCATCTTCCCCAGTAGACAACGTTTAAGAATAACCATGTTTAATGAGCAGCTCCTGTTTAATTTTTTATCTTACCTGTTCAGCTATTTAGAAGACCCACTAATGAAACTTGCATTAACTTCGTAATTCTGTGTAATGCAGATTGAACCTACAGCATTTTTCAAAATGCTAATTCAATTCAGCAATCAATTCAAGAAAATGCTGATTCTGAGTAGCAGTACTTTACTCTTTTGTACTAACAATTTGCTGAGTGGAAAATGAAAGGGGAAAACATCATAAAGTGATCCATTAAGTTAAACTTGTGGAAAATCTGAACCACAGAGGCTGACAAGAACAGAGTCCTGCAGGGACTGATAAGTGTGATCACCCTTTGATGATCTACTCCTCTTTTCACATACAAGAGAATTATTTAGTAGGGAAAAAACTTAAGCAAAATGGGCTTTGGTAGAGAAAAGCTGTTATGATAGTGCTTGGGAGTAGAAAAAGAAGTGGTACTGTCAGTTAAATGAGAACAAGCCAAGTGATGGAGGGAAGAATACAGACAAGAAGAGGGCAAGAATGGACATTATGATAGTCATGGTTAAGTCATTATGGTTTCTCACTGAGCAAGAAATCAAGCACCGAGTTTTCTCCCAGGCTTGCCACAGATGTATTTTGTTAATTTCTGAGGAGTACTATAAAGACGTACTCCCATTAGCAGGTTGCTACAGGATTCTCCCCACTCTCACATAAATGTGAGGTGTTCAAATATTTTGTGGAGAAAAAAAAGAAAAACAGTCCTGCTTCCATCAAAAGGTAAAGATGAGAAGTAAGACAAAAGGTAGGTTAGAAAAAGTCTAAATAAATTCTTAAAGTTTTCAGATTTTGTATTCTATTTTTCAGTTGGTGTCCATCACTATGGTATCAGACCACCTCCTGATAGTTACGTGGGCAAGATGACTAATATTTGCTATGTTAAGTTTGTGGTTTTAAAGTACGTATTTATATCTTCTTTACTGTGTGATTTTTTTTAATTAAAAGCTGGGTCAAATTAGTTCTCTTGCTCTAAGAGCGTAGGTAAGACCACTTTGGAGAGCTCAAATTCAAGAGGTGATTCCACAAACTTGGACTAAGATGTTGAGAAAGTCTTGTTGACATAATCAGGATTTATTCTTGTTAAAACAGCCAGCATTACTTTTTCAGATCTACTATAGGTCTCTACTCATGACACTCTCTAGCATGAACAAAGATCACCCTTTTTGTACTGCATGAGATGTGCTGCCATAGGGAAGTATTTCCAGGTAGTGTCACAGGTGCTGACCTTTGACCATGGATACTACCATGTTTACCTAGGAGATTGGTAGGGCAGAACTGGTGGATACAGTATGAGTGTTCAACAACCAGCACTTTTGAGAGAAAGAATAAAGGAAAAGTACAAAAAGATATGCAGAGATTTTTTTCATGGAATTCTCCATTTCTATTTGGTTTGACTGGTTTGCATGCTTTGTTATAAATCACTGTACATTTGGCATTGGATAAAAAAATTAGACCCAAAATGTAGCCCAAAAACCATTTGAAAAGTTTAACAATTAACTCTGGGCATGAGGATGATGCCTCCCAAGAAGACACTATTAATAATACACCATACATTATCTGAAAAAGTATCATAATAGAGTGGCTTTCTAGTTTTGAGTTAGTTTGTAGGTAGCTGAGGTATCCAAGATGAAGGGAAGGGAGGCAGGCAGGAAAATAGGTGCTCAGAGGGCAAGGTTGACTGCTATTCTACCATCTCTGCATTCCATTTCTAATGTGATCCAGTCCCCAATTAAGAAGTTATGCTTGTTCCAAATAAGTTTTATTGAGAAAACAAAACCACCAAAGTGAAGGTTGTGCAAGCTATCTGGAACTTCAGAAAAGCAATGACTTACACACATACGTAGTGGACAAGCACAAAGGTTTTACTCATCCATCTTCTGGCATGTCTCAATGCCCGCTAACTTTCCCTTGGGGAATCATCATTTCGCATTGGTAGAGTTGGGGTTGAGAAAACAAAAACAACATTTACAGAAATAGACATGCCAGCATGTCCTGCAATCTTTTGGCCATTCTTGCGAGGTTTTGTAAAGAACAGAATATAGAAGATGAGTTTTAATACATAGTTGTCACTAATGAAGATTTTTCATTCTTTTTGTAGCAGAATTTAATGAATGTTCAAGCTCATAGAATAGAATCATAGAATGGTTAGGGTTGGAAAGGACCTCAAGATCATCTATTGTTCCCCTTCTTGCTGTTGTCTCCACTGATGTTAATATGTTGATCTTAGAAAAAAACACTATATTACAAAATTTTAAGTCCAAAAATAAAAGGCAGTAATGGAGCTTCTCCTTTTTCTTCATTAGCTGGGGCATTCTTCTTATTGTGTATCATGCATCATGCATTTACTTCACCTTGGTTCCTGATGCGAAGCAAAAGAAACAATGAGGTCCCCTTCTGAATCCTTACTCCTGTTCATTGTACAATGTTTTCCAGGGTGCAGAGGATGAAGGTGACTTGCCTCTGCAGCATATTAGCTGGGGCCATACTCTGTACGAAGTCATCTCTATCTAGAGCTTCTTCTAGCAAGTGGGCTTACTTTCTCTACCAAAGACAGGTTCATCTCAGTTTATATCTTCTTTATCACAGAGAAGTAACACTGTAAGTCTCCTTTTCATGATTTTGCTCCTGCATGCCTTTTTTCTCTGCATGATTGCTAGCCACAGAGTAACACTATGTCAGTATTTTAGGACTGATGTGGACATAACTGTCACATGCCTACTTTTTAAAAACAGCAGAATCTTTGGGGCAGCGTGCAGCCCTTTTGACATCTTTTGTAAAACAGTGTCGGCATTGAATGAATACTAACAGCAAAGTAGGAAAGAAATATGCAAATGTGTTTACTGGCTGTTATAAGCTGGATTCAGACATCACCGATACACTGGTGTTTCCAAATGAAGGTAGATTTATTCTTTTACCATTCAGAGCAAAATCTACCTAGGTTGATGCAGATAAAAGGAAAGTTAACAGCCAAATACTTAGTAATCCTTCTTAAAAGGAGCTGATTACTCACTTCAGTGAACAAAACTTATGGCTTTCTCAGACTGAAAAATCAGAAATGTCATTACTTCTTACAGCCTTCGCCATGTCAAACATTTCTAAGTGAATTTCTGTGTATGTGCTGAACAGAGACAACTCATTTCAGAACTGGTCACGCAAAAAGACCATAGAATCTAGCTCGTAAAGTGATTGTTCTCCATGCACAGTTATATTTTCAACTTGTTTGGGAGACATCAGCACTTCCTTGTGCAAGTGGTTTCTACAAATGCAGTCTCCTTTGCTGCATAGACAAATAAGATCGATTTTTATGTGGTGAAGAGGAAAACAATTGTTGAGCAGTGATTTACTAACCAGTTCTAGAAATTAGTTCTGAAAGCAATAAAACTACAAGTACTACAGCATGAATTTATGAGGTACTCCATGCAAACACTCCTTGGATGTTGACCGGGTCACATATCTTTTATGCAGACATGGAGTTTTTTCTTACAGAATCAGTAATATTATGTTACTATATTTTCTCTGCTCGTCTAATTACTACTGAGTGCTAATCTGTCTGGTTAACAAAACAGGACATGTCACCTGTATGAGTTCTTATCACAAAACCCAAGCACATTTACCCCAGAGAGATTCTGTTAATATTACATGTACACTTGCAAGCTTGTAAAGAATGAACAAAGGGTGTTTAGTGGCTTATTTTAGCTAATGAAGCTAATATCTTATTAAGAAGAGTGAGAAGCTATATAATGTTATTTTTATGATATAATAGCTTCTAAAGCCCAAGAGTATTAAGGTATCCAGTCACGGCTTTCCATGTAAAACCTCCATCTTCCATCGGCCTTGGGTGGGGGGAGATTAGTATGTTTTGTATTACAGTTTCAACAAGAAAAGCAGATCTATCAGGAGTCTGTTTAGTCAGTATGGAAATGACTGCTGCTGTGTGCTATGAGGGGTGCATACCTGACCAAAGCTAACTCATTGGTTAGATCTGACATAGTAATTCCCAATTCCTTGTACAAAATGGTACATTCTGAAATAAGGGTGAGGCGCTTATTGCAAGTAAGCAGAAGAGCTCTATAGCACACTGTATACACTGTCAGCACTACATGAATCCCATTGTGGACCTGTGGGAATTTTCAATGGGAAAGATAGTCCAATCTGACTACTGCTCCTTCAGACGGGTTATAACTAAATCTGACTTATATCTGCAGCTCACTGAGTCCAAATGGAGATGAATTTACACAAATTTTACTAACCCAGTTTGAAGTAAAGCTCATTTAGTTCAGAGAGGAAATGAAGCTGATGTATTACATGCAAGCTGCCCTGTGCAAGCACACCACTTGCATTGTCAGGGTAAAATGTGTCCAGAAGCTTTTTCTTTTAAATTTCAGAAAAGACATTAATTTAATTGATGATTAATAAATATTCCAGCCTAGTTTTATGAGATTCCATCACACTTCGGGGAAAAAAACAAAAGAAAGAAAAAGAAACTGTTTTCAAAATTTCTGAAGTCTTATTTGAAACTAATTTTCCTACCTTATACATTTTTAGGGAACTAAAATATGTTACAGGTGGAGATTACAAGATCTGCTACAAACATCATTTTTATTCTGGTTCAGCCTGTTTCACTCCTCCAATACATATATATATGCTCCAAAAGAAATTGCACTAACAGCTACAAACTCTATGGTGAGGCATCCATAACCTTCCTCAAATCCATTACAGCTTTGCACAGACACCTAGGTCTAGCAAGCTCTAGAGCTTGCTGCAAAACAAAGGCAGGAAGAAAATCTTAAATGAAACATGGAAAGTTCAACCAAATTAGAAAAGACAGTAATAATTATAGTGGACTACATTGTCATACATCAGTGACATACATCATTGTAGCTTGTCTGAAGACCATGGGATCCTGACTTTAAAAGACAGGATGGAATCCACTTGCAAATTAAACAAGATTTCCTCCTTTGCTTGCTTGGTTGCTTGCTTTGAGAAAAATACATGCTATTCATTTTGCCTTACATCTGTACAAGGAGGTAGCGAGTATGCAGGCCATATCCCCAGACAAAAACAAAAAACAAAAAAACAAAAAACAAACAAAAAAAGAAAACTGGGATCAGTTGATTTCCAATGGAAAAACATGGAGCAAGTGGCTGCTGTTGGCAAAATTGGCTATCCAGGTGTAAAGTTGCTTGCCTGATTTAAAGGGTACTGACAACGAAAAAACAGACAAGAAGTTTTTAAAAGGGTTTGTCTGATCGGGAGGTAGGAGAAGGAAAAGGCAGTTTCTGTACTGTATTTCCTGCTGTTGTATCAAATGGGGAAAGCCCCTCTGTCAGCTTGCCGCCATGGATTTATAGCTTAACTTGGAAAAGTACCGCCCTTCCTCAATTATGACTGCCATCAGTGGAAGCTGGAGAGCACTCAGCAGCATGCAGAATGCACTTAGTCATCTCTCAAATTGTATACGATCATCTTGGAATATCTTTTGAGAAACTAAGGCACCAAATGAATGCACTTAGTCATCTCTCAAATTGTGTGCTATCATCTTGGAATATCTTTTGAGAAACTAAGGCACCAAATGACAAAGCAAAGTAAACGGGTAAAACTGTTTCCCCTGACAGTATGAATCATGCTGATCATCCTACTTTTCAGTTAACTTTCTAACACTGTAGTGATTGTCATCTTTACCAGACGTGTTTGATTCTTACAGAAAGTTACAGACACTTGCCACATTCACAAGCCATTTCAAACTACAATAACATGAAGGGAGGATAATGTTGTGGCTTTATTTCTCATGACTTTTACCCTCAGCATACAGGAATTCGGACAAAATCCTCCGACACACCTAAGCCCCTAGAGACCAACCTACGATACAGCAGCTCAGTGACAGCAGATAAACGGTAAATAAACAGCTATCAGTGCTGATAAAAGAAACCCCTGGGTACTTAGAAGTAGATGCAGTTATACAAGATGATAGATGTCAACATACATATACCTTCAGGAGCATGAGGAAATGCAGTTGAAATCATAGAAAAATATAGCCAGGATCACCCAAGCTTCCTGGATGCTCTGAGTTCTGCTGGACAAATTACAGTTTGGGATGACCTTCAATGGTTTGAAGCAAAAGTCCTGAACTGATTTCACAGGCTTTTAGAAGTTCCTCCTACCATCTAGACACCTATCTGACTCCCAGGCTTTATCTAGACACCTAGGCTTCCTAGACATCATATAGGCTTGAAGACGGATGGTTCAATTTTAACCCTGTGATAGAAAATACAATCATCTGTTTGGAATCTGGTGGTAGGAAATATCCTTCTGTGAGATAACAGAGAATGGGGAGATCCCTTATCGGCTTGGCACTTCTTATGAGTTAGGTGGCACGATCAGTAATAGCTCTACGTGCCTGGCTTTGCTGCTACTGGGATAAGACCCATCATTATGAAACTGAGACACTATGAGAGACATAGGATGTGCCTCCAGCACACAATGTGCTGGACCTGTTTCTTATCATACATCTTCTATTCGCATAATCTAACAACTGGTATTAGTAGTCCCATTCTCTCCTGGTTAACCATATATGCTGCTTATCCATCTCAGCTGAAATCTTGTGAGTTTCACAACGTTTTGTGTTGTGAATAACAAAGATCATTCATGTTGTTGTATGAACTCTTCAGGTCACTGGAGGTCTCAGAAAGAGAAGCACAAGGGCTATTCCTGTCCTCCAAGCTGTGCCCTTGTAGAGAATTACCTGGAGGTTTTTAACTACAGCTGTCATACTGGAGGATCCCAATACACATAGTATACAGCATCCCAAGAGCGCAATTAAACAAGGTTTTCTGTACCAAGAGACCTCATCTCCTTTATTTTGGCACTTAGATGTGTCAGGCTGATTCGGGATGGTGACTCAGGGTAGTTTATCCATGCTCAGATGGTGCCAGCTACTTTGAAACATTCTTTCCATTCTCTCTACAAAAGACTTTTCTCTATTCTTTACCATGATGGGCCTTTCCAGTGCCATATTAACAGAATCATGGAAATGTTGGTTGGAAGGGACTTTTAAAGACAGTGTAGTCCAGCATCCCACTCAGTGCAAGACCCTGTTTAACACCCTCTGGAAGGACAGACCTTCTCTCATGACCTGCCTAAGTGCTGCAGCACCTTCCTAATACAAAAAAACCTAACACACACACACACACACACACAAAAAAAAAAAAGCCCAAACAAACAAAACAACAAAAAAACCCCAAAAAACCCAAAACCAGCCCCCCCCCCCCAAAAAAAGGCTGTTGCCTCTTGTTTACATCTGTGGCTGCCAAGATGAGTTTGGTTCTATTGTAACTCCTCTCGAGGCAGTGTAAGGTACTACTCTTCCCCGGGGTAAACCAGTTCAGCTCTTTCAGTTTCTCCTTGCAGGTCATGTGCTCCTATTTCTCATGGTAGACTTTTGTTGTTCCCTCTCCAGTCTGTGAGCAGCTGTGTCCAGGATTTGCAGGAACTTCTACAACATGCCCTCAATTTTGTCCAAGTGTACCCTCTACAGAAAACACACTCTGCAACTGCTACCTAGAGAAATGCTCCACAGATGATAAAATGGCTTTGCATTTATTAAATCTCTTTTCCTTTATTAAATATTATCAAGTCTCAGCATTTTCCTGATTTCCAGTGATCATGAGAACAGCATTTTTCTTGCAGGCTGTGAAGGCAGAGGAACCCAGAATCTTATAGAAAAGCTTCCTCACAGCTTCTCAAAACATTTGCACTGAAATACCCAGTTTCATAGTAACAGAAAGAAGTTACAAAGGAAACACTCCACGCTTGACTATGGTTCTGAGTGAGCATGTGTAAGATGTTCAAATCCCTGCTAAAAGCCCGGTCCTGAATCAGGTAAAGCAGGAAACTGCACCTGTGTCTTTCCAGGTCGTGCCTGCCTTGTCTCTTCACCACCCAGCTATGGAAGTGACGCATTCATTCCACCAGTACACACAACCTTTAGAACATTTCTGATGTTCTACATCAGAACATGGGACAAAAACAAACTCTTACACCTCAAAATAGTCATACAGCAGAATGGCTGTCCCCTGCTCAGCTAACGTTTACTGACATCTTTCCTCAACTCAATTGCTTTGGTTACTATTGGCCATAATTGTTACTTATCCATTACACATTGAAAAAGGAAAAAGGTAAAGGGAAAATATTATTCTAAGGGTGTTTCCCCTTCCAGCAGAAAGTGTGTATTTGTAAACAAGTCTTTGGCCTGATGAGTTGATTGCTTCTGGTAAGCCCACGCTGAAGAAAGGTCTCCATCAGACTACCACTGGAATCTATTTAATCATGTTTCCAAGGGCAGGCTTCTGAAAACTGCTTGTTCCTGTGTCTTCATCAGAACCATCCCATGTCTCACTGTATCCTCACATCTTATTTGCCCGTGACCATGCCAATCTGCTGTGGTTTAACCTTAGTATCAACTAAGCATCACACAGCTGCTTGCTCTCCATCTCCACTCCCAGCAGAATGAGGGACAGAAGCAGGAGGCTACAAGTGAGAAAAATAATGGGTTAAGATAAAGACAGTTTAATAGGTAAAAGGCGCATGTGCAAGTAAAACAATATAATGAATTCACTCACTACTTCCCATTGGCTGGCAGGTGATCAGCCTGCAATGGTTTCGATCATTACCCAGGAGAAAGGGATTTACATATGTTATCTAAACAATGAATGAACATCTCACTCTGTTTAACAGTACTGTTTTATAAAATTATAAAATTGATGTGGGACCTGAAAAGAACTCCTGCCTAAATCAGGGTAAGGATATGGAACTAGGGTTTATAAACTTTAATCAGCTTTAATTGAGGACCATAACCTTTGTTTCCAATTACATGTGACTCTGTTTATTTGTTCCTGTTTATCAAGGACATGTCTCTGATCCTCAGGAAAGAAATTCTGTGGATGCTTAAATGAGAACCATGACAGGGGAGAACCTCTGAAACTTTTCACTTGTCAACATGTAGGAAAAGAACTATGTAACTTTTTGCTTGGACTTTCTAACACGTGGTATAATCAGCCAAGTAATAAATAGGAAAAAAAGTAATTTCTGGTAAACAAGAAAGAATTAATTTCCTCCACAGCAGGAATTATTGTGTCAAATTCTACAGTTTTTTGAGACAATGTGATAGTGATGTGAGTTCTGGTGTGACTGAATCTACCAGTAATTTTTATTGTTACATGGTTTTAGTCAGAAGTATACTTATTAGAATGTGAAGAAGACAGGTATCACTTGAATAACTGTCTCCACATCTGCACAGTGCCATGAGTCATATTAGTTGCACACATTTAGTATCAAGAAATACGAAAGCTCTAATAACATTTACAGTTTTGTGTAATTAGCAGCAACTAATACTGGTCATGCAGTTGCCCCAGTAGGGAACTAAGCTGTGCCAATACCGTTATAGTAATGCTGAAAAAGAGAGCATAATTGATAAAATAACAGAATCTCTCCAGTTTCCCTCCTCATTCCCTGGGTTACATAGCAGAGAACGAAAAAGCCCAGCTGTACCTTTTCTTGTACCCCAGACAAGGTGTTAAAACTGAGTATGACTTCAGTCTCAAGAAAGCAGAGGCATCTTTCTGTAGTGTCTGTGAATCAATAATTCAGAGGGCACTTTGTCTGACCATGTGCACATGTCTGCATAGACTTCTGCATGTGTACTATTTGTTCAGGCATCTTTATCAGCCAAGGGAGAGGCAGGCTTACAGTGTAGCTCCTCTCATCCTGAAAGAAGTAGCTAAGAGTGCTCATCTGAGAGTGAAGGTATTTTATTCAGACTCCCTGAGGTTGCTCTTTGGAGGCAAATCCGAAGCCCCTTCTCTTCCTGGAATATACAGGGTCTTGACAAACTTAGGGAAGCTCTCAGAACCATCCAGCTGAGGCAAGTTTATAATTGGTAGGGTTGCAGAATATAGTAGAAGTTGTAACTTATCTGCCTGTTCCTTAACAGACAAATTTTAAGACGTGCATTTTTCAAAACTGGACTATAGTGAAGAGGTACTGCAGTTCTGTGAGAATCTCTGGACAAAAAGAAGGGATCATAATAAACTCTAGGATTAAGAAAGCAAAAGGTAATTTCTTCTTATGATCTTGGAAAACAACCCTGCTCTGGCCATGATGCTTAGTATTTTGTAATATGTTGATTGGAGATTAGAAGCGTTAACTCAGCCATCAAATGACTGCTTATGCAGCATAACACAATATTGTATTTCTTTGTATGGAAAAAAACATATGCAGTGGTTTGAACAATTGTGTATGGTTTGCCACAATGATTGTCATACAATTAGACAAGTGGTTTGGTTACTTGCAAAGCACATCTTCATATGCATTCATACGTAGCTTTGTAACCTGGCTAAGTGACTAATTGCCTAAGATGCGCATCTCCCCATATATACATGATCTAAATATTCACTAAGAACATGATCAAAACCCTATCTAGATCAAGAAAGTATTAGTAATAATAAGGTGGGCTCACCAGCAGCTGATGCCCTTTGTACAACAATACGGAATCAAGCTGATTCAAGATTACTGGCAATGAGATAAAAATCTTCTTGTTATGCATATCTCACATAACGGATGGAAGGTCGCTTTCTCTTGAACACACTTCACTGCTTTATCAAGACTGCCACATCCATGTCAAATTTATGAAGAAAAAAACCGAAACCCAAAACCCAAACCCAAGACTTTCTCTGTAAAACAATAGATGCAGGGAGAATAAACATACAGTTCTTAAAATATACAAGAAAGCAAATGATGCCTACATGGCAAAATGATTCTAAAATTGCATAACATTTCTATCAAAGTCGAGCTGCTAGAAGAATGGTTAGCATGCCACAGCAAAGAGGAGAAAAAATATATTGACCTGTCTATAATTCATATTACCCTTCGCTACTCCCATCAAAAGGCAGCTTCCTGTGACAGCACAGCAGGCAGACTGTTGCTTTCTCACCCTTCCATCAGGCAGATTTGCTTAGCTTCGTAATTTTTGCATATATGTGTAGGTTTCTGTTTGGTCCACTACGATAATAACTCAGCTACTATATCTATTCTGCAAGTCTACATTTCTGTGTGAGTTTTTATTGCTAACCTTGAACAAATTATGAGTATACTCCTGGAAAGATGTATTAATAGAATAGATACTGAAATATATCAGCTTTAAAGTAAACATGTCTGTATGAATAAGCCCAAGATAGGACTTTTCTAGAATGCCCACCTCCACAACCGCTGCCCTAGTGGAAAGTCTGAACTGCAGTTTTCTGGTTCTTTTATGTCACTGCTGCTTTTTCTGTTACAGTCCTCCCACTGATAAAAAATGATATGGAGGTACAGGAGTTGAGTTCCTTTGCTCTTTAGTCCTTTTTATTGCATTGTAACGTTTGTAAGTCAGTTGTAGAGGCTGAAAATCTTCTTGAAACTATTGAGTCATACTTGAAAATGCTTGCAGAAATGTTCTGAAGGCCTAATTTATACCTGATTATTTTATGTTAAAGCAGAAGGTGCTTATAGATGATTTGCCTTCATTCTTGATTGTTAAGGGTCGTGCTCTGAAAGATAATATTGACAAAGAAAACAATTGTAACTGAATTCTTTCAAAAGAAGGGTTGGATTGAGTTTTGGCTTGAGGTTAGGATATGTTCTTAGTTTAGCAGAGCTACTTCAAACATTGCTAATTAGAGAAGCATTAACATAAGAGCAACATTTCAAATTCATTGATGTCATCTTGCTAACAGATTTGGATACATGGGCCATAATCCTACTAAACGTCAAGAGCTGCTTTTTTCCAGAACAGGGAGGCCACATGTCCTAATTTGTTTTCATGTTTGGAGGGTCTGGGGGAGATGGGAGGTGTGGGATCAATTCTTAATGGTCATTGTTCTTCCCAGCAAATAATGAACTACACAGAACATGTCTGGATCTAACATCAGGTTAATTTTGGTTTGTGACTCATTTTTTGGTCAGAAGTAGAGCTTAATATAAAGTTTTAACAGTTTTCATAAGGCATATGATACTGATTTCACCTGAAAAGTATTGTACCAGCAGGAGTGGCTATACTGAGCAGTAGAAAAAATAGGCTCCTAAACACATCTTGTGTTTAGAAGGTTTTAGGCATACCTCTACAGCTTTTGACCGGGAGCCAATTTTGCTGCGTGCTACATTTTTCTCATATGAAGACACATCAAAATGCATCTTTTCTTCCTAAGTCAGTGCCCTCAGTACTTCTCTGCCCAGGCTGGTAAGAGAGTTTCAGGATCAGCCAGGCCTTTTCACTTGCTTTAGTTCAGATGTATAACATTCCTAGTGCCTGCACAGCAAATGTCACATTGGCAAGACCAAAGAACATGATGTATCAAGATGGTTTATTACCAACTCATATGGTCCCAGCCCTCCAGCAATCCAGTACCTAGTAAAATTATTAATGCCTAATAAAGAGGCTTATTGCAGCTCTGAAGCTAGTGATTGCTTTTTAATTACATATTTCTTTTGATTTAATAAGGTAGTAAATATTTTCTTCATCTCTCTTTAAAGAGAAATATGCACTTTATTCATTGGTACCCTTTATATAGGTTATTTATATTCCATGCATAATCATCACCATGTTTACCCTGGGTCACATCAACCTTTTCACCATCTTTTTACATTATTTTGCTATCTTCACAGAACATTAGTTATTTTACAATTTGTAAAAAGAATTCCTTAAAGGATAAATGATACATAAATTCTTTCTTGGTACAAAGAGTAACAAGGACCCTTACACAAGTCACTGCACATTTGTGTTCATGCCGGCTCATCCCTGTGAAAAACAAACTGATGGGGTCTGAGGCTGTATGTGCACCCCCCACATGGGTCCATGGGGTCACTGGTCCTGCCAGCAAACCTGCTCCGGCATGGGATCCTCTCTCCATGGGGCTGCAGGCCCTGCCAGGAGCCTGCTCCATTGCAGGCTTCCAACAGGGTCACAGCCTCCTTCAGGCATTCCACTGCTCCATCGTGGTGCCCTCCATGAGCTTCATCTGCTCTGCTCCACCATGGACTTCCATGTGCTGCAGGGGCACAGCTGCCTCAGTATGGGCTACACTACAGGCTGCAGGGGAATCTCTGCTCCGGTGCCTGGAGCACCTCCTCACTCTTTCTGCACTGGCCTTGTTGTCTGCAGGGCTCTTTCACGTATTCTCACTCCTATCTGCAGCTGCTATTGCTGTTGGGCAGGTTTTTTCCCCTTCCTAAATACATTATCCCAGAGGCACTACCACCATTACTGATGCTCTTGGCCTTGGCCAGTGGAGCATCCTTCTTGGAGCTGGCTGGCACTGGCTCTGTCAGACAGGGGAAGCTTCTAGAAGCTTCTCACAGAAGCCACCCCTGTAGCTCCCCCAGTTACCAAAACCTTGTCACGAAAACCCAATACACATGGACACGCACCAGGGCATAAAATACACTAGCAACAGCACAAAACACATGCTGGAACAGCACCCAACTTAGTTTCTACCAGTATGTAGTCTCTTTGCTTATATGTTGCTTTGATACCCTACTTGCTGAGTCACATTAGTGGTTGTATTGGCTGAGGTTGTATTGGCTGAGATTATGAGTTGTATTGGCTATAATACTTTAAAAGGGAATAATTCTGTGCGTCTAAGGCCAGCTTGAAACTGAGGGCTGCAAGCTCAACAGCACATCCTGTCTGCAAATGTCATTCGCAGCTCTAAGCCCCAGGCCACTGTTGCTGCATTCCCATTGCTCCATGAGGCAAGTAGTTGGCAGTTTTATGCAGAGCTTGATTTTCCTCTAGGCCTGTGCAGCCAAAATGCTTAACATTGGAGAAAGTGAAGTCTCTTTCTCTCCACTTTTCCTTCACCAATCTGTGTGGCTGGAGAACGGGAACAGTAGTGGGTCATGGCAAAGTGAGGGAGCGCACTGTGCCCAGTTACTGCTTCCTGCAGGAAGCAAAATAGAAGCCCTTAGTCTTTATTGGAAACAAAAGAAAGGAAAGAAAAGAAAGAAAAGAAAGGAAAGAAAAGAAAGAAAAGAAAGGAAAGAAAAGAAAGAAAAGAAAGGAAAGAAAAGAAAGAAAAGAAAGCCCTTCCCACTGAAGTTAATGGCGCCGGGGGTCTTGCCTCAGTAAACTTTCAGGGTTAAATCCTGAGGTAGTATGGGGAAAAGAATATATGTACAGAGGAAGACAAACAATAGTGAAGTCACATATAGTTACATTTTCGTGATTCTTTAAATACAAAACTATTCTCTGGTGACCCGTGTTCAAAGGAAGAACATACCACTGGTTTGAGGGGCAATCTTTGGATGTGTCACAGAGCAATGTAACTCTCTGGGCTACAGTGACATAATATGAGCCACAGACTTTGCCCCATTCCATAAGAAGACTGTTTTCCCTCTGCTCTTTGATCCAGATTCAGCATATGAAGGGAGAACACCCTCATGTTTTGGGCATGGCTGAGGCCATCAACAGTGCTGGGTGTTCCTTCAGAATCAGCTTCAAATCTGCTGCCTCAGTGGAGTTGTATTCCTGCAATCTCTGTCTTTCGCTGCTAACTACCTACATGGTACAAAACCCTCTCTCGGTGAGAGCTTTGAAGCTACATTACTAAGGGGATGTAAAGAATTTTAAAAATCCCTCTGTTAAAATTCCTAATTAGTGCCAATGTATTATAAGAAGAGGCTTTCTCCAGGCCACTCTTTTACTGTCGCTTGGTCAATTAGGGTAAATGAAAAGACAATGGCTGTGATTTTCCACTCCATCCCTCTAGTTTCACATTAATGTAATAGAGCAATTAACACTTGAGGCTTCAGCTTCTAGGGCTGCTCAGCTGGGGTGAGCAGTTGTGGCTGGGCCACAGGGAAGTCTGAGCTGAGCCAACCTCAGTGAGTGAGGGAGGCAGAGCTGTGAGCCAACCACCTGGCTGCACAGCCCGTGCATGAAGTCTTTTTGATGTACACCGAGACGCAAACAAGAGGCTGAACCCTCAGTAATAAATAGCAACACTACATAATAATAGCTGGGAATTACTAAGTGCTTTACATTTATACAATGCCAGTCATAGGAGGCTCTCCCAGCATTTTGCAGACGTTAACCTCTGCTATTAAATGTGCATACCATGAGCTTATTAATTAGTTTATTTTTTCTGTGTTATTTTTAACCAGGAGCAGTTCCTTGATCCAGCTCACAACACAGCCCCACACATACTTACATGAGCCTTAGTACCGGAATGCTGATGGTGCTGATAGCAGAGGAGGGAGAAGGGAGGTCTTTGCACCAGTGTAGTCTCTGAAGCCTTCATACTGTTAAACCATAGGTTTAGGCAAAATTATATCTAATTCTTAACTCCAGCAATGCAGTTGTGATTGAGATTTTACTGCCTTTCATTACAGACTCGTTCCCCAGAGCTGTAAGAACAATTAAAAGGCCTTTTACCATGCCCTTGACATGACCCTTTCAAAAGTAGGTTAGGGCTCACCTTTCGCCTTCTCCTGCCTCACTGCTATTAAAGACAGGATTGAATTTTACAGCCACTAGATCTACTTAGAGTTACATTATGATTCATCAGTTCCCTGAGGCAGAGACTGGAGCCAGATCTGTTGCTGGTATAAACTGGCACAGCTCCACTGATTTTGACAGTAATTTGCACCGCCTCACCTGTGTATGTTTTTCAAGGCAGCATGTTGCCATTCAAGCAATAATAAAATGAATGGGTCATTATCGTGAGCACTATACTTGTGTTGGCTACAGCAAAGGTACATGAGGCATGAATTTGACTCAGTACTTCTTTGACTGATGGGGAAATCATGGTCCTACAGATAAACAATATGTTTTCTGTTTGTTCTTTTATCAATATCTGGATAGAACATATGGAGGAGTTTTTGAAAGCTTTCTTCTGAGCAAGGTTGTTTTCCACTTCTGAACTGCCAATTTACCATGAGAAATCTGTTCACTGGAATGACAGAATGGGCAAGATGTACAGCAGAAATAGTATGGTCTATTGCAATAAATTACAGGTTTCTTTTTCATGTGCAGCGGTAGAGGCGGCACTGATGCAATTAGCTACAGCTGGTTATAGAAAAAAAACATGCATCTGTAGATGGCTCAGACTAGAGGGAACCGAGATGTATTTTCTGGAATTTATCAATGTAGAGAGAGCAGGAAGAAAAAAGAACTGCCAGTTTAATTCCTGGCTACAACAAACTTTAATAACCTTTTTTCCCTCTTGAACTAACTTAACCTAGTAAACACATTTAGTCCATTACATAGCAATTAGCAAATGCATCTAGGTCATCACACATGCTCCAAAGGAAGGGTATGAAAGGTCCAGTTTCTGGACTGAGGGATTTGAAATAACTATTTGCTGAAGTAAGGAACTAAAGTGTGCCATATGTTCTATGCCGTTTTACCTCTAGGCTTCAAATAGCCCATTTAATTTTGTTGTAAGAAAGACTTGGGACTAATTTGCTAGCAAAACTCTTGCTGCAGGCTGTTCAGAGTTTGCCTGTTCCCAGATATCACAGTCTGGGGTTTCCAGAAACATAGCTGCAGAGGATGTGGCTCATATACATGATTCTCAGCATCAGCCTCATGGCATAGCAGTGCCTTAATGTCCTGGTCATGGACTAATTTTTTCTCTGCCTGTTTTATCTGCCTCTTTTAATCACAGCACGTTCACCATTTTCCACCACATTCTTCCAACAATACATGTGATTATCTTTAAGTTTGTTCTTTGAGAAAATACTGTGTCTACTTCCAGAGACCACGTTTCCCCAAATAAAACTGCACCTAAACTATAAAATAATAACTGCTCAGTAAATTTGATCTAAAAAAAAAAAAAATTGTAAAAGAGAATTGCGCTTTTCTATGTCTAACTTGGTTGCTTTTCTCACTTTTTGATTTTGCTTTTGCCCATTTTTTAGTTTTCATTCTTCTATAGAGAACAAAACAAAATTAAACTTTCTCTGTCAAGGGTTCTCTTCAGTCTCACGTTTTGTTTCTCTCTCTCGTTGCCCTGGCTCTCATCCTTTATGTAACACTTTTATCTGCCAAGGTCAGGTCTGACAGACAGAAGTGAGAGAGCTGGCAGACCAATTCTTTCCACTGTTGCTTGAAAATGACAACGAGCAAAACTTTGCAAACACTAAATATTTTCTCAACAGTAAAATACTCCTGCCACTACACCCCAGTTTTTCATTATTTGGCAGTCACACAGCTCATTTACTCCCTTGGAAACATCTCCAATAGGTGCTTCACCTGCTGTGCTTTGTAATGTGCTTAAATTAGTGGGTTAGATCTTTTCCATTTCTTTATGCATGGGACACTAAAGTCTGGGAAGTATAAGAGAATGATAACTATGAACATGAGTATTTCCCAATGAGGCATCATGCTGTCATCCTCCAACCCTACCAGAATCCTTCCCTGTGTTTGAGTGTTAGAACCCATTTCATGGCTTCGGCATCATAAAAGTGGCTAGTCAGCTATTTTTGCTATTGTTTTGGCAATGGCTAATTTGTCTTTCTGTAGAGTGGACTCAGAATTTGCATTGAAAACATCACAGGGTGGGAAAGGAGAAGTGACCTTCAACATCAGCATTCAAGCCCAAAATTCAAAAGGAGCTTCTGGGCTTTTGTCCCAGATGCTTAATCTCTGCCTGAGCTCACACTCCAACAGAAAACCACAAAGGCGATTACACCAGTGCAGCACAATCACTGACTTGCCACTTATTTTCAAAGCTGCGTTTAAAAGTAAAATGCCACTTCTTAGACTTCCTCCTTGTTACACAGCCTGCTTTAATGTTCCATCAAAACAAAGAAAACAACTGTTCCCACATTAGGCATACATTAGCTATGGGGAAAAAAAAAAAGAAAAACAATTTATTATTACACGCTTTGGAAAAGGAAAGCAGCCAGGGTGTGTGCCTAGACGACAAATTTCTATAATCTCCACACCTATAATTTACTTCAGAAATATGCGGTTACCTTGAAGAAGAGAGGGCTCTTCCCAGCTTGCCAGTATAATGAATGATTCAGGTGCGAATGGAAACACATGAAGGGAAAAGTAAAGATCTAAGGAAGACAGAGTTTCAAAACTGTAAGGCTAAACAATGTCTCCTCAGACCTCACCCACTCAAATTCCTGCCCCACAACTCAGCAAAAGGAGACAAGCTGTCTTGATACTGGCACCCTGCTGCAGTCACATGAAAAAAAAGGCAAGTATTGAAACCCACAGAACAGATGGCAAAGGAGGCATTTCAAGCACTCTCAGATCATCCTGTGAGTTGAGAGCAGATCTTGACAAGCTTCGGGTTATTGAAAATGGATCCAAGCAAGAGCTGAGGCTGCTGCCAATTTCTCTTTCCCTAATTACAATCAATTTCTGCCGTGTGCACACCAGAAAGAAAAAGAAAAAGGGCATTCCAAACTTCAGTGTGTGTAGATGGGAAGTACAACCTGTACTCGTACACTTCGTTCATGATGCTGAATGCAGAAGATGGTCAGAACATAGAGGAACAGCGGCTACTCAAACAGAATAATTTATGCCAGTTGCTCCCACAAAGGATACTGGCAAGGACTGTTTTCCTCATTACTCGCTTTGGAAACAATCTTTACACATCCCACCAGTAATGTAAGACTATAAATTAGTCCAGATAGACCACTTAGAGCTAACAGGAAAGATTTCCCGTATCAGAAATTAGCAGTGAATGCTGATGTATTTGGTTTTGGTATTGTCTTCAGTAGTCATCCCAGAATCTGTTAACAACAAAAAGCAAACCTATGAAGCCAAGTATAAAGACAGCCCTGCAGTATAACACTTTTGTTTAGTACTGTAGGGGACCCCAGCTCAGCTGCCCCCAGTCACCTGAAAGCCGGTTGTCCCAGGCTGAGCTAATCACCTGAAGCTTGTTCATAAATAGCAGCACCTTCACAAAGTGGTTTTGGCTCCCCTTTCTCAGAAACACCTTTTAGGATGAGAACAGCTTCCTGGAAATGTGTGTTTCTCTCTGCTGAATGAGAAGGCAGCTTGGGATGACAAGGTTAGGCTGGGGCTGCAGCTCAAGCTGTACAGTGAATACAGCCTCAGGGCTCCAGCCTAACTGTGGAAACAGTTTTTGATGGCTTGACTTTTTATCAGCAGGACTTGCTCCAGACTTGGCATTATCTGTGCTCTCACAGACAGGAGAAAGACAGCATAAACCAGCATAAACGTGATGTCATGTGCTCAAGTTAATCTGATGGAAATGACGAGACGTACCCGCATGGGATAAGGCTCAGGTTAGGGCACTTCATAAGAATTAGGGATGGTGAAACACCACCTGGGGCAGCTGGTGTTTTTGCTGTCAGAGGGGTCTGTAGCTTTCCTGTCCTTCTGGGCTCTATTTGCTCTGTGCCAAGCACGTTTTGGAAGGCAAAGGCAGCAGTGAGGGACTGGTGAGGTATGGGACTGGGCTGCCACGGGTGGGAGAATGGCTGCTGCATTACTGGCTTGTAACGCCGAGCTTCCCCTCCCTGCCTCCAGTGCTGGGTTCACTCCTCAGCTTCTGCCTTCTCCACGTGAGAGAAGTGGGGGGCAAGAAGAAAAGGAGCAACCAGCTCTTAAAGATTTTGGGCCCACAAGCAATTGGCTCATGTCAGCCATCCCTTTGAAGTACCGGGGCTGTTTGTGGAGGCAGAGGATCACAGCTCAGCCCTGGACAAGCTGATTGTTTCAATCAAAGATTTAAATGACTGCCACATGCAAATACGTGGAAGAAAAAGCTGAGCTCCATGGCAGCTCCATCACCCTGGGACCCCTCGAGCACCCAGAAGCATGGGGGTGCTCTAAGGTTCTTCAGCCATATGAGATGATTTCTTGTTGTGGCTCGCACTGTCTGTTTGTCCTGAAGACAGACACGGGGGACAGCACTTTTAAGAATTTTAGGAGCTCAGGACTTATGCTTTAAAGCAGGTTTCACAAGTTTCTGTGGCAGCTTGGGCACATCTTCTACATGACAGTACTGGGGTAGAGCTACAGACTCACCCCGTGCCTCAGTGTTTCCTTCAGGGCAGCTCTCAGGTGCTCCTTGTTTGGGGTGCAGGTGGGTTTCAAATTCACTGTAATGCACCCCTGCCTGACTCATGTTGGGTGCCTGATTATCTGGATCACACCTCGAGTAGCCTCTTTACTCCAGCCTTGTGGATCTCCGCTCCTCATGGGTAGGTTCCTCACAGTCTGCAGCAGTGGAAGTTGTTAAAGCACTTACAAGCAGCAGTAATATTGTCTTTAGAGTAAGGCATCTGTGAAAGAGCCGTGAGATAGCTTGGTAAGGAGTAGAGGAAATGCTACTCATGCATCCAGGACACTTACTAATACACTATAATAATGTGTTCTTTCATTTTAAGTGACTGCACAGCACAGAATTGCAGATTTCATTTCGCATTGCTGTGCAGTTCTAGGAAAAGTTAAATGACACTGGCACATAACTGCTTTTTGTGTCCTTGCTACTGACCCCAACTATTTGATACCTATTTGAATGCCATGACAGAGTCCAAATGACAAACGTAAGGAGAACAAAAAAAGACAAGCTGTTTGTCCAAAATTAGGCAGATCTGCCCGGTGAGAGATTGTCTCTTGTGTTTCCAATAAATTAAATGAGTTTGAGAGCTATCTGTGCTGCTATCAAGCTGCTACTCCTCACCTGAGCTGTCCAGACATGAATCATCTTTTAAAACTGATTTTTATGTTCATGATATCCAAAGAGGAGTCGCCAGCTAATTTGCACGGAAAGTTTTGCACTGCTTTTAGGAATGTGAAGCTAAGTCTTTTAATCTTCTCTGGCCTTCATAAACTTGGAGAAGGAAAAGACACATATGACAAGATTAAGCATTATACAAACCCTATTTTAGTTTATTCCAGTATTTCCCAAACATCAGGCACTCCTTCTGTAGCAAATATGAAGGACCAGAGGCATAGGAATAGGTGGGGGTAGAGGAAAAGGTACAGAAGGCTTCAGATATACATACATGAAGACATGCAAGTTTTACTGCAATATACTAAGGGTATGATTGATTTCATATGAAGGGCAAATGGGCTGAATTTAAGCAAGCTGCATTTGTTCAGGGCTCCAGCTTCGGAACCATCCAATTACGTCAGGCTCAGGCTTGTTTCTGAATGCTTTTCCACCTTTTACTGCTCAATAAAACACTTTGGAGATGTGAACACCCTATGATGTAGATGTAGATAAGCTTTCTTGAGTCAGCAGATAGCCTAAAAAAATAATCCCAAAGCCGCAGCTCTTTCCTTCCATCTCCAGGAGGCATTTATTCCAAGTTTTACTATCCTGAGATGGGAACACTGTGTAGGATGGAGGAAGAAAGACAACATGATGGCCATCCTTCCTAAGCAAACACTACCTGCTGCTGCCAAGGCAAGGGGTGCTGCCAGACTAATGTTCTTGAGGGGACAGGCTATGCTGAAGCTTCTAGGGAAGGAGGAGTATCACACAGCTTCCATTTCTCAAAAAAGAGCCTGGCCACTATCACACCATGTTTTTGGAGTCCTGGTGTGCTGGTCCATGGGTTGCCAAACACAGCTCTCTGGGAAGGAGAACAACAAACAAACATTTGTGAAATCAGAATCGGAAATGTAAGTTCATCCATGCTGTGTCACTTGTGTAAGAAAGACCTCCACCCTGCATCGTGTTTTGCCCCAGCCCAGGGGTCTGCTGTCTTGAGCAGACCACAGGATCGGAGCCCACTTATGACAATATTATTGGGCAGATTAATGTTCCACAGTTTCTGCAGTACCTCTGTTCACAGAGGAACAATTTCACAACAGGATGCATGTAAATAAACACCAGAGCCAATGTGAGCAGGCTGAGCAAACCAGAAACACCACACTTTGCAGAGGGAGCCACTCTAGGCTCAGATCAGAAAACAAGCATAGTATTGTGAGGCTTAATATTGGCGAACATTTGCTTTTACTCTGCTGATTGTGAGTGGATCTCATACCAAAAAAATGATGCTTAATGGATTATTTCTAATCATATTTCTTTCTTTTTTCTTTTTTTTTTCTCCCTCACTCCAGTTTTACCCTCCTCACACCTGCAATTTTATATCGAAATATTAGCCATGTTGTGATTCCTTTTACTATATCTTCTCCGACTTTCAGCACACAAACCATTTCGTGCAGGGTCTGTATGTGTACAAACTTCATACTCTTCCAAAGCACCTTGTCTGTTCTGGCTCCAGAGGGAGTTCGTGGTCCCAGGGGACTGAGGCAAGGGATGCAAAAGGCAAGGACTCTGCAGAAAAGAGCATGCTAATGCCTAAATCTATAATCCTTGGAGCTGTGAATTGGAAGGAGGAGATAAACTCATCAGTACCATCTCATGGCCTCTGGAGGGGTGATACATAGATCTAAAGGTTGTACACACACAGGCTGCTGAGTTCCAAAGCTATGCTGGCAGTGGAGGAGCTGCTCCATCTTCCTGTTCTGTTGAAGCTCTCCTTTCCATGCCCACAGCAGTTGTATCTCAAGACCCTGGGGGAGATGGGGGGGAAGGTGTCATGGAGGAATAGAAACCCAAGGATGCTGCTATTAAGATGTTCATCTGCAACTTTTTAGCTTCTCAGTGGTTACAAGCTTACGGTGTTGTAGGGAGCAAAGGCAGATAGTAGCATGGGATTTCTGAGGATAATTGGTCTTCGCATTAAGAGGATGTTTCAAGGCATCTAACTTCAGATGTCTGCAGTGCAGCAAGTTCTCCACAAGGAAGTGGAAACAGATACTCCTAGGGCATGGTTGATTTTGTCCTCTCATAGATATCTAAAACAGGTCAGATGAATCATCTCCTGTGAGTATTTCTTTCCACTGACTATAAAGGGGACCTGGCCTCAGATGTAGACCTCTATATTACAGATATCGGGAGTGAGGTGTACGGGGTACTTCAGAAAGATATTCACTCCAGACATATGTGCAGAAGCAGCCTCTATGTTTATACATCAATGTTTAATGCATAGAAAAGACAGGAGGTATAAGTATGTCCTCAGGGTTGAACCATGGATATTAATAGATTTTGATTGCATTCTCTGGGAATACAAACATCTAGAAAATCAGCAGAAAGCAGCTAAGGTCAAAATTTTGGTGCTAGTATGTAGTTCATAGTGACTTTCGATACATATGTTTAATGCTGATGTGTATTAATTTAAATATTTATTTATTACAAACAATGCTGATGAAGTTTAGGATTTATCTTCTTGTCAAAGTAAATTGCAGTTTTCCCTCACATTTTTGTAAGGAGGTTGCACACAAAGAAGTTTCACACAGAAAAGGTGTGTGATGTGAAGTTCCCTTTGTCCACAGCTGTGGGGACCTTCCAGCTGCTTCTAGGATCATGACAGATTACAGATTGGAGCCACATGTTTTTCCTTACCCTTAGGTCAATATACTTGCTGAAAGCTACTACACTTGCCGTCTGAGTGGCAGAAGAAGAAGAGGAGTGCGTTATGACTTGGTCATGTCCCTTTCTGCAGCTGTGGCAGACAGGAGAACCAACAATGGGATCACCCCGCTCTGTTGCCACTCCCCTCTGGTCCCCTGCTCAGGACTCCCTCAGCCTCACACCAAGGCTGTCCATCCCACATCTTCCTTACAGCTAGGAGACACATGCCCTGGGCCAGACCATCAACTGTTCTGCCCACCGCCTCACTAGGGCCAGTGACAGTAGCTCATGTGGAGCCCAGCCGCTGACTACCCACAGAAAAGGGTAGGGAGCTCCCTTTGCCCACAGCGATGGGTAGCTTCCAGCTCCCTGCAGAAATGTGATGGGGCACAGGCTGGGGCTACCGTTTGTTCTGTAGAGAGCTGACAATTCTCCAGATGAGTGGCAGAGGAGGTAGAGCACAGGAGCATGCCATGATGTAGTAACATCCCTGTCTGAGCACCCAGCTGTAATACACGGAAGAAGCAACAAAGGAGGAGCAGCCACCTTCCATCACCATGGGCAGCCACTGCCTCCCTGCTCTCTCTTCCCAGCCCTCACTCACCCGGTCACTCGTCTGCCAGCCTGGGATGGTGCAGACATTTTTTTACCTGTCCAAGGCTAGCTGTGCCACCAGCTGCCAACATTCTACCTGCTACAACATGGGCACAACACCACCAGGGCTAATGCCAGGAGCTGGTGGCTGCCTGCCATGATGTGACCATGACACTATCTGGGCTGGTGCATTACTGTGACATGGCTATTCCACCATTCCAGGGTGAAGAAACAAACAAACAAAACCCCAACAACAGATAATGCTGAAGAGGGAAATCAAGCAGCAATCTGAAGAACGGCAGCTTAGCAAAGGTTAAAAAAGAGTTAAAACTAGCAGGTCTTACCTGCTGCTTAATTTTAAAGATTTGTGTGGTACTTGCTGCCGGTATCTGTGGGTTTGAAGGCTAAATTCTGGAAGAAAAATGCTTGTCAAATTGACTGAAGGTAATATTTCACAGCTTTGGAATTATAGGCACATCCAGTGCCAAACCCTGCACTCAGGAGTGGCTGACAGTGCTGAGGACCAGCAGTGAACTGAAAGACTCATGTCTTTCTTTCCCAGAAAGAGTAGAAGTTGCAAAGTGGGCCTTCTTTGTTTACTTGGAGAGAGGAAACTGGAGGCCATCCTCCCTGAAGAAAGGCAACCAGATGTTTCATGAAAGCAATAGACCTCAGAACTATGAATCCCCATAAGAGATACAGTGTTAATCCTCCTGACTCCCTCAGGTTCCCTGGCACTTCCTCCTTGTTTGGGCTTATGTCTACCACTGCCCAGCCACCGCCAATGCCTCTGAGTGGTATGACCACATTCTTCTGCTATGAAAATCCCAGAGCCTGGGTCCCAAGGGATCTTGCTATTGAAAATCCGGCGTTGGTCTTCTTGGGTTTGGGTTTCTTGTTGTTTGCCTCTGTGAGCTGCTTATTAAGTAATCAAATAACAGCATACTAAGTAAATAATGTCTTGCCTTACTTACAAGAAGTAAGTAAGACTTGCTACGTTTTACAAATATGGAATAAGAAAAAAGTAAGAAAATACATGGTGACTAACCCCGTGGGTGAAAATACTTAAGGATAAAACACGCTGGAAATTGGAATGGTTTGCTTCCTGTTATGTACAAAATGGCTGCAAAGGAGCTATTAAAGTCTTTCAAATAAATACAGTGCTTTGTGTGTTTGTTTGTTTCAAGTTAGAGGTATACAATCATTCAAAAGACCATGTGCTGTATAGCCTCCACAGGGTTTGCTTTGTAGTACAGATAGTGCCTAACCACTACTTTCCTCTCTCTTGATCACTAACGAAAACAGACCATATAGAGATGAAAGTGTTCTAAATCAGTGCTCTGTGTCATTTCCCACTTACTTTGCACTTTTCTGACAGCTGAAAGGCTGCAATAAATTGAGTGCATGCACACCCACAGAGAATGACAGTACTACCATAACCTAGCATCTCAGGACGTGTATTTTCTTCCCCAAGGGACTATACTGAAAAATTACCAAAGTGGGGGGTTTGTTAATGTTCTCCACTGGAATTTTAACATTAACATTTCGGTCAATGTGATTTCTTTGTGAGTTGAACTTTCCTGCTACTTTTCAAAAAATCAAACATTTTAAACTAAAATAATTGAAAACAAATCTAATGCTGCAGCTAAATAACAGTTTCATACTAACACATGTATGAATAAAAACTCAGGCATGTAATAGCAGCAGATTTTTTTCTCTTTTGCTGCCTTTTTTTCCTTATGTCCTTTCAATCCTTTCTCTCATTTCCTTCTTCTTGCTCTTTCTTGCTTTTCCTTCCTCCCTCCCTCCCTCCCTCCTTCCCTCTCTCCCTCCCTCCTTCCTTCTTTCCTTCCTTCCTCCCTCCCTCCCTCCTTCCTTCCTCCCTCCCTCCCTTCTTTACTTCCTTCCTTCCTTCCTCCCTTCCTCCCTTCCTTCCTTCCTCCATTCTCCCCTTTGCCTTTCCCTCTCTCCCTCCCTCCCTCCCTCCTTCCTTCCTCCCTCCCTTCCTCCTTTCCTTCCTCCATTCTCCCCTTTGCCCTTCCTTCCATCCTTCCTCCCTTCCCTTCCCTTCCCTTCCCTTCCCTTCCCTTCCCTTCCCTTCCCTTCCCTTCCCTTCCCTTCCCTTCCCTTCCCTTCCCTTCCCTTCCCTTCCCTCCTTTCCTTCCTTCCTCCCTTCTTCCTTTCCTTCTTCCCTTCCTCCCTTCCTCACTTCCTTCCTCCTTCTTTCCTCCCACCCTCCCTCCCTCCCTCCCTTCCTTCCTTCCTCCCTCCCTCCCTCCCTTCCTTCCTTCCTCCCTCCCTCCCTTCCTTCCTTCCCCCCTTCTTTCCTTCCTTCCTCCCTTCTTCCCTTCCTTCCTTCCTCCCTCCCTTCCTTCCTTCCCCCCTTCCTTCCTTCCCACCTTCCTTCCTTCCCCCCTTCTTCCCTTCCTTCCTCCCTTCTTCCCTTCCTTCCTTCCTTCCTCCCTTCTTCCCTTCCTTCCTCCCTTCTTCCCTTCCTTCCTCCCTTCTTCCCTTCCTTCCTTCCTCCCTTCTTCCCTTCCTTCCTGCCTTCCTCCCTTCCCCTTCTTCCTGTGTCCTTCTGTCCTTCCTTCTACCCTCCTGCCTTCCCTCCTGCCCTTCCTACCCCTCTTTCTCCTTTTGTTTCTGCCTTTCTTTCTTTCCTCCTCCATTTCTAATTTTGTTTTGTAGGTAGTTGAAGATCTGGTTTATTTTAAAACAATGAAGAAGACAGAATCCCCTGAGGTAAATTCATTGAGTACTGGGAGGTCTTGGTAACACAATTGAACTGGCACCAAATCAATAAAAACAGAACAGAAGAAAAAACAATAATTAAAACATTCTGTCAAAAAAATGGAGCAGTAATTAAAAGATGCAAACTATTGTTTTGCTACACTAATTACATTTTAATTTTCAATAGCTTGCTGAATAGTATAAAAGCCCATGCCTATAAAATGTCCCAGTGACAGTGCTCTTTCTGCAGCTAGCGTGATAACAGTGTTTATGTGCTGTAACAGAGTGGTATGTGCTTTCAACTCTGTGTGGGTGAAGCTAGCTTCCCCAGCTTCCTTGTAAGATAGCATGACAACAAAGTTGTTTTGCTTTTTTTTTTTTTTCTGGTGTGGAAAATTATTACTCAACACACACTCACACACACACATGCACGCACATATACACGCACACAAAACCAGGCTCAGTCCAAGAGACGCTCTGCTCAGGGCACTTCCATTGACCTCAATGGGAATTTTGTGTGTGGCGCAATAATGGGTTGTTGGCCAGCATGAATACTGTACTTAGGTTTAGACCATGTTGTTTTCTTCACATGTTACTGAAGGATGAAGAGGAAAACAAATTGAATTTTCCTATTAATATACACCATTTGCAACCCTAACACATGCAACTTTTTAGGCAGGGTCCTGAGGACTTTTCTCACAGAACAATCCTCATAGATTTCACTCGTAGATACCCATACATAAAAGCAACATAATAAAGCCCACATTGTGCACCGTTATGAATCATAATTGCCCTGAAAAAAATTATGTAATTCATTTAGCTCCTTTTGCAAAAAGTTTAGGGGACAGATTTCCATAGGCAGATTGAAGAAACACTCCAAATCAAGGGTACGTGGAAAAGAGTTTGTTATTGTTGTTTGCAGCAGCTCAACGCAAAAATGAGTTATTCAGATGAGTTCTGGCAAAATCTGGATCCATTAGCTGCAATCTGCTTCTCCACAGCTGTAGTTTACACACTCTGCCTTTCATATCATCTCATTTGAATGATAGAGCTCTCCCAGAAACAGGCATCCCATGTGTTCAGACATGCCCCTAAAACAATAGATCCCTTCCATCAAAGTGGGAGCGGTGGGGAAATAATTTCTCAGAAACTAATCCCTAGATTTCAGATGTATGAAATCAATGAAATGCCTCAATCCATGAAAACTGTCAGCATTGCTAAACAATATTTCACAACTGCATAGCTTTTCTACATTTGCAATGTAATTTGGAATTACTTTGCAATAATATTAAAAATAATAAGACTGTGCCAAATGATGGAATAAAATTAGTATCTTTTGTACCACTGCAGCAAGAAGCACAAACAGAGAGGGTAATGTTTTTTAAAGAGAAAACTCTGAGCAAACATTACCTATGTTTTCGTCAGTCTACAGTCCCCTCCCAAACCTCCTAAATTCACCTCTCTATTGCATGTATTCATTCCCATTCAGCTGGGAAGGGTTAACAAGGTCAGTGGACAGTGTCAGCCTACTGTTTGGAAACACATAACAAGTAAATTTAAAAGGGAAGCCAGGATAACAGTATTATCAAACCCAGGCTCACTTACACTGTGTACAACATCTGTATGTTCTTCTAGGGAGTGATAAGGTGATATTGAGCACACTAACAGTATTGGTACCTTTTGGAATGGAAGCTAACCTGGAGGTTAGGAAAGCTACTATAAATAGTACCATTTATATCCTGTGGAAAACTGCAATTACATATTTTCACACGCCAAAGTTGCAAAACCAAAACAAATACAAAACCCGGAGCAAAATCTGGCAAAACATAAAAAATAAAATAAAATAAAATAAAATCCTCTAGTTTAGAAAACTAGTCCCTTAGCTTCTGGGAATAGCCCAAATTGAAGGGGGTTTAGTGCTGATGCAAGAATAAATTGCTTAAAGAATTATTTCATGGACACATAGTATTCCCCAAATCCCTATTATTATGATGCTAGTGAAATATCCCGATTTACTGAAATTAAACAAAGACAGATATTTATTTAGAATTCCTGTAACTGCTACAACCAATAAATGTGTTTCATCACTATGATTGCAAAAACAAATACCTACCAGAGAAATGCAGCTCACAATAACACATAACTGAATGGAAATAGAAATTTTGTTAATGTTATGCTAATACTCATGGCAGATGTATTTGACTGAAGGGAAAATAAATTAGAAGAGCTGATTGGGACTGAGCCATGGGAGAATCCCAGGGAGCAGTGAGCTTGCCAGCCCCTGTGCAGCAATGTTAGCACAAGACCAGCTGCTGGGGCACAGGGAAGTTCTGTCCAGCTGAGGAGGGGAAGGTGGGCTTGGTGTGGGGTACTGACAGTGTAACTGTGGGCCTGAGGACACAGTAAGGAAGAAAGCAAAGATGTCCCTATGGCCCTTGGTAGACTGAAAAAGCCTTAGGATGCCTGAGCCATGCCGCCTCCCATGCATCAGCTGGATGGAGATGCCAGCATACCCTGCAACTATTCTGCCTATCATCTCGCCCTAGCAGGCTCTGGAAATCTCTCACCAACCTCACTCCCAGAGCAACTTTGCAGACTCTGGCTATTGCATATGCAGCCAATTTTCTTAGTGTACTACATACACCTGCCCTAAGGGAGAATGTCACAACAGCATCAAAGTTGTAATTCTCTCACCACTACTATATGCTGGGTTGTTGGAGGACTAGAGAGAAAGCAAGAGATTTCCTCACAGCAGACAGAGCATACGTGGCCAACTTGACATGGACAAGAGTGGAAATCACTCTGTGGTTGGCACTTGTGGTATAGTCACAAAATGCTCATACTGCCAGTAGCACCATTTGTTCTGGATAGACCATGGATCCTTGGAAGCTCATTTCATTGCCTGAGAAGGCTGGAGCAAAAGTTAACATCAAGATACAGACTTTGTGTTTTCATATTCTTCCTACACTTGATTCTTTGGAAAATACAAAGGCTGTGGTTTCACAGCTTGGCAGGATAGGGCTATAACCATTATAACCTGGCATGTACCCTAAAGCAGGGACAAGTTGCTCTGTAGCTGAAACCTGTCCCCAGCCAGATGAACTTCTCTACATTAGCAATGAATCTTTGTGCCTGATGTTGTCCTCTCAGCTGGGATGGGAATTCCATTGGCAGCAGCAGAGGACAGAGACCCTCTGGTGGGCCAAGGTAGGGCTGCTCTTGGATTATGTGACAGTCAGCTGCTTCAGTTGTGTGGTCAAGGTTCCATGTGTTTTAAAATCAAGTTTCTTTCAGATCCTCTGTCTGAGTGACTTTTTGAGTTGGAGATGATGATGTGAGATAACCACAAACAGCTGCTCATAGTACTTTGGGAGTATATTTCCTTCTCTTGCAGTTCTTTCTATTGAAGGAGATGATCAAGGCAACAGTAAATACATGAATGAAACTCAGACATTACTACAACTTGGAAGCTTAGTAATAGCACCCCTCTGCTCTCATTCGGATAGTTGCCTAGTGGTAAAGCCATGAGTTGGATTTTATGCTGCGAGCACACAATTGTGTCAGTTCTGCACTGATCATAACAAATATTGGCTGATGGAATTGGACCTTCTCAGTTGGAAGTCTAACATTTTAAATGTACAGTACAATACTAATTAAGCTAGGTCTAAAGGTTAAAAAGCACAGCTTCTTTTTTTATGCATGATAATACACTAAACACCATAATAGATTTTTAGCACCCTGTCTAAGCATATCTACCTTTTAATAACGTCCAAAAATCCTCATGATACTAGCAAACATCCTGTGCCACACACTAACAAGAAAGATGAAAAATCTTGCAACCCTTGCCCCTCTGATAAAGGAGAAGAAATCCCTCCCTACATCCAAACAGTGAGAAACACCAACCAGTCACAGCCACCTGCTACCCCAGTTACTTCCAGCAGCCAACCATCAATGCTGCAGTGAAGATACTTCCCTTTTCTCTACACTCCCAAATATACCCAGACAATCTTTACACTTTTGCACTGAGGAAAAAGTTTTCATCCCGACTCTGACCCCTGTAAATTCATGAGTCTGTGGTTTGAGCAATACTATCAATGTAGTACCAGCAGATCGAAGGAGGTAATCCTGCCCCTCTACTCTGCTCTCGTGAGACCTCACCTGGAGTATTGTGTGCAGTTCTGGTGTCCTCAACATAAAAAGGACATGGAACTGCTGGAACAAGTCCAGAGGAGGGGCTCGAGGATGATCAGGGGACTGGAGCACCTCCCGTATGAAGACAGGCTGAGGAAGTTGGGGCTGTTCAGCCTGGAGAAGAGAAGGCTGCGTGGAGACCTCATAGCAGCCTTCCAGTATCTGAAGTGAGCCTATAAGGATGCTGGGGAGGGACTCTTCATCAAGGACTGTAGTGATAGGACAAGAGGTAATGGGTTCAAACTTAAAGAGGAGAAGTTTAGGTTAGATATAAGGAAGAAGTTCTTTACAGTGAGGGTGGTGAGATATTGGAATGGGATGCCCTAGGATGTCACGAATGCTCCATCCCTGGCAGTGTTCAAGGCTGGGTTGGGCAGAGCCTTGGGTGACATGGTTTAGTGCAAGGGGTTGGAACTAGATGATCTTGAGGTCATTTCCAGCCCTAACTGTTCTATGATTCTATGTTAAGACTATCCCAGTTAATTTTCCCCTCTGGCTCATGAAGGCAGAGAGATGAACTGAGGGACCTATCAATTTAGTAATTGATGGATTCCTGCGCTGTTCAGGACAGCAGCACTAGTACCTTTGACTTGGCATGGAAATTCAGTGAATCTGAGATGCCTGATTTTCATACCTTGCTTAGCCAGTTACAAAGCAGGTGGGAGGCAGAGAGAGCTCTAATTATACTCTCGTTTTTGTCTTCTTATCACATTTTTGAGTCTTTCCTGTAATTTGTTGCAAGAGCAAAACTCAATGTGAAGTCCAACATTTAGCAGTATCTAGATTGTACAGTAGGCTAGCTTCATATAGAATGCTGGGGTTTTTTTTTCCAGGCATCACATTTGAATGAAATATGTCCAGGCTACTTGGAAAAGATTCAAAGAAGAGTAGCAAAAATAAAGCGATAGTACAAGGACTGTGCTCAGTACAGAGGAGGAGGCAAAAGAGCTGTCTGCTGACATGAACTCATGCTCAATTGTAGAACCCAAATAAGAGGTTTCAGTATTTGCAATGAAACTATTAGGTCAAATAACTATTAGCAACATTACAGTGGATAAATTCCTAATTAGTCTATCCATAATTGCCTTCAAAGAGAAAGCCCTTCAGAAGTTATTAGTCAATACAACTACTTAGAGAGCAAGTAAAGGGTGGAACAAAGGTCTTGCACTAGTAGCAGGTCTTAACAGAGCTCCATAAAATGTGTAGTACTATATTACTGATGCATTAACATTTTTAATGCCTATGTGTTTCCGGGACTGAGTGTTGACACCCAGGTAGCACTTCGGTTTGCATGGAGGTTCCAGTTCTGACTCTTAATGCAAGCACTGCAGACCCCACCAATACACCCCTTTTCCCCTGAGAGCACTGACAGTGAAAGTGACTAGTAAAGACAGACTTGTAAGGAGAGGAATTGTGACTTCGTTGCAGGGTACCTCTTGTCTCCACTGTATAGTCAAGGACACTAGGAAATGCCCCTGAAAGTGACAGGTCTTTTGGCTTTATGAAGTGAACATGGTTGTTCCCTGTTGAAGAATTTCCATCCTGACCAGGAATAACAGAAATCCTTAAAAAAGATGACATGTTCTGTGAAAGAGTAAGGCAAATTTCTTCCAAAGAATAATTAAAATATTAATTTGGACTGTGGCTAATATTTATCACCTCTGAACCAACAACAGCAACATCCTTGTTTGCACTTCTACAGCCTCTTACAGTTGCATATATCAAAAATTCTTTAAATAGCGACTTAACATCTTCTGCAGTTTTCAAATGGTAGCACAGAGCAGAGTTAGGTGAGACCAAGGGTTTATAAAAAGTGGCAACATTACTGTGCAGAATGCACAGACTGTCTGTTTTGCTAGCAGTCCATGTTGATTCCCACAATTTAACAATAACTAGCAGAGACTCATTTAACAACTAAAGAAAATGAACTCTGCACGGGGGATTGTCCTGTGGCATTCACTGTAATTAATAACATTAGTGGCACTCCATTATTTCATCTTCATCATTTGTGAGGTTGTCTTAGTCATTAGTACTATCATCCTGTGTGCACATTTCACATCCCCTTTTCAAAACTGAAAATAAACAAGAAAATAAGTCTCAGCAATGTGAATGCATTGGGTGAGGGTTTTGAACCGAACTGAAGAGCTGAAGTTTAAATCCACAAGAGAAGGGTCAGTTCTATATTCAATTTTGGCTTTAAACACCTGAATCTAAAATTGCCAACCTCCGACACCCTTTTCCACAAACTAATCCTGAAAGCCTCCCAAATCCCTAGGTTTTAGCACTGAATTCCTCCAGATGCCTGTGTACTCACTGGTAACAGCCCTGATCTGATCTATGTTACTCTTCCTTGGTATTGATCTGCAAAGAGTGTCTTCTGAGATCCTCACCACAGCAGCCTTTTGGAAAATACCTGAAATATCAGCCCCCATGCAAAATGTGGCCAACAGAAGAAGGGTTATGCCTTCCTTCCACTGTGTCTAGCCATGGGTGAGCATCAGTTCAAGAGAAAGTTTCTCCTAAGTAAATAGTAGTGCTATTTACTAGTAAATTACTAGTAGTGCTACTAAACTAGTAAATTGTAGGTGCCCTCGCACAATTGCTCCCACCTGTTGATGCCTCTGAGCTTTGTTCTCTTTAGCAACGGTCCTCAGCCTTTCCAAACTTCAATTCCATAAAAGGGGGAGAAAAGGAGAGAGAATGAGGGGCTGCCCCTGAGGAATGGCAGCATAATTATTTTTCCACTTATTTCTCAGTTTGCAAAGAAAGAACTGGTTGTGGACTTGCTCTCTGCCTCACCTCAGAGTCTTAGTAGACATAAAAGCTGCAGTACTATTATCGAATGTTGTGAAGGGTAGTTGTGACATACTCACAGGTACTGCTCTGCACCCGCTACTAAGGCATCACTACCCCTGGGCTCTGCCATAGCACATACAAGACCAACAAGACAAAGCAACAGATTTTTGCATTCTATATTCAGCACACCTCTGGACTAGAAACACGCCTATCAGGTCATGTTCAACTATTTCCTTATTTTTAAATATGATTCTTGGTGCATTTATGAGTGTTCAAAAATGGTGTCTCCTGCTTCATGTACCAACAAGGCACAGCATAGGGAAAGACCCCTTTTTGCTGTCTGAGATGTTTTATTTCTGTCAATGACAAAACAAAACACAAATTTCCAGCTTTTCTGGAGACAGAAGTGATTATTAAGTTTAATGCTGACTTTTCCAGGACTTTTTTTCCCATTAGGAAATAGAATGAGAAACAGCAGCCTACAGGTAACGAAGACCTTCAGTCACCACAAAGTAAATCATACACAGAGAAGAAATCATGTGCTTTGTTTCTTGATTTCTGTTGTGAGTCCTTTCTTCTCTTCCTTGTATTTTTGGCCATCTCATTAGGAAAACTTCACAACAAGCTATATCTGCTTTAGGATTACGATTCAAAGATCTGCCTTTTTAAATACTCGGTATCCTAAAATATGTAAGCAATGCAGAATGCAAATCTCTGTAAGAGTAGATCACACACAAAAATCAGGAATTAATTTTCTTAACGCGAATATGACTTCTGTAAACATGTAACTTGTAGATACTAGTGAGCAGAACACGGACAGCAGTGACAAATCTGTGGCTTATGTGCTAATTACCAAATCTAACAGCCTATGGAATTTCTTATATCAATTTTAAAAGGTGATATGGATTCTGAAGACCTTTATTTTGGGGTTCATCTGGGGTGAAGTGTTTTTCTCAGTTATCACATTCATCTTTTTCCCTCTAAGAAAACATATTTCCTCCTAAAACATGTGGATCTGCTTTCTAACTTCATGTAATCTGCTTGATTATGTAAGCAGGCTGTCCGTACCTTCACTCCTGAACATTTCAACACATCCTCTGCAGTAAGGAAGCCACAGGCAGTTATTTGTGTGACCCTTTCCATCCCCAAACATTTTAATTCAGAAGTAAATGCTGACACTACAGTTTATTCTCTTAAAGTTTGTTATCCCTTAGCTCATTTGTAAAGTTCTTGAGTTTTACAGTAGTTTTTTGTCTCTTTTGTTATTCTGGCTTCCATTTCTTAACACTTGTTTAACTCAGCAGATCAAGAGTAAGAGCACTGAGCCCATATATGCCTTTCTAGTTCAACTGCACTGGTTACAGAGGTAACTGGTAGTTTGACACATCTTAGCCCTGGCCTGTGGACACCATCCTCCCTCCAGAAGTCAACTCTTGTTCTATCAGCCTCTTCAAACGTTCTTATGTTTGCTCCTTAAACTGCTTCAGTGAAAAAACCTGGATGAACAAAAAATTGCTGCTTAAGATAATTCATCTCACTATGGTTGATATTGATTGGGATGTTTTCACATCTGCAGCTGGCTTGTATGTTTTGGAAAGGCAGTAATTTCTGCTGTCAGGGTTAAAGTGCTGCATAGCTTCTAGGTGTGGATTCACAGAAACACAGTCACAGCATGGCTGAGGCTGTAAAGCTTCTCTGGATCTTATCTGGTCCCACTGCTTGCACAAGCAGTCACCTAGAACAAGGTTGCCTGGGACCATGCTTTTGAAAATTGCCAAGACAGGAGACCCCACAACCTCTCTGGACCCCCTGGGCCAGTGCTCACTTGCCCTAACAGTAACAAAGTGTTTACTGATGTTCAGACAGAGCCTCCTCTGTTTCTGTTTGTGCCTATTACCCCTGGACCTGTCACTGGAAAGAGCTGGACCTCATCTTCTTTACACCTTCCCTTCAGATATGTATATACATTGATGAAATCCTCCCTGAGCCTTCCCTTCTCCAGGCTGAACAGTAACAACTATTCCAGCTGCTCTGGTCCCTAATTTTGCTTTGAGATGTTTTTAGCAGCAGCAAAGGTGTACTGCTTGAGCCTTTGCCATTTCTTGATCCTGGATCTTATTAATCTTAGTGGCCCTTCACTGGCCTTTCTCCACTATGTCCATCTCTCTCCTGCGCTCAGGATCCCAGAACTGGAGACAGTAGTCTGGGTGTAGCCCCAGCAGCGCTGAATGGAGGGGAGGGATCACCTTCCTCAACCTGCTGGCAATAACCCTCCTAATGCAGCCCAGGACAGAGCTTTCTTTTCTGCCATGTGACATTGCTGGTTCATATTCAACTTGGTGTTCAGCAGGACCTCCAGATCCTCCTCTGCAAAGCTATTTTCCAGCTGGGCAGTTCCAAGAATGTACTGGTGGGTGGGAATAACCTGAGTTCCTCCCCAGGTACTGGACTTTGCCCTTCCCCTTGTTGAACTTCATGAAGTTCCTGTCAGTCCATTTCTACAGCCTGTTGGAGTCCCTCTGGATGGCAACATGACCCTCTGGCACACCAGAGGTTCAAGGCAGTCATTTCTTTAGATGGCATTGCTGGGGCCAGGAGACATGCATTTACAATGTACAATCAGCAATCCCAGGGCCATCCCCAGAGTTGTCGTTCATTCCCTGGGTGAACTCAGGTGCAGCAGCTAATTCTGCAGCCCTTGCCTGCTATGTCTTATCTGTACTATGCACACTGTAATGGAGTCTAACAGGTATTTAAATAAACAATAGTTAGTATGAAACATTCAGGCAGTTAGCATTTCTAGGGTATTCTTATATCAAATAATAAAACTGCCGTATTATTAAAGCAGCCAGAGGTGAAAAGAAAATTATTTTTCTTCTCTAATGTAGTTGTTTGCTGGTCAAAGTTGATGAGACAAGGGCTGGAAGGAGGGAGCTGAAAGGCAGCAGAGAATTCTTGGTGACCTGAACCAGTCCCACCACCCTACCGTCTTGCTACATATCACCAGTAGCACAGGCTGCAGCTTCTCCTGCACAGGTTTAGTACATTGTAAGGCCCAGCCACTGCAGCCAGAGAGGTGTAGCAAGTTTCACTAGTCTCCATGCCCACGTCCTCTGAGCACAGCTCAGGCAGAACAGAGAGCTGTGCTCCCAGGATATAAAACAAAGCCATGTCACTTCTTGTGGCACTGCCCTGAACCAATCCTTCATGCAGTGACTTTTACATTTTCCTTCCAGGCCACCAGCTGTCAGATGGTAACAATTTCCATCCACTTGCTGACGTGAGCTGGTTTTGAACTTTAATCCAGTCCATGTCTTAACCGCGGTGGCAAACACTTTTTAACTAAAAAGAGCCTTCAAAACAATTACAAAAAAAATACAACCAACCCAAAAAAACCCAGCAGCCCCAAAACAGCCCTTGCTAGCAGTACAGCTTTTATAAAAGGCTTGACAGATGTAAACAGGCTGAGCAATCACACAAAGGAAGGAAGCAGCCATTGCGTGATTGCAGGACCTTGTGCTTACTATGATTGAGGCACCTGGCTATTGCTCTGTACGACCACCATGCCAAAGGCCAGCATTCACCCCAGAGAGCTTGCAGCTCATACTCACCATGCAGCACAAGATAGATGCGGACTGACTGGGGAACACAAGGAAACAATGAAACAATGCTGGTCAGCATGAGAAGCAGTAGTCTCATCATTAAATCATCTCCATTTACTTTCCTAATATGCTAACATTTTCTGCCACACACAGATCTCTTCCTTCCAGGCAGTACTGAGTGACTTTAGCTCCCAGGGAAGTCTGTTAAGTATGGAGGGATGTCAGCATCGTGCATGAGGTGCTTAGCATTGTGCATGGCAGAGCCTGGAGAGTCAAAACTTGGCTACTTCATATATTCGGTCTTGGAGCAACAGTCACCTCTGTAATGGAAAATTGTTATAATACAATAATACAGCTGGGAAGAATATGCCGTGTTTCTTGGACACTAACAATAGTAGTTTCTTAGTCAAATATATGCGGATAATAGTTAAAATGTCACTACTACGCTTCTGAAGGTAATTCCTTTCTTAAAAGTTAGACATTCACAGTAGGAAAATAACCTGAAAACAAACCAACTCTCATTTTATGTATGAATTTTTCTTGCCTGGGAGGTGACCAATCTGCTGTGATCTCTGGGTATTTGGGTTTGCTCTTTGCGTGTCTCCCATGCGACTAGTTCCCTTAAATTTTCCTTCCCTGAGTTGTGTTTACTGCAGGGACTCATGTGGTCAGTCCTTTTTCTCTGTTCTCCCTGCTGCCTGGTGGCACCCTCATGTTGCAGATGTGCCGGCTTCGTCTTCAACCCACGATCTGGATAGTCTCATTTTTTTACTGAATAAATTTGGAGTGTTGAACTGTCTGGCAAATCTCAGAATTTGTAATAAATGGATTCCATTTAATACCTTGTCTTCTTCTGTAGTTGTTGCCATTGTCTGTGCCTTTGGTGGATTTATGAATAATAGGGCTTAATCAACTATATTAACTCTAGATTCAAAGCTAAATGGTTGCAAATTAATTTGAATTATAAAGATTAGCCTTAGGAAGGAAAAATGTGGCAAACACCGCAGTTTTCCAAGCTAACCGCACCTTTTGGAAATTCCCAGAGTAGCTGATTCACTGGAATGACAATTACCCCCCCCCTACTTCTTCCCTCCCTCCCCCTTCCAAAGCACATTGTTTTACGGGAAACTGAATAGAACACAGTTTGTTAGCAGCAGTCATTAGGACCTTACTGAGATTGCTCACACTGATGATAATCTTTGAAAAGCAATTTTTTTTTTTCATTCCAGTGGGATTTCTCTGCTTATCCACACCTACCTATTGCAACGGGAACCTACCCTGAGTAAGGGCTATGAACCCATTTGTGCATCACTGACGTCACTGGGAATTTTCTCAGTGAGTTCAGTGGGAGTAAAGCTTATGATATCCTGAAAAGTAATCGTAACACGTTAAATACTCATTCTCTCGTTCCTTGCACCGTCAAATTCTAGCACAAACAATAGTTTTAATTCCGGGTTCTAGGATTTTTTTTATAATTTTATGTTTTTAACTACATATATTATGAGTCAAAGGACGTTGGATCCAACACTCCAAGGAAACAATGGGGACAGATTTTTCATCCTGGCTAAGTGCCTTTTGTGTCCTTCTGTGCGGCTACTTTAATTTGTACCAGAGGCTAGCCGTACACACACCCGTACACATGTACACATGAAATCCAGCAAGACTCAAAATCAAGGAAAAAAGAAAAATGTTTTACAATCTCTTTTGGCTTCTGATACCAAGCTTGAGTTTTAACACACATGCATAGACACACAGAACAGAGAAGGAAAGATTTTAATTGCTAAATGGAAAAGGAAAATAATGACTGGGTTTTTAAATATTAGGTAGCTTCAGGATACTGGAAGGTAAGCAAGTATTCAAGAAGATGGCAACAGAGACTGGTCAACACTGTAGTGCTTGCCTGACTGAATTAGTTATTCAGTTTGCTCTCATACCTCTTTCACTGTACTGAACCTCTCCTTTTCATTAGTTCTCACTCTTGAGTTACTTTCTTACCTGTGTTTATATCCTGGCTCTGTAAATGTGACTTTTTTTTCCCTGGCTGTTAAGCTACAGCACGATACCTTGTAACCGAGGACTACATATTTGACACGAGTGTGTAAAATACAGTAGGAAAGCAGTATTTTCTACAGGGAACAGAAGCAGCATTTTTATCGCTCTGATAAAATCATATTTACATACATCAGGCAGTCATAGTCTATCAACAGTGTTAATCAAATGTTCTTTCTATCTCTGAATTAAAAAAGAAAAACTTCAACCATTTTAGGGAGAAAATTACTTTATAAGGCTGGCAGAAACCATAGCTCAACTCAAACCACTTTTTGGGAAATTCCCAGAATGCTGAATCACTGGGGTGGGCAATTACCACCCTCTTCAGCTGAACAATCAGATGTTCTAAAGAGAAATGTATGCATGCTTAAAGAAAGGAAATGCAGGTTTACTGTGACTGTCTTTTGAGAGCAATTCATAAGAAATCTGTTCATAATGGGACTTCCTTTTCTTTTAACCTCACACTCACCAGAAACATAACTGACCATAGAGATTTCTAAAAGCTTATCATTGATCCCATACTTTCCCACACTAGAACACTTACTGCAAGAGTTTTCATCCCCAGGACCCGGCTGCTGGGCTTTTTTCTTGGTGTGATCTGACTCCCCTATCATTCATTACTGCACTACCTGAGCAGGCCTAGTAAATCCAGACATCCCAATGAAGCTGACTGCTTGAAAGCCGGCAATCTGGGGGCCCGTTTTCTGGAATTATTTTAAAACATATCATGCTGAAAATCTAATACATATTTCACGTACTTCTACCTCGTGCCTTAAACAAGCAAAAGTGGACAGTGACTTCGAGAGTGATTCCTATGAGAGGATAGTTTCCTATTGCAGTGTTCTTCCACTGAAGTCCTCAGCAGCTGGAGCAACTCGCACCTTTGACTTCAGTTCAACAGTCCTGTCCCATGAGACAGCAAGTGTACATCGCTAATGCAGAAGGAAAAGGCCAGATTTTGACATTTTTTTCGGGTTATCAGAAGTCCTAAGAAAGTGGGTGGACATCTCTCCACAATACCCCCCTTTCACTGGTCTGGCAGATGTTACAATTTTCATCTTCCTGTGGTCCTCCAAACCCAAGTGATCAGGCCAAACCAGCCATTGTTCTGATGAAGGGATAATGAATCCCACCAGCCCTGTCCCTTCCACATATTTGGAGCTTTATTTAAAATGAAGAGGTTCACAGGGGAAGGTGTCACACATGTCAAAGCAGAGAGACAAATTTGGGAGAATTTTTCCTCTACACTTTCCAAACAAAGACACATTCAAGAACAGAAGATCAAGAAATTAAAGCAATATTACTTCGGCATTAATTCTTGCCTACGTCTTCCTTGTCCAGTTTATTTCATAGCCTTCATTGTAAATTCCTTACCCAATTCCCCTCTAATCTCCACACCTCCTAGATTAG
Organism: Lathamus discolor; assembly: GCF_037157495.1. Lineage (NCBI taxonomy): Eukaryota > Metazoa > Chordata > Aves > Psittaciformes > Psittacidae > Lathamus > Lathamus discolor. Next base: position 66,040,974 of record NC_088888.1, on the reverse strand, counting down.
AGACCGCGTGCTCAGCACTCCTCTGAAGCCGTTCCCACATGCTGAGGTGCCGTTCACTGGGCGTTGGGACAATGTCAGAAGCAAACTGCTCACCAAATACCTGTGAGTCAATTGCACAAACCAGCAAGCTTCATTCCCAGGAGGGTGTCTGCATGGCCTGTTGGTCCAGGGCACTTGTTTTCCTGCTGACCAAACAGAGAAAATCAAAGCCACTTCTCACAGTGCCATTATTATTCATTGTTGCTTGGGAGCTGTCAAGAGGTGCGTCTCACAGACATGGTCACTGTCCTGAGTGGTTGGGAGTGTTGCATCAGCTAACTGGTGCAAGAGTGGCGACCACAGTCCCTGTCTGTGACCAAGCGGTCAGTGGGAAAACAAACTAGACTCTTTTTCTGTCACTGAGTTTGAAGTACACTTCCACAAATGTCAGCTGACTGGAAGGATCCAGTTCAGAGCCTCTTACCCAGGCTGCACTTCACCTGAGAGACAGATTCTGGCACCATCAGGGTGCAGTCCATCTTACCCTGCCTAGAATAGGCATTTCATACCGAAGGGATCAGTTGCTCTTCAGAGGTACTCATTTGTTAGAGACAACCTGTTTAGATTATGTATCTACACACCTAGGTAAACTCAGACAAGAGTCCCACCTTCTTGGACTCATGCTACAGTTACATTAGCATCACTGTGGGTGCAGCTTAGAATGAAAACAGAGGTGGTGTTTTTCTTCTAGGCAGTCTAGTTTTGTTTTGCTTTGAAAGAACCAGTATTGCAATAAAGCACTTCAATGTGTGGTAATACAATGAGATAGCCCCACGCCTTGTCGACTGAAAGTACTTGGCATTTAGCCCAATGACTGGCAACATCCTTTAGGTGTGGTGATATCTCTCAGTATCGCCCCACCCTCACATGTCTAGCATTTCATTAACACAAGCGTTAAGGTCCAGTTCTACTACCTTTACTCACAATGAGTAAGGGTGGCGGGATCTAGGTCTAAGTAAATTAATATTGCCATAATGAGGCAGTATTTGTAACCTTATTATGCCAGTGAAAACTCCACAATCAGAGCTTTGAGAATAAGGAACTAATTGGCTTGAAACAGTTTCAGTCTAATAACCTCTTACCAGAAGCTCAACAGTGCATTAAGGTTTATACCGGGGGTTGGTTAGATTAGTTTCAATTTCAGGTAGTGGGTATCTATCCAATTACTCTCCTCCTTACTCAGGGTAGAGCACATGGCATTCCTTCTGCTACTTGATATGCTAAGCAGCATGTGAGTTGGCAAGTTGGGCTGAAAAGCAAATTAGCATTATGCAAACTGCAGGATTCTGGCACTTACATTAGGATCAGTGATCTGGCAAGAAATCCTGCCAAGCTACCAAGCCTTCCTGAGCCCAGAGAGCACTGCAAACCCTAATCCAAGAGACCAGCTGACAATAACACAGCAAAACAAAACACAGAATAGGTTGTGGGGGAGGGGGTGAGGGAAAAAAGTCTTAATGGTCTGGGAGAGTGCCGGGGGGACTATGGAGGTGGATTTTCTACTGAGACCTATCTCTTGTATTGCAGTGAAGGAGAAAAAGGGAAAGGTAAAAGAGACAGAAAAGTAAGAGAGAAAGGGAGAAAGAAAGCAAGGCAGTGAGAAAGAGGAAGAGAGAGATAAAGAAAGAGAAGGGGAAAAAAGAGAAAGGGGCAGGAAGGAAGAAAGGAAATTAAAAAGAGAGGAAGGAAGGAAGGAGGCATTACGACTAACCCACAGTTGGCAATGCTGGTGCACCAGCTGCCTGAGGATGCCTGTCTGGTGGCATTGCAGCAGAGCAAAAGGAGGCAAATGAATTTTGCCACAAATATGCCCTCAGTAAATGGGGTCATCTCTGTGATGGACCAGTAAGGGTGTATGTACTCATCACTGTATATGTATAGGGGTATATGTACTCATCCCATGCATATACTCGGGGTATGTGTACTCATCCCCTTTTGCTGACTGTCTGAAGACGTGGGCAGCTGCTGCAAGAGTGGCAGACGACAGCAGGGCAGTAATACCTTAAAGCACTTCAGCCGGATTCACCAGAATTCATCTGTCTTAGTTTAGGTTCCTTTTAAGGCATCCCCAGGTAAAGATGATTTTTTTTTTTTTCTGGTGTTGGAATAGGTTATTACCGGTATTTTTGTCTGGTCTATGAAGGCAGGATAAGGCCCATAATTTTTACATCTTAGTTTGGATGGAAGGGAGAAGGAAACTAGAATAAAGTGTACAACAGTACCTAAGCCTTAGTGAAAACCAAAGGGAGTTGTGTACCTGTCTGTGACTCTGTGCCTTACAAATCATTTCCGTATTAGAGCTTTACTATCTATGTTTCTGAACAGGCTCAGCCACATATAGCACCCACCTGTTTGTACTAACCCTGTCCACATACAGCAAAAAGACTATGTGTGGACCCTTTCATAGTTCTCAGATGGTAAAATATACCTAACCATGTTGGCATCCGATAGGATTCAGCTGTAGTTTTATGCCATCAGTTACGAGAGATTGTGCTCTAATTACATGATTGCATGTTGCAGTATGAAAGAATTTCTAAATTCTTTTAACAAAGGCAGCCTTTTTTTTTTTTCACAGCAGGAAGGCAAAGTCTGAGAAAGATGTTTCTAAATCATAAGGTGATCAAATACAACAGAGTAACAGAAATCAGGGCCTCTCTACTGGGGTTGTTAATCAAGCTAGTGTGCTGTAGGATTCTCTACAGTTGACCTTTAAGAATCGTTTGCTTTCACCTGGCTCATGGTTTCATCAGTGTAAAGGCTGCGAAGGGAAGGAATGAGTTGAGCCCTGTGATCCCCTGCCTCTCAGTGGCCATCAAAGCTAACTAGTTATCTCTAAACTGAGCTCTACAAATTGTGCTTTTACCTCTTCGCCAACCCAAAGTCCTTTATTTTCACTATTTGTTTTGCAAATGTTTCAGTTCAGTGCAATAAAATTAGAAAATGAGACACAGTTTTTCAGCCTGTGAGCATTATGAAGACCTGGCCCAGGTGCTGTGAACCTAGTAAGCAGAACATACCCACCCTTTGAGGGTTTTGTGTGTAAGTCATTAAACCAAGGCAGCAGGATTGTTCCATGTTTTTCATTAAATTTGTAGTAGGTTTTATTAATTTCCCCTCAAAATCCATTAGAATGGGAAGAAACTGAGTGAAGTTCTGGATTTCCATTTCTTATGAAATAACTGTGCTTACTTTAATTTTAGTTGGCTACTTGGTGATGAAGTACACACAGTTCTGTACCTGCTACTCCAGAATTTTTCAAATAAATTCACAGAAAAGGTCTAGTTTTAGACAGACTTTTTTACTCTGTCTCATTTTCTCCGATGCCTACAAAGCATTCAGAAAGTATGGACTAGCCTTTGATTTCTGTGCCTTCAGTATGCTGATCAGAACCCTGAACTGAGATCGCAGGAAAATAAGGTGCACCATTTGACAACTGCACGGCTGCCACAGTACCACTGGAAGAAAGTTGAAGGGTTTATTACCTGCATCTAGGTCACGAGGTCAAAACTAATTTGATTATGTTGAGAGAGGAGGTAACCCAAGTGCCTCTGGATAATGTGATTTCATGATGGCAGGCAATCTTCCAGATTGCACTTAGCCTCTTAAGAAATCCTGGTTGGTGCTCAGATATGTTTCTACACCTCCTCCTTACAACAAACCAAGTTATACCTTAAGCTTTTGAGAAAAATGAACCTTTTTCATCCAGGTGAAACAACATAGCATCTTCATTTGGCTTCCTCCACTACTGAAAAGGATCCACAAGCTGGACAACGCAAGTATGGGTTTTGTATGTGTCTCTGACCTTTCAGGAGACAACAGGCAAGCTGACTGTACACTCATGGTGTCTCTGTTTCCTCTACCACGCACTGGTTTCTCTATTTGCATCATAACTTCTTTGTGTGCTGTAATTGTCCAGCACAATGGGGTCCTCAGTGGGAACCTCAAGGTATTTCTATCATAAGAATAACAAACAACAGAAAGGAGGAAGAACAAAAGAAGAAACATCACAAATACAAGAATAAGTCCAAATGCCATCAGACTGAAGAATTTCAGAATTCAGGACTTTTCAAAACTGGAAACAGAAGCTAATGAGAGGTCCAACACTTCATCTAGAGCTGTGACATGAATCTACAGGGAATCATGGCATGCATTGTACACATTGCTTCTATCGTTAGAACATATCAAGTGGCAGTCCAGTGAAATTCTAGACGTTGTACCATATCTAGCATTGTCACAAACATAAATCATGTTTTGCTTTGCAGTCTTCTTCCCAATATTAATGCTTTAAAAATCCGGTTAGGAGCTTTTATTCCCTTTCTGCAAGTGATTTATTTTGTTTTCTTAGAACAATAGGTCACATTGTTCTTCTCCTTCAGAGCTTTCACTTTGATGTGTCGGCTTTGACTGCTAGAGGAAATGTTGTGGACCAGAAAAGGATCCTTTCTGTGGTCCAACTTCACTGTAAACAGCAGGTGCAGCAGCTGCTGCAGGAAAGCCACTCGTTTTCCTGCTCCTTCTCAGGGATGAAAGACAGGGATGTAGCAACTTATTTTGCTGGAAAATCTGAGACATAGGAAATAAAAATAAAGACACAGTTTGAAGTGTTTCCTTTATTTGTCAAAAGTCTCGACATGCAAAATAAAGGACATGTAAATACTGTACTTGAATATGTAAATACTGAATGCAAGTATGCAAATACTGCACCTGGATATAATAGTGTTGCTGTTACCTATAAATCTGGCCAAACACTTAGCTGAACTACAATTTGACCTGCCTCCTCAGCAGAGCCAAACCAATTTCCACCAGCAGTTACATAGCAGCCTCTGGCAACAACATGCAGAAATACACCAGTAATTCCTTTACTATACAAATGTAAAGGAAAGGATGCAGAAGAAACTGTGCTTGCAAATATGAGTGCTTCCCGTGTTCAGAACATACTGTTAATTAGTAATCATTTAATAGTATGTGTTCCTCATAAAGATGCCCAGGGGCAAGCTGTGAAGTGTGTGTTCAATCCCCTATGTCTTCACACTGTCCCTTGCTCTGAAGTCACAAGAAACTGTTCTTGCACTCTGTACAGGATGGTCGTGGCTTGCCATGCTTCTCACAAGCCCACAGCACTCCAGTTTCATGGAGGATCTACTTAAAGTTCAAGGTTTTCCTGAGCTTGTAAGGCAGTGTCAAAATTTTGCATTGCCCCATCATTTCAAACAGTCGAGTTCAGCAACAGAATTGGTCTTTAAGAAATCAGTCAGTCACTGTCACAGGTACTTTGAGTCAAGGGCATTTTACTGCTGTGCCCATAACTGTGGTAAGTATGAGAAAACTTTGTAGGAGCTCATCCATGAGTTCAGCTACAATCCTGCTTCAAACAAATCTTGTATTCCCTTTATGAAAACAGTTTCACAAACAACACAACTAGGATTTATATGCATCTGTGCTGAAATATCATCTTGCTCACCTATGCCAGAGAAAGCAGAGAAATACTTCTGTAAATAACCTCATCCCTTGCAGTGCTCTCACCCGCAGACTATGCAGTTAAGAAAAGATAGGCAGTCATCTCTGCAGTATTTAATGAGTATTTGGCAGGCCTGCTAAAGTTATGGCACCTTTTTGCTTCATTAGGTGAAGTACTGAAGCCACAGAGAACAAAGTGGGGATGGAAACACTATGTGACAATCACACGGGCCCTTCTTCTTGCACTCTTTCCCTTTGCTCTGGACAGCCAAAATCCTGGCTCCATCAGAATACCAAGAGGATGTTTTAAACAGGGATGTTAATCCTGCTCAGAGCAGGATTAGCTGCCCCTGAAGCCTCTGAATGCCAACCAGATGTTGCTCTGCAGCTGGCAAAATGCCCAAAGCAGCTTTTAAATTCATTTTTCTCCTTTCAGATGGAGGTCCCTTTTACCAGTGAGCAATATGCTCTGGGAATGTGAAGGGATTATAGAACCATCACAGTAGAAGGCTCATTTTCACTCGTAGTCCACTGATGCCAATCAAAAGGCTATATCTGTATTAACAAACTAAGGCAGTGTACTGGCACAGGACTATCCCACATATTTTTAGCATGCTCCACAGTCTAGTTCTGGCTCTCCCTGACACTGTCCAGGCAGCATTCCTGGGTCAGACCCATGGGTTGTCGTTCCCAATGGCAGTTTAGTTGTGACCACCCTGCTTTTCTGGAAACAGAAGAAAGCTGAGCTATACAGACATAAGCTGTGTCATACCACTTGGCATCAGAACGAACAAATAATTTATTCTGGTTTATTTTATTTACTACAGTAGATGTAGCCCCATTGCTTTCAGTGAGCATTGGATTATACTTAGAAAAATATATATGATAGATTTTAAGTGTTAAAGACACTCAGCCCAGAAAACTGTTTAAATTGGAGCTAATTAGATACCAACAAGAGCATGCTGTGCTCCATTCCCATACCAATTTACGTATCATCTCTTGAAACCTTTTATCCCCAAAGGAATGCCTGCAGCATTGTAAACATAACTTTTATGAAGGTTCGTAAGTAACAGGTCAATTTTCCCCACCTTCCAGGCTTCTTCTTGTGGTAATAGGAAATGCATCTCAAAAGCAGATTTTGAAATGGAACCTGGTGGTAGATGCTACTTGCCAAGTAGTTTTTCTCGTCAAGGGAGTTAGATGTGATTTCGTAGTGATCTCAGTACTCCAGCCTCTTCTAAACTATTTTATAACATACTTCTGGCTGAACTTAGTCCATCTAAGCACAGGTTATACGTGACAAGAAAAAGTCAGGTTTCCCCCATTTAACCATGTAAACAAAGAGCTATATTTCTTAACTAATTACCACAGACTTCACCTTATTTTCCCAAGCTCACTCAATCACTCAACATACCCTCTTCTATCTTCTTTTATTTCTCCACCTATCACTCATGCATCCGTGACTCGCGGTCTTTTCCATCCTTTCCAAATTGCTGCTTTTTGCTGACACAGCAGCCTACTTAGATAATGAAAATCAAATTGCTGTAATAAGATAATACCATGCTTTTCACTAAGAACAAATAGAAGCAGAACTCGGTAGAAATCTGGAGGATTAGGAGCAGGGATGCTGTTATTGGTTAACTCCAAATGCCTGAGACAATCTGCCAAATCTCTGAATGTGTCTCACGTGGTTAAATTATCCAGATACTTTGTGCTCAAAGTCAACAGAGTAGCCTCAGGTAAAGAAGTGTCTTTCAGCACATATAGAAAAAGACCTGAAGAGCCCTTGATGTAAGGAGAGAGTGTTGAAACACATAGCTTGGGCCAAAGAATGTATCTGTAAAACTGAAACATATCTAATAACAATTCTATGTCTAAGATACTTGGAGAAGTTTTTACAGCATTAGTTTTGGGTGTCTTTAAACCACTGATCTGTGGTGAGGGATCATAAATATTTGGAGGGGGTATCTGAAGTCTTGCAGCAATCAAGTGCAGACTTTAGAAATCCTTAGCAGTGTTCAAATTCCTTTGTAGGGCTGGATAGCAGCTCTTGATATGAAGTGGTGTTATCTTTGACTGCTTATGTACCTCTTGTCTGTACTTAGTGTGTTCAAGGCTGCAGATGATCCTCCCTCTCAGACATGCTAAGAACCCTGGCGGTATTGAGGCTTTTGAGGAGCTTTCAAAGCTTTCAATTCCACCATTCCCAAAGCAAATATATGTTGCTGAATTACAGAGGTGATTTCCCATTCTGATCAAACACCAAGCAAGACCAAAGAGAAATGTCTGTCCAGGGTCAAAATTCAATGTTCTTGCTAATTTTGCACACATTATTCAAACTCACACTGTCCTCTGCATTGCTAATGCTTTTGTGTCAGGGAATGAAAATACAGTAATTGAGTAAAGTGCAATACTATTCTATTGCACAGTGGCTTTTGTCTTTTCTAGACATGCAGACTTGTCTTCAGACAAAACTTATCATGTTGAATAAAATGGAGCAATACAGCGTTTAAATTCAAGAAAGCAATGAGGTATTCCTAGAGTACAGTTGAGCCTACTACTCTAGAGGCATATAACAGGGTTGTATTCAGACCGCTTTCCAAAAGGGTGTTATTTATCTCACCTCGGTTTCAATATCTCAAAGTGATTGCTTACTCTAAGACTAATCTTGCAATATTCAGCGGGAAGAGAGAGGAGCCTCCAGGGGGGATTTCACCCTAATTATTCCAGATACTGAATTTAAGGTGAGACTATAAAGGCAGCCTGGATAATCACCTCTGATATAAATAGGTGGAGATGTCTGAAGTTGTACGGGTGACTCCCATCCTAAGCAGATAACTAGGAGATATCTGGAATGACTCACCCTCCCAGTGGAAGGATTGACTCCATGATTACTTTTCGTTGTTGACAGGGCTGCAGAGACATCCATATTATTTGTCTCTTGAACTTAGATTCCACTGAGGCACGGCTGATACAGGGCTTTTAGGATAAATCGTATTCTCACCTTCAACCACCATGGAGGGCTCCATCTACAGTAAAGACACATAGTCTGGAAAGGTAGCACAAGAAAGCATGTCCAAGCATCCCTCAACAACTCAGCAAACAGAGGATTTCTCAAGGCTATGGTTATATAAAGATAGTTTGCAAGGTGAGAAATAGATCTATTTGCTAGGGCACTGTGTTGCTAAAGAAATGCATAAGCTATCTTCCAAGAAAATAGGCACAGGAGTCTGGTGAGCAATTATTTTCTCCCAGGTTTCATCCACTCATCTGGGAAACACTTCTCTGGCAGTTTCAGTAGGAAGACTTATAGCTCAACCCAATTACTTCGATATGTCTATTATTCTAAGAATATTTTCCTTGCCATAAAGGGAATCCTAACATGTGCAACAGTATAACCCTCTATCTGCTTCAAATGTGAGTGTATCTGTGAATAGGAAGCACTGTTAATTTTGTACAGCATACTTTTTCAATGAATTTATTTTAAATCATTTCATCAATGTGGGGTCTGGTTTTCGCTTTCTAATACACATTTCTAGTAAGATACATACCTGAGTGAAGTCTCTTCCTTCCCCATACCAGCTGAAAGGGTTAAGTATTTTACATCAAATACACCTAATACAACTAACTCTGTTACCCATGCTTATGTGATGAAAAACAAATTGGAACCACAGACATGTATGAGAAACATATATGGGGACTCCACAATATTTCAATCCCTTTAAAAACAAGAGAGCTTTATAGCTTTAGCACAGGGCATCCCAAATGCTGGGGATAGAATAAAGGCCACAAGACCTGCAAGGTTTGCAGGGGAGCTATGTAAAGCTGGTAAAACTATGACTGTATGGGGGAAAATGCTCACAGAATCATGAAGGAACTGCTGGAGCAAAAGAGACCTCTCCTTTGACTCTGAGGTTGTCTCTCTTGGGTGTCCTTCCTCTGGATTACTCTGTTTCTTTTCACCAACAGAAAATTCTGGCTATTCACTTTCCATGTGCTGCTTTAAGTGTATTACAAGGCAACAGAAATCAGAAAAGGTCTCCATGGTATATGGTGGATTTCAGAATTCTCACAGCTGTCACCAGCCAAAGACTGCTTTACAGATTAAGAAAGAAAAGCAAGCTATTAAATGAAAAAGAATGTTTTAGCTAGGGTCAGAAGTATGAAATCAGTATCACCCGTGCCTGTGGCGCTGATCCTGCAGTCTTACACACATGCTTCATTTCTCATACTGTGCGTGCTCCCATTCACTGTCACACAAAAAGAAAAGCACATGAATCAGTGTTTGCAGGGTCACAGTGAATTGTTCGTAAAATGAAAGTTCTAGTGAAGTCTAGTTAAAAACCTTATGACTCATCTAATATATTCACTAAATAAATATTATATAGAATGTAGTCAATATTGGAGCCTGATATCATGAACTGTCACACAGACCAAAGACCTGCCTAAGCCTTTGCATGAGTTTTTCCAGCTCATGGCTGCCTGTTGCAGTCTCTCTGCCATATCTGGAGCCCTGTTCACAAGCCAGGGGGTCAGAAGTGGTTCCTGGCTAAAAATATAGTCCAGGAGAAATGTATTCATAATACAGTTCAAAATCTACACTTTTATTTATTTTTACCCGAGCAGGAGAAGACAAATTTTCAAAAACTGGTATTTATTGTGAACCAATGCACTGAGCTTTATATTTGCCTTGGTTACTAAATCAAAAGCCTGTAAAATTAGGCATTTGTAACTCAAAAGTAACACATTCTAACTACAGAAGGTCAGGGGAAGGATATGCCTCAAGTGAGGTCCTTTGCTGATTAAATCTGTATATTTGAGTTTGCATGTATATAAGTACCACCAAATCTGCTCTGGTTAGAGCTTTTGTGGGTGTTTTACATTATCACACTGATGCCAGCATAGACCTCAGACAAATGTCAACAATGAGCAAGAATTCAAATGAAAACCCAAGAAAATACTCAAAACTCAAATCCATTATTCTTTCCTTTTGTTCAAAAATGCAATCGCTTACTACATTATTATTCTCTGAATAGCAAAAAAAAAACTCATTCATTTATAAAGGTTTGCATCTTCAGAAGTTGATTAGTAACACTACTGTAAGAATGGTTTAAGGTAGGGTCCTTTATAAATTAAATTTTAAAATGTGCCTTTTATTTCAAAACAAGGAGACTAAAACATTCTGGGTAAAGCCCTGGCCTTTTGAAGCCACTACCAAAATTCACATTGATCACAGCACGTACAGGATTTTGTCCTGTCTACTTGCCATATGCCTAGATTTTAATAACATTTTTTAGTTTCACCCGTAAAGACACAGTGGTTTCAAATCAAAAGGCTGCTCCACCATGTTAAATTGGTACCAAGCCACCAGAACTGAAGAGCAGCCAAGAGGCTTCCACACTACGGTGTCTGCTGGAAGGTACTGATGACTGTTTGACAGCTTTACCTATTTGGATCCTTGCAAAGCTTGGTGTGGTATAGTGCTCCTAGCTCTGCTTTTCATCATCAGCTGGTATTTCTCATCACAATAAGTTTAGAACACTGTGTGGCATTAAAATTTGAACAAATACCCCACAGTAAGTACCGAATTTATGAAACCATATGTCTTATTGTAATGGAGTCAACTGTTCACATCGTGAAATCATTACCTGTCCTTGAAAAAGAGATTGGTTTTATGTACATGTATATACATAGATATTTGTCATACATATATGTTTACTTATTTCTTAACCTTATTTAGGTTTTGAGCATCCAGGATTCTGTCATGGTTTTTTTCACTTATAAAGCGTATTTCTTTCCATTGCCCTTCTTTTACAATTCAAGTTCAGTCTCTGCCCAGATTTTTGCTGTTAAGAATGCCAGTTGTCTAAGAAAAAGTTTTAAAACACAAAGAATGGGAGCCTTACTGCTCCCAGTCCAAGAAAGCCCAAACTGAGACTTGCCTGAGATAGAAAGTACAAGTTATTAAAAATCATTAATGACAAGGGATGCACTTTTTCTAGATTGAACAAACATTACCTATATCAAACTGTTCATGATTATCTAATATAGTAACATATACAATAATTCCACAGAGAAAAACCACACAAATATTATTCATTAAGTATATCATAAAATTGCCAATGTAACACAGAACAGTTGGAAAAGGTGAGTGATATTGAAAGCTATGCTTGTATTGAGGGATTTGAGATGTCTGTTAGGGAGTATACCACAGAAATTAAAAAAGGAGGGAGCAGAAGATGTTATGACCATTTCTCACACAGAGAGCAGAAGAATGAGCTCACAAGCAGGGACACAGGAAGGAACCAAGACCTGCAGATCATCTCACATGTAATCAAAAGGCTATAGCTCTTCAGACCACTCCTCTAGAAGCTTCCTATGAAAGCAGCTTACTGGCATGAGGGTAACAGGAAGGAGTCAGAGGAGAGATGGCCTGAGCTTTTCAAGCTGCAGTGGTGCATTTCCCAGTACATTTGCTGGAACTATGCTCTGCAGCTTGCCCTGTGGAATGCAGCTGGCGGGGTGGGGGGGAGAGGGGGGGGGAGGTTGGCTTGATGTCTTGTCTGCAGTTGCTTCAGAAACGATCGATTAATAGTAATGATACTAGTATATCTGAACAGGACAGAGGTTAATTTAATTCTGTGACGAGAGATATGTACCTTAACACAATGAAACTGTTCTGAGAGGCCATTTTTCCTCAAGTCAAGGTAAGAGCAGATTAGAATAAGAATCTTGCATCCACATGGGTAGGGAAAACAGGACACTAAAAATGTGGGAAGAAGAGGCAACACGGTCCTTTCATGTCCCACTCCCTAATTATGCGTGACTGTAGGCCCAGGCCAATTTTCACTGCAGGCAATGAAAAGTATCCTATGAACTTCAGTGGCCTTGGAGTAGAATTCTTGGAAGAAAGTAATCCACATGACAGCTTTAACCTGTTGACGACTATACTAGGGTGAGGTTTAATGTTTTGAACTCGCGGCAGTGACAAAGATTTTCAGATAGAGGAAAGGAGGTAGACTGAGCTTTTCTCAGTTGGAAGTTATTCTTCACATACAGAAGCAGTAAAAAGTGAAATAAAAGGGCTATGCCAGAAGGAAAGACAGATATTATACACCTGAGTTGTGATTGCTTTGCGCTGGAACCTTTTTTAACACATTACACACTGCTTTCAGAAGGATGCAGAGATGTGATGAAACAGATGCAGCAGATGCAGGAAATACAGCACTTCTTGCAAGACAGACTTTTGGGGGTAATTCAGTTTATTAATGGCATGTATTATGGAATAACAAGTTGCAGATGATCATTAAAACTTATCATAAACAGACATTTCTTGTGTATTCATCTTTTGTTGTTTCCATAGCAAGGATGAGAGAAATCTGTGTAGCCTGAGACTTTTGAGTTCCCAGAGCTCACATTTTTGACTTGTAATTTAAAAGCAAGGATTATTTTTAAGGGTGGTTTAATTAAATAATAATAATGAAATAATTTTGTCCCAAGAAAAGCCTGTGATGTGATGTATTCAAAGGATAGATTTGGCTCCAGGAATCTCATCGTCTTGCTCCCCTCATTTTCAAAACAGCTCTAGCAAAAGCAATGGCAAATTTCCACTCCATTCATTGCTTTCTTCAGAGCAAACACTGAAGCTTTTAATCTTTGCCTCCTAGTCCATCCAGCCTCAGCACTGGCAATTTAGGAGACAATCTAATGGCTCTCCTGGTGAGTTCACTTGCTCCTTCTTTTCCCATCAGGAAGCTCTATAGTGTTTCAATCAGAGACAGCCAGAGTGCAGATAAAAGCTTATCAATCAGGAGAGCAGCAGTAGCTGCAATATGGTATAAAAAGACAATATTTTATTCCCAGTCTGTGTATAATGTGGTCAGAATCAGGGAACATATGCAAAGACCAAGGGCAAACCCGAAATTGCAAGAGGAAGATAAATCCAAGCCATATTCTGGAACAAAGGCACAAATGACGACAAGGTAAATATGTCTATGTCAGCTAAACTTCATATCCTTAAATCCTGGAACATAGGACAATGGCCTCTGGTGATGCCTATGAAAAATACCACACTGGAGCTTAAAATGACAGGGAAGTTAGAAAATAAGTGAGGAATTCATTTGGGAAGGAGGGAGAGAGATGGATCATTCCATTTCTTTTTTCTGTCAGACTTACCAGCATCTGACTCTGAAGTCATGTGCTACATCTCAAAGGACAACTGACATTTTCATCCCAAGTTTACAGAAAACATTCTCATGGACAGAATGAAAAACATCGCCTAGAGGGATTTTGGATTTGCTGTCACTGAGAGATCTTAAGGGTAGCTTAGACTTTTTAAAGACTAGATTAGACAAATGTCTGTCCAGACCAGCTTATGTTGTGGGTGTACTTTGAGCAGGGGACACCCTAAGCCACCAATGTGGTCTTCAGACCATTTGGGGTCCCTTACGGGCGTGTTCTTCAATTAGCCTCTGCCATGCAAGGGCTGTGCAGGACAAGAAGATGGAGGTCCAGACAGAACTGGGGTATTTGTAAAGAAAATACAAATGATGGAGGGCTGATACACAATCTGGACACGATGTCGTTAATGCCGTGGTTGTGTCACCAAGTCCACTGCTGGTAACATTCAGTGCCAGGCATTCCTGGTGCTAGAAAATTAAATGTGTGCAGCCAAGGAGGTGGCTTTGCAGACAGAATAAACAACAACAAATGTGATCGAAGCAAAATGTAAATATAACGGTAACCACTGTCAGTGCCATACTGCATATGTGACAGATGTGAAACACTGTAAGTGCTAAATGTACCCAAAATAAAAAGACACAGATGTCCTGACAGCAGGCAATCTGTGTGTTTCTTCTCTGTGCCAATTCTATATAGCACTTTGTAGTCCCCAGCTGTGAGCCCACACAGATAGCTCCAGACTCAAAAGTTAAAACTTAATCAGCCCCAAGCTTCTGTGCCCCAACAGGCAGCAGCGACGTCACTCTGAGTGCTAGTGCCCGCCAGCACAGCATTCACAGGCTGCTGTGACTTGGGGCTGCACAACCCAGAAGAGAGAAAAGGACAGAAATGCAGAGCAATCTCAATGAGCAATCAAAATATATGTTGCTGATCATGCTACAATATGTGATGGCCAATGCATATATCAGACAAGATGAGAGGAGGGCAAGCACTGCAATGATGTGCAGAGTTCCTTTATCAGCTCAGTCATCACCTGGAAAAACACCAGAGTAGACATAAAGCTTAATCTATTAATTGGTGCTGTCAGGACCCTTCTCATTGTGTTGGTTACCTTTGCCAAAGAGGTACGTACTAGTAGGGTCTAGTAGTAATAGTAGGGACTGCTAGTAGGAACTACTGTACTATGGTGTCCAGCCTAGTGAAGTGGAAGCAGAATTATAAACCTCATTTTCAATACCCGCTAGAGGTATATATTTGCCTTTACAGATGAGAAAAAAAAAAAAGCAAGGGAATACAGCATAAACAGAGTGTGCCATGCCAAACACTGTTTGCAAAGCAACCTTCCAGGACATCAGAGCAGCCAGCACTTCTGCATAATGAGGAGGGGAGGAAACCAAATGAAATTTGTAGTGGTTACGGGCTTCCTCAGGTTTAGCTAGTGGCATCTCAGCTCAAAAGTGTAGCAGACAGGTTTCTGAGCACAAGAAGAAAGTCACAACTGCAGGCAAGGCTTCAGCCACCATGATACCATTTGATCTCCAAAGATGCAGTGGGGTGCTGCATATCCCATACTTACAACATGGTGTATCCAAATGTAGTTGATTAGTATTACAGGCCACAGCACCATGTGTAATAAAAAGGAGTTTGAAGCCTTCTGTGCCTTCAAAGGCAGAGAGGGCACAATCCAATTAATACCAGGTGACAAAGGCCTACACATAAACACCATAAACATCCTGAGAGACACTGGAAATGAACCATTGTCCCACACAGCCTGAACTGTTTGCCCACAGAGCCAAGAACATGCTGGCAAGGAAAAGTTGATTTCCCAGTGTGAGAGTGCTCTTGGTGATGACCACTGCCCAGCACACACATGGAAACAGCCAGGGCCCCAAGGAATATTTGAAAATGGGCAGCTGATAAAGAGATATGTGAAAAAGCTGTGTGAATATGGTGTTACTGTCACCCAATACAGCATGTAACCACTCTGGTATGTGGTTTATATAGCACTCACGCATAGTACTCATGTAATATTCCAAGTCCTATGCGTGCTGCTCCAGCAGTACCACACATGCACACGATACCACAATCAAAAACACATCTTCCTGGCAAATTTTGACAACCTATATACCATGTATTGCAGCCACCCGCACACATATGACGTGATGATAACAGCTGCCATTGCATCACCAGCAAATACTTCAATGGACCAGCACACATTTTCTCAGAGAGGGAGAATCTTCACACAGTCTCTGAACAACCTACAAGCAGATGGCAAACTGTGCACATGAGGAAAAGCTTGAAAAAGCACCCGACACAAAGGCCGTATAAGCAAATATGCTGATGATGAATCTGGCTAATTGAATGTTTCATGAAGTAAACACAACAGTAAAAGCTATCCCACCCATTAAAAGCAGGCTACATAGCAAAGAGATTCAGAGCACTTAGTAGTTGGTGGGCTGCCACTTGTGAACATTGATGGTGGGCAGTGCAGTCCAGGACACGCTGTAAATATTGCCCCTAGTAGAAAACCATGGCCCGGCACAACAGATAACATATAGCATTCTTCTTTCCCCTTCGCAGGCTTCTTGGATGTGACAGGGGCAAGAAAAACTTGCCATATCACTAACAGATGTAGCTCAGAGGAAGTCTTGATATGCTGAAAATGGGTTCCACTATTCTGGCAAATATACTAGTCCTAGGTGTGATGATTTTGGTTATAAGGACTAAAGCTTCAGGGGTTTTTTACACAGAAAGCAAGTGACTGAAACAACCCTTAAATATTTAACAAAGAGAAATGAGATGTGTAAGAGAGTTGAAACAATTGCCTTATGGTGGACGGGCTGAGCTAGAAGTCAGAGGTGACAGCAAGGGAACTGGTGTAGATAAAAGAATTTCTAGCCAGCTCAGTAACTGCGTATGGTGTGTGTGCTGGGCAAGTTCAGTCCATGTTTTGCTGTATGGTATTGTGTATATACAGTCACAACAGTGCTGCCACAGGCCAACCTGTGATCATAGCAAGGTTTTCATCTCATCCCACAATTATTTCTGTTCTTACATGCCAGGCAGCAGAGCCACACACCTGTCTTCACTTAGTTGGCTGCATTCCTTCTCATTTCTCCAGAACATGTCTTAATCTATAGAAGATTTAGCTTGTGAGTGTTGCCTGGACAGCAATGCTCTGAGTATTTTCATGTTGTGCTTAGCACAGTAGTTCCAGGAATCTGGCATTTCTGTGCCAGGTTGCGCTGCACTGCAGACTGCAAGCTGCAGTGGTTCACAGGACCGACGTTACACCCATGGGACACGTGGAGCCAGAAAGCTGCATCTCTTCTCCAGAGCACCCCTCCACCTCTTTCGGCATGGGCTTTCTAATAAACCTGAGTGAGTATGGCCACTGGCACACCACTCCCCTTGCAGCAGCAATGGGCAGGGCAGCAGTGAGAGAGATGGAGTGCAAATCTGTCCCCACCATCTCTGCCCCATGAGACGGGCCAGGCAGAGCTGTGTTCCTGTTAGGGGTGATGTGTGGATGGCGGGTGGTGTTAACGAGCCTGGCTGTGCCGTGTGTGCAGCTCCTCTGGAATTCTGTTCAGAAACACCATGAGAAACTCAGAGCATGTATTATTTACGCTGGTTATTAGAAGCAGATGCCAATGTTTCTTTGCTGCGATCTCCCAAGTATCCTGTCCTTTTATGATGTGTGGCATGTGTTTGCAGTGTGTATGTCTCTATATCACATGCAAATAAAAGGTTACTTTCACCATTTGTGTTGTGTTCATTGATAATGAGGACCTTACAACCTCTTTCTGTGGTCTTGCCCCTGCAGATGTTGACTGTGGAGCTGAGGTAAGCATCTGCAGTAATGTGTAGGGCTGCTGTATGGTGTACATGTGTGGATGTCTGGCATGAGCAATAGACGAAGTGTAAGTCAGGGCAGGAACAGTGCTCGGAGCTGCCTCCTGGCACTGGGTAGCAAAAGGGCAACCAGGATGTCTTATCCATATACATACAGTTCAGTGTTTGAGAATGGCAGGCACAAAACAGTGCAAAATTCACATTTTCTGTCTCTCTCTCTTATATATATTTGTATATGTGTATGCACATATATACATATAGGCATAGAGTTCTTTCCCATCAAACACTCTCTAAAAATCATACTCTATATACAAAAGCTTATCTGAAAAATTATACTCATATACATAAAGCAAATACTGTTTGTTTGGGTATTCTTCAGTATAATTTAACTAACAGCATCACTCATTCACTGTGTAACTGAATTATTTAATTACTAGAAGATTTGTTCTTATAACTCAAGTGACCTTTAGTAACAGAATACCAATAATGCAATGTCTGTATCAGATAGAATGGGCCTAAAATTATAAAGCCATAAATTCTATTCTTATCAAGATTTCTTAATCCTGTTCTCCTGGGGTAACTAGGCCCTGTTTTAATGGATCCACATGCTTGAAGCTTCTATTTCTAATTTCATGTTTTCAAGCCTTACATTTTACATGAAGGAACAGCACATGTTTAGATTTCTTAGGCTTCCTTTAGAACTACCAGCCCAAATTTGGGAGTTTTCAAGACAGTGAGCAAAACTACACTTTCCAGAGATTTTCTCCACAGTCAAGTAACACATCAGTCAAGATGCATGCACTTTTCATTTGTGTTTATATGACATTTTGGATAAGTTTTGACTTAAAAATAAAATGCACAGTTATGTTTTTTCTACCCACCAGGTGGACACTGGTGTAGTACCATGCCATGATGCCCCATGTTGGGAAACTTTCATCATATGCCACAATTCTTTTCTTCCCGAGCTTACATCACCCTTGAGATAAAATGCTGAAACACAATATCCTGAACCACTCCTGCTGCACTAGTCAGTGTATTGTTTACACATTCACAAAACTCCTAGGAATAGTTAATGAGTAAAGACTTAACAAAGACTTGAATCTGTGTCATAACAAATACTAGAAACCGTAAGTAATCATACAGGAAGGGGGTGGGGATGGAGAGAGAGTAACTGTGCTAACCGGGTGTTTCGGATGTGAGCAGGCCTAAACATTGGCTTGGTAAGCAATTGAGAAAGACATTGGTCATGTTCCCCAGGTGAACACAGTCTGGAGACAACTATGCATGGTTGTATCCTCTGAGGCCAAACATATCTTTCTGAAGAAAGAGAAAGAATGGATGCGATTTAGATTGAAGGTTCTGAAACTTTAGTACATGAATCACTTCAGAATAGCACTTAGGCTGTTTAACATCATTTACGTAACTCTACATAAAAGAGAAAAGGGCGCTGCACAGATCTGTGAGCTATTTCTATTTTCATGTGGGAAAAAGAAATAAGATAGTAGTATAGAGAATTGAAGGGTAGCAGTTTCCTTTCCTTGTCTCTTCTTAGCTGAAGACTGTCATCTTTGGTCCATGTGAACAAACTATACAGTTGGACTTGAATGGTTTCTACAGATAACTACATTCCTGAATCATGCTCTGTAGGGAAACACAGAGCAACCATTGCCATCTCTTGCTATTAGAGTTCACGTTTGTCATCTGCTTTCTCATACTCCTCTAGTCATACTCCTACAGGAGCCACTGTCTCCTTCCATTCTCAAGTCTTTGTCAGGGGAAGACCTCACCACTGAGGCCTTCATCTGACAGCCCCTGTCCCAGTATTTGGAGGTACTCCTACCCTAGTTATCATACCAACCTAGGTAGACAAGCTGGACCCGTGATAGTTCCTTAAGGGGGGCATTTTTGCACCACTCTCTCAACCTTCTAGTCTTCACAGACTGAAATGGAAAGACATACAAAGCAGTCTCACATGAATCCATTACCACTGCCAGAAGTGAGAGTAGTTTCTGTCACTGAACTCTTTGGTGAGTACTAAGTTGGGAAACGCCTGATTTAAATGTGGTTTGGGTTTTTTTCCTTTTTTTCACACCTGACTTCAGCTATCTGCCGATAGCTTGGTGTTGGCACAGTTGTAGCATTACTGCACATACGGTCTTCCAAAAGATGTGACTATTTGTTTGAAGTCAGACGGGCTGACCTTGTTCCTGATCACAACTACTTATTCCTATTCCAAACTCTTGATTCAGTGACTCTTTTGATAAGGAAATCTCCTTTAACATGTTCAAGAATTCAGTAGAAGTCTGAAAGAACTTAGACCAGAGGTGTGCAACTTTTGTGCAACTTTTAAATATCTAATTGGAAAGTTCAGCTATGTAAAATGCCTAGTACAGCAATCCAGCTATCTTGCATCTTAATGAACTTTTTGCACTTAAAGGCCTCTATACAAATAATTATTCAATGTCTTCATAATTATTATTATTATATGCAAATAACACCAACGAAAGCTATGTTTTCATATATGTCACTGTGTACATTTGTGTACATAAAATTATACACACAATTATTCATGTATCCTCAAATTTTAAAATGCCGAAGCTATGTGTACATCTGAAAAACTATTTAGGCCCTGAGAGCATTAAAATGTGCATCTGGAATATGCGGATTTTTATGGTTACGAATTCAGAAAGTCTAGAAGTGTCTATATACAAATTCGTATATGAAAAGAAGATTAACTGGCAATGTAGCCTCTTTGCAGGCTACAGTTGTTGCGCCTAGAAGATTTTTTTTTATAGCTACCATGAAGGCTATTTTTATATTGTATGTACTCACTTTTATTTGGTCTCGCTTACAGCACATTGTGAGTTTGAAAATAAAATGTCTATGTAGCTTTTTTCCCCCCTTTATACAGTAGAAGGTCAGATATTCTGATTTTTAGGGCAGTCCTTTCCTCCTGATTGTCCCTGCTGGAAATGACTGAAGCCTTGGTTTTTACAGAAATTGGAAGAGCCAACCACATAATGTTGGGTGAATCTCCATAACAGCAAAGTGCTCCTTCAAAGCCCTGCTTACCCTTTATTTGCCAAACAAAAGCCACTCTTTGCACCTTAAGCCAGGGTGGAGTAATTAGGGGGAGGGAATGACAATTATGGTCTAAGAGGATGGGGAAAAATACAGAGGACAAGCAAGGTGCAACTTGTAATGATCATTGTTTATAGTATGAAGCAGGACATGAAATGAGGAGTGGGTCAGGCACTTCCCTGTGATTTGAGTATTACGGTTGAGAGGTATTTTTCTTCTTTTCTAACATTCAGAGTGATGGGAAAAATAAAATTGGTGAAAAGCTTCTTTAACCCTCTTTAACACCAGTACCATCAGGGAAACTGAGGGACTATGGATCAAATGAAGTGTGCCTTCCATGACCAGCAGTGTGACTGACACATGGCTTTCTGAAACTGGTCGGGAAAAACACCCAAGGACTCATGGTGAAGCTAAAAGGGACTAGAACACGCTGGGACTAGAGCAAAGGGGAAATCCCAGCCTGCTTCCAATTTCCACCATGCAGTGATTTGCATGAGCTATCGTTCCTACCCGAACTGATAGCGAGCTCCCAGACTGAAGTAAAGCCCTCACTCTTCAGGTCAGGATGCAGCGCAGGACCCAGACTGACCTGACGCAACCCAGCATGGCAGCATGGGCTGGCTGCCTGCCCTCTTGGCTGGATGCGCTCTTCAGAGGTTGGAAAGGACAAAACAACGTCAAAACTACTTTCATTCAGGTGCCTGTGACTCAGGCTGTGGTCGGTCAGTGGCCAGGGGCTGTTGACGAGTGGGTGTGGGCACTCCTAATGACACCCCACTCCGGCACAGGGTGGAGCTGCCCTTCCCAGCTCCTGCCATACCATCCAGGTTCTGTGGATCTCCCTCCAAGGCCACAGTGCGTGTCACATGTGTTCCAGGCACTGGCAGGGTGGCAGGGAGGATGGTTTGGCCAGGGCAGAAAGCTTGCTTTTCCCTCGCCAGCAGAACACTTCCTTGCCGCAGGAGGCACTGCCACATCTTTAGCCCATGTACGCAGAGCTCGGGAGGAGAGTTCATGGCAGAGCTCAGGAAGAGGCAGATGTGGTGTCATCCAACAGCACTTACTCTTTCACTGGCTTGTGTAATGCACTTTTTAATCACCAGACGAGGATCTGGATGCAAATGTGCCCCTTATGCAATGGGGTGAGTAAGATTCTGTGCTGCCTGCAGCCTCTTTTCCAGGCAGTGCGGTTGCATTCTCCGCATGATGAACTTGAATGTCAAATATTAATAACAAAACAAATTATCTCCACCCTATGATCAAGGTGTGTCGTGGCTGATTCCTGTTTAACATCAAGGTTTCTACTGCTCAGGAATCCTTCCTGCAATCCTGGGCTCCAGCTGTATCAGTTCTGTGAGTGATTAAGGAATGACAAAAATCCTGAAAAACTTCCTGGTGTCTGAGCTCATCTTGATCCTCTTCCATGGTTTGCTGGGGTGGGAGGAAAAAGGGGAGCTCCAAAGATAGAATGGCTGGAGTAATTCTTGCAAAACTAGCCTAACCCAACCATCAAAGCACTTCCTTTAGGTAAGAATTTGCCCCCACCAAACTCACAGTGCACAAATAAAACTGTTTTTCAAAACAAAAACCAGTGTCTCATACAATAGGATTTTGTATAGATCATAAATGACACTCCCACTGTGCTAGCCACAAGCTCTTTTGTGCATTCAAGTACTTAGTCTGATGAAAAAGCAGCAGAAATGTTTTTTAGGATGTAGATCATTTGAAGAATCATGGAGCAGCTGAAAACCATTCATTAAGGATGAATAATTCTGGCACTTTTCACCCTGTTGAGGTTGCAACTAATTTATGGCTAATTTTTTGATTCCTCCATTTCATAGAATCATAGAATCATAGAATAGTTAGGGTTGGAAAGGACCTCAAGATCATCTAGTTCCAACCCCCCTGCCACGGGCAGGGACACCTCACACTAAATTTCACGAGAGATCACTGTGCACCTTTTAAGTGATTCTACTTAGAAGAGCCAGAACAATGGTAACTGGCGGATATGCTGTCTTGTTTACAGCAGGTGCCATAGCTAGTTCAAAATCCCTGCAGAGATTTAAGCAGTGATTGTCCTGATGTACAAAGGGAGGCCGAGGCTTCAGGAAAGAAAGTGGAGATGAGATCTTAAAGCTGCGTTCAACTACTTTACAGAAATACAGAGAGGAGGCCAGACTTCTTTCTGGAGATACACAAGGAAAGGACAAGAGACAACAGACACAAACCACAACAAGAAGGATGTTATTAGATATCCAATTAAATAGGAGGGGAAAAAAAATCACAATGCAGAAGTCAAAGACTGGGACAGGTTGCCCAAAGTCTCAACATACTCAGCAGGACATGAGCCTCAATCACCTCACGTAACTTCAAAGCTGGCCCTGCCCCGAGTTGGGGCTGGAGCAGGTCAGATGCCCTTCATAGATGCCCTCCATTCTCCATTATTTGATTAATCTATGATAATGTGAGAGGGGGTGATAGCTATGGATGATGACAGTCAATTATCTCATTGTATGTTCAAATGCTCAGTAAAAAGGAGAAAGGTAATGACAGTGAAAAGATGAGATTTTATAAAAAATAATTCTGTGAAAGAGAAGGGAGAAAAGAGAATAAAAACTGTATTATGAAAAAAGTCAATGTGAAGGAACACAGAAGTAAATAAAAAGTAGGGGAAGATTCTCTTTTCTACCAGAACACCTTCAAAGCACGCTGGCCATGCAGAGAAGAGGCAGATGATAGGTACACCCACTTCAAAACACATTACTGCATATTACAATGAAAAGAAGAAAAATATGTCCTAATGTAAATGTAAATTCTATCTACTATTTCTAAAGGACCGGTGGCTCGTGCTGGTCCCTCTCAAAAATGTATCCTCACTTTCATTTGACTAATAGATTTACGTGTAAAAAGTAGCCTTTTAAAAAGATTCCAGTTATAGAAATAGTAATTACTACACTAATAATAATAATTCCTGAGCAGTTCAGAAGTTTAATCATAGGTTGTATAGTGGTTCGTCTTACCACCAGTTCAAAATTCAGCCCCAAGAGATAATTAAAAAAATACAGTGAATGGTCTCTATTTCTCTTTCTGCAAATTATCCTCAGATTATATTCTTGTTCAAACATCTGAGGGTTCCTGGGCTCTTTCTGAAGTGCCTACAGGCAAGTGTTTCTCTGAGCAATCAGGCTTGAGGACTTTCATGTCAGATTTCTGTGCTTGGTTACCTGGATACTCTTTGTCTATCTTCTTTCCTGATGGTGAGGTGAATAAGTTAGCTGCAGGAAGTGTCACACAGAAATGCCATAAACCAAATGAAAAACAACCATTTGGAAAGGTAAACCAATGACTGAATGAAATGGGAAGCCACTAATCACTTCCCGCCCTTCTATCCTTAATGATGAGTAGAGACTTCGTCATCTGATGCTTGCATGATGCCCTCTTTGACTTGTGTTGGATAGTATCCATATTACAAAAAGTACCTCAAGAACTGGAAATAATTGGTACCTCTTATAACATATGCAGATCCTGTGTGGAACACAATGTCTTAAAGCAAAGTCTTTGATGTTTCCCAGTTATATAACCCCCAGGGAAGCAGGATGTTATTACGTTCAGAGCACATTCTCCCTACTTTCTGTGTTAAAAAAGAAAAGATAAAAAACCACCCTGAGATCTTCGCTGAAAGAGAACTTAGAAATTGAACAGTTCTGTGGTGGCTCCCTCTGCGTTATCTCATTCACTTCCCACATCAGCAAAACAGAGCTGAGTAAATATGAATCCAGCTGTTGCGCTGCTCCTAAAAGATTAATCAGTAACAGTCACAGAAGTCAATGAAAACTCGGGCTTGATGGAGAGGTGGGGGGTTCTTGCTATTACACATGCATAAAGATTAGAGACACCACAAAGTGAAAGGGGATGTCCTGGCAGTGGACAAGAGAGTTTTTCCTTGGAAAAACTCAGCACTGGAGATGCTTTTAATTATGAAATACATTACTCCAGACCACAGTTCGATAGCCATGAGAGAAATGGCAGTAATTATTTAAAGAGAGTAAAGTGCAGAGAGTTCACAGTTCATCAGAGAGGGCCCAAAACGGAAGTGACTGTTCTGTAGCTCTTTCTCTGCTCCCTCGTAAGGAGGGAGCACATTAATACCTTGTGACTCTGGTTAACCAGCATGAAAGTACTACAGTAGATTAAATGTATTTGCAAAAGTGAAACCAGCAGCTAATCATCTTGTTCATACACGTTGACTTTTCCCCCTGACTAATTTCTCTTGTAGTGGGAGTAATTAACTTTATTAGTAACACTGACTACTCTGGTACCTTCAGGCAAGCACTGGTGGAGCTGCTTATTAGCAATCACATAGTTTCACTTACACTGTTACCCTGAGCATTTCCTACAGTGTGATAAGCATGTTGAATATAAAGGGGGACAGATTAACTTCCTACTTTAAAAGAAATGATGATATGTAATGTTGGAAACAGGGGGAGGGAAGAAGCAGAAATCCTAAATTTTTTGCTTGCTAGAATTCATTATCACTTTCAGCTCACATTTTGCCTTTACAATAGCAGGATGTTGAGCTGGAGTCCACATCCCCCGGCTGTGTCTCCTCAGGTGGGCTCCCTGTGACACGTGTGCTCAACCCAGCCTTGACCCAAGAGACTCCTCATGTACCCAGGAAATCTCCTACACAGCTTTGCCAGCAAACTTCAGCCAAGACCTCTGTGCAGAGGCGCAGAGGTGGCAGTGAATTACCCAAGCAGCAGGCAAACCTGTGACACTTGCAGTTTGGATGAGCCGGCACTTTGCTGTAGGACAGGAGCCAGCCTGGTGCAATTCTCTGGAAACGCATTTGCAGGTGCCAGCTTTCCTGCTTGGAAGAGGCTACACGGTAAGGCGAGAAACATTACCTGTTTTGCCTCACTGTTCCCAGCAATACTTTCTCCAAAAATGACAGGCAACCTGGCAGGGAGCTACATTGCTTGGGGGTTGTGAAACAGCTGTAGTGCTGAAAAGAAACAGGTCACGTACCCACTCATTAACTGGGCATTGCAGCGTGAAGCATGCAAAGAGGCACTGGCAGCCAGTCTGAGGGCTGTTTTCAGAGGTGGGGCAACTGGTAGCAAACTGTACTCGAATAAATCTGTATGGTCAGAAGGCAAGGTCACAGGAAGAAAAACAGCCAAGGAGAAGGAGAAGAAAGGCTCCTCCTTCTCTGTCAGATCATTCATTGTTGCTTTTTCTACTATGACCTCAGCTGTCCATCCCCATAATGCATAAATTACATTGACTTACTAAGATTAGGACATAGCCCTTTTCCCCATACCAGAATTTATCCCTTAAGGTTCCCCTTGTGTTGAGGAGGAAAGTCAACAAAACACTTCTGATTTACCTGTTTGAATCTATTTTATCCCTTCTGTTCCTAGTCCATGGATATTTCAGGAGACATTGCTTAGGACAGTTTCACTTCCAGACACATACAGCAGCACTAGCAATCATGAAGTGTGGTTTGCTGAAGAGAGTGGTATACCACTGAAATTGGAGACTGTTGAAGTCCGTATTATATAGACCAGATATGCTGGTCTTTTTTATTACGGCTATTTGTTTAAGGAAAGGGAAGAAATGCTGGGGAAGACAAGCTGCTGCACTTGCTGGCCCAGCTCCTGGCCCCTGCTGTGTTTGAATTTTGCTATAAACATCTGCTCCCAGGCCTTGGTGCAGTAGCAGGGGGAAGGCGTATGGAGTGAGTGGGGCCAAACCATCTCTACAGCCTGCAACAACCCCAGACTGGCAGATTGACCTGCACATTGCAGCAGTTGGAGCACAGCTGGGATGTCACTCCCAGGCTCTGGATGTCCCCAGTGACACGGTAGGTCTGGTGAACATGTCCTTGCAGTGTGCTGTTTGCCAAGCATGAGTGAAACCAACCTAGCACCATTATACGGGTTAAAAAAAGGAGAAAGGAAGAGGTGGAATTGTTGTGTGGGTGGAGTTTATATCATACGAATAATTGGGAAATTATGAATTTACATTACTGAATTGTTTTTCTCACTGACCTGTTATTTTACAGGAGAGACTCATATACAAGCAGACAAGCAACACCGCTTATCAGATAAAATTTATTTGCATGCTGAACAGCTGGCTCTGTCTCTTTCTGTAGCACACTTCATTCACTGACACAATAATGCCCAAGAAACTTAAAAGAATATCACTGGTACCATCAAGCTTAAGAAAGCAGACCTGCATTTCAAAAACTTTTTTATTGAAGTTTCCCAAACAGATCCCTTTCTAATCTGTCCTTCTGTGCCTTGTACATGAGACTCAGCACACATTTCTCACAGAAAGAGATCAAACAGCTACTTTTACTAATAATCAAGTATATCCAGAGAGATACTAGTGCCTTTGCATGTAAGAAATGATACCCAGAAATCGAAGAACAGAGCCATGCCACTTGAGCTGCCTGGGTCCCGATGTACTGTTCCCTGCTGTCATGGGGAACCAATACAATAATAACTGTGTGGGTATTAAGGTCTGGTTTAAACTGAGATGCATTTTTATGCCTATACCTCCAGCTGAAAGCTTGTTATAAAACCTCACTCTCCTGACGGACTTCATCCAGAATCTATCTGTTCCAAGTTTATATTCAATTGTTTGACACCTTACTCTGTATTTTAATCTAAATGTTCCTCCTTCCTGTGTACTTACCACCAGCTATAATAATAGAGAGCAACCACATCCACTGTCAGTCTTCAGGACAAAGGAGCTAAGGTTTGGCTCAGATACAGGTGTGAATGCAACCCATCATTCAGTGGTTAATACAGATCCAGTCCATCTGCATTCACTTACTGCATTTACAGTAGATAGGGTGAATAGGTATTTTCACCCTATAAAATTTTAATTATGAAACTAAAAGTGCAAGTTATATAATCAGCTTTCAACATCATCTGACACTCCAGTTCTGCTTACAATAGTGTTCAGCTTCCAGTCATTAAAGGATGGATTTGCTTTTTGGTAATAAAGCAAACAACTTTGCCAATTAAAATTATATCTGACCTGGCCTTAAGTATGTTTAAAGTGGGCCAGATGTAGTGGGATGTTCTCACCACTGCCTCACTGGTATACATTTAGTCTCAGAATTTAGGGCTAATGTTTCTTGCAATGATTATACATACGTAAATACATACATACAGTATGTACATACATACATACTTCATTCAGAGAAAGAACATTTGTCTGGGGTCCAAAAACTAATCTCAGGCCCAACCAAGTATCAAAAATTCTAGGAATGGCCGACTTTTAACTTTTGACATGAGCTTTATGCCAACTCATTGCCTCTCATCCTGCCCTAGTTGACAGAAGGGCAGGATGAAAGTCCCTTGGCATAATGCAGCATTCAGCTGACTTTCCTGGTCCTACCCATTGATGTTTTCCAGTTTCAGCCTCAAAGTCTCCCTGATTTCCTGGAGAAGATGCATAAAACAATCTCTCCCTTCCTCTTGCTGGGTATACACACACAAGCTTCAAGTGTAAATGGGAGGGAATCAGGAAAAGAGTCAGGAATTTGTTGCATGTAATGTTGTAAACATGACCCCTTTCAATTTGATAGAGATGTCCACTCTAAAGCTGATTGAAAATTGACTTTTTGAAAGTACTGCAAAAATACGTTGTAGCTTTTAGTTCTCTAAACTAAATACTACTATTTCTTTTTCAAGGGTTGACAGAACCAGAGATTGCATAAATCCTCCCTTAGATGAAGATTTCTGTTTTCTTATGAGGCTAGTTAGGATAAGTAATATTTAAATATCAGTATTTCCCCATTTGGGGGGGGGGGGAGGGGAGGGGGAGGAACAGGGGGAACAGAAAAAGTTCATTTCAACCAGAACAATATCAAGTTGCTTTTATAAAGCACCCCTTCCACTTCAGATAAGACATTTAAGTATCATCATCAAATACTTACTAAATCAAGGTAAGTCAGAATCATTTATTTGGCATGTATTGCCAAAAAATAAACATTCGGTCACTAATATCAAAGATCTCCTTCAGTGCACTGCACGTCCTAATGCCTCTGGTATGTGAGCACTCTGACTTACCCCTCCTCAGTTTAGACACTTCATGAGGGCACACATCAGCCAAAGGGCTCTGCTTAAGTCTTGCTCAACTTTACACCTCCCCCTCTAGCAGCCATCAGTTGGATGGTTGTGGATAGGTGGGTCCTAGAGGGTCATCCAGCTCACCTGAGATCAGATATCAAAGAGTGTTCCCTTGCTATAGTTACTACAGATCAAGGTTTTAAAGATTTAAGGGTTTAAATCTTGCCCAGGCCTCCCCAAGATCCCCAAAACATGATAAACATATTATTCATGCAAGAGCTCTTAGGATCTCTCCTCACATCTCAAAGAGCTATAGACATGGGGCCAGTACACCAATTCCTGCTGAGCAGGACTTCATAGTATGCTATTAAACCATTGTTAAATTCCCCAGACAAGCTTAGAAAAATATATTGAGTAGTCCTGATATAGAGAGACCTACAGGGTATAACTGTCACATCTGGTACCTCAGTTCAGAGTCTAAACATAGGGTTGAAAGTAAGTAACACTGGTGCATGCTATGTGAAACAAATACATTTGCATTAATGTGGAGCCCCTGCTCCTCTATTTTCAGACGTGGCAGTATGCTTAGGTAAATATTTGCAAGCACTAGTTTCTCAGGAAAACCTTTCTTTACATAGGCAAATCTGAAAACTCCTTAGGTATCAAGTAAAAGAGATAAGTTTAGGTGCATCTTCTTGTCAAAATACAGTAGTAAGGGTTGTCTACACAGAAAAACAGCCTGAAATAGTTATTCTGCAATAACTATTCCACACACAGCATTCCACCATTGCTATTTTATAATAGTACCCCTAGGGACACATGGCTGAGTTAAACCACAAAAAGGCACAATTCAGACAGAGTAAAACAGTCCCCCCCCCCACAGCGAGTGTGGACTTGCTAACTCTGGCGAGCTCTTGGTTCACTCCCTAGTATACTTCCCATTTGCATCCACAGCTGACTGAACTTTTATCGTCTTCTGGATTTTTAATCTGCAAAACTGATATCTAACAGAACCCTAGAAATTAGAATAGGACTTTCAGTAGCTGGCCATTTCCATCATGTTCCTGACAATTATTTACTGACACACAAGAATTTAAATGCTTTGTCCACTTGAATTATGCTTGCAAAACAGAAAGTTCTGACCCTTCCCTTTGGAGCCTAATCTACAACACAATAGAAATCGCTATTAAGAAATATGCCTGATAACCATTTATTATTTGCCTTTGCTTGGTTTTGCACCAAGCACTCTTGCACTCTGTTTCCCTTAGGGGAAGGCCATTTTGCTATCTTTGTGGAATGCAGTTGACAATACGGGCTTTTTGGCTACATCTCTGAAAAAAACCCAAGCAAATGGTCATAGTGGTGCCAAGGAGTTCTGTTGCCAACAAAGCACAGGAAGTATGGTCTGGATGCCTGAAAGAAGCAGCCACTGGAGAATGACAAACCCTTACAACCCCTCAACTTGAGCCCTAGATCAAATGTGTTCGTTATTCCAAGACAAGTGAAGCTAGGTTACCCAGACTGCTCTGTTGCTAAATATATGGCACCTAAATAGCCTGTTGTTTTCTTGCCAATACAATATGCCACCTCCTCCCCCACCTCTCCTTACGTAACCTTGTTAAATAAAAGCTGAAGAACCCTGAACAGCACAAGTAAAAACAGGCAATGGATTTAAAAGAGGGGTGTGTGAATTGGCTCTGACAAACAGGTCTTCCTTTGCTGAAAGGGGACTCAGGGTTTTTCATTAAGAAAAAGAAGAGGGGGTATTATTTGTCTCGATTGTTTCAGAAGAACGTTGCCATAACAAGCACTTTCATCTGTAAGTGGAAAAACACGATATTTTAACCCAATTTAAAAAGCTAGTAACAGTCAAACAAAACCTCCTGCTGTGTTTTTCAATACAAGATTTATTCACTTTGGTACTGAGAACATTGCATAACCCTTGTAATATTATAGCTTATTGCATTGCGTCGTCATACTGAGTGAACTTGTGCTGTGACACGTCCACATTCAGGTGTATCAGACATGCTGGCAACACCTATGACACAATAAACCTGAACTATGTTAATTCAAGCTTGATGGGACATGTGGCATTCCCACCTACTGGGCTGGAACCCTTCTGCTGCATTTACACATTGGCCAGGCAGCTTTAGACCGCCCTTTCTTATAAGCTGTGGACCTACGTGCCAGCAGGAGTTAATTGAGACCAAGTGTGGGCAAGTGGGCACTGGCCAGTAGTGCTTGTTCAGCCCACCATTTTGGGATCAGATCATGGAAAAATGAACTCAGGAAGGAACCTGTATTATTTGATATCCACATTGAAGGAATAGTGAAAGGTCTGTGTTCCAGTTCCTATATTATATTACTTTTAGCCTTTGCATTGTGCAGCCGAACCCAAACTACACAAAACCTCAACTGTGCCCTCAAAAACTCATTCATTTTCCCACTGCTATTAGTTGCCTGTTTCTAAAGGAGGCTTTTACATCTGCAGGACATTAGAATATCCTTCAGCATTCGTGAGCAGTGCAATGAAGTGAAGAAAAGCTGCAAACAGTTACCTGGGGACTGAGAAATTATTTCATAGTCATAATCAGCTCTAAAGTGCCAGTCTGAATGTAGCTGCAGAATGCCCAGAAAGGTAGCCAAAAGAGGGCTGTAAGCCTTTTCAGTCATCCCAGTTCTCCTGTTCTTAACAGCTCTGCCACTTTCTCAGTGATGGCCCTTCTTGTTTTGGCATTTTTTTCTGCCCTTGACTCCAACTACAGTTGATAGGATCTAATACATTTTAATAGGGATCAAAGCACAGCCACATTAATTCTGTAAATGACCCTAATAGCTTTCAAATGTTTCTATCAGTGCTTTTACATCTTTAGTAATAAGAACGTGGAAGTATTTGTAGTCTGTAAAATAAAAGGGAAAATTGGCTTCAGACACAAGTTTTACTGCCAATAAAACTGTATATAACCATTTGCCTATTTTTTACCAAAGATGAATTAGTAGTATGTTTTCTAAGAATAGTCTGAATAAAACCTTAGTTTTGTCCTCTTGCCACATTTGTCTCCTGTCACAATAAGGTGAGTCTGAGAAATGCAGCATCTTGTAATTTTTCTGATCTCACTTTGCTGCTGTGCCTCACTGACAGAGAAGAACTACATTCTTCCATTATTTTCACCACTGTTTCTCAGCAAATCAGTTCCAAACCATCTAACATGATTAGAAAAGCAGGAGGGCAATGGCTTTGAACTTACTTTTCTTTCTAATTTTAGGAAGTAATAAGATTATTTAGTACACAGATTCAAATTTTTCATCATGACATTGCAACCTGATGGTTTTCTCTTCTGCTCTCAGAATGTCTAAAACCAAACATTGATAGTAATGATTCAGAAGTGCTTGTTCAAAAGCTCTCAAATTGCACATGTTTTAAAGTTGAGGATGAAAAAAAGCCTAGCCTTTCATAGCCTAGCCTATCAAGAATACTTGATATCTATTAGTCAGAGCAGGTGTCATTAAGAATGGTCAAATAAATCACTTGGAATTGTTTCTATTGTCTGATAGGTTAAGAACACAGATACTTTCAGAATGGTCTTTGTTGTGTACAAATGTACAAATGTAGCAATTTGATTTTAAGATTATCCTTACAGGTAACTTTCAGCAGACACCAGTACCTGCAGTCAATTTTCTTATTGTAGGTATCAAACTCAGTAAAAAAAGCTTTCAGAAACTGATGCATATCTCTACAAAATTTATATGGGCATTTTTACTGGAGATTAAAAGGTTGTCTCAACTGAGAATAAGTTAGTAGAAACAAAAATGCGAATAATCAAAAGCTCCACCTCTACAAAGTGAAATGGCATAGCTTCCAAAGGGAGTATCTACAAAAGGTCCTTGCACTAATTTAATAAATTGTACTAAATGGGTGCTCTACATGCCTGTGTAAATCCCAGACCCAGAATGTAAGTGCTTCCCACTGATTCAATACAATAGAAACTCAACATTGCTGAATTAAATCCATGCAAACATTCAAATAAATATATAGGAAATGATTTTATGATTCTTTTCATTCAGCTGTAATTTGGAAATGTGGAAATTTCATGCTTCTTTTTGAAAACAGGATACCAGTAGTGCTAGGCCCAAATTCCTGCTTCTGAATCTCAATCCCCATCTAATTGTTTCCAAAGCTGAAGTTTTCTTTGGATCCAATACAATGATTAAGGTTCTTCCAGATGAAGACAAAAATGAGTTTCACAGTGCACCAACCGAAGCAGGAATGCAAGACTCTCTTTTCTCATTTGTCTGGTCATAGAAAATGTTAGCCTTGGTCCTGATTACTTCTAGCCAAGCAACATGCAAGCATTTCAACCTAATAAAAGCCTCATATTATTAGTGACACTCTCTTCTGAGAAGCTGAGATCTCCTGCTTGGTGAAGAATAGTACAGGGCTCTTCCAAAAGCAGGACATATCCACTGACTTGATTCTAACAAAATCTCATTGATATGTTAGCTTCCTCATACGTTTGTCTCATTTGCCAGAACAGAAATCTACAGAAACTACTTTTCACTGAGATTGAACCAAAATCCAAATGACATTTTATCTAAATAATATGTAAACATGAAGTAAAACCACTCATGAGACATCTGCCACTTTGCAGCTTCTTCCCAAACTAGCCCTTTGCACTACAACACGGTTACTAAAGGCCTGAAGACAAACAACTTCTGCTTCCAAAATTTGAAACCAGATCCACAGCATGATCCTGCATTATACAAATCAAGGCATAATACCAGATAACTGAAAAACAGTCCTGTCTGTTAAACCACTGGAGAGTTTCAGTACAGTTAGGCTAGCTGTTCTCTATACATTTTGTATTGTTCTCTTCTCTTTTTAAGAATAGTGAGAGCTACAACATCCTTTCTTCCTCAACTTTCTTAGAAAAATCCCTTTTTTCTCAACAAGAGAATTCATGATTTTTCCTCTAGCAGTACACTTGGAAATATTCCCACACCTGTGGGAATGGGAGGGCTATACAGGCAACAAAAGTACTGGGGAAAGGCAGAAGGGAGGATTCATTACTGGAGTTTCCATTTTGTTTCCTCCAACCAAGTTGAGTAAACCTGTCAAATTCTTTCATTGCTAGAATTAAAAAGCTCCCCCGACCCTAAAATATGTGACCTGGCAGTAGGTCTGCTTTGCTGAGTCCCCTTCATTCTTATTTAATCAAGAAGAAAGACAATCCCAAATTACAGCAGGCCATCCTCCATTCCAGTCAAAGCAGGCTGATAGGGCAAAGTCTTTTTTTCCAAGCACAGGAAATAATAATGGGTGGTGGAAGACCTAGTCTACCTTGCTGTACACATTGCAACTTTACGAAAAGGTTTTACCTGAGAACTGTATTATCAGATCCTCTGTTCTTGAGAAGCCTCAGGGTTGATTTTCTTTCCCCTAAGCAATGACTGTGCATGTTTAATGTTAACTTTATCTTAAACTTCCTTGTACAGGCATACAGACCTGAGAATGGTACTGTTCTCCAAAGTCTGATTTGTTTAAAACTAATTGTAAGACAATAGTATTTCTCTCTTGACATTTGTTTTCCTGTTAAAGATAATGTTGGAACCCGTGACATGACCACATCCAGCTGCACCAGACACATCAAAATCAGTGACAGGATGAAACCAAATTACTAGGCCTTTTTGTGGCTGGGGCACCATGTGATGCATCACAATGCAAGATGACAATTGAAACATTTTAAACTGTCTTTCAAACCACAGCAAAGAAAGCC
Source organism: Lathamus discolor (assembly GCF_037157495.1). NCBI lineage: Eukaryota > Metazoa > Chordata > Aves > Psittaciformes > Psittacidae > Lathamus > Lathamus discolor. The sequence continues at coordinate 66,006,500 of NC_088888.1, read as the reverse complement.
TCAGGACTTAAGATCAGAGAGAGAGAGAAAGAGAGAGGTGTTTGCGAACTGTAAAAGAGGAAAGGATTTAGCTATTTGCTTCTTCACAGGTTCACCATCTCTGACTTGCTGCCAATTGCCCAAAGGGCTTTGACATCTGAAGGACATTATACAAATCTACAGCACTCAGGAATAGCGGAGGGAGAAGGAAAGCATTTGGGTCATATGTGGATGAGATTTAAGCATTCCTATCTCCCTTACCACTGCCTTCATGGGCAGAATTAATCAAGCACTGAATGGGCCATGAGGCTGGCAGGAACAGGCCACTATCACAGCTAAGAAAGAAGCTGGCCAAGGCTTTATCATAACAGTCACCAAGACAGCAACCAAAAGAGCAGACTTTTAGAGTAGGCTGGCTCTTTAAAATAGGCGTATGTAGAATATCATCAGAGATGTAAAGAGTACTGTGCTTTTGGCGTAGTAAATTCAATACAACTGTAGACAAATAGCAAATAGTTGACAAATAGTCAAATAGCAAATGGTTCACTAGGTTGTGTTTTTCTGACTAACTATCCAAAGTGATAAAAATACCCCTTTCTCAGGCCACAACTTCAACATTTGAGACGTGCATATTAAAAAGAAATCTATTTCTTTATTATTTTTTTTTATTTGATTATTTAGCACAAATTGACACAGTCAGAAAAACTCTGGTTTGTTTTCTGCATCTCTTCAATCTTCAAGAATAGCCACAATCATTTTATATTTACAAAATTAGGGGTGTTTAGGCCTCAGTGCTGCACAAACATACTGCTCAGAAAGTCAAAACTGTGTAATTCCCAGCTAGAGAGTTATTGCCACCAACAAAGGCTCCTTGGCCGCATTCTGCGCAGACTTTGTGGCAAGTTCAGATTCTTTGTCCTTGTTTTCAAAATATGTCATTACTTAGCTGAATATTACCCATGACTCAACCTTCTGTGAAGCCCTTCTTCTGTGTCAGTTTAGTGGTATCTCCTGGACACATAACAGCATCACAAAATATCCCTCAGTTTGCCTCTCTCACATCATGTATATTCTCTTGCAATTTTTTATCTGCTTCTGCAGAGAAAAACATAACATTCCTCTGTTTCTGTCAGGGCCTAGGAACCCTCTTTGAGCTCTACAAAGCAGTCAACAATTATTTTCCCATTCTGCCTTTGGTTACAGCTACCCAGATATTTCGCATTGGAGGCATAGCCAGAATTTCATTTCAGCCAGTTTATTGTAACTAATGATAGGTTTGGGACCTGGATTTGAAAGTTAGGCCTAGATTGGGTGGAGCTATTCCGATGCTGTAGAAGCCAGAAGATCTTTCATACCAATCTTCTGTGGTTGTGTGGGCCAAATGAAGATGATGGGAGCAAAAGATAAGATGTTCATTTTTGTGTCTAGCAGGGATCAGTCAAGAGTGAGGAAGGCCTGTCAAGTACAGAGGTGGAGAAATGCTTTTTTCTGGTAGTGACATTTCAGCCATCATTTTTTTATTTGATTTTTTATTTTCCAAGCACATGTTTTAAGTATTCAAATCTCTATGAACTATTATATAGTTCATAGAGAAAGAAACATCCATTAGACAGGTTTGTTTCAGAGTGTTGCTGGCATGGGATTTTGCTTCATTCCGCCTATGAGACAGTAATGAAGGATTGGTCCCATATGTAGACAGCATACACGAGTCTTGGAGCACTCTTCAAACAAGATTTGCTGTGTAAAACTGTTTTTTTCCCCTTGTGCTCATCCTTGAATGCATATCAGAAGTATTACCTCTTCCTGCAAAATGCTTGCAAGCAGTTTAAGAGGAGAAAGTGAGCCTTCCCACTCATTATGTGTAATTTTCTTCTGATTTGTTTTGATTCATTTTAATGGGGATGGAACACCATGTAGGTGTGGGCGTAGATCATGGGGTGGGTAAAATGTATGGGGAATGAGCTGAGTAAGCAAGTTTGAAACTACCTCTCAAAATGATTCTACATACAAGCCTTGGGGAGGCAATCAGACACTTGTTTTAGAATCCCTTGACAAATCCCCATTCTCTGTTTCATAAAATTGTGAAAGCAAAGGATTGTGCAGCCAAAATTAAATGGTCATGTCAGCTCGTTCTACGCAAGAATTCTGTTTGTTACTATGAAGTCTGTTGTCAGTAAAACCATGTGTCTTCCAGCCCAGAAGACCACATACATCGTGTGTGTCTGCTCACGTCTAAGGCTGTTGACTCACCTCAAAGAGACAGCCATCTCACAGCATTATCAGGGTTTCTCCAGGCTGGCTCAGAGCTCTTTAGTTTGAAGGACATGAACAGAAAGAAAGCGTAGAAATTGTAGAGCAATTCTATGTGTGGGAGAGGGATATTATCCATCCCATACATCCATGGTCCCATAAGAGAGTCAGCTAAATGTCAACAGGCTGCCCTAACTTTTCCACAGTCCAAGTGTGGCAACCCAGAAGAAGGAAGGGGCTCAGAAAAGGGAGATACAGGTTAAAGCCCCAGCAGAACAACTCTGCTGAAATCACACGGCCACAAAGCTGAAAGGACTAGAGAACTGCAAGGAGGGGCAAAAACTTATTACAAATAGCAGATGTCTGGAAATTCCTGAGTGTATCAACAGGTTGTCACAAGTCCTGCAAATCCCACCCACCCAGCAGAAGAAACCTATGAAAATTCTGCAGGGGGAACTCAAGAGCTGCTTTCAGTGGAAGGAAGCAATCTGACCTATAATTAAGTTTTCATCTCCTATTATTTATCCGACATCATAGCATCTCATCCAACATCTACCTTGCTGACACTGTTTATTTAGTTAGTTCGTTATATTTCTCTATAATTTGTTGCAGTTGAGCTGAATACAATGGCTTAGAAAAACATCATTCCAAACACTTTCATCATCACAACTTTCTAAATGTCCCAGCCCTGCTTGTTGCCAAGCAGAGAAAGAAGCATTACTGTTTCTGTCACACTTGACTGCAGTCCTTTGCCTCTAAAAATGCACCCACACCTGCTCTGGGACCTGCTGTTCATTCATCCTCCGCTAGCCTTCAGAAGTGATGAATGTGGAAGGTAAAGGAAAACCTAAGGAGAGGCATAAATGCAGGATGTAAAAGAGAAAGAGATGAGTGACAGAAAGATAGTGACCTGCATTTGGCACACCCTGCTTTTCTAGATTGTAGTTTCACATTATCCTTTGTTAAGCTGTATGTTATTTTTCTGACTGGGGCTGGGACCATCTTTTGTGTGATGTGGTAATAAAGCTTCAGTTACAACAGGTATGGGGCCATTAGGCAAGATTGCAAAGGGTCTCTGATCAGTTACAATCAACAAAACTTGACTGAGTCTTAATTTACTGTGGATGAAACTCTGCCAGGATCTGCATCATTTATGTGCATCAGTTAGACATGCACAGACCTGTGACGGGCTTCCATACAGCAGAAATACCATTCATAAAGAATAAATCCAGAGAGACCTGGTAGTTCAGGTCCTGTGTGCCCTGTAGATGATTGGAGACAGCCATCTTGGTATGAAAAACAACAAAATAATGAGGATCAGCAGGTCTGATTCTGATTTCAATTATATTTATGTAACCCAGGAGTGACTCCACCAAGATGTGGAGCAGTAATGGTGGAAATGCAGTGGCAGGCCAAGAATGTGTCTTAGGTAAATAAGCTTCATCCATAACACTGCCAGGGCATTGTAGACGGCTCAGTAATCAGAGGTGTGACGGCAGCGCGGTCATGTTCTAGCTAGCTTCAAGAGTATGGCAGGCAATCTGCAGCTGTGCAGGCTGAGGAAGGAGCTCCATATGTGTTTTGGAAGGAGGGAATGAGAGCCATGAAGCTTAAACCACCATATCTTCCTGGCTATTGTTAGTGCTAGATGAAAGCTGGTTTCAGTACATCTCACATGTTGTGATTGCAGCTCTGAGCAAAGTGTAGGCATAGTGTTGGAGGCTGGCAGACATAAGCTATGCTTACTGTAAATCTTAGCAAAGAAGTGCATTTATTTAAGGCACATGCCAGGTAGTTCCTGAGAAGTTTGAGGTACTGCAGATGAAAAAGTCTTTCCACAGACACAGAAGGACTTTTATTTCTTTGTCGTCTTTTTTCCCTTTTCTCTGGCAATCAGATGAACCAAGGGATGGTTTTGATTCAGAATCTGGAGCAGATATGGGGAGGATTGATTCACGATCCTTTTCTTTTTTTTTTTTTTTCGCTTTTAATGGGCTGACAGACTCTGCTCCAGGCCTGTGTTCCAAAGGCCTGATCCAAAACCCACTGAAGTCAATTCCTGTAGAGTGAAGTGTGATGCGAACTTGGCTGCAAAGTAGTACTAAACTACCACTCTGTAAAGAAACATAGACCATCAATTTTTTCTTAATTGCCACAACTATTAAACAATTCCTTAAAAAATCTACCATACCTGCTTCCTGCCAAAGTTTTCTGTCCTCTGTTCTGTACCTTACTTTTCAGCAGCTTGGCACTCCCCACTCACAGATAACCTGGCATCTGTCCTTGCCCCATGGCAGGAACACCTGCCTGGTCCCATGCTGTGCTCGGCATCAAACTGTTCCCAGTCAAGCTCACGTGGGCCACTGAAGAAAAGGTTACACTGTGTAACAGGAAAATACAAGCAACCAAGATGTACCTGTAGTAGGAACATTTTCTCTCATCTTTTCCTGTTGCAAAAATCTTTGGCATTCATATGCACACATACACACACCCTGCCCATCCTTTACTGTCCTCTTTGCTATAATGACTGCATAAGATTGAAAACTCCTGAGGGCAGGGTCCTGGTGTATAGCTTGCTCTCAAAAGCGTCATGCACGTCTGGGCTGTTGTTCTAATGATCAGGGTAAGGCTGTCTGTCAACATACCACATTACCGCACTGAGCAGGCACCTGGTCCTTACACTGTAAAGTCAGAGCCTTAGAAAGTCCTTTTGAAAATCCCACTTCAGCAGAGAAGTAGAGGTGTTTGTGTACATTTAAACATGTAGCCCTAAGGCTGTGCAAATAATGACCTTTATCAGCTGAGCTGCTGGGCTGAAAAACTGTAGGGTAGAAGCATCTCAGTTTGGATAGAAAAGGAATTAAAGTAATCTAATTGGTCTCACTGAAAATAAAAACCTGTAAAATGTCATTTCATTCAACAGGAAAAGCTGCATTTGACTGAAAATTAGATGTTTCACTCTGGGAAATTTTGAAAGATCCTAAGGAACTGAAAAGGACAGATCACAGAATCCCAGAATGCTTGAGACTGGAAAGAACCTCTGGAGATCATCTGGTCCACCCCCACCCCGTTCAGTCAGGGCCATCTAGACCCACTTGCCCAGGTCCATGTCCAGGCAGCTTTTAAATATCTTCAAGGATGGAGACTCTAACAACCTCTCTTGGCAACCTGCACCCAGTGTTTGGTCACCCTCAGAGTAAAAAAAGTATCTCCTTATGTTCAGGTTCATAAACACCTTCTGGACGGGGGTGTTGGTATCCTTCTCACTCAAAACACCAGGAGAAAAGCTGGGAGGCAAGTTTTAATGCCCATCTCTTTCTCTGGGGTGAATAACCAAGAAGGCCATGAGGATACCCTCAGATGAGAATACTACAGTCACTTTTGTTGCTCTGGACAGACAATTTGGCCAAACTGGGGCCACACTGAATACTGTCTACTCCATTTACCAGCAGGCTGGCTTCATTGTCATGATTCTGAAGCTATTACATTCTCTTGCTACATGACTGTATAAGTACTTTAACATAAGCAGAGCAGCTCTTACAGGAGAGACACACCTCAATGTATTTATAACCTTATGGCTAACAGTGACTTGAGAGGTGGAATATGTTAGTGGAGCTCTAAAGCCTCCAGTGGTTCCAGGCAGAGGTTTGCATGTGAGGACTTTAACCCAGGACATTTTTGTAGATATTTTTCAGCAGAGGCAGCTTAGTCTCCTCCTCTTGGAGCTATCCCATTTCTTATAAAACATCCAGATAGTCATGAAGGAAGTGTGTGAAGAATGACTTCTGACATGCTAGTTAAAACATTCTACTGGAAGGTGTGACATGCAGGACACTCAACGTTGCTCCAATTAATGGTTAATTATTTACACAAAGAGGACAGTGTAAACAGGAATGAGAGACCTGGTCCTCAGCCTCTGTCTCCTGGATTAACTGAGAGGCAGCAGGGGAAAAGAAGGAGAGGGTGCAGGACCAGCTCCCCCAGAGCAGCCCACCATCTCCTATATGTTGCATTTCTTCCTGTGAATTGTTGGTTAAACAGGACACTCTTCCTCCATCAGCTCTGTGACCCTAGCCCTCTACTCCTGATGCTATTCATGGCAGTCAACCTCAACCCACAAATAGTTTCACGCTGACAAAAAGTTGCCCAACGCTTTGAGTCTTCTCCAGAAAGAATTCACCAGCTCTTCAGGACCATTCACAGCCAGAACGGCCGCCCGCACACCTCCAGCCTTCTGAGTTCCCTTCAGATTGCTGAAGCAGGCCAGGTAGCTTTATCTCCACGCTCTTTTAAGGTGCTGTTGTCAGATTGCCAGGCATTTTAGGGTGTTTTGAGTGCAATGTCTTATGTATGTGCTAAGTGTTTGCACAATGCCGAGCACAATGGGGTCCTGATTCTGGCAGGGGTGCCCAGACACTACTATCATTAACTATAATTAAGACCGATTACCCAAATCACAGTTCACGTCATAGGGCAGACTCTTCCCCCTGCACAGAGGCCGCGGGAGCTCTGCCTGAGAGCCAAGTGAGGGCACTGCACCCTGGGCCACCAGCCCTCCTTCCCATGCAGGGGCAGGGGACAGGCAGCAGGCCAGGTTACCCATGCACTCAAAGGAGAAAGCCGGGGTTCTCCCTTAACCTCTGCTTGGGGCCCTTGTGCGTCTAATGGCGACTCTGCCAAAGTACTCTTGCACTCTTTCCCTCAGGGCTCGTTGCTAACCAGCAGAAGTAGGGCTGTCTGCCAGGGCCTGTCCAGTTGCACTTTGAGAACCCAAAAGCTGTTGCTAGTGTCTGAAGCACCCTTTTCCCTGTGTGAGGGGGTATCTGGAGCTCGGGGACCATATATTCATCACATCTTAGGACAGGCTTGTTAAAACAAAGGGAGAACTATGAAATACTGTTTGCATCCATCTACTAGGCATTAATTTTGTCACATGCGAATTAGTAAGCCCTGCATACTGGAGAAAGTATACAGAAGAAAATGGTAGTTGCTCATTTTCACGTACTTAATTAGACTCTGATAATTATCACTCTGTATGTTTTAACTCTGTAAGAGCAACACGTAGCCTGTGTGCACATGGCAGCAAATAATTCAGAGACTGAGTCAGTTAATGTACATGAAACTGTTCTACATACATTTATCTATACTTCAAAATGTACTATTTTTCAAGGCACTCCTTGCACTTCACTGGCCTCTACTTGTCCAGTGTGGTACTCCTATCAGTGCTGGCCTTGTCCTTTCCACTGCACTAAATGAGAAACAAAATTAATTAGAAAATGTCGTCTAAAGTCTAGGCTAGCAGACATGACTCTCAAAGTGAGAGCTGTTTTAGGCTGGGGTGGTTCTCAAAGCATCAATTAAACAACTTCACAAGGAAGTCAAACTTCATCTTCCAGTTGGAGAAACAGTGACAGAGGACCGACCTGGGAGCAGGACTTGGGCTCTGCAAGTTTCATCATGGCAGACAAGATTGTTCAGGAGAGAATCAAGCTCACCAGTGTCTGGTCTGTGAAGGTTCAGCCCCCAAATTCGACTGCATCATTGCTGCTATTCTTATCTGTCTGGCGTATGTATTTCAAAAGCTCTCGGTGATATTTTCCATCCAGTTGTGTAGGACCTTGCTGATCTTTCTGTGTTTCAAAATGCACCTTTTGAAATTTACATAAAATGTGCTGCGTAATGTTTTGGCCAGCAAGCTGTCAAACTGAAGTTGCAAGTCTACAATTTCAGTTCTAGTAAAGGGACTATCTATTTTGCCCTTGCACAGGGCCTGATTAGCTACAGTTGCTGTGGCACTAGGATGCACCCAGCACTTCTTTCAACTGAGACTGAAGTGTTCTTAAAATAACCTTTGCAGAAGTAGCAAATAGCACAGAAGGTTTGAAATTTTAGATTCAGCAAAAACATTTTAACCTCTTCCCATGTGATTTTTCCGTCTCATTTTTCAAATCTAAAATATTTTGTTGATACTGTGAATTTAGAATAACCCACTCCCAAATTTATGCCATGCAACTGTTTGTTTTACAGTTGCCTCCCAGACATACAACTTACCACAAAACCAGGCAATTGGACTCCTTTTTTGAGTCATGTCTCCATCTAAACAACAATTAGAGTCGTACAAAAGTTGTTCACAAATACTTGCAACATTTCATCTGCTTAATTTTTACATAGATAACACTGAATAGTTAAATGGTTTTTGATACTTTTTAATCAGAAATATGTTCATTTTAAAACTTTTTGCATGGAAGAATTGACCTGCTGAACAAGGTGACTTTTTTCCCCAAAGTTGAAAAAGCTTTCAATTTTAACATTTCTATAATGAGCTATTTATTTTCTACTTAGAAATTGTTCTCAATGTAGAACTTTACACTGAAGAATTAAGTTTAAAGGAGAAAAATTTGAAGTCATCTTTTCAACTTCATATTAATGAAATGTCGATCTTGCTTAATGACACATCTTGCCTTGACCCATATTTTCTTGATTATCCTCTTGAGTTTCCTTCCAAGAGGACATCTTCTTGTCATGGGTTATGCAAAGAAAAACTGTTGAAATTTCAAAAACTGTGGACAGGAAAGCTATTTCTCGTCCTCTTCCGCTGCTAAATACTTTGTGATCCTTGGAGGGGGCAATGATATACATAGGTGGCATTCCTGTGGTGGACTCAGCGAGCAGCTGATTTTTGCTAGCTTTGCTGTGTGGAGACAGACCTGAAACCTCCACTGGGATCAGCCATGCAATGGGTTTGGGTTAACCACAAGGAGCAGAGGCTGTGCAGAAGCAGGGAATGTGGTACCTGAGTGGTACCCAGGGATGTGGCTCACAGTATATGAATCATTCCAGCATTTCTTCCAGTTCTATACTATTTTATTTTTAAGCCAAAAAGGCAGAGTTCTCCTGAACATGACAAAATGCTGACAAATGAAATGTAGATTTCGTGATAGAATTTACTAATGTCCCAACTATCTCCATTCCGTGGAAGACGAGAATACAGTATATAGTGCCCTGAAAACCACTCTGAAGCTATGTCTACTATGATACAGAAGAAAGTTTCATGAATGGAGGATGCAAGTTTTCCACCTTAAAAGAGGAGCAGCAGATGGGATGTGTTGTCAACCTCTTTGCCCTTGGCATTTAAGATTTAAGGTCAGCTTTTGTTAGGTAACTCTTATTCACAGCAGAAGGCATCATATCCTAACTTTTTTACGAACAAGAAGAAAAGAATTATCCCTCCTAAAGTAATAATGCTCTTGGTAAATTCATTGTGTAATACTTTCAATATGCTTATATCCTTTCTAATTGCAAAAAAATAAAATTAATTAAAATCAAAATTTAAAAATTACACCATACTGTCAAGAGCCATAAAATGACCTAACTTGATGGTGTAGCTCTGCTCTCTGTTTTGATTTTCAAAGCCGTATTTTCTCAACAAATCTTCCAAACAGCAGAAATATCCAGCATTACAGATGTTTACAATTACAGGCGTCTGAACGAGAAAAGCAGCCTTCATTATCAATCAAGATTTTGGTTTTGTTTTTATTTGTTGTGATACCTACTTGTGGGCTCTTCCATGAAGCTGCACAATTGCAGCTTTTGAGGATTATATTTCATGGCCATAATAGAAAGGAAAAAGGATTTAATATGTTTTCACAGTCTTATTATCTACTTAACCTTCCAGCATCATTACTCACCTAATTGCGAGCTTTACAAAAAAGCTTCATACAAGATGTCTTGTTGTGAGTTCATAACAGAAAACCTCTTAACAATTACTGGGATTTCTCCAAACCAAACACTGACCTTGACAATCCAAACTGATCCCTGTTGGAGGCTATCAAACTATAAAGCCTTATGCTCTCTTCTAATAAAGAAATTAATCTCAAATTCCTTTTTCTCTTTGAATGTCCAGTGTGAGGTCCCCATGCTCCTCAGAGGTGGCTGAGTAATTGCGGAGATGCTTCAGAGTCCTTTCTTCATAAGTCAAGCAGTTTCCCCTGACTTAAAAGTAAATGGTGGTGAATTCAAAGTACATGGTGACCCAGACAGTTATCTAAGTTAAAACAATGTCTTCCTACTAAAGCATCAAAAAGAGCTTCATCCATTTTCATTACATGTGTCTCTTGATACAGAATCCAGAGCTGCTTACTGTATTGCACAAAACCAGGCACAGTGGTTTGTGCTTTTGATAAAACATAAAGTAGCTTTTTTAGACGTCCTTGATCTTACATCTTGAGATGTTTATATCATTTTGTCTCTACCACTATCATGGGACACTACTACAAACAGAGAACTGCTTCAGTCTTGCTCCAATGAGGAGAGTAACTCTCATGCTTTGCACCAGTAAAGTGTTGGGCATAAGGCAGAGCTGAGATTCAGAGGCAGTTGTGGGTTTGTGTTTACCTGACAGCCACAAATTATCCTTCTAGGTGTTATGCTTCATTTTCTTACTTTTTTTTCCCCTCTTGTGCAGCAAGCTAACCCAGAAGTGTCTGTTGAGGCCAGACAAGATCAGGACAGGTTCTACCTGGAAGATCTCTTCCTGCTCCCACAGCCAGACACCAGCTGGGTCTCACAGGAGGTGAGAACTCAGTAATTGGTGCCCACCTCATATCCCATCAGAGACCAAAGGTATTGATGGACATGCAGAACTGGCCTCACTCCCATTCTAGGAGCACAAGGACACATCTGGGATGCAGCTAGGCATGTGCTAGCTACATACACACGCTGTCATACACCATCCCAGGGCAAGAACAGATAAAAGGTACAAGGAGGCTGAGGCTCCCTCCTTGCAGGCTGACTGGGCAAAGTTTGGGTGTCCTGTGCAGAGGCTGGGCATATGCTCTTTCCCACCTGGAAACCTTGACTGAGAAGAAGAAGAAGAAGAAATTTCACCTTTTCTGCAGGAGTGATAATGCAGACAAGCAACCCCTGTTGCCCTCTTGTTGCCTGGAAGGCTCAGACAAATATCCCCTACTCATGAATCAACACACAGGAAGGCTGAGCCTCCTCAGAGTCATCAGATCCACAGCACATGCACTCACAGTGGACCACCTAGAATCATAGAATCATAGAATCATAGAACAGTTAGGGATGGAAAGGACCTCAAGATCATCTAGTTCCAACCCCCCTGCCATGGACAGGAACACCTCACACTAAACCATCCCACACAAGGCCTCATCCAACCTGGCCTTGAACACCGCCAGGGATGAAGCACTCACAACCTCCCTGGGCACCTGATGCACAGAAGACCTGACGAACATGCATGTGTCAGCTGTCTATGTGCAGTTGATGTAACATGTCCCAGCTGGGTCAGACTTGTGTGCCTGAGTTACACAGTACCTAAAGCCTTATTTCTCCATGAGATTTTCCAGGAAGAACTTCAGGCATCCTACAGTTGAAAACTCACTCTAAGTCCAAAACAGTCTAAACTTGAAGAAGTTCTAGAAGAAGTCAGAGCATGTTGGAGCAATGATGTTTTGGTGTATTGTCTTCCTGCTGGAAGCATGCCACAAGAACATATGTGCAGAGACTGACAGTCTTCCTTCATGAGAAACTGAAGTTTTTTCAGCATTTGAAAGTAGGATAGCACATCAGCCATTCTTACCTTCCCTGTGTGGGAAGACTATTTGTCCTTTTGTAGACTAAAAATTATAAGGCTCTTATTCTACTGTCATTTATGACATGATAAATCAAGCGCATCTGAATGTAGTATATCATGTTCAAACAAACCTACTTGAGAAACCAGCCTCACAGAGAGGCTCTCTATCTCTGGGCCTGAAGGATCTCACAAGGAAGACCTGAGTTGTAGACTAGGGTTAGCTGGGAAAGTACACAAGGAAAGTATTGCTTTACATCTGTCCCCTTCTCACCTCATTTTAAAGCAGCCATCTAAAATTGACAAGTGAATTATGCCCTAAAAGTGTACATTTCTCTCCATCCCTTTCACAAAGGGTCCCTAGCTGAAATGCAATTCAGTATGTTACAGTACATACCCCTATTCAGTCAAACCACTGTAAGCTGACTCTCTGAATTTCCATGGAAAGTCGTTTTTCATATCAGTGCAACCAGTATTCATCCCCTTGGAGATATTAAAATTTTGGTGAGATGAATCTCCTCCATTCCCTGTAGCCCAAGCATCCCCCTTGTCAGACCTCAGTGTTTTCTGTAAATAATGCAGAGCTGGGGGAGTAGAGGAAGAGGAGAAATTAACCTGCGGTAGACTGTCTTCTTTTATAATGCCCACAAATACTGTGTAAAGACTTGACTGATTTAGTGAAAGGCATCTTACTATGGCCCGAAAGAGGAAAGATGTGAAACTATCACCCTTATATTTTGCTCATTGTCTAAAACATCTGTTATAAAAGTATGTATATATATATTTGGAGTAGCTTCAGCTAACTTGAGCTGTGTAAAAGCTAAGCACATAATCCAGATGAGGCATGCTGGCTCACAAGGACAATTCCAGAGGGCAATTCTTCCCAACCTATGAAGGTCTCAAATATTTCAGGTACAAAGAGGTTTTATGCTTCATCCTCCATACTCATGCTCTCTTTGGGAAGAAAACTAATCTTTTACTATCTTGCTTCTTCTAATGAGTTACAGAAGTTACTAAGTTTAGTTATCATCATCTGTGGCTGAATAAAATCATTGTCTTCTTCCTCTGCCTCTTCCCAATAAATAGTCAAGAATGTTGAACGCAGATCTCTGGGGTATGGTCAGCCAATTAACTTAAGAAGGTACATGGTACAATTTGTGTCTAACGTCTGTGGTCACATACCCACCACCATGGCAAACTTAGGCTGTTTGAGTACCTTTTTTAATCCCACTGATCCAAGCAAGTCAGCATCGGTAGCACTGTTACTCGCTGTGTTACTCGCTGTATTACTCTGAGGCAGAGGAAGGACAGCATTAAATTCTGTTGACTCTTTTCCTGGAGAGCTGCCAAAGGGACCTGCAGAAAGAGCATGGGATCAGTCTGGGGGTGTACATCCCTGGGTGAGGCTGGTACGCTTTATGAGTTGATGTACAAACTCACAAACAGAAAACTGACAAATCCTCCTCTGCATTAAGCCTATAATAACTAACCCTGCTTGAGAGTGGGGGCACATTGTAACGTCTGAAAAGAGGTAATTTAAAGCCTATGGTCTTCAAAGCAACATGTTGTGTCCTGCACTTTTTAGGGTGTTCTTTAAAAACAAACACAATGAACAAGAGAGATGGGACTAGGATAGGCTTTCAGTGTACAACATGTCCAAAAGAAGACTGCTTCAGCAACTGTAACTTTCCAATTTCCTATTTTTTCTGACATTAAAATAATATCCATTTTCTTAAATTTTACTCTACTCAGGTTTTGGATTTAGTTGGTTTTTGGTTTTGGATTTTTTTTTTTTTTTTCCCTAAAAAATAAATGAAGCTGCTTGCATCTAGCTTCCAGGCAAAGATCTGGCACTAGGTCTGTGCTGGAAAAAAGTACCATCGTTAGACTGCATGGTCCATACAGACGGGCTCTCAAGATGCTCATAAAACTCTGGGACTCACTTTCATTATGATCAAGTGTGTGGATACATACAAAACACATTTGCATCACAGGGAGCAGTGAACATTAGGCACATAATAACATTAGAAGAAGATATACTATGCTGTAGCAAGAAACAGAGTCATTTATGATTACTTAATGAACGGGCTGATAGTCCTCTACTCAACATGTCATTCCTTCTGCCTTAGCAAAAGTGACTTTAAAGGTTTCTTTTTTAACTGTCATGGGATTTGAGATTTGTGTGTGTGCAGACCTTCAGTAATTAAATAATGGACACATCAGTAATGGAATAAAGAGAAAGGTAATTAGTTTTGATTAAAAGATCTTAGTCTCCTTAAATGTCATTGGTAGGAATGGCACAGACCAACATATGTCAGCATCCAGCAGCTAGTTATTATTTCTCTTTCTTCCTTTTTTTTCCTTTTTCTTTTCTTTTCTTTTTTTTCCCAGAAAAGTGGATTTACAATGCCAGATTACATCATTTTCACACACGTTCCACATATAGGTCTTCCAAAAATTATAAACACAGAAGCAGAACCACAGTTTTTTAGGTCCTGACCATGATAGTGACACCCATTCAACCACTAGTTGCAAAAGAGCTAGCTACAAAACTGAGGTAACACATGTGCCAAGAGGAACTGTTTGCACTGGGCAGCAGAACTGAAAAAATTCCGGGGTTCTAGTTTATTCATGTACCTTGTCTACTAAAGATTGCAGAAGGTCAAATTGTCCCTTTCTGGACAACTACCACTGGCCCAAGTAGCCATTGGATTCAACGGTCCTTGTGGTCATCAGAGTCTTTTCTGTGTCTTGTTAAGAAACGTGGACAATTACAGCATTCCTGGAAGTGCATGAAACAGACGCTTTTTCCTACATCCTTATCCAATAGGTTTATGAGATATTCCGAATTCTTCAAAGCCAAATAATGGCTACAGGCTTTTTACAAAATCCCCAAATGGTTGAGCTTGGAAGGGAGCTCTGGAGGTCAACTGCTCCAACTCCTTGCTCAGGCAGAGCTACCTACAGCAGATTGCCCAAAACCTTGTCCAGGTGGCTTTTGAGTATCTCCAAGAATGGAAACTCTATCACCTCTCTGGGCAGCCTGGTCCAGGATTCAATTACCCTGACAGTCACAAAGTGTTCCCTCATGTTCATAGAGGCCCTCCTGTCTCTCAGTTTGTGTCCATTGCCTCTGGTCCTGTCACTGGGCACCACTGGAAGAGCCTGGCCCTGATTTCTTTACACTCTCCCTTGAGGTATTTATATACATTGAAGGGAGGGTGTAAATGTGTATTTATATTTCTCTTCTCCAGACTGAACTGTCCCAGCCCTCTTAGCCTTTCATCATAAGAGAGAGGCTGCAGGCCCCACTTTTACTTTGAGATGTCTTTAGCAGCTGCAAAGGTGTGCTGCTTGAGCCTTTGCCATTTCTTGTCTATCTACAACATATAAAACTCCAGAAGCCGACTTTCTACTTCTACTAGCTACTCAGTTGTGTTTAGTTCACATGTAGCATATCACAGACAAGTCATGCATACACCCTTCTCATAGAGACTTTAGTTTTAACATGTAGCATCTTCTTCTCAAATAAAAGATGTCTGAAAGTGCTTCACTGTTTTGTATACAATGTTTTAAAATCTTTTACAGTGATGAAGACAAAAAAATTACTTACTTCTGTAGTCAACTGATTTATGGTTATTGCAACAAGCCAGTGTGTTTTGCCTTATGGAGGCTTTTTGTGTGAAGGTGGGTTTTTTTTGACTCCACATTCTGAGTAAGATATTTTTCAAGCTAACAAGAACAAACAGGCAGGTTTTTTTTTAATTATTTAGGAGCCTATCTAATCTCAAGAGCAGAAAGGTGTCTAAGTGTACTTACATATCTGGGCCAGGAGAACAGCAAAGCCAGCTAAACCAGCTGGTAGGGCTATCACAGGGAATAGGTGGTGTCTCTGAGCAGTCTAGAATTAGCACAGCCTAAACCAGATTGAAAGCAGGGCCTGTCTTTTTAATAAGTGTTTGCCTAGTGACTCACATCATCTGGGCCCCCACCTCTAACTGGAGCTTTTCAGACTGAAGCTGCTGTGATGCTATTACTAATAATAGTATCAGGAGCCATACCGCAAAGGGGTAGATACATACCCAGCAGTCGCTGCAGCCTAATAGGGTGCAGCCAGCTCCAAAGGGGCTCTGGACAAGTTCCACCTCGATGATAGAGCTTGGGCTGCTCTCCACAGCTCTTTCAGATTGCATCTAAATACTCCTCCCTGGAACAAAGTCCTCAGGCACTTCTCTGCTTCAAAGCCTGCCTGGGATAATTAGATTGAACAAACACTTTGTCGTATAGGTTGGAAGAAGGAATACACTTTTCTTTAGTATGAGGCTTCTTGTAAATATAAGATCTTTCCTGAATCTTTCAACTATGCCCAGCCTTCCCACAGGTTGACTTGGCTATTCTTTGCAGCAGCTGTCCATAGTTATATCAGTGTTAACTCACTTTGGACTCACAGTGCAATTCCACCTGCAAAATGACTAGATCTGCCTATGCCAAGTCTTCCTAGCCTTGCTCTCCCAGTGCGTAGAGTGGGATAGGAACCCAAAAGCAACATTAAAACTGCATGGTGTGCTCTGTAATCTGGGAATAGGCACAGCTCTAACATCTCACAGACTTGCTTTATAATGTGCTGGAGAGACTTGTCCTCCCAGGGTCTGGGGAGACTCTTTAGATATACCTTCCAACAAAACTGACAGATTATAAGAGGGAAGTGAGGAGTCTGCACTTGTGATACTGCCACCACAAGCCAAACCATTGCCCTTTCTGGTTGTACCTGGGCTGCAATGGGCAACACAAAACAGGGGAGAAAGGGGATAACTAAGCAAGGAAGCTTTATGGAGTAGAAAACAGACAATGAAAGGGTGTGCTCCTGAAATCCTTCAAAGGGTGTTAACTCTTTCATAACAAGACTAATGACTCCCCCTTAAGCTGGTAGTTTCCTCTGTGCCTCATTAAGGTTAATTCAGTGGGTCAAATTCATCCCAGGAGTCCTTTCATTGAAATCACTGGAGTGATACTACTAATAACCACAGCAAAACAATGAGCCAAACACTGTGTATACAAGAAAAAATGTTGTGCTGAAGCTTTTTTGTGAAACTTGATTATGGCCCTGACAAGC
This sequence comes from Lathamus discolor, assembly GCF_037157495.1. Classification (NCBI taxonomy): domain Eukaryota; kingdom Metazoa; phylum Chordata; class Aves; order Psittaciformes; family Psittacidae; genus Lathamus; species Lathamus discolor. The sequence goes on along the minus strand of NC_088888.1, from coordinate 65,989,569 downwards.
TCTCATGCAACATTTCCTTGCTTGTGTGAATGGAAAGAAAACATGTCAACAGGAATTTAGGAAACTACTGTAGCCCAATGTCACGTTTGCAGTATAGTCCACCAAAATCAACCTAACCAAAGAGGTGGAAATGGCTCATATCTGAGAATGCTTCAGACACAGCTCATGAAAGGACTGGGACACAGGACTCCACAGCTGGAGCCATACACTGTTGCATGATGCTCCCAAACATTTTCATTCCAACAAATAAACACCTTTACCAGGACTGAGTGTACATCCTTGCCTTTGCTTCAGCAATGGTCTGATAGCCAGACAGACACAATTTTGTGCAGCATCCTTCCCTCCTCAAGGCTGAGGAAGGCACAGGTGCTATGCTTGCCTCTTGCCAAGCTGATGCCTTACCCACTGAGGTACATGAAAGGTGGGTGGCAGAGCTGCAGTAATTTTTTCCTTGAGGCTGTGTTTTGAAGACTGGCCATTTCCCAGGATGCCGGTGGACAGGGTGCATTCAGAGCAGCCCTGACTCACACACTGCTGGTCTGCAGCGCAGCACCTCCAGGACCTCCCCACCATCACTCTTGGCCAACTGTTGGTGGCCTCCTGCTTAGCATGCAGGCCCTTTGCATCATCCTGACGGGATGCTGCCATAGGGTGCTGCAGTGACTTGGGGTGCGGTCCTCCATCTATTTTTTTTGGCAGCAAAACAGGCTTGCAAGAGTCCTTCTCTCCCCCACAATTTATTTCCACCCTCCCAGTCACAGTTTGCCACCCCCTCAGTTGTACCAACATGACTGCTTACAAAGCCACTCCACTCAGCCAGGCTGCTGAACTGCCCTGCAGTGAACTGCTGAGCAAGGAAGGAAAGGAGCAGGAGGAAATGGGCTGAGTGCAGAATGTGGGAACGGCTGCAGCCAGCCTTGCTGCTGAGCAAAATGACTATGGAGTTGTACCCCAGTGGTCTACACTGACAGAATAAGGGCTTTAGCCACTTGCTTCTCTGTGTTTCCACTCTGTAGGTCAGAGCTCTGGAGAAAAAGGGTTGCAGCACCCATCTCTCAGTGCCTTTACCTTTTATTTCTAGCCTTGCTTTTCTTTCTTGTCTCCAAACTTGATTTACTGTCCTTGAAGCTAGGAGAAGATCAAGCAGGACAAGCCAGCAGGAATAGGACATTGTCTAGCTGGGAGTTACAGCTGAGGCAAAGACAAAACTTAAAACCCTGGAGATATGGTATTGTCTGTATGTTTTAACAGCACATTTACATCCAGCTCCTAGTCATCACCATCTGCCTTTCCTAAGAAAGAGAGGCAAACAAGCAGGAAGAAGGCGAGGAAGGTTTTGTGTTTTGAGGTTGCCTTATGAGTTCAGGGCTGATTTTCAGATAGGAACACATCTCTACTCTTGTTCTCTCAGCAGGTCATCCAAACATTGCCAAGCACCAGATGTTTGAAGTGGCAAATTAAATGGAGATTTAAATTTGTTTGGTGCTGATCTGCTTCCGATAGGGCTTTTATTGGTTTTCTTTTTCTTCACTTTTAAGACTTTTCTTCTCCTATGCAAAAGCCCAAGTTCAGCTGAAAAACTGCTTGTAAAAGTGGGAGTCAATGTCTGTAAGGGGGAGGGAAACAGTGAGGAAAGACCTTCTCTGCCTTTGTGTCCTTGATTTCCAAAGGTTCTTGCACTCCGAGGGTTGAGGACTGAGTTCAGCTTTTCCTGTTTGCTAAGGCATCCTCTCCTGCAAGGAAGAGGCAGTGAGCCTCTGGTCTCTGAGCATGGCTTCTTTCTCATGGCTTCCACAGTCTCAAGCCCATTGAGTTTTCCTATTTCTTTGCAAACTTCCTGATATGTTAGTATTCCCTGTGTTGATTCTGCAGGACTCTTATGTTTCCCAGTCCCACTTATCCCCCCCCCCAAGACCTATATAAAAGAAGAATTATTTCTCCAATTGAAAACTCTAAAAGAATCTCAGCAACTATTTCTCATTATATCAAAAGATATGCTAAAAGGGTTAAATAAAACACATATGATACCTCACGAAACAATATGAAATCTAGTTATGTGCAGTGGTGGAATGAGTAGGATTTTATTTCCCCTATCTTTTAGCTACCTTTCAGTTTCTGGAGAGTCCATCTGTGTCCAGAGATGTTGTTGATGCAGCTTCTTACATAGGAAATACTCACAGACCACAAATTGAATAAGCATATTCTACACTCACCAACTTTCTTAGTCTAAAATAAGCATTTATTCTTCAAGTCTGGAGAAAACAAAAAGACTTTGGCAAATAACCTAATGGAATTTATCATTTATTCCAGAAAATCTCCCAGGTTTGGGATGGGGAATGTGGAAAGAAAATCTGTTTTATTATTGAAAAATCAATCTACGCTGTAAGCAAATTAAACATGCCAGAACAGGTGGGTTTTTTTCTCTTCAGAGCTGAGTGACCACAGAGGGATCTGATCTGGAAACACCACAAAACAGCTTAACCTACTGTAATGTAACTGTGCCAGCCAGCTTCTCTGTGGAGGCATTTCTTACCAGTCTTGTCTAGTTTAGGAAAATGAAATGAGCTTAGCAAATGCATTACATAACATGCATTGATTACCGTATTTTTAAGTGTCACATGAGCAAAGAAGATTTTGGTGTTTTAAAAAAAATCTAGAAGTAGGCTGACATCTCCAAAGGGGCTTCAGTTTGGTACTGTGAACTCAGAAGTCTTCACTGGTTTGGTCACTGCCAGCAAACTTTTCCCTGGCAATTTCTAGTCAACAGTGACAGTTGTTTAAAATCTTGCTGGTCACTCTATTACCAAAAACCCCTTTCTCTTAGTGTAGAGAACACTTCAGAGTAGTAGGTAGCATACTTCTGTCATTGCTCAGTCATTTTTAAGTAACCATTGCATTCAGAAGTGCTTACTAGAGAAGGTGAGATAGCCATCAATTATATGCAACTTTAGGAAGTGTGCAGTAATGTGAGCCTTGCTGAGACCGGACCTCATGCACTAAGGGCGTTTTGTTTGTTTTTTCAGACCACAGCTACAATGAGAAAAAATTACATGGGTGTTTTGTGATTTTACCATCAATAATTCCAGCCTTTTATAGGCTGCTTCGTAGTCATTTTAGATTGTGCATAGGGAGTTAAAAGTGGGCGTACCAATCAGACCGATAGTATATTACTCCCACTCTGTAGAGACAATAGTGACTACGCATGGTTGCAGGTAATGGAGAATCATGGTCTCTGTTTTTCCATGTAAGGGATTAGATTCTACCACTCCTACTCGGGCTGAAGCCTTAGTTTTACAGTATGGGAACTTCAGCAGAAACACCGGTGTAAGGGGTTCATGTTTGCCACCCCCGCCTGCAACCACATCTTTCCAGGTATCATCACTCTTCCCTTACATTAGCAAGCTCAGCTGGGCTTGAAAATAACCCCCCATTTCTGAAGGTTGTTTTTCTCTCTGGTGTCTCACAGAGGAAGCAGCGAGAGCGGGCATGCTGAGGCAGGCAGGAGCGCCTTCCGACAGTGCTGACCTGGGTGCCTGGGTAACCTGCCATGACAGCTGGAAGCATTTCACCCCTACCTGAACAGTTGGGGCAAATCAGAGTCCTCAGGGTCTGCTTGCCTTCTCCCACTGTGGCAGTGAAATACTGTTCAAGAATGGGCTCCTTTTCCCTTTAACATTTCTATCTGGCTGGTGGATCTTCTGGCACCCTTGCTCCCTTTTCTTCTGATAACCTTGCCAGTGTGTCAAGAATGTACCTTCACAAAGGTCATGCTGTTTCTCAATAGCTGTCATGGGCCTAGGTAACACCAAAACTCAATACAGGGACAACTGCAGCAAGAAATTAAAAATTTAATATGTAGAAAACTAAACTTAGATGATTCAACAGTTTCTGAAGTCCTCATTCAGAGCCTATGGGTCCAATATATACTTCTTTCCCCAGGGAAGTTGTGGATGCTCCGTCCCTGGCAGTGTTTAAGGCCAGGTTGGACAGAGCCTTGGGTGACATGGTTTAGTGTGTGGTGTCCCTGCCCATGGCAAGCGGATTGGAACTAGGTGATCTTAAGGTCCTTTCCAACCCTATCATTCTGTCATTCTATGAATATGAGAATTTGCAAGTAAAGAGTTAATCCTCTGAGTGCTTCCCTGGGTGAGGCCACTTGCTGATGCCAGCAATAGAGGTCATGTACAAGAACTTCATGCACAGGGAGATTTAGACACTGGCAGAGCAATGGCTTTTGCAACTAAAGAGTTGTTAGGATGGTGTTAGTATTTTCTATAAATTATTCTTTTATTCTTCCTGAAAAGTCCAAAACAATGATCCAAATTTTCACTCAGACACAGTCAAAATACCTCCCCATAAGCCAGGACTTCCAGTATACAAAGCACTTCTCAGACATTCATTATCCTCAAAACAGCCTGTGAGGTAGGAAATTGTAAGTGTTATTATCCCCACTTCACAGGTGGGGACTCCAAGGCAGGGAGATTATGTGATTTGCCACAGGCTACATAGCAAATCCATGCCAGACCCAGGATTAAAATTCAGCAGCACCTGACATCTGGGCACAAACTCAAGCTCTAGTCTCTGCTGCCTCTAGAATACATGTTTACTTGCGCATTTTCTTATATTAAGCAGGTCTCCTGATGGGCATTCACAATCAACCTCTGTATGTCCCTGTGTAGTACAAGGGTTTACGCACATACCAAGAATGTACAAATCTAAGCAAAGCACAGGCTAAAACATGACAATTTGAAGAAATCTCCTCAGAAGTCTAAAGGAAGATCTGCACAGCAAACTTCTGAAAGTTGTATATTACTAGTCAACTTCAAACAAAGCAATAAAGTCTGGAGCATAGTGTTTTGTGTTATGCCAACAGACATAAAGGATATTATTTAAATCAGTGTTTTCCTGTCCATTTGCTTTCTGAAGGAAATGCATAGGCTGGTCTATGTTCAAGAGCAGGCAAAACTTCTGATTTCCTTGTGCTGGGAAACACAGATTAGCTCCCTGAATTTAAAAGAAACACCGTACATTTTAATGCAAGAAGCAAACCTTTCTGATAAGGTCATTTTGCTTTGAAAGAGGTAGATAAAATACACCATTCATAGCTTTAGTAGCATGCCGGATATTTTTGTCTCTTTTCATACTACTGAGTTCTCTTTGTCAGTTCGTTATGCAAAACCCTGATCACAGAAGTTTAATGTTTTTGTTTTTCCACAGTGGAAAGTACTTCTGTGCTGTAGTTGTCCTGTCAGCTCTTGCCAAAACGTGTCGTTGTTCATTTTCCATCTCAAAGACTGTTATGAAGAGATTAATTTCTAACCTCGAGAGAAAGAAAACTTCTTTTTTTCTGTTTTCTTCTCAGTTTTTGTGTGAGTTATTTCTAAAAAGGCAGACTAATATAAAAAGTAGCAATGAATGGGAAGGGTTTAGGTCAGATTTCTTCTTTGGTGCTGGCAGACCCTCTCTTTTTGTCTTTTCATCACACTCTGCACCAAGAATCTGTGAACTGAGTTTGCATAATAACATCTTGTCAGACCTTTTCTCCTCTTCAGTTTCTAACCTGAATCAGTACAGAAGAGCTGCTCATTCATCCGTGTGTTCAGTAACATTGTTCACTTTCCCTTGTTCCTCCAAGCTCTTCTTTCTGACCAAAGCTCTGTCTTCTTCAGTCTTGCCCACACAATTCTCGCTCATCTGCTTCCTTTCGTTGCAGCCTTAGAGATACGCAGCAGGTTTTAGAAGCAGAGAGAGACATGAAGAGAAAGTGGAAAGTTAAAAAAAAAGAAGTAACAACTGTTTTCTGCAGTTTAGAAGCTTTAAAGATCTGTTGAAGTATTCCTACCCAGCAATTTTGTACTGCTAAAGGAAGCATACCTAAAAGCCAGCAACAACTCACTGTCCCCAATAAGCAAATTATCTATGCCATTAACCAATGTATCCTTCCCAGTCTACTCAGCACATGTACTACTTACTCTTTTCTCAATACATTTGTTTTATTTTGCTGCCCAGTTCCATACAACATACTGCAACACAACCATTCCAGTCACTTTGATTTGCTCTTGTCTTCTTTTTTCTTTTCCCTGTTTGCTTTATTTCTTTTGCCTTCCTCCCCTTCCCTCTCTGCTTTCCTTCAACAAGTACATATTTTTCTTCTTGATTTTATCAGTGTGTTTTATGTTCCATCCTTTTACACCCAGTGGCAAACTGCTGCCATTGGAGATCCTTGTGAAGACATATCAGATGTCATTCGTGACTGTAATGAAGTTCTTCTGCAAAGGTGTTCATTCAGCCTATCTCATACTTTGGTTTGGTTTTAAAAGAAGTACTTAAAACTGCTTCTTTAGCTTATGTAACTGAGTTGTGCAGTTCAAGCCTAGCCCATATACAAATTCCTTGTAAACAGATACATTATCCTTTTTGAAGCACAGGGAAGAGCAGACTAATAAATACACCGCAGGTTGGTCCACTTGAGTGCAGAGAAACAAGTGGGTCTTCATATGCTTAAGAGCCAGGTAAAAACTAATTGGGTCCCCAAAGTACATATACCTCAAAAGCTGTATCAGCCCTTGACACCTGGAATGATAACACACAGTAAGAGTCATTTTAGAGATAAGTGATGCTTACAGTTAATTAGACTGCAAGGACCAGAAATTAATATGCAACTCTAATTCCTGCTGGGACTCTTCTCTTTGGTCTTAGTCATACGCACCAGAGGCAAAATAGCAATGATAATACTGGAAATATTGCTTAAAGTTTATTTTCTTTGCTCTCTTCATTTAAAGGTAAGAGTCCCCATTATTTTAAAATCACTCATCTGCACTGGATAAATGTTACAGTTTGTGGGTGTGCCAATTAAAGTTAATTATTACTGATCTGACTTAGCATTAAAATGTCTGGTAGAACTGGCTCTGAACTTGCGAAGGGGACTTTTTCTTCTGTATTCCTATGTGATTAGGAAGCTTGTCATTTTGGGACCTGGTTTTCCCGATCACCCATACAAATAGGCAAGATGCCTGGTGAATGCCAAAATCATTCTGTATAATATAATCCAGCTGTATTGGGCCTAATCTCCATTTCCTTGGAAATATGTGATTGGTGCAACTTATGCCGTTTGGCTTAGTCTGAGTTGCATAAATCCTGGTAGTGCCACTGGCCTCTTTTTACAGCCAAAGGAAAGAAACACAAACTTCTGAGGCTGGTACTGGAGACCGGGTGTGACACATGTTTCAAGAGCTGCTTTTTTCAAGTCATTGGCTGTAAAAGAAACTTAGAGGGATGAGTTCAAGTTTAGACAGCAGAACCTTAGATGCTGAAATTAAGGTAGATAAATCCCATTCATTTTTAGCCAGTGGCTGACCACCACTGCTGAATCTGTGGTGGGTAGATTATCTGCATCAGAACATATCTCTCCCTTTCCAACTTAACTTGTGTGTTTTCAATTACAGCTTTCAAAAGTTCAGTTTTCAGTTCTTTCAAGAGAAAAATTATTTTCATTTGTTTTGGTTTAGTCTGAAACTGCATTTTTTTACTAGGCAATACAACAATAACAAGACAACAAAAATGTTTACTATTGACTGAAACTTTTCATTCAACTCAGAATGGGATGTTTTGTTTTCAGCTTGGCAATTTTCCACTGCTCCTTGGATTTTCTTATCCCTTTAAAAATTAGCATTAAATGCAGACAAACTGAAATTAACTATTGCCTCAAAACAAAAAATGAGAAAACTTATTTCAGAAAACAGTAAGAGGAAATGATTCAAAACTCAGACAAAACTATCCATAAAATCTTGCCAAATCCTCTTTCAGATCTTCTGACATTCTATATTTTGGAAAAATAAATCATTTATAAGAAAAAATGTTGTTCAGCTCTAGTTTTCTTGTAAGTTATTTCAAATCAACAGCCCTAAACAAAACAGCTCTTTCTTTAATGTTCCTCCAACTGCATAAAAATAGACAAAGTCTACACATGTACAGAAAAGAAAATTAATAAATTTAATCATCTAAGTGAGAAAAAAACCCAGAAGACTGAGAATAGAGATGGAAATAGAAGGAAATTTGATCCCTTTTCTGAAATAATTGAAGCGTGTGCTCAGCTCCACTGAGATGTGGAAACATCTAATAAAGCTTATATTCCTAGTGAGGTAGAAATAAATAAATAAATAGAAAAGCACAGGCCAAATGCATGCACACTGCCCTTTCCTGAGACTGGCATTGTCACTGTCTGGCAGGTATATGATGAAATAGACAGGTGGGATTGGTCTTTGGGGTGCTGTTGGTACTAGAGGCAATTGAGAAGAGATTATTATACTGGGGAACATTTAGAACACAAATATCCACTCACTCCTTTCTTCTGTATGCTGCATTGTGCTGTCCCCATTTTTACCAATACAGATCCTATTTTTCCTCTGCTTCTCACCTCCACTGTTATTTCTTTCTTCTTTTTGTCTGTTGGGAGGCAGCGGGAGGGGGGCCCTCAAGTACCTTTTCCTCTTCATTTCATTCTTAAATGAAAAGAAGATAAGGACTCTTGGTTCCTTTCAAGTATTACTCATACCTTTCTAAAGGTGCTAAGATTCAGAGTCATCTTCAGAATAAACTCCATTAATTGCACAAAGTTCCTAGGGAAGTCGTGGAATTTTGCCTCTTATCAACATGTGTGAAATTAAACATATAAAGCAGATGAAAAAGAAATCCAAGTCAGTAAGCAAAGTTATAATGTCAGTAAGCAGATTTATAATGTCAGTAAGTAGAGTTATAATAGCATCTCTTTAAACAGTCTGGGTGCTATTATGACGTTTATTTCCTTTAAAAATTCTTCCTGCTCTATTTCATTACCACTGACTACTGTGCTTTTTACACATAAAGAAAACAAAATAATATATTTCTTAGAATTGTTCATGCTTCCAGAGAGAGAATAAAGAAGTATAGGCCTGGGGGAAGCTCTATGTCCCAAACCTGAGAGGAAAATAGAAAACTTGCATCCCTTACATTGTCAAAACTTGCCCTATAGGTCTCACTTAGCTGGTGGAATAAAGGTAGGAAAAAGTGTTCCCTGGAATGAAGTTTGGAGTGGGTGAATTACTCTCACTGAGGCTCAGACACATGGTCTGCAGGATCAGACACTACAGAAGGATCCAGGTGTTCCTTGTCTTTCACTTACTCAACATATTTTACAACCATTTGAGTTCATGTTATACTATGCATACATATGTCATCATAGCGAGGGCATAATAAAGAGCTAAAGCAATACCCATTGATCATACTCTGTAATTCTGTGCCAAGAGATACTGTCACATGCTCTCTATATCGTAACCAGAGCTGCTCCTCTTTCCCTTGTGCTTGGCACGGCTTACTGACCATGAGATCATGGCAGATGGGAGTCTGGACATGATAATGCACTCGTTAGGAACTGAAGCTGCTGCTGGTAGTGTCATTAAATTTTTTTGAGAGAATCCTCAAAGCCAACCTTGGAAACTCCCTCATCTCATCTTACTCTGATTACTAGCAGCATTATAAACATGGCATTCCCAAGACAGTATGGAGGCTGTGCTAGAAGTGAACCCAGAGCAGAGCTATCTAATTGCAGCAAGAAGAGAGTATACCCTGATTACGCAGCTGCCCTACCAACTTCTGAATGTCAGGAAGACGGTTGAAACCCTGGACTGATACAGCCTTGCTGAGGTAGTTGCCTGCCAGTTGTTGAAAGCTGATAGCCAGCTTCAGTTAGGTCATCAGGGAAATTAGTTACAGTGATGCATTTTGAGGATGTGAGGGGTATCTACATCTCTTTTTCCCCTCAGACGAAAGCGTAACCCACTCAGAAAAACAATTACTGAATTACTGTCAAAACACTGTAGGAGGGAATATTTCATCAGCAGGGAGCATTAATACAGCCGTATACAATAGGTTGCATTCTGACTTTTCTTCCACTTATTGTCAAGTACAAAGGGATGGTCGGGAACTCTGTGGCATAAGAACCAACCAAAGGGTACGCTAACAAAAGAAGGAAATGGTGCAGATGCAAGTCACTCATTCACTCTTCCGGCACCAGTATCTCTTCACTACCACCCAGATATAACGACATACAGCTTTCTTCCTTGAAGCCATTTTGCCCCTTGGCTAGGTTGCAGTGTATAGATATCTTCAGCATACACTGAAGGATGGCAGCTCAGTATCATCACTAAAAAGAGATGTTTTATCGTATGTTCTGTCTGCAATTCATGGTGCTGTCCTGCTCCAGCCTCCTGCCTTTTCATTTCTGTCCTGAAAACTGTCCAGCATAGCAAAGCAAAACTGGAGTGCTTCTCTGTCCATCCAGCCCTCAGGCAGGCTTACAAGGATACAAGGGTTTGGGACATGACAGAGGGCCAGGAGATGGACTAGGTGGGGTGAAAGTGACAATCTGGCCCAGAAACTGGGATCTGGTACAGACATGATGCACCCATTATTACCTGTAGAAAAGATGACTTTAAATAATATTGCTCTAATTCAGTCTACTGTCAATGGAGTTGTATCTCTGAAAACACTGGAAGGATATTATGCTTGCTCTTAGCAAGAAATGGGTCATACATTGGCAAATGACAGAAGGGGAGTTGTTAGCTAAAAGATGAGCAGCTGAAGAAGCTGGTGGAAGAATTATTAATAATGCTACACTAGAGAATATAAAATATGTGGTATCAAACAGTTTTCTCAGGATCAAAGGTTCAAACCATTTCCTCAAAGGACCTTTTAATGGGTAATGGTCAGGAGTGAGTGCTTCCGTGCTAGCCAGGATGCATGATAAGTTACGGCTTCAAGGAAACTCTTTGTAATTTCATGGAAAGATAAAGTAAAAGGACCTTGCTTTCTTAAAATAACAGGAAAATATCCCTTATGATACACTGCCAGATCTATCCATCTAAGGAAAGAATGAGTTGGAATTAAGTCACACTACTGAAGAATTTGTAAAAGCCAGATCTGAGTGAGTTCATCCTTATACATTATTAAGGCACGTTGTCTGAAACTATAATATAAACTATAAGGCTGTATGCACATATCTACACATGCACACTGCTTTTAAAATGCTCCTTCTGTAAAGTATAGCTATAGTGTATGCCTAGAGACATGCTGACTCTAGTGATGACTCAACTAGCCCATGTCGATTGATAAGAGATTTCTTTAAGGCACATCAGGGAAGTTTCCAAATCTGTTTTCTCAAGGAGAGCTAAGACATAAAGAAAGATTTTGCAAAGAATGAGATTTCCAGTATACTAATAATGTGGCTGCATTGCACAATTAAAAGACATGTTTAGGAGTAGCAGACTTGAACACCAAGGGACTATAGGCTAAAGCTCTTTACCTGCAACTCTTGATAGACCTTTCCTTTGAGAATCAGCCACCAGTGACTGCAGAGCAGATACAGTGAACCCACTATCTGATAGTCACGGTACATGAGATATCTCTACATGGTATTTGCTCTGCAGAGGGCATGGTTTCATTGCAGGCCATAGGCATAGGGTATGCACCTTTTGAACAGGGACACAAAGGTTTGTGCTTTTAGCTGTGGAAATCTTTGGTTTGGTTTGAAGTTCCATCTGAGATACTATACCAGCAGAGTAGCTAGGGGAAGGTAGTTATTGAAGATTCAGCAGGAAGGCTTCATCTTCCTCAGTAAGAATGCAGGACTTTCAGCAACCACAAACACATTTGAAGGTTCATGCTACACTCCTCAATAGGTCTCTTTCCCAGCCTGGTTCAGACAGAAACTGTCCCTGTGCACCTCTATCACAGCATGAATTCTGCCAGCAAAGTTTTGGAAGCAGAGTGAGCGTGCACTTTGGGCTCTGGAGACTCTCCCATTCCTGATGAAAATAGAGCACCTAAACTCTGAGCTGCCATAAAGACCAAGAGCCAATGAGCCTTTCTATTTCCTTTCAAGAAAGCATGTGCTAAGCATGTGGTGTGTGCTCAAGTGCCCTCCTCTCTTGCAGCCAAGCATGAGACCGAGTTGTCTCCATACGCAGAAAAGGCAAGTACTGCTGCTTGTCAAAGTAGACTAAGATCTAGAGGTCGAACATCTGCCACTTTTCCTGAAGGTTTCAGACCTTTTCCCTATTAGTGACGCCCCATGTAATGGCAGCTTGCCAAGCAAATTACAGAAATTTCAGGCTTAATAAATACCACAACAGCTACAAGTTTGAGACTTTGATTCTGTTTTAGTTTTGCATGCTACAACATGAAATTAATCTACTAGTGCATCTTCAAGTGCTTTCCAAATAACTCTACTGTTTGTTGCACACTTCCCTCTGTTTACCAAAAAAAAAAAAAGCACCCTTATTTCTCTAGGTGCCCTTCTTTCTATAGCCCTAAGTTACTGTCTTATAGTGGGTTTTGGAACTGTGAGAAACAATTTGCATTGACTTCACAGCTTTAATTTATAAGGAACATAATGAGTCATTGTCACAGGCTGTTTGCCTTTGTTCTCTTGTACTTCCTTCTTTCTAAATGGAATTTTCTTAGAAAAAAATATTCATTTTGATTAGATAGCTTCAGGACTCCTAAAAAAAAAAAAAAAAAAAGGGAGCATTTCTGGAAAGTAATGTGAGTCAAAGACAAAGTTTGAAAGTTTAACCAAAAAACAAACACGAGACAAGGTGTTGTATTTAGTGCTAAAATTTTGAAGATTTGTATTAAAGGTATTACCCACACTTTACAAACACAACTACCCATATACTTATACACTTACACCTATTGCCTAACAATAGCTTGGCTATTGCAGCAGTGAAAGTAGCAGAAAACTCTAGCTTACAGAAATGTTTGCACTTTGCAACACTTAGGGTTTGGTCAGACAATTGGATTTAAGGGCAGGTTTAATAAGCAATTTTATCTCCCTGAAATAAGACTCTCTTTCACTTGAAGATTTCTAATCTCATTTCCAAACATAAACATTACTGAGTACAGAGGAATAGTATGTTCTGTCTGGTTTTGAACCTCTTCGAAAAACAATAAGTTAAGATAAATATGTGGACAACTAGGGCCATCATGTTTGTAACCCAGTAATTATTTAGATTGCTTAAAGCCCATAAAGTGACATGTGAAAACACACCCAGCACAAATATCTTTTTCTCCTTTCTAATTTCAACCAGGGACAAATGATTTTATTTCCCTCTTTCCCCTAGGCTTTCATAAATCCCTGCTTTTGCCCTTGTTGCAGATGTGCGGTGACTGATGGAGCAGCACTGCTGGCTCCCCAGCAGCTCTCACCTTTCACCAGTCCAACCAAAGTAGCAAAAGACCCTGGTCTAGATAGTGGAACTTCTCACATGTAGCCTTAATAGACAAATGTTTCATAAAATCCTTCTCAATAAGGGATAACCACTGGCTGATTCTGTCAATCCCCTTTCTGCCAACAATTTCCCCATATACTCTGGTCAAACTCTTTTTATGTTTCCATATTGAATACAGTATTTCTGTTTCATGTGTTTACAGAAAACCATGAGCTTCACACTATGTAGACAGAGGTGAAGGTCTTGTGTGAGGCTGAAACAGCAGTGCTGAGCTGGTCTTTCAACAGATTTCAATATGAGTAGAAATAAATTCTTGCAACTCAGTTCAGAAAAGCACGTAAGTGCTGTTCGGCTTAAGTAGCCCCCTAGAATTACTACATGCATTTTGAAGATCTCCCCTGAACAGGGTCTTACGGTCTAATTTGTGTCATGCGTGAGAGAAGCTGCATTCCTCTCTGATTCTAATGTGAATGGTCATACATAAATACGTATATTTATATAAATACACTCACACATACAACAATCATGGGGTTATGATTATCTGATGCTGACTATCTGACTAAGATGACACTGGAGTGAATCACTACCACACCAAATTTGCTCAAGGTCGGACTTGTTTTCTGTTTTCTTTTTTCTTCATAATGTGGCCTTTGTTCAAGGTGATCCATTTAAAATATGAAAAAACCTCAAGAAGTGTCTTTGAAAATGGTTGTGGTTTATTTGCATAAGTAAATCTTTTGGAGGAAAATAACACACACATTATATTTATCTGGTGGCATCTTTTTACCCTTTTTCTTTACTTTTTTTCCAGCCACATTTAGGATTCAACTTTCTCATGTGAAAACACTGAGGTCTTTTTTCTTCTCTCATGTCTAGCATGAGACTCAGAAAGTCCTTGTCAGAGTAAACATTACTGAGCAACAACTAAAACCATCGGTGTTATCAGTGTTGTTCCCAGGCTGAAAGTCAAAAACACAGCACTGCACCAGCTACTAAGAATGAGAAAAATGACTGCTACTGCTGAACCCAGGACAGAAACCACTGAGGTCTTTTTTCTTCTGTAGACATAACACAAATGACCTGTCAGACACCCACTATATGACTCATGTGCCATAATGTGGAGAGATCTCAAATACACAGTCTGGAAAAAGTGGCAGGAGAAGTCTTCAGTCCAGATTTCTTCCTGTAAGCCAGAGCAGCTCTGAAAATCAGAGGAGCTATGTACACGTAAAACAGCATCAAGTACTATGTTTGGCAGCTGCAAGGTTATGATACGCAAGCCCTGGAAATTAAGTGGAGTGGCTTTTGAATTAGGAAAAAGAAAGAGCGAATGTAAATACTCTCCTCCAATCAGAGCAACACCCCGTGAAAAAAAAAGATGTGTAGTGTGGCTGGCTCTGAAGTAAAACCAGCACATCCCCATCACAGTAGCATGAGATCAGAATCAAGTCCAGAAAACTCAGGAAAAAATGACTTTCAAAAAGCACATCAGAGAGCTGATGGCATTTGCTGTTACATTTCCAATCGTGTCCTTGAAAGCATACCCATCATCAGTCGCATAGAGGCTGTGAATGCCTTATGGTTAAGCTAGCCCTGCACTGACAGCTGAACCCAATGAGGACATTCAGCAAAGCACCAAAGGAGTTTCCTGCTGTCTCAGAATACCCACCTCTCTCGCGTTTGGAAAGCTGTGGCAAGTTTTGGTTTTTTTTTATCCCAGGCAAGCCATGGCAGTTGTCTGCCAGTTTGCTTTTTCATAAGTTGAGATGACAAATGTGATGACATATGGAGCTGAAGCATGGGTGAAGCTGGTCCAGGAGGTGCAATGGAGACAGAGGATGTGCAACAAGCAGCAAGAGGCAGAGGCTGCCTTGCTCTATGGACTGGAGCCAGAATAGGCAGTCTTCAGGCTGTTTTCATCTGTGCCACTGGCCCATTGCTTGACCCACAACAAAGTCCATCACCCCTCTGCTTTCCTGTCTCTCTTCTCATGTTGCCATCTCATCCAGCTGTATTGCGAGACATCTGAGCCACTCAGGAACTGTATCAAGTCCTCGAGAGCCCTGCCCTGGCTGGTGTGTGCTGGTTTCCTGGTGAGTGGGTATGTGTTGTGATATTGAGGTACCTGCAATGTTAGTTGTGTACTCTGCGTGTCTGTACTTCCACCATGAATCCGCCTCCTCCTGCTGCAGAGGTCAGCTGGTGTTGCTGGCAGGACTGCATGTCCTAGCCAGGGCAGACAAACTACATTCTCCCTTCTCTCCCCAGGGCAGGGATGGCACCGGGCAGATTGCCCAATTACGAGGTTCTGTAGAATCCAGGAATGGGGCTGTGCTGAGCTAGTGGGCCCCATAACACCAGGGAGAGCGGGAATGAAGTGAGGGTGCCAGGACTGGTTCCTCTCTAAGATTGAATCCCTGTTAGCAAGTCCTGGACCAAGCAAAGATTTTCAAAAAGCTTCAATACAGGAGGACAGTGAAAAGGAAAAGAAAGATCAGTACTTCCACC
This sequence comes from Lathamus discolor, assembly GCF_037157495.1. Taxonomy (NCBI): domain Eukaryota; kingdom Metazoa; phylum Chordata; class Aves; order Psittaciformes; family Psittacidae; genus Lathamus; species Lathamus discolor. The sequence goes on along the minus strand of NC_088888.1, from coordinate 65,973,796 downwards.
ACCACCCACTAGTGCCATTCCTGCCTGAGCTTTCACGATATGACAGAATTTGGTGATATTGGAATTCCTTCTGGTATTAGCAACTGGAGACATGAAAATATAAACCGTGCCTGAACCAGACACAACCAGGCAAGTGTAAGGGGCAGAACACTTTGGCTTTTTGTATAGTAAGTACAGCTCATGAAGAATTTCTTTATGCAACATATTCTTCTGAATAGACTTGTTTCCTGTAAGGGTTTTCTTAGACCCAGGATAGAACTTCTTTTAGTATTGGAAAGAAAATGAAGCTAGCAAACAGCCTGGGTTCTGTGAATTTTGCTGCAATCTGGAAAGCACAGCTTAACGTGTCTACATGTCCCATGAAGGACAGGAAATTTGAAAATCACAGCCTCCTTCATCTCCTGGGAATACCATGACTTCCAGTCTCATGGCTATTCTGTGCTCTCGGTCTCCTCCCTCTCTTGAGTTTCAAAATTTCAATAGTGTAATCCCAAGAGCAGGAAATTCTAGGAAAATGCAAGAACAATTGAATTTTTTCAGCAAACAAAATTATATCCGTCCTTATTAATATTCCTTCGTTTTCAGAACAGGTACAGGTTTGTGTGGTTGCAATCTTATTTCTTAGCCTAACAATAAAAACAAACCTAATGCAACTGTAATAGTGCCAGTACAAATATTCTGCGTTTACTTTGATATCAGTACGGAAGTTTTCAAGTCAAAATAGAGTTAGACAACCAAATTAATGAAAATTAAGCCCTTTGTCTTCTCAGCCATTTCTAATTGTTTATTCTGGCCCCTGCTCATCAAATATTTTCTTACCCTTTTAACCAGGCTTCATTTAAGCGGGCTGGTCCCATGCAGGTCTGTGATCCTGCAAGGTGCTGAGCATTTTTCCTTTGATCCAAGAGAGATCTGAAGCATTAACTTACCTTCAGGTCTTTGGGACTGTCTCTGCATGGGAGTACATAATTTGGCTCCTTGTGGGATTAGGGCCAGCAGGTCAGCCCTTTGTGAGGCACAGGGCATTGTCATACCTTGGTTCTCAGCATTGAGGGCTTGGACAACATCCTGTGCTCCAAAGCACAAAACAGTTGTAATCCATACTGTCCACCCAAATGTGAAGACAAAGGTTGTGTTCAGTTCTACCTGATAGGAAACACTTCTGCTTGGCTGAGTTTTCATAAGATGGATAACCTAATGGAATGCATTTTTATGCCTGGGGATTTAACTTGGAAATATACATGATCTTCAATGGGCTGTCTTAAAAACAGAACTCATTTTAACTGCACAACTTTTTTTTAACTGAAACTGTGCCTACAACAAAAAAGGATAATCATTGCTGACAGATTTCTTCAGACTGCTTTTGTTCCCAAATTTTTATTTAATTTGTTGAAGCTGCTAAAAATGTATTTCTGCTTAAGAGTCCTGAGACAAACCAAAATATACATGGGTATGGAGAGTGTTTAACTCAGGCTGATATTGATTTTGAATGATATATGCTATATGCTACTATAAGGCTGTAAAACCTCATGCAAATGAGTCATTTTACACAGCTGAGTCATCCTTGATGAACATTTTTATCAGCTGTGTGCAATCCAGCAGACCTATGAAATGTCTAATGCTTATCCACATCTGTAAATCTTTGCAACTGTAGGGCTTTGTTTTCTCCAGACAACCCCAAAACTGTAAAAGATGTCAAAGAATAATAATATTAGCAGAGAGAGAAGATAAGTCAAGGGAGAAAAAAAGATAAGTATATACGCAGGTAAGACCAAAAAGAGATGGAAAGGCAAATGCAGAGTTGACATAAATAGATTAGGCTGTATTTCAGTAACTCTGCCAGTCCTGGAGCATGTCAGCCAAGTCCTGAACTCTGATCTTACTCAGGAGACTGTTCCCTAATAAAACTGTAACAGCATTAGAGTTAGAAATCTCAAATACTGCAAAAGTAGCAGAATTTCAGGGCAGTAAAAAGAGAGGGAATTCCAGACAGTAGGACTAGTAGCCTAAGGGTAAAAAAGGGTTTTGACAGATCCGGTCTTAACACTGTAGGCTTTTTACATACACATTTCCAAGGCTTCACTTACTTCATGGTTAACCTGGCACAAATGAGATCAGAAGAATACATGCCTCTGATTTCCCTTGTAAACTTACCATAGATTACAATAACAATAATCCCCCCATCCCAAATCTTAATGTAATTTCCATTCTTGGGGGAATCATAAAAGTGTAAAAGGCATCAGGCCTTTTAACTTTGTTAAAATGGCAAAATAACAGCTCAGTAAATTCATTTTGTCTCACTGGGAAAAGGAGTGAAAAGGACTTTTGCCAAAGTTAGCTAGGACATGAGGTCAGCTGAGAAAAAGTATTACGTGATTCTTACTCATAACCAGCCCTGTTTGAAACTCAAAATGCACAGTAAAAAGCAGCTTCAGAACTGTCTAAGGCATTTAGAAAGTGAAATACTACATGTTCAACTCCAATGACTATTAAACAGTTCCAGAAAAATAAACATTCAGCTGCATATTTGCAGATGCAGCTCTGACTTTAGCAAGGAGCACTTTATGGTCCATGGGAAATACCCATCATAGCTGTCTCATCGGTATTTCTTCCATCAACCTTCAGCAAAGCCATGCACCAGCACAGCTTTCTGTAAGTCGGTAACACCGGTTATCACCTCCACATGACTAGGGAAATGTTACACAAGAGATTGTATTAAAATACTTTGTGAGCAACCAAACCATAAGCTCTTTGAAGAACTTGTTGAAAGCTTTACTCTCTACCAGGTTAGGTGTTAGGATCTTGAAGAGTGATGGAACATGGTATCTTATTATAATTATTTGGGGAATAGGTTTCCTTCCAACTGCCTCAAAGAATCTGACAATTTTTCCCATACTGGTTCACTAGCTCCTGATTAATTTAAAGATAAAAGTCTGGCCATTCATAAAGGTCGATGGATTGCAATTATATTGGAGATCTATAGGCTCCATTAAAGTGGTTGTTTAACATGAGGAATAAGAGACTGTCTGAAACAAGAACTGGAGATGGCCAATAACCTTCTTTTTAAAAAATGACACTGGAGTTAAGTTACCAATTAAAGTGACTGTTGGCTCAGTCAATATTTAAAACTGAATGATGCTAAAATATTTTAATAAGCAGTGTTAAGAGTAAGCATGTTTAATATAGCATCACCAAGAATTAGCTGCAAATGAGCTCCCCCATTGTTCTAGATGCCATACAAAGAGAAAGTGGAAGAATAGTCACTGTACTGAACAGCTTGAATCTAGACAGCTAAAACAGATACAAAGGGAGTGCAACAGAATCATGTAAAAATAATAATGGGTTTTGAGCAAGATGGGGAAACACAGACTGTACTGCCACCATTCCCAAGGGTGTCCTCTGTCATGTTCCTGTGTCATGCACAGTTTCCAGGAAACCTCAGGGTCAAAAAGGATGATGGTGTTCATGGAAAGGTTGCAAGGCATTTGTTTCTTATGAGACAAAGCATTGTGACAAACTGCAGTGATTGTTTACAACAGCTAAATGTACTTGTTGAATTAGCTCAACAACAGCTTGGACTGTCAAGTCAGATCTTGGGAGACAAAAGAGTGGAAACCATTTTGTTCCCTTGATGTCACAGAAGGAGTGAAGGAGAAGTCTGGTGAACAATTGGTAAGTAAGCCATCCTGTGAATGGACGTTGGATACAGATCCATTCCACTGCCTGAAGTCTCCAAGATTTCCTCCCTCATCTCCTCATGACCTGATGCTGAGTCTGGAGGAAATCACTGTATCACCATGCTGTTCCTCATGTCTCCATCACTGTAGGGTCTCCCCTGGGTGGCTTCAGGCTTGCCATGCTGCTGGGGCAAAGAGGATGGAGTGCTGGGAGGTGTGTTTATTCACTTCCTTGAAGTACCTGCTGTCCTCGCTGCAGAGGCTCAGCATTTCAGTGGCTTTGATGTGGTCACACAGGCAGCTTGGGAGAAACATTTTAGACTATTCTGACTGACTTTAAGAGGAAAAAAAGCAACAAAAATGCCGATACTGCATGTGAAAGTAGCACCAGCTTCAGGTCTGTTTCCCCTATCACTGGCATCAGCAGCAGTTCTCCAGGACTCACAACGCCAGGATCTGCAGGATCAAGCACTTCAGAAGCTTCTGCTAACAGTTTTGCTAGCAAATCTGACTAGCAGCTCCCTTACCATCCCAGTCCTCTATCACACAGCAAGGACTGGAACCGCACAACTGTGAAAAATGTGCCAAATGAAACTGTTAGAAAGGATTTGCTTTTCAAGGGTAAGAACCAAGCCCTTCAATGGCACAAGATCAGCTCATTTCACCCTGAGTCCACAAGCTACAGTACAATAAACCTGAGTGCTGGCTGATCTGGGGTATGTATCTCTCCTGTAAGCACTGATATCCTACATGCTGTATGTGCTCTCCATGCACCTCTTACTTCCAGATCTCCTTCTTGGCAGAGCCTGAGTGTGAGTATTCCCATGACTTGAGCTGTCCACATGGGCGAGTCGCTGGGGGAGCTTCATTCTCTCCTGGCCCCCCTGGACTGGGCTCAAGCAACTCTAGGTTTCAATGAGGGCTGCAGCTGCAGCTGCAAAGTACAGATCTGGATCCAAATTTCCCAAAGCGGTACTCAGATGATTTAGTTCCTTGTTGAAAGGAGCCAGTACTGAATTTTAAAACTGAAATCAGAGCCAAACTTCCTCAAAGTCTGGGAATGTTCTGATCTAGTGGGTTTGGTTCGAGCCCGTCTCTAATATGAACCACACAGACATAGGGCCCAAATCTGCTTTCATTTCCATTCACTTGACATCAGAGCAGGTTATAAAACTTTCTTGCAATATAGTTTGTCGGAAAAAGCCAATAGAATCACCTAGTTATTCTGATATTCTATAAATCGCAAGGAAAATTTCTCTGTGAATATACTTTAAAAGTATAAAAAAAGGTCTCTTCCCAAAAAGACGGTTATAAAAGTTTTCATTTTTGTTGTTTCTAAACAGATTTCTGCTTTACCTTTGATGCATTGTTTTTTCATTACATAGTGGCAGCTCTCTGACATTGTGCAATTCTATATATTATTACGAAGGACATATCATCATAGCATGATCATAACTGATTTATTCCATTCCTTTTATTTTATGTGTGGCACTACTGCTTAATGTGAACTGATACATCTCATCCTTTCTTCCATCTCAGCTTGTGGGGAAAACTAACACTTGATGTACTGACATACTATGAAATTTTACATTATTCTAAAAATGATACATGGATGAATTACTGTTCAAAACAGAATATTAAACCTAAATATGATGTATGAAAATTCTGTCATTAAAGAATGTCTTAAAATGAGTTCTTCTTGAAATCCTGCTTCAAGGGAACTTCTGGGAATGCTTGATTGAATTTGGAAGAAAAATGGACAGTGACCACTGAGACGGAAGAGCCAGATCTGACCAGTTCGCTGTATCTGCACAGAGTGTAGAGGGTTAGGTTCCAATTCATCCTGGAGATGAGAACTACGTCCATGGAAGTGAAACGGGCCTTTGCACAGAAAACTGCAAAAGCACAAACAGAAATAAAATCCCTCTCCAAAATGCCCCTGAATGAGAGACCAAATACTGCTTTGATGCAGAACAGTGATCCTGCAGATGGGCAAGCTGGTGGAGATCCATCCTGGCATAGACATAGCCAGCAGGGCAGCCAATGTGGCATGACAAAGAACAGGGGAAGCCATGCTCCAGGATGGTGGCTAGCTCTCACAGCAGTCCCAGTAATTAGAAGCCTGCTTTACTTTTGACAAATCCAACCACATTTCCCAGTTTCATTGCTCAGCCTGCAAGGTCAGAGCAGCCCCACACTCAACATGATGTGCAGTGGACCCTTCAGCTCTGAGCAGATGTGCCTGGTGCTCCATGCAGCCCACTTACCTGGCTGCCTTTTGGTACCAGGACTTGCAGAAGAGATGGTGCTTCGACTACAGGGTTGCTAATCATGCTGTCATGTCTCCCAGGATAAAGTCACTCACTTTGGAAGTATGCACTCTTTGCAAATTCAACACCTCCTTTGTTTTTAACGACTGTGTGGTATTAGGACATGATACATGAAAAATAATAGCCACAAATAAGTCCAAAAATGCATGAGCCTGGGACCTGCTGTCTTGGTAACTAACTCACTGCATAATGCAAGCCACAAATTTTCCCAAAAGATAAACACTTTTGGCACATCAGCACTCATAGAGATCACGACCCCAAACTGGGGGAAATTACATGTGCAGTAGTAATTTTAAATGTTCCTGTTTGGGGTCATTGGTATTAAATAGCTTTTGTTTGTGTGGCTTAGGTTTCTGTTTGCTCTGTGTTGTTCATTTTTTAGGCCATTCTAGGCATGAACATCCTGATTTGGGAACTTAGATAATGCTTTCATCTACTTTCTTTTGGACTTGACATAACTTCTTTGCTCAGAGCTTTGCTACTACCATCAAATAACAGGCGTATTCTCAGGAAATCACATTTCAGTCACCAACTATTAATTTATTGTGGTTATGGCTTTTATTTCTGTTCATGTTAGATTAAAACCATTGCTATGATTATCTTAAATACTTATCAGATACAAGATTCCTCACTGTGAGGAACCATGCATCTTTCAACCCAGGAACAGTAATTTTCAACACTAATGCAGGAAAAAGATACAATGCGTGTTTATGTTCAAATAAAGACGTAAATGGCATCAATTTGTGCTTAATTTACATTAAAATTGTGATGTAAGAAACAAGCCTTTTCACTTGGTCTGCCTAAGCAAGTCAAGTGCTCCGAAACCTCTGCGTTTTGCTCAGGATTTCGTAAGTAGAGCAGCATGCCCCTGTATTTTACAGCACCCACTGACCAAGTATGGTGACAGTGCTCCTCACACAACTGAGAATTACTTCATGCAGTAAATCAAAGACTTCTGGAGTGCACCAAACTTAGAGCACATGCACAGATCATCTGGACAGGGCATGTTTATAAATGCCTCAAAATCTGCATTAGCAAAGTTTCTGGGCTGAAAAAAGTAGGATATGTCCAGGAAAACCCAGATGTGTGATAGCCTTAACTGAACGTAATCACAGGAGGAATTGCGAAGGGTCAGATTGGGCCACAGGTGACCATAATTCTTAGAAAACACCCTCACCAAACTCTAACAACCAGCTATGGCAGGTATGCAAAATGCAGTTTACTTTTCATGGGAAATGAAATGAAACACACTCCTGACATAAACATAATCCTCCCTTGACAAGTTTCAAATCCTCATGACAGTGCATGGAAGCACCAGCAAAGAAACAAAAGCACACTAAAACAGGTTTTTTTGACAGTGCAGTTTTTAGTGTCATCCTCAAAAATAGCTGGACGCATGTCCCCAGATTCTGCACAAGCGTCTAAGTGAGATACACACCTAGGAAGTTCTCAGACAGAGATGTCAGAAAATTAGACAGAAATGTTATAAAATCAGAATTGCCAACCCCTGGCATAATAAGTAGCTATTTAAAAAAAAAGAAAAAAACATCTTACACATGGCTGTACTAGACAAACTCAGCAATACTGGTGCTCTGTCCATAGCAAAATGGGTTTCATTCAATTTCAGAATCTTCACAGATGTTTGTATCTTTTTAATTAAGTTAACTTAAAAACCTATTTTGCTTTTAACTGGTGAAAATTCCATGCAGAAACCCAAGAATAAACAAACAAATAGGAAGATGCTAAGGAAGCAGGACAATAATATGCCCTTATGCGCAAGACAACTTTATTCATCACAGTAGCATGGCAGAAGAAAACTTTTAAAAGGGACTTAAATGTGGTCAGTCTAAGACCCAAATCTAGCCGGTTACTTCACTGTAATTGAGATCAGATTCTGATGCTAACAGCAAAAGTGGCAAATGCTCTTCCGAACACTGTTATTTCACTCTCACATTTGTTGGCAGAGCTTCAGTGATACATTTTGACACCTGTGATGCCTCCTTCCCTGGATTCTGGATGCTCCCGCTGACACAGGGGAAGCACTGGCCAGGTGATGTCTAAAGCAAAAGCAAACCCTGTCTTGCTGGGGCTCTGCCTGAGGGGACACTGGACAAGGTCCAGCTAGCGAACAAAGCAACCGGAAGGCAAAGGTGTCTGCAGTATGCCGGATAAAAGGAAAAGTGACCCAATTGGGAATAAATTCAAAGTCTGAAGGAGGGGAGGTATGACTTTGGTTTCTTAATTCTGTCCAGGACTCAGAGAGAGAGTGCCAGAAAAAAATAGCACTGGGGGAGTTATTTTCTCATGGTATCTCCAGCCAAAAGCAAGTTGTTACCAGAAGTCTTCTGAGACACATTGAGTCAGGAACAGAAAAAAAAGGAAAAAAGGGCTCTGCGACTTAAGGCAAGATGTAGATGACTTGAGGCACCCACTTCCAAAGCTGTCATCCAGAAAAACTCCAACCAACAGCCACACAGCCCTGCAAGTGCCAGCATCCACAGGGCTCCAGTGGGGTGCGGATGTGGGTCTCCCAAACCCCACACCAAGCTACACGGCATGGGCAAGCTTGGGCATAGGGAGGAATCCCTGGCTGCAGACTGTTAAGCCTCCCAGGGACCAGGAAATATGAACCAGGAGGGTTTTGTTCACAGGCATCTGTGCTCTGAACAAAGCTACATCTCCACAGGCTGCTTCTCTCCTTTGCCAGCACAAGTCACATTTACCCCACCAGGGCTTTTCTCACATTTTATAGGCAAAACAGAATGCCTCATGTGGAGCCGGTCTGGGAAAGGGACAGCTCAGCCCCCTGCTTCAGTCTTGAGTATTCTGGGGTGAGGGTCCTGTGCAGAGCTGGGCAGGTTGCTCACATCAGAGATAGCAAACTGTGGAACAATGGTGCCCGAGTTAGTTCACCTGAATCTTTACAATAGTGTGTGAGCCGTAGACAGTACCCCTGCAAAAGCAGGCACTGCACCTTAAAATGTACTATCTCTGGGACACATCCATGCTTGAGCTGCTCTCAGGATAAGGGTGATGAGCAATATGAAGGAGAAAGCTTTGTTGTATACACATTGAGACAAGTTCAGGCAGTGCTTTTCTTGGTATTCACACTGATCACAATTTTCTGTATATATTACATGTATAGAGGTGTATTTATACATGGAAGCATTTGTACGTATGCATTTTAAGTTACGAATATATGTATATATATTCTGGGTATTTATTTAGTTTGTGAAAAGACTATTTCGTACTATATTAGCAGCACTTCAAAACCTCAAGCAGTGCTATTGTGAGCCTGGAAGCCTGACTGTTTATGCAGATAATTGTAAGATGTAATTCTTCTTTTAAGTCATACTCTCAGTTTTCATACAATACTGTAAAAACACAATTAAGGCATATCACCAGAGGCTCAGTACTGTGTACGTACAAGCAGGTGTCCCATCCATCTCTTGTATTGATACTAACATCAGCCCGTGCAAGAGGCTCAAACAACAGTAAATAAGTTTGAGACAGCTTTAGCAACACTTCGAGTTGTTTTGTTTTAAAAAAGGGAATTGAAAGCAGTGCTAAATAAAATGAGAAGGGTCACAATCTGTGGCCAAAATGGAACAATAACCATAGTAAACTGTTGGGCAATAAGAAACAAGAAGAGTTTTTCTTGATTTTGTTTGTTTGTTTGTTTGTTTGTTTGTTTGTTTTCTACCCTCCTTGAATGTTTTCCACTTCATGTCAACCACTGGACTGTGGAAATTGATTCCTTCTGGATCTTTCCCAGCTATGTGGTGCTGGGATACTGGCAGACTGCAAGACAGGCAGAGCAGTTGCTTCTGATTCAGATTTCTCTTTTCTTCAGTGTTCCTCTTTCTCCTCTGAAATGGGTTGAATTTGTCCTGTAAGAATAGGAGCTACTAAAGGGTTAGGAGCTCCAGCATCCATCCTGTGATGTCAGGTGGCTTCTGACCCATTATTAGTAAACTGCATAGCAGTCTATACATTGCAGCTGCTTACAAACTGCCTGTCACAGTGGTGAAGGGTGATGGTGTGCTGCTATTTCACTTTCCCTCCAAAATGTTTGTGCCTGGTTTGCAGACTGGCTCAGCTCCCAAACACCAGTAATTTTTGCCATCCTGTCAGCCATTGAAATCCAGATGGCCATTTCTGTACCAAGGAACAGTGCAACTAACCACTGAGCACAGCAGCACTTTGAAATAGTACATTGAAGTGTCAAAGGTTAGGATCTCCAGTTGTTTCAAACAGGGTTTTGATCTCTCATCCCCGTAAAACCTTATAGACTGTTACTCAGATGATGTTAGCATGGGCAGTTAACGAAGGCTTTGGACTACTGTAGGCCCAGCAAGTGGTTCTGCCTGCAAACTGTGTCCACAGAGATCAGGAAAGGTGGAATTCACAAGGCAAAACTTTTTCCCACGTTCCATGGAAAGGGACTTCCTTTAATATCCCACAATATATGCAAAGATCTTCAAGTCATCATAAAGCTGTGTACTGGTCAAGAAGAAGCTGTTGGTAGTTAGATGAGGCTGACAATCATTCCTGACTAATGGAAGAAAGCTCAATGCATCCATGACCTTAAGAAGAACAACTTGAACAACTGTGAACTGTTTAAATAAAAGCAGAGTTTGGCTCTGAGTAATCAGTAGCTTAAGAATATCAATAGCGTCTCAGCGGGTTAAGGGAAAAATGCATCACAGGTGGCTTTCTAATTGACCAGAGAAAATCTTGGAAATTTAATCAACACATCTAGTCTACACATGAACAATTCATTTCACAGATGTTTTGTTAAGACGCCCACAGGCCTTATGCTGAGGAAAAACTCCATTCAACAATCTATTTTTGCCCACATTGTTGAGTGAAGAGAAAATAGATGCTTCAGTTGACAGTCAAGGTCCCATTTTGCTACACATGGTTTACATGTGAAGCAGCAATCAGTCCATCCCTGTACATTTACAAAGTGAGCACATAATGTAAGAGCAGGTGCCTAAAAAAAACAGGAGCAACACTAACTAAAAGGGAAATGATTAAGATTAATATGATAAACATCAGCCACCCTTAGCTATTCTCAGATATTTTGTGGATTAACTGGAAGTTCTCAGATGCATAAAGCTCAGCAAGTCTGAAGTTATCTGTGAAGGTGTGAGATACACAGTACACAGTACTTACTCTTGGTTCCTTTGACGAGTATGGCTCTTTCTGGGAAAAAAAAAAAAAAGGGAAGAAAAAAAATCTTTTGTTTATTTTTTGTGTAGCATTTCATTAAATGTGTTTCGAAAGGAAAGAAACTTTCTGCAAAGTGAAAAGAAAAAGCAGCATTTCTTAATACAAAGTATCCATGTGAGATGTTTTTGTTTGTTCCTCCAACACAAGCCAAACCTTTATCTGCTTATTTTTATTAGTGTTATTGATGCAACAGGAAAAAAAGTATGCAACCAGAGAGTGTTCTTTAAACAGATAATAAAATCCCTCGTTCTCAAAATCAAAAACAGATTGCTTCATGCCTGAAAAAAATGGTCTCATCGTAGGCATTGTTTTACGAGGGAAAAAAGACTATACTCATTTGTAAAATGAGGAACTTTCACAAACAGTGAAAACCAGAAGTGCTGACACAAGAGAGGAAGAATGTTACCACAGTGCAATGTAAAGAAAAGAAGCCAAAAAATCCAAATCTATACACTTTCAAACCTATGATATATGCCCTCACTACATTCACTCACTCACTTATTCTCTTCCTGATGTAATTCAGATATTTTAAGGGAAAAACTGGAAATCTCTTCCAGTTGAGTTGGCTTACACCAGGCTCTCATAGGCAATGTGTATGTATGCCCAGAAATTCTTCTGCCACCTTCTCCTTCGTGTATTTAAATCTGATTATTTCCTCTATTAAGGAAACAGAACCCCATTTTGTATCTGCAGACTGTGCGTAAAGGTAGAATCAGGAGAAGCATGTTTGTTATTGAAGGCCTTTTTTCTATCCCCTTCCTTGTTGTTTCACTTATTTGAAAGATTTGGGGATTTAGTTCTTGGGAGCCGGGAACACATTACCCGAAGACTGTAGAGTAACTAGAAAAATGGTTCCTTGGCTTGGGTAGGAATTACTAGCATTGCTGTCCTATCTGTAAATAATAACATCATAAAGAAGAATGGTTTTCTCTTTAAAACATGACCCCCACACTTTTCCCACTGAGAGAAACTGACCAAAAAAAACCCATTTAAAATCAGTCCACGGTATTATGTTTGACACTGGGTTTGTCAACAAAAAGAAGAAACCATGAGTCTAAAAGTCTTCAAAAATAGAGAAACATAGACAGCACAACTGAGGAATTTTGCAAGAGCCGTAGTACTCCCGTTACCATGTAAGAACTAGGTGGATAAAAAGGCATTGAATTTGTTTACTTCAGCTTCTACCTAGGAAACTAGTACCTTCCTACCTAGGAAAGTAAGTAACTCTCTGCTTCCTGACCACTGTCCTCTCTTTTGAAGAACGTATTTTAAACACCCCAGTTCTTCAGTGTACATTCGTTGCAAACCAAGACTGTGATCTAACGCTTAGTCAAGAAGGGATCTTCCGGGCATGGGGCCTTCTGATGGGTATCACACAAAGGCTTGGATGAGCAAAGTCTCTCATGTTTGTTCAGACTATGATGACCACCTTAAATTGACACCAGAAAAGATGCTTCCTTCTCCAGACAACAAACTGTTGAAACACTAAGACCAAACTTCTTAATGAAACCAGAAGGCTCAAAGACCGTACTGCCAGTAAGACGTGTTTCTTCAACCACGTATTATAGTCTGAGAAGACAGAAAACTCAACAGTGAGTCAGAAAGCATGGTTATTTCAGATTTTAACAGTAGTAGTAATCTCTATACCAGTCTTTGGGGAAAAGGAAAGGACAAACTGAGAAAAGGACCCCTCTGCAAAATGTAAATACAGGCAGATAATCCCTTTTACAAGGTTTTCCAGTCTATGATAACAATAAAACTGTTTTTTAGTAGCATTAATAATAAACATATGAAGGGTTATCTATCTCATTCAAACAAACAAATAAGATGAAGAACCAGGCGGTTTCTTAAACAGCACCTCAGTTTGTGTTTTACACAAAAAAACAGTAGAAACAGTAAAATAGAAGAGTACTCACAGCCCTTTACCTGGTAGACAGCAACTGTTGCAGTGAGTGTTGTAGGTATTATGACAAGAGAAGAGAGCTGAAGGAAGATATAAGAATAGTTGCTTGAATTTTGGTGCCTTGGGAAACATTTTGGGAGAAGGCATAGGGGATGTGTAAGAGAGTCATGCATGAGAAAGATTCAGAACTGTCTCTGAGCTAAACAGAGAGCCACAAAACAGACACAAACCTTAGTCATACAGACCGAGTGAAATTAAGCTGTGAAGAGCCCTCAAAGTAAAGATGCAAAACATCTATTTAGCAGAACTGAACTACAACAGGTTTTGTATTTAAAAAAAAACCAAACAAAAAAAACACCAAAAAAAAAGTTAAACCAAAACACACAACAACAAAACAATATCTTTATGGATATTTTCTTCTTTTTCTTCTATAGTTTCTTTCTTATTGTGCTATTCCTGCTTTTTCCAACCACTGTTTAGCTGCCTGTCTGTTACTCTGTTTTGTTTTAGATAATAACCTAAAATTATAACTGCCGAATACAATTGTTAATTGGGGAAGATCAAGGGGAGTGGGATTCAGATGTCTTTAGATCCAAATAAAGCTCCACTGGAAACTGCAGGCATTTCCAAGATCTGTGAAAAATCAGTGCAGCTATTTAAGCTATGAAAAGATACCTGTTTATCCAAGTTCAAAAAGTATTTGCTATGTGCATTACTGGGATTGTTGATACACTGTTATCTGAAAGATATTTAGTTAATTGTACCACTGAAATATTCGGTATTGAATTTGACAGTGTTTTCTTTCTTCTCATTGAATTCAGACTTGCTTTTTTGTCTGAGAATTAAAAATATTGGAAACAGCTGAATGGAAAGGTCTATGGGAGGTCTGGCTAGACCTTAACAAAGCTGTGAATCAGTCTGCTCATTTTCTATGGCTCTGTCAGCTAATGTCTTCTACCAGCCATGCGACAACAGTGGAAATGCATAGCTGAATTTTCAGTTACACGTGCGTTATGATACATTTTGAAAGGGGTATTAAGCTCCAAGTTTAGCCAAGATGTCCTTATGTATCCTTATGAGTTGGTGACGATTGCCAAGACCAGCCTTTGATGCATAGTGATGACTCCTCTTAAAACTTTTGTGAGTACAGGTACATATGTAATCCTTGATGACTCTAGCAAATGGACTTCTCACTGTAATCTACTTAAAGAAATATTCTGGGCTTTGTAGAATGAGCAAAGATTAAATTAACAGCAACTTTCAAGAGAAGTGTGAACACAGAGAGATTAAATGAGAGCGGCAACAACTTGAGAAGCCTGGAGAAGTCTGTAAGCAGTTATGACAGATTTTTATTTCTGCAAGGTATGCTATCAGACAATCCCAGTTTTCCCCTTTCCTTGTCCAACACATGTAACACAAGGCTGCTGAATAAAAGTTAAATGTGAATGTGCAACTGCCTTGATCTATAAACATCACATTAGCAAATAGCATCCCAGTGAAGAATGCCTCTAATGGGCCTGTTTTAAGAGCTGTTGTGAGACTCAGCTCAAACACAAAGGTCCCACGTGCAAGAATTCGGTTCATCTTTAGTCTATGCTTCACTTGATACATTCAGGTTTGGTGATTACAACATCCTGTAACTAAAATAGTAGGCTAATTAGGAGCTGGAATGAAGTTCCCGAGTCATGGGGTTCATCATCTCCTGGCTTTACTGGCAGCATTATATAATGTCCCCATAAAGCAAGGGAGCTTCAGCTGAAAGTTACTCAGTTTTTGCAGTTCCTCCCACACAAAGGTTGTTCCACACCCTCCCTGCTCTGATGGTCAAGAATTCTCTTCTCTTTTTCTGCACAATTTTAGATACCCTTTATACCCTTTTGTTCCTGTGCCAGCGCCAGACTTCAGTGTATATAGCTCTTTTCCCTCTCCACTTTTTACTTCTTTGGTTTATTTGTGGCAAGCAATTATAGCACTTTCTGGCCTTCATTCTGTTAGGAAAAGAGAGTTAGACTTTTCTAGTCTCCTTCTCCCAGAACACAGTCTTCTCCTAATCCTCCCTGCACCTTCTTTGTATCTGTTTCCCTCTGAATTCCTCCTTTCCTGATTATGGCAGTACATAATAATCTGGATAAGTTTTGCTATATTTTGTACTAGAATGACAATATTTTCCTCTCCCTCCTAGGTGTCTTCTTTAAGTCTGTGTCATGCTGGTAGCTCACTGTAACCCTGTGAGCCATTACTGTGACTACATATTCTTCCTCTTAACACATTTCCAAATTATGAGTTCCAGTATATAGAGAAATTCTTGGCATTAATCCGTAACAGTGTGATGACTTTATACTTAATATTATTAGATTTCTATTCCTATTATGCCAGCCCTGAAGGTGATCCCAACTATTCTAATGTTGTTGTATCATCTCAGTTCTCTTTGGTGCTAAAAATACCCCAAGTCTGTAGAGAAAGACTGACGTAAGATCAAACCTCAGCTCCAAGTCTTTCAGGAGCTGCCCTTGGCTACGTCCATCTAGATACACAATTTTCTTTGTAGCACCAGATACGGTTGCCTTCTCCTTTCACTAGCCACCCTATGGTTCTTGTGTGTATACCCATCTCTCTAGTCTGAACCGCGCCGCCAGATTTATCGGTTTGCTGTAATCCAGAGAGATTATGGCTGTTGCAGTTCTTTTGCCTAGAACGCTAATATCATATCACAGACAAATGTGTGTGGAATAACATACCATTGCAAAACTCGTATTTTATCCCATTTTCAGTGTCCTTGATTGATCCTGATGCTCAGCAGTTTGTCCTTCAGATCAAGATGCATTGAAAGACTTCCTGTAAAAAAAATTTTCAGTGGCTACACCTGTTTTGCACAACTAATCAGAGGGGTAGGCAAGAATTGAACTGGTACAAAAATCTGGATAGCTTCTATGAATTGCAAAAATGAAGGCTTCCCGAAAGCTATTTTTTTAATTCACAACAGACTTTACATTTACAGGAAACCACTTCTAAAATGCACCAGATTGCAATATTTTCCGTGTCAGCTATTTAAAGTGTTCCCAAGAGCTTTCCTTTTGCCTACCCTCCAAGCTTCCTTCTCCCAGTTCAGCCTGGAATTCCATTATAATTGTGCTGATCCAATTTTTGCTCAAACCACTTTCACCGCTGGCAGTCACTAGCTTCATTTGAAATAACTTTGTGAAGTTGACAAAAACTGCAATTTGATCTCCTATGCAGGTCCATGCTTTCCAAACGCATTCTGGTAAAAGTAGGAAGAGATTGCATCATTAAAGCCTGCAGGCAATTCAAAAGACTTTTCTCAGCTCCACATCGCACTCTGTGACTTTGCAAAGAAGTGTTCAGAAATTTCACACACAGTACAGACCAAAGTTGCCCATTTCCTCCATCATCATAGGGTAGAATTAAAAACTTTTGGCTAAGCTGCCTAATAGGCAGCTGATTGCAATTAAATGGAGCATTACATCCATTTCTTAACTAACTTCACAACTGGATAACTACAGTATGAGCAATATACCATGAAAATTTGCCAGCATGTTCAACTTATCCTCATTTCTGGTGGTTTCTGTACCTTGCTCCCATTTTTGCTGTCTGCTTGCATACTGTCTGACTCAGGGTGTTCCCATTCTGCCGCAATATGGCTGCTTAAAGATTTAAGCAACATTTTTGTCAGTCTTTATGTAGTTGTGCAGCTCTGTGGCAGCCCTTAGGTTGCAAAACAAATGCATTTGATCTTCCTAAAAATAGCTTTAGTGTCTGAACAGAATGCCAGTGATGTCATGTTTTTTATATACTGCACTTTCATTTCCCACGCTAAACTGAGGTTATGTGCCACTCATCTCACTCACACGAATGGTTTTACTGACATGGGTTTAGGAAGAATATTAAGAAACCTTTTTCACTGTTTCTTCCAAGAGCAGAAACAAAGCTAACAGTACTTCTGAGGAAGCAATTGCATTTGCTACCCCTTAAAAAAAGATGCCACAAATTAAGAGACAGAATATATCTTTTCTCAAACCCTATGTAAACAGAAAACACATCCAAGTTCTGCAAACATATGGATACTAAAAAAATAATTAATAGAATTCCTGCTTCCCATTAATTACCCTGCTCTACTGGAAGGCACCAGTATTCATAGATGTATCAAGGACTATAATATTAATGCAAATGGCCTTAAGGCAAGTTCAGAGGGTAATAAGACATGGAGAAATCTATTGCGCTCGACATGTGCCAATCCATTTTCTGAATTTCCTCTTTTTCTAATTAAGAAAACAAACAGTTTGAGCTCTGACGATTTTACTACCTAGAAAAGAGCAAGTGGGAAAAATGTAGCATACAGACCAAGGACAGGGTGAAGGGTAGCAAAGATCTTACTCTTTCTGTGGATTCAAGGGAGGCATTGGAGGGCATCATTTAAGGAGAACAGAGGAGACCATTTTGATATGAGAGTTGAGGAAAGGAGAAAGCAGAAGGGCAACACAAAAGTGGTACGAACTGGGGTAGAACAAGCAGGTAAAAGGAAAAGCACGTTACTATGAGATGCCTGGCAACAAACCCCGGGGTGTTAATGTGTACTGTGGGTTCCCACCACGGATTCTTGCTTCCTCCATGAATTTTTACAGGGAAAAATTCTGGGCAACAGCCCTACCGAGGTGATGACCATGAGTGGTTCTTCTCACTCTGTCAGATCTCTCTAAGTGACCAAACGAAGGGGCCTATCAAGATTTGTTATCCAGTGATGGGCAGCAGCTCTCCCAGAGATATAGGCTGGTATAAATGGTGGAGAAAGGGGTAAGACAGAGTGGACTCTGTACACCCCTCACAATATTTTTGAAAAAATATCCAAAGCTTTCAATGGGAATTAATAGAAGAAGCATATTTGATGTGGTGCAGGGGCAGGAAAACGTGCGCTTATAACAAACTGATACTCCTTATATCAACAATGTTTAGTCTTTTATTAACATTTCTCAAAACTACTCAAAGCTAGAAATTTAAGCCTACTTTGATAACTCACCTTCTGTACAAGCCACTGAGCACAGCTGATACATTCAGAGTGTAGAACACATTTCTGGGTCTATGTGTGAAAAAAGGGGGAGGTAACCAAAGCTGTGAGAATTTACTGGTCTCCCATTCCTAAATTTTTAGCTTACAGATCTTTTCAAAGATGGGCTTCCTAAAACCTCCACATTTAAATTACATCTTTAACCAAGGCTCTCAAATGCGGGTTCAAAATTTCACAGACTACATGGCTTCCAGATTTCAAAGAATTCACCCTCTGGTATCCAAACCGTCATCAAATTTAAGACACTGATAAGCTTGTGCTGACAACAATGGGAACAGGAATTAGTTTTTTCTAAGAGAAGTAGGACAAAGAAGCTATCTTAAAAGAGCTAACTTCAAAGGAAGGAGGTCAAATAACCTGCTGTCACATAACACATCATTACGTCTGCATTCTCCTTGGCTCTTGAATTTAAACTTTGCAGAGAGGATAAGCATTCTCCTTGGCTCTTGAATTTAAACTTTGCAGAGAGGATAAGGATACTAAAAGCTAAGGCCTTGGAGTTTCCACTTCCTATTAGTAACTGTGCTTTACTGGAAGCAATTAATATCCATAAATGTGTCATGGGATGCAATATTACTGACAATTTAATCTGGAAAGAACCCTCGCATGCCTTTTTCCCTCTCCTATCCCTTTACATATATTCTGTGACATGGGGTTTTCTTTCCTTTCCCATATTGAAGAACACGTCCAATCTAACTTTCAGAGCTCATTTGTTCACTAAGGAAAGGCACAGTCTTCAGAGAGTCAGTGAGGAGAAATTTTTGAAGATCACACTGTATCAAAAAGCTTTCAAAAGACATTCAAAATCCCTAGCCAACACAGAAAACTGGGCAAGTTTCCTTCAAACAGCCCACCACGCCTTTCTCCCTGTCTCAGCTTAACCATGTAAAATTAAAATCGGAGCTGATTTCAGAGGTGATTTTATGTGACCAAAATAGAAATATATCAGTTTGAAAATATTTCTGTGCACAGATAATCTGTATTTTTAGCACTTTATTCTCCCTGATCAGACCGCATCTCCCATAGTTTCCCACATACATGGCCACACTGCACCTCGGGAAAAGTAGTCTGGCTTTCCAGAAGCATTAAGCTTTCCTTTAAAGTAGCCTAAACCACATGAGGTTAGAGGCACAAGAGAGATGTAGGCATGTCATACACCTAAGCCTGGTATCAACTAATTGCCCAAGATGCTTACAGTACATTGTCTGCAATGTGCTCCCTGGGTTTCCTAAATTTGATGTCCAGCTTGCTTGATGCCACCAAAGACATAGGATGGCTCAGAGAAGTCCTTTGGAGCACATACATCCGAAGTATCAGAAGCAGTGCCCAGGCATGCTTCTGCCACCTACACAAAATGCTGGGGAGAGAAGGAAGCTATTTCTTATCCCCATTCCAACCTTTTTTAATATCACAGTCTCAAGGTTAGGGGGACTTAAACCTGTTCAGAGTAAGTGCCTAAAGAGTGTTTGCAGAGTCATTCTCACATCAGGGTGTGATATAAAAGCATTCAGATGAAAGTGAAATATGAATGCTATGTTATAAATCCCATCGGTGGACGATGAAAGCCTATGCATCTAATGCACTACTGCAATCTCGTCCAGGTAGTCTCTTGCCAGTTTTTCTTTCCTTCTCTCCTTAAATACATGGTCTGGTAGTAAACGTGACAGACTACAAGGACTGCTTGGTTTTGGTGTGAAACACACAAGTGATGACAGAGTATCCACATTTAGTAGGCCAGCCAACTGCCTAGGTTTCAGAAAGGCTTCTCTCCATAGTGTGAAAAAGATGTGCTAATCAGCTATGAGAGAATGAAAGCCAAGGTCAGGGCAGTTCCCAGGAGTTCTCGCTGTTTACAAATACAGAGAGAACTTGCAAAAAGCTGGAATGAAGTTAATCTAAACAGATGTTAATGTAACTGGGATTGGAAACTGGCCATGTATGCACCTCTGTAGAGATATCCAACTCTAGGTGAAATGTGAGAAAAAAATGTCCTTTTATAATTATCATCTCATTGATAGGCAGCAGATCTTACCACAAAAAGTGTTATATTCAACACTGACAAGAAGGTTTTGTCCTTCTCACGTGATGTGACACAATCTCTGGCCTCAGACTCAGAATATATCAGCCGATGTCAACACTTTCTCCTTCCACTTTCTAAATATTGCTGATCAGGCCAAGTTTCATTTCACTGAAAAGGCCACTTTCTTTCCTGGCTAGGTGGAAAAGAGAAACTCAGAAGGGTTCAGACATGATAGATGCATCTCTGTCAGTTTAGACTGCAACCTCTGCATATTTCAGCTGAAAGCTTCCCTAGATGATTGCAAGCATGCAAAATGTGAATTTGCTGTTGGGGTACAGGCACATGGTCCATTCTTAACAACTCTGCCTCCTCTCCTTTTAGCACCCCTTGCTCAGTTTGACTCTTCTTCCAAAAGAGGTACAACAGGGTGTCTGACATCTTTAGGCTTCCATCTTCTCTGGTCCTATCTAATGCACATGGATCCATCCTAGAGTATTCAGGTCATATGTATTTGGTTTCGTTCAGTTTTTCTATGTATGTATGTACACACATGTTTTGTCCTTCATCCTTTTATATCAACTACTCTAAAACAAAAGATATCTAGGAAAAAATCAGCAAGTGCTTTCCATGGCTATGAAGTTACCTGTCAATTGGCACTTTTGCCACTTGAAATTCACTTTATTCATGTTTTCAGCACGTGTTGTCCTCCATCTCTTTATCTTCCTTACCTTGTGCTTCATGCTCCTCCTCAGGAGCTCCTGGCACTATGCTAACAGAATATTACTTATTTCACTTGGGATGTGAAAAATATTGTGCTCCTTCTCAGGAAGAGACTTACTGAAAATACAGAAAATTAGGGTGAGGGATTCAAAAGTGATGACCCTGATAACACACTGGCAACACTGAAGACTTAACATGGGTTTGGTTAAAGAAACGATAGCCTGTTCTAAGAATATTTCTGTCCAAATCTGATAACTTATTGGGCAGGAAGCACAAGATAAACACAGCAAAACCTTTGAAATGGCAAGATGTTTTAATGGGAAGTCCCTTTGGTGGACAGAGGACATCCAATCCTAATTTCTTATTCAATTAATCTCTTTATTTGGGCCAAACAGAAAATGTGATTTCACTCAGGGACTTTCAATCTGGTTCCTTTGAGAGCTGCAGGCATTTCTGCTCCTGGCAAAAACAAAAAACTGGGAGGAGAAATGGGATCATGCAAAATGGGAAAACAGGAGGGATGGTTTTCACAAGCAAAGTGGTTGGTCAGTCAGGTCGTATACACTGGGGTGGCACCTGAGCCATAATGCTTTTGCTTCAAACCTCGTGCTCACCTGGGATATTACCTCTGCATAAACAAATCCCTTTCCTTCACTCTGAATGCTGCATAACTCAGTATGTCCTAAAATATGGCAAATCAGTGGAAAAGAGCCAGAGGACTCAGCAGTGCAAGAGCAGAGGGAGGGAGAAAGAGAAGGTGTCAGAAGGTGGCTGTGGGGTAGGAGCGCAGAAAGAGACACATGAAAGTGACTGGCATAGTGTCTTGTCCCAGCTTGGTCTGGTCCCATGGGATGGGTGAAGGGGCCTCCTGGCTAGTCTGGATCATCCAGTGGCTGATGCTTACTAACAATGGGAAAAGTCTCCATGGCAGAGAAGACCTTCCACTGGGGAATTCCCTGCTTGTCTGCCCTGCTCAAAGCTTCCCTTTTCTCAAGAGGACAAAAAAAGCAGGGAGGGGGAAGGGAAACACAGACTTTCATCATTTCAAGTCACCATTTAGGACTGAAATACAATATACAAATTAGTTTAATTTCTAGTTCCCATACCTTTTTTCATTTGCCAGATAGGAACTTCAGGCTTTGGTGCTACTAATAGATTTTTCCCATCTGTACTAATTTAAGTTTTCTGACCACCCCCCATCTCTTTTTCATTTTCTCTGGTATAATTCTTTGCTATAGGTAGTACAATGCTTACAGAACTGTCCCCTGCTTTCCTCCTCTGGGTCCACAGTTTGTCCAGATGTGCAAGGACTTTGGGCCGGTGGGTCTGCATGGCCCCGTTCACCTCACATTCACCTGGTCCCGAAGACATCCTTTTTCTGCATGCAGACATGCGAAAGAAGTATGCAAATCCATACAGAAAAGACAGATGCAAGTTTAGCTGGGTAAGCCTTGTTTCTGATTCCAAAGCAATGTGTCAACTACCTCATATAGATGCAGTCTACATGACTTCTTCTCTAGAAGGGAAACTCTCTTCTTGATGAATCCTACCAGAGATATTACCTGACCCTCTGCTGTAATCCTGCCAGGTGTGATATTCTAACTGCCTAATTACCCTTCTTCATGGCAGCACGAGTCAGCTCCTCACGCACTCCAAGTAAGTTGGAAAACCTGCATGCTTTCCTTTTGCTTGGTGTTAAAACCAGAAACCTTAGTCTGTGCACATTCCCTGTATTGAAACAAGGACCATGGTTCTGATGGATGTCCAGCATACTGCAGACTAAAGCAATATGAACATTTATCTCTAGTAAACAGGTCTTTATTTAATAAAATTGCATGAGTATGATAAACTTTAAAGAATAAAACTCTGAAATATAAGTTGATTTAATTCTCTGGAGACAATAGTCTAACAACACATCCAATTTCATTATTTCTGTGTCCAGAAATTACAGTACAAACTGATCACTTAAGACAAAACTAAATCCCTCTTGGCAAGTGGACAGCATTTGTAGACTAGCTAAACACGTTGTATGTCTTATTTGCCAAAACTATCTGATGAACCTTAAAAAAAGGCCTTTTTGAAGTGATTCAGCTTTGGAAAACAGTACTAAACCCCATAATTTTTTGTGAAAAACACCTTGAAATTTGAAACAGGTGAATGATGTGCAGAAGTTAAGCCATTATTCATACTGTATTTTACCAGAATTTCAGGGTTATTTGTGTGATAGATTTTTAAGCACATCAATTATACTGCTGTAACCTGGTTTTAGGTCAGCAGCTGATCTTCCCTCCAAGCCCTGGACAGGTCTCTTCCTTTCTTCCAGTAAGGCTCCAGGGGAAAACCTGGCCACCCACTGGGCTCTGCAGGGCCATCTCGGCTCTCCCGGAAGGGAGTTTCACACACCCACGCCCTGGAAGATGAATGCTAAGAAAGCCTGAGATTTAAAGAACAACAGAGCTGGGATTTGTTATGAGTTTTTCTTGACTTCCTTAGCAAAGCCAAAGCCCAAGAAGGGCAAGAAGAGGACCCTTTATGGAAAGTATAGTCTGAAGCAAGGGACTAAAACGTGAACCTCACTGCGCTGCCCATGCTGGGCACATAACACTGCACATCTGGGCAGCTATTTGACTTTATTATTTGATTGTCAGGGAGTAACTGGAAAAGGTCTTACAGATTTTTTTCACTTCCATACGTCTTCAGGGAAATTTGAAGAAGCTTCTTTAGGCTGCTCTTTACTACTGAGAATATCCTCTCCTCAGATTACTGGTTTTGACAGTTGTTTTCTATCCCTGTAGCTCCCAGGTGTGTCTCCTCACTAGGGGAATGGCAATACTGGCTTACGAGAGGAAGAATAAAGAAGCAAGAGGAAATCTGAAAAATATTTTTCTTCTTGAGAGGGCAATTTATTTGCTAAAAAAAAAACCCCACAAAAAACCAAAAACAAACCAAAAATCGCATTGATCAAAATGAACAGGGCATTTTTAGATAAGGAATTTAAATTAATTGTTTCAGTCTCTCCTTAAAGCAAAATATTTTGGTGTTCTCATTTTGAAAAGTCTGAAATGAAAGGGAATTTTTATTTCAAGCTACATCAAAGTTGGCTTGACATAAAACCATGGATGTCAAAGACCACTCTTATTTTACAGAGGGAGAATGAAAGTAAGTCTGTAGTGGTACAGAAACTCAAATTTCTTTTGAATTGTGAGCTGCTACTGAAAGAAAAAATGTGTATATGAATAATGAGAGTACCATTTTATTTTATATAGAATAGTTAAGGTTACCTGTAAATGGAACAGTACGTTTGCCTTTTTCTTTTGTTGCAAATTATTACACTAAACGTTTGCTAATAATTTCAAATAAGTGGTGGGGAAAGATCTTCTCATTTTCTGAACTCAACAGTGTGAAAAAAAACAAGCCAAAAATATAATCTTCTGTACTTCTCCAATCCTTCTCCAGATATTAAAATAACTGCTACACCTCAACCTCCAAGTCGAAAACATATTTATTTATGGTCATTTTCCCATGCCATTTCCTACGACTGTAAATGTGTGCCAAAGTTTTGGTTACCCTACAACAGAATATTTTCCTTTCAAAAAATGAGAACTAGCAGGCCTTTGCTAAACAAAACCCTCTTCCTCAAATATTCTCTAAGGATACGGGAGAAGAGGCACTTTTTTAAGTAGCCTTTTTGTAAAACTTCAAATTTAGAACAGAAAATGGAACCCAATTCTAATTAGGGTCTAATGGCCCCTTGCTGGCTGTAGGAGAATTGTTTCAATTACACTGTGACCAGTGTCATTGCATATCAATAGCTGCAGCCTCTAATAATGCCAATAAAGTATTTCTTTTGTTTCCTTTGTTAAACTGTTTGGTTTGAAGCTATAAATTGGGGACAACAGCATCAAGTGTCATCCTATGCTTGTGAAACCATGGCAGAATGTTCTGGGCTTTTAAATGTCCATTTCTAGCAGGGCCTCTCACTATGCCAGACCACATCTCCTCGCTTGTCTGTCGTTCCCACCGTTCACACTTGAAGAAAGGGCAAAAATAAAAGATTCAGATCCAAACTTCAGATCCAAATGGAGTATACTCCTTTCCTCCTGTCAGTCTGACCAAATACAGAGTTTGGGCTTTAAACTGACCTTATCCTGCAGCCTGTTCTTAAGTAAACAACTAATTAAAATGTGACGTATCACAAACACCAAAACTTTAAATAACTTCAGTCACCTAAAAAAAGAACTGATAGCTTTTCTAAGGGGAAAAGTACTAGTAGCTTACTGAGAAAGCTTAGCCTCCAAGGCCAGTCTAGCTAACTAGGGCCTTAGGGCCTAATCCTTGCAAAGTCCATCTGGAGAATGTCCTAATTCCACTGCCTGCTCTTCAAGATCATCCTTCTGCTTTTCTTCCCCACACTTGCATCCGTTTAGTGTCCTCATTTGCTTTCTAATGACTTTCTAAAGTGAACTCAGCTCTAATTTCTTTCCCAGATGACCTTTAGCTGGATTTCCTTTCCATGCTTCCCTACATCATTGCAACATGAGCCATGATGCTCATATCCGTATGAGCACTGTATCAATACCATATGCTCCAGACACAGAGCAGGTAACCAGCAACAAAGCTGAGCCATGCTAAAACACACCTTTGACTTCCCAAAAGAGTAGGTGGAGTTGAGAAGGCATCTGAGCCACTTGGAAACAAGCAATGGTGCTGAAAGATTTTAGCCCTAGTAGCCAGGGCCAATGTTTTATGTGGGGTATCTCCAGTGTAATTTCCTGTGGAGCTTGCTGCTTTTCTGAACCTCTGATAATTCAACTCAGCAGTGTTAGAGGTGAAGCAGTGACTCCTTTCTAGTCAAGGTTGTGTGTTGAAGCAAGAGGGTTTCAAAGATTTCTGCCAACCGGATTCTTAAACACTGAGTACTACGAAACCCATGTTCTTCCTGGGCTTATTATTAATCAGCCATCAGAGCTGTCATGTAAGTACCACAAAGCTGCTTTTGTTTGGAGAAACGTAGCAATAATAGCCTGTTTTCTGTATCCTGTTTATCATTTTACCTTCAGAGTATGAGCATAGTTTCTTAATTGCAGTGTCTAACTCAGAGTTTTTCATCCTTTTACATATCCCTAACTCTTCTTCCTGAGAAAGACAAGCATGGAGAAGGGCCGGAGTATACCCCTGCATAGCAAATGTAGAGCCTGCTTGTCTCATACCTCCCAGGGACCCCCCGAGAAGAAGCCTGAGGATCTTTGGCAGTATGTGGGCCAACAGCCTAAAAGCAGGAAGCCAGAAGTCCTCGCAGAAGGAAGTGAAAATACTGCAGTGTTGTAATCACTGTAACTTTACACTTACAAGAGCATAAAGGCAAATTAGATGGTTCATCCTTGCTGTAATTTCTTGTTACTTACAATCCGGTTTTCAAGTGCAAAATCTTTAAGCAATTAAGCCTTGCAGTTAAAAGAGCTTGTTGAAGGAGCCTTGGAGTAGCATTAATTCTCTCTCATCCTGACACACTGACCTGAAATGCTCAATTCCCTTTACGGCATCAGGCTTCTTACTAACAGGGAAATCTTTGATAGCAAGGACTTGACAACCTGACAATACAATTGACTTTCTGAAGTGAAAAACTCCTTAATAAGTAAAAACAAGATGGGTTAAACAGATAATACCTATGCTAATAGCTAGGTACCTGTTTACACTTATTAGTCACTTCATTAAAAGTATTACTCTAAATAACATGCCGGTTATATTTGTTAAACCCATTTCACAGGAAGCTTAACTAAAAAGGAAAGAGGTCAAGGGCCAGATTTTAACCTCTGCATAAGTAGGTGGCTAATCACAGCTTCAGAAATGCTCAGTGGAGGGGGAGGCCCTGAATCAGGGCAGACCTAAAAGGTACATGCACATGTAATCACTTTCACAACACTTGAGCTTGAGGCATGTTGTGGGATTGGGGTCTGAGCAAGAGAAGCAAATGCTAGCAGAACTGGGAATACCTTTTACTGCTCTGGGGATAATGCTTTTCTCTTTATGGGGAGGCTTTTAAATTATCTCTCAGTATAGCATATTAACAACCTTGGGTTTTTCTGAGTGCTGGTCCACATATGTGGTGCGCCTGCAGATGCTGTGTGAGTTGTTCCAGCTCTCCTCAGGCCTGCCAGGTCTCTTCAGTCCTGACTTGCACACTGTCCTGCTCTGCTTCTTTCTACAGCAGAGGTTACCAGCTGTGGGACACACTCTTATATTCTAGGAACTATGATGTTATTACCAAATTTATTTTCCATGTAACTTGAGAGAGGAATAAAAAGCAGATTCTCAGCTAGCACAGATCACTGTGGCCCATTTGTGATGGGGGAGGTTCATTATACTGTGCAGAACGATGTCGATCACTATCAAACAGGAATTAGACTCTCAAAACCCAGGCACTGGTGGAGTATACACCAGTCCTCCACAAGCCTTGGACTCCAGAAGGGCTAGAAAGGAGGATAATAGCAGATAAAATGCCTTGGGCACTACATGGGTTGGCCCCCTCTTCCATTTTCAATGTGGGGTTTTTTCGGACTGTTGAACTAGACTCAAAAAGGCCTTTAACAGACAGCAGGGGACGGGACAGGACTGAAGTCAGCATTGCTGCCATTTCCCCAGCTGCAAGCCTAGCTGTCAGCCAGCAGTCCTACATGGGCCAGAGCTCACAGCGGTGTTGTTCCTTCTACTTTTTCCTCTGGTAGCCTGCCTCCTCTTGCCCCATCCAGCTTTTTGTGTGTTTACAGGGTAAAATTTCTACTAAGCTACAAACTGCATTCATTCAGAGACTCCAACAAATGGCACAAAACAAGTAGAAGTGTCCACCTAGAGATAGGAAGTAGTGGGCACGAAGAGGGTCAGAGTGGGACCCTTGCTGGAAGTGGAGCTGAGCTGTCATGTCAGTTCTCATGCCACCAGCAGACATAGCCCACATGCACCACCCTGAAAGCCCCTGTTCAGCTGCCATCAAAATTACAGAAGGCCTTTGCTAGTCAAAAGCTTTTGAGGTGTTTGATTCTCCAGGCCTGTGTACAGTGCTAGGGTTGTCCTGACAATGAAAGCTGAGCAGCTTCATGCCTGCCCCACAGCCAAAGTGAGCCAAGTTGACTTTGTAAGTAGGAGATGACAAAGCAGGGTCAGGGAAGAAGAGCTCCAGGTTCTTAACCCTGCTCTCAGGACTACTTCATGGTTACTGGTAGAGAAGTATATAAGGAAGGTACTGAGATAAGGGCTTTTACAGCTACCCACAACATAGAAGTGGGGCATCTCATCCCTCCTGCAGAGTTTCAGTTGGTCAGCTGCATGTGCCATCATAGGATGATTTACACCTTGCACAGTGACAGATCCAGAGCAGGGGAATCCAGGCACTTCCAAGTCAGATGCCAGAGGACCAGAAACCATGATGCACAAAATGTCCCTTTGACCAGCTCCAGGCAGCTGTCTATGTGCAGGGTATCAGCAAGAGGTGGGTCACTGCACTGCACAGTTCAGAACCTACTCTGAGATGCCAAATCCTCCTCAAAGACTCGATGAGCATCCCAAAGCCCTCACCCAGGGTTTCAGGCTCTGTTTGGGAAGTCAGACATGAACAGGTCTTGTGCTATTTAACTTGTAGGCAAGCATCCTCTTTATTGGATTGGGCCTGTCAGGTCAGATCTTCAAAGTTATTTGTGTTTGTGCTTCACTCAGCAGTGTGTGCAAGAGAGCAGAAATGCAAGCTATGTAGATATCCATCCTCTGTCATTGCCTAAGTACAGCTAAAATAATTACCAGATGGTGATGAAAGTGACCCACAAGAGAATCATATAACTCCATCCTAAACAAGCTAAGATAAAATTATTGTCACAGAGGTAAAGGGATAACAGCAAGAGGCTTCATTAAAGGAAAAGTAGACTTCTAATCTGTACAGGGACTAGTTTCTCTTGCTGGACATAATACCTGTAGGAATAGAAGAATCCTAATGTTCCCATGTTCTCTTATGAAATGCTTTGAAATGTGTTACTGGAAACTTACATATACATATACAATACATATCAAGACTAGTCACAAGGACTATGAATCATTTTTATTTACCAGAACACAGAGGTTTGCTTTTGTTTTTTAATGTAGTTGTTTCTAGAGAATTCAGCTTATTTACCTCAGAGTTGGCTCATACGTATACTGAGAAATCACAAGAGGCTTGATTTAAGCTGAAACATGTATTATTCAATAAAGAGTCCAAATTAGTAATTTAAGACCAGAATTGTTCCAGCAATTTTTTTAAGAGGGGAAAATGCATTAAACAATTGTAAATGTACAGGTATACTGTATTACTTCTAATCACCTATTTAAACTTATGTATATGTGAAACAAGACAATGACTTCCTAATTTTCTAATTGGGGTCCCATCATGCGACATTGTCCAGCTGGAGCTCTGTGGCTGCCAGGGGACAGGTAGAGCCTAGGCAGCACTGCGGGGACAGGAGGAAATGCAGTCCCTAGCCCCGCGATCTCACTGTGCAACACGTGTCCAGAGGAAATCAGCTGAGTGAGTCCAGAGATTGTCTCCCTTCAGGAAACAGAAAAATCTCCCTTTTTAGAAAAGTCCTCTGATCAGAAAAGTAACTTGGAGCAGATACCCTCCTCTGGTCCCTTGGACTGCCTTTACTTTACAAAATAGGAGAGAAAAATAGGGAAAATTACCAGTGAAGTTATGAGAAGATGAAAATCACTCTGAGTTTGACTCTGAAGAGGGAGAATTCAGCAGAGACTGCTCTGTTGCTGACGATTTTATGTAAAGCATACTCAGATGCTAACAAGATTATAAAACCCAGATAGGTGCCTAGATAATCAGACAGACTGACTGAGCTTATTTGTTTGCTTGTTTTTTCTTTTTGTTGATTTGAAGCCAAAGATCCAAGCAAAGATCTTCACAAAATACCATTACAGCAGTCTGTAAATGGCATTTTCTCACATAAAGTTGGCTGAAAGGCTGAGGAAGAAAGACTAGGAGAACTTAAAGCAGTAGTTTTAGTTATTTTTTAATAAAGATCTATTTGGAGTACATTCTCCATTCAATGTATATGCAGATCAGCCTTAATAATAACTTACATTATATTTATAAATTTCAAAGAAGAAAATACTTCAGAGAAAGGATAAGGTAAGCCTGAGGAGCCTGAAACAAACATTTTTGCCTGGTCTCATTTTCTTCCAAAAGTTTCTTGGAGAAGACACTGAATTTTATCATTCAAATCACATTTATAGAAGTTGACAGATTTAATTTCAAATGTGGTTCTGTTTCTCAGTCCAAGGACACGTATGTCCCCCTGTCACACAAGCATCTGATCATTTATTAAATCTCAACTGTGCAAAGGCAAAGTTTCAGAAATCTGTTTAAATTTCCCTGTAAGAATTAGAATCATAAAATCACAGAATGGTTAGGGTTGGAAAGGACCTTAAGATCATCCAGTTCCAATCTCCTGCCACGGGCAGGGACACCTCACCCTAGACCATGTTGCCTAAGGCTCTGTCCAACCCAGCCTTGAATACTGCCAGGCACTGGGCATTTAACACTTCTTTGGGCAACCTGTTCTAGTGCCTCACCACCCTTCTAATCTTCACATTTTAATAACTTCCTCTTCAACTGAAATTTAAATTGCTGAGAACCTTTGTGGGAGAAAGGAAAACTCCCATAATAATCTCATTTGAATAACTTGAGAAAAACAACGTGAATAAGAAGTAAGCTGTCTCATGTCGTCCCACCACGCTAAATCAGATTTAGGGTTAGGATGAAAGGATCATTGATACTGGGCAATTCAGACCATTCCTGTATTAGGCATGGGGCTGGATGGTGCACCCCACTGAGGTATCTCTACTTGACTGAAAGAATTGGGTAGACAGTCAACTACTTCAGTGGCTCTGGGTACAAGCATACTGCCTACTCAAGAGACGGAGGATATGAAGAATCCCCCCAAAGAAACATAGTAGGTGCATTCTGCTAATTCCTGGAACCTGTAACACAGGCTGTGAGATATTTGGTCACGCTTCCATATGCTACACGAAAAGACACTGGCAACAGATATCACAAAAAGTTTATATGGCTCAGCTCAGGGATTTTCCTCTTGCAGGATGTCAGGCTTCTCAGTCAGCCAGGTGTGATAGGTGGTGAGAGCAACAACATCCCTCCTTCCGTGGGGGCTGTGATTTAGTTCCTCCCAAACTGGTTCTTTGAGATCTTTCTAAAGCAGCAACCCCGCTGGAGAGGTTAAGCCCATCTGATCTCACTGCAAGGAACCATGTACCCAGTACCTGAGGAAGCAGAGAGGGGGACACAGCAGAGGACAGAAGGAGCAGGGCAGAAGGGAGAAAGGTGGACCCAAGCCCAGATTTCAGTCTAGCAGTGGCTTGCCATTAGGTCAGCAGGAGTCATTTGGTCTATGACACCTGTGAGGAGTGTCAGAAAAACACTCAGAAGAGGACTTCTGACTGTTTATAAATATCCGCCTGTTCAGTAGCCTTTCCTTTTGTCAGTGCAGACCTTCCACTGCTCCATTTGCAATGACTGACACCCTGAGGGTTGCAGGGTCCTCTCCTACCACATGGAGCTGCAACAGAAAACAGAGCAGCTACAGTAATTTGCATCTAAGGAAGGTAGCCGGCATCCTTGTCCCACTCTTGGCTACAAAGAAGCCCCACTAATCCTGATAATCAAACTTTGGCAGGCAGGCAGGCAGGCCGGCCAAAGTGTGGAGCTGAACCAGCGTTTCTTTTCATGAAGGACAAGATATTATTTTCAAAAATAAGTCATTTTCACAAATTACATTGAAGGGACTTTTCATACCCTGAATGCCAGCTTCGGGCTCAAAAATCATGTGTGCTTCTTTACTGCAGAGAGTGCTAACTTGTTTTTCCAGGAAGTTGGTGCTGAGAATAAGTTTCTTGCACAAGACACTGTAAGTGCCTCAGAGTCCACGGATCAGAAATGGTAGCTAGTGTCTTACCTACTCAGATCTTTGCTACTCTCTCAGTTTCACCCTTCCCATGTGCCCTTTCTCTGCTGATCTATTTATTCCCATTAAACAAAATACACATATTTAGGCTGGCAAAATCTCTTGAACTGTGATTTTGTGTTTACGAAAGGAGAAGCTATGGATGAAATGAAAAGTCACGATGCCCAGGTATCCCAAAGAGCATTCCTAGCAATGATAGATCTAGAAATCATGACAAACTGGGTGCAACCTGGCACCAGCACCATTGTAACCCCTGAAGAATTCTCTCTGAGCGCACCTTTCATTTACGATGGCCATTGCATCCCTAGATCAGCTCTGGCTTTGCCTTCCCTTAGAAGGCAAAACCTTCTAAGTGGCTAAGAAATCCATCTTCAAAAAATCCTTAAAAATCCTTCCTGTGGCTTGGAAACAGAGAATTTTGGACATTTGGAAACAGAATGGTCTAATCTGTCTCACTGGGATGTGTGGAAATGCTGTGAAAGGCATTGTCTCAGAGTGATGCAAAACTACTTTGAATACACGGCTGCAGAAGATTAGCACTGCGAGTATTGTACCTGAGCTATCAACACTGCTGGCAGCCTCAGCTCTTTCAAAGCATTCCCATCTATCTTTGGCTTGTTCTACATAATGTGACTCCATCCCTGTTCCTAGAAACTGTCAGATAATCCGTTCTAAATTATAAGCCTCCTACATATTCTCTATTGCTCTAAATTTTTATTCTTTTTCTCCCTTTATCTTACCAGTTTCTTTTCTATGTCAGAAAGCCCAAAATTCACATAAAGGGGGTCCAAATTGCTCAGCAAATTAAAGTAGATTAATAGAAGTGTGATTCAACAGAATGGGGCCAAAAGCCCACCACCTCCCCTAACCTGTCTCTGCTGGTGACAAACAGGACAAGAATGGCCTAGAAATGCTGGCTGCAACAGCTCATAGCCCTGAAGTTCCTTCCCTGCCTCTTCCTCCTTCGCCTGGGCCAGGAGAAGCAAAGTAGGAACTGGAGAAATCCGCCACCACCTCCCAAACGGCCACCACCTCCTGTCATGAGCAAAGGTCTGACATGGCCAGTGCTGCACCCCATAACCATGCAGAGTTTCACCTAACCATGCAGGCTGGTCATCAGGTCTTCTAGAGAGTTTACCCACTAACTGCTTCTCACCTCCTCTGCACCTTCTATGCAGAGGGAGGTGGAGAGCAGAAAGGGAAAGGGCAGAGTGCCCCTCCAGCCCCTCCCTTGCTGCCCTGCTGCCCCACTGCCCCTGTACACCATTCACCTCCCTTCTCTCTGCAGCTGAATCCCATCAGGTTTTCTGCCACACTGCCCCTAAAATCCCCAGGTATCCACAGGCTGGCCTATCTCAGATATCACAGCTGCCTGGAGTGAGTGCTCTGGGAGTGGGGTGTTCCCCTTCTGTGTAAAAGGGACATGGCAGTCGCTAGACAAAGAAGGAGGAGCACTGAAACCAGGGGAACCTGCACCCAGAGTTGCTCTCCTGGGACCTCTTTGGAGTCACCAGATTTCCATGGTCAGCAGTGCCAGGCAGATCCTATGCTGCTTGCTCAGCTCACAGAATGTCCCTCCTGCTCTGTCGCTGTCCCATCTGCTCCAGGACTGCAGGTTATGCTTAAATCCCATAGTCTTCCAGTATGCCCTTAAATCCTGCAGTCCTCTCTTGGCTAAGTTTACAAGCCTTGCCAGGTCACATGCTGCTCTACAAGACAACATGATATCCAGAGAGAGCACCTTTACACCATGCCTTGACAACACCTTTATGAGTTCTTGCCCTCTCACTCCACTGCCTTATCAGCCCATCCCACCCAGATACAAAATGCTAAGAGCTCTCCTCACCAGGAGAAGGCAAGGAGTGTCAGTGGGCCAGTACACACGCTGAGATAATTCTGTGTCCCCGGGAAATTTGGCAGGCAGGGACTGTAGGTCCTACCTCCGATGCCTGGCCCTCACACATCTCCTCACAGGGTAGCCCTGGTCAGCATCTAGCAGCTACTCAGGTGCATCAAGGGAGCAGTGGGTGCAACTGGGGTGACCTGCCAAGTGTCCCCTTCCGGTTCCCCATTTTTCACCCACTGACTCTCCCCTATATCTCTTTTTATCATTTCTGCCAATTGCGATCACACAGATATTTTCCTCTCCAAAGTCTTCTCTTCATCTTTCCTCCCTCAGTGGGGGTTTGTTTTGTTTTTAGCCTCTGTTAGGGATGGGCTGCCTCCTGTACCTAAGGGGGAAAAGAAACATGGGGACAGTGGCCAAAAAGCAGAAAGCTTTGGAGAAGTACAAAACAAGGAAAAATACAGCAATGTTTTCCTGGTACACTTTGCCAACCATCACACTCTCCTAGCCTCCAGCAACTTGCAGATCAGGGATGTAAGCAAATACTTTCTTCAGAAACACTGTTCATCAGAACTCTCCTTTATTAATCCAAAGTGAAGCATGTTGTATTATCTCCCCCAAATAAATTAATATTAAAAGTTATGTCTGGCTATGGCAAACGTTACTGGGTGAGCAAGGCATGCTGCATCATGCTGATAATTGAGAGAGACCATGACGTCCTTGGAGAGAGAACAGAACTTTCATAAAGCCATGGTGGTTCTTGTAACAAGCTTCATTACAAATGCAGACCGTCTGCCTATAAACCAAAAGTCAGTTCCTGCCAATTTCCTTGTATGCTTCTAGTTCCTTATGAACCAGGGCTGGGGTTCCTTTCAGTAATGAAATGGAAAATGAAAGAGCATGAAGGGGCAGCAGTGGCGTGCTCTAACAGAGAGATACACATGAAGAGTAAAATTCTTATCGTCTTGAAGTTAGTAAGATGCTAACACTGACTTCATGGGGCCAGAGTTTCACCCTGATCTGTAGAAGCTGGTAGGCAACTTATCAGTCTTTGGAAAGTGCTGCTGTGCTTGTTATTTGTAGCATTTTCAGCAATCCTAATGACATTAAGCCCTATGGTGTGAAGCCCCAGAAAACAGAAAGATGCAGGCAGCCTGAGTGATAATATCATGAGCCCTGCTAACTCTCCTCACTCAGATCAATACCCTCAACTGCTCCATGCAGAGCTGCAATGAAGGGAACAACATGCTGAGACCCTCGAAGATTTTGAGGGAAAACAAGCAGAGATCAGCCACAAACCAAGTGTTCTGACCAAGCTGCTTTTTTTTCTCTTTCTCTCTTTAATTTTTTTCTTTTGGGGTGTTTTTTGGGGTTTTTTTGGTTGTCGTTTTGGGTTTGTTTTTGTTTTTGGGGTTTTTTTGTTTGTTTGTTTGTGGGTTTTGTTTGTTTGTCTGTTTTTTGTTTTATCTTGGGAAGTGCTGAAAGTTCACCCCGGTGCTTCCACACACTCTCTGGATCACTCATATGGCAATTTATCTTATTTACATTTTTAGTATTTCCATAATATCTACTCTAATCACAGCTTGTTAAGGAATTGTGGGCACACCGCATGCAGGTGCCTAACTCCACCATAAATATTTACAGCAGCATTGCCACTTGAGTTTTCACATGTGGCCTTTTTAGGCAGTAATTTATGGGCTTTCTAAGTCTTCTGATGCATTAGACCATGCAGGTGAAATTTCTCTTTAAAAGTGCAACCAGTGACATCAAGTATTGCCTAACAGCTAGAACATGCTTCATGTAATATTCACCCTAGTTTGGGATCTAATCCTTCGAGTATTCTACGCCTGGCCCTAATAATGTCTTCTTTAGATTTCTATAGCCTAACACATGGGCTGTTTTCTTTTTACAGTCAGGGGTTTTTTTTAAGTCCTCCCACATCTCCTACTTCATTCACTGGCAAAAAACCCAACTGAACCAAATGGCAAAGGAGAGCAGGAGGAAGCCTGCAAGGAGAACTTATAAAACCGCTCTAATCTTTTAAAAACCTAGTTTCTAAAAGAAAATGCACACAGCATTTACTGTGTGAACAGAGCTCTGTGAAGGGGTCCCTTTCTTATCTAAATTCAAGTGAGAATTTCACAAAAACATTTCTGAAGTTTGAAGAAGTGAAGCTGATGATGACAGAGATTAATGTTGGGTTTCAGGGAATCCACTTATTAATTTCATCAGGCTGAAAACAGCGGTTAACAGTTTCCAAAATAGCTGAACAATGTCAGCAAATGTTTGCTTTGACTGAAGTGAGACCCTCCCTTGCCCTAAGATCAGCCCCGGGACATTTTCAGAAAGGCTTTCTTTATCTCTTGACAGTGTGAAAAAAACTTTACCTGCAAATTGACTTGTGTGTAGAAGGAAGCTATCATTCATGCTAATGGAGCCCATCAGCTTGCTTTCACTGTACCATGATACCCTGGAGCAAAAAACGTGAAGCCTGTTAAGCCCTGGGCTTAGCAATGGGATTTAACAACTCTAAAATGCCTACCTTCCCCTGTACACATAATGTCCACCACTATCCCACACATTTCTCTGTTTCTGTGACAGCTGGTCAATGTAAACTAGCTCTTAAAAGATTTTATGTTGATTTTTATGCTCTGGGAGCTGTTTGCTTAAAATAAACCCTACAAATTTAAAAAAGCAAAGGCACAAAGAGACAATGGAAAACTGCAGCAGAAAACAGAGCAGAAAATTGTACAAAAAATTGTTTACAAAGCTCCCAGTAATTTGGTAATGTGAAGCATCTTCCCTGCTCACTGTGCTCCTCAACTAAAATGCTGGTGGGCACACTCTGAAAGCATTGGAGAGCACCGTTCCTGCAAAAACATCGCTTTTGTGAAAAGTGGAGGTATGAGAAGGGTTAATCCCAGACCATGAAGCCAGAAAACAAAAGCATGAAGGAGCTGGTCCCAGCTGGGCTTGATGGAAAAGCTTTGGCTGGGACACTCAGGTGAGTTAAGATGCACCAGGTGTGCCTAAATGGCAGGCAGCAACTATATTAGAGACAATTAACAGTAATTATTAACAGTTAATAGTATCACAATGCTAACATGCAAATAAGTGTTCAGTGGGAGGAAAAAAATGGCTCTGTAATAATAAACTGTAACTGGTAAATGGAAAACACCAGACTACTCTCAGCCTGGCCTCCTGAGATCTGGAGCCATGCCAGCCCTGGGATCTGACACATCCCATCCCAGGCAAAAGAAGAGAGGTCAAGAAATAGGGCTCACTGACAAGCCCCGCATCTTAAGTCTCTTCTTTTACCCATAAAAGCTGATCGCAACCCTCCAGAGCTGGTCCCATTGACCCCTACCCTTCACTGGACCCTGGCCAGAACTCTGAAAGCACTACCCTCCTCATAATCCAGCCAACACTAGACACTGCCAGGAAAGAGCTAAAAAAAAAAAAAAAACCAAAATGAAGTAATTTGTGATGGGAAAGTAAAAAACCCCTCAAGGATGTAACCAAAGACAAAAGAGAAGCAGCAACATCAAGCAGAGCAAGGGCAGGGCAGAGCAGCAGTCCTCACAGATGGCACTGAGCAGGCACCTTTCACTTCAGGTGAGAAAACAATTATACATCCCTCCACTGTGGATAGGTGGCAAAATGAGGCTGGTCAGGAGGCAGGGTCAGACAGTGAAATACAATAGGACAAGGAAGCAAACCATCCTGGGAGAAGTGGTTTATGGAAGCCTGCAGTGGAGTGGAGTGAATCTTCAGAGCCCATGAAACTGGCTGGCACTGCTGCCTGCTTGACGGAGGCATCCTTGGGGTCAGACTGACCACCAATGCCCAGCTGCGACATGTGGAAGCCTGCAAGAGCCACAGAGAGGGCTGGGAGTTCCCCTTATCAGCCTGAAATGAAGTGAGAGTTTATTTTCAGAGGACAAAAAGCACTGAGGTAGAGAAGTACTTTTTCTTTGGAGGTACCTTAAAAAGTTCCAAAGAATACAGTATGTTAAAAGGCAAAATGCTTGTAGACAGGTAAGAGGATAAATCAACATTTTCAACAAACAAAACAGGTACCTTTCGCAGGCAGCTGACAGACCTTTTTCTTCTTGCAGCAAAGCAGCAGTACCTCCCTAAAAGTCCTTCAACACAAAGTGCTGACAACAATTGCAACTGGGTTGTGGTGAAAAAGACAATGTGGTTGAACCTCGGAGGAGCCACAAATAGAATAAATTCTCCCTTTACGTGTTGGTGAGTTGATGGAAAAAGAGAAGCAGCTATTTTAGAGATGGGACAAAGCTGGATTGCTTTCGTGCCATCAGAGAAAGGTCGGTCATGTGCAAACCTTCATACAGAAATAAAAATTCCTAACACAATCCCAGGCATATTTGGTTCAGACAAACTGCTACAACAGAAGACACAGGTGACTCCACAGGTAAGCACAGATGGGCACCTAGGAAATAGAGCCACAGCACCACAGCATCATCCACTGCAGCCTGGCCTGTGAGAGGGCATTTTAATAAAAGAACTATGATCTGATTTGGTTTCCTTTCACTGGCATGCACACTCCAGGGGCATCTCTCTCAAATGAAAATTTAACAGAATTCTGTTAGGCTGAAAACAGTAAGATTTTTAAGATGCCTTGATTCTGGAAGATCTAAAACTTAGAAGAGATATTTCTGGAAACTTCCTTTGTAACAACCAACATTTTAAACTAAACTTGCAGATATCTTTTTTAACACAATACTGAACCATTATTTATCACTTTGATAACTCAGTTAATTCTTATGTCTATCTAACCCTGGGAAGAGAGTCATAAGCCAGGAGACTCTGGCTCTGCTACAAGTATCTACATTTGTTATTCATTTCATTTCTTTGAATACTTGGGATAACTTTGCTCACCTGCAATACTTCTTACCCAGAAAGTCCCACTTCTCGGTTACCAGTGCAGATCTCAGATGCCCTCCATCTCCCTTGCTATGCAACTTCCTGTTTTCTGGATGTAAAAGCACTGTTTGTGGCCCACACACGGCACACATCCAATGCGTTTTCAGCCCTTTAGCTCTTCTTGGATAGTCCCATTGTGCTACTTGGTGCAGTGATTCACCTGTGAGTCAATTCAGTCTGGTCTCACAAAACCTTTTTCACTAATATTCAGTCCTCCCCTGGAAAATGGAAGCCAGCACTTCCATTTCCACCAGGCAGCCCTGCACTCTTGGTCTGCTGCCCATCTCTCAGTGGGCATGGCACCAAAGGACCATGAGGATAGACAGGAGTTTCAAAGGCAGATTCATAGGGCTTGATGAAGACTACAGAAGTCCTACCAGAAAGGATAATAACTCTTCCAAAAAATTACTTCTTCGCATCCTGTCATACCATAAAACTACATTACAGACCATAGATTGTCTGGACTTACAAATGAATCCCCAATGTTTAATCTATCTGAATTTCTTTCTTGTGGGTTTTTTACTTCAGAGTAATCCTTCACTAAACATTTTTCAGCCATTAGCTCAGGACTATACATTTTTCATTATTAAACTGCCTCATGTTTCCATTATATCTGCACGTCAGATTTTACTTAGTGATATATCAGTGGGATCACCTCTCTTATTACTGCACTTGAATTCCTCTTCTGAGACAAACACAGTTATCTCAGATGAAAAAGGGCTCCTTAAGCTAAAAGGCCACGAAGCATATTGTCAAAACAGCTACTCAGATTCTTTTTGCCAGACCAATGACAATTTGTATGAACTGAAGTAATATCAGAATAATATCACTTATGAGGAAACCAAACTAAAAATCATCTCTTTGGGGCAAGGTGCTACATGTAGCTGGAGGAAACATGTGCCCATGGAACAGCTGCCTAAATAGTAAAGACAAACGAAAGGTATAAGAAAAGAAGCGTTGTTGCCCCATATTACAAACTGGGATTTGAGTCACAGAGTGAGTAAGTGATCCAGAGAAGGTCACACAGGAAATCTGTGTCACGGTTGATTATTAAATCCAGATTTCCTGATTTGCCACCGAATCCCATAATTACAAGACCATCCTTCCTGCCTCTTCCAACTCTATCTATAAAGTACCACACCAGTTGGGCAATGTTTTATGGGAAGGAAAAGCCTTCTGTGCATCCTGCAGCATGATCTCGGGTGACTCCCATCATTGGGCTCAAACCCACAGCCCTAGAGCCTGGTTGAGAAATTGCATTTCCCCATCCCCATGAGGTTGCTCCTACCCTCATGCAGGTGTCCTCCCACCCTGCTCGTGCCTTGGTGTCCAGCCAGCTCCACTTCCCCACACCGCCCTTCCCTGCTCCTTTCATAGCCCTCCATGTAAGCATCTGGACCAACCCTGCTGCTGCCTTCTGGTTTGGTGGAGCTTCCTCACTTCGTTGGTTGTGGTCTGGCTAGTGGAGCTGGAGAGAGGAGGCCCTGAAGATACTCAGGGCTGATCCTGTGGTACATTTAGCAATTGTGCTTGAAACAAATGAAATGAGGTCACAGTGCACACAAGCTTGCTAAACCTTATCCTTCATACTTCAATAAAAAGGAGGCAAAAAGAATAAAGATGTCTGCATCAGGACTGGGAAGGACCTACTGAGAAGATTTCTACCAGCACGGGAGAAGACCTGGGGCAACAGGAGTATCAAATTTCCTGGAGATTTGGGGAACTTATGGAAATCAGAAGACAAAGAAGATTGAGCTGAGACTCCTGTGAATAAGAGATGGAAAAGAGATGTGAGGATGTGAAACAGACACAACTCAGCCTATCTGGGAAAGGAAGCAACTGAAAGCAAACACCAAATGTCTGAAATACCAAGTGTATCAGGAAAATAATTACACACTGTCACAAATTTCCATAATTTACTGAAGAACATTCAACAGATCTACAGATGAGGAAAGAATTTGGGTCCATTCTTAATGGTCTTCTGAGATGCTTAAAATTTGTTTTTACAAGTGCTAAAGAAGTGGGTAGCAGAAACAAGGAGAAGATACAGACATGCAGCCCTCCCTGTGGAAGAAGCAGCAAACTCATTTTCAAGTTTAAAAAAACAGAGCCATATGGCTGGATGGTAATGCAAGGCTGAACCCTATTTAATATCAGCATTAACTCTGTAGAAGCTGTTGCTGTAGTAGTGACGTCTGGAAGAAACCTTCAAATAGATTATTCCCTAACGTGGATGAAGGATTCTGCCAGTCTGTCAAAGAAAGCCTTCAGAACAAATCAGTAACAAAGATCTTGTTACCTGAATGCAATGTAATTTAGTGGCTAATCAGTTTGACAACATTAGAAATACAGAAAAGAACAATGGAAGCTGGGAGATGTAATTGATAGCCAGGAAGGCAGAAATAACTTCAGGAACATAAGGAGAAACATTCGACTTCTATATGCCACTGTCCACTGAACTTTATCAGTAAAATCACACCTTCACTCTAAACTGTTCCCAGTCTAGCTGATACTGTTCATAGGCTTCACTTAAACAGCAGTAACATTACCAAAGGATGGTATTATTAGTAAAGTTGAGGGCTGCATGCATAAAATACTGCTAATTGCAAGAGCAGTGATAGATAAAATGCCCCATCTTGGTTTAATGTTGACTCAAATACCTGTTTTTCTGTGGCCAAGTGAGAAGGTTCCTCTTGACTAATTAAAATGAGTCTGCTGAGCACAGACATTTGGCAGCCTCTGGAAATTCAATTCTTCCTTGTAGTTGGCCTCTGGCTGAAACAATATGTGAAGTTGTTCCTAGAAAGAGGGTCTTGCCAGTCTGCTTGTTGCCTTGTATTATACTTACACAAGAGCATTTTGGACCCTATTTACTTCTCCTGACACTGAGGAGATCAGCTGACGTTGACAAGAGGAATTCTCAGCATCACTTGTACCTT
Source organism: Lathamus discolor (assembly GCF_037157495.1). Classification (NCBI taxonomy): domain Eukaryota; kingdom Metazoa; phylum Chordata; class Aves; order Psittaciformes; family Psittacidae; genus Lathamus; species Lathamus discolor. Next base: position 65,932,087 of record NC_088888.1, on the reverse strand, counting down.
ATGTAGTCACTGAAATCCTAAAGAACTGTAAGAAAATTAACAGTGCCATTTCCATTCCCTTGCACAATGTACAAAACAATTGCTCTAATGTAAAATCATGATCATGACCATATGTATTTGGAAGATAACTGCATGTGGGGATAACAGACTGTATGTGGGGATACAGCATTTAACTCTAGAGTTATCAGTCAAAAAATCTTGGAAATAGTAATTTACATTTTTCACACTTGTTTTCGAAAAATACTGTCCTTTACATCCTTTAATGCAATGCACCTATTTGTTTCCTGCAGGGAACAAAACTATTTTTCATTGGATAGACCTTGACATTCATCTTACCCCAATCCATTCAAAGTCAGTCTGGGTAAATACCTGGTTCAACTGTGCATGTCTTCACCACTCAGTGGAGCAGATCTGACAGAGAGCAAAGGCACGATACAATTCCTGGCTTGCAGCCTACGGAATTCCCAGGGGAGCAAGGGAATCCTGCTTCTCAAGAACAAGCATGGGCTCATGCTTGGTAGCCTATATATATTTATCCCATGAAAGCAACAGAAGTTTCGTCCTAGAGTCCAGCAGGAGCAGATTCTTGCAGAGTTCCCCAACGTCATCTATTGTGCCACCTGCAGATGTCTCAGAAAATGAGTGCTTTTAGAGCTCACACTGACCCGGTTGTTCACAGACGTATGCGAAAGTGAGTAAGATACACTATTGGTAACATTTAATACCAATATTACCTAGATGTTAATACAAAATGTGCTGTTTTCAGGATGCTGCAATCCTCACATAAACAGTAATTTTGGACTTTCTTGTCCATGAAGTGGAGTTACAATGTACAAGGGTCAGCACTCTTCAAAAGGCGAAAATAGAGATGACCTTTAAGCCAAAAAGACCATTCTCTTTGTGTTATTTAAATACATAAAGGTGATTAAAATTGTTTAATACCACAACTCATAGAGTCTAAGCAGGAGTAGCTGCAAAGAGGAAGAAAAAGTCAGTGGAAAACTAAGAAAAAAAAAATTGAGATTTCATTCCAGCTCTGAGAAAGTGGTTGAGAAGTCCCTGGGTAGCTGTACATGCAGTTCTTGCTCTGGCAAAACTGCCACTGACTTTAATTGCAGTTCACTCAGTTGGATCAGCTTGCTAATCAACTAAGCACTTTTCATTTCATGGCAATAAGGTGGTGTGCTGAAAATGCCATCATATCTCTAACCATCTTCAAAGAGTAGAATGTCTTCACACCATTTCATGGGTTTCCCCTTTCCAGTACTAAAAAAGGATGCTATAAAAGTCATGATTTAAATGATATATTGCAATTTTATGGACTTGGAAGCTAATTTTGCTTAGAAGCATTTTTATGGACTTTGGAAGCCGAGAGTGGGGGGAAGCAGAGCTCCTAAGATCAAAAACTTTCCTTTTGTAGAAAAAGGTTTCAGGGGGGAGCAGATTCTGCCTCCTCTGGACAGGACTCAATTGCTTCTTAAGTCTCCAATATTGAAAGGGTTTGTTTTTTTTTTTGCTGAAAAATACACATAAAGAGGGAATTCATTTTATCTGCCTTGCAAACAAAAGAGATTATTTTCAGTTTCTACTATGAGTGGGAGAAGGGGGGTGTCTTTCAGGGAAAAGCTGTAAGATGTTTTCCTTAATTAGTTTAATTACAGAATGTACTAAGACTATTAGATAAACATTAGGCTGTTTTCGGGTTCAAAACAGGCAGATGTTAGGAGGATTACATCAAAATACTTGATATGCCTTTGAAGATTTTTTACTCAAAGACGTTAGCTTTTTTTTAGGCTGTGTAACAGCTAATATTATTAGACTTTTTTTTCCTTTTGATTAAAATATATCCATCTAACTCATGCAAGTCAGCTTTCATTAACAAAGCAAGCAGCATTCGGCTTATAGTATCACATTTCTGGAATCTGATGATTTCTTTTGTGTTCATCCATTTTTCTGGAATCTGATGATTTCTTTTGTGTTCATCCATTCTCCCTGCTCTGATCAGATTCTAATTATAGGCAAATTACAGCTATTGTCTCAAAGGCTGAGTAACATATTTGTGGTGTTTGGGAGGAGGGAGAGAGGGACAGAAGATGGCTGATTTACAAATAAGAATTATACAAAGTAGGAAGAGTTGCTTATAATTCTATTTTTTGTGTGTGGAACATGGCAATGGTGGGGAGGGGAAAGGCAGCTTTACATCCAAGTAAGAGAGAGTGTTCAGTTTGCTGAGTTGAAGCTGTCTTTCTACAGCTTCCCTCAGTATTAATACTCTATTAGCTGCTATGAGGCACTGAAGATAGGTAACTCCAGACTAATAAGCACAAAACATGCTGCTTTGGGAGCTAACAAAGAGTTCATGGAATGTTTCAACAGATAAAGCATCACTGGAGAAATAAATGTAAAAGACAAAGAGAAATATTCACACTCATGAGCAAATCTGCTAAAATCTCAAAATTATGTTCCAGTTATATACATATTAAGAGATTAAATAATACTATTTTAAGCAAATGTGTAAAGAACTGAACCCTGTGCTTATGTATACTCATGAGCAATAACAACACTTCTCTAAAACCACTGAAATTATTTCCAAACTAAATATAGGCCAATGGCATTTCAGGCACAAATCTCCTTAACTATAATCATTTTATCTGAGAGTGACAGCCTGACATAACTGCTTTTAAAGGTATGAATGTCATCAACTCTAAAACAGAACTCAAAATATAAAGAACAATAAACTATTTTGGTCAGAAAGGTAGTTTCCAGTGCTAATATATTTACAAAGCATTTTTACTTCATCACTTTTAAAATCTATTGCTAAAGACTACCTCTAAGATTGCTTATTACGAGCCTGATAATTACTCCAAGACAGATACAAAGTCAAATGAAAGACTTCCCAAACATTCTTGCATATCAACAGAAGTTTTTTTACAAGAACTAGGCTAAATGCAGTATATTTTATTGCATTACCCTGCTGGTCACCTCAGTAAGATGAAAATGTAAAAAGCTTTTTTAACATTTGGTTTTCAAAAGGAGTTTTGGGTACTTAGCAGCCTTTCGCCTCCACAACTGGTCTAAAAGCATTAGTTAAGTGCAAGTTCATTATTTTCTCTATCTTCACCACCATCCACTGAGTAGACAATAACAACAAAACCCATGAGGCAGGCTGATGGTGAACAGATAGCTTCACAAAAATGTCCATAAAGCACAGCAAAAAAGTGCATGGACAATGCCACAAAGACAACAATATATCAGTATGTATCCAGTAAGAAATTGTGTGCTGTGAAGATGTGCTTTCATGTGCACACACAGCCCAGTGGCCTACCTTTCACATATGGCAATCTTTTTAAAAGCCTTTGATAAAAAATACAGGCTAAAGTCCGTGAAATGTTCTTCCTGTAAACACACTGAGATGTGTGGTTCCTCCTCAGAAAGAATTGTATAAATATCATCAGGTGTTAATGTAAAATGCAGTGACCATCAGATTTCATTAAATGACTAAATCTACTAAATTATTAAACCTTTGAGCACACCAATTCATGTCAAGTGTAAACATACGGTGAAACACTTTTAAATCAATTACCTGATGATAAAGCAATAATCTTCTTACTTAAATGAAAGCAATTAATATACGTCAGGGCTATGCATTTAAGTGGTTTCCAGGATCAGAACCATCCATTTCATAGTACCTAAACTCACACTTTCAGAACTAAAGCACAGGGAAGATTAAATAGTGTTTGATTTAATTTTTTTTCCATTCCACAGGATCTCACAACACTGTTTTGCACAACACTGAAACGCAGCCACTGGTTTTCCTCCTGGCATTTGTTTCAGTATCAGTAAGCATGACACCAGGAGGGAAGCAAAGTGGCAGTACTGCTCCACTGGTGCTGCTAAGAGGTGGCATTGTGGAGTTCTTATTAGCAAGGGCAACATGAATAGCACAATAAAGAGAGATTTGATAGGGCCAGATGTGATGTGTCTCAGCTGTCTGAGGTGATTATGGCCATGGGGCCAGGCACAGCATCCCCATGCTGGACTGGGCACAAAATCTGCTTGTTCTGAGGCCCCTGGGCCACAATATCTGAGACCTCTGATTGGCCCCAACATACACCAAGGCAAGCTGACAAAAAAGAAATGCAGTCATTAGTTTAACCAAGGGCATTTAAAGAAATTGCACACAGGACTTGCTACATTTTCTTTGACTCGGCCTTGCCAACTAGACCTGAGTCCTATTGTTGGCAGGAACTGTGGTCTTTGGTATTGCCCTTGGAAGTAAGGATAAATGAAGAATTGCAGCTGCCTCTCTTTCCATGTTCTCTCTCAGTCTCCTTTACTCCTTGCAGCCTTCTGGTTCCGGCTTCTACAGATGACTTTTAATTATTTTTGCAGTATCATGGCATGGTGGCATTGACAAAGAGGTGGCTGTTAGCCCCTGAGGTCCACACACCATTTCTACCTCAACCTGTGATCCACTCACTTCAACGTGATCTTCACCAACACCAGAAGTACTAAGCACCACCATGGCAGCAGAACTAGAAGTCACCCTGTACAGGTAACCACTAAGAGGTCATGTCCTGAGCAGAAGAATGAATGAACACTGAGTATGAGCTCGGAGGGTCTGGCCATGGGCACTGGAAGAATGAAGAGCAGTCTTCAGTGTGCATCAAGTTGGCTACTTTGAACATGCTGGAAAGGTCTCACAGGGTTGCACTGCGGGTATGCTGAATGACATGCAGCGTTACGTGATACTCATACACAGTGTGACCATGCCCATGTGATGCATAGTGAAACTGCATTACACATGGCTTGTGCAAGAAGTCTAGTCTCGATGAACATGCAATATACAGTCATTCTGCAGAAGGGCCTTCAGGCACCCAGTTAGGTGGCAGTGACAGTTGTGGGTGTTGGTGGAGCACACTGATACCCAGTTCTGCTGAGAAGCAGTAGCAGGTTTCTGGAGCAGACATAGCAGTTCATCCAGCACGAATACAGTGTTCTCCAACATTTCAGGGCATTGCGTGGGTCAGACGCACCCAAGGTTGCAGCAGGATGGCTACCTCTCGCTTTTCAGTGCCCAGCTTTCACTCCCAATTCCGTGAGGGAGTAGTCACTCTTCCCAGCACATAGGGAAGGGAGGAATTCCAGCCTCTGCCGGCCCAGAGCTCAGAAACTTAAGTCGTCAGATGCAGATAGGGTCACACGGGTAGGCAGATAGTTGTAGATAGAGTGCAGATAGAGATCGAGACGTCATGAGTCTTGGGATTTTCTCTTCCTTTGGCTGCCTGGACTTTGGCACCAGACTTTTCCTAAAGTTTCACTAGTTGCATCCTTAATTCAGGCAGTCAAGCTGCCATGTAGGGTCCTGGTGATTTTCTCCTCCCTGTGCTTTCCTTCATCCCCTCCTCCCACACCTATACTTCGCTGAGGGTTTTTTTTAGCTAGGGTTTCACTGTATCCTGCACACGATGTGTCTAATGCCTATGTCTATATGGCAAAAGTAAAATCAGAGGAAGGAAAAACAGTCCCACTCAGAAACACTTCCAGAATCATCACATCCAGCTGTAAAATCTTTGGACCTGGGTGTCTTTGCTCTGACCCCATCCTGAGAGCCAATTCCAGAGGTAATGCACAAGACCCCTAGATGTAAAGAGGTCCCTGGCCTACAGAGTCCCAGCCTTGGCTGACTGCTTCATGAGTGATGACAAGATTCATTTCCCTCCACAGCCTACTACATTGCTTGGCTGTGTTTGTTACCACAACCTGCATCCTAGGTTTCACTGACAAGTCCCCATCCATACAGGATGACACAGAACAGGATTCTCAGGGACATCATATGCAGTACAAATGTATCACACTGATGTATTTGAACTCATAGTAACCTTTCACTCTCACTGTTCTTACATGCCCAAATTGACTTCTGGAAGTTCAGCTATGGTTTGCCTCCCATGTATGGTCTACATACCATATATAGGTGTCAGGAAAAACCTTTGAGTTCTCTCCCATTTATGCTGAACTTCATCACAAATCCCCCTTAACCTTCAATGACTGAAGATCACTTCCAAAACCAGACCACTTCTAAGTATTAAAACCTGGGAAATAAGTTTAAAAGACCCTCTGTTAGAATTTCCAAACCCAAATAATTGACCAAATTGCTTAATTTCAGAATCTTTCAGAGTGGAAAAAAATGTCCTGTCTGAGACTCTCCACACCAAACTTAAGCCACAAATATTTTTTTACCGTGACCATTTACAGCTGGGAAATGTGTGGTTTATAATGGAATGATTATATGCATTTAGCCTGGGATGTCATAGGCCTTCTGGCAAGGTAAGTAAGAACAGAACCCGTTCTAATCCTTCCTGCATACGTTAGGCACAACTGTTGTAGTAAAGCAGCTCCCTGGCCCTTTGCACACAGTTTTACCAGTTCTGGGGTTTGTGGAATTCTTTTTTTAATAAAGTATATGGTCTAAGGCCCAGCTTGAAACAAAAATGCTTGTTGCTTGCTGAGTTGTATGAACTTTGGAAATATGGCAATAAAATGGACACACATGTTCTATTACTATTATTATTATGCTTAAGGGCTACAAAAATAAATCATTCGCCAAGCTCACATGGACAAAATGAGCACTGCCTTCTGTGAGAGTCTGTACTTACATGTATCTGTTTACTTAGATGCATCTGTTCTTGATATCTTGTGGACAAAAAAAAAGTCAAATATTGTATCTTATGAAAAACCATGGCTGAAGCATTGTTCAGAAAATCAATCCTAAACCAGAAGTCCATTAAAAAACCTGAATATCTGGGTCCCTCCGCTTGGAACTCTCTTTTATTGTTATTAATAGATCATTTATCTTCAATATGGTTGGAGATAAAAATTCCTTTTTAAAGTGATGAAATGAAGAGATTTGCAAGTGCTGAAACCCCCTGATCTCCCCCTCTCTCTCTCATCACCTTATACAGGCTTAAGGTTTCACAGTTTGTAAAAATCAATGGGAATTTCTCCCCTTGCCAGTGGCCCAGGCCAATTTAATAAGTACCCGAACAGAGAGGTGGCCTGTCGGAGGGGCAGTCACCTTTCGCCTGGCAGGAGGAGCTGCGAGGGCCGGGACACTGGAGCGCATTGTGTCCCCGTGCGAAGGCCTTAATCAGCAGTGACTTCTTCTCAGAGTCCAGCTTCCCCCCCGCCAGCCTGACTGTAACTCGGAGGGGAACCTGCAAGGGGACAGCCAACTTCTGCTAGAGGATGCAGTTACGGGGGTGGGGGGATTCACGTTTCCCATAAAGGGCTTTCTCCTCTCTCACAAGGACTTTGCAGGGAAACTCCAAGCAGCTGCTGGGCAATTTCCTTTCAACTCTGCCCCAACATCGCAATTTACAGTTTTATGAAGGCAGCTCCAACTGCCTCTTCTCCTGCTCTCCTTCCCACTTGTTCAAGTTTGTCGATACTCGATCCATGAACATTTGTTTCCTCCTTCCCTGGAGGAGTTTTGCGCTCCACTGACCTCAAGTTCAGCCCTAGCAAGACTGGCAGCAGGGCTCAGCTGGCTCTTGTTTCCCACTTGATGCAGTTGCTTATGCTGGACAAGCAAAACCAGTGTCATTCAAGCAGGAAACCCTTCCCTTGCCTGCTCCTCACACTGTCCTGGGCTCTGCTGCTGGGGATAGTTCACCCACTCTGCTCTCAGCCTACGCTCCCTCCATGGAGGACACTGATGCCAGGGGTGTACGGGCAGGTCTAGACCCTCGGCCCCACTCTGGCTGTCCTTAGCTCTTGCTCTGCACTGCTCTGCACTGCTCCACGCTGTTCCGCACCGAACTGCACACCTGCAGCCGTGCCACACCTTCCCCAGGTGGGTCCCAACCTCGCGGCACTGCTGTGGGTGCACAGTGTGGTGCTCTGGGGCATGGCAGTGGGATGGATGGATGGATGGATGGATGGATGGATGGATGGATGGATGGATGGATGGATGGATGGATGGATGTTTAACATTCCTTGCATCTTGATCTCCAGGTGGTTCCCCTCCCACACTGTATCAGTACTCTTCAGCATCAGACCTCTCTTGCCTCGTCCCCTTCTCTCCCCACTTCTCTCTCTTTTCAGCAATGACAAAGCCTTTTTCTTTAACCCGTTCGGGCTGTCCGCTGCGATCCCCTGAAGATGGATGGAGGAGGGGTTGGAAGGTCGGCGCTTTCTCTCTGCCACCAGCCGCGCGGCCCCCGCGATCCGGAGTGGGGACCTGCCTCCGGCCACTCGCGGCGGGGACGGGAGCGGCACCCTCGCAGGGAACTAAAGGGTGTGCGGGAGGGGGGGCGGGCGCGCAGAGGCGCATACCCCAGCGAAAACCCGGAGCGGGGGGGGGATGGAAGGATCCCCCCCACTCCCCATGGATAAATCAGCCCGGGTCTCCCACCGGCTTCCGCGGGGGGTGCGTGCAGGCAGGGAGTAGGCAGCGGGCGGCGGGCAAGGCTCGCTGCCCGCGCCGCAGCTCCGCAGCCCAGCGGGGAGAACAGCGCTAGTTCCCTTCATTAGGAGCCGCTTCGCGCTGATTCCAGCGCCCTGGTACACCGCTGCCCCTCCGGTGGCTCCTTCTGTGCCACCGGCCCCTCAAAGGTTTATGAAATGTCGGCATTCGTTGCTTTCTAATTAGCGGCGCCCGAATCCGCCTGCTTTGTCTTGCTCTTCAAGACGTCGCTGCTAAGCGAGCGCACATCAAACACGGGGAAAAAACCCAACCTATATTTTAATTAAACTACCTCGCCCTGCTCGCGGGGGCTAAAAACCCAACACACATTCTGGGGGATAATATGTACTTTCTGCTCTCCTTTCCCGCTCTGCCCAGGGTTATCCATCCCGCTTGCCGCGCTGTGATTTATTCGCCTGTATTTCTGTTTCCCGGCAGTTACATACCGAAGTTGTTTACGCAAACTGCAGGAAGGGAACGGAGGCAAAAAGATTTTGGGAAGGATGTGAAAATGAGAGTGGTTTGACAGTGCCGGGACTACGGCGGAGCTCGCATTTAAATCCCGCTGTTCGTCCTGGCGCTTTGCGTGTGCGTAAAAAGAAACAGGGGGAAAAAAAGGGGGGGGGGGGGGGAACCACTCTTGGATTAATGTACTTTTTTTCGGTGCTGCCGAGGTGGGAACCTGCCGGGTTTGCTTCGCAGCAGCCCGGGAGAAGCTCCGGAGGCCGCGGCGGGGGAGGCAGAGCCGGGTGGCGCTGGCCCCTGGCCCGACACGATCGGCTCCCGCCCTGCCGAGGCCGCTCAGGTGCGCGGAGCAGCAAGCACCCCAGCCCGGTCCCCCGCGGATCGGGACTGCGGCGAGTTGCGCTTAAAGAGCGAGAGGTGCAACGGAGTAGAGATTATTAACGCGGCGCTAATTGATCCTCCCGTGCTCTGCCGCTGCAGCACAGGGGCCCATCTTGACGGTGGGGCGCGGTGCTTCGGGGCGCTCCTCCGTCCCCGCCAGGCTCCCCGGCACCGTTTGCGGGCTGAGGGTGCGGGCTGCCGAGGAGCACTTGCCAGGAGCCGCGATCAAGCGGAGCGGCCACCGGCTCCGTTTTGCCACCAATCCGCGGCTGTTTTTTCTTTTCCCTCGCACCAGTCTCTGGTGGAATAACTGTGCTTCAGAGCCCCGGGCTTTGCTTGCCCCGAGGTGCGCATCACAGAGGAGGAACTGCTCGGTGGTTCCTGCTCTGAAGGGTGAATCAGCCAGCGGCGGGGCAAGTCCTGATGCTCGGGAAACGAGCCGGGCTGGTGTCGGGAAGGGGAGCGGGCACCTCGGTTTTTTCTTGTTCTTCCCGGAGGTTTATGTGAAAGGAAAAATCCCTTTAAAGTGCATTTTAAAGTGCGCGATTTTATGATAAAACACGAAGTCCCTCGGCAAAGGATTTAAGTTCAGTCCGAGGAGTTAACTCGTTCCTACGCGCCGCGGTGCCGGAGGCGGGAGGTGGCCGAGCCCCCGCTGCTCCTCACCAGCTCCGCCGCACTGGGAGCCACTTGCCGGGGCTACATCAAATGTGTCCTTTCACACACGGTTTATAAAAACCGATTCCCACCTGCAAGCAGCTCCTCGGAAGCTAAATGACCTGTTATTATCGGCTGTCTGAGTTTACCACTCGCTTTTGGGGTAAAGCAACGGTAACCTGCTAACAATAAACTTACCCCCGGGGGTGGAAACGGGATTCCGGGAGAGTGCCGATGTCTTCCTTGGGTTGTCCTAAATGTAACATTTTGCATAGTTTCTAGTAGCTTCCTGGTCATTAAAATGCGCCGCGGAATTACTGGAGGTCTGGGGTGTCAAAGACAAGGGGCTCCGAGTTTGCGAGGGGAGAAATACACTTTCTGGATTTGGGGAGTGGGGAACAGCCATCTTCCTTCAAACAAGTATTTACCTTTCTCCTAAATTACCCCTTTGAAACCCAATTCACCTAATCCGGCGAAGAATCGAGACTCTTTCTCACTAGTACAAAAAAGATGGGGTTGTTTGGGCTCTGAGTTGGATGGCAAACTATAGATTTTCCAACTATGCGGAAGGCAGACTGAATGCAATTCAGCAGATGCAAACAGGCAGAGCCTGGCTGGGAGATTGTTTTCCTCCAGAAAGTAACCTTGTGAGATGCTGAGGTTATTGACTTTGGAGTGGGAAAAGAGGTGTCTGATAATCAGCTCACTCTCTATCTCCCTTAGATTTATAGATCAGGGCCTCCCTGTCACTCCTGTAAATATAATCATGCTGGCAATAAACCCTGAGGGAAGAATGAAACAGCACAAGTGTTTTTATCTGAGAGCTAACACAGGGACCTTTGAGTTACATGCGTAAAGGAGCCACGATGGGATAGGAAACCCAGGGCTGGTCTATTTGATTGCCCCGTTTTGGTGAAGCTGGCGAGAGGGTGCCACAGCAGTCCCGGCACACGCAGGGCTGCGTTGCAGCGCTCCCCACACCTGCAGCGCAGGGGAACTTGGCATATTGTGTTTTGCTCCGGGTCTGGAACTGCTGCCACAAGGTGTAGAGCTGGTCCTAAGATACGTAGTTTGGGAAGCGGGAGATATCTGTCTCACTTTGTTTCACCAGATGGGAAAACTATACCAGAGGGACTGCTTTTTTTCCTTCCCCCCCCCCCCCCCCCCGTAATTTTTGGACAGAAACATTTCCTGTCTTCTTCGCAAAAAATGTATTTTATGACCATTTTGCTGTGCAGACTTCTTCCTCTCTGGACATTGCACAGAGTAATGCAACACCTTCAATCTGTGGAGCAGATACCTCTTGATTTCTTTATCTCAGAACACATCTTTGTCTCTACTCGACATGTTCTTGCTCTTCAGTGAAAACTCACCTTTTTACAAGCTGTCAAATGTAACACTAACAGCTGAGCATACCTTAAAAACAAACAAAACAAACAAAAAAAAAACCAAAACCAAACCAACCCCCCCCCCCAAAAAAAAAAAAAAGCCAAAACAAAACAAAATCCCAGAAAAACTCACACATATTTACTTTAAAATCACTTAGCATTTATGGTTCTTTGATTTTTTATTAGCCTTTTAACAAAGTCTCTCACTTTAACACTAATCCAGATGGAAGGGGCTCTCCCCTATGCCTGTAGCAGCTATATCCAGAGAAGGGGAAAAGAGTTGTCTAACCACTTCTAGTGTTTCCGATATTTAAGGCAATTTTGGAACAAGCAAAAGACCCCAGATCAGTGTGCCTTTTGCTAAATATATATATATATATATAAATTAATATTGTTTCCAGATTCCATGGTCTAGCTGGTGATCAGCAGGATTCAAACAGCACAAAAAGCTGTAAATGCAACTGCTTCTACAATCCCGTTTCGCAGGGGAGGCACTGCTTCCCAAAGGACCTCCATTTAACGAGGAACAACTAATCAGGAGATGAAAGTTTGGCCTTTTGACACAAAGATGGCCCAGGTTTCCCAGTTGTCCTTCACTTTCCTTCCTAAACTCAGTTGAGTAACCCCAGCCTGGACACAGTCTGGCAGACTAAATGAGGGTAAGTGCAGTGAAGTGGTATCCATCTGAAATGGTACAAGTGGTTACTTTGGCCAAAAACTTGACAGACGGGGAGGAATTTCAGAGAGGCCCAAGGCAGCCAGGAGAACGGGTAACAGCTTGGCAAATGTTAAACAGCAGACACAAGATTTAAAAAACACATTCACTGATTTGTGTCTCAATTTGCTGTGGTGACTCAGGATGGAAATCTGGACATTGCTGTGGATAACACAGCGAAAACCTCTGGAGAGAGGTCAGCAACAGCAAAGGAAGTTAATTAAGTATTGGACAGCAAAAAAAGAGGAGGCAGACATGGGGGAAAGATTTACACGAGCTTTGTCATCATGTAGATCTTCAGAAAGACCCTGCCAGGAATAAGATCTCAAAAAGGAAAGAGCAGAAATCAAATGGCTCAGGGAAAAGCACCATGAATTGTCATGATACAAACAATACCGATACTTGAAAAGACCACGTCTGGTTTCGGGAGTACAGAACAATCAGAGGGTAAGATGAACAATACAAATGTGTAAAATATAATGAGTGTAATGTAAGGTAGATTAGGAACTTCTTGGCCACCTCATGACTTGTATGAGTAGTAGATAAACAAGATGAGAGGAAATGGAAAAGCGATCTCAGGAATTTTCTGTATCAGGCACAGTTAGCTTGGGGAACACACTGTCATCAGTTGCCATTAAAGGAAGGTCTTGATGGAAAACAAAGGAAAAATACATATGCATAATGAGAGTTATTCCTCTATTATAAAGGTAATAATACTTTTGTATCATCACATTCAGAAGCAGTGCAGATCTTCAAGTCTAACAGAATGTAGGAAGAAACATGATTAATCTAGAAAAGCTTTTTTTCTGTGGTTTTTGCAGCTTCCTCAGAAGCAGCCATTATTTGCGGTTGAATACTGGATATACCTTGGACTGAGGTAGTATGAACATTCCCATGTTTCTTCACCTCTCCTGTAGCAGCTTTCTTTCCTGGATAGCTTTTAGTCAGCTTGCTAGCATCAAGTCTGGAACTGAATTCACAGAATAGAAGTTCTAAATACGATAGTAAATTATTAAGTAGAATAAATCAAATAATGTTCTATCCTTTTCTCCATGTTATTACAGCACCTATGTGACTTAGGATGTCTAATTGACTGTCAGAAAAATACTAAGTCTCCAGATTTTTGAAGGTGGGAAGACTAATAATAATGTGTAATGTATAAACTGTTTCCTCCTCAACCTATTCAAAATAAGAATCATGACTGTTTGCCTGGTTCTTCACATGTGGCAGTCAGTTTGACTTTCCTTTCCAATTCAAGTAATTGCTACAGGAAATCTTTATATTTGTGTTCTAATTTTGGGACTTAGGTTTGTTTTGAGTGGAACTAGAAAAGAGTACAAGCATGCAATGTAAAATTTGTTTAAAACTACAAAGAGAAAAGTTCCACTCTTATTTTTGTTCCATAACTTTTAATAAGAATAACTTTAATTTAACACATCTGGGCAGTTTGCAGACCATCTGATAGTGTCTGCATATCCAGTGTTCTAAGTACCTTGGGCAAATATGGTGACTTAACAAATTAATAATAAGAATTAAAAAAAAAAAAAACAAACCTTAAATAAACCCAAGAACAATCACTGACACTCACCAACCACCCTTACAGACCTGCAACACTATTTCTTTGCCCTTCCAAACACTCTTCTATTGCAGGCAAGGGAAAAAGAGTAGGCGGGATTGTACCCTGAAAGAAAATACCTTTGGTAAATTGAACTCATTTGAAGCTTAGAAAGAAAACAAGCAGCAAATTTTCAGGACTCTAATACAGCAATTTCTCCCTCAGTACAGACTGAGCTTCAATAGCAATACCTCTGCTAACTGAAATTTCAGAGGGAAGGAAATTTCTTAACTAGACTCAATGCCAATTCTGATCAAGCACTTTCCACAAGGGATTGCTGAAGGAGGTTGCAAACCTGAAAGCAATGATATTTAAAAACGCTGGGACATGGTGGACTACTTTACAGAGAAGTATTATTTACTTTGTACAGAAAAAGGAAGGCATGGTGTCCTGTTCAAGGTTATAGACAGTCTGTCTAGTTCAGGGACAGAAAGCTCTTCTATATTTCTCATAGGAAAGCCACCTTTCCACACTACATTTAATCCGGCTGGCCCTCTTCACACACCTTTTGTCACATTTTGTCTGTATCAGTGGTCTTTATGGCCCAAGGACTAAAAAAGGTGTAGACTGCCCCAAGCACTTTTCCTTCAGCACTTTTAATTCAAAACAGGATGCCATTTAGACTCATGCATACTGTTATCATAAACAAACCCCAGAGCTATTTGGATCACAGAGCCTACAAACAATACGTGCCAGGTATACATTTTAATTTATCTTTCTTGTTTCTCACTTATAAACGCTGGTAAATCACAATAGTGTGAAAACTACATAAAGGGTCAGCTTTGAGTTCACTCATCCCTCCCTGAACTGCTCATCAACCTGGCGTGTGTTCTCTGTGTACCTTGACATGCAAACACAGGCTTGGCTGCCTCAGATTATTCTGCTATTGATCGTTCAAATGTTCTTCTGCGAGACAGCACTCTTCCTTGTAATTTTGAGGATGGAAATTATTTCGGTTGATTTAAAAATGTGTTTCACTTGTTGTAGACCATTTCTTCTGATGTTACAAAAGCCAAGAAACAAAACCCATCTCTTTCCCCCTCATTTACTTAAAACATCGTGGACACTTGGTGGACACTTAGCCTGATATTCCTTTAATCGTAGCCTTTTGTAAGTAGAACCAATGCTCTTTTAATTGCAAATATTTCAGTTGAAATGCCCTGTGGTAAAAGTCTGGTAACAAATAAATAGGCTTGTGCCTCTTCTAAAACTAAAAGAAAAAAAAAAAAAAAGGGAAAAAAAAAAAAAAAAGGAAAAAGTTCCTTCCTCTCACTTTCTGTATTTTCCACCCTTTTGTTTTCGTGAGCATCTGAAGGTAATAGAGCTTGATAAAAATGCAAGGGGCAGGGGGAGGAGACAGAAGATAACATTATTCCTTGCTCTGTTTTGTTAGGAGAGATTTAATCTTTGAGCATCAGAAGATAGGCCTGAATGACTTCCTGATCACCTCTTCACTCTTCTTTTATCTGTATTACTCTTGACTCTTTTCAGGGATGATATCTCACTACTCTTATTTGGTAAATTAGGCTATTGTTTCACTGTATTTCACTTACTGTAAAATGTTTTCTCTCTTAACTTCAGGCCATTGTTCCTGGGTAGTGAGGATGCTGTCACTGGAGAGGGGACTATGTAACTGGGGACAGATACTGCCCTATTTTGGCAGTTAGCAGTACTGTGCTGCCTAGAGCTCTTGATTTCATGGGGGTTTCTAGCAAAAAAAAGAAAACAAAACACGGATAAAAGGGGTCGAATTTGGCCTTGTAATGGAAGGGAAAATTAAGGAAAGATAATGAATATTATATAATATGGAACAATCCCAAATGGCAATTTAATTTTCAAGTTAGCAAACACTCAGAATAACAGGCCATGCAGTGGATGTTTCTGAGAAAATGTTTGTTCACAGCCTGATTTATCAGTGCTTCTTGTTGCCTCATGCTACACACCAAAAAAAGGAAGAAACACAAATGTCACGGTCATTTGTGTTCCGTTTAACAGTGAATATCCAGGATAATGGTTGTAGTTCAGAAACAGAAACCTCAGGACAGAATGCTGAAATATGCGGTGCTGGGACTTCATTTGTTGTCACTGGAATGTATATTCTGGGTGGTAATTTTTTATCTAACTGTGCTTTGAAAATAAAACCCCAAAATAAAACCCATTGTAATTCTGTTTTGCTTGTTCATGCTGAGTAAACCACACCAGACTTTTGGGGAGAGCAGGCTGAGGTGTGGAGGAACTCACTGCAAGCATGTGTTAGTGCTTCGCAACATGTGCAGCCTAGCGGTTGGCACCAGCATCAGCAGAGCTTTGACGAAACCCAAGGGATTGCTGCTGTGCTTGTGGAGAGGGCCTGGGTGAAGGTGGTTGCAGGCCAGCTCATTAAAGACAATAAACATGTGTTGTGCCATGTTTGATGACTATTGAGAGAAGGCCAGAGTGAAAGAGCTTACATAAAAACTTTAACAAGGACATGGTGCCAGTTGACTCACTCGGCACAACATTGCCTCTGCCCACAGCACATGAAGCCGTAATTACTGAAGTTGGTGCTGCCATGTTTCCCAGGAACTGCTGGGAGCCACCAGCTCCGTTACGTGGTTAATGAACACCTGAACACGCACACCATACAGGTGATGGCCATTTCTCAGGAGGCGCATGGAGAGCCTCTCTGGAGGAGACCATGCTCTTTTACGGATCTCTCCCCTCTGGTTTGAATGACACCAACATCTAGACCAGAGGTGCCCATGGAAAATCTCATTCTTTGTATAGGACAGCCATGTGCACGAGAGTGGAGTGCCCACAGTAAAAGAGGGGAGCAGGACAGAAGTTGTAATTCCCTTTTCCTATTTAATTGATCTTACAAAATGAAGCAGGGAGGCAACAACATTTGTATTGCGTGCACCTCCCACTCTGGAAGTGTTTACTCCAAGCTCAAAAAAGCAGGGTCCCAGGCCAGATCTGCTCAGGGCATACACACATGATGCTGGGCTTACTGTCAGTAGGGTATCAAGCAGCCTGTCCACAGGTGAGCATGCAGAGTGTTTTGGTGGGAAGTGGGGAGAGAAGCCCCACCCCACCACCTCCCCATGCCACATGCTGGCGACTGCCTGCGGCAACCCACCCTGCACAGCACACGGCA
Source organism: Lathamus discolor (assembly GCF_037157495.1). Classification (NCBI taxonomy): domain Eukaryota; kingdom Metazoa; phylum Chordata; class Aves; order Psittaciformes; family Psittacidae; genus Lathamus; species Lathamus discolor. The sequence continues at coordinate 65,915,266 of NC_088888.1, read as the reverse complement.
GCTCCTGCTCCATGAAAATCTGCAGCAGGATTTTCACCAACCCCTTTAAACAGACTGATCAAGCAGTTTGAGGGGACGAGGTGCACACGACATCAGCCCTACCAGCAGCAGGAGAAAGCATCTCTGCCTGCGGCTCTGAAATGCCCCGCTCCCACCAGTCCCCCTGTGCGCCTCTCTGCTGCAGCGCCCCATGCCCTTCCCGAGCCGGAGCTCCCTCGGGCCCTGTTACCTTTCTCCTGTTCTCCTCTTTTTCCCTGTTTAAACAGCTAGGGGAGGGCTGGCAGCGCTGGGCTCCCCGCACCCCTGCAGGCCCGAGGGGCTGCCGCTGCCTCTGCGCGGCCCCGCGCCCGGACCAGGGGGCGGGATGGGGGGCTCCGCTGTGCCCGCTCTGGGGCGAGGCAGCGGGTGAGTGAGCCCCTCGCTGCGGGGGGGACCCCAGGGAGTCCCTCGGCGGGGCCAAAGTGAAAGTTAAGCGACTCCCGAAACCCTTTGGGGGTGGCGGCGGCGGCAGCCATGTGACAGCCGGGAAGCGGCCCGGCGGCGCGGGGCTGCGGACTGTGATTAACGGAAGGCTGGGGGGCTGTGCGCATCGTTCCTAACGCTGACGGGTCCGCACCGCCGGCGTCTCCCTCCGCGCCCGTCCCTGGAGGCGGCGGCGCGGGAGCCCGAGCAGGCAGGGCAGGAGGGTGGCTCCCCTCCACCCCTTCCCCTCCCCTCCCCTCCGCCGCGTCCCCCTCAGGCAGGGCAGGGCAGGAGCGCGCCCCGCAGCGCTGCCCCCGGGAGGAGGGACTCGGCTCCCCGGCATGGTCACGGAGGCTTATTAAGGGTGGTCGTGTCCCCCCTCTCTTTTCCCTTTTAATTGTTTTTCCGTTTTCCGCCGCCGCCGCGGCTGTCACCGCTCTCACCGTTACTGTTACCACCGCTCTTCCCGGGGCTCGCAGCTCGGCGCGGCCTGGCCCCGCCGCCCCTTTGTGCCCGGCGCGATGAGGCGAGGGGCCGGCGGCCGGCGGGCGCCAGCGGCCCGCGGCGCCCGGGGACAGCGGCAGGTAAGCGGGATAGGCGGCGAGGGGCGGGCGGGGGGCAGGCAGGACGGTAGCCGCTGTGCGTGTACACCGGGTGCGGGCGGCTGTGCCAGCGACACCCGATCCCGGGCCGGGCCCCCCCGCCCAGCCGCCGCCCGCCCCCCGAGCAGCCCGCTCCGCACCCGCGGCGCCGCGGCCGGCCGGGTTTGTGCCGCCCTTTGTTTTATTTAGGCTGTGTGTAAAAACTTGTTACCGCTGCCGCCCGAAAGGACACCCCTTCCATCCGCAGCGAGACCCCCGCGGTGTCTGCCCCTTCACGGACTGCCCCGTGCTCTAACTCTCCCCGTCCCTTCCCGATATTAAACCTGTCTCTTGCTGTGAACCTTTCTTCTCTCCAGCCCGCTGCCCTCCCGAGTCCTCCGCTACAACCTTTGTACCTATTTTGACTTATTTTTTTCTCCCCTCCCTTTGATTTCTAAAGGAGTCCCCTCCAACCTGTCTGTAGGTATGTTTGTGTAACCAGACACTGAGAGTAGCTGTCTGCCGAGGAATTAACTCGGCAACCCCCAAAGCTTAGTTTGCATTCAATGGAGGTGTTTGTTTTTCAGGTTTAAACCTCCAGACGGGTTGAAGAAATCGCCCAAAAGGGACCACTTGGCAGATCTTGTTTCCTCCCTTGAAATCCCACTGGACTTGGAGCAGGTGGGGGATCGGGAGGGGAGATATTTTGGGGGGTGAGAAGGAAGGTGGGTGGGATGGAGAGTGTCCAGGGGCTGAGTGGTGCGGGAAGGAGGTAAAAAGGGCTTTAAAGCTGGGAGAGTGAAGCCGCGCTTTCCCGATTCTTTTCCTGCGAGGGCAGGGAGGATAGCTCAGGCTCTCGCTCTCGTTCGTTAAAAATAAATACTACAGAAGTTGGCAGATTTTGTAGTTTTAGAGAAGTGTAGTCTCTCCAGGATTAACGTAAAAAATGTTGATGTTTGAGGAACTGCTCTTGCTCAACCCGTAAATAAAGTGGAGATGTTGACAGTTTGTCTAGCCTCTGGTAAACGAGAACAAAAAACATTTCATTTCTTGAAGGGCATCAATAATTGTGAGGGTGGGAGGGAGAGGAAGGGGTTTAACTATTAACCTTTATCTGGGATCGTAAATGAGTCGAAACTCGTGTTTCTGAAGCGTCTTCTATGTATTTGCTTTTCTGTTTCCCCCTCTCCGCTTTCCTTCCCTGAAGATGGTGAAAGGTAAATGAAAACGATGATGCTTGCATTAATTGGACAAGCAGGCGATTTTATGGCTCGCCAGTAAAAAATAAACGTCACGGGAAAGTTGCTGTTTGTAGTGCAAGCAGTGGGAAAGTGGTCTGGAGTGTGTGTGTAGCTGGGGGGGGAGCAGTAAATCGTCGGTGCTGGCTTCGGGTTGAGCTGTTACTTCAGGGGTTTTTGGTTTTGTGCTTCCAGATCATTCACTTGAAGACGCCGGAGGACAATTTGAGGAAGGTAAGAGAGCCTTTTCCCTAACAATTGCATCCTCCGGGGCCACGTACTGTGTGTACCTGAGTATTTGCCTACTGCTCAGGCCCACAGTGCTCGGAAAATGCCGAGCTGTTGCTGGCCATGGTGTGCGTACTGGGAAGTACAACATTTTGTAGCAAACAGATAAGCTTATTTTACACACGGAGATGCTTTTTAAGCTGGTGTATTTCTCCTTTCCAAAAAAGGGATACCTTTTCTTTCCTTAATTAGAATGTAGCTTAGGAAAACAGGAGATGAAGAGCTCAATGAAAAAGTTTCTGTTCTGGCCGTATTTTGGTATGGATTAGGGAAAAAATCATATTCCGTGTACCTTCGTAATTGCTGCTTTCCCAAATGTGTTATGCTACTTTGTGGCATGATTCTTGTCTGAAATGAAATGAAATGACTGTTAAAACTTCTGAAAATAAACTGTGTGCAGCCACCAGAAGTTTTCTCTTTTCATTTAATGAAGTGAAAGCAGGAAATCTTAGGGAGGAGGCAAGGGTGGGAGAGATAGGGGATCATAAAATTTGGCAGAGCAAGTGATTGGGGGGTTGTCTTTGTTAGTTTGTCAGCGTTGCAGTTCCAAGCAAAATACGCTGTTCCAGTAAATGCAAATTCAAGTAATTTCAAAGGAAAATTGTAAAAATGCTTTCCCATTATTTTTCTTATGAAGAACAGACTCTTTCACTTGACTGTCATTATTTTGTCATTCTCTTGTCAAGGAATCAAAAATACAAAGACTGAGTAATAACTGCTTATTCTCATGAGTTCCTGTAGAAATCTGTACAGCACACTCAGCCTCAGTTCTGAGGGAGGTCCTCTTCCCCGTCTGTCCCATCACCCCCTTTTAAATGAGTCCCTGCCAGCAACAAGTGTGTTGATATACTGATCTGAAGGACTTGGGCATGATGCCAACTCAAGCAATTTAAATGACATTGTTAATAGTGTCTCTACTGTCCTTATCACCCAGTAGTTGTCTTTAATAAACTCAGTGAACTTCCAAATGATAATCGTGGATGACAAACTGAGTCCTAGCTCTCCTATTCAGATGAACTCTGTTTTGCTCTGATTGATAAATAGTAAATGCTAATTGCAGATGAGCTATGAGAATTCACAAAACATACTTATCCTGTAAATATGTGATTTCTTTCAGGCAAATAAAAGTCCATTAGATTGTCTGAAATAACTCTTAAGCACTAAAGTGTTCCCATGGATTCTGGTACTAGCAGTGCAATTTTCTTGATTTTTTTTCAGTGCTAGTAAATTTATGTGAGGCATTGCATCCTGCAAATGAATCCTTAGCAAACACTTCAAAATAGGAAATAATTTTACATAAAGTAGGTAAGCCACTATAATATGTCTAACAAATTAAGACAGTCTGTAATTCCTGTAAAGCATTTTGGATGGAAGTGAAAATGATTGTTCAATCAATTTCAGTTTGAAATAGGTAACCTTTAAGAAGCAGCTAATACAGTTTCAGAACTGTGACACTGTCAAACAGTAAGCTGTTTCACAGTAAGATTTTCAAAGTGTTCTGAGCACCTCTAGTACTCATGCTGACTTTCCCCTTGTAGAATTAAAAGATTACAATGCAATCTGAAACTACAGAGGAACAGTCAGAATATTACAATTGACAGTTTAACTGCAGATTTCATGTATGATTCCTTAGATAATGATTTTTATTTTTTTGAGAGATTTGATTCTAAAAATATCTTTGCTAGATCTCATCTTCCTGATTTCCAAACCTGCTAAACCTTGCCAAAAGCCTCAGAAGTGCTCGTGGTCTCAGCAGCTGTTAGAGCTTGCTGAAGTACCTAATATTAATCTAATATTAATAATAATGTGTTTCATGTCTTGTGGCTGTGATTGAAATAGTGCTGTGTGCTTAACTGGTAAGTTTGGAAGTGCTCTTCTTAATGGCAAAGGTTGTATTTTTGAAAATTAATCCAGGAATGCAGATGGCCTAATGTCACAGGTTTGCTTTCTCGTGGCTTTGCAAAATTAACTCCTTTGGTACTAGTGAAAACGGATTCTATCTATGTCTTAAAAGTAACAAGAGATAAAAATAATTACTTTCCTAAATCCTTTGTATAACTGAAGATGTCTGACAGATTTATTTATTTATTTTACTTTATGTGTCAACAATCATAGCAATAACAAAAGTTGTTTAAGTGACAGCTTTTGTAAATGTGAAAGACTCAACTTTGAGATCCTACTGAAAACTTACCATGAAGCTCCTACAGGCCAAAAAATGGGGCTAAGAAGGGAATGTGCCTGTCTGTATATATTCACTATATCTTAGTTTTATAGAATCATAGAATAGTTAGGGTTGGAAAGGACCTGGAGGTCATTTCTTGACAGTATGAATCTGCTCTATACATTAAAATTAAGTACTTGTTGGTTCCATGTAATATATAGAAAATAGTGATGTGAAGACACAGTATTTCTAGAAACGCTTTTTAGCAGTTGACAGGTTACTCCTCCTTTTTGGATGCTATGAAATGATGATAATGACTTTCTGATACTCAGGATGTGAAGTTAAAAGCAATCTTCTTTGTTAACCCTTGTAATTTATGAGGGTTTTTTTTCCCTGTAGTTCTCCTCCAACCTGATAGCCCTTTCAGTTTCACAGTTGGCCTCATATTTGACTTGTTCTTTTTGCTTTGAAGGCTTGTCGGGGTTTGCAATTATACTGTTCCATACAGGGCTGGGTGGCTGTTCTTGAAACCATATGGGTGTTACTTGTCAAGAATTGTTGCCACCATTCCTGATTCCTCTTTCTTATTAAAAACAATGCTACGTATCTTTTCATTAGCAATGTATCACATTAGAAACCACATGTTAAGCATCATATACTTGTATAATGACGTTTAGAAAGATAAGGCTTGTAGAAGACAGTGGAAAGATAAGACTTCAGGCTTGGGGTGTTTTTGGTGAAAACTAGGCACATTAAATGCACAGAAAAAGTGTTTAGGTTCAGAAGGATTTCCAGATGTAGTGTGTCTGAAACATTTCTCTCTGAAAATATCTCTTTTACGCTCCGCTTTTTTCTGTGTTCAAGACTTAGGTTCTGAAATTGCTAGCATGCATAATAAGCACAATCTTACTACTGTGAGGAATGCCACCAGAGTAACTGGAATAATTTTTGGTAAAGCAGTGCCCTGTGTTAGCAGAATGGACTAGCCCTTGTCTTTTAAGCTCCGCAGGGCAGGGAATTGTCTTCAAAGTATTTTCTGTAATGTGCCTGGCATGCCTGTGTGTGTCAAAACATGATAAATAATAACAAACAGTAGTTGACAATTTATGTAGATTTTTTTTTTTTTTTAATTATTATTTTGGAATTTGCCTATAGGGGACTTTCTAGCAAAAAGAAAAATGCCAGAATGGCTTCCAGCTGGGACAAGATGTGCTCTGATGGCGAGAGAAGCTTTTAATCGGAACAAAACACACATTTAATCGATAGTATCTTCTGTGAAGCCGTCGGGCCAAAACATCAACTGGTGTAAATCAGTGTGTCTCCAGTGAAGTCTGTGAAGACACAGCTGACTTACACCAGATGATGCGAGTGTTCTTTTTGGCTATAACAATTTTCCTTTAATCTTCTTGCCACTTAAACTTTTACTATGATCTGCCCACATTCCAGAAGTGTGGAAGGAAGATGGGATAACTTTTCCTTACTTTCCTCCTCCTTTAAGCCTTTGGTGTCTTTTTCTTTTGTGTGATGATATGCATTTTAGTTATATATGCTCTAATCTCTTCAAGCTTGTGAAGGTAGGTGCCCTCAAAATCACACCTGAAAAGGAGTGCCATTATATTCAGAAACTCACCAGTCTTGTCTAGCTTGCCAGATGGAAGTGTATTGTAAATAATTTCCTTGCCGTACTGTATTTGTGATTAAAAGTTCCTAAATACTGTTATTGGAAACCATCTCCTTAGCAATTTGTGTCCTGTGAAGAAGTTTAGAAGCATTGCCCCCCACATCAATTTCCCAGAATAATTTTATTGTGTCTGCCAAGTGTCTTAATGTTTTAGTTACTGAAATGCATCATCCAGATGAAGTAATTGAAAATACTGAGTGTGTACGTCTTGTGTGGTAGGAAGACTCGAATGATATTTGGGTAGTAAAGAGGAGAAATAAATTATTTTTCTTTATCTTCCAAGCCTCTAATAAACATTTTTGAAGGCAGTGTTAGTAAACTAGCTCTTGTTAGACGTGGGAAAACTGTGTTTGAGTAGAGAGCCACTAATTTTCAAAAGTTCAAGTTAATTCTTGTTCTGTCCTATGGAAGCATGATGATGCCATTTTTGGAATTTCAGTATAAATATTTTAAACAAAACTTGCTCTGTTAAGTGATGCAGGAAAGTAATCGAGTCTTTTAGGTGATAGCCCAAAATTGATGGTTCTGAAGAAAGATGGGACACTTGTGAGAGTGTGTGTGTGTATGTGTGTGTTCAGATTTGGAAGCAACAAAGAAATAAATCCTAACACAAACAGCAGCTATGAGGAGAAATGTGATTAACTGCCTATTCATACATTTTTGCTCAAACATCTTGTCACCCTATGCCCAGTTTTTCCCAATCTTTATAAAATAATATCTTCGGTGTGGGAAAAAAAAAGTAATAAGATGAAAATATTGTGCCCAGATGCTTCACTGTAGCAGGTCACATAGAAGTGATGTCTGTAGAGCCTGATAAAGAGTGAATTCTGCAAATGGAAATGAGAACACTCCATTTCCTTTGAACTGACTGGAAAGTTACCTTCCTTGTCCCAGCTTGCCAGTTCTTCCAGAGCCATAAAGGATCATAGTAACTAGGCCTTTCACCAGTATTTTATTAAAGCAGGAAATACATGTAATTACAACATTTCAAGTGACTCAGTAAAGATACGAAGAAAACCAATAATATAGGCACTAATTTTAGTTCTTACAGGTACTCAGATGTCAATTTCCTTTTTGTTTGTAGCTTTGGATGGAAACAGGGCTGCAAAAAGGGCAAGAGTTGATGCCAAAAGAATAAAACGCATTTCAGAGCCTATCTTGATTTCATTTTCTATTGGTGATACAGTTTTTGCAGAAAGTGAAAATACTCTTAACAAAACTCTAAACCTGATTGTAAGGCTTTAAGGGTTATAAGGGTTAGCCATTTTAAAAGATGTGTCTCTTCACTATACTTCCAGCTTGTGCCAGAAGACATGTTTTCAGCCTTTTTTTTTTTTTTTTTTCCTTTAAATCTGTTTTATTGTCAGAATCGCTTTTCAGGTCTTAATTTAGTTCTAGTGGGGCATCAGCTCCAGTTATGACAGGTCATAGCAGCTGGACTGACTTGGGAGCCTGGTCCTGCTAATGTGACATACAGTGAAGTCAGATTTCACAGATAAGCATGTTACAGTAAGGAAAATTGAACTTCTAGATTTTTATCCAAGGATTTCCTAAAAATACAAAATTACAAGATGCTTCTGTAGGAGAGGGAAGTCCTGTTATTTCACTCTTTTTAATGGTTTTCTGTATGGTATTTGCAAATTCCAGCTAATGATGAAGAATCAAATGCAATAAACTTATATTGTAGATTGCTATGCCTAATGGTGTTTTTAGGGTTGTATATACTTTACTAGTATTTAATTTATCACTGAAAATAATTTCTCTGTTCAATTCCTTAAGATTATAACAGTGGCTTTTGAATTGGGAATGATTTCTGTTACGTGTTTTCAAGTAATTTTTTACCTCTGATGAAATAACAGAAGTGTACAAAAGGCAAGAAGTGGATGTTGGGAAGTGATTTAGAGCAAGTAAAAAGAGAAAATATTTTTTTAAAGTGGGCATCAATAAAGCTAGAAATTACTGCTTTTGTGTGAACTTTGTTCCTAAAGATAAACCCACCCCCAAAGCATTTTTTGTTTTGAAGATTTATAAGTAGTGTAAAACAGTGGTAGAAATTACATGTTGCGGGTTGCTTCTGTCTGTACTGACTATTTTTTAAGGCTAGATCTAAGAGGATTTTGTATACCAACCTAAATGATTCTGTATTAACTACAAATCACTCCTGGCCAGTTACAAAAACTCCGTGTGATGCCTGGTCATGTAAGGGTTTCATTTTGAAACAGAACTTTTTTTCTTTTCTTTTTGCTTCTGTATTAGAAACCATGTAAGCAGCATGTTGGACACACATTATATAGTACACCCAAAAGTTTGGTGGATTGTTCCACCCTTGCTCTGCAGTCGTGTTTGCACAAGAGAAGTGTCCAGTTATATGAATCTGATTACGGTGGGAGGGGAACACATGGGATGGTGCAGACAGAAAGTTGTTAGCGTGGGAGTGCTTGCAAGATCAGAGCATTGTACTGTAAGTTGGCCCTCATGATCTGAAAATGAAAGCATATTAACTTATAAGCTTAAAAATAGTTGCCCTTAATTTAGATACACATTGACAGACTCCTGAGGCCTCCTAAGTGCTCTTCTGCGGTGACTTTTTATGCTGTTACCTACTGTAGAATTTACTAATGAAATGGAAAAAAAATAAACTGATCAAAGCAATTGTTAGAAATGTCACTATTTGATAAGATCATCTGCTGAAAATAAAGGGGGAAATGAGATCTGACAGAGGTAAACCAAGGTAAATAGCTTTCAGCTCTGCTTTTGTTATTGAAGAAGAAAGAGGAACAATAGGTGCTGTTTAGAGTCAGAAGCTGCCCTTGTAACCTCTGCTGCTCTTAAAATGCCTGAAGGTTATTGCATGGTTCATGGTGGCTTTTATGCTTGCAGTTCAACTTTTAATTTTCTAACAAAAGGAGATGCAGTAGCAGTCTGCTGATAAACACCATGCAGAACAATCAGAGAAAAATGGGAAAATTCCTTTATTCCTTCTTTCCAGTTACTGAAATATACTGGCATAGTTTTAGCAGAAGGAGAAAAGCACTGCCTCCTATGTTAAACTGCCAAAGCTGGAGACAGGTTTTTAAAAGGTAGGGAACATTATTTCTGTGAGGATGGGATGTGCAGTTGCATTCAATAGCCCCAGCCCAAACAAATGATTTGTTGCATGCTGTTATGGGGAGTGATCCAAACGTGCGCAGCGGCTGTACCTATTTCAACAAGATTTCTATTTCTTGCTGCACTGGCAAAACTGTGTCGAGCGAGCCTTAAATCCAGCGGTCTCAGCGTCAAAAATCCAGCTGCCTGCCCAGAAATGTTCCTGCTGCGCATGAGAAGCACCCTTTCTCTGCAAGTTGTGAAGCAGTGCACAGTCTTAAGTAAGTAATACAGACACACTTCAGCCAGCACTTTGGTGTACTGTCCTTACATGCGCTGCTCGAATTTATTGGTGTGATCGTTGCTGGTGTTTAGAATGCTGCACTTGCTGTGATGCATTGTACTTGGATACCGGTAGGATCAGAGAAGGGGTGAACTTCTGAAGGTATTGTTTCCAGTGCAGCTGAAAGTAATGGAATGTGGCAGTTTTAGGAATGTACATCTGTGAGTATATAATAAGAGAGTATCTGTTTGTGTATTTTCACCCCTGACATTCAGATCAAAGGTCCCCTAGGTGGTGGTGTGGTAAGAAAAGGGAAAGGGGCCACATGTCTTACCAACCCTGACCTGTCCTATTGCTCCTTGTTTTCAAGTTTTCACTAGAAAGTCAGTCATGAACCAGCTTTGATGAGGTGGCTTACTTTCAGGGGCTCACTTAATGCATATGGATATTCCGTTCAAAAAGCGGCAGATTTAGGTCTCAGTGGTTAAAAGAAGAAATGGTATCAGCAAGTGGTGCCACTTAAATATCAAAACTGATGCCCAGTCTTGCACTGGACGGTGCTGGGATGTTGTCACAAGCACTTAAAAAAACCCATTGTGTTTTGAGGCAGTGAGCGTGACTCCTGGATGACTGATGCCAGAAAGGCTGACAAGCTGAGAAACATCTTCAAGCCTTTACAAACACATACTGGCTTAAGCATCTTCGATCCTTTACAACGACATGCCAGCTAAAACAAAAAGCTGAGGAGGAGCCTGTCTCTTGCCTTCCAGCTTGCTTACAGCTAAAGGAAATGTATCCCAAACAGAGGAGACTCCCCTGGGCTCTGGAATTTGATTAATTAATCATCACTTTCAGGCTGCTCATTAAATAGTTCTTCTTTTCTTACTTGGGCAAATGAAAAAGATGATTACACCTGGGAGAAACAATGACACCTGTTAAATCTTCCTCTATTGTTAAGCACAGTTAAAATTACATTTAATTTTAGATTTAGAATAAGTAGAACTATGCTTGCTTTCTTGTTACATAGGTTATGTGGAATTGTGCTGGTACATATTTGTACCAATAATGTATGCTATTACATGTGACAGTATTTCATATCTTCAACTGAATTTGCTTAACTCAAATACTTTATTTATGAAGGTAGAGAGAATCTCTTAATGTCAAATTTTTGCTTGCTTCCGTGAGACATCCAGCTTGATTTCTGTATAACAGAGGTATTTTACATGAGAGTCAAAACTGTGGTCACCGGTTGTTTTCTGCTTCTGTAGTGTTAACATTTTGGTCATGATAGACGTCTTGGCAGCTTATGATGTAATTTATCGTGTTGCTTCAGTGCTGGGGCTTTGTCAGCAACAGGGAATTTCAGGAAGAATTTTCCATTGGCTCAATAAAGCCAGCAGCAGCACTGTGAGAATTTTGCATGGAAATCTGAGCATGGATAAAGCTTAAGGGAAACTACTTGCATGTCTGATTTTGGGGCACATTTGGCAAGAGGTAATAAGCCAGGGGTGTTGGGTGACTGTGGTCATCAAGAGCTTAGCTTGCTGTCTGTGCTCAATGTGTATAAGGCCTCTTGCAGTCTTTTCTCAATGTGTTGTGTAAAGTTACTAGCACTTTGATAATACACAATTTTCCCTTTCCCTGTGGTCTCGCAGCTCCAGTTTGCTCTGGATGAATTCCTGGGGCACGTTGTTTGCTCACTGTGCTTAGGCCTGGGAAATCAGTATCTTACTAGGCGATAAAGGTTGTTGTTCAGACAGTTTGATTTAAGATACTCTGACAATCTCAGAAACAGTATCTTTCTGGTTTGCTTTATTCGGGTTTATTCCACAGAAAAGCACAAGCTGGGTATAATTTGCAAATATTTACTTTAGTTGCACAGTTTTCACAGTGTGTTCTCCCAGTCGAAGGGTGGGGAAAATATGCAGTAAGGCCTGTGACACCATTTCACACAACCCATGGCCACATGGTTTTATTTTATTTTTGCTTTCTGTTGGCAGACACTTAACGGGGGTGCTAATTCGTGGCCTGCTAATTTTGCTTAGAAGGTCTATTCCACCATCAGCACAAAAAAGGGTTACCAGCCTTGCTGCTGTCTATGGCAGCTGTGGTGCAACAGCAGCACGTGCTGCTGTGATCACAAGGCTGGACTGTTGTAATCCCTCACAGTAGAGCCTGCAGCCCAGCTTCTCCTTCGCTTGCCCACTGCCTCTCTGAAAAGGAGCACCATAGTTGCTTGTTAGTCGGTGGTTACTGTATGCTTGCGGTGTCAGCCTTCTATGTTTTTGAGGGGTTAGCAAGCTGTGAAACAGTGACTTGATTTTAAGCTGATGCTGCTATGTGTGTTTCAAAGCTACATGGTAGGACCTAGTTACCTTAAATGTGAAGCTTCGGTCTGAAGGGTGTTTATCTTCAGATGCTAATCTGTTTAATTTTCCCACTGTGACAGTGGCTACCAGCAGGAGTGGTGAAATGTTTACCTACTGGACCCTGCCCCAGCCCTTCAGGTTTACCTCTAGTCCATCCTCGGTCATTTGATCGAAGTGGCATTGTTCCAAAAGGTGCAGGTCCACAACAGCTTCAGCATTCTCCTTCCAGTTCTTGCCTTCTCCCTGTCTCTAAAGCTGGCTCACAGCTGATACCATATGAGCCACCTTACAGCTCTCAACCTGCAGACTAAGCCACAGAAAATCAAGTAGCTTTCTGCAGGGTCATCTCCCTGAACTGGCTTTTCACGGGAGCGAACATGCTCCACCACCAGCAGCAAAGATGTGGTGGGAGCAAACAGCCTGCATGAGGGGAACAGTAGCACAGCCTTAGCATCAATACAGTTTAGTTCCCTTGAACGTGTTGTAAAAACGCAGCTTTTCCCTAGCGCTGTGGCTATTACACGTATTTCTAAGCAGGAAAGCCTTTTCATTGTTTCATCACATGTCTGTACACATGAGAGTGAGACAAAAGCTAGGGACATTTTATGCATCACTGTTAAAGGGACAGGGAGGTGGGGGTGGGGGGAAGGGAGGCCTGTTGGTTTTAAATGTTATAAAAATCCTTGTGGTTGCCAGTGATTGAGAGCTGGCCCGTATTTGTCATATTATCTTTCTTTATGTTTGGAGATAATGTATCAGCATAGCAGTTTTCAAACTAGGAAGCTTGTACCCAAGGAACAAGGGTGCAGTCCGTCCGGCTCTATGCCTGTCTTCATTCCTGCTTTCTGCAAAAGACTTGGCAATACCATAGCAGGCATTTTTGGCTGAGGCAAGGAGTCTATTTGCAGTATTTACGTAAATATATTTTTTTTTGGAGGAAATGCCACTCACTGTACTTCATACTTAAGGTGATCAGCCAGTGGGAGAAAATGAGTTTGTTGCTGTTTAGCTTGCTAAAGTAAATAAACTACTTTCTGCTTATGATTTTGCCTTTAAAATACTTTTAAATATCAGAATTTTTTATGTTACTTCCCCTCTCCCTTCAAAACAAGGCTGAAGAACTTAAGTAGGAGCTGTCTGAATCTGGAATTGGGAATGCCAATTCTTTTATTAAATCTGTTTGCTTATTTTGGTTATCAACTGAAGAATTGGGGGAAAAAATTTAAAACCCCAAAACCTGAGTGTTTGACATGCATAATTGAAAAAACCACAGCAAAGGTCTAATTAAAATATCTTGCCCTGCCAATTGCTCAAGTTTTCATGTATCTCTTGATATATGTGATGTTTAAAGCCAGCAAAAATAACTAGTGAGATAGAAAGTTCAAGAAGAGAAGGAAAAAGGTCCCCAGACAACTTGGAGAGAAAGTTGGATTTTGATACAAAAATAAATGCAGCAACAAGCATAATACCTTCTGTCTTCAGAGTAATGTTAAAAAGGGCTTGTTAACGTTTCATCCTCAGAGGGGCTTTGTTATATTCCAGTGATTCCTTGGATAAAGTGATTTTTATGTCTTTTTCACTTATATTTAAGTGGGATTTCTCTCAGATAAACAAAGTAACACACACTCAAAGACTCTTTCTGCCTCATTTAAACACCCCACCTTATCAAAACTCCATTTCCATGAGTGATGGATCTTGGCTCTGGATGGGAGACTGAAGTATTCAATTACCTTATTTTCATGTGCTAATGAAGCAGAATGTGGCTTTAGGGGGTTTCTTTTCAGCAAGGTAGCCTGTTTGGTTATGCACATGCTGCCTTCTTATGTTTCCTTCCACATCTCTGTCTACACTCAAGCGGTGGTCTTAATGGGCAACAGTGGCTAATCCGTCTGCGGGACAACAAGCCTTGGCCTTCTTCAGCCCAGTGGGAGCAGCCCTGGCCTGTAATTAGCGGAGCCATCAAGCCAACTGTTTGGCTCGAAATTACTTCTTTTGGCACCTCTTGCAACAACTTTATATGCTGAAAATCCGTGACGGTTGGTTTTGTTTTTCTCAATTTTGCTTTGCATCAGGGAGTGTTGATGTGTGAGCTCTGAAATCCTCACACCGAAGTGCAGCAGGTTTGTACTCTGGGAACTTTGTCTCTCCTCAAAATAGGAAATCTACAGTTTAAAAGTTTGCTGTTATTTGTTCAGCTGAGTTTAAAAGTGCAGGTGCATTTGTCATTGAGAGTCAAATCGTAGAATCATGGAATGGTTTGGGTTGGAAGAGACCTTAAAGATCATCCAATTCCAGCCCTGGGCAGGGACACCTTCCACTAGACCGGGTTGCTCAAAGCCCCGTCCAGTCTAGCCTTGAACACTGCCAGGGATGGAGCAGCCACAGCTTCTCTGGGCAACCTGTGCCAGTGCTTCAACACCCTCACAGGGAAGATTTTCTTCCTAATTATTGAATCTAAATCTCCCTTCTGTCAGTTTAAAGCCATTCCCCCCTTGTCCTGTCACTACACGTAAGGAAATCCCTCTCCAGGATTTCTGTAGGCCCCCAGACAGTAAAGGCAAATATTTTTTACATCTGTCATGCTGCTGACAATGGAGGAGAGATTTTTATTTAGCTCAGGCACTCTTCAATATTGGCACTCTCTTTGGCATCTTCTGCTTTACTTCCATGAGAGGTCCCAATTTTTATACTCTTGAAGTTAAGCTTTTACTTAGTGCTTGGCTAAAACAGGACATTAAGTGTTCAGTGCTTTACATGATAGCTCCTTAGCTGCAGTTGCACATCCTTTTAGCACTGTATAATGAAAATTAACACCTTGTGGGGGTTTTCCTAGCAACTGTATGCTAGGAATTACTGTGTCAACTTCACCACAATGGATGATGGAGGGAAATAACCATCCAGCAGTTACTCACTGCCAGTTATGAAGTTGAGGTATTGGAAAAAGGCAACCAATTTCCCTTTTTTTTCTTCCCCCAAAGAATGAAATGGTAACGTACTCTGAAACATACCCAAGTTTGGTGGGTGGTGTTTTGGTTTTGTCGGTTTTTGTGTGTGTGTGGAGACTTCTAAAGAAAGTGAAGAGCAACTTAGATAACTTTGGTAGGTGTAAGAATAATCACCTTCAATTCTCCTGTAAAGCATTAACATGGAGAGCAATAGACTTAATAGAATGTAAGTTAACACTTTTCTTCCCCTAAGTTTCATGAAAACTGCTCTTAAGAATTACACAGCGTTGCAATGAGTCTCTGCTCCCACTAACTGATGGTAACTAGTAAGTAAAAGGAGGAAGTGTAATAGACACTGAGTGGTAGTACAGATTTTTTTAAGTTGCACCATGCTGCTGGGTGCCCTGGATTTTCCTGAAGGAAAAATAGGGAAAAGAAATGTATGAAGACAAAAATGGAAACCCTTGGATATTATCTTGATATAATCTTTCACAAAGATCCTGAACTAAGTGTGATGGTAAAGTCCAGGCATGAATTAAAACAAGTGAAAAAAGTAGGAGGCTGGTAATAATGGTCCTCAGTTCTCAACCTGGAGGAGATTCCTATTTAAGTGGAGCTTTACAAAATTGGTATTGGGAGTGTTGTGCGTTTAGGCAGAGAGAGATCAAGAAGTATCTGTGATAAGTGGTCTTACCTGGCCAGTGGGTTGAAGTTGTGTATGTTAAGGCTGTTGGGAGAGATAACTTGAAAAGTACGCAAGAAAATTAGGTAACTTAATAACACACATCATACTTTGTGGCTGAAGTACGTAGCAAGCCAGATTTGATCAGGGCAGTGATGTTACCACTTCTCCTCCATGGAAACAAGGCTCCTTGTTCTGCTTCACCCCTTGAACAGGGCTTTCGTGCAAACACCCAGGAAATTCACCCTCTGTGAAGGAAATTGCGGGCATGCCCCCCCCTCACCCCTGCAGCCTTCCTCCCCTTGGGGATGGGAGAATTTCCATGCCTCTCCCTTATCTCTTGCATATCCTATCTCCAGAGTGAGCTGAGGAAAAAGAAGGTGTAGTGGTAGCTCTGCAGAGTTACTGGCTACCTTTGTCAACTAGAGACATATACTGTGATCTGAACCTAGTCACAGCAGCTCTTTTTATCCCTTAAATTTGTGGAAACAGTCCTGTGCTCTTTAGCTGGAGTTGGGTAAAAGAGGTTTTTGTGACTAATAACTTAGTTTGCCAATACGTGCTGTTCTGGAAAGCAAAGCAGTTGACTTGGTTATGAATTCAATTTGTTGTTCTGGTTAAGAGCTGAGAGTTTTCAGTTCCAACTTTTTAAAGCTTATTATTTCTTTAATTATGCTGAAAGTGCAGCATCTCAGAACATCCCTTTCAACATATAACATGTATTTTTAAAAATACACAGACTTTCTTTGGGAACCCTTGATGAGATATACTTCATTTCACATTGCTTAACATTACGAATTAGTCCTAAAACAAAACTTCTTCACTTCAGAAAAAAACAACCAACCAGACAAAAACCCCCAAAACCCTCCTGCCTTCTTAACTGGTTTTGAGTCAATTCTCATGCTTCTTTCCTCCACATCTTTTTCTGTGTTGCTTTCTTGGATCCAAGTTAGTAGAGTGTCTGGTATTTCGGTATGGCTTGAAGTTACTGAAGCAAACTTAGCAGAGTTTCGTGGAGTCGGGGGAGAAAAAGGGGGAAGCAATATAGCAGAATGTTTTCTGACTCGAAAAAGTAAATTGGCTTATAGTGCTGCACTTGAGCTCAGCAAGAGCAGATACTTGACATGCATTTGGAGCCGATAGCAAATTAAAAATGAACTGCTTATCTATTTTACAAAAGTGTATTTCAGAATAAAAAGACCATTTGTTACTTTAGTTACTTAGGCTGTTAGCTTATTTCCCAGGTGTTTTTCAGTTGATGACATCTCACTATAGTTTCTAATTTTAATTCCTGTCTCACTTTCTGGTTCTCATACACTAGCATCTTGCTGCACCATTATTGTTGGGAACATTGCAGAGGTCTTTGTTTCTATGAGCAAGTTTAGTGAGCTTTGTAGAAATTTGTAAACTATTGTGGTTTGAAAAACTCCTCTCAGGAAAAACTACGTTTTTAAACACTTTCCTCTTCAGAATGATGGTAGGAAAGAGGGAGGAAAAAAAAAAAAAGGTGGTAGAGGTAACATGTTCTACATTACTTCATATGAGGAGAAATGTTGAGTTTGCTTTCCAGTGAAATGTGTCTTGGGGGACTCTGATATAGATAGCTTTGTATATTTAAATACATGTGACTTCTAGGCATCAGTCTTGTGTGAGAGACAGTTATCTTACTGAATCTTACCTCACTATAGAGGGAACTGTGAAAAGTTTATGATCATACAGTGTAACTTTTGTATATAATATGTATATACAGCATTACCACCAAAATTGAGTACTGAATTGCAGTATTCAGTGCCTAAAGGTTCATAAGAGATTACTGTGTATTGTTACTTTACAGATGCATAGACTAGCAGTCCTCCTTCTGCCTGGTTATATTATATGTAAAGTTTATGTCTGCCAAGAAATATAAAGCCAGCAGTCTCAATAACCAAGCAAGACCATGGAAGAATTGAGAGGAAAGAACGAATACAGCAAAAGTGCTCTTGAGAAGTCTGCCTCCCCAGTGAGTTGATTACAAACCAAAAAGATTAGCATTTAGCTCATGCTGCTACTTGCATCGCATTACTCTTACGGAGACGTATAGTGCCATTGAATTCTATTGTGGCAGCATAGACATGTGTCTTGGGGAAACTGAAAGCATTTACAGTTAAAACCCCATACCACTGCATTAAATTCAACCTGCAAACCTTCACACATAAGTAATCATAAAGCCACACTTAAGGCTGTGTGTGTTTGATTTCACTTCAGCTTCTGAGTTATGTTAAGGACCTGAGCAAGTACAGCCACGGCAGTAGCCTGTTCTTGAGGTGACCAGAATATGGTAAACGTCAGAAATCCACATCTGAAATAAGAGGTCACACACTCTTTTTACCAAGCGCAGACAAAGAAAAAAGGCTCTTTGATGTGGCTCTAGTGTAGTATCAGCTTTGTCTCTAACAAGACCTCTGTGCTACAAACTTGATTTGTGTATAAAAGGCTGTACTGTTGGGTGGAAGGGTTGATACAGGCTTATCCTTCCTGTCGTCTCCACCCCGATCTGCCTTCTGCACCTCTCAGGTGATCTCTGCTTTGGCTGGCTAAAGTCTCAGCCAGCTAGTCATCATCCCAGCCCAATCACCTAAAAACCTCGGATAATCCCATTCAGTGTATAAACCAGAGCAGCCACAACAGCGATAAACACTTGCAAAACAGCTGCTTATTGCAGACATACATCCACTGGAGATGACTGCAGAGGCAGAGGGACCTCAAATGCTGCTGTGCAAAGAGCAGCACTTCAGATGGCAGATGATGTTTTGGCATCTTCCACTAGGTCCCAGCACGTAGAGCAATTTCTGTACCTACAGCAGTTCTTATGCTGAATGTGTACCCCTTCGTAATATTAGCATTGCCTTTCACCCCACTGCTGCTTGCTGCCCCATTCTGTGCCTGGGCCAAGACGTACATAGTGGGTACTTAAGGGTCCCTCGTTCATGCTTTCCTCTTTCACAGTCCTCCTTTGCCCAGGAATTTTGTCACTGTAAAGGAGCTATAGTTTTGGTATAGCTGATCTGACAGTATAAAACAGAATGGTAGTGCTTTTCCAGTCATAATAGTTAACTAATTAGGTTTCTGTACGTGGAGATGTGAATACGGACAGTGGATGTGGTAGGAAAATGGTAAAGGCTGAAACAACTAGGTCTCTACTGGGGCAACTTCACTGCCCTTCTGCTGCACTCTTTTCATGCTACCACTGTCTTAAGTGGCTTTATGTTTTGGAAAAAAAGGGTTAGGTATTCTGCTAGGGAAGAAACGTCCTTCCAGTCACATTAATGTAGTAATTGGGCTGTTTCATGGATCATTGATCCTTGTACTTCAGCCATGAAAAGGTGGTGGCTGGTTTCAGAAGGCCTCAGCTTGTATGCGTAGGTATCACTTGTGGTAGAGCAGCCAGTGGGGGTGCATATGAGAAGGTTTTCACTTCCTTTGGGATTCAGGCTGTCCATAAAGATGTCAGAAAATCAGATTTAGCAGTTAGTTAAGAACATGCTCGATTTGATTATTGAAAATTGAAGGGGTTCCACATACTGTCACAGCAGAATAGCCACTCTTGTGGTGCATTGATTGGCATGCTTTCTTGGTGCAGCAACTTGGGATGCTGTAGGACAGAAGAGCGGCTCTGTGAGCCCAGCCTTTCCCAATCCTCACTGCACCCAGAGGTGGACCACAACACAGCAGGGTGTCGGGCTTGCACTGGGAAAACACTTGATATTTCCAGTTCTGTCAATACAGTGCTGGCTGCACTGGTGTGTGAAAGTCTTTAGTGGCCAGTTAACCCAGTGTAACTGCTAGCATGACAGTGGCTGAGAAAAACACATATATTTGGGGTGGAGGAAGGAGCTTGAGCGCTGAGCTGCCTGTTACGGTTTTGCTGTGGAGACTATTAGGATGACAAGTGATGGGTGAGGTGTGCCTGGAGACCCCTCTTCCCACCCCATAGACTTCCGGCGCAGAGCTAGCATGCCAGGTAGAGCATTGTGCTCCTGGGCTGGAATGTGGTCTCCTTTTATTAACCTTCTATTATTCATACTGCAGAGTATTGACCAGGCCATAAAAAATACGCTGTGAGAGTTACCATATATAATTGCAGCTGCCAGAATGAAAAAGTCATCTTTGTGAGGGTGTATCTAGAGGGGACTGAGTTGCTTTGGGTTTTGATGTTATGATGCATATGTGCTTCCTTACAAAAGTTGGGATAGCACACTTAAGCTCCTAGTGTAAATGAGTGGAAATTCAGCTCTCTGAGGAACATCTTCAAACAGGGGCTTGTAAGTCAGAATTGTTGACTCAATATACCCATGGTGCCCAGACCCTTGTCACTGCATGGCTGTGAGCAGAGTAGCACAGCAAACAGAAAGCAGACACCAAGGTAAAAGGTGACCAGCGTGTTTCCTACGCTGGCACGTGGCAGCATGTGTGCTCCCGCTGTCTGCCTGCCCACAGCTGGGGCTGTGGGCTGTTACAACAATCAAAACAGGACAGGCTGAGGGAATTCAGAAGGCAGTCTCTTGATTTGTGTCCCCAGACTCCTCCTGTCCCTGATGAGGGCTGTACTAAGGAAAACAGGGCTGTTTATCAGGCCCCAGGTGTCACTTGTCAGCCAGGCAGTTGGTTTTCCCCAGATATTCCTTGGAGAGCAACACATAATGTACTGCAAAGGAGGCTCTATTGTTGTCCTTTTTATTTATCTATCTATTTTTTATTTTAACAAGGCAGTTATTAATTGTAGAAGTTATTCATCAAAGGACATTAATACCTCCTGGCAAACTAATCCACCCGGTAATCTTTTGGTTATATGGTTTAATATCTTCTTATGGTAGAGCATTGTCTGTATCACATGTTCACATCACAAATCAGTTTGGTCAGTTCTAGATCTGCTCTACAGGCACTTCAGATCACAGCTCACATGAGGGACTTTCCTTCCAGGTATCATCCTGGGAATTGTTCCTCCATGCATCAGAAATCTGGCCTTTCTTTTAACCTGGGTAAGGAAAAAAAGGAACCAATAGAAGCAGCTTATTGTTGTTAGCCATGAAGCAGCTGTGACCTTATTTGTTTTGGGCTAGTTTTCAGATGAAGAAAGCATTGACATTTTTTCCCCTCCTTATAGATTGATGGGTTGAAGCAGTCCTTGGGATTTTACTATTTTCAAAACAAAATATTTGACCTGAAAGGTAATATTTATAGCAGGCAGCTAATAGAAAACACGCCCTCTCTGTCTCTCTGTGTCTCTTGTCTATGTGTGTGTGCGCATTCTGGGTTCCCTCCTGGGCCTGACCTCTGCTGCACGCACTGCAGCTCCATTGACTTTGCCTTCTATTCCCTTCTCCTGATAAATGAATCACTGGAAGCAGCGAGGCTCGGTATGTGGGGAAGCAGGATGCAGGAAGTTCATGGCAGTCCCGTGCCATTCTGACCTGCTGCAAATGTTCCCTCCTGCCGGAGTGATGGATGGCGCGGGGCTTCTGCGTCAGTCACTTGTGAACCCCGAAGGTCACCCGAGAGAACATATTCTCCGTTCAGAAAGGCACCCTGGAGGGATGTTGATTTAGTGACATCTAGCAAGGACTGACCCTGTCAGTCAGTGCAGCAATGCTGGAGCAGGGGATGGTGTTAGCTTTGGGTCACTGGATCTAAACCAGGAAGATACAAAAGCTGGACTCCATAAAAGCCCTCCTCTGCCTTGCTGATTGGATCTGGCAGGTGAGAAGGGACTATTTTGGATGAGGTATCTGGCTGAAAGAGCAGCTGTGGTCCCAGCTCTCTTGTAGCAGCAAGTGCTTTGCATTTAAGTGAGGACTGGGTGAGGCCTTCTTATTTGCTTGTAGACGGGCGCTCTCCCTTTTTTTCCTCAAGGAAAAAATGTTGGCGGGACAGTAGGGTCTCTAGGGAGCTTAAAAATGCCCATGTAATTAGAAATGATGCTTGCAGTTTTTTAGGCTCCAGTTTCCTGTGGATTTGAACAAACCTAATTTTCTCATGTTTGGACCCCTGTTGCATGTCAATAAATCTGTTATTGTTCAGTGAGGATTTGCTGTGATGGGGAGTGACTTGGTGGGATTCAAGGTGGGCACAGAACAGGCAGTGAGGTGTCTACATGGTTAAAATGAACACAGAGGGGTGGAAGCAAACCAGGTGCAACAGCAGCATTTGGAGGGAGGTGGGAAGAACACAGGCTGAAACAAATGCACTTCTAGCCTCCCTTCTCAGCCCCTACCTGAAATGCAGTGCCAGTGAGCTTACCACTGAGGTATTCACAGTACTGTAGTCTGGCCGGAGCTGTAGACTTACCATATATTAGAAGAAGCATCCTGTTTTTTCCAGCCAAAATTACTGATACGGCAAACAGCAGTGGCTTCACAACAGTCCTAAAGCTGGAGACCTGACAAGAAAATCCAGCATTCCTCAAACGCTGTGAAGTTCCAGTTTTCGATTCAGCCACTGCAGGTTCAGAAATAGAGATCATACTCTGAGCAAGCTGGAATTTGAGTGAATTTAAGCTGAATATTTATTAAAGCCCTATTTAGACTGGGCCGTGATGAGGCTGGATTGCAGAGCTACAGGCTGCAATCAACACTCAGTAGGAGGTTATTTAGATTAAATACCAACTGTCTTGGAATGGTGGGAAAAGTTTCAGACAGAAGTTTTATTTACTGTTTTTTTGGACAAAGTTGGGCTTGCAGTAAAATTTCAGGAATTCTGCTGGACAGATAGTTTTCCTCCTTGAAGGAACGTTGTTTTTGCATTGCAGCGTTCTTGAATTGAGCTACTCCCTTACAGATCCTCTGATGAATACAGTTGATACCCAATTTGCTCCCCTCCTTTATGTCCTTACTGTGAGACTGTAATAATCCTTTTGCTTTCTTTCAGTCTGTTTGGGTTTTTTTTGTTGTTGTTTTGGTTTGGTTTTTTTTCTTCTTTTTTTCCAAAAGAAAAACAAGACAAGGAGGAACTTCTGTTGGGGTGGGATTTTCCCCCCACAATTTCATCATTTTTTCTTGAAGCTTTTCTCTCTTTCCTTTTTCTTTTTTTTGTGTTGGCTTTCCTTCTCGCCTTTCCTTTTCCTGTGTCCTATCTAAAGGGTGGGCTTGCTCCTCCCTCCTCATCTAGTCTTTTATTTTTGAAAATAAGAGTGGTGACTGACTGTTTTTTCCCCTCATCGTTTATCTACTTGTCCACACCTGTTTCTTTCACTCTGGCTTCCTTCAAGTTTTAGCACGTATTTTCTCTTGTTCTGCCTATTGCTTTTCATTTCTCCTCTGTGATTATGCTGGATCCTGTGGTCCCCCCTCTCCTCCTTTCCGAGCTGCCAGCCTGGGGCTTGCTTCCTCCTGTCCAGCCGTGACAGAGGACTTTTGCAACTTGGGTGAGCAGCCTCTGCTGCTGTAGTGGTGCTGCAGAAGCACTCGTGCCTTTCCATTTCTCCCAATGCAGCAGCATTTGGTTTGAATGCTAATGTGATTTGCATCGTTTTATTTTGGGGTCAGCCCTTTCAATAACTAATGCATGGAGGAAGCACTGTAATGACTGTGTTGCAGTGCTAGGCTTGAACTGCAGAAAACAGGGTCCTCTGACTTACTTTCAGAATGAGTGCACAGTGTATAAAAATCACAGAGAGGAAAAATGATACTCATGCAGTTAATGTCCCTGTAAACAGAATGAGTGATTCCATAAACAAATGTGGCAAGCACCTCCCTGAAATGAGGAAGAATGCATGTTTCTTGTAATACTGCTTAATGTTTATATGGGGTCTCTTGTCTGTTTCTGGCTCCATAAAGTGAGCGATACAAAATACTGGAAATTATAGTTAGACTACTAAAGGTCTTCAGCCTTTCTCACTTAGGCAAGTAAGTGAGATTTCCTGTTTCTCATTGTCATATGGCTACCATGACGAAGGTATTGTGTACAATTGCTAATTTTATCTAATTTTTTTTTTCCTTCAAGGCATGCTCAGTTGCTGCAGAGTTTTCCTGAAATTTGTTTTACTAATTGGTGTATTTCTTTTGCCTCAGTTACTTTTCTTTGCATTGGAGCTTGGAGGTTCCAAGTGAGACTGTGCCCACCAAAGCAGTCAATGGAGCTGCACAGTCCTTGTCAGAGAGCAGTGTGAAATAAATCACTGCACAAAGGGTCTTGGTCCTAATGGGCTAAAAAGGAGCTGCTCTCCAAAAGCCACAGGCACAGGTGTGCACTGTATGTCAGCAGGGAACTGGTCAGAAGGTGGAGGTCTTGCAGGCACAAGCCAATAAAGAAGAGTCAAATGCTAGAACAAAATTAACTGGCCCCATGGCCAGTGCTTAGCAGAGGGACAGGAAGTTGGCACAAGGGCCAAAATACTTTAACTGTAGATGTGCAGTCTGAAAGGCTGGTGTGTGAAGCATGGTACTGCTCAGCATAAGCTGAGGAAGCCCAGATGGTCTCAATAGCCAAATGGACCCCTACATGCTCTTGTGTGAGATATGCAGGACAGGCTTGGCAGCTGGCATCCACTCCCTGTGTTAGAAAAAGTGACACAGACTTTAAACACTACAGATACTTTCCATTAATAATTTCAACAACATTCAATAATGCAAAAAATGCAAAATTTGTAAAAACTGAAAATACTGGAAGCCTTTGATCAGAATCTCCTCAAGCTCAGACTGAAACTATCTTGTTTGATTTTCCAGTATCACAGTGAAACCAAATACTCATTAAATCACTATAACAGTATTTAACATCCTCATGTATTTTAAGTAATCTAAAGAAGTTTTTGTTTCCAGCAAAATAATTTTACCAAAGTCACATTTATAATTTGAAATTTGCTAAGTAGGTTATTCAAATTGTGCTTTAGTATCTGAACCACAAGCAGCCTGTCAATTGTGCAGAGCTTTCTGGTTAAACTTTCAGGTCTTAAATCCTACTTACTCCTTTTTCCATCCTGCTCAGCATAGAAATGCTGTAATACTTGAAAAGCTCATAGCTCTTAACCAGAAACCATAGGTGAGCAATCTTAAGACACATAGCACACTTTTAAATAGTGTCTTTTGCCAACCCTTTGTAGTGTTTAAATATGGGCTACTTTTTATATCATCTCTCTCAGCTTTTGGGGAGGGTCCCATATGTACACAGTTTCATCTTCGTATCATGGCAACAAAGAGACTGGAAATACCCTTGCTCTTTAGTTGAAAAAGATGTCAAAAGACATTGGAAAATTAAAAGGGAAAAAACATAAGTGAAAAAAGCTTCACAGCTCCTCAGCTCATGCATCACTCTAGTATCGCAAGTGCTAGAAGTGCAAAGTAGATAGCAGTAAGCTTCTCATGAGTTGTTATCTGCAGGGTAGAGAGAGACTACTCCTTGGCTAGTGTGCATTGACTTACACAGCTTCTGCTTTCCAAGGTGCTTCCTTGCAGAAGCTGTGGCCAAAATGGCAAGCCATCTCTGACAGTGTTGGATTATGGTGATTTAGGAATGATGCCTGGCATTCACCAAGCAGTAGCCACCACAGGAATGTGTAACATGGCAGCTCTGTAAGCAACTTTGTAAGCAGTTGGCTCCACATTTGCAGGAGGTGGCAGTTAGTGCACTGTTTAAACAGTGCAATGTTTAAACAGAGTGTTAAAGTAGCCCTGGATTTTGTGCCAGGGTCTGTGAGCACCCTTCCATGTACCCCATCAAAATTCCCCAGGAGGAAGGCTACTTTAGGAAATGTGCTCTTTTGCTGTTGTAACATCTGTACATGAAACTGTAATTATTATTGTTATTATTATTATTGTTATTATTATTGTTATTGTTATTATTATTGTTATTAAAACGGACAGTCAGCCTCTCTAAATTCAGGCACACAGCTTAGTTGCTAAAAAGATTGCACATCAACAATAGATTAAAAGAAAATCCTATACAATAAATGCCGTTTTCTCCTTTGCTAATCTGAAGAGGAACGTTCTCATTCTTCATGTAAACAAGGCAACTGTAGTTACCGTCCTATTTTGGATTTCATCAGTACGACACACAGTTTATTTTCCAAAATCTAATAAAACGGATGGGAAAAATTCTTTGAAACTCATTAAACTGAACCCTAATATATATAATTTAAAATGTGGTTTCTCTGCTTCTACAAGCTGTTTGCATGCTATGCTAGACTACTGGTTTAGGATCTCTTAGATTGGGAAAGAGTGATGAATAGCAAAGCTGCAATTTTCTCTTGTATAGGATGACTGTCCAAGCAGAGATTTCTATCACCACAAAGAGAATTCCTGAGAAGGCCCAAGGCTGCCATTTATTGTGGAAGCCTCTGAGCCTAAATAATTCTGCACATTGAACATAGAGGTCCCAAATTGCTGCTTCTCACTAATTCCCAGGAGGATATTTCACATCTCAGCTGCAAACAAAACTCCAAAGTTTTCTGTTCTATGGGTTTCTGCAAGTAATGTATTCAGGTTGTGTCCTTGTCCTCTCTTGCAAGTTTGGTCCTAGGTTCTGGCTCTGAACAGATGGTGGAATTGTGATCAGGAATTTTCAGTCATGAGATTTCAAGGCACGATCGTGAATTAATGCACATTTTTAAGATATTGACAATTTCACAGCATGCACAAAAATCACACAAAGACGATTTATAGCTTATCACTTGCAGCATTGTCAGGAAAGTTTTATGTGGGCCTGAATTTGTTTCATGTGCTCACAGTAGCTCTGACCAGCACAGTCTCCAATATTAAGTGTCACAGAAGTAAGAAAATACAAGTTTCTCTGTCACTGTTAATTTGATGCTCATCTGTGATTTATGAAAGAAGCTGTATGTAAAAAGCATTATTTATTTCTGTATGAGATATTGCAGGAAATGTATGAGAAATGCTGTGGGGTTAATACACACTTAGAAAAAAAGCATAGGTTATATTTCGCATATAAAGCATTATTCCCCTTCTGATTTCTGTTTGGATCGCAGGGGAAATATAATTAAAGCTCTAGTTCTACAAACATTTAGCAGGATTGCCTGTGACAGCAAAACTAAATACGCTTATTTGTCAGGCAACTTAGACACTAGGACTCATAACTGAGTGTTTGTTTTTTTCCTTGCTCATAAATTGTTTCTTTTGGGCTGATCTTAGGTTGGCTGTGTGCAGAGGGCATCAAGCCATGTTCTGAGGCAAACCTGCTTTGTTACGTTTGGAAAGAATGGTCTGGATTATGGTTTTCCCTCAAATTATTAACAGGCACAAAGGGTGTTTGATTTAACTTTTCTTATTTATATAATGATCAATGATAGGGTAATGTCTGAATTAGTTTGGAAATCATACAACTGTTTTTATTTGACCTGTTTTCTACATTTGGATGTTTCCTTTTCCTGCATATAAATACCCATAAAAACATGTTGAAAATTTCAGGTCTCACCTAGTTATTCACTTTGTTGTGGCTACTGCTATCTTTATGAGTTTGATTCTGCGCTTAGGTACTACGGTTCCACTTGATGGCCTGCTAACACGCATTGTACAAATAAAACCCCCTCCATTTAATCTAATTTTAATGGAATCTGCTTCTCAGAGAATCACAGAAATAAAAGTCAACTTGTGCAAATTTTTCAGTTGTGTAAAACTATTCTCCAGTTCCTGACTCTCTCTAACGCTGGCTTTTTTTTTCTGATTATTTTTATTACTTACCAGTAGTCTTTTACTTACTGTATTAAGGTAGAAGGCTTTCTTTGCCTCTGAAGCTCGAGCAGTTAGTCATGTTATTATTATCCACATAACATTGTTTTTCCTATGGAAAGACTGGTAGCTGTGCTGTTCACAAGCTGGCTACTAAGAAGGCGTAAAACCCCATACGGTTCTGACTGTTCCTCTATACATGGAAAGTACAAAATAATTTAAGAACTGTGTTTCTCTTTTTTACTCAGGCGATGTTCCGAGTAAGATTTCAGCAGAATTGCTTTTGTGATGCAGCAAAAAAACCCAAAACAACCTGTCCAAGGACTCTACTGCTTGTCCTCTCTCTTTCTCCTTTTTTATGTCTTGCAAACAGCCATCACTGTTACCCAAATTAACCTCTTCTGAGTTTTGCTTTTTCCATCCCCCTGGTGCTTGGATCAGGCTTCTCTTTGGGTGGGGCGAAAAGTGAACTCTCCTAACATACAGTACAAATTAGGTCTTTTTAAAAACAAAGACTTCTCTTAAGAATAGCTGTATTTTATTTCTGACAAAAGAAGGGAAAACACAAGTGCAGCACAGTAAATCAAGAAGTCAAATGTGTGTAATCTGATGCCAAGTGTAAACATGTATGGACTTTACAAGGCTTGCCGACACTAGATACACTGGTTTTCTTTCATTTGAAAAAGTGCTTTTGAGTTTTCACAGTAGTGCTCGCAAGAGGTATTCAGAATCGCCAAGTGAATAAGAGCAGGTCTGAGCACCAGCTCATGTTGAATCGAGATGTTTTTACTTTTTTATGGACACAGTATTTTCTCCTCAGAGTAGCTAATATAAATTTGGTAGATGTAGCTCCATATGCAGTGGGTTTTTTTGGCCTGGCTCTTTGGCAGAAAGTTTCTTAAGTGAATCCTATAAAAAGCTGCTAAAGAGTGAAAATATAGCCCCTCACATGCTAACATAACTGTTTGATTTCAAGGGAGGATAAGCACCTAACTATCTCAGGATATTTGCTCTAAAGACCACCTGAATCTTCCAGCACTGAAGAGCCTGAATAACTTTCTGTGTTCACTGAAGGAAAAACAAGGTGCAGAAGGTAGCAATTTCATCAGTAAAGATGCTGTCTTCTCTTGCCTGCTATTCTGTCATGCTGCTGTGTAACAAATCATGGTATTACTCCATCTGTGCAGAAGTACTGCTGTAAAACTGTAAATTTTCAGGCTGCTTAACATTGCACTGAACAGTTCAAGCTGTGTTAATTATGTATCTGTAAGCACTCTGGTACTGACTGCGGGTTGGGTAGATCCCGGAGGTCTGCCAAGGCATTTTTCATGTAGTTTTAATGTTAGCAATATTTTTGTAGCTGAGTATTTATTCTAAACATATCACAAGGGTTTCTAAACACTGAAAAAAATGGTGTTTGCAGTTACTGAGTGAAACTTCTGTTCTTCAGCCTTACCTCTAATTAAATCCTGTGACTGTGAGAAAGGGTCTTTCATTTTTGCTTGTCCGTGCTTCACAGCAGTTACAGATTGCTTTGATATTGTTGTGGGGAGGCAAATGCAATGACTTTAGCCCTTTACATTTCTTCTGAAGACATCGAGGCACGTGATGGTCCTTATTTCTGGTAAAGAGGGAGATACTGAGCAAAATGCAGTTACAAGACTTTGTGCTGAGAGACATCATGCCCCACAGTGGATGCTGTGAGCCTGATGTCCTGGCATGCAGGGTAAGCGAAAAAGGTCTCGGAGATGTTACATCACCTTTCTTCCTCCCCTCCTTCCTTTTCCTCAATTGGCAGTGGCTGAGGGCTGGTGTAGCCTACCATTTGAGCTACAGCAGTCATGGGTCTGATTCAGCCTAAGCTACTTGGCACTACTTGGGCACCAGAAGCCAGCTGGAAGAGTGGATGACTTGCAGCTCTGGAGCAACAGAGTGCCCGGGGAGCTGCGGTGGTAGTTGAGGATTGCCATACTAAACCAATGCCATACCAGACCTAATGCTGGACATTCCCTACATAGCCTGTAGACAGAAAGAGACAGGAAGATGCTGGGTTCACCCCACATGGCAGACACCCTGTGGCAGGCAAACTGTCACCTGCCCCACTCTGGACATGTGAAGGAAATGTCTGGGGGGGCAGTGCAACTAATTTCCTTCCATAACTGCTTCTGACCACAACTGCTTCAGTAGGTCATGGTTACTCCTTAGAAGAGACTGAAAGGAAGGAATGGGATGGTGTGCTGCCTGTGCCACCAAACCTGAGGGACACTTTCCAAAGAAGGCTCTGGAAAGCCTAGATAGACTCATACAGTGCTTCTCTTTCCCTCTCCTCCTCCCACAAGCTTTTTCCATGTAAAAATAACAGAGAACTGGCTCCTAAAAGTCACTTGGATGAATATAAACCCTTGAAAGTGTCACGTAGCCCTTGGAAATATTCCAGATAAATCCCGTCTTATTTGGAAAAATTGCTTCTTGAAAGAAATTCACAAACATTGGTCTCAATCCAAAGCCATGAAATCAACAGGGAGACTCATTACAGAGGGCTTTGGATCTGGCCCATTGGTGGCTATGACCAGCAGGATGGTCCGTTACAATAGATCATTTTTAGATTTATTTTTTTGTACAGATGCCTGCAAAGTTCTGGTTAGGGGAGAAAGGAAAGAACAATCTTCAGCTGCCTTCCAGTGAAATCTCCTCTTTTCCAAAGTCTTTTAAATTATTATGGACTGTCTTATTCTGCTATGAATGCAGTACCTCCTCTCTTTTTACAAAGATGAGAGATATATGTAGCTAATTAGAATGAAGAGTGAAGACTTCTCATGGTTTTAATTTTCTTTTCTTGTTTTCCTTAACTGCTTGATTTGTTGGATTATCTGAACCCATGGATCATCCTAGGCAGTTTGAATATCTATGTCACAGAAGAGACAGAGAGAACAGCAGGGACTGAAAAAAAATAATCAAAGTTTGTCCTAATTAGTGTGTTACATAGAGAGTAATTCAGTGTGCTTTTGCAGAACAGAAGCTTGGAACTGCCTACTTGTGAATATAATTTATTTTGCATCCATTTATTAATTTTATTTTTTTTTTTAACTCAGAACAGTGGGGACAGAATGCTTGCTTTGTCAGAAAACCACAGGATTCTTTAGAAGAGAACTGATAAACACAATTAAGAGTAAAGCATTAGTCGAGGTTGGAGAAAGTAGTTTACTGTGGTGTTATTATGAGGTAGGGTATCAAGATAGATAGTATTTTTTATATGCAGAAAAGCCAAGAAAAAATTAAAATCACTGCAGAGAATATGGGGTTTTTAGATTATACCTTTTAATATAATCAAACCCTAGCTTCCAAGAACTGTAAGGCTCTAAGGTCATGAAAAAAATCACACATTATGAAAGTAATATTTTTGTGTTCTTTAATTATCTTTCAGTGTTTGGTGCTGTTAGATTTTGGTTTCAGGCTGTTCTCTGTCACCAAGAAGACCAGACAATTTTTTTCTCACATGAAGCTTAGATTTCCACAAAATCACATGATTTTTTAATACAAGACTTTAAAAAAAGCCTGTTGTATTGTAAGACTCACAGTAGAAATTTTAAGAGCTCACAGCACTGGTCATGCATAAAGTACAAGCTGATGGTAGATAAACAGGGTCTGCGAACTGTCATGAATACATTCTGTTTCTCACCTCAACTGGTAGGTATCATCTTAAGGATTAAGACATCTTAAACTCTTAAGGAGTGCCTGTTACCTTTAACTGTACAGAATAGTCTCTGTTGTGCCTGCAGTGGCAGAGGTTCTCCATCTCCCAGGCCAGGTTGGGAGCCCCAGGTGTGCCTCTTCTTGGTACTGAGAAAGGAGAAAGCAGGAGGCAAGAGTGGCAGTATGGGCTCTGCCTGTCTCTCTAATGAGTTGTATTTTCCCAGAAGTCAGGAAGGTGTTGGAGGGCTGACAGTATTGATAGGTTTTCCTATTGTCAAGTGTGGAAATTGACTAGAGAGAAATTTTTCAGGTCATCCAGAAGAACAGGCAATAGCACATCTGAGAAAATTATGCTCTGGGAGAGAAGCAACTCAGGATGCTCTAGTGGGTTTCGTTGACTGGCCTGCTAGGATTAGAGGTATGGCTGTAAGGTGTGTGTTTCAGAGCGATGAATCAAATTCCACTCTTCTGTTAGGCTCCCAGTGAAGACAGTAATGCTCTGGAGACAGGACGAGATTTACAAATAAGTGCTACAGGCTTTGGGACTAATGGGATAGCAGGATCTTGCAAGTGGGCTCTGATGGCTCTTTCTGGAGGAGGTAAGGAGAGAAAAGGTGATCTTTTCTGCCCTTAATTTTGAAAAGGGATGACCATTTATGTAGAAAAGAGTTATAATTGGGGTTGGGGCACATGGGATAGGATGATGTTGTCTTGCTGTGTCCCAGGTGAAGGAGGTTTGGCAGACTCAAGGAAGAGACAGGTGATCTGAATGGCTGGGCCATGCACTCCCTTGTCCATCAGTTTTTGTGGCTGGAGCAGGGCAATAGTACAGTGCTGTACAGAAAGGGCATACTAATTCCTGATTTGCTCATCAGTACATCTTACCAGATCCTTTTTCTGGGTGCATGAGACTGAGCAAACAAGGAGAAGCTGTGGCACTGAGGTGGGCACTGATGTATGGGAGGTAAGAAGCCTCTTAGTCTACTTTGACCAAGAAAATCCATGGTCTACTTGCTGCCATATACAAAAGTCGATGTGGTTTCTTTAGTACTCTGCATTCCTGCAAATACAGGATTATTTGCTTTATTGCTTTTGAATGGAACAGTAGTGTGTGTATATATACGTGTGTGTCTAGATGTGTTCGTTTACAGTAAATGTGGAAATAAGGGAGGCCTGAGAAGGATAAATGGAGAGTCAAAGTGAATCTTGGAGGAGATAAGTGATGAAAATGGATAATAGAAAACTCCCTTTCTGTGGGAAATCATGGAGGAACAAAACCACAAACAGGAGAGGAAACATCAAAATCTAAACAATGAACTGCAGCAGCAAGCTGCAGCAAATGTGATTTTAAAGAACAGGGTGTTCACAACAGACATGCGTCACTGCTGGAGATGAAGTATGTGAACACTGCTTTCCTGCTTCCCCATCCGCAGTACCTCCATGGAAAGCTCAGCCTCTCCTGTCTACCTTATTTGTTCAGTAGTGGACTTCATATGACCAATCCAGTTCTCATTAAACTGATTTACTGGGCTCACTGGCTCTGCTCAGCTTCAGTTTATTCCTACTTTGTTTAAAATTCGGGAAGTGCTGGGGGAGGGGACAGGACACTAATGGCCGTTCTCGTGCAAGTGGAGTGGTAGCTGATTTATTGCAAAGGTTATAAAGGAAAAGTATTAAGTGTGTTCCATTCTGCTTGGCAAAGTCATCCTGCACAATGTCCAACAAAACCCTGAGAGCACTGGTTTGTACCAAAAAAATAAAAGGGGAGGAGGGGTATGCGTGTGTGCAGAGGGGGAATGCTCCACCAAAGATGTGCTCTTCTTCTTTTGAGCATTAATTAAGACTGTAAATCACAGGCAACATGAAACAACTGTATTCGACAGAACGTGGACAGTTCTGGAGTTCTGCTGTGCTTGCGCGATCAGTTAGAATACCTACACTGAAATGCTAATGGGAGAGCAAACTTCAAAGAGAAATTTTGGCATGAAGAAGTGGTCTGCAGGACCATTACATGGATAATGTTGTAAAATAGACTCCTCCGTGCAAACTCGGAAGGGAGGGGAATGAAAGTTTGAAAGGTTTATAGGAACTTGGGCTTTTTTTCCTTTCATGCACAAAGTCAGTCCCACATTAATTTGGTCTCATCTTGAAACAGGCTCGTGTATTTGTGTTTTGAATAAAAGGGGGGGGAGAGGAGGGTGACAGCAAAAAACATCGTACTTGGATAATGAAAAGCTGTTAATAGTCTTTAAAATTATTTTTCCTTTTCTAATAAATAGTTGAGGGAGCTCTTTTGTCACTTCGTAAGTAATGGTGGGTCATGTTCCCAGGTTTATAGGATTTAAAGCCTAAATTTGTTACGATCAGGTAGTTTTATCTTCAGCAGAACATCAGTTATAAAAATTTATCCAGTACTTCCTGCTCATATCTCATGTCCTAAATGAATGTGCTAAAGCTTGTTTTTAGGAAGCTGTCTAATCTCTCTTAATACCTTTAAAGGTATTAAATAATGCAGACACCGCACCCCCCATGTCAGGTTGTTCACTTTGTTATTATGTATGTACAATAAAACTGTATATTTAAAATTCCACATTATTTTTCCATGTTTTTTCCAAGTGTCTGCACTGACCTGCAGTGGAGCTGCTTTAGTGTAAATGAGAAGATTTTAACCCATTTTAGAATATTGCCCATTTGTTCCTCATTTTATTTTGGAGTAAAGCTACTGGATGCAAGTAACATCTTGATGAAAAACGGTCCGTCCTTAATAGTAAATCACAAGCAACTGATTTCCCAGCGCTACACATTTACGTAATTATAAG
The DNA here is from genome assembly GCF_037157495.1 of Lathamus discolor. Lineage (NCBI taxonomy): Eukaryota > Metazoa > Chordata > Aves > Psittaciformes > Psittacidae > Lathamus > Lathamus discolor. The sequence goes on along the minus strand of NC_088888.1, from coordinate 65,881,323 downwards.
TAGACTTGTGTCCAACTACTTGTCCAGGGTTCCTCAAAGCGTTTTTGATTTGCCAAGTGTGGTCTGAGATGTAATTCATGATGTGGGGGATTCCAGAATGGCTGATGAGGTTAATTTTCCTTCTTGTAGAACATGATATTGTAATAGAGATGCTCTCTTTAGATAGGCAAGACATAAAAAAAAAAAATAATCTGGAGTTATTTATACTTAGTACATAGGAACCGAGAGCACTGTTTGCAGCAGTAGTCCCCATGCTTGTCATAAAGCTGCTTCTTCCACTGATATTAATTTTATGCCATCAAAGGATAACCATCTGATGTCACGATCATTACTCTGAAGACTTCTCCTTCATATAGATACATTATTTCTATATTTAAATATAGTATAAACGTTTATGCAATAAGCAGGGGAAAGGAATCTGTTCTACTGCAGGAATGTGCATGCTAGAGGGTTTAGAGAATTCAAGTGCCTGAAAGCAAAGGTAGGGTTCAGAGTAATTGGACTTGTCCTAACTTGCGAAAGAGACAATTTATCTGTATGCTACTTATGTTGCCAAGTGAAGTACTTGATGTAAAGCATAGTGTGTCCACTCCTTTGCCACTGTACTAGTACTTCAAAACAGTACCTCTCCTTCCTCTAATGACAGAAAAAACACATTACCTGACTTTGTATTACATTTATGACAGCATCTTTTTTCTTAATTGGGAACCAGGATTGTGCTGGCTTAGCATGCAGTGCCTTTCAGAAGTACTTAGATGGTCTTGAACAAGAATAAACACATGCTGTTTGCTGAAAAGGGCTGAACCATAGCATAGCCATGTGTTTGAAGAAGTTTACACTTGCGTGTAAGGCTTATGCTTGTATGTCCAGATGTAAATAGTTTAAAGGTTGCACAGTCTTGAACTGTACCTATGCTGGAAAAAAAATAAAAGCCAGTCTTATCAAGAAGGCTGAGATAAGAGTAGACACCTCTGTTATTTCCCTGATGTTCTCCCTCTACCAAAAGAGGAAACAGCATAAATGAACACTGTGTTAATAATTCTTTTAAAAATGATATTTCAGTGTTATTAGAGAAGTTCATACAAAAAGCACATTCTTGGCTTGCCTTACTCGGTGCATCGCCACTGATTTCTGTGGCATTCAGCTGCTAAGGATATCCTATGCAGCCACCATGGCAAAAGCATACTTTAGTTATTCAGTTTTCTTTCTGACAATGCTGTGGCTAGTTGAGATTGGCTGTGGCTGAATACACGGCTCCAGGAAAAGCCTACATAAAACCTTCTGACCTGAAATGTTTGGCAAGATGCAAAGAATCTGTCCTAGGCTCTTTAAAACAAGCATATTATAACCTTGATTTCCTAGTTATCCTGATGTACATATTCCTGTTAATTCTTCGATCGTCCAGGAAGAGTAGCTGTCTGTAGCCCAGGGGTTTATGTCAATTCACAGATACTTTGTGTGTATGGGAAGCAGGCAAATGTTTCGGATTGAGAGGTGATAAAGTGAAGCTATTAAAAAAGGAAAGTGCTGGGCTTTCCATTTCTTGTTGACTTCAGATCAAGATCCAATGTGCTCCTGGAAAACACAACTCCATGCAAATGAAATGCTTGGAATTAGTAGCCAAGTGAAAAGCACCCGCTAGTGCTGTGGAAATGAATGGGCTTTCTGCCCATGCTGGCTGAATCTGTGACTGCAGAACAGCTGAACAAATGCCCTTCAAGCGTATGTTACCAATGTGGGCACTGTTCCACAGTGACTTTTTATCTGTCTCTACTCTTAGGTAAGCATGCTTTAAGTCTCATCTTGTGGCAAGCATGCTGTCTTGGAAGAGAGAACACCCAAAGTGAATTTAATGGTTTGCCTTTGCCTCCAGTGTGATTCTTGGTAGGGAGCCAGAGTGGCATATTTTTTTGCAGCTCCCTTTACTGTCCATGGAGAAAACAAGCCAATGTTTACAACGTCAGTCTCTTTCAGACATCTGCCATGGAAAAGTTTACGTTTAGTCAGATGAAATCAACAGGTAGCCCCAGACTTTAAAATGCATTAAGATGTCCAGTACACACTAGACATATCAAAAGATGGTCCTATTCTCTGTTCCCTATTGGGCGTAGGAGCTCTAGGTGCTGGAAATCTATACAGCTAGGATGGTGGAGATGGTTGCTAGCAGTTTTGGCCCAACTCAACCAGGACTCTTTTGGACAATTCCTGGGTGCAGTTCAGGTGTTAAAGACAGATCAAGAGTTGTTGCTGGTATGGGAGACTTGGATGCAGTTCTGTCCTAGAGGCTAGAAGATGCTGGTAGGTTGGACATAGTCCCTTTTGGGCAAATAGTCTGCTAAATAGGATGGTTTCAGCTATGGCTATAGCCTGTATGTCCCTGTTCCTTGTTTATTAAATCTTGGCCATAGCTTTCTCTGCCTCAAAGTTGTTTATGAAGGTAAGCTAAAGCTTGTGGAAGAGCGTCCATCTGGGGTAGTTTACAGCCAGAGCAGTTCCTTGATCCATTTTGCACATAGCTGTACAAATGATTGTGTCTTTATCATTGGGGAAGACTGGGATGGAGGAAGGTAAATCTGTCTGCATGTAGAAAGAGGGGGTGGCAGCAACTGCTTTTAAAGCAGCATTGCTGCCAGAAACTTGTTCTTCAAATGACCCCCTGTCGACTTCACCTGCCAATCCATGATCGTTTGCATAGTTCAGTATATTGGCTTCAGGGAGCCCCAGAACAAAGGCTTTCCTTAAAAACTCAGGCCTTACTCAGATAAAACTCCCACTCATGCCCCAGGGAGTTTTGCATGATGAAGGATTACAGGATGGTGTCTCAGCTTTGCAATGTGTACTGCTTGTAGCCACTTCTTAGTTTTGAGGATGAGTAAGAGTGTGCCCATTTACAGGGAAACTTGGTTTACATTTGCCCCCCCCCCCGCCCCCCCAGTTTGGTGGAAACATTTATTGCCATCCTTTTTGTAGGCTGGTGGTGGAGCTTTTGAGGAACCTACAGGTGAAGAGGAAGGGCAACCACCAGAAGGAGGTGTCTTGGGTGAATGTGGGGAGAGTGCTTTGACGGTCTTAGCAGGCAAGTTGGTGGCATTTAGGTTTCATAAGTTGCCCATACTCCCACCCACATGGCCCCCAGGGTTTCAGAGGTGAGGAGATACTCAGCACCTTCAGGACTCCTGTTAAGCCCAAGCTCAGCCTGCGAGTCTGCTTCAGTGTTTGAGCATCCTGAGATGCTTTTCCCTCTCTTCCTGGTGTGGCAGGTATGCTGCATCATGTCTTTAGTTTCTCTGATTCTGTGATTACTCATGGTTATTTTGTGTGAATAAAACAGGCAGATGTTACAATACTTTCCTCATCAGCATGTCCTGCAGTTTCTGTTTCCTTAGATGAGGCAGTAAAGCAGTCACTTCAGGGCCAGAGAACTGGGCCTTATTTCATCACCTGGAAGGTGACTAGTTAAAATCTAACTAGCAGTCTCACACCCAGTGCCTGACAGGAACAGTCTTGAAGACTATTAAGAAAATAAAAATTCCCTGCTCTGTCATATAATGGAAATGAGTATACTTCAACAGCCATCCACTCTAATCTGTTAGCCAGCCCTTAGCAGCTTACCAAAGCCTGTATTTAACCTATTTCCCTAATGGCAATTAAGAAATGTTTTCATTTCCCAGGGAGAGGATTGCCAATGAAATCCGCCTCTCCCCCCCCCCCAGTCCCCATCCTGTGGCTTCTCTCTCTCCCTCCTCTTCCCCACACCCCAGCTCCTTCTTCCTTAGCCCAAGGCATCCAAAGCATTCCCGGTGTGTTTGGGTAGCATGCAGTGAGGAAGAAATGATTAAGCAGCTGAATGTTTGAAATCCAGCTAAATGCACCGATTATTATCTGCTTAGGGCTTTCTTATCTCGAACTGTGTGGTGCTTAATGGCAGGCCCATTGTTTTCAGCTCAAAGGTATTAATGAAGGAATCAGGGCAGCAGGCTGATGTCATAGGTGGCCGAAAGGTGACTTGCTGTACTGATTTCCCTTACTCCACCCCTTTGCAAGTCCCTTCCAACTAGTTCAGGAGAAGGGTTGGTATTTTTAGACGGGGGGGGGTTTGGGGGGGGGGTGGTGATGGTGGAGAGGAACAAGCAGCCAGGTTGCGTTTGTGTGTCTGGTAAAAGGATTGCAGAGGCTCTTAAATATCTGCTTAAAAGATGTACTCTCTTAGCTTCTGCTCTACTTTCTCACTTCATAAAGACTCTGAGCGGCTGGCGCGGGTCTCAGTGTGAAAGCAGCCGGCCAGCCCACGGTCACACCTGCCCTAGGCACTGCCCAGGCAGACTACACCGTATATCCTGACCTAGATCCAAGGGGAGGCTTCCACTTGGTGTTTCTGATGTGAAGAAAGAGCTGTGAGTAAGTAGCTGCCCCTGAGGGTAACCTCATGAGGTGGATGCAGCCCCAAGATGATGTACGGCTTACGGAAGTGCTTTTGTGGTCATGTATCAGTTGTACTTCTTGTCACTTTTACGAATTAAATGACTTTTTTGGTTTTTAAAATGTACATAGTTATTGGATGCAAAGTGGTGTATGTTGTGTGAAGAGAGACTCTCTGGGGTGGAATATTTTGAGTCTATTCAGTTTTCTGTTACATGGCACAGGCAGGGAAAAAGGTGGAAGATTTAGAGTAGATTTCATTGTCATTTTGTGTATTTTAATCATACTTTTTTATTTCTGTAAATCTTTTTGTGACAGATTTAGTCTGGTATTCCCTTCTTTTTTATCATAGACTTGAAAAACTTTGCTGCTTTATTTTGACTTAAAGCCTAGGAATTAATAGTATTGCTCTATGCTGTAGCATCACACTGCCTACAGAAATAATAAACACGAAATTTCATCAAGGGTTTTTTTTATGGACCCAGCTAAGAATCTGAAGGAAGATGTGTTAGCAGAAACTGAGTTGTGGAGCTTTTGTGATATATGGAAGAATAAAAGAAAAATAGCTTTAGACAGTGGTGTCAGAAGGTAGCCGGTAGAGTTCTATGTGCGTACATACCCAAGCAGGTCTTGGACAAGAATAAAAAACAGTGCCTTTTTTTTTCTCCCCTCACTTATTTTAATGAGACAGTCTTTTTGTGTAATATGTAATTTAATCGGAGTCTTTGTGACTGCAGTTAAAATTCATGTCTTTTGCTAGCATGTGATTACTGAGTTAAGGATTTCTGTCTTGCCTAAATGAATGAGTGAAGAGTTTACTCCTTTCCCTTATTTTTGTTTATTTTGCTCCATTTCAGTTTAGTTTGGTCTGCTGAACACATAGTAGCTTTCACTGCTCACTGGAGTATTTTGTGCCTGTTTGAAGGAGCTGTCTAAATAGTCCACTAGCAAAGGCTAGACCTCAGGGAAGGCAGAGGCCAGAAGCGGAGTGGCACTGAATACCCATACATGCAGCAAAGCCAACTGCTCTCGTGATGAGTAAGATTTGTTTAACATCAAATCATCAAGCATGGAAATGTTCCCTTCAGATTTGTTCTTTTTCCGGGGGGAGGGGGCGGGCAGGGGTCACACACCCCCAAGCTGTGTACCGCTAGGCTTTTTGATTGGGGTTTTTTTTCTCTACTTACTTGCTCATGGTCGGGTGTTTTTATGGCATTGGAAATGCGGTCAGCTGGCATTCTGAGGGGAAAACTGGCGAACTTTTACAAGTGGTAGCTGAAGTGCACCAAAAGTGTTGAGTGAACTGACCGGCACTTCCAGTCTGGTCCTCTCCCATCCCCCCTCCCTGTTTCTGTAGGTTCAGCAGTAAAAACCTATTGAAATGTGAGATTACCAAACTGAAGCAATCAGTCTGAAATGATTAAAGAAGATGACTATTCTTCAGATGACCAAAAGTCATCTTGTTCAGAGTTCCTTATCTTTGAGCTGCTATTTCACAACTGTTTCTGTCTCTCTAAGTTTGTATTTCCTGTTAAAATCTACGAGTGCTTTACATTGTATGTAAGCATGCATGTAGACACCATCACCAGTAGTTACAAGACATGGGGTCTGTCTTTCCCCTAAAATTATGTTGAGATTTTTTAAAGGAAAAAGTGTTTGTTTATTTCTTCAGCAATTTAGCAGATTATGTGTCAAGCCCAGGGTGAAATTTTGTTTGCTGAACTTATCTTAAACCTCAGGAGGGGAGGAAGGTTCCGTTTAAAGGTCAAAGTGTTTCAGGGTTTCAGTTCAGTGTATTTTTTACCTTTAAAGTTTTCCCTTACCCCACCCAGACCTCGGACCTTAGAAGCTTTTCAGATGTCTGACACATGTTTGTCTTGTATTGAGCATTTTGAAGCAACTCTACATTAAATCCCAGAATAGTTCAATATCCACACACGCGTTGTTATCATTCGCTGCACAGACATCACTCTGGAAAGAAATTTGGTGTTTGAGGTTAGGAGAGAATGCTGGAGCTGACAAAATTCAGATGCTAATGATAATTAATTTATGTAGTGTCAAAGATAGGTGCACTGCCAGGTGCTTTACAGGCAGATAAGATCTGGTTTCTGCTTCAGTGAGTTTATAATCTGAGGCCCTGGTGTTGCAAATAGTTATGCACATGAGTTATGCCACCGAGTGCAGTGACACTAGTCATGCATGTGAAGTTACTCACCTGTAGTGAGCGTATCTGTGTACAGTTTCAACTACATTAGCTTTTCAGTTGATTTTGTGGTGAGTCAGTAATTGTTTAGTGTGATAATTGACATTTAATAAGCTCTGCAAGTCAGAAGTTAAACGAAAGTGCAGGAGTCACCTTTCCTTAAGGGAATTGGAAACTGAGATTCTTCTGGCAGGTTTTTTAGGGTGTAAACAATCCATGTTGGATCTGGCACTTTCATGTCGTCACACTGGCTTAAATTATGGCTATTTGCTTACAAATCACACAGGAGAAAAAAAATCACCCAGTAATTGGAAGGGAAAAGTGTTATCCCCCTTCCTCATTTGTCGTGATGCTGATCTTGGGGCCACATTAAGAATGTTTCCAGTGAAATTACTTTCAGGTCTGGGAAAATTTAATCAGCAGAGGCCTTGGTAGCTGTAAATTTGTGGCAGCAGTCCCTAATTCATCTTGTAATTCTATGACAGGATCTGAATTGCCCGTATTTGGCCGGGAATCACCTCAGTGGACAGTTAATGAAAGAGTAGAGAGAGGGAACTTGAAGGTCAGTTGTACTGAATTCTTTTTTCTTCCTGGATGTGTCTTTTTTTATTGCAACCTCTCTTCCCTCATATAATTTATTAAACAAAGCCCTTTTTTGTTTCCTGCAAAGGCAAATCTGTCCCTCTTTATCTGCCTTCTTTCCTTGCAGCAGTTATAAAATAGCCACAGCAGTGTCAAAATAGATGTTTCTGTTGAAATTGCTAGACAGAATTACACTCTGTGCAATTTGTATTTCTTCTCCAAGTGCGGTGATGCAGATAAAACTGCAACAGATGCTGCAACCAGGTGTGTATTTGGGAGTGCAATTGGAACATCAACATATAAGTCTAATCTCAGTACAGTGCAAAGATTTTACTTGTTGGCTCAAGCTCAGAATAAATTAATATGAACCTCAGAAAACCACGGGACTCTAACCAAAATAATACCAGAAAATGCATTTGGGTCTGCTGGACTCAGACTAACCAGATAAGCTGGAATAGCTTTTGTTTATTGAAACACTATAGTAAATAGGTGCTGACTTAGCAAAACACAGGATTTTCTTGAGACATTTATAACATAACAGATATGTTGAAAATAAAATGGAAAAAATAAAAAGAGTGGGTCATGAAATAAAAATAGCAATGGCTTTTTCTTGTTTCCCCTTTCTTACTTAATAAAATAAGTGCTTTTTGACACTAGTTTAGCTTTTGCAGGATCTTTTTTTTCTTGGGAGGACATCCTTACCTCTTGTTTTATCTCATTTACTCTCTCCTTTAGAGTACCCTGTGCCTTAATTTTCCCTCTCTAGTTTATTGCTCCACCCTTTTTGCCTCCTTTTTCTGTAGACTTCCCCCCCCTTCATTTTGACTTCCATTCCAAATGCAGCATCTTCCCACCTCAGTTCCCTTTGCCTGTTCAGCCTGTGTCAGAAAAGAATTTGTAGGGCTCACCATCATTTGACACTTTGTGCTCAAGTGTTCTGAATAACCACTCTGGCTTCAGAGGGAAAGGAAGTGTTGGTAGGTGAAGTGATGTCTTTACGGCACCTGAGCTCTTAGCATCCTTTCAGTCACAACAAGATCACTGCTAGTTCCTCTCAGGCTGAATTCAGAACCCTTTGCAAGGTATTTTGGAAGCTTCATCTACTGTTACATTAAACATACAAGGCGTGGGAGAAATGGGAGATAGAAAAGTGCGTAAAGAAGTCCGCTTTCTGCCTGGTGGACTTACAAAGAAAATAAAATAAGAAGAATATTTAGAGATGAGTTAATTTTTCAAGTACATTTAGTTTAAACTAGCAGTAAGAATTACGTGCATTTTTATGGTTATCATTCAGTGAAGGATGACCTTTCTGTAACTACAGTACAATGAACTTTTCTATTTGTAAACTTAGGATTTTATGTCGCTTTTTAATACGCTTCTGAAGCATGTGTCCATTGGACTAGCTCTGATACAGCAGTGGTTATTGCTAGCTGTAGGGCCAGCTACTTAGCGTGCACCAGCTGTGCCTTTATGGGTGATGGGACTTCTCCTGTGGATGGTGACTGTGACCACTTGTCATTTACCAGCACCAGGGGGTTTCCAGCTTCAGCACTTCTGCAGGTCCCAAATATGGTATGGGAAGCAAAATTATGCCTTCTAACTTGGTCGTACTGTTGTGCCTGTGCAGACAAGAGGGGGCTTTGCCCATATTGAACCCCTTCAAAATTGTGCCAGCACAGTCAGGTCCTGTGGAACAAAAATGGTTTTTGTTCTTGCACAAACCAATGTAGGGTCTCCCAGTATTAGCAACACTGCATTTCTACATGTGCTGGTATGAGAAGCTACTCCGAGAAGGTTGATTGGAAGTGATTAGGACTCGTTTACATCTTGATTTTGCGTATTTCTGTTTAAATCAGGATAACTGGTTGTATTTGAAATGCTGGAGTTGGCAGTAACTTCAGAATGACAAAATTGCTTGAAGGAGGACATGAAAATCTTCTGTTTGTTTGTAGAAGGCTATTGTTAATTTAATATAATTGGGTGTCAAGCTTCAAAAACCATCATATGCTATGTGTTTATAAAGTACTTTTATTAATGGTGTAAAAAATGCAATAACAACCCAAGAAACTTCTCATTGTGAGAGGAGAAAAATATTAGTGCCTTTCTCGACAGGGTTTCTTTTCACAAGGGATTCCTCTATGGAACACTAATCAAGTCCATTCAGAAGGGCCCTAATTAATTTAATTAAAATCTGTCAGATGAAACTGATTAGCCTGACATCCAGCCTGGCAGGAGGAAGGAGGCTGGTACACGAGTTGTAACTGTGTTGAGGTGCGTTTGCTGTCTCCAGTCAGAGATGTATGGCCACTGCAGTGATCAAAGCTGTCTTTCATTGTCGTCAGAATAAATGTTATGGCTCCCTCGGGCAAGTGATCCAGTTTCTTTTTGTTAGGGAATATTTTATACCTCCACAGCCCCAGCAGCTGAGGAGGGGACAGCGGGTACCTGGCTCCGTGTGTGACTGAAGGGGAGCGCCAGGTGACCTTTCCTACCCTTATGACAGTGGATACACAGATTAAATATTTTTCATCCCTTCACCATCCTCTGTGTTAGCTTTTGGCCATGACCACTGCCACACAGGCAGGAAAGAGACAAAGGCCATGTTGACAGAGGTGCACGTTGGTGGTAAGCATAGGTATTACTGCAGCAGAGCCTTCCAGGGAATGGTGTGTCCACATGGGGCATCTTCCTTTTGAGGACTGAACCGAGGTGGGAGCAGCCTCTGCTGTCTGGCTCTCTGGTTCTGTTTGGACGTGCTCATCCAAAATACCAGGAACTACCTTAACCTAGTAGGCTGCTTCATCCTACAGCTGCTAATAATGATGTGTGGTTTCTATGGCAAACATCAGGGCAGCCAATGCAATCTGTGTTTCTAGTCCTTTCCACTTCCCCTACTCCACACATGTACTTAAGGAGTATCTCTCATCTTCAAAGCTTTTTTTATAAACACTTTTATCCATCATTATAGTGGGATGGATCCATCAAAAGGGTAATAGCTAGTAAATACTCAGGTTTTTAGGCCTCAATCCTGCAGGCGGTTGTGCATATGTTTTAGCTTTATGTACCATAACTAAGGCTTCAGTGGAACCATTCACAGTGCCTGAAGTTAAGCATATGTGTAAGTTAGGAACTGCGAAGATTAAATAGCATTCCTGTTTGCTAGAAATCAAAAGGTAGATGAAAACAGTGAACTCAGCTACAGAGAAACAGCAGTTCCAGAAGGAGGAGAGCAGCAGTGGCTGGCGCGAAAGATTTGCCAGCAGGAGACCTGCCTGTGACATGTGTTTGGTCTTAGTTTGTGGGAAGGGCCCTTCTGGCAAAATGCTAGTGGGCCAGTTTCTCCAAAGGTAAAAGTCATCTGAGGCATCCACATACATGAAGGCATCTTTCTACAGTTGAGTGGGGTATATCCAATTTTAGTACTTCACCTTGTCCAGACTTTGCCAGTGAAATGATAGAGGTGCGTTGTTCGAAGAAACAGAATGTAAGTTTCATCTATAGATCTTTTTTCTGACTTGCAGCTTCCCAATAGTTTTTGTCCATGCCAGTTCTGTTGATTCTTGAAGCAGGCAAGGTAGCTTTAGTTTGAACAGTGAGCCTGCAGTAAAAAGGGTATGTTTGGTCAGTTTAGGATCTTGCCACTGGAGAAGCATGCTTTATGGAATGATTCAGGGTCCTAAGGCAGGGTGGACAAATACATAAGAAAATGAGCCACAAGCCAATATACTTGTCCTTTTTGAAATAATGTTTTGCCGTCTGTACTGTCTGAGCCTGAGCTTAGATGTGTAGGCACATTTTCCCCTGCCAAGGGCTTCTTTGATCCTGATCTATTATCTGCATGGTGGCCCAAGGATCTCCACCCATGAGACCTTTGTGCAAGGAAGTATATTACACAGTGTCTGCATGGTCTCTGTTGATGATGACAAAGCTCTAACAGTTTTTTCCTAGGGGAGCACCAGAGTCTATTTTTTTTTTCTTCTTGCTTTTACCTTGGAGTCTCTTCTTTAATATCTTCCCAATTTCTTCATTATTTTTGTCTTAAAATAATAAAAACCTGAATTGCGTTCAACTGTACTCATTAAATTAGATTCTGCTCTGAATTTTATTTTATACTTAGTCATCAGGCACCTAGCTCGAAAAGCTTCAAGATTCCAGTCACCTAACTGCATGAGTGGTTGGTTGAACACACTGCTGTAATGCATGTTTGTAGATACAAGTTGGCAACAAGAAGGAATTTTTAAGAGATAAGTCTTAGTAGGATTGTATAAAATTGGTCTCTTCTGTAAGACAACTTTACTACTTGAATCAAAGCGGTTTTATTTTTTCTTCATCTTTTCCTTTCAGCTAACCTAATATTTATGATGAAATAGCACTGGATGTTATTGATCTATTTTTTTCTTCCTGGCTCCTAGGTCACAGTTTAGGCCCTAGTTCAGCAAAGTACTTAAGAAGAGGCTTATCTTTAAGCACATGTTCAAGTCTCAGGAGTAAATGAGAATTAAGCAAATACTTAAGTACTTTACTGAATAGGGATAGAATTAAGCACATAGTTGAATGTTTTGCTGAATCAGGGCCTTAAAATTAAAAATTAATCTTATTTGTGCTACAAAGATTGAAAAGCTAGGCACTAGATCTGGATCTTGAATTAATATAAACCAGGAACAGGGTAGCGCCAACTGTCACAAGAAGAAGGGTGTATAGGTGTGAAAATGTGGTAAAGCTGGGGTTGTTAAAACTGTGGGTGAGACATAGGAGAAACGTGTTCAGCTCCTAGACTGAACACGTTTAGACCAAATTACTGGAGACTGACAATCCCTGTGCTTCAGTCCTGGTGTTGGTGAGCCCTGGCATGCATACAAAGTCCTGTAACGTTAATAGCCGCCATGCTAAGTCTAAAGTTGCAGGAGAAGGGGCTTAATCTATCTAAGCCTCAATACATACTGTTTGTCCTGTGAAGTGAAGGTAATGCCACTTCCCTTTTTTCACTTTGTGTCTCCCTTCTCTATCTGATTGCGTACTCTTTGAGGTGGTGAGATTTCTTTCTACGCCTTTAAGTGATGCCTGGCACAGTGCTCTTGCTTGTGGCTTCTAGATGGTTTTGTAATGAAAGTCCGTAATAATAAACCCCATGGTTTGGTCTTGACAGAATCATTTCTGTGACATGACAGCGTATCGTTGCAGCTAAAGTTTTTGTCAAGATTTAGGTTAATACAAAGTAATGGCAGGACTGAGTAGCTTTCTGAGCAGCATGAGTAAATGGGGGGGGGGGGGAGATTTGAAGAAGCATGGTAACTTTCCACTATTTTTTAGGAATAAAAGCTGCTGCTTTAAGCCTCTAGAGCGGAGGATGTTGTAGGTGAATGTGGAAGGATATTTGCATAGACTTGTGTTAGGGGTGTTTGTTGAATCTGTGATCATCTAATGTCAGATTTTAGTGCTGCTGAATTCCTTTCTAGCAGTTTTTGGTATCAGTAGTAAACATGTGAGTTGTGTGAGTGAAGTATTTGACAGCCACTGTTTTACAAATGTGGAGCTTGTGCCCAAGGCTGGCTCTGTGTGCATTGTGATATTCTGTGTTGGGGCTGTGTTGGAGAAGCGGGTGTTATCCTTCAGTGCTGCTTAGAGAAGACTGACTGCCCCAAGTGCTCCTCTTAACCTAAACTTCATTTAAGGATACCTTAACATGCATGCATAGTGAGTGTAATATGACCTGTATGGGTGCTAGCTAATGGTTAACCCGCTCTGTTGAACCTGTGCTCCTCATACAAACTCTTATCAGTGTGGGATGAGCTGTCTTAGTTCTGCAGAGAGGCATCGCGCAGGTTGGAGGCTAATGCTTTATTAGGAGTAGAAGACAGCAGGAGGGCTTTCACTGCCGGCTCAAACAGAGAAGGGAAGGCAGGCATCATGTTGCTGGAGCTGCTATTTTCAAATAAAGACAGGAGGGAAAGAGGGTAGTGGGGTCTCTGAGTATGTCCTGAAGTTCATAGGGTGGCTGACCTCGACTCAGCTGTTACTTTGACTTTGTAAGTGACTGTTGTCTGAACAGGTGCTTGATGCAGTATAAAGCTGCTCAGGATAGCTGGCGTTACTTTGCTTTCAAGCTTTGAGAAAGGGGAGAGAAATAGGCAAGATCATGCTTTATGCAGGAGGTTACTGTGTGGAGATACTCTGTACGGTGAATGAAGGGGCAAGATAGTGCTGAAACTTTGAGCTTTCTGTGCAAGGCAAAAACCTGATAGACCAGGTGAGTCAAAACTGGATCTTGCTTATATGCTGGGGGCTTCGAAAACTGTGGAAATCACTTGTCATAGGCATGCGGGATAACAATTGTGTTTTCTGAACTCCTCAAAAGCAAAAATTTACATTTTGTATATGGAAGAGACCTCTCATGCAAGCATAGTTCTTACAGTGAGTAATAGCATTGCATGGGCAGCTTGATTTATCATCTTGGCTTATAAACGGTTTGAGTTAGTATCTTTAATGTGAACTGTTCTTAAACGGTTAGAAAAACGCTGGTTCTGGATGAGTGGGGTTTTTTTTCACAGTTATGGGCAGAATAAGTTGGTATTTCAGGTTTTTGATCATGGCTAGTTGGAGATATATTAAGTACGTCGGAAATTGTCTGTCTGTGATTATTTTTTCAGGCTAGCTTTCCTCCCTTGATGAATTAAGCGACCTGCCTCTGCAAACAAATGAGATTGTTAGCTTTGAATAAGGTAATGGATTTATAACTGTATAGTGTCTATTGCTCACAGTAAAAGCTTCTGTTCAGGACAGAAGTTGAGAATTTGATGCATTTAAGGTATTTTTATTGACCAGGTAAAAATTCTTTGTTAAAACATTGCTGGGCATTCAACTCCCTCTTCCTTTAGGCTATCCTTGCACTGGTGTAAGTACATTCAATTCATTTAATTTCCCTGTGACTTAGAGCAAAAAACATAGTGATGAGAGAATTAAAAGATAACTTTTATTTTTATGTTGTTTATTAACAGCGTACTTCATTTGGCTTTGATTGCACGAAAGCTTTGTCAATTAAGTTAATAGTGAACGTCACTTTCTGGTTAACATGTCGTGAAATCCTTTAGAGTACATAATAACTATTATAAGAATCTTTCCTTCATGAACTAAAATACATAGCCAGAAATATTTTCCTGTTTATTTTTTTAAAGTTACTGTCAAAGAACAAAACCTTGATTTGTAGCCCTTAAAATATGCTTTTCTTGACAGACTTACTCATGCCTGAGTATGGTCTGATATGATAACTGAACCGATTTATAATGAAGAATTAAATAAAAATGAAGATATTTTAAACAGATCAGTGAAATATTGACAGGTCTGTAACATGAATGGTTTGGGTTTGTGAATTCTCCAGTCACTTTTTTCATGGGCAGAAAAATCACACTTGGGCAATTTTTATGAATTATTCCATTAACTGGAGAAAGTTTAAGATTATAAATATTTTTTAAATTAATCTCAAATTAGGAATGTGGGATGAGAGGCTGGTTTTGGTCTCTGTTAAAAATGCGTTAGCTATTTTGCGGTGAAATTCCTTTTAAGTATAGCAAAGTTAAAAATATTTATCTCCTTAATACCTTTTTGGATTAGAGTAGTAAAGTCTCAAATGACTTTATGAATACACGTTTCAGAGTTGGGTTTTTTTGTTTTGTTTCGATAACATACATTTTGTGGAGACTTTATGAGTTCCAGTGCACCTTCCAAATATTGACAGTGCCGGGGCTGGATGGAAAGTTCAGACCAACTCTTGAACCTCCTCCTGTTGGTTCTACAGACTGTCTGGAGTCCAAAGGTTACGAACTGCTTGTAAACTATCTCCAGAATAAAAGCCTGTGTGCCAGGACATCAGTGCTGGTATTGTGTGCTCTATTCTTTTCCTAATTTGCAGTTTCTCCTCACCCTGCCCCCGTGGATTCACAATGGTGTGAATTGCTTCAGTCTGTTTAATTCAGAGAGGCTATGCTAATCACTGGCAACTGAAATCCTGTCCTGAGAGCCCCAGACTTTTTAGAGATGTTAATTTGCTTAGTACTACAAAAACGGGAGGGGAGGGGGGGCGGGGAAAGTAGTTCTAAACTGTCCACTCCTGAGGCACAGACATTCAGCAAGTTCTTTAAGTGAGTACGCAGCTTTTAATGGTACTGGTTTAAAAGAATTGCTTCTTTCAAAATTAAGCACCACATACACCATGAAGCAACCCATGTAATTTTGTTAGCAGGAAAGGGTCCCTCTGCAGCATTTTCCTCTTTTGGGTCTAGCAGCATAAAGATTAACATTTGCACTCGGAATAGTCTACAGGATTGACCCAGTGACTCCTGAATTCAGCAGAAGTCCTACTGTGAATCCGAATGTACGTTTGCTTTGCTTAGGTCTGCAAGATGTGCATAATCAAATCAAATGATTTTGTGCTAAATGAAATGAGACCATTTGTGTCCTTAAGCGTGAGGCACTAGCGGGCTGCTGGACCTACAGGTTTTCCAGAGTGGATGTGTTGCTCTGTGGGTGGGTACTTGGAGGAGAATCTTCAAGCTTGAGTTAGGTGCTGAGGCTCACTAGGAGAAGGTAGTGCTCAGGAGATGATTCCCCGGAGCCAGCAAGCGCAACCGGAAGCATTCCAAGTTCAATTCAACAGTATGATCTGTGCGTTTTTGCTAAGTGGAGGATGGGACATAGTCTAACCCCATTCTCCCCCAGTAAACTGAACTGCCTGTCTGTGCCTTGGATATCCTTTGAAGATCCAGGCTCTACTTCTCAGGCAGAAGTGCAAAATGGTAGATTTCCTCAACATTCTTAAAAAATTTGGTTCCAAATGAACGTTTTTGTTTAAAGCCCTTTTCCAAACAAATACCTTTGCTAGAGAGACAGGAAGCTTTCTACAGACAAACACTGTATATATTTTACTCCCAAATGTGATAAATTTACATCTGGTTTAGTTCATTAAGAAAACTTCAGCGGGGAAATGCAATTTCACGTCATTGTGTCAGCATAACAAATAATACTTATCTCCTGTGACTGGGTTGTTGGGTTTTTTTTCAGACATGAAAAATCTGGTAAATGGATCTAATTAGTGTAAAGATTAAAAAAGCCCACACATACTTTCGCCCTTCATCAGCATGTGGGTTTTTAGTTAGTAACAGGCTATATAGAATTAAAGTGATCAAAGATCCAATGAAGGCAGTTTCTGTGAGTCTTTAACTCTGAGTCAGTGTTCAGTGATCAGCTTAAGCTTGTTGCTTTATTCACCAGAAGTAACTTTTTTTTTTTTTAAGAGCTTTTACAACAAACTTAATATTACTTTATTTTTCATGTTATGGTGGCATATGGGTATACCCGAAATACCCTTCATTGCCAGTACGAAGATCATTGAGATAATTTATCTCAATGATAAATGATAAATCATTTTACAAGGCTTTGAATATTCTTAACTCTTAGTGAAATAATCCCAAATTTAGTGTGGTAACCATTTTCAAGAAATAGGCCCGCTGACTTGTAATCTGCAGGTCTGTTTTGTACAGCATGCAGTTTCCAAGTACTCGGTATCTCTTATGCTGCATAACCTGTATCGCAGGCATGGCTATCTAATCTCGTGGCAGGTGAGAAACTGTAATTTGTGTGGTGTCTTATCGAAATACAGAAAACTGATGGGGAAACAGTGGTGATTAATCCATATTTGGCCTGTACAGTCATAATTCTGTTTTAAAAAATTGGCAGCAAGGAATGAATGATCTCCAGAGCTGTTAAGATTGCAGGTTGTGTGGTGCAAAGGCAAGCTGCACGCATTGCCCCTCACACTCGCAGGGCCAAGCATCCCCCCTGCGCTCACCAAGATCTGTTTGTCCAGTGATGCAAGAGTTTGCTAATTAAACAGTTCACAGCGGTGTTTGGGGCAGAACCTGTGGACATTTAACCAATTGAACAATTTATTGCTGTAATTGAAGGGGTTAGCTGGTGTTTATTAACTAGCCTTCCTGTCACGTTTGAGTGGCCAGACTAACCCTTGGTCCCTGACTTGTTTTCAAGTGTCTCACCAGTGGTGTTGGCACTGCGGTTGTCACTCTTAAGACTGCTGCTTCAAGGCCAGAACTTTACTTATCCCCGTTTTGCAAATTCAGCAACATTATTGCACTTTTCTTTTTTTCCCCTTGCAGGAGCAAGTGTTTTATTACAAATTAAGTACTGTCCCTTTAGAGAAAAAAGGAGGTTTTATCTTAGACAAAAAATGAATTGGGATGATTAGGAAAATTAAGGAAACCAATTCTGGCTTAAAAATGGGTGTTAGGCTTTGTTATCTCAGCATAGCTCTAGTTTATTTTCTTTTTACAATCATGGTCGCCTCTGCTGTCTCCATCGTCATTAAAGCAGTTTGGGGCTAGGATAAAGGCATCATTGCAGTGGCATGCAGCAGGGCTTCCAGTCAAACTGCTGAGGCACACGCAGTTTGGGCCACAAATCTGTTCAAGTGAACAATGAGTCCTGATGGTGGTAACAGGCTGCTTCTCCCCCTTACCCATGAAAGCTTCTATAACTAGAACTAATTGGCTATTCTTAAAGTGCAATTAGCGGGGATATTAATCTAGGGCTGACAGGTGTGAAAATGTGTTTCATTGAGTCCATTCAAAAGACACCCTATCTGATCAACCATAGGAGGAGCCTGAAGCAACTGCAAGGCTTTAGTTTGTTGGAACTGAAAAGCCCACTTTTATTAATCGCATTTAAGTCAGATGACATTAACTCCCAACAGAAATGGATGGGAGGAAGTTCACTTAATACTAACCTAATACTTGATATCACTTCCATCATTGGGAAAGGAAAGCATGTTTCCGCCTTCATTTGGATACAGGAAGAAAAGGGAAGAATTTTAGGGTTTTTTTCTTAAATATTTTAATTAGGAAGATAGGTCTGACTTATTTTGCAGTAAGGATCATTCAGGACTGTCCCCCTCCAGGTCACTTCTAGTAGAGTTAGATAATCTCCATTTGTAATGTTTGATACTTTCATTATTTAGTTGTTCTTAATCCAAATAGGCACAGCACACAGCAGTGACTTTTAAAAGGTATTGCCAGCATTGGAATCAGCTGTGCAGGTATTAAATGATACTGATGTAACAATCTGTGATGAAGTTTCAGGACTTGTTTAAGGAACTTGGGCCAGACACATCACTACTAGTTCAGCTTCTTTACAGCAGGTATGAATGGGCACAGCCCAATGCACTTGCACTGATTTATCCATGTCCCAAGATCCTGAATTCAACAGACATATTGTATGATGCCGAAAGGGTTCTGGCTGAATCTGCAGGCAGCTGCTTGTGCTTCAGCTTGGAACTAGATAAGGAAATTTGTTTTTCCCTTTTTTAATTAAAAGGGGTATTCACAATGTAAGACTAAAAGACAAAGCCTACCCCAAAGATCTGATTCTATTTTACATAAAATACATGCATTATAAGAGTTGAGAAATTGCTTGAAGGTGGCCTTGATACTGCAGACAGTGTATTCATGGGCATGCACATGCATGTATACTGTTCAGTCAGCTAGAATTTTCTTCAGAGGTGGAAAAGTCTGGTTTGTTTAATTATGTACAGTCTGCTCTGACAAATGTATGCATAATGCTTTACTAGTTCATCCTTCTGGAAGTATCTGAATATCTAGACCACCTGATCAGAAGATCTCCTGCAAAAGATGAGTCTAGAAGAGGCCTCCCTCTGGAGGGAGCCCAGTCTCCTGATGAGGAAGGCAACTTCATAAAAAATCATTTTACTAATGAAAAAGGCCTGTCTTACCAAGGGTAGGATTTTTTGCCCCGCCGCTGTGACAGAAAAGCACCTCTCAGATGAAAGAACTTCTGACCCAAATGTGCTCAGGTCAGTTCTGTTTTTCTATGAAAATCTTCAGCTGAAAAGGCTCAAGAAATAGGTCCTTGCTATTTACCCCATGACATATTTATAGAGCCCACCCATATACTTTCCCAACCTCAGCAAAGGCACAAAGCAAGAAAGATCATGTTTGTGTTGCATAATAGTACAAGGTTCATCAGTATAGGCAGCGATTGAGGTAGCCTTAGAAACGATGTAAGTATGCCCCTGGCCTTAAATTTGTGTGCCTTTCTGAGCTGTAAGGCTTATTAACTTAGCTGCTAACATATCTGCATTACTGTCTTGATTCAGCAATGCCCCTCATGCCCCTACATTCTTCCAGGATGGATGCTTGAAGCTGGCTCTGTGGAGGATGCTGCATGGCATAGGTGTGCTCTTTTGTGTCTTTTCTGAGACAGGCTCTGCATGTTCTAACCTGTTGCCATCTGAATTGATCTTGATTCAACACAGATGACCTGCATAGGAAATGACACCCTTCTTCCAGAGCAATAGCAAGGTTTTTCATTTCTGTGGAACCCATTGCCCTTCCATCAAGACATCTGAATTTTCCAGGTGATTTGTAGGTTTAGTGTTCAATTCCTGATTTAAGAGGGCAAGGCAGTCTTGGTTACTGTAGACAGTGCAAAACATACAAGAGGAAGGAGGGTCTTGTGATTGAGACAAAGGTCTGCGATCCAGGACTCGTGGGTTCAGCTTCTGTCCCTACTGTCTGCTTTCAGTGAAAGCTTGGGGAAGTCATTTGATCTCTTCTTCTTACGCAAAAACTCTCTTTTTGTCTTTTCTATTGAGTTGAGAGATTCTTGTTGCAGGCTGTGTGTTTGTATGCCTTCCCCACCATCGTTGTCCACTAATGGAAGCTGGACAGCCTGCCTTCTCTTGTCTGGGGAGGAGGGTTCTAGAACGGAGAGCGTGATCCTATACCCAAATCTGCTACCAGGACACCTGCTTCCTTTTCCATTTCTCCCCCAGTTCTCTGCCCCCAAAACACCTCATTTTTCCCTCCATCCCTCCTGAACCACCCAGAAGTGGAGAGGAAGAGAAGGGCTAACTTTCCCCTTCACCACTGTGAAGCTCAAATGTATTACCAATGTCTTAACCAGACTAGGGAACAAGATTACTCAAATCGATGTCAGATTGTTTTGCAAGTTGCTGACTAAAATTATTGGAATTACCCAAAGCTAACTGATTTGTTAGAAAATCCTGCTGCTTCACCTCTTCACCCTTTTTATAGCCAAAAAAGGTGCACGGAGAAGATGTTTGTTCGTACTTGCCTAACCTCATATAGTTTGGACAGTTACTTTCTTCACACCTCAGTTATATTTTCATTCCTGTTCAGAGTTTTCATTAGCAAGTGATTTTGCGGCTACCCAGAGTGATGTTTAATAATTGCTGTTGCTGTCTTAGAAATCTAAACCGTGATAATGCAGTAAAACTTGCTTTTGCTTAGGAGATAGCTGAGCAGAAAAAAAAAACAGCTATTAAAATAATGGCTAAGTAGGCACTGATGTGGAATTTATTGATAGAAAGCTGCAGCTCTTCACTGCGCGGCTGGTGAGAAACAAGAGAATGAATAATAGCTACCAGTGTCCCAAGTTTGAAAAGTCAGAGGAAATGGCAGCAAGGAAAAGCAAATGAAGATGGATGAAACCCCAGGAGGGTGAAGGGAGACGTCCTCCATGCTGGACCGGGCCGGGTGGCTGACTCCTGGGTCACCTCAGCTGTTGCTTTTGGAGTGGTGTTTTGAAAGGGCGCTGTTTGGGAAGAGCGCTTCCTGGCTGCCACCGCTGCGCACCACTTGCAGATGCTGCCTCTGGGTCAGTGGGAGGTCACCGCCAGTTAACTCAACACCTCCAGCTAGGAGAAAGCTCTTGGGGATAAACGGCCTTACTATCACTCTCTAACCCACTCCGAGAGAACTCGCAGATGCTTAACTTACTCCTTTGCTTTGTCCCAAAGTATGTTTTCTTGGCATCATTAGCAGTGCCAGCTAACGCCTCTCCCCTTGCTCCGTAGTGCAGGTTCAGCATTGGATTTTCCAGCTTCGTGGTGGTTTTTTCTCCTGGCAGGTCCATCTTCCCATGCTGTGGCTAGGGCTGGGCTGCCCTCCAGTGCCTCACTGGCACTGAGTGAGACCTCAGGGTCTGCAGAAGCAGCAGCATCCCAGGCATGCCTGCGTGCCCCCAGAGCACAAATGGGTGCCCCCCGGACTTGCTCTCTGTGTCAAGGCATGCTTCAAGGTCCCCTGGGCCCTAAACCAAAGCCATTGTCACAGTACTTGCAGCTCTGTGGCTCAGTGCAAAAGGGAAAAGGCAGCTCTTACACTTCTGGATGTATTCTGAGTGTTGTCAGTGGTGGCATCAAGGGTGACATCAAGAGGAGGTAGACTGAATGTGAAGGTGGATGGAGTTTGCTTGTACAGTGTAAAGTCTGAGTATGTTCAGCAAACTGCATTGAGTCCTGTAGCTTTCCAGAAGTGGAACAGCTGCATTTAAATCTTTGTGTTTTGAAAAAGATTAAAGATGCAAATAAATGGCACAAGTAGTGCAGGAGCCCATTTCTTACATATACATAGAGGTACATGAGAAATCGGTGTATTTTACATTTCTCCCATGTTTTTGCTTATCACAGCAGAGAGCTCTGCTCACAGGCTTGTCTGGGTGCAGGCACTCCCCAGTCGTTACTTCCTTAGGTGTGAGAACTGGTGAGGCTTTCTTGAGTATCTGCACAGATTTGGGGCAAAAGTCTGGAGAAGGTAAAATGCTGAGGCAAGGGGATTGAACTCTACAAAACCTCTGCAGGTTGCAGACTGCTCTGTTCTTGTCCATAAAAGAATTTAGTAGGCATATATTTGATGTGTGGGGGTACATCAGTAGATGTGTAAAAATACGTGAGTCTGTTTTCAATAAAAGTCTTCCATGATCTAAACATCTTCCAGATAACATCTTAAAAATCTTAGGCTTCACGTTTTCTCAAACAGGCTTGTTCAGGGAAACGAAAGAGGGTGCTTGACAAGATTATGGTGTTGCTTCTATACATTTCCTTTATTCTTGTGGTAAAAGGAAATTACAATGAGTTGTTAAGTCAAAGCATGGTCTGTGGAGCTGAACCAAAAAACCTTTAAATGCACTAAAATTCCCCTTCTGATAAAAGGGAAAACTACACAGCAGAGAGACAGGATATCTTTAATTTAAATAGTGGGTTTAGGTATATTAATTTGAGTTCAAAGCATCTTTCAAAGGGTATGATGCCCACATTTTTAATTTTACCTAATACTGAGCATCTGGTGTGGACTGGTTTGTGGTACTGAGAGCAAAAGGAAATACATTAGTCATAGATGAAAGGAATGAGGGGGAATCACTGTCCTGACTAAAAATAGCCTTTTTTCCACCAGTTAATATCAGCTGGAGGTTTGATTAAATAGTAATTGTCTAGAAAAAGACAATAATTGAGTGTGACTGTTTCCTTTCAGGGGCCAGGCCCAGGTGGTGAAAGTTAAGTATTGTCCTTCAGATAAGGTCCTGAAAGCAGTTTTCCTGGATGTCCACTGAGCCCTTCTGCAGAATGTCCTTTCTGGGTGCTGAGCTGCAGACAGACAAAATCCAGGCCTTTTTGCAGGGCAGCAGCAGCGTTCGGGGATGCAGTGCCGGAGGATTTTATGGCTGCATTGCACATACAAGCTGGCTCACCTCTCTGGCTGGAACTCTAACCTAGAGGCGCAGAGATCACAAGAGACAAATGTCTTGAATTAAGAAATAGGGTTGACATCTGTAAAAGTCAGAGCACATCTAGTAGGCAACATGTGTAATGAGACTATAACGTTTTATCTAATAGGGAGATTGGAAAGCTCTCAAAAAAAAAGCACAGCTTTTTTTTCAGATCTGCATTTTCAAAACCCAAATACCCCAGATTAATGCAGTTCCCCCCCTCCCCCCTAATTTATTGATCTGATTCCCCATGTTTTCTTCCTAAAAATGTCTGTCTTTTTCAGTAGATTAGTGATGATACTGATAACAACTTTGCCTAGCTTTATTGAAGTCCATAGTGATGAAACACATGTTTCTGTGAGGTTAACAGTATTTTACTCTAGACTCCTATAAAGTCATGCTCTCTGACTGACCCTTTTATGCTTCATAACTTTAATGCTTATCAATTGTCTGGGACTTTGCATATTATGAATATCTAAGCATTATCTAATTAACCTTTGCAAGTGTCCAGTGAGCCAGAGAGCCATGAGATAGAGCCAGACAGGAAATGCTTTTTCTGCCCTGTGAAAGTTTCAAATTGCTACTTATTCTGGGTGGAACAGAGTCAAAACTTTGGGGAGTTTTTCATGGAGGAAAAGTGGAGGAGGAGAGAGCGTGAGAGACATACTGGTTTGCTGCAAAATAGCCAAAAGTTACAGAGTGCTCCCTGGGGAAGGGGAAAGCTATCATTTCAGTACTTTATCCCACTTGGTGAAGATCTGAGATTTTAGCCTGATGCGTCCACATGCTGAATTAGGACTCTGGCTGGGCCAGAGTCAGGCCAGCTCTGCTGGGTGGCAGTCACCATAGCCTTGTAGTGAGAGCAGCTCCCAGAACCTTTCCTGGCCATAGTTTGGACTGTCTTTTTTTATGCGGTGCAGGTAAGCGGCCTCACTGCAGGATGAGGCCGAGCTCTCATCCAGCCAGAAATATCACTCACTTAAAAAGTAGCACACATGTTCTGCCAGGAAGCTTGGGGTTTTTGGCCATTCAACATTTTCCAGGGGCAGCTGACCCCTTGGGCAGGTAAGGGTAGTTGCTTGAAAGCCGCAGCAGAAATTAGTACTCTATTCAGTTTGAGAATGCAGACCTCTTGATTCTGTGGTTTAAACCGCTAGACCACACTCTTTCTGAAATAGGTAGGAATATTTGCATTTTTATATAAGGAAGTTGAGACATGGAGACAGTACAAGGCATGCCAGAAGCCACGTAAAAAGCTCATGGCAGAACTAAGAACAGAACCCAGGTTTCCTGATACCAGCACCTGTGATTCAGCTACAGCACCCTGTGAGGTCAGGACAGGAAGGAGCAAAGAGATAAAAATTGAATTTCTTCTGAAAGTGAAGACTCTCCTTGCTTCAGTTAGTGTTTTGTATTGTATCCACAGCAACGATAAAGTCACATTCATTGCTGCATCCCTATAATCTAGTATTTCTTTTCTTTAATGGTTGGGTTTAACAAGGAATATTACTTTGGCACCTACCTCAGGAAACTGCTGGCCTTCTGCTTACCACAGATCAGTAGGCTAAAATGACAGACTGCCCACTGAGAATGTAATCCTGGTCTGCAGGGGGCACAGAGATTTCTTCACCTCTGGGAGGCAGAGTAATAGTGTAAAGTAACTAGAGCCTGAAACTCCTCATTTAGGAACAGCACAGCGTTCTGAAAATTAACATGAACTTAAAAGAGGGGGAGAGCAGTCTTTAGTTGATGAGGAGAGTGATGAGTTTGCTTGCGACAACTCTAAATATGTAGAAAATACATACAAAAATGTAAAGGTCATGTTAACCATGAGTTCATGAAAGCAAATAATTTGCTGCCTTTTTTCATTGCAAATATAGCGGAAAAGCAGTATAAATCTGTCCACATTTATCAATGTCTTTAATAGAAAAAAATGGGGTCAATAAGTCCTCTGAAAAGAGGCTAAAATGAAGGAAGATTGGGAGTTCATCGCTTCCATATTTTGAGCCTGCAACTTCCACAATCAAAGGCCTAGTAATCCTAATGGATTGACTTCCAAAATTCCTTGGATTTGTATTGCTGGACTTGTCTCTCTCCAGGGCTTAGCTGGATCCCTGCAGATAGATTTTCAGGTTTATATGCTGTAATTCCACTTAGTCCAGCTGTAAACTTGTGGTGGCTGAATTAATACATTATGGGGGGGGGGGGGGGGGGGGAAGGGAAAAAAATGGAGTATACCTACCCTAGCTTGTGTATCAAATCAAATCCTGAGGGTGAAACTGGGCATTTCAATTAGTTGCTTGTGTGGCCTGATTGAAGAACAGCCCACTGGCTAACAAAGCTTTGTCTGTAGTATCAGCTTGCTCCTCATCCACCAGGACAAATAGAGTGGTTGGTCATTAACGGGCTAGCCATCGGGTAGGGGTTTTGTTCTTAAATGGGGGCTTTGTCTTATCCCTGCTGTTTAAGCCCTCTCCAAGCACTCCTCACCTGTCATATCTGTCATACATTTAATTCATCACGCTCTCTGGTCAAAAGCTACACTGATAGTATCAAAAGAAGAGGAGGGAGCTTCTTATAACTTTAGCGATCAAAGGAGATTACCAAGCAAATAAGATTTTAATGAAGACGGCAGGTTTGGAAAGGAGAATTTACTGCATTGCGCATCGATAACACATAAAGGTTCGTTTTATCTGTATGATATTTGAGAGTGGAATCCCAAACTGTTACAGAAAGAAGGATGGATACATGTGTTGGTTCATGGTTTTAATAAAAAACACAGAGGGAGGAAATGCAGGGGGTGAGAAAGAGCTCTTTTACTTCACTTGCAAGGGTCATATTTTTAATCTGTAAATATGACAAGCATAACAGGCTGTGTTTAAGCACAAGTTTGTTGTAATGATAATACATCAAGCACTTTGCCACTGAACTGGTATTGTGAGGCCAGTGATCTCTGTTACTTGACCTAAGTTTCAAAATCAATCACAATACTGAAATAGGCTTGGCCTCGCTGTAACCACTGAAGAGACGGAGCAGGCAGTTCCCAGTGGCAGGCACAATCACCTGCATGTTCCTGTGATCGTACATAACATAGGCCAGAGATAACAGAAACACACCTTTTGTGTTGGTGGGGGTTTTCCAGCATGGCAGCCCTGTGCTGGGGGAGCAGGGAACATCAAACACCTTTGCTTACAGGTTTGCACAGAAACGCACACTATATCCAATGGTGCATTGTCATGGACTGTGAGCCAACATCTTAATGCACAATCATTTTCTATCAGACCTTTTTACAGAGGAAGTGCACATTTGGGGCTGTCAGTCCAGAACACTTACTCTGTTTTCTGATAAAGTGGAAACAACCAGTAGGGAATTATCTGTAGCTGTTCCTGCCGGTACTGGTGTGCAGTAGCCAAGTGTTGAATGCCCAGCCATTCAGAGATTCAGTTAGCAGCAAAGATGCTCTGTTGGAAACATAATGGTTATGGAGCAAATGAGTGCCATCATGGAGCATGTACAGGAGAGCCAGGTCATCAGGCCCAGTCAGCATGGGTTTATGGAAGGCACATCCTGCTTGACTGACTGATCTCCTTCTGCAGCAAGGTTGGCCTGCTTAGTGGATGAGGGGAGGCTGTGGATGTTGCCTACCTGGACTTAAGGAAAGCCTCTGACACCACTTCCCACAGCATTTTCCTGGTGAAACCGGCTGCTCATGCCTTGGATGGTGTAGTGTTCACTGGGTAAAAAACTGGCTGGATGGCTGGGCCCAAAGAGTGGAGGTGAGTGGAGTTAAATCCAGTTGGTGGCTGGACACAAGCAGTATTCCCCAGTGCTCAGTGCTGGAGCTAGTTCTGCTTAATGTCATTATCAATGATCTGCACAAGGGGATCAAGGGCAGCCTCAGTAAATTTACAGACAGCACTGAGTTGGGTGGAAGTGTTGATCTGGCTGAGAGTAGGAAGGCTCTGTAGAGGTATATGGGCATGCTGCATCAATTGGCTCAGGCCAACTGCTTAAGGTTCAACAAGGCAAAGCTCTGGGTCCTGCACTTGGGCCACAACAACACCATGCAATGCTCCAGGATTGGGAAAGAGCTGCTCAGCAGAAAAGGACCTGGCGGTGCTGGTCAACAGCCGGCTGAACAGGAGCCAGCTTGTGCCCAGGTGGCCAAGAAGGCCAACAGCATCCTGGCCTGTATCAGCAATAGTATGGCCAGCAGGGCCAGGGCAGTGATCATCCCTCTGTACTCAGCAGTGGTAAGGGCGCACCTCAAATATTGTGTTCAGTTCTGTGACCTGCACTACAAGAAAGACACTGAGGCCCTGGAGCAAGTCCAGAGAAGGGCAGTGGAGCTGGTGAAGGGTCTGGAGCACAAGTCCTTAGAGGAACGGCTGAGGGACCTGGGCGTGTTTAGTCTGGACAGAAGGAGGCTTAGGTGGGACCTTACTGCTCTCTGCAGCCATCTGAAATGAGAATGGAGTGAGGATGATGTGGGAAAGGAAATGGCCTCAAGTTGCACCAGGGGAGGTGCAAATTGGATATTAGAAAAATTTCTTTACTAAAAGGGTTGTCAAGCACTGGAAGAGGCTGCCCAGGGCAGTGGTGGAGTGACCATCCATGGAGCGATTTAAAAGACATGTAGATGTGGTGCTTAGAGACATCATTTAGTGCTGGACTTGGCAGTGTCAGGTTAACAGCTGGGCTCTATGAGCTTACAGATCTCTTCCAACCTAAACAATTCTGTGATTCTATAAAGCAGTGCTTCAGCCACCGGCTGGCATCCGTGCAGTGTATAGAACCAAACCTGCTCTGTTAGCAGCAGAACTAGGCAGCTTTATTTTTGCTGGTTTTTCTTGTGATGAAAGCCTCTGTGATTGCCGAAGCCTTTGATAAAAGAAGGGGTACTTGTATTATTAGCACAGATGTTAACATGTTTACTTAAAAGGCAGGGGGAAGTGGCTGCCTAGCCTTCTTAAAATTGAATTAAAAATGTGGGGTCCAGGAAGGAGCTCGCAAAACCATGTCAGAGCTTGTCAGCCTTTACAGGTTTGGGTGGAAAACTCCAGTTCTCACTTTCCGCTGAGTAATACTGAGAGCTCATTATTGGTGTGGTTTTCAACCTGGCTATAAATTATGAATGATTTATTTAATAAGTGATAAACTATGGGCCTGCCCTTCAGCTGTGAGGAGATGCCTACAGCTGAGCTTTTTTACATTCAGCAAGGAGGTGGTCCTCAGCACCCTTCACACATTGGAGTTATATCTCGTATTTTCAGTTGAGGGCCAGTATCCATCCCTTCAGTTGCTTTTCTACAGCCCCCAGGATCTCCTTATATGCAATGCAAAATGAACTAGTTTTACTGAAAGAGAGATGAAAAGTCACGCTCTGTCATCTGGTGACATGAATGAAGCTGAACCAAAGTCAGACACAAATTCATTTGCAAGTGAAGACAGGATAAAGGTACAGCCAGCACCAGTTCAGAAACTCTGCTTGAACCTTGCTTTGAGTAAGTATGTCAACAAATGGCTTCTAAACTGGTTTGCTTTAATCAATAGCGATAAAACCCATGTGTGAATAGGGCCTATATTTATCTGATACTGTGATTAGACAGTACGGCACAGGCAGCTACAGCAGGGCTTGCAGCAGTTCGTTGGGTGGGTGTTAGCGGCACTGGGAGTTGTTCTGCAAAACTGTCCTGTAAATGGTTTGCCATGTGTACCAGACACAAACATTTGTATTTACTGTTGGTTTAAGGACCTCCATGCTTTTTATTCAGCTGGGAACTGGTTGGTTTTAATCTTTTTTTCTTTTCCCCTCTGTAAGTGAAGAGGGGCAGAGGCTAATTTAAAATACTGTCTTTCCCTTTGCAAATTAATAACTCTGGGAAGGTGCATGGGTTACTTGAGGTATGGACCAACGATCTTGACTAATGTGTTCTGGTTATAGATCTTAAGAGGTATTTGCAGGACCAAAGTACTTATGTAAAGAAGTGGGTTTTTTAAATTACATAAGTCCACCTGACAGCATATGAAAGTCAAATGACAGAGCAATTCATGGGTTATTGTTACAAAACTAACCTTTCAAATGAACTCCTAAAGTACACTGTGGTTGGGGTTTCGCTTAAGGAATTTGCTTTTAAGCCACTTTCTCCAAGTTAAAGCTCTCTGCAGAAAAAAGATTCAAAACCTTTTTTTAATTAGGAAAAGAGAGAAAGAAAAATAGCATGCCTTTTCTGTGCTAAAGCAAATGCTTTTGAAACATATTACCCCATACCTGAGTGGAATGAAAAAAAACCCCTTACTTTCAGTAACTGGGCATCAGTTTTCTTCGACAGAACAAAAGCCACCATGCCAACACTTAGAAATGCAACACATCAACTGCTCTTATAGCTCATACTTTATTCTCTGCATCAAAGCTCTGGTGGGGGGGAGAAAAAACAGAGAGTGAGAGAGCGAAAAAGTCAAGCTCTTCAGAGCCTCTAATGACGCGTGCCAAACACGTGGAAGGTAAATCCCCTAATTCAGTCTATTCTTTCAGCATTCCCTGGCGGACGGCCAAGCTAAATATTTCTGCCGGATAAAAAATGCACCCTCGTACGCGGCACTTTCTTAACAGGATGGTTCTCCGGCTTTAGCGGAGGGGGCTTCTCTGGGGGAAAGCCAACATGTGTGTTCTCTTATCTATTTATTTATTTTATTAAAAAGGGGCTTTATGGGCTGTGATTGGATTAACTTAGTGAACCCTGGGGGAAGAGGAAAAACAAATTGGGAAGCTGGTTTAGCACCCCCACCTTTTTGTCATCTTCTTTTGGGATTTCCTGGCTAGCTGCCACCTTGAGCCTGTTGAATGTTCTTTAGATCAATCAATTAAAACGGCTTTAATATTTGGGTGATTGGAACGCAACATATGGGCTGCTGGTGCGGATGTCATGTGGTGCGTGGAGTTAATTGAAATGATTAATAGAGGTGTTAGTTTCTTCAAGACTAATTGAAGAAAGAATATAATTGGAAGCATGGACTAACCATTATTGTTGACTTTTTTAAACATATTGTCTCCCTTAAACACTTTTACATGTTTATAAGCATGCAGATGGATTTTGTTTAGATTTCCTCAATGCGGTAATTTGCAAAATCACATCTACTGTACAAAAGTCAAATCTATTTTTGTGTAAATTGATCTGAACAAATATGTGCATGTGTCTTGTCTTTTTCAGTAACCAGTACGTACACTAGATTTCTGGTGCCTGTTTGTCTTTAGAACCTCGCTAGACTTAAGCCAGTTTACCCAGCCTCACTGTTATCTCTGGGGTTATAGCATCCATCCTCAGAAATTGATCATAAGCCTCCGAAGGGCACTCTTCTCTCTGCACAGTGGGTTGTGATAATTTACGCTCTTCTGCTGTCCAAGCATACTGCAAATGTGCCAGGTATTTCAGGGAAATAGCATCTCACCTTGTCAGGTTGACCGTATTTCAAAGGGATCCAGCCTGGCTTTGACAGTCCAAAAGAAATGAGAAATGAGAGAAATGCAAAGGATTTAACTAAGATCAGATCTTTTGGCCTCTCTGCCTTCTTTAAGAATAATACATATTTTTTCAGTAATGTTAGTTTGTGAATTTTTAGCACAATTGTTAAGCTATTGCAAAATACAAAATGAAAAGCCAGGAACTGGCTACATCTGACAGCAAGGAGAGGGTACAAAGGATCTGTCTCTGAAAGCCATCCCACTGCACAGGGTAGCTCTCAGGTTAGAAATGGGGAAACTGAAAAACAGTATCTCATCTGTAGTCAGCGAGCACGGGCTGAGCGTCTGAGCGCTGCGCAAGGAAGAGCAGCGTCGCGTCCTGCGTGCTGTGTGCTGTGGTTACAAGTGCCATAGCAAACTTTCAGCTGGGGATTTCTTTAGACTGAAGATCATGGTTTAAATAACTTGTGAATCTGCTAGAGGGCAGGTGGTTACCTTTGGAAGAAGGGAATCAGGTAAGATGATAATGGGATGTTGATCCAAAAGGTAAGTCAGTTTGGATTTAGGACAGATAAAGGTACATTTTGGAGTGCAGTATTTTCACAGCAGCCTTCTTTTTTGCCTGCTTTTGGTAATAGAGGAAAAACTTGTGCATAATTTTAATGCTGGTGAAGAAACTGTCTTTCTGGAAAGGACACGCAGATTTTCGTAATTGTTTTCCTTTGCACGTGTGGTGCAGCTTATGTATTTGAACATTTTTTTCAGTAGTCAGAAAGTTTATTCTGCAGCCCAGAATAAACTGGACAGACAAGTGATAGATAAGTTTAGAGGGGGTTTGTTGTTGGCTTAGAAGAAAAGCGTGTAGGATGGTTTTAATATTTTAGAGCCTTCCCACACAGATTTCCAGTGATGCTTTGAAGGCAACTGTGCGTCTGCAAAGACTTTGAGCCTCCCTGGAAGATGTGGCCTGTCTTGTGTACAGATCTGAGTGAAGCGTTTGTAGAAAGGAAGTGGCTGTCCTATACTGGGGGCTGAGAGGAAGGGAAGGCATTAGGTCTGATTGCAAGCTTCCCTTACTCCCTGTTGCCTGATTTGTGTGCAAATAGTGCTAATAATTGTAGATGAGGGGTATCCTAGGACAGACTGGTGCAAATTAGTGCTTTTTATTATTGTTATCATTTGGTGATGAGATTAGTCACTGAAGGATCTGGTTTTACTACAGCAAACTACTGTAATTAGGTAGTCCCTTGTAAGCCTTAACAGTGATGAGAAATAGTAGCATCAGCATTTTTGTTGTCTCCATTGCCCTCTAGGATTTAATATATGAAAAGGAGCACTTTATGTAAACTCGTTGGAACAGGAGCATCCTCGTGGTCTTTATCAAACCTCGCTATGTTGTATAATTAGTACGGTTCTAGTGGATTGGCCTGGGACACTGGAAGAGAAATAGCAGGTCAAGGAAATAGGGTTTAAACCTAGGCACATGCTTTGTATACCATTTGTGTGTGATAGATTCTCATTCCTATACAAAGGAGAATGTCCAAAAGCATCTCCGTAAAATTAATCTCAGGAAACTGATCTCTTGTATAAGCAGGGCTGGTAGCATCGCCTGTTGCTAAGACGGACCATTTATATTAGGAGATCCCACTTTTAGGTGCTCATAAATCTACCAAATCCTAAATGGGGGGCTCGGTTGTTTCTTACATTGACTTTCCTCAGGCTGTGTTTTCCCCCAAAATCTATTCTGCCATAAATGTCATAAATCGTGTTGCTGACATTAAGAGTGTGATTACTTTTCTTTTGAAAAGTAATCCCCATGATGACAGCCCTCATTTTTTGGAGCAGAAGTTCGAATGACTGGTTCAGTGGCTCAGGAAAGACAGCATATGTGGCAGGGGAGGGTGGTGGCCATTGTTGTCAGGGATGCTCAAATACCAGCCCTCTGCCAGGAGCACTTCCAGGTTCCTGGATCTGCCCATGTGCTCCACTTGCATCAGGTCTTTGTCAGAGCAAGACCTGAACACACACCAGTCCTGTCCCCACCTCTGTCTCCCACGCCCAGGAGAATTGCTTTAGAACTAGAAGCCAGCCTAGGTGACTGACAGAGCAGCCCCTCCAGGAGCTATAGGAGAGCATCATGGCTTGCTTCAATGAGTGGGTCTAGAACTGAGCACCTGAGTGGAGAGCAGAAGAGTGCATGTTCAGTGTATGCTTACTGCAAGCCATTCTGAGACCAGAGAATGAGAAGGAGATGTTTTTAAAAGCCTATGGACAAGAGCTGAACCTGGAGGGGATTACGAAGGAGGAGAGACTGTGCCTGGAGATCAGCAGTGTCAGAGAGGAGGGAAACTGAGAGTAAGGTTGGTACAAGACTGAGTGGTTTATGTTTATGGGTTATTGTAGACGAAGACAAGCAAGCTTGGTGTTAAAAGCGGGTGGGATGTAAGCCAGCTCTGATCCAAAAGCTGCCTGTCTGCATTAGCATGGTGCTAAGCCCAAGCTAATATATCCGGCTTCTCACCAGGGCTTATTAGCTTGGGCTCAGTGCCATACTAACATAGTCACAGGACTTCCAGTTGGCTTGACACCATGTCTGCTCAACGTGTGAACTGAGCTCACTGTTAATGTTCCTGTAGAGGACCAGGAGATGCCTGGAGACTTGGCTACACCGTGCTGTTGTCCAGGCTGTGGAGGCCAGGACTGCCAGTCAGCAGGAAGGGGAACATGGGGATGGAGAGCATACCATGTTTGTGTCCATCAGGAGGGGAAAGAAGTGTAGTGCAGATGAGGAACGAGGAGGGACTGGAACTGGCTTGGTGAGAAGACCTGGCATACAGCTGTGTGGGAGTGGCAAATGGGAGTGACTGGAAAGGGAAACTACAAGAGGGGTCAGGGAGAACAAGGTGAGGACTTGCTGGGCAAGGAAGCCAATCAGAAGTCTGACATGAGGCCTGGAAGATGGGTGGAGACAGGAAGAGGGGAGAGGAGGAACAAACTCCACACCAAACCTGGCATAAAGCCGGGATGTCTGAAAGCAGCCATTCCTCTGCTTCCAGCACATCAGCCGGGGAAACCACCAGCAGAAGTGTCTGATCCCTTCCAGTGCTTGTGCTGACCTTCCCAAAACCAACCATGTAGCTGTTCTGAGCCAGGTCTGCTAGCTTCCCCGCAGAGGCCTGCCTGTGGCAGATCAGTATATCCCAGCTCCGCTGGTGATCCATGTGGGCACTGGTGTGATGACAGGTCATGGGATCTCTGCTGTTTCTATTTGCAGTTTCAAAAATCAGCACAAAAACTGTGGAAGAACATTACTAAAATTGCAAATTCAAGTTCTCCAGAGTTTAGTTGTTTGTCTAACCCCAATTTGATCCTCTTATGCATTATGATACAGTCTTTAACTACTCATTTAATTACTGTTTTTTCTACTGGTTATTTGCCTCATTCAAGCATCAGAGGAGCTTGCTAGGGGAGGTGAATTAGGGTGGTGTAATGAAATGTTCTCTTTAGACACCTCTTCCCCCTATCTCATTCACTGCAGCATCAGGAAGTAAATCAGCCATGGCAGGAAGAAGCGTTCCTCTTCTCAAGGCAGGTGAGCTCTGCTCTGAGGAAACAGGTATTACTTCTGCCTGTGATTCTGAGTTAAGAGTCATGCAGTTCACCTCAGCAAAGCTTTTTGCAGATGCTCATTGATTTTAACATCTTCCTGGGTGCCTGGTCTGAAACCCTGCAAAAATACAGAGCCATCACACATGCTGAGAAGAGAAATGCTTTGAACATAGAAAGTAATGCGCCATGTTTGGTAAGTAGGCTGCTCTACATCCCCAAATTAATGTATGCTTTTGATGTTAGTGTCATTGTGCTTCCATACCCCTTCTGCAGAGCAACAATAGCAATAATACCTTCATCAGCATATGGGGGAGGTATTGTGAAAATCAGATTAGTTGTTATTTGATATTTGGGAGGCACTCAACTGTTGCTGTTGTGACGAGCAAAGTGGAAAACAAGACAAAATTAGTTTGTCTTCCATTTGAACAGACTGTGTAAGAGTCTGGCACTGGGTCTTTCATGGAGAAAGAAGAGAGAAAAAAACCACAGAAAAAAATGACTTTATTAGTCAGCACTCTTCTTTCTAAGTACCGAATGAGGAAGTGATCTGGTGGACAAAAAGATGGTGCATCAGATGCCAGTAGTGCAGAACTGAGTTTCTCCATGCAGTCCTACACCTGGCATCTCCCACCGTTTGGAAGAGCACCTGATTTTGCACCATAATAGTCTCAGTTTACTGTCATTTTGGAGTGTTTGTCTCACTTCAGAGCAGGGCTTTTTACGTGAGGCTGTTGTCTTGCCGGTCTGATGGTTCGCTGTAGGTTTTTACAGAACTTTGACTCAGCTTCAGGGAAGGAGGAATGAAGAAGCAGAAAAGTGAACTTCTGGAAGCCAAAACCCTCCTTTCCCTGCGTTTGAGCAATCTGCACTCTTATGAAACCTTTTGAAATCTCATTTGTTGCTTACTTTCTGACCCCCAAAATTATTCTTGTGCAAATGTTGACACCCAGCAGAGATGAAATCATTGACTTAGGAAAACACATCTGGCTTATCAGAAACTGCAGGGTTCCAACAATACACCAGCAACCCCAGCCTTCCTTTTTTTTTTTGATTGTTTGTGGTTAGCTGGCAGATGGTATTATGAATCAGGTTATACGTATCTCGGGGAGCAGTGTATTTTTTCAGTTCATATGAACTCAAATCTGTGTCACATACCGAACTGGTTTTATTTTCTTGTCTTCTGCCCATGAATTTTCTGTGTGCTTATGATTTTGATACATTTACTCAATTTATGTTGACAGTTTTAATTACACAGTGCCAGAGCGCAGAAGCAGAACAAGATTTAGATAATGTTTTCCAACTGAATTACAACTGTGTGTGAATCTTCTGTGTAGGTTGGACCCATAGCTCACTGAAATGAAAGCACAACCGAGTTTCTCCGCTGACCACCTGAAATCAGTTAGTCCTCAAAAGGTTGGGGTTTTGATGATTCTGCCGCCGAATTTCTTTGATTTGATTGCCGAAGGAAGTGATCTGAAAGTGGATGGACAAGCTATCGCAAAAAATGCTGAGGTTTTGATCTCCTATATCATGCCTTTAGACACCAGGTGGGGCAAAAGGAAACACTACAGTCTATTTATTTGTGGATGTCTGTAAAGCCAGAAGATGCATTAAAACTTGATTTTATGCCTTGGATTTTAGGGTCACAGAGTAATTCCAAACCCAAACCCGGGTTTCTGTGGTGTTTGTTGTGCATAAGAGGAGGCAGCTGCCATCTAGTAGACTAGCAAAAAACCCCAGAACAGTCTCCTTGGTCCATCGATTTTGAGTTCTGCTGTTCAGACCTGAGATTTGGGGTTTGTGCATTAAATTAAAGGTGTGGCTGAATGTTCATTATCCCTATGATAAAAGCAGTAAAAATAGGTGCAAAATGGCCCTTGTGCAATGTTGTAATTTACCTTTACTTTAAACCGGCTTACACATCTTAATACATTATGACAATCAGAATTATCAGGCCACCAGGCAGAGAGCAGTTTGTTTTGTTAATTGCTCTTGTTAAGCCTAATTACAGAACGGGGTGGAGTGGATGCGAGGGGAGGGAGGAATCTGCTAGCGAGAGGAAATTCTAAAATCCTCGGAGCGGTTGCAGGCAGTGTGTGTTGGGGAGCGAGAGCGCGGGTGTGGTGTGCGTGCACGGGTACGCGAGTGCGCGTGAGTGGCAGGCTTTCCATATGGACTAAACTCCTGAGATGCCTGAGCTGGAGGTGGGGAACCTGTGCGGTGTGGACACATGAAGGTACAGCTGAACAAAGAACTGTGCTGTGTTTTGCTTTATGAATTACCTCTTTTGGGGGCAGGGGGCATGATGCAGGTTACTTAGCTATTAACTTTTGAGTTTCATGTTAGAGCGAGTGTTAGAATGGTTTGCTGACGTGGTGTGCTGTCTTTTTGATATTATGGGTTGCCTGCACAAGGTGTGTGCTCGTAGCTGTGGGTTGGTATCCTAAATCCCTTTGAACTGTTTTCCTTCTTCCCGGTTATTGCAGCAGAGATGGATGTGCTGTCCACAAACTGTGCTATTTATTTTGACTTTCCAATGGAAAGCATGCATCCAAAAAGCCCTTCTGTGCTGCATTATTCCAGTTTGTTTGTGTGCCCCACATTACGCTGCTGGCGACTCACTGTGCCTGACCTGCATTGTCAGCCCCTCCGTTGCCTCGGGATCCTCCAGGACAGAAGTTTCTGATAAGGCAGTTTTGAGCAAGGCAGGCACAAAGTAAATGATTCTATAACAAATCTGTGCTCTTCTCCGGGGTATGTTACCTGACTGGTTTGCTGCCAAGGTGGTTTTATTGTTTTGGCTATTGGGTGGAGGGAGGAGACTAGAACAGCAGAGGAGTCACGCTTTTGTTTTGCTTAATTATAATGTATGCTTTTAATAAAACCTTTTAGTGCCACGAATTAAATGGCATTGCAATCCTGCACAAGAAGAAAAATGCTACTACTGTTGTAGCTGACAGCTGAGTGGTTAGGTGGCCAGCGTGGGTCTGAGGCTCAGAAGCCTTTTCTTTCCTGGCTGGAGATAGTGCTGGGTAAAATGTGTTTACTTTTTCCTTAGTATTTATACTAGTTAATGTGTCGCACTAGATAAATCTACTTCCTGAGTCCATCTTTCAGCTTGCTCTCTTCCCTTCCAATTGACAAATGGTTTGAGTTTGACACCGTTTTATCAGTTGAGCCCCTGCTGGGTGCTGCATGCCTGCTTGTTTCTGCTTTATTGTGAAAAGTGAGTTATCTGCAATATTTTGTTACCATCTAACTAGCAGTTGGCAGGCTTTCCTGTATGAACTGATTTAGATTTCAGCAAGGGGAGGCTGTTGTCTTTCTCTGCGAAGCCCCGTTGCTGCTCTCCAGGAAAACAAAAGATCCCAGAGCTTTCTGCACTGCAATCTGCTGCTGTCCCACTTTCAAGGAGGTGTTTTGTTTGTTGCAGCAGCTTCCTATCTTAAAATGATAAATTGAGCGGACGTGTGTGCTGTTTTAAACCTCTGTCTCCAGGGCTTTGTGTTCACTCAGGATAAAATACATTATTCTGTGGTAGGCTCTGGTGTGATTTAAACTTGGTTTAAAGATTACAAAGCAAAAGGGAAAGCATCAACATCTTCAGCAGTGGTGGTTTGATGAGGAATAGCTGTCAGGAGAGGAACTCTACTGACTTAACCTCAAGTGGGTTGCAAATGCATTAGGGATTCATTAATATTAATAGTAGAATAGACATTTCCTGCATTCGTTTGACATCTTCCACACTCTTCCCCCCCCCCCCCTTTTTTTTTTTTTTTTGAAGAGCAACTTGGAGTTCATTTTTAATAGTTATTCAAGTTAATACAAGGGTGATAAGCTAAAGATAAACAGAAGGAGACCTCTGAGTGTGCGGGGTTGGTCTCTAGGAGTCCTGGAATTTGGTGTTGTGGTTTGGAGAAAGATTGTGGTAAACTCTTGGGTGAGCCTTTCAGGGCAGTTTGCAAAATGGGTCCACTAGGTACAAGTGTAACCAGAAGAAACTGTTGTCAGAAGAAATTGTTCTGTGAGGGTGATAGAAAGGTCACTATCAAAATGGCATGTAAGGTTAATAACTAGATTTCTAAGGTGGACACAGTAGTAGCTGGTTCATGAGTTCAGGGGTGAAAAAAGAAAATCCATACTATTCTTCAGACTCCAAATGTTTTGATAGGTTGGCTGAACAGTGCAGTTTGAAAAATGAATAGATCCCAGGTAATTTTTGCTGAGTTTCCATCTTTGAAGTTGTGTGATGCATGTTTTCGTGCTTCTGCTCTGTCACTAGCAGGCTTCCAAGCTTTCTTCAAAACAAAATAGGAGAGCAAATCTGAGAAAAACACCAAATACCTTTCAGATGTAAAACGAACCCAAGAATATGTTCAGCACCAGGAGAGAACACGTAATTGTGATGATCGTTTTTCAGCATCCTGCACAGCACATCACAGTTTCACCCACAGAGCCCTTCAACTAGGAGAGCTCATGGTAGTAAAGTGAGGCAGGGGCTTGCTTTTTATAGAAAACACAGCTGAGAGTCCCAGTCCGTAAAATGTCAAAAGAAGAAAAGATAAGCCCGCACAAAGCACCTCGTCTGGCAAGACTAGTGATGCAGCAGCTACAAATGCAGAAGTGCACATGAGTTTGGCAGCTCTTACTGATAGGGCAATTTGAATTGTCGGTGTGCGTCTGCTCTACTTGTTGAGCCTAATGAAAAGTACAGTTTAATCACTGGTGTGCCAAATTGACCATGATTAGCTGTTATTGCAGATTAGTGCATTGTCTGGGGCTCCAGAATTATTGATCTGGGTGCTGTGCTCTGGTGTTTTCTGTGCCCTTTATCGTAACCTCTCCTTAATGCTTAGGGGAGGGAAGCAGGAAAGGAGAGTAGGAGGAAAGAAGTCCAGATGGGAAGAAAACAGGTCCTGAAAAGACCACATAGGAACTAGGTCAGGTACTCTGGAGATTAAAGAAGCATGCTTCATCCCTGGACGCAGGAGGCAGGGACAAGTAGCATACAATTACGAGGAATTAGAACGGCAACAAGTAGTGCAGATTTATCAGCTTTAATTGTCTATTGTCAGGACAGAGCCCTTCTTGTAGATCAGGCGCTGCCAATGCTTTAATACCTCTAATGGACTCTCTATTGTGGGATTATCTCTTCTAAGGACAATGTCTTTCTTAAAACTAGTTGTTTTGGGAGAGGGAGGAAAAATAGAAAGAAAGAAAAAGGTAGCAGCAGCCCTTGGGGTTCCCCCCCCCCCCCTTTCTGGTTTGTCACATTCTGCAGGAAGTAGCTGAGAGCCCAGTGTTGCTCTTCTGTCAGCAGCACTATTCCTTCAGGGGAACTGATAGATACCTATTGAACATTAACCCCCTTTGCTCCACCTTCCCCAACAAGCTCCTTCAGAAACAATAGCTGGTTGATAAAGAGCAGATAAGCAAGGACACCCAGCTTAAGAATCTCTCTGCTATCTTTATTTTAAAAGCTTTCCTGGGTTTTGCAAAGTAAACATTACAACATTTAAAGAAGGATAAGGTGTCAACTATTTAATGAGAAGTTGTGTTTAATAGCAGAGGAATTCTTCCCTCCCCCAGCCAACACACAGGTATGAAAAGACTGTTATTTCACCACCCTGGGGTAGGAAAGGTGGAGAAATGATGACTGTACTCTTAGAAGCTTAAAAAGTGGTACTTCAGCCCACCCCTGCCAGATTCCCTAATCGGCTCTAAACATACAGTCACTATTTCGAATCCTTTGGTCCTGGATGCACAGTAGTCACACTGCTGGATCTGTGATAATCTGTGGGTAAATATTTTTGTTTCTACCATATGTGCTTTGTCATGGTGTGTAGCTGTTGTTTTTGTTAATCTGTTTTGAAATGCGCTCCGTGGCCAGTTCTTTGTCTGAGAAGAGTGGCGTGGTTCCACCCATGGATCTCACCCTTCTGGTGTGTTCATCAGCTGCAGGAGATTGGACAGCCTTCAGAGTATCTGAAAGAAAAACTGAATTGTGCCGGAACAGAGTCCAAAGTTTCAGTATGGTTCATATCACTATGACTTACCAGGCAGGTTGAGGCAAGAATACCCCCAAAAAGTGTCATGACTGCCAAGTTGGGAAGAGATGTGAAAGTTGAGTTAATGCAATTCATTCTGAGGTGGCTTTGTTATTTAAGATTGTTGTCAGCTTGCTGTGGGGCTGATGTCTTTGAAATACACGAGTGAGACTTCTAATATATGTATACAGTCCCATCCCTCCTCCATAACAATCTGGAAATCAGTCTATCTTAAAGGAAAATTTCCCCAAACTTTTTTCAGTCCTCTGTCACCAGTAAGGCTGGAAAATGGTTGGAATGGGTTGGCCTGTTTTCATTCATTTTTTCTCAGATTCAATTGCTATGGACAGATCATTCAAAAGTCTGTGTTTGGGATGCGGAAGGTTGATTTTTGTGCTCAGGTTTTCATGTCCAGTATAAACTTGGATTGGTAGAAATATGCAAAGACAATACAAGAGTTGCTGTATGGGCTCATGGCTATCATCCCTGTCTTTCCCAAGACCGCCATCACTCAGAAGTGTGATGGGAAGGCTGACGGTAACCGAGAGGGGAACATCTGTGGTCTCTTCTGTGAGGCATTTCCTTTCTTGTAAGGGCCAAGGAGATGGCTCCTTGCCTCTAGTCCAGACGCTGAAGTGTGCTGCCTTTTCCCACAATGAAAAGAAGTGCAGTGACAAAGCCTCTGCTGCTGCTCCTTTCTCAATATCTTTCCTACCCCAGTTTACTTCCTGGGGAACAAGAGTGAGTGTCTTCAGACTGTTTTGCCTTTGCTGCTCAGCTGCATTTGCTGAGAAGCCCAACTTCTTACATTGACTTGCCCTCCTCATAGCAGGCCCAGACAGTCCTGCTCCCTCTTCTTAAACTTGAGCTTCAACAAGAGGAAACAGCTGAAGCTTACTTAGTTCTTGCTTCTGTGTGCTTTTGTTTTGTTTTGTTTTTTATTGGAGGAGGATTGTTTTGGCTTATTCATACGTCATCTGAGCAGTATTTTAATAAGGCCTAGCTGGAAACAAAAAGGGATATGGTATTTTAGTTTGACTCCTTTTTCTCTTTTTAAGGAAAATTTCTTGAGAGGATAAACCAACAGAAATCAAAAGAGATGGTAAGGCTGGCACTAGGCAGTAGCTGAGACTGCAGCCCAAAGATCTGCTGTTGGTGTTGCACAGCCGAGACAAAAGTAAACGTAAAGGCATTTGGAAGTGCTACGAGGCAATGACCAGGGTGCTCTGTAATTAAAGGCAGTCCCTGAAAGCTGCATGTGTTAATTTAAAAGCCTCCTGGCTACAACATACACTACCCCAAATGCCCTTGCAAAAACCTTCATGTAGATTCAAGTGTGATTATAATTTCTCTCCTTATAGGCAATACCATGCTGAGGTTGTCTAGGGCATACAAAGCCTGAGATTGTATCTGAAGCCTATAGGCTGTGTTTTGCGAAAGTCAGGCCAGTCTGT
Organism: Lathamus discolor; assembly: GCF_037157495.1. NCBI lineage: Eukaryota > Metazoa > Chordata > Aves > Psittaciformes > Psittacidae > Lathamus > Lathamus discolor. The sequence goes on along the minus strand of NC_088888.1, from coordinate 65,839,956 downwards.
GAGAAGACAACTGTAACTTTTCCTGTTGCACAGTCACTAGAGTGTGCTTGTTCTCTTTCCCTTGAATCTGACAGCAACCATGTTTTCAGATTCGTGGCCCCCAAACATGAGTGTATCTCAGCAGAACTTGAAAGCAAGTTCTTCTTTAAGTTTGATTTCTCAATTGGCTTTTAAAAGATGTGCAGTTGTGCAACTACATCATGTACCTTCTCCGAGTAATGACCACAACTGGTCCCCAAATGTTTACCAGCACAAGGATGCCTACATGCAGGAAGTGGGAAATGGGGGTGGGTCTGGTAGTTACTCTTGATGTGGTCAATCCACCACTGACCTTGTTTGGGTAAGGGGAAGGGGAGGATGTGAAAATGTGACTCTGCTTTAATCTCTTGTGTGCATTTTCTCTCCCCTCCCAACTTTCTAAAGAAGTTTCATCTGTTAGAGCCAGCTCCTTTCCCTCCTTCTTCGCCTTACAGTTACAGCAGGCACAGGGAGAACAGCAGCAGCAGCGGTGGCGGCAGCTGAGCTGAGGCTGAGTTACGCAGGCTTGTTGTTGAGCTGAAGTGGTGATAGCATCAAAGGAAATGGATGGGGATTTCTGAGATCAGAGCTGTTAGGGCCATTCATGATTTGTTGCCAGGCTGAAAGCTGCTGCAGAGAGAGCTGCCTGAGAAATGCTGATTAATACAGTAATTGAGGTTTTCTATGAGCGAGAAGGAAAAAATGAAAATATGACCAAAAATGTTCTTTTTGAAATGAACAACATTTTGAGATTGCACATTCCAGACAATAGCTGCTACTGGTATGAAAGATTTCTATAAAAGAGCAGAAAACTTCTGGTTGAACAGAAGTCTTTTTATGTTTCTCTATTAAGGAGGAAGGTCAGAAGGTCAGTCTATATATTTCTTTAATGGCAGAGTTGCCTTTTTGATTCTTTCGTTAGTACACATTCTTAACAATTTGTTTCTGTCTCTTCTTTCTTGATAAACTTAAGTTTTATTCCAGAGCAGGCACCGCTAGGCTAGACCTGCACACCAGCAAAACCTCTTCTGTGCTATGCAGTTCTGGGCCCAGCTTCACCGAGGCACCTGGAGCTAATTTCAGGGTAGTCTTGGAGTGTGCCACAGAGTTGTTTGAAGTCTGTAGGCTTCACAAGCTGTACTCGCCTCCCCAGGCTCCAAGCAGAGAGCCGCACTGACCTGGGATATTGGCATCCTCCTGCCGTCCTGATGAGTATTTCACTTCATCTGATCTGATCTCATCTCTGCTTCCTCTTCTTCTCCAGCCCAAAATCATTCTCAATTCCTTGAAAGGCAGATTTGCTTTTCTCTGGCTGTCCTTCGCATTAAGAAGAGTCCTTGAAGAAAATGCATTGACCCTGTTTTCTTACCCCCCTCCCCTTTTCTGTTTTTTCTTTCAAGCTAACAGGGAAGTGAAAAGTTCTGAAACAGCTGCCTCTCAGAGTGAGACTATTTTTCGGTAAAATAATCGCCTTCAGTATGACTACATTGTTTTTCTGTTCTATGTGGTGTGACTCAGCATCAGTTAATTAACCCAATCAAGTAGGCCGGATTTCTCTGCTTTAATGAATGGTTCTCCCTACTTCAGAGCCTTCCTTAGACCTCATTTTGGATGTGCCTCGGTTTTACAGGGTATATCCAATTACATTTATATCCTTCAGCCCAGTGCTTGGGCCACCTCTCTTGTGGAATTACACTGTGGTGGAAGTTAAGCCAGGACACTCACTTGCAAGCAGTTGCCCTACTTATGTCTGCTGCCACGAGCCCTCCTGTGTTAGCGCATACAGAAGGTCTTTACACAGATCTACTATTCTCAGCATCGCAGACCGAAAATGGCAAGTAATCCTTTCCACGCGTCTTTTTATCAGAGGGAGGAGGAGCAGGTTCAGGAAAGGGAATGTGTACACCAGTCAGAAAGGCACCTGACTGAACAAAACATGCTTCCCTCCCCACCCCCCGCCTTTCTCCCTTTTTCCTGTTAAGAAATATGTAACACCCAGGTCACCCCAGAATATCAGTGCACGTGTGTTTAGCAGAAGAATGTGAAACTAGCTGCCACGTAATGTGCCAGGAAAGCAATGAGAAATATGCTTGCAGATGTGTGAGAAAGGAGGAGGAGAAGGAGAAGTAGTAGGGGTTGCCTGGCAGTGAAGTAGCCAGCGTCCACGCTGTGCTGCGGATGGCTATAAATGGAATTGTGCATCACCATTCGTCTGAGCCCTAGGACGCCTCGCTGAAGGGACAGGACCACTGAAGGAAGTAAGGCATCTGGTTGTTTTGTAATGAGAAGCAGGAATGCTCTTAATAATAAACAAACAGGACATTGTATGCCATCATCACAGGATGTCCTTCCTTCAGCCAGCACGCTTACTTGGATCGGAGGAGGGAAAAAGAAATTGGGTGCGCGATGCACTGATTGCTATCCCGATCCTCCTCCTTCCACCACCAGCGTGCTCCCGGGTGGTCGCGTGTGTGTTCCCTGTGTGAGATCCTCGCTCATTTTCTTGCCACACTGCGACAGAGGCATTGGGTTTGGAAACGCCTCCTGCCGTGCCCCGCTCCTGCGAGCTTCCCTGCTGTTACCTACGGACAGGCGGCAGGTTTTAGTTAAAGGCAGAAACATTGATGTTTTTCCTAGTCGCTTTTACGAAAGTTGGATAGAAAGCGACTCGGGAAGGGGATAAACTCAGACTGCTGAAGCTCCCAGAGTGCAGCATCAACGGCTGGGAGAAAGCAGTTTAAATCGGGGTTTAATCGATATTCTGGAACCGGGGCGTCATTTTAATTGTTATTTTTGTGATGCTCTCTGTAGGCAGATTGGGGTGGGGGGGGAGATACGAGAGCGGGTACACAGTGGAGCTTAAAATTGCAGGAGAAATACATTTCTAGTAAGAACCGCGCCTCACGTCCGCTTCTCCCGAGGCACAGAGGTGCTGCCTGCCCACTGACCCGCCAGACCCAGGCGGGCGGGCAGCGCTGGGCCGTCACACCTTGGTCGGAAAGGGTGGGGGGAATATCAATATTAGTAATAGTATAGAAAGCAAAGGCCGCTGTGTTGCGAGGGGCTGGGGCCGGGCGCAGGCCGGGCCGCGCCGCAGGTAGCGCCCCACCTCCCGCGCTGTGGGGAGAGGGAGGGAGAGGAGGGGCCGGTGCGTGAGCGCCAGCCGCGGGCGGGCCGCTCTGTGCTGTGCTGTGCCGTGCCGTGCTGTGCCGGGCCGGGCCGTGCCGGGCCGCGCCGCTGTGGCAGGCGGCCCCCCAGCGTTTCCCGGCGGCAAGAGCAGGGCGCTCGGCAGCACCTGTCTTGACAGCGGGGGGAGGAGCGGGCGGGGAGCGGCGGCGGCTGGAGGTGTGAGTCAGTGTCCCGGGGACCCAGCCGCTGCGAGCAACGAGCGATGTTTACTCGGTAGAGATGAGCCACGGTTGCCGCCGACGGTGGGCTTCGGTGTGGAAACGCGCGCGGACTCTGCCCCGGTAAGCAGCGCGGTGCCTGCCCCCTCGCCCCCAGCACCCTCCCCGGCTCCTGCTCGCCCTCCCCGGCGCCCGGAGGACGGGGAAAAAGTTTCCCGGTCGTCTCGCGGCTGGTCGGGAGCGCTCCTCTGACCGGCGTTAACCCTTTCTCTCCGACGCGCAGCTGTTCCCCCCCTCGAGTTTCGTGGTTCGCCTCATTGTAATGCCGAGACCCGGTCCCTATTATCGCCCCGCTCGCCCCGACTACGGCCGGCACTGGGCGCTGCGGCTGTTCCCGAAGCGGCTCTCGGGAGCTGCCGGCCGCGGCTCCCGCCGCCGCGTTCCCGGGCGGCCCGTCCGTGCCTCCCCGCGGTGCGGGAGGGGCGGCCGCGGGGGTCTCCAGGTAACCCTCGGCCAGCCAGCCCTGCACCTCTTCCTCGGAACGTCGCGCTCTTCCCGGCTTCGCGTTTCGTTTTTTCCGGAGGAAGGGTGTGAATTTTACAGTAGCTGAGTATCCGAAAAAGAAAACCGAAGGGATTTTACACCGGGCTTGAACGTCATTCCCGGTTACCGGCACAGGCACAGATTTTGGCTCCTGATGGACCTTACGGAAAGAGCCCGACCTGGTACCTGTTTGGGGATAGGTTTCATAAAGTACTTCTGAATAGACACTGGGTCTGAAGGACCTGGCGGAATTGGCCAGTGAGGCTCCTATCTAGTGTTTCGAGATGGTAGTTATCAAAGGTACCATCAAAATCAGAAGGCATGGAAAAACTTTTTTAATTACTTATTTATTTTCCTTGCTCCTTTTCTTTTTTGCCTCTCTCCCCTCTATGTCCTCCTCCCTCCCCCTCGCCCCCCCCCCCCCCCCCCCCCGAACGTGTTGCAGTGCTTTGTGCAGGGCTGCTGCTGCTGCAGTGATGCTGGCAGGATGTCGGCTTTCTCAGCCTTCTATGCCAAAGGATAAGGGGACGTCAGGAGGAGGCGGGGGGGCCAGGTTGTTTTGAAAGTTGTTTGTGTGTTGAAAGCCGGTGGGAAAGTTCAGGCTTCCCCATTTGGAAGAGGCAAGGCTGGGTTCCGCTCTTCCAACATGCGCTTTCCATTTTTAGCTTCATTCAGACGCAGACAGCAGCTCCTTTCCTCTTCCTCTCCTTGTTTGTGACACTTTTCTGAGGCAGCTTTTCCACAGGCGACTAAGTGGTCTCGCGGCCATGACCCCATATTTTTTTCAGTATGGAATATTCTTTTTCTCTCAGAGGCATTAAAGAAAGGGTCTGAAAAAGGTAAAGCGATTGCCAACCTAGGGATTTTTTCTTTTTGTTTTTGTTCCCTCCGCATTATTACTGGGTCTGGCGTTTTAAGGCGCTGCTTCAGTCAGAGCAACTTCGTTTACACTGCTTTTTGGCTATTACTCAACTGTACCAACTATCCTGCATACGCTTTTAAAGTGTCACAGACTACTGTATTAGTCACACTGTATCAACGGAAACCACAACACTGAAGGACAATGAGGATTAAAGGCTGTTTTCTTTTTTTCCAGGCTGCTACACAGTGTAGCTCGGACGCTGTGAGTTTCAAGAATCTGGTGAAAGGGAGAGAGTGGACAATGAAAATGGACATGGAGGATGCTGACATGACTCTGTGGACGGAAGCGGATTTTGAAGAGAAGTGCACATACATTGTAAACGATCACCCGTTGGATCCCAGTGCCGATGGAGGCACCCTAACTCAGGCAGAGGCTTCCTTGCCAAGGAACTTGACTTTCAAATACGCATCTAACTGCAAAGAGGTAAGCGGCAATGCTCTGGGGAAGGTTGGACTCAGACAAACCAAATCACAGCGCTTCGGAAAGTGTGTGCTCACCCTGGCTTCCATTCTTTAAAACACACATGCATACACGCGCACACCCCACCATGAGCAACAAATGCTGCCCGCTGGCTTTTAAGATGGGACCCTCATAACTCCTTTGAGGAACTGAGCTGGTCATCTGTCATATAATATTTACACTGGAAGTGGCAGCTAGCCTTATCCCTGAAACTGGTTCTATACCAATTCACAAACAGTTAAATTTTCACACAATTTGAACGGCATCTGAATAAGCATATTTAAACTGTGGGGTAGTTCTCTGTGCCAATTTCTAGACTGCTGTTTGCCAGGACCATTCATTGCCTCTGGCTCAGAGATTAAAGTGCCTCGGTTGTCCAATAAATAGCTTTAAAAAAAGTAGATGGGGAAAAGAAAAAAAATATTCCTGGAAATGTGTTTAATTATTGCTTTTTGTTTCTCTTCGGTTATGAAATGGCTTTATTCTTTTCTTGAGCTTGCTGTATTCCTGACTTCCTAAATTCATAAAAACTGCGGCATGTCGGTTAAGGAAGTGATGGTGGAACTGTAACAAGCTTGACAGAAGGGTGGCCGTAGCTTAAATTAACTTCTGTTTATCTGGGACAGTATCTTCAGTGGTAGCTAGCCGTGCAAGTCTGTCCTATCCCTGTCCCTGGAGTGGGTACATTCTTTGTTGTTGTTTCAGAAGGGCTGGAAAGAAATGAGCCCGGATGAGCAATTTGGTTTTGTGTTTACTCCTTCATATAGACTAGCTATTATAGCTAGGTGTGATGTTCAGCAGGGTAATAACCCAAGGGACAACCCGTCATTTCTCCTTGTGCTGCGACTTGTGGTATAGCAGCTATTACCTGTGCTTCTACTTTGGCTAAACACACTGACCACAGAGCTGAAAAGAAGAGGTACACTCATCCGTGCCCATCAAATATTTCCTTCCAGAGCAGGTACTTGTTTAATCCTGCGTACAGAAATAGGGCCAGACCCCCAGCTGGAGGGTGTTGGCATTGTGGAATTTAGCTTGGCAGTGCCAATACAGTGCCTAGTAGGTTAGGTAAGAGGTTAAAGCTAAATTCTCCTTAAAATCACTCCTTCTCTTCCCGTCTGCCCTGCCCTGCCCTGCAGAACTTTGGCAGAGAAAGGACATCCTCTAGAAAAAAAAAAAGTGCAAACCCTTGGTTGTGTTATCATTAGATAGGTCTTAACTTTGGTGGGGCTGGGGGATAAAGCTGCGGCTCCACTCTGTGACATGGCAGGATTTTCGGCTGAAGGATGAACTTGCAGTGCAACAGCTCAGGCAGATCCTTGGCTGCCAGCTGGTGACTGATTGGCTGCTCGGGTTGCCTTGCTCTATCTCTGCCCCCGATGAGTCCTGGGGCCAGTGTATGAGATGGCCAAGGAGCTTTCAAAATTCCCAGTGCCGTGTTTGGAAACACCGAAGTGTAATTTCCTTACAGTGTAGCTCAGGTCAGTGAATCACAGTAGGAGGATTGCTACCATCTCTGTATGAAGAGGTGGGGGAGAGAGAATTCGTTGAAAGATTCCTGGTTCTTGCTTGTAAAATGTGACCCATGCAGCTCCCTGCTAGTGGGAGTCTGAATATAGGACATCCTCCTTTTGTTCTCCGAAGTTCCCCCCGGTCTTTTATTTGCACTGAATAGTACCTCCTGTAAGGAGCAATAGGAACTTTTGAACCCTGACTATTTCTAAGGTAGCTCTGAAAGAAAGGGCCGAGCTGATCCTTTTTTTCCCCATCTCCTGTGCAAGCTATGGTCCTGGGAATGTACAGACAGGACACTTGTTTGCGGGATGGAATAGTTGTAAATGGCACAATCCACTTGCATTCTAGCAGCTTCTGACAAGAAACATTCTTTTCTGTCTGCCTTCCAAGTTTGATTTTGTCCAGGGGGGTCAGGACTGGGCACATGTTGCTCTTGAGCATCATGTGTTTGTGGGGTCAGCGAGAGAGCCTGATTCTTTTTTTGACCAGACTCATGAGAACCACTGGAGTCCTGACAGCTCGATAGGGTGGTTTTTTTTCACTTGTGAAAGGATGAAGTAAGACTGTGGGGGATGCATGCATGTGTGCGTGCTTGCCAGTGGGTTTCAGATGTGAGCTGTCTTCATTGCTAACTTTGGGGAGAGCTGTGGCTTCATCTGGTCGAGAGTTTTAAATGCTGAGTCAGTTTATTGACAAAAACATATATAATACATGGCTTGTGAAATGCTAATACTGTCATGATTAGATCATGAAATCCTGGTGCTGTCACGATTAGTATAATATCTCCACTTGGAGTAGGAAAAGTACTGCGTGCCTGCTGAGGAGGGAGGAAGTACAGCCGCTGTTGTTTGGGGAGGGTTACTTTTTGTGTTTCTTTTCCTTGCATGCTTTGTGAAGCGAGTAGCTCTTCTGTAAAGGCTTACTGAATTTGCAAGTGAGTCCATGACACGTCATGCTCTTGTTTATTCTTGGATCTTGATCGGGGATTTTTCTGAAGGACACATTTTTCATTCTGAGTTCACAGCATGTGTCAGCATTTTAAAAAATGAATTACTACTGCTCGTAACATTTTAGCCTGCTAGATTTACATGAAGTCATTTATTTATTTCTACGTGCGAACTATTTATCCTTTCCCGTAGTTTTAGCAACTGACAAAAAATGATGAAATGAGGTGCCAAACTCACACTCTAGAAGGCCATATGTGAATGATCCTTTTCATGCAGACAGTTAAGAACTTTTTTTCAGTAATTTTTTCCCTTTGGTCTCATTTTTTAAAGCCCAAACAGCCTTTCTTGATATAAAGTGCTAGTTATTCTGCTGTCTTGGATATTGCTAGTGCCTCATCCTGCTCTGCGAGCCTGATGGAGAGAAACGTATACCAGCAAACCCATTACTTGTTGGATTCCTCTAAGGCCATTTCTTAGAGAGGGACCCTTAGTCAGTGATCTTGACGAAAGCAGTGGTTTTCAGCTGTTGTGAAGTGTGCCTCTCTGACCTCAGACACTTGCTCTCCCGTATTGCTTTTATTTCTTTTATATGTGAGGAAGCAGAGTGAAAACATGCTTCATGGCTTCTCTTTCAGAAAACTGGTCACTGAAGGAAAGGGTAAAATTCATGCAGGCTTATGTAACTGTAGAACGAGTAGTTAAAACAATATATATAAATAAATCGGTGTTATTCCAGGACACATAGTGGCCTTCCCTATTTGCGTTTGAGGAATACTGTTATTTTACTGAAGCCAGTAAGGGTTTGTTCGGTGTTTTGTTTTAAAGCAGCTTAGCGCTCCCATTGCAAAATGCCCTCCCTTTGCAGAATGGACAGGGGTCGCTGCTTATTTCCAGTGCTCTCTCCCGTGGCTGATGTAGGAGTGCTGGTCTTTCAAAGCGCCTTTTAAACAACGAGTTTGGAACCGGAGCCCACCAGTCTCCTGCCCCGGGGCTGCCGGGCGGGCGGGCTGCGCTCTGCGGAGGGGTCCCGCGGACTCCTGGCGTGCCCGTGCCGGTGCCCGGCCCCCGGCGCCGCATTAGGACCCTGGTCAGTTCCAGGGCGGCCGCCGCCGTCCCGGGCTGCTCCCGGCCCCGGGCTCTCCGCGACAGCTCGGCCGGGCGCCGCCGCGCCTCCAGGTTACAGCTGTCCCCGCTCGCCAGCCAGCTCCCCTCGAGCGGCGCATCCTGTCCCGCTCCGGCCGAGGGCACAGTCGGTCAGCTCAGCGCGGGCTCGGCAGGAGCCTGGGCTGCCCGCAGCACCGGGAGCCGGCCTTGCGGCTGCAGGCTTGCGTTTGACTCAGTGCTAGAAATGCTGTTTTATTGAAAGGAAATAGATGGTAGCGGCGCGTTTGCGGGAGCGTTGAAAGTTGGAGCTTGGAAGGGAGAGGGGAGTAAGTGTCTGGTAGAGAGGAAATTATTCTGGAAATACCGCGTTGCACCCTTACGGCGTGGTTCAACCCCAGAAGGCTGCACACGGGCAGTAGGCACTTATTTGTGGGGAACGAGCTAAGGTCATGCTCCCCTGTGGTTCCCTGCCACGAGGCTGTTTCGGAAGGTCTCATCGCCGAGAGGCAGCAGTGTGCTGAAGGACACCTGGTGGACACAAGTCTGAAATGCCTCTCTGCGGCAGCTTCTCGGCAGTCGGGAGACGGCTTCCCCTCTGCTCTGGATGTGGAGTTCCTTTGCTTTTTTTTGCCTACAAACCCTCGGCAGCTCTGTACGCGGTGGCCTCTTGTTAAGCCGCCCCTCCTAAGCTGTGGCAGGGCAAGAGCCCCTTTAGGCTGGGGGTCGGGGGGGGGGGGGGGGGGGGAAGAGAGGAGGGCTGCCGGCAGCCTGTCCTGGCACTGCTGACACTCCTCTCCTGGAGAGTACTCCTCAACCACGGCCACTGAGCTTGTGGGGACACACCGGAGACCAAGAGTTGCTGACTAGAAAGCCACCGTACGTTAAAAGGCATCCGGACCGTTTTAGTCTGGTTTAGCAGAACTTCAGTGTTGGCACACATGGATGTGCAGAACATCCTCTGCCAAAATAACCTTCTGATGGTTACAGGGTGAGAAATCGTCCTCGTATTCAGCTGCACTGGGGGAGAACCCAATCCTGCATGTAAGGTGGATATCAAGAAGTATCTACTGTGTCACAGACACCAGTTCAGTGGCTGTTTCAAGTTGACTAGTTCGAGGAGCAATTTCTAGACATTCAGAGAATTTCATTAAAGTCATCTTAATTAAGGCCAAGATATTTTAAAACCATGAAAAAAACTGGAGCTATCATGCAGTAAAACTGGTGGGGTGTGCTGTAGCTTGGTTGTGAACTCTCCTTGAGAGGGCAGATGGATGTAAATGAAGATATATAGGGAAGATGAGAAGAACATCTGCCTTTTTCAGCTCTCTATGAGAAATGTACAAGTAAGACAAAAATAAAACTGAGCCACTGAGCTTGTTTCAGCTTGTGGTAGGTGTAGGAAAATTTCTGGAAGTCCCTTTTTTCTCTCTTCAGTCCAGATGCACAGATCAATGGAGCATTTAACTGCCTCTACTGTTGATGTTTAATGCTTTTTTGTAGTGTGCTGAAACACGTGTTGAAACACAGACAAGTGCAAACAGCCACCACTCACACCCAGGAATCTGTTTCCGGGTGGATTTACCTCCTTGAGTCCACGGCTGTTATTTGTCCCCTGTATGTGGACATTTACAACAGTGAAGTTATGCTAGGTGTTAGTTGTTTACGGGGGGTTTTAATCTTGACCAATACACAGGCAAGTGTTTCCCTGTCTGCCTGTCTCCCTCTCCTCACACCAAGGGTGATAGAACAGAAGAAAATGTAGCCTGGGAAAATCACAAGGCTTAGCTAATTTTACAAAGTCCAGGGTCTTTACCGTGCTTTGCTGGGAAGGACTGTTACAAAGAAGAGAAATGCTCACTGAAGTGAGCTATCTGCAGGGGCTGATGAGTGCTAATCTGCTTTGGTAAAAGCATTGATTCCTTGTAGGCTGCAGACTGCAGTAATCCCGGTGTTTCTGTTGTTCTGTCTTGTTCTGAAATCCTGGCAAGCAAAAAGGCAAGTGGCAAAATGTGTGAAGGGGATACAATTAGTACATTTTGCCATGAAAGTTTGCCTATAATACCAAATAAATGGGCTTTTTACCTTCTCTTTTTTCCACTATTTGAGCAGCAAGATCAGTTTTGCCAAGGCTTGGGGGTTTTGGTTGACAGAATTGTTGGTTTTCTAACATTGTTCTGCTACATTAAATTTAAGAAGATTGGTGAGCAACAGAGAGAAACAAAACCAATAACTCAGCAGTGTTCTGTGAAGGGTTACTCCAAGGCACGGTCTTCTGAATAATGATGAATTGCTTCCTGATTTGTGGTCAGTGACTTTTTTTGGTGTAATTACTGTCAAGAAGGAAGCTGAACAACTAGAGTATATTTCTTAGACCTAGCATAGTGGAGCATTTTCATCAAAACCCTTACGCCTCTGACCAAACCCATTTGACATATGTTACCGGAACTGCTGCCTCCCTTTTCATAAAAGAGGGTGATCTGTGAGTACATGTCCCAAAACCATTTCATATTGTTTTCTATGCGGCTGTATGCTGGTGAGAGAATTGTAGGTTGTCTTTGTTTATTCTCCTTTTAGCCATAAGGATGGGTATAGAGCAGAGAAGGTGGGGGTGGGGGAAGGTTTCATTTTGATCTGGAGGAGCAGTCATTCCAGTTCCTAACTTATTAGAAAAGTGAGCTCTGTGGCAGTGAAGTGATTGATAGCTATTGAATATTTTTGTTTTCTGGAACTGGACTTTCGGGGTTTGCTTTTGATAGGGGAAATAACTTGTGAAGAAATTTGACAGTCTCTGTATATTTCACTTTACTGTTTCTTCTTGTCAATGTATTTTCACAAAACACATTTTTCAGGTGGCGTTTATCTTTGTCTTCCCTATGTCTTGGTGAGATTCTGGTATCTGACACAGATGGTTGTATCATATCCAACACTGCTGTTACTTTATTTCTGGTTTGCTGACCTGTCACTAAAAATTTCTCGCGTCAGGTTGCTTTACCTTGTTTAAGATCGGGGGACAGGGGAGAGAAAGGAAGACCTTTTGATTTCTGCTGCTGATGGACTGATCCTGTGCCGCTCTTCTTATAGGTCACCGGAGTTATAAGCAAAGAGTACATCCCAAAAGGAACACGCTTTGGACCCCTTGTAGGAGAGATCTACACCAGCGATACGGTTCCCAAGAATGCAAACAGAAAATACTTTTGGCGGGTAAGCAGGAAAAAACAGCCCCACGTTGTTGCAGTAAGCAGCTCACTGAATGAGTACAGCTGAGAAGCTGGGCCACTTCCTGCTGCAGACCTGTGTGAATGCAGGGGGCAACCTCTGTACGCTGCCAGGCACGAACACAGCCGGTGACAGTAGTGAGCTGAGCCGAGCAAAAGCCTGGCTCTCTTGGATATAGGGACAATGTGGGTGGAGAGAGGAGGGGAAATGCGTAGCCCTTCGCAGCAATGTCTTCTGAAATGGATCCATGCTTGGTTGTGTAAAGAAACACTTCTGATGCTTGTTGTAGGGGCAGGTTATTTTGCATTTCTTCACAGTGGAAAGTCACTCTTGTTTATGCAGATGTCATGTGTCCTTGATTTTTCCAGCTATGCAGAAGCTGTGAAAGTACTGCATAATCTTTTGCTGTGGAGTTATACCTTTTGTGACATTTTTTCCTGGGTTTTGAATAGAACTGCTATAACACAGGGGTGGTCATTTTCATCATGTTTCGTTCAAGTCATAAGCTTCTCTAGTCCACTTCAGAAAGTGTTAACAGCCCACAGATCTTAGTGAAGGGAAAAATCCATTAATGGCAGACAAGCACTAGAGGTGATGCCTAATTTGTAGTATAAGCTGGAGAGGAGCACCAGACAATTAGTTTTGGCTTGGGAAGTCTGTGCTCAGGAATATGTTTCCAGTTTATCAGCTGATGTAATCCTCAGTTTCCTTTACAGAGCCATTATTAATTGTGAGAGAACATTCCTTCAGCCCCATCTCCTTCCATAGATTTATTTTGCTGCCTTCTAGCCATTTAGGTTGTGTCTAAGTCAGTGGATTTTGGAATATATCCAAGCCTATGTGCCCAGGTGCCTGCCTGCCTTAATAATATCCCAACCTCATATCCAGGTGAAATCCAGGGCAAGCACCAGCCCTTTCTTCCTACCTAATTGAATCATTTTGGTTTTCTCAGATCGTCTTCATGCGGCGTAATACAGCACTGCACAGGCAGTTATTTGCATGACCATTTTTACCAACCGGCAACTGTTTTCATATTCATAAGGCTGCAGAATGTTTCTTTCAGCCAGATTTTTTTTTGGGAGCTTGTGTCCAGCCTAGGAGCAGATTGATACACTGGTCCTAGCCCTGCCAGTTGCAAACAGGACAGCAAATATTGGGAAGAGGGGCTGCTAACCATCTTGCAGGACTTCATTCATATACTGCAGTGAGAAAGATGACATCATTCTCATGATGTGATTTTAAGCCTTAAAGCAGAGGGATCCTCAGAAATAATATCCTAGGAGCCATCTAAGCATCGTTAAATTCCCTGTTATAATCCCTTGATTCGTTCAAGACATGCTGCCGCATTGAAAATGAATTTCTTCCTAGGGGTCTGACACAGGCTTGCATATGCAAAGGAAATTGTGGGAGATAACTTCCCACATGTTATTAAAGGCATCCTGGGCTTGCTGGCAGAGGCAGGAACATCTGCTCCGTGCGGGGGGAACACTGCCTGAGCCTTGCCCGCGCGTCACTTCTGGGAACTGCGCCATGACTCAGCACATCTGGTCTGGACTTCCCCAGAATAGGTGGGAGTCCAGTGGGTTGCCTTTGCCCTCAGCCGGAGCACAGTGACCGGCAGCATCCGTGGCCCTGCCGTGGGAGAGGTGCAGGGCCGGTTTGGGAAGCAGCAGCAGGCATCAAGCGCCGGAGCCCTGTGTTCCTGGAAGTTTGCGAGCCGGGGTGAGCAGAGAAACCCAAAGGCTCCTCTTGATGCAGCGCAACTCACCCGGCTCCCTTCCATTTTCTCATAACAAACACACCGCAAAATCTCTCGCAGGCTGCTTTGATGAGGCCACATGTATTTCCCCCTTCTCAGTTTACAGGAAGTTACTCTTAAAGAAAGTGATTCTGGTGTTTACGGCCCCGTTAAAGGGCTAGGCTGCCTCCTCGCCACTCTCCACTGGTACTCTCCACTCTCTTAGGGGAGAAGAGGAGAGGTCCCAGCTGGCCGGGGGTGCTTTCAGGGTGCGCTGCCCGACCAGGTAGGTGTGGAAGACGGTGGTGTCAACACAAAGGCAGGAACACCCATGGAGTGCTTACCCCCCCCCCCCCCCAGATAAGCTCTGTCTCCCCTTTGGAAAGGCATTTCCTGCTCATAGAGGTTGGTCGCTGGTGCAGGCTGCTCCTGCTTCAAGGTCTGGCTTTTGCCCAGTCATCTGTTTTGCAAAACCCAGGAACCCCATTTTATCCAGCACGGAGCTAGTTCCTCCCAAGAATTAGGGATGTGTCCTTAACGAACATGTCCCCTGGTTTTTATTTATTTTATTTTTTTATTTTTTTATTTTTAATAATTTTCTTATTCTTACCCCGTTAAGAAGCAGTAGCTTCTGTCAGTGACTGGGACTTCTTACCCCCCAAGTCACTGAGCAGTTTTTAAATTCGTGTTTCCTTTCCTGTCTGTGAACAAGACAGAACATGTCCCTCGATAGGAAAAGTGACTTTTCATCGGTTAGCTCCCCTCCAGGTCTTCATTAAGTTATGGCAGGTGAAGTTCATCTTTGCCTCGCCCAGCCTTTCTACAAAAGGGTTACAGTCCAACTATGAGCAAGCATTGCTTTAGGACTCTGGGGGGGGGGGGTGGAGGATGTTTGCATAAGTTTAAACCTTTGGGTGGAGGTGGTAGGAAACTGCAAGTACAGAGGCCATAGAAAAAGGCGAGAAAGACTCTGACATAGCACAGCCAGTCTGTCTTAAATGCAGGTGACTCAAAGCATTAATGCAAGTATGCACTCAGACCTGCAGTCATCATCATCACCCACTTGTTGATCCTAGCACTAGGAAAAGGACTCTTGAGGTAGACTATTCACGCAGGCAGGTAGACTGTTCCCCTGGGGAGAGTATGCTGTATTTCAGATTTTGGGTCTGATTTGTCCATACTACGAGAGACACAGACTAAGCAGAAATAGAAAAGGTGACTGCCAGCTTACCTTCGAATAAGCATCTCTGTTCTTAACACAGCGGATATCATAGCTGGAAAAGGGGGAACCTAGCTTGAGTCTTATTTCAGTAAAATCTGCTCATTTAAAAAAAAAAAAGAAAAAAGCTTATCACTTCTCCCCTCTGGACTCTGCACATGTGCTGTGTATTGTGCGTGTATATATTCACAAGCACTTCCTCTCTGTTCCAGATATATTCAAGTGGTGAGCTTCACCACTTTATTGACGGATTTAATGAGGACAAGAGCAACTGGATGCGTTATGTAAACCCTGGCTACTCTGTTCAGGAACAGAACTTGGCTGCTTGTCAGAATGGAATGAACATCTACTTCTACACCATCAAGCCCATCCCTGCCAACCAAGAGCTGCTTGTGTGGTATTGCAGAGACTTTGCAGAGAGGCTGCACTATCCCTCCTCCAGAGAGCTGACAATGATGAACCTCAGTAAGTGGATTACAGCATAAACAAGGAATGCTAGTAATGTCTCTTCTGCTTATATGATCTAATAATAAGTTGTATAATTACACAGCTGCATCATCTGTTGTGTCACAGTAGGTAGCTCGGAGTGGAAAAGGGGAATTAAAAAACCCAACACAACAGAAAGAGTTCCCTGAGCCCATTCAAATGTAAACAGATTATAAAAAATCTGAACAGTTACTGGTTTACAAACTGAGTCTTATCCGATGAAATTCTGGACTGACAACTGTCCTCTGCCTTCAGAATTATAGGTGTCGGTTCACTCTCAGGCCTTCCAGGTCCAGATCTCATACTGTTGAGCAAAAGTCTGCTTTGATAGCATATACTGAAGCCTGTCCAGTCATGTTCCCAAAGGGCCGCCCTCACTGTATGAGGAAGTGGCCATGTGCCATGGCTCTGTCTAGGTGTCTGAAAAAATACGTTTACTGCATAATGCTCCCTGAGCCTCGCATTTATGCTTATCTTATGGGAGCAAACCTCCTGTGGTCTTCTCATCTGCTTACTTGTTTTGTAAGCTCGTCCCCATTTCTTGGCTGCGTATCACAGCTTTCATTTTCTGTTCAAAAGTAATAGCACTGGTAGCAAGGGGACAAGGTATTTCCAGGAGTATATCTATCTGTGTTCTGCTGTGGTTTCTGACCATTTCCAGCCTCAGCACTTTACTCAATCACTTCCAGCTTAATCACTGCCTAGCACCTCACCCAGAGCCCCTTGAAGAGAGGGAATGATTCTTGCTGACTTCTCACTCGACTCTTAGGCTGCATCCCCTCCTGCTAGCTGTGCTGAGGTAGAGCAGAGCATTCTTTTGTCCTTTGGCCAGCACCTACACTGAGATTTGAAGGAAAGCCTGCAAGCAGGTTTTTTGGTCTCTTTTTATGTAAAATGAACTATTTGCCGTTATTTGGCAACAAATAATGGGTTATAAAACAGCAGTGTTACTTTGGGGATCATTTGAGTTAAACTATAACCTCGCATCATGAAAATGGTGTCACACATTCACGTTAATCAAGAGTACATATGTCGTCCATGGCTGTCATCCCTTCACCAGTTTTTGGTCTTTCCCTGCAAATTATAGAAGAAAATGTGCTTTCTCTTAGTGGCAGAGGGAAGCAAGGGAGGGCATGTCATATGCTGCTATATTCCCTGTTCAAGAAATATCTCACTGATTCTGTCATCTTTGCACATGTGTCATTTCACCACTCGCTGGGCGGTTTTATTTTCTTATCTGATGAACTGTTGGCTTTTCAGTGGGACTTGCAGGTGGGATGACACAACAGCATTAAGGATTTCTGTGGATGAGGAGTTTGCAAAGATCCAGCCAGACACATTTGGCCACTAGCTAGGAGGAAACACAAATGCAGCCTCTGTTTCCTGCATCTGCTGGCATCTCAGGTTGCCTTGCATAAGTAGTGAGGAATGTATTTGTAAAGTGTCAACTAGTTCCATGGTTAGTTTTACTCAGGTCAAAACTAGGGGTGTCTGAACATGAGCAGAATAATCCATTGTAGTAAAGGCAGGTTCTATGCATGGGTCTAGAGACAGGATCTTGAGCAACAGTTGTGTAGCTCAGCTTTAGCATTCAAAAGAGCAGTCTTTCCAGATGCTGAAATGGAAATATTCCTTCTTCTTTTAAAAGATAATTCTGTTTAAACCACTTAGAAATGTTATGTTAGCCCCCCTCCACCAAAAGAAAACAGCAGTTCAAAGAAGTGAGAAAAAGTTACCACTTTTTACATCTTTTCCTTTTATCTTTGTCACAGACACATTCAGGCCTAAAGCCTGCAGCTGGGCCAGAAACCCTACAGAGACCTTAAGGACTGAGGTTTTCTAAAGTACTTTTCTTGAAAAGTACAGAAAAAAGTTCAGAGGTCCCACAAAGATGCTGAAAGCCCTGCAGCAACAGTGGAAGCAGGGATAGCTTTTCCAGCCAGTACTGGAACTAGATGAGTTTAAAGTGAATGTCAGCACTGTTCAGTTTTCTTCTTCCCCTTCCTCTCATGCTACTTCTTCTATTTAAAGCTAAAATTAGTGATGATCCTGCTACCTCTCCAGCCTCTCTCTCTCTTGCAAGCCTGGCCAAGGTGCCCTCACACTGCATTCACCTATGAATAAAGTGCAGAATCACTAGCATCCTGCACCTGCTGCAGAAGTGGGGCTTTGCCCCATCAGAGCATCTTAACACAGTCTTGCTTGGGGGGCCTCCCGCTGATCACCTCCTCCACCTGCTAAAAAGTCAGGAAAGCCCTCTCCAGCCAAATGGATCACTGACATTTCTGTGTTTAAAATGGCATGGCTTCCCTCAGAGGAGCAGGCAAGCACTGTCGCCTCTGCCAGCCCCTGGCTGCTGTCTTTGGCACCCTCTGAGGGAGGGAAAGTCACAGGGAGGTCGCACCACAGGCTGAAGTGAGGGCTTCCTCCTGCGGGGACACATGGGGCAGCAGCACTGCCAGCCCATGGCCGCTCCTTCCCTGTGTCTTGGGTGTGCAGAGCACGCCGGTGCCCGCGGGAGGCTTTGGAAGAGCTGTGCCTTGGCTGGTTGCCCGGCCCAGCACAGGAGAGGCCACTTGGGACACACACACCTATGGAGAGCTTCCAGTCTTGCCAGCTTAAAATATAGGTAGCTGCTTTAGGTGCCTCAGGGGGTTGGGGATCACGGTCTTGGAGTTCAGCACCTCAGCTCCTCTTTAAGCACCTGAGCGGGATGGGCCTCCAGGGAAGAATGTATCAGAGAATTTCTCTGGCTTTATTTCCTGTAATTAGTGGCCTCAAAAATGAGGGAACTGCCACTTTAGAGCATAAATATATTTACACATCCACACATAACATCTACTTGCCTCTGTAACAGCGAACTTTCAAATTAAAGGAAACTTCTCCAGCGTTAGTTCATTTGTGCTGTAGAAGGAAAGCATCCAGATTCAAGACAGCAATTAGGCATGTACTTAGTTATGGGTTTAAGCCTGTCCTCTGTGTTTTCTTGAAGTGGGGCCTTTGACCCAGTCCTTCAGACGCTGAAGCACACACCTACCTTGACAGCCATGATTAGCTCTGAGTGGAGCTACGTAACTTGGAGTAGATGTTGAAGTGCATGCAAGTAGTTGCACAATAGTGGTAGAGGCAAGACTCCACATTATCCCAGCAGTGGAGACTCGGTCTTGTTTTAAATGGTCTCCATCCTCTTCCTGCGTGTTTTGAGGCCACTTACGTTTTCTATGATGACAGTTGTTTTTTTATCAAGATTTGAGATGTCACCCTCAGATGGTGCCCTCGTCCAGTAAATGGTTTTAAGTGCAATGGTGCAAGATTCCTGTATTCTGCTGGCCAAGAAATCAGATTTTGGTAATTAGTTTGTTAAATGTCCTGCTTAACCTCATTCACCTGGGCCCTCAGATTGTATTTTAGTCTGTGATATTTTGTTTTTGGGCAAGCAAACAGACTGAGGAAGTTTGCTTTGCAAGTCCCACATAGTTCAGCATTTCATTCTTACCTCATCCTAGGAGGATTATTTTGGGATGGAAGGTGGAGAGGGCAGCAGTTTAAAATAAATAAATAAATAAATAAATCCCTCCAAACATGTTGACTCAGGCCGTGACTATTTGATAATAATGTTCACGTATTGCAATCACATGATGCAATTTCCTGCTGCTCATGTCGTGTTTGTCTCCTCAGTCAAGTACAGGCAGGTGACATCTTCTGGTCAAGCTTCAGGAAAAGAGTTTGAGTTGGGGGAATGCAATTTGCATATTTGCAGAACATTTGGCAATCTTTCTGTTTCACTAACAGGTTTGACAAGGTTGAATTTAAAGGTTAAATTTAATTTAAAAATATTTAAAACCTTTTGGATTCTGTGCAGATGAACTTTTCAATGCTTGTTTTTAAGTGTGATTTATTCTTTTCTTTTTCCTGCTGGCCCTGACACACTGGCCGTTAGCTAAACTCTGCCACTTGCTTTCCCTTTTGTTTATGGGCAGTTTCACTTTCAGGTTTTGAAGCCTTTCTGTTTGGGTTGAGAGGAAACATCTGCACTTGCTTAAAAAAGTGCCTCCTGGAATCTTTAGAAGGGCTCAGGAAAATTATTTTGAAATTATATGAAAAGTTGTCTTCATAAACCCAGAATTCGGGGGCTGAATTTGACTTAATACTGAGGATTATTCGAAGGGTCCCTCAAAGACCTTCTCAGGGCAGAATGTGTCACCCTGCCTTGGACACATTCAGAAAACAGATGATCAGATTATATGCTTCTGAATGTTGGTCTCTGTTCTCATTTTGAGTGGGAACACTTTTTGTTTTGCCTGCTTCACAACTTTGAGGTTCTTTTTCTACTAGTAAAATTGGTGCTTAATTTAGACCGAAAATGTGAATCGGCATAATTAATCTCCACCTCCTGAAGTGTTCAGTACCATCTCGCTCCTGAAATTACTATTGAGATTACTGCCTGCCTACAGCCATTTTTCAGGTTTTTAGAAGAAAACATCATTGTTTTTCTGAAGTCTCTCTCAGGCTACAGCTCAGAGCACAAGAAATGAGAGCAAAGCCTACAGCTGTGCAGCAGGGTGTAGCTGGAACACCCACATTGGAGTGACTCCAGGCAGCCCCTCCACTCAAGTCTTACTAAAAAGTAACATGAGTTTTGTTCCTTTGCCTCTTGCGCAGGCTCACTAATCTCAGGTCTGAGCAAATAATCTGTTGACCTTGGTTAGAAGTGGATCAGGCTCCTTAAAGAAGCACATCTGGGTTTTTTCTTTCTTTTTTCCCCTCTCTCCCCTCAGATCAGTAACTTAGAAATGCAGCTGCGCTGTTCTTGATTTGTCATGAACCACTTTTCTGTGTGTCCTGCCAACCACAGAAAATAGACAGATCTTGGAAGAGTATGTGCCTATATTTAGTGTGTATATATGTGTATGGGGGTGGGAGGGAGAAATACATTTCAAGAGCAAGAGAAGGACATGATGGGTAAGAACTGAAATCTGAAATCACAAGTTTTAAAACAAAAATCTGTTTATAAGAAATACATCTCTTTAACTTTGAAGTATACGGCTCCTTTAAGAGCAATGAGAAAGGTTGTAAACCTCTCAATCAGTCTCAGCCCTGGTTTAAATCCACGTTCAGTATAAAACATAAGAACCTCTCCTTGGCCCTCAACATTACCTTCTCTTATTTTACACAGTGCTGACACACTTGTTTGTGTTTTGATCTCTGGTGTTTTCAAGGGTTCATTGTGCTCAGGTAACAGGGGAAAAAGCCAAGGAGTGATTATGGACCAAAGATAGCAAACTGAAGAAAGCAATCACAGTTAGACTTGAAAAATAATCTTTAAATGTTGCAAGTGCTCTCTGCACATGGAAATTAGTAGGAGGGAAGGCTTTACTGGGAACACTTTGAGGGGAAGGAAAGAGCAATTACCTTTAGTCTGTCATGTGGGGACATGGGCCTGTTGCACAAAGAAAGTTACATTCTCAGCTTCCTTTCTGTCACTCACGGGCTTGCTCCGGCGTGTAAGGCACGTACATCCCCACCCTGAGGTTTAACTTGGTGACAGCAGGAGCTTTCCTCCCACCGAAGCAGTCCTGGTTTCTCTATCACTATTCCAGCAGTGCCAGCACTTCCTCATCTTCCCCTCCCCCTGGAGCTTTTTTCTTTAAGAGAGAAAAGTGTCAATTTGAACTTCCTGCTTGACAGACCCCACTGAGAAACTGATACGGACCTGATAAGATGGTATTTATTTATTTTCTCTTCTGCGAGGCTTCACAAGTCCTACTTCCCACCCCCACCCAGCTTTCAGTACTTCCCCGTCTCCATACTTCCCAGTGCTGATAGCATCACCGGGAATGTTTGCTGGCATGGTGGCAGGCAGCTGATAAGAAGATGTAGATAATATTACCCAAAGTGCCCTTGTGAAGCTTTTTGAATCTAGTGAGTGTAACGTATTGTCTTATGTTGCACCCAAAAATCCGGGTAGACATTTAGAAAATGAGTTACTGGTCCACAAGTTCAGAGAAAACTATCAAAAAAAGTAGATGATTTTTAATGCCATTCAACACAACACACTATTAATTTATTTTTGAAACAGCCCTGCATTAAGCTTTAACATCAAAAGAAGAAATTGGGAAGCTCTCTGCACACTTACATGCGTACGTGCTTGCTGTGCAACACACCCTATGTTTTATCCTAAATATATTATTGAACATAACCACGTTCAGTAGCATTTCATTGCAACTTGGAAATACACAAACTGCCCACATGTCAAAACTAAATTTGCTTGCTGCTAGGCTAGCAGCATTTCAAGAAGGATGCTACTGTACAAATGGTTTGCTGTGAGAAGGAGCATGCTTTGAAAGCAGCTGTTTTTTTGGGTACGTTTTATAAATGGCCATTTCTTTGCCTTATAGGGTAATGTTGCCAAATGATAGATTCCATCAGGGTAGTGAATAGTGAAGCAAAGAATCAGTGTTGAAAGTGGGGTGGTCATTGCCTGTTCCCATCTTCCTCACTGGGTTCAGCTGGTCCTCCAAAGATCAGAGATAGCAGTTTCTCACCTCAGTTAGCGAAGTAAGATCAGTCAGCCACAGAAGCAGAAACTTGGCTGCAGGGCTGCGATACTTTCAAGTTGCATACTTAGCGGCATTGCCTTGTACCTTCTGATGGAAAACTTTGCACATAACTAAGCATGAATATGAAACCTTGTAGTTTTTGCCCTGTAATAAAATATCTTATGAGACATCATTTCGTGATTATATAACTATTAACTCTGGGAGATGAGATAAAAGCATATTTCTTTTCTATTGAAGACATCTTTCAGTACACTCTTCATATTATATTATGTCCAGATAACAAGGTCAAGCCTTTGAATACAAATAAACAGTATATGTGCTGAACTGAGCCAAATGATGCTAGCTTCTATTTGCTTCTAAATAAATATTTCTTTTTCCTTTTTATTTTTTTTTCTTTAAAGTACATTTCAACTTAAGCTGGAGCCAACCGGTCTTGCTTCCTTTTGCTTTGCTTCAGCAGTTTTTTTTATAAAGTACAGCTGTAAGCAGAGGAGCTTTGCATAGACCGAATGCCACAGAAATCTGCAGTAAATAGTCTGCTTTGTTGTAGATGTTCCTAAGCAGTATATTTAATGAGTAATGATCTGTTTACTGATGGAGAATACCTTCTCTTTGAAGGCAGCTTTCATCCCAGCCAGCCATGGTTTTTTCGGTACTGTAAGTAATTGAACTGGCTGGTGAAGTGACTGCTGCGGTTTGGCAAAAGCCGATTTGTCATGCCTTGTTATTTTACTGAGGAACATTTCTAGGAGCTTATGTTCTGCAAAGTCCTTCTGTTGAACCTGTATTGTGAACAAATGCTTGTTACTGCATTTATTAGAAATACTGCCTAAATGGGCATTCAACTAGTCAAATTTAAGGGGAAAGAAAGGTGAAATCAGTTTGTAAAGTGGAGACTAGGATCTGCAAATGAATCATCATCCAGATCTGTATGTACTGGCTGGTATCCCTTAAATTAACAATGCTGTTTATCAACACTTACTACCAGCAGGCATTTCTTCACACAGAAATCAGTTTTTTGGTGAGTGAAGTGGTTCCTCATCTCTGAGAGTGACTCTTCCCCCCCCACAAAACTTGTGGGAGTTAGATTCTGTTTTGAAAAGATATAATGACAGTGGCATATCTAAATAATGATTATCTTGTCTTTATATTTCAGCACAAACCAACGTTAATCCAAAGCAGCACAGTGCTGATAAAGATGAGCTCTATCAGAAAAGCATCCCAAAGAAGGAGCACAGTGTGAAAGAAATCCTGAAAATGGAATCCAATCCTCCAAAAGGAAAAGATTTCTTCCAGACCAACGTTTCACCAGTTACTCCAGAAAAAGACTTGGATGATTTGCGTAAGAACTATAGCCCGGAGAGGTGTTTCTTCCCTCGAGTTGTCTACCCAATCCGACCTCCCTTTCCAGAAGACTATCTGAAAGCTTCCTTAGCATACGGGATGGACAGACCCAGCTACATTACTCACTCACCCATCCAGACATCCACTACACCAAGTCCTTCTGGGAGGAGCAGCCCAGACCAAAGCTTAAAAAGTTCAAGCCCTCACAGCAGTCCAGGGGTCACGGTTTCGCCCCTGGCACCCACTTCCCAAGAGCACAGAGAGCCGTACTCTTACGTGAACGGATCATATGGCTCAGAAGGATTGGGGTCTTATCCTGGATATGCGCCCCCTGGCCACCTCCCACCTGCCTTTCTACCGTCCTATAGCCCCCACTACCCCAAATTCCTGATACCTCCATTCAATATGAGCTGTAATAACCTGAGCGCTTTGAACAATATCAATGGCATCAACAATTTCAATCTCTTCCCAAGGATGTACCCTCTCTATGGCAACCTGCTCAGTGGAGGTAGCCTTTCCCACCATATGCTGAACCCCACCACACTGCCCAGTTCATTGCCCAGTGAAGGAGGCCGTCGACTGCTGCAGCCTGATCATCCAAGAGACTTCCTTATACCAGCACCTAACAGTGCCTTCTCTGTCACGGGTGCTGCTGCCAGCATGAAGGACAAGCCATGCAGCCCTACCAGCGGGTCACCCACAGCTGGTACAGCAGCCAGTTCAGAACACATAATGCAACCTAAACCTACCTCAGTGGTGTTGGCTGCCACCGGTGGTGAAGAAGCCATGAATCTCATTAAAAGTAAGAGGAATGTGACCGGTTACAAAACCCTCCCATACCCACTGAAGAAGCAGAACGGAAAGATCAAGTATGAATGCAACGTTTGCTCGAAGACCTTTGGCCAGCTCTCCAATCTGAAGGTAGGCAGTGGAAGATAAGACACAAGCCTTCTTGGAAGGCTCTGATTTATCCCTGTAGGATATCTAGCAAAAGCAGGGATGGACCTCCCTTGCTTGTTAGGCTGCGTATCAGTCTGGGCTTAATATGGCACCGCCAGCAAGAAAGCATGGTTGTAAAGACAGTGTTTTAATAACCACACCACCTAATTAACTAGATACCATTGTGTTTTGGCAATTTGAGTCTTCTGCTAACTCTGAGAAACATCTGAAAGTACTTTTGTTACAGTACTGGAGACTGCAAACTGCTAATTGCTTTGTTTCTCCCTAGGTGCACCTCCGAGTGCACAGCGGAGAGAGACCGTTTAAATGCCAGACTTGCAATAAAGGCTTCACGCAGCTGGCTCACCTCCAGAAGCACTATCTGGTACACACAGGAGAAAAACCCCATGAGTGTCAGGTAAGTAACACCACAGAGATAATGTTCCCAAAGGGACAGCTGGGCAGCAAACAGGGAGGGCTTCGTGAACCAGCCCTTGGCTGCTCAAGGATGGAGTCTGTATCACAGCCACTTCCAGCCCTGGTGCAGCAGCACCTGGGAGACAGCAGGGTTGCCCTTAGCCTGGTAGAGCAGCATCTGCCTGATACAGTTTTGCCATCGGCCATGCTCAAAATGATGCTCAGCAGTACTTAAATACAAAAGGTGGGGATTTTTTCCCCTTTGCGAGAAAGCACGAAGATATAAAAAGCTTCTGCTTCATCCTGCCATCTCCTCCTAGGTGTCTGTGATTTAAACCATAAAATCCCCTCCCACTTATTCACTGTTTCTCTGCCACCCTCCACATTAGGTTTGTCACAAGCGGTTCAGCAGCACCAGCAATCTCAAAACCCACCTGCGGCTCCACTCTGGAGAGAAGCCTTACCAGTGCAAGCTCTGCCCAGCCAAATTCACCCAGTTTGTGCACCTGAAGCTGCACAAGCGTCTTCACACTCGGGAACGTCCCCATAAATGCATCCACTGCCACAAGAGCTACATTCACCTCTGCAGCCTCCAGGTCCACCTGAAGGGCAACTGCCCTGTCGCCCCTGCCTCTGGCCTGTCCATGGAGGACCTGAATCGAATCAATGAGGAGATAGAGAAGTTTGACATCAGTGACAATGCCGACAAGTTGGAAGAAGTGGAGGACAATATCGACTTAACATCGATCGTGGAGAAGGATATACTGACCATGCTCAGGCGGGAAATGGAAGGAGCTAATCTGAAAGTTTCTCTACAGAGGAACCTGGGAAATGGACTTATCTCCTCAGGATGCAACCTTTACGAGTCGTCGGATATGTCAATTATGAAGTTGCCTCACGGTCACCCACTACCTCTGTTACCTGTAAAGGTCAAGCAAGAAACAGTTGAACCAATGGACCCTTAAGACTTTTTGGCGAAGTGATTTGTTTTTTTTAATTTATGACTTGGCAAGTCAGGGTGCCTGTAGCAGTTGCTTGTACATAGTTTCAATGCTGCAAAGCAGTCTTGGCTTACAGTAGTTTCTCTACGCTCTCCCACTGAAACAAGGAACTCCAAAGTTACTGTTTTCTCAGGGCATAAAAAGGGGCAAAGGGCTGTGCATTGCCTCGCCAGTTATTAAGAGACAATCATCTATCCATAATTATTTTTTCAATAATAGTACTTCATAATTTATTATGCAATTAATCATTCTAAAAGCAATAATTAGGAAAATGTTTACAATGACTGGAAAATTCATTGTAATTTTTACTTTAAATGTTTTTAATTTTTGTTGTATGGCCATTCTTTGTAGATATTTTTCTTTTTCCTGCACATCTGTTTCAAGAACCTAAGATTGGGGTTTCCGTAAATGTGTTTTATGTACCGATGTCTTTTAAACAAATGTGGTTTTTCCTGTTGCCAAAGTTGGACATTAGACATGCAGAATCCTAGATCTGTTGGTTTGAAAAAAAACACTGTCTACTTTTATGTGCAAATCGCCCCGCTGGGAATTGGAATGGGAAACAAAAAAAGAACCAACCCAGAGTAGCAGCAAGCAGGGACGAAAGTGCTGCCCCTGGCTCTCCGAGGATAGGAGAGAGGTTCTTCTCCCTGCAGCTGTCCCAGGAGCAGATGTGGCACAGCAGACACCCACCTGCCATGGACAGTGATCCCACAGGTTTTTAGGACACAGCTCTAGCCCCACGCATTGTCGTGTAACTTGATGACCAAAGGAATGCATGAGCTTCAAGTGGCTCTTCCAAAACACAATCCCACGTACACTCTTCCAAAAGCAGTTTAAAAGCAAACACACAAATATTCTTAATATTCTGCCTAAAAGAAGGGTTTTGTCAGACTTGTTTCTTCTCTTTCCTTTTATTTTTGTTTTTCATTTGGCCAGAGCCTTCCAGGGATAAAAAAAAAAGAGATGGTCAGATTCCCTGGGAAAGAAGGGGTTCAGTTTTACTTGTATTTTCCTCTCCCACTTTGCCTGGGTAGAAGTGGGGAACAAAGTCCTTTCCTGGCACATACATCTTTCTCCTTCCTTCATGTATGATTCAGATTTTTCTCAGTATTTGTGTTTGTACATTTTGTGGTTAATTTAATTAAAGAAGAAAAGGGCATTGCAAAGTTGTTGAACAACAATTACCTCAGTGCTTGTGTCCAGTGGTGCAGACAATGCTGTTTTATCTAAATGCTTTGCTACTTTAGAGAAGAAACCAAAATGTGCACAGGGAAAGATAGAATGCACGTCCTTTTATCTTTTTGTTTTGCTAAGCCCAAAGATGACGTTTGAGGTGTAGCAAAGATACATGTATATTTATAGATATATTTATACCACTATACTATATATGTATATGTATATATATTTATACCACTTAAGTTGTGAGCCAAACCGTGTAATAAAACCTATTTTTCATCTAAGCGTGAAAATCAAATGTTATCCAGTTTTGCATATTACCAATGACCTCAAACCCAGGAGAAGGTTGTATTAAGGCGTTTACTCCAGGTGCAGCCCCAGCTTGCAAACACCTTACCCGAGCAATGTCACCCACACGTGGTGTCGCAGCAGGAAAGACCCTGTTTGCAGGACAGGGGTCCCCCATCAGTCCCCTGCTCTCCCAGCAGCATGTACAGCAGGGAAGGAGGTGGGTGGTCACTGACCAAACGGAGCCAGAAAACATGGCTAAAAGAACCTGAACAGAAGCCAAATAGGACCTGTGTGTGGCGCAGGGCAGGATGGAATTCCGGTGGCATGAGCCCCTCATCTTGTTTTACCCTGCCATGAACAAGTTGCACGGTCAACTTGCATAACTATAAGTAGCATTATTGCACACCTCCTGCTATCTGTACCTTTTTGCCGGGTTATATTCTTACGAATGTTAAAGTAGCCCACTGCAGCAATCCAGGACTCGCTGGTCTTTATCAGCAAACTTCCTTTTAATGCCTTCAGTTCAAAACCAGACAATCCCGAAATACAAGTCTCTCCACACAGCTTTTGAAGGACTACCTACAGTTCATTACATTTCCACTCCTGCAAATTGTGAGGCTGACATCTTTTAAATGTAGCAATAGTTCATAAATATAGTACTTACTTGTAGGATAAACCAAAGTATCACTACTCTGTCACTGGACACACACTTTTCCTATTATTTGCCTGTAGTGCTTTCTTGTATTTGATACAAATTTTACAAGAATTTATATGCATCAGCTTTAAGAATTGTTACTTCTCTTTATTGTTTCCCCCTTCCCTTAGACGTTTTACATGTGAATGTAGCAACAATCAACAGTGTTTTGGGGTTTTTTTTTTGTCTCTCTTAAGAAAGACTCTGACCAAAGTTAACAGCTTTTTACTTTGCTAGGACAACAAACTATCCTATGTTTACGTATTGGTTTACATCATTATTTATGTGCAAATTGTCAAATGTAAATTAAATATAAGTGTTCATTGCTTTACCAATGCTTCCCTTGTCTTCAATCTGAGAGCATGCGTGTGGAGCCTCGTTGTGGGGCGCCCTCCCCTCCCAGCCGCAAACACGCTCTGTGCCGAGGGCGATGATGTCTCCGACAACGCCGACTTCTGCCTTTGTGGGCTCCTGGTTTTCCATGCTGGAGAGCTGCGAGCAGCCATGCCAGAGCCGAACACCCTGGCTTTGTTAACTACAGCGCTCTCCTCGCCTTAGCCAATACCTAAAAAACCAAAATGGGATGATTATTTTTTTAAACCCCAAGAATTTTCAGTGTTCTGATGGAAATTCTCGACTGCTCTGCGCCTTGCAGAGATGCGAGCAGGGTTCTCATTTACATTTTCCCAAATGATTGTCATTTCTGGCCTGAAACCCTAACCACTGGGACCACAATGACACAGTCGCAATGTCAGCGTGAGACCACTTAGTCCTGTATCAACATGGTGGGAACTGTATTCAAAACAAATGGGGATCTGTTTTCACTGCTCACAAAGGAGACGCGAATGTGAACGATATCCAGCAGGTCAAGCGGCCGTTCATTCCCCCACCTCGGCCAGAAAGTTACAGCAGGCCGGGATGCCCAGAAAGCTAATTCAACATTTGCTACTTCCATCATTTACTGTGAGATCGAAACCAGAGAGGCCATGTGCTGCCCTGCCCTACCTGCACGCTAAAGAAATAATGTTGCTGCTCATATTGAGACACTCAGCGCCGTATGATGTTGTAGAAGTATTTCACTGTCCTCTTAAAAAATTCATTTAAACATCTGTCTCAAGAATTTGACATACCGCCAGCACCGAGCTGTGGAGTTAAGAAAACCAGAGCACTGTTGTCATAAACGTGCCAAATGCAGCATGTTACAGTCCTGTACTCGACAGAGCTATTGCTGTGATAATGTTTTTTAAGAAAAGCAGAGGATAACCGTTACCGCCATAAATCATACTTCATTTCTTGGCAGAGCATTGCGTTGCGCTGGAGAGTTATGTCCTGGGGACACTTGTAAGCTTTAGAAGATGTTTAATAAAACACATTACATAAAAAGACAATGCACGTTATAGATCACAGCCTCGCGAGGCCGAGCCCGGCAGCTGCTGCCTGGGTTTCTGGCAGCCCCCAGCCGCTGGAAGCCGCTGAGGAGCATGTGCTGCAACCAGAAATAGGGCAGGTTTCGGCCGTGGCCGCAGCACCAGCAGGTCAGCTAACCCTAACAGCCTCAGCAAGGTGCAGGGCAGGAAAGCTTCTCCTTTTGGATGCTGCCACAAAGCGCAACCCTGCAAGGCCGTGCACCCCCAGCACAGAGCTGTGGGCAGATGGGCTCGATGTGTGCCTTGCTGCCACCAGTGTGAAAATGGTGGGGACCAAGCATGATGTGGCCAGGAAGGCAACATGCCTTTTCCTTCTGGGGCTTTGCCAGCTGAGCTGTTTTGCCACTGAACGGGGTGAATTACAGCTGAGACAGACACAGATCTAAGGATGTTCCCTGGGGTGCATCAGGAGTGTGGCCAGCAGGTGGTAGAGGGCGGTGATCCGCCCTGTCTACTGGACTCTGGTGAGGTTACATCTGGAGTACCCTGTCCAGTGCTGGGCTCCTCAGTACAAGACAAGTTGCTCCTTGAGAGAGCCCAGTGGAGGGCCACAGGGATGATCAGGGGTCTGGAGCATCTCTCTTATGAGGAGAGATTGCAGGAGCTGGGCCCATTTAGTCTAGAGAAGAGAAGGCTGAGAGGGGATCTCATTAATGCACACAAATATCCCAAAGGCGGGGGCCAGGAACACGGTGCCAGATTTTTGTCAGTGGTGCCCAGGGACAGGACAAGGAGCAATGGCCATAGACTAAACCACAGGAGGTTTCACCTTGGACTGGATGATCCCCAGTGGTCCCTTCCACCCCCAATGATTCTGTGCTCGTGCGATCCCTCCCTCCTGGCTGGCTTATAAAGCATGGTGTCTCTCAGCTGAGTGCTGGGGGAGACACCGCTAATTCCCAGTGCGGCAATGACAGCCTTGAGGTCGAAAACGAAAAACGTGACTCACTGAGGGGGTATGAGCCCTTCGGGTTCAAATCAGCTGCTGGTGCACGGCTGCGTCCCAACGTGTGCTGGGACTGCGCAGGATGCAGCCCAAAACCTTTGCTGTCGTTCAGAGGCATTACGCTAGAGCGAGGGAAATAGTTGTGGCTGTAATTAAAGGCAGCCAGGAAACACTTGGCTAATTACTGCATGAGCTGGGGCTGAGTGGATGCGGTGCGGCCAAGGAATGTGCCCGTCATGGGGCAGGTATCTGCAAAACACAAGCTGTCATGGTGGCCTAAGCAAAACTCATTGCCAGCGTCAGGGAGCTGCCCTGCAGCGAGAGGGAGGTCTCCCTCGTCCTCTGCGGCTGGCCGGGGTACACTGGCAGGGAAAGGGCAGCTGCCTGAGCTGGGATGTGTGGGCACAGATGGGAATTTTGGTGACTTCAGCACTGCCCAGTCCTACCTGAACAGCACAGAAACATGGCTTTCTGCCAAAGACACGACGCCTCCCAAAAGCACGGGTGTTCAATCTTTCATCGGATGCTGACGAATGCCCAACCTGCAGCCAGCATCTGCCATTCCCATTCGCACGAGCAGCACGTGGAAGTGCAGGCAGGTAGCACATTTGCATACCCACTAAGGCCACATTTGCACTAACTGCAGGCTATGGCAGAAGGCTCAAGATGCATGACTTTGCCTTTGCTCATTTATAAAAGAGGCTGGGGAAGATTTCCCAGCAGTTCACACTGGTGGCCAAAGGGGTGAGGAGCTTCTAATCCTCACCAAGCCACTGCTGCCTCAGTGCCTGCTGCAGATGCAGGGTCGCATTCTTGTCCCATGCTAGAGGGGTCAGATGTCAATTGCTTAGAGGCACATGCAAGCAGACATCACCTTTTGCTTCAAAGCCAAGCCTCCTTGCCTCGACTGTGACAGCTTGCAGCTTGGCACAAGTGGGATGGCAGCCTGTGCAGGAAAACCCGGCACAGGGACGATTAGATGATGCTTTCCACCTCCAGGCAGCACAGGCTCTGCTGGCTCAGGCCATTCAGCTCTGCAAAAGGTCACCTAGGAAAGACACCTGAGAGAAAGAAGGGCTGCTGAAGTGCTGTCTCATCCTGCACTGATGCAGTTGGAACTGGATGATCTTTGAGGTCCCTTCCAACCCAAACCATTCTGAGTCTATGTCCTACCACTCACCATAAAATTCTCCCCGGTACCCCCTCCAAGGGCAGGGCGATGTGGCCCCGTGCACCAGCCAAAGCCAGTGCCTGAACATCTGTCTCTTGGCAATTCAGAGGTACCTGCCAGGCACCACATCTGGCCACAAACTGCTGTCTGGAGCTGGGAGTTGAACAGACCGGCTGCTGTGAAAAGTAAGCCAGGTTCCAGGAGCAGGGCAAGGAGCTGCGGTCACTGGGCAGGTGGCACCTACCCTGGGAAGGTATATATATATATATATATATACCCTTCCCAGGAAGGACCCCCACAGCTGGCAGGGGGTAATCTCTGGCACAGGGCATGCATAAACTTCTGCTCCCTTTCGATGCCATGGCTTGGGGCAGGAACCCATGCCCAGATCACGGGGACGGGCAGTGCTGCTGTGTGTGTGGGGCAGAGATCACAGAATCAGAAAAGGTTTGGGTTGGAAGGGACCTTAAAGATCATCTGCTTCCAACACGGACACCTTCCACTACAGCGGGCTGCTCAAAGCCCCCTCCAGCCCTGCCTTGAACACTTGTAACATCTTGAACATCTCTAAAAAGAGATGCCTGTCTCTCAGGGAAAGGAAGACGGGCACTCAGAGCTGGTGGCACGCAGGCCAGTGGCCCTTCCCTCCTCTGTGGGGAGATGGTTGAGATGCCAAACCACTTAGGTAGGTGTGACCAAATAGCCCTGTTGAAGGGAGCCAAACCAGTGCGACTTCCTTATTGTGCAATGATTAATAAAGGCTTTCAGCTCCTTTTTTTCCATTAATTGTGAATAGGCAAGTCCTTGATCATTTCCTTATCCAAGGACTGAGTGAGATTCCTTACAGCATTCCTGCCCAAAGTGGCTGCACTGCGCTGGGAAGAGAAGCAATTCCTGCAATATTGAAACCATGTACAGTAAAATCAAAGGCTGAGCACATTTTTCCTGATTTGCTCATGCTGAGGACTCTGCCATGACAACGTGATACTGGGTTTAGGATTAGGGAGACCCCAGCATTCCTGCCTTATACCAGTTGTGTTCTACATGGTAAATCCTAATGTAAATGAGCAAAGCAGAGAGTAGCTTTTGGGCAGGAAGAAGGGAGTGCAGCAGGGAGCAGTCCATATGGGTTTTCTTGGATATTACAGTCTTGGTTTCCAGCTTCCCTATGTCAGGACTTTCTGCCCTCTGTTCCTCTGCAAACCACAGGAACTATTTGCTTTCCCCCACCCTTACTCTACCTTGTGCATGCTCTGCTCTTCTTGTCAGCCTCAGAGCGCCGCGCAGGAACTCTTAGGGTTGGGTTTCTCCTGGCCCCGCGGGTGCCGTGTCCCCAGGTGGGACCCAGTGAACGGGGCTGGGTGGTGTCCCCGGAGGCCTCACTTTACCGAGAGCTGGTCACGAAAAACCAAAGGTTAAAAACTGCAGCCAGGTGTAAGGGGAGCGAGGACACGTGAGTAAGTGAAAATCTGCCTGCTTAATGAGCTGTGACAAGTTAGCTGGGTGCGCAGGAGGGAGCACAAGCTGCTCTCACTCATTCAGAGGAGGCTCTGTGTGTGTGTGTGTGTTTGATGAGACCAGCGGGTGCAGAACAGGGCTCCTTTTCTAACCTATATTGCAGCAATTTGTGCAGGTCTGTAGCTGTGGGTGTTTGTGCGCTTTCTACTCTGAGTGGCAAGTTTCAGTTTGATTCTGCTCTCGAGAGCTCTGGGGACAGTTTGCACTCGCCTTATCAACACAGAATCCAAACAGCTTCACGGTGTGCCCAGCCCCCTGACACTGCGCGCTGGGGAAATACCCTTCAAGCACGGAAAGGTGAGTGAGGTGCTGAGCAGAGGCCTTTTTCTCACCAGAGCATCCCAATTTGCCAAAACTCATGCCGCGATCAGCAGGGCAGTAAGTCACCTCAAGAGCCGCAACCTCAGCAGCGCCCTGACAGGCCACTGGCTGGGACCTCACTGCTCTAAACCCTGCACTACCTCCTCTGGCCCCTTGCAATGATGCCCCAGCACTGAGGACTCAGCCTGGCTGCTGCAAACTGGGCAGTGCAGGAGGCACTTGTCTGTCCCCATTCCTCCTTGGGCTGGCCCTGAGAAAGCCTGGCCACAAGCCACTGACCAAAATTGTGCCCGTGATTAGAGATAGCAGCAAGGGAAGGGCAGGGCAGGTGCTTCCATGGCCCTCGGGAAGCGGCTCTGGTTTGGCTCCAAAGACTCATGGTCTTATCAGTAACAGAATCATAGAATAGTTTGGGTTAGAAGGGGCCTTCATGCAGCTGATTTCTAAATGAGCATTGCTGTCTCTACATCTGCGGCTAAAACCTCTCATCTTTTACACTGCACACCTATGTTCGTGCTGCCCACCCTGTGGGCAGTGACTGACAAGTGCCCCACATCCTCCATCCCTACACCTCCCAGCTGGAGGGGTCCTGCCTGGCCTCCAGCCGCATGCAGCAGCCTCAGTGTTCCATCACCCTTGAGAAGAGCCTGTTCCCTGCAGACAGACCCCCAGCAGCCTCAGCAGTTGCTGCCAAAACCCGCAGAGAAATACCACCAGATCTGAAGCTCCTTAGGAGGGGTTCAGCACAGCTAACCAGGGAAGCCCGGGCTCCTCTCACCCTCCTTGTGTGCCACAATTCACTGGGAGCCTTGTTCGTAGAATACCCAAGTGTTTCTCAAGTGAAGTTATGACCTACATAGCAGCTAAGAGCCATCTGCAGATTTTCTCCCTCCCTCAGATCTGGTTGAGGTTTTTAATGCCCCCCCCCAGATACAACATTCAGGAATGACTGTGGTGTTTGCTGCACAGTCACTTGTCTGGCTTGAGCTCAAAAAGAAGCCCAGGTGATGAGGTGGAACAGTGGCTGCAGGTGCAAGTGTTTCAGGTTCCTCTGGGGCAACGTGGCACAGGCTATTCTGCTGTCTAGGGCGGGATTACCCTTATTCTGCTAGCAAGCACCCCACAGAGAAACAGGCTGTGGAGTGAAGGGGGGTGCAGACCATACTGGAGTACAGAAGGAACCCCATTTCCTTCAAAAGCTCAGCTACTTGTCCAAATTAAGGAGGCCAGAAAACAAGGGCCCTTGGTGACCATCAAGCCCATTCTCCTGAAGCAGCATGCACCCCTGCAGAACTCTCTAAGAGACTTGTCAGACATGAACATCCTAAATTTCAGTCCTTTGCTGCTGGCCTCCTGCCTGCCAACTCCCTCTGCACCCGTTAACCACGAGGGAACACCTCAACCCCATCTGAGTCTGGCTCCAGAAATACATGTAGGGATGGACGCAGCCACGGAGTTCAGATACAGATTATAATTTCCCTCAGATCTGGGGTATTTAAGCCTGGGAATACCTGTTGATGCTATTCCTTATGGCTTTCGTTGTTTGGTTTGCTTTTTTTTGAATTAATTTCAGTATAACTGCTTAGATCTAAACACAGCGATGTGCATCTACACGGGGGAATGGAGATTCAAAGAAAGGCTTCTTTTGTCAGTCTAGAAATTCCAGTACCTCCAGGCCAGAGCTCAGTTTTGCAGCAAGGGCAGGGACCCAGGAGCCAAGATGGCTGGGCCCTGGCATTGGTACCTCCACTAACTGGCAGCAAGGTGTGGAACAAGTCAGTTGACCTTCCCATACAATGCCCGACTCATCTGTAGAACAGGCGCAAGGCTTGTGCAAGTTGTGGTGTAAGACTAATATTTGTACCTTGTTTTGAGATCCTGCAGTCAGTAACAGCGTGTGTGTTTGTTGTTCGTAGAGAGAACAAGTTGCTTACAGTACTATCACCTGCAACACCGTAGTATTTAGAAATCCTCACTTATGGGCTACAACTACCCTGAATGCAACAAAAACTCTCTCTGCCCCAAGGAGCTTACAAACGAAGCACTATTACAAACCCAAGAAACCGCAATGGCTAGGTGCAGCGCTGAAATTTCCATTTTCTCTCAGCATTTTCCCACGAGGGGATTGTATGTGAGAGCACACAACAGAGAGTCAGATCACACCCAGTTCGGTTGCTCTGGCATGCATTTGGCAATACAAGAATGACATAAATTAAAGTGAAACCTCTTCACCTCAGCCTAAGTGAAAATGTGACGAGTGAGGGGGGCGAGGAGGAAGGGGGGATATTGATCCGTATCTACTCAACAGTCAGACCAGTGGCATGGTGGCAACGAAAGACGCGCCTTTGCTTTTTCAGTAACTAATAATCTATAGAGAACCATTTCCTTTTCTGCTGCTAAGATAACACATTTGCCACCTCAGCTGCATGCAAATAATTCATGCCTCTGCTTAACTAATTTACCTCTCCAGTGCAGACAGAAGGGTAGAAGCCTCTCACCATCGACCAACGAGCAACACTGAAAAAGGAGCCAGCTCACCCAGAACTTTCCGAGGTGTTTAATGGTTAGAGGACAATGGCACTGAATGCTCTGCAGGGCAGTCGTGGCTCTGTGAGATCAAATGGATTATTTCTGCCAGTCCTCAGTCCTGCCTCTGACCCACATGTGGGTTGCAGCCTGGAACTGACATGATCCAAAGGAAAGCATTTGATAGCTCTGCACATAGACCACAGCTGGTCAACAACTCATCCCAGATTTAAACACAATATATTAGCTCTCATCTGTTGCCAGAAATATTACACGCTATTAAAAGCCCGGGCCCCAAGAAGTGCGCTGAAACTGAATGGGCCTTCACTTCACATCACTTGAAAACAAACAGGCATCAGGTTGGACATGCATCTGTGTATGATGGAAACCTTGTTCTAATCAAAACACTGATGCTACTTTCTCTTGCTTGCGTATGCACACCTCTCTCCCTGCATTAGCTCAACTCAAGCAAGGTCGCATTGTCAAGCACCAAAAAGTTATGAAATGCTATAATTAATTCAGCTTGTCTGCATTTAAGCTTCAGGAGCAGACCTTTCTGCCAGGATCACACAGCTGTTTTCCCACATGACTTCTACCTTGCTCATTCCAGAAGGTGGGAGATGCTCATCCTGCATGGGACAGGGCAGGGATGCCCTCCTTCTCTCATCTCCGTCAGTCTGGCCTCTGTGCTCCTGCCCTGCTCTGCAGCTGAGGCTGGCTGCTCCTCAGTGCTTTCAGTTGGCCCGTCGGGAGGATGGTTGAGGGCTTCATTTGTGTCACTCAACATCCACGTGGGAGAGGGAGGTAGTATCCCTATGCACGACAGAAAAAGAAACAAAACACAGGAGATACAAGCCAAATATCCTCTTTGGGTGCCCAGACTTTCCAGGGCAGTTTAACCCAGTTTATCCAGTGAAGTGTTACTTGACTGTAGCATAGCTCATCCTAACCGGGAATCCTCAATGCCTTCAAACCGAGTACCTCAAAACAGAGGGCACTGTTTCACAGCCTGTGAACATTAGGGTTAAGTGACTTGCTCCCTGCTATGCACACCTCCTTGGATGAGAAAAGATGAAAATGTGTTACCCCGCTGTAGCACCCAGCTCCCCGTTCGAGACGGCCCCTCCATCTACCCCACCACCCCTTTCAACAGACACCACCACCAAGGTGTAGGGCTTACAGATTAGAGCCTCCTTTGGTTTCCAGTGCCAAAGGCCATGGGGAAAGCTAATGTGCATCCTGTAAAGACCACAATGTTACGCATGTCCATAGTGGCCTGACTCAGCCTTGCTAATTCTGGCTTTTCTCAAGCTCTGAGTGTCCAAGCTCGCCACCTCGGTACTGTTCTCACAGGCTGCCTGGACAGGCTCCTGGGTTTTGGAAAGTACACTCACCATGGCGATTTGTCCCACTCCACATCTGGCCTGTGGTATGCAAGTACAACGCAGCAGGATTGGCGTTTTTC
The DNA here is from genome assembly GCF_037157495.1 of Lathamus discolor. NCBI lineage: Eukaryota > Metazoa > Chordata > Aves > Psittaciformes > Psittacidae > Lathamus > Lathamus discolor. Next base: position 65,802,643 of record NC_088888.1, on the reverse strand, counting down.
ATGGATCAGGCTACCAGCGCTGCTGGCTGTGGCACTGCTGCCAGAAGCAGTCGATTAGTTGTTATGTACTCTAGCATGGGTGAGTGGTGAGCCCCACACTCTTTCTCTCTACCCCTGTTACCTTTCTCATTCTCCTTTACTCTGTGCACCGCTCCATTCTCTCACCTTCTCTACGAGCATCCCTGGAGCTCCTGGCTCCCTGCCGGTGCTGCCAGCCCTACCAGCACACTGGCCATGGGGGAAGGTGGACACTGGCTTCTGCAGTCTTCCCAGAGGGAGAATTCCTGGTGGAGGGAAGCAGTGAGATGCCGCCTTTTCTTTGGAAAACCTGGTGCCTCCTGAGCAAGGGCACAACACAACTAAGGGCAAGGGTGGGGTGAAACACTAAGAGAAAAAGAAGAGAAGGAAGAACATCTTTTCACAGCGTGTAGATGCAAAGTGAAACTATTTTGACAGATTCAGCTCTCCCACGTTTAAAGGCCCAGAGTTTCTCATCTCTGACTTTACTCTGAGGCACGAAATTTCACCCATGACTTGACAAACTATAGCACCCACAATGCTTTGTGGCTCCTCAGAGTACTGCTGTTACCTTGGCAATGCTCATCTTCAGTGTTCTGCTGGGTTGATATTGCCAAATTACTCCCTTTCTTAGGGGTTTCCTTATTTTGACTGGTCTTGCTTTGCTAATACTTCTCCCTGGAGCTGAAAATGCAGTGATGGGGAGCTGGTGCTCTTCGCACACTGACATCTCCATGGCTGGATACAGGCAGCCAGAGAAGAAAATCTACCAGTGGGCTCACACTAGCAGTGTCCCTTCTACTGGCAAGTGATCACGGCCAGCTTTCTCATATATGTGAAGAAAATTGCTGAGCTGCTGATGTATAGAAGAGCTATTTGCCTTCAGCCTCCTTACAGGGATGCACCTAGCTCAGAGGAGGGCAGACACAGCTTGGCAGCCTGAGTTTGGATAGTCTTCACCCGCAGCCCATGTAGTGGACATTTAAATCAACCATTTAAAATGAAAAGAACTGTGTTTAAACCTGATCTCATGAAAGCTCAGCCATATGCTTGGCTTACTGGGGTTAGCTCAGAGGAATAGTAATTCTGTATCTTTGAAAAGATGCAGCGGTTTTGCTCTATTCTGTTTTAGTTAAAGAACAATCTAGCCACAGAGACAAAGGAATCTGGAAATGTTTCAGTTTGGACCAAGCATCTTCCAAAAGGAAATGGTCTCTCTCAATGAAGTCGCAGAGGGGTTCAAGGGGGTGGATGACACTGAGCAGTTTGTATCATACAAGGAAACAATCTAGGATTAAAAATCTATTATTCTGGGATTACTGCATGAATTTTCCTCCTAGCATTATGAAAGGTTTCTGTTTCCCTGTCAACAGATAATCTTCTACAACGTTGCCTAAATAAGGAGTACCTCATCCACTCATTGTCACGATTGTTGCGCCCTTTGATTCAGGGGAGATAAGATGACAGGTCAAAAATGGGGTAGTAGGTGATTGTACCACCTGTGAATATTCATGCCTAATATGCTGTTAGTTAGCATTGATACGCAGGTACTCAAGATATGTTTCCTGCTTATTTCTCCTTCTCCCTCAAGGCAATTTCTCATTTATTGTTTCTGTATCACCTTGGGTCAGTTTTGGCATTGACACACGTAGGAGCCTGTATGTGCTCTGCCCTGCTTCAGGGATAGCTATCATAACTCTCTAGAATAGTTTTGAAAAGCAGGGAGTGAGGAAGAACAAAAACCAAAAGACAAATTCGATGCTTTGGAGACCTTTTGTGCTGGTACACGTGGGAATTAAAACGTGTTTGTCTCCTCCCCCTGCTTTAAAAACATCATGCAAAGCACACTCCTCTTCAAGCTCTCTTGCAGGTTTTAAAACATAGAGAGCAAATGGCAAATTTACCTTTCATCTACTTTTGAAACTTAAGTTAGGCCTTATTGGTAACAAGTGAAATCAAACTGGTTATTGCTGTTTAACTTCTCTGCGCTATTTCCTCACATGAATTAGTCATGATCAACTCGGCAGCTGTCCTTACAAAAAACAGAACAGAGAGAAGGGTTAAGCACTTCCATACAATTTACCCAATAAATTTGTCATACCCCTTATATAGAGCTGTCCGGCCAGTTCTGCCTGCTCCCTAACATATCTGGCAGTTTGAACAATGTTCGCAATATTTGAGCAATTAGGCATTCCGAGTGGAAAGGTTAATATACCTTACCCTCAAACGCAGGGTGTGTTTTGTCTTGTGCCTCCAACCATTCTTGATGAGCATCGATTGCACAACAGCCATGAAGTAGGAAGGTCTTCTTTCAATTTCAGTATGGCCTAGATTGTTTTGGTTTAGCAAAACGCCTGTAGTCCAACGGCTAGGATGGGAGAAACACACCTTGACTTGAGTGCTGTTGAGGGAGATCGCAAAGGGGGGACTTCATTGCTGTTACCACTTTCTGAGTGGTGAATGCTTTGGTCACGCTGACATTAGTGCAAAGCCAGGTTAAAGATCACCTATGAAAGAAAGTCCTTTCGTGGAGGTGGGAGTAGGACTGGTCAAGGAGATGTGAGATTTGTGGTTTATTTCCCCCTCTCTTGCTTGAGCAGCATCGAGATCTCGGTTTCGTGTCTGCCCAGCTCTCAAAGACAGGTCTGTCCTTGTGGTCCAAGGCTGGTGGGAAGCCCTGGGCAGGAGAAGCCCTGCAGCCCTGTGCCAGGTGGGACCTGCAAGACCGCGGTCCACCAGGACGGGGATGACACCGCCTCCCAAGCCAGCCGCCCCGAGAGGTGACATCACCAGCCCAAACCGCCGCCGAGGGTGGAGAGCAAGCGCGAATTGCAAACAAGAGCCCCGCAGAGGAGCGCCCCAGGTCGCCGGGAGGCCAGCAGCTGCCGGACCGGCTGCCGCAGCCCTGCACCGGCACACCCAGCGGCCAGCCTGCCCGCCCTGCCTGCAGGGATGCTTGGCTACGTAGCCAGGACATGGCCTAAGTAAGGAAAAACACACCTCAGCAGCAGAGGGAAGCTCTGCAGGTCAGGCACCACCGCAGCTGCCCTCCCACCCCAAGCCTTCACAGGAGGGCTGGAGCACTGGTGAACAAAGGAGGTCAGGTCTGAGATGCCCGGCTGCCCCCTCGCGTGACACCTGAGTGGGTCTGAAAGACGCAACCCATGCTTAGGTGGTCCTGCAAGGACCCCCCCACCTCTCCATGGTCTCTCATGCGGCAGCCACACACTGGTAAAAGCTGCTGAGGACTGGGCACTTGGCCTCTCCACTTGCGGCTGGTGGTATTTCCCTGGCTGGGGTGACGTTGATGTTCGTAATGAAGCTTTGGCAGTGAAAGAGGGACATGTTGTAGCCATTAGCAGACTTTACATTTAGAATTTATCTGAGAAAAGGACAAAGGACAACTCCAAGGTTTTTTTGTGCAAGTTCGGGTCTACATTTCCCATTTAAATACCAAGTCCTGGTCTTCACCATCCATTGTCTTCTCCTGACCCAGAAAAACTTGATCGTGAAAATAATGTTAGTTAGAAAATAATGGAACTGATAAGTCATTGCAGGCACATGTGTGTCTCATTATACATCAGTTCGGTTTCACTATATATTTTACACTATGTAACATAAATTTCACTATGCGCCACAAGTATTTCAATATGTGATAGTCAGAAAGTGGCAGTTACACTAAAAGTTTCAGTATGTGGTAGGATATTTCAAATACTATAAATTCTCCTTTTAAATGAAATGCCTTGTGTAGATTAGTAAGAAATGCAGTTGGTTTAGTTTACCCAATGTGGTTTTCTTTCAGAACAGTATTTAGTGCTGTGCTGTTCAATTGCCGTGTTTATTTTAATCATGCATATTAACGGATGATTAAGTGAAAATTCATTAACCATATACCACACACGACTCGGGCAACCTGAGGTCCGTTTCATAGATCTTTCATCTCAACTTAGACCATATTAATAAACACTGTATTTACGGAGCCTGTCTTAATCAATGAAATAAGCTTCCTGTGTGAGGCTTGTTATCAGCCTGGGTTTTTAAAAATGAGTTCTCTTTTAGCAAGTAAAATTTGAGGGACCTGAAATCCCCTGTAAGGATGAGTTGTTAAAGCAACAAGCAGGTATACCAAGGGTCTGCACTGAATTGCCATTTATTGCAGACGATCACTGTTTCAGACGCAGCCAGCAGCAGAGGACTCTGTACTGCCAGCACTGCACTTCTAATCATGGCTTTGATCAGTTCACCATGCAAGTATCATGTTGATCAGGCCTTTTGCTAGCAAACGCTGTCCCAGTTGCTGAAAAGAGGTATTCGCCATGATGATACTAGACCAGAAAGCTCTGTCATGTATTAGAGTTACCAGATCATCATGTTTTCACATGCGACGTCCTTCAGCAGCACAGGGTACAGATTACCTTTGAAAGATACGTGCCACGAAACAAGAGCATATCAAAAACAATCATGTCGCTTAGTAAAGCCAAAGTACATCTGCAGCAAGCAAGGACCATCTCCTGCAACATCAGTCAAAGCTATACTAACACTTCCAGACTGGTGCAGCAAAGCAATTTCCCATACCCAGTACCTACTATCAGAAATGCAGAAAGAAGAAAACTTTACATTTTGGTTATGAGTCTTCCTTCATTCTCATCTCCTCTAAACACAAGTGACATCAAGAACAACTCCATGCAAAGTTCTACTTTACGCAAAGAACAACCTCAGCAGAGAGCACAGGGCAATGCTGAACTGCAGCCCAAGAGAGAAACACCAGCCATGGAACATCAGAGCAGTTACCTCCGCTCTGGTTTCTGCCCCTCAAGACGTAATCACACAGATAGATACATTTTCAACGGATGATTTCAAAATGCAAATGATAGGTTCAGTGTTGAAGCCTCATCTACCCCATCTTGCATTCAGAAGACACGGGTGACCCTGCACTGGTGTGACTCTGGCAAGCCACTTACGGAGTTACAAAGGCCCTGGATTAATTAGAAACTGGGTCTCCTCATGTAACTCCTTGCCCCGTCGCAGGCCTAGCAGACCTCACTGGATCCCTGCCAAATAGTTCAAGTACCTATTAACCAAAGGAAAGGTAAAGAGCTTGGGTTATAATGTGCTGGATTTCAGCCCAGCAGTTTCAAATCTCCTAACCCCCAAGAGCAGCTTATCTATGTTTGGATGTCAAAGACCTCAGCAAAGCCCTATTTACAGGTGCTCACTGGCACAGACTCAAACGGGTAGCACTTTGGGTTACAGCGATTCCTTGGCTTATCACAAGTGGGGCAAAGGGGCTACCAAAGCGAGCAGTGACACACTTGGGACTGGCCTGAGTCTGCATATGCTAATGTATTTGGCAAAATCTGTCACCATGAGTGCTTCCTCAGCTCAAGGAGCCGGAACCAGATGCATCCAGTATAAACCTTGGCTGCCCTACTTTTCCACAGTTTAAAACCAAGACCCACGGTACTCCCTGTTTGTAGTCTCCACCTACCATAAGAAACAAATTCTGCCCCAAACATACCGCAAAGCAGAGGTCATGAGCTGCGTCGAATGTTTCCCAGGGACTGGGTTAAGGAAATGGGAATGTTTGTGCCAGATGTGAGGCATGAAGATAGTCTGGACAGCAGCGGTTGCTGCTTTTGTTCCAGACAGGAGCTGGAACCTTGAACCATCCTGAAACCTTGAACCTTGAATGTCCCCATGTGCTTTCTCCATGGCAGCCTGAGCAGCCCTGCCATTGGCCAGTGTCCTTGTGTTAAGACTGGATAACATGTGGCTCGTCTCCATTCAGTAGGATATCTGGGAGGAAATAAAGGTAATGGTTTTAAGTGCATGTCTGCTTTCTCGCATGGCCAAACCTGAGCTGCTCCTGCTCAAGAAAAGAAGTGACAGCAGTGCAAACTCTCCCATATTCACTTACTCCCATTTTAGATCTGGTCCAAGATATGCACAAAGCAATGCATTTATGCCCTAGATTCCACTGCCAATACTGCCAACAAAAGCTAAATTACAGTGATTTTCCTGTAGTCAGACTGCTAGTCCAACAAGTTTTTGAAGGAGGGAAATATATTACACACATCCTCCAAGTCCCCTCCTAAGCACTGTCAGGCTATAATTTTAGCTTACTCTTATTACTGGTCATGTATAATTGATGTTGAGCCATCCTGTAGCCATCATGAAAGTTACATTATCTAAGCTATTGCATTACTTTCACTAACTCATCTTGTCCAAAGTTTTTAGTATTTCCTGACTGAAAAGGCAGAATGGCAACAAAAGTTCACAAAACGTATACCAAGTCATTTATCAAATCCAAACCTTTCATCTGGCCCAATTAAGTTTCACTTGTAGGCTAAACCACATAATTTCAGGAAAAGAAATTGCAGCGCAGTTCGCAGTGTTGCCTGTTGTGATTTCAGAAGCAGCTGGCACTGGCTTGAAGACAGCAGTTTCATGTGTACTAATAACATTTAACAAAGGACTCCTCCATCTTTGCTGACTAAAGAAGTAGGACCATTCGTAGTGTATAATTAAGCTGTTGAGTTTCCGTTGTTTTGAATGTGACCTACCTTTTTTCCTCTTTACTCAGTTATGGCTAAAGCTAATATCTGTTCATCAAAATCCTTCTGTTTTGAATCAGTGTATCTCCACCTATGCAAATTTGAGAGGGGAAATGCTCACAATGCACTCCATATCCCTGACGGCTCAAACGTTCCCATGGAACATCTCTGCCATGTTCGGGTTTTACGGACATTTCTCTGTTTGAAGTCAACTTCTATAGGTTTTCAGACAGAAAAATTTCATCAGCCTCATTTCCTCCAGCTTCGGCAGCAAAACATCAGCACGCAACAGGCAAGAACCTTGCAAAGTGACACCTTAAAGAGAAAAACCTGATAAAAAGGTTGTCTTGGCATGGTGTGAAAACTTCCCACATCAGCAGCTTCCTGCATTCTTTTCTGTTGATTTTCTTCAAATAAACCTTTCTGCCTTTTCAAAAAAAGAATATTGGTGCTTCTTTCAGCTCTGATTCTTAACAACTGAAGATTTCAACAACGTACCACGCAAACAGCATTCTGCTGATCATACAGAAGGAAAAAGACAAGTTAGACCAAACCTTCTCATTCTTTGTTGCAAATCTCTGCCTCTAAACAATGTTCTCTTGGGACAGCAGGAGCAGCTTTGCTTCTCTGGTAAGATTACTTGAGACCTTTGATGGAAAAAGGCCTTTACCTGATGTTCACACTGTGACTTTCACGCTGCAAGACATAATTGCAAAATTCAGCATTTCCCTATGTGGACAGGGAGGCATTTCTCTTTTCTGGAGATGGGGTTTGCAATATTGTTTACAAGGATGGCAACCACCTCCCGCCCCCCCCCAGCTTTCATTTGCAAATGCTCCACAAATACAGACAAAAGCCATGAAGGAGCCTCAGCGGTCACGTTTGTATCTTAAACAAGATGGTCAAAATGAAAGCAAACAGGTTGTTGATTCAAAATAGGGCTGTGAGACCTCCTCTGCATTAGCACATAGTGCACTTTATTTAAATGCAAAATTAGTGCATTTTACCTTCTGGACAACTGCAGAAGATGAACAAATTGCTTGTTTAATGCTGTATTTCTGTATCTAGATATCTGCTGGTTCCCATTTCCCATAAGAATAGGATAACACTGAGGATAACACAGATTTTGTTCCATCCTAGTAAGAGAAAACAGCAGTCAAAGAGAGTGCAGCACAAGAAAGTGTATGTAATTAGCAGCTGTCTTTTGAAGTTGGCATATCTAATAATATTCTCATGTTTGGGTCTTGCTGGGTTTTTTTTTTTTTTTTCTTTTAATTTTTAGATTTTAACATCCCATTATTTTCACAGAGCTGGCACATCCAAAGAACTGGAGAGGAACAGATCAAATCCACATAACTTCTTACATATGGAAGCATCAGAAGAGGCTGCAATCCCAGGATGTGTTTAGGAAACTGAAGAGCTGGCGAAGGTTTCTGCTATAGGGGGGGTGTGCCTGAGATTAGGCACTCAGGCACAGCCTTGGGAAGGACATTGCTCACAAGACACAAACCCGTGCTAGTGTAAAGGAACCTCACTGGTCCGGACAAACCCCAGATCATCACAGCCCATGTGAAAACCAAGCATTAAGAGCACTCCAAATTATTTCTCAATAAGTGCCATCACACAGGAGGTTCACACCTTCCCTGGAAGCTGACATTTGGCATTTACATTTATCCCTCAACTGCCCCTGTGGACATAATGAAAAACACCAAAATGAAATTCAGGAATCAAGTCAGATCCTCTTTGCACTCCAGAGAGGCGCATCCTAAACCCTGGGTGACAGGAGAGGGAAGCTGTGCTGCCTTTTTCTTCAGATAGCAGTACCCCAGAGCATACTGAAAGCAATTATTTCCATCTGCCACATGCAACCTAGAAACCTGAAAATTATTCTTCTAGTAGAAAACGAATACACCACTGAGTAACCAGAAGCAACCTACTGCTTTCTTTCAAGAACAGCCACAATGTTCTGGGGATGTCACCACTGTAGTTCACTGTTCTGCTATGGTAAGGTGGGCGTTTACTGCCGGTCTCCAGATCAAGCAGTGCAACAAGCAGAGGTGGTAAAGAACAGAAGTACACAAAATGCTGACCTACTGCAGAAATTACTCTTTCCTTTCAGTCTGGGTTGGAAAAGTATTAGACTAGTCATTCTCCCCCCTTCTTTTGAGGAAAAGCTGATAATGACCCAGTTAACTACTTGCAGAAAGACAACTGCTTTGAGATTATGAAGATCTTTGTGCAAACAGCCACTGTGTGTCATAAAAAGAAATTCCAGGATAAATATGTAGGATTTCAGCACGTACAGACATTGATTTCAATAGTGCAGTTGCCACAGTTTAGCCCATAAAGTACCCAGATATTTAGCTGGTCACTGATATTAAGATTATTGGCCACTATCAACAAGAGCAGAGATGTCACTATCAGTACACCAGCACTGCTCCCCATTCCTATACATCTGACTTTAAAGCTGCTGCATCCACATGTCTGTACTATCCAACCTCAATTTCCAACAGAAGCACAGCATTGGGTGGGGAGGAGAAGGGAAAGGGAAACTAGCTGCAGGCATCATTTCTGTGGCCATTTAAGCCCTAACTATTTGATAAAACAAGGATAAGTTCAGCATCTTTATAATCAACTTGTGCAAAACACTCCAGGAAAAGCAACGCTTTATTACCTGAAGGCACAACTTAACATGCAAAGAGCATTAACAATTTTCATCTTAACCTTAAACACAGGACTACAGAGACCCATCTCTGTATTCCATACTAAACAGATTCCCAATCATTATAAACTACTGAGAAATATGCATGCTAAACAGGGAAACAGATGACCTTCCTTCAAATGGCATGGATGAAGTCTGGTACCTGGCTGTTACACCATGACACTGGCTCTCTATACCCAGGCACACTGGATGCAGCCAGCTGTTGATCACCAACTGTTGTTGGTGTTGATCACCAACATGTAGATCAATCTACATGGAAGTGTCTCAGTAGCAAATGCATAAAGCGAAGCTCTCATGTTTGCTAGAAAAGAGACTTTAACTGAGAAAAAATCTGCAGTTACTAAACTTGTCACAGTATTCCCCATGAATTTCTCAATAAGTGAGAAGTAGACTGGCTAGAAGCAGACAGCCTAGGCAGCCACTCTCCCATTGTTAAAATAATTGGGATGTCTCAAGATTCTCAGTTGAGATAAACTAACTCTTGTGGTCTGATCTTGTTGAAATATTTTGGATTTTCTCGGTTTCTGACAGTCCAAGGAATTCCATTATGTTGTTTGACAAAAGAGGCAAAATGAGTAGATCTGCAGGGTGAATCCCCACATAATCATCCTCTGAGTCAGATCAAACAGGAGATGTCTCAGACTGCACTATTCATCCCACCCCCTTCTTATTTACTGGGAGCTGCATTTGCCAGACACAATATTTTCCAGAGGGAAAGTAAGATCCAGAATCTAAAATACTAGGAATGATGCCTCCCCCTAACCATACATGCTATGCTCAACCTTATCAAAGCAGTCAAGAAAATCTGAGGGTGCTGCCCTGGGTTGGTTCAAATTAAGCCAGCCAAGCAAAAGATTTCTTAAATTTTATTTATGAGATGTGAAAAAGTTGCCTTCTTCTCTCCAAACCAGAGTGCTAAATACCAGAGACACTGGGAAAGGGGCGCCTCTATTATTCAAAAAATATTTGTGTGCTTTGGGTAGATTAATTGCATTTAGCATTTTGGTTAAACACACAAACAAGCACAGCTTTTTGTTGTTGCTTCAAATGAAGCCAGAGAGAGAACAAAAGGCATTCAACGGAACCAATTTAGGTTTATAAACATATTAATTTTAAGAGCGCTATGTGTACACTTAATATGAATTTAAAGCAGTCAACCTTTGCAGTACGATGCCCAGTTTCACTGCATCCAAATAATCCATAAATCCAGATGCAAGTTGTCATAGACACTTCTTTGGAGAGCTTGCAAAGTTAAAAGTCAATGTTTCCCATTAATTAATAATTGTTTTCGGCTGTTTTGGCAAGTGATTAAAAAAAAGTGTCTGCCTTTAATGTTACAGTATGAAAGTTTTCTTCTTTAGAGGCCTCAGTGCCAAGCGGGAATTACCTCATTTGCAGGAAGGTGTCATACACGATTGCTTGGAACATTTGTAAGCGAGTAAGATGAACAGATACTGTACCTGCCAGTGCAGCAATTTCCTTACCGTGTCCATTAAAATTACCCACCAAGCACTTTCAGAGGAACATCAGCTAAGATAATTAAAACAATACTTCTCATGTTAATGGAGTACCATGCTATGAAACAGTCATCCCATAAAGAAACCATACGGGCTGTGCATCATTTTCCAAACTTGTGAATTCAATATCTCATGCCCTTTAAACTTTGCACTGCAAAGGATGATAGTACCTGTCCCTTCTGAGCTCCAATCCAAGATATTACTGACAGGCTTGCTTGATGTATCAGCAGACAGCTCAATATAACCACAGTTCTGAGCAGTGCCTGCTCCACTGCAGGATTAAACTCAGCTTTGAGAAGAACCTGCTGCCATAAGTAGTCTTCTAAACACTGTCTTTTATTCCCAAACTTCTACCAATTCATTCCCCCAGTAAAACTGAAATAACAGTTCTCCTGGAGGTCAAATTTCCACATCCCTGCAGAGGAAGGACAGCAGACTTCACAGCAGAAGCGGAGAAACCCGGCTTGCAAAGCAGCAGTAACATCCATAGCTATCTTCCCTACCTGAATATCAGACAAATCACTGGGAAACCTTTCTCTTCTGCTGTATCAAGAAGCTTGCAAAGTGATGAAAAGTGCAAGGTTTGAGCTCCGCTTTTTCTGGTACACCATGGAAGTTGCTGCTAACTCTAGTTTTAAAAACGTTAAGGATGTTCTTCTTTTGTTGAGGTAGGATTGGTTTTAGACTAAATAGATAGGCAAACAGTGACATATTCAGCAGAGCGCCAGCAGAAGCAGAAGCAGCCTCTTGTTCCTGTGATTGTATTTGCTATTGCAAAATAAACTCAAGTAATTCTCAAGAAAGTCCCAGCCACACCATTCACACTTTGTATCTCATTGCATAGCAAAATTTAATAAAAATCCCAGCCACTGACTTGCTTCAAACAATTAGCACCAATGCTAGTCAGCAAAGGTTACTTCAGCTAGTTACAGGACTAGCTGTACTACTTACAGCTAGTCCTAAGGTTACTTCAGCTCCAAGAAAACCCTCTTTAATATAAACAACAAAATCCCTCAGGAGAAATCCTGCAGGTAAAGATGAACACTCAGATTCATTACTATCAGATCAAGATGCACATGTGGTTACAGAGCACGCAGCAAATCCACAGTAATTATTCATCCTCACGTTCTCCCTCATCAGCCAATGCCAGAGAAAGCACCCTGCTGCTCTCAGAGACACGAGCAACCTGTTTACCCTGGGACAACAAGAGGTAAAAGTTCCCTTTCTTGTGGCAGCTGTGAAAAGCTCACGCCCTTGTTTATAATGTGGCAACTGTGGCACATGCCCATACATTAGGATGTTAAGGATCTTCTGCTTTATCGATGGTATCCACATTCATTTCAGTATAGTGCCTCACAGCATATTAGGATCAAAGCAGAACACCAAAATGTGTTACACCTCATTTCAAGCACATATTATATTAAAGATGAAGAATACATTTTCATCCCATCCAGACCAGGCCTTGCAGCAAAGGTCTACTTGCTGATACTGCACACTCAATGCCTTTGATTATTTTAGCATCTTTTAATGATGAAGAATAAGCTCCTTTTAAAGAATAAATAAGCTCCTCTATTTTTTTGTCAAACCCTCAAGTTTCCTGATACCATCAAATGCCGTTCTGGAATAGGAGCTGCATGTGGTTTTGAAGCACTGTTAATTGCCTGCAGTGACACAAGCAAGGATTCACTTGGGTGCGGGCAGGGGAAGGGGAGTTGTGCAACAGGCCTCTTCCATGCACCATCACACAATCTCGATTGGGTTTGCTTTTAGCAAGTACACAGAAAGCAAATAACACAGAGGCAGCAAAACAAATGTGAACAAAAGTAGGTATCAGCCCTTGTGGAGCCTTCCATTTACTTGAGTACCAGTTCTTAAGAGAATTTAATCTATGCCTCATGTTATCTTCCTCGAAGCTTGCGTGGTTACCCCAGACCAAGCCTCTGTTAGAAATGAGGCTCATAAACTTGGAAGACCTAAATTTCAGTGCCCCCTGAGATGACAGCTAAAGAATTAATCGTTATGCCCAGTAGCTACAGTTCATCAGCTTCGTTGTTCAAAGCATGCAGTAAAAAAAGCAAGGGCTGCATTATGGAAACTGTGGCATTTAGCCTGGGGGAGGAGGGAGAGAAAAGTGCAAGTAGATAGGCTTCACAGAACTGAAACATTTTTCCCCATGCCCCAGTAAGATACCAAAGCCAGTGTGATTTATGAAGGCCAGAGGGGATACAACTCCTGCTGCACCTCCCTGAGGAAGTCAATCGCAGCAGAAGCCCTGAATGCATTCAAGTTTCAGTAAGAGATAAAATAAAGACCGCGAAGTTCCTCTTATTGGCATATTAATTAAAACCACACAATATATTTCAAGGAAATTGTAAGCTGACCCATTAGGGTTGTGTCTTCTTACCATGGGAATAATTGAATGCACAACCAGAAGTAGGGCATCAACTAATTTCACTAAAAACTGACATTATGGTTTCTTAGTGAAGGACATTTGGGCAATAAATTAAGCCGGGTGTTTTTTTGTTGGGTTTTTTTTCCCTTTTTTGTTAAATTGCCATTATGGCCATTGTTCCAGTGAGCTTCTCAACAGCTGTCAAAAGTATAAATTTATATACAATAAAGCAAAACTGGATGGTTTCTGTAAGGGAGCAGATCCCCCAGATTGGCAGAGAAACTTCTCGGGTGGTTCAGCAGAACCACACCTCAGCAGAAAGGTAAAGTCTTTGTGTGCCTTCCTATTGAAAGGTGCCAAGGTGTAAAGTGCAGAAATACTGATGATTAAAAATGACACATCCTCTTACTAGTGCCTGTACAGCCTGATTCTGAATACCGACATGTTTTTCTACAACTAAACCCAATATAATGGAATCTTATTCTGACTGGAAAATGAAACAGAAAAGGCTTGCGACCAAAACTGGGTTTAGTATTTATTACATGTTGAAACGTATTCTGCTGTCTGTATGAAACATTCATACCAGTACAAAGTAAAACTTCAGAACCACGAAATAGTAATTTGCATGACACAAAGGTCCTCAAGTGACTCCATCACTTATCCCCTGAATAAAAAAGCAATAACAGTGATTCAGTTTTCCACAACACAATGTATTAAAGCAGTAACAAGAAGTGCCTGTGCAGACTGTGCCCCCATTTTGTGCAGGGCCTCCGACTCCTCTTCTGCAGAGGAAGAAGCTCTGAAGCAATTTTCGTAAAGAAAAGCCTTCTTAGGCAATGTGTTAAAACTACGCAGTTGAATACACCCACTCAAGTGATGGATACCGCTGGCTCCAAGGAGAAGGCGGCTACAGCAGATGGTGACACCAGGGGTGCCAGACGTTTCACTTTGCAGGTGAAAGCCAGTACACCACCACATTCATGGAAAGGACAGAAAGGAAACCCCAAGGTGGGAGCTGCAAAATGATGACTGAACAAGAAACCCGAGTGAGATTCAAGAATCCAACTCTGTCATTTCACTCCCCATGAAGTATTTTTCTCTCAAGCCCCACCTTCACTGTTTTTTAACTCATTTCCCTCTCCCCTCCTCCGCACCTTTCTCTCACTTTCTTCCTACAGGGCTAGCCGGTTTGTGGTAACAGAAGTGAACTCACACCTCGGATGTTGAAGGAGAAGCTGTGCCAGAAGTGTCACGGAGTGCTCCAGAGATGGGGATTTGAGTCATACTTGCTGTACAGTTACCGATAGCAAGCCCGCAAGGGAGAGTCAGGCGCTGGAGAGCAAGGAATGGCTTCAACCTCATCTCTTGTCAGCTGAGGTCAAGGATTAGCTAAAAATGAGGAGCTGTGAATTAAAGAAGAGTTTGGAGTAAGGTACAGAACTCATATGATAAAATTGTCATAGTGAAAACAGTGAACAAGCTGCGTAACTTCCTGGGTCGTGCTGGCACTTCAGGGCTTGAGGGCCACTCCTGCAGCCTGATCTCTGCCCCCCATTTGCCTTGTAGAGACTCAGATAAACTTTAAAATGAAGAAAGACCTGCTGATTTCACTAATCTTCAGCTGTGGAAAAAAATCCAGTGAGGGTGTGTGTACATACGACTGATGGAAATCAAACCTCTGAAGTGCAGATTATTATAATTAATTATAGCTAGAAGAGCATGCAAGACACAAGTCTCAGCCAGGCAGTTTCCATTCTAATCTTTAATTCTGTAGTGACAAAAATACTCATGAGCGCCTGCTTCTAGCTGGAAGAATTACAGATTGCCTTTTTAACGCCAGTTGGGACTGTACTGACCCTAAGCAACAAAATCACAAATACACAAGGAGAAATTATATATATATATATGAAATAAGACATCAACCAGTTTTTGCATGTGCAGTCTCTCTGTCTTCCTTTTACTGTAAGACACCCACTGAAGGGAGAGGTTTAGTGAACAATGCTATTGACTTTCCCCCCACCACTTCTCACCCCAGATTGGTTTTCTTTGAAAGAGGACCTAACTCCTAGTACCTTTTAAGACGTGCATGTGAACTTACACCATTTGACAAAGTCTAGCAAGTGATCCTCCAGATGCTGGCAGATACAAACGGTATCACGTACTGGCTTTATTCTTTCCACTGTGTAATACTCATAATTACTGTGAGTGCCAAAATGAGAACATAATGTGTATTAGTAACTAGATCAATACGTATGTTCCCACAACATATTCATTTTATTGTATCTGTTGACCTATATCAGCAAAATGATGCAGGGATTAAGGCTTTAAATATCTTCAGTGGAAAGTGCTATTTTAAAATCTGACGCATCTTGGCAGTTTCAAGTGCAGTGAAGACAAGATCCTCCAACCTCCAACCCTAACAAGGTTACTTGACTGCCTCTCTTTCTACCTTAATGGTTCTTTATCCATATAAATATATTAAAACCATGTGGGAAACTATACCTTTAAACTTCATATAATTGCTAGTTACTTTATACATATAAAAACACAAACTACACAGAACTCCTCTCTTCATGTACCTGTTTGCATTGCTGTATTTGAAAGAAGTTTTCTGTTCTTTTGTGTTCTTTCATCTCTTGTTTAGAGAAACTGGTGTTTCATTTCACAGTTAAAAGAACTTCATTACATGAATCGTAGAGACATGAAAGGCAAGGGAAGGAAACAAACATCTCTCTCATTTTAAACTCTTCTTCCACAAGCTGATTTGATAGTATAACTTGAAAGTATAGAAATCTGAAGTCTACTTCTGAGCACTCGAAACTTTACATATCTTTACCTCTCTCTCAAGAGATATTACTCAGGTTTACCGTGACATTTTGAAATGTCACCATCCCTGTCTCAAACCCAGAAGTTTTAATGCAGAATAAACACCTACCTGCTTTAATTCAGAAATCCATTCTATATCTGATACGATATTTTAAGAACCTCTGTGCATACCCCTTTTCATCCTAAGGAAAGAAAAAAATATCACTTGAGGCATCTCTTTCCTGTCCAAATAAGCAGGGACTGCTAAAATTGATGGCTAAAGTCACTTACCAAATGCCTAATTATTCTGATACAGCCAAGAATTTTGAACAAAAAGAATTTAGGTTAGGGAGGGAATATTTTCCTCAAAACACACTTTTGCCATCTCAAGAAAATAACATTACTTTTGCAGTAAAGACAGAGTATAATTTTGGCTTTGCTGCAAGGCTAAAGTTTGAAAAAGTGGTAGTACTTGCCAGAGATCCACTCAATCCCCACATTTCATCCATCTGCAGCACCAACACAACGGCACCCATAGGAGCCCTTGTGATCACTAACACTGTTCTCTTTCTGGTACACCTTGATAATAATCAATATTAATATCAGAGTTATACAAGTGTGTGATCAGTTTTAACATCTACGTGTGGCAGCATATGAATAAATACATTCTGTAAGCTAATGCTAAATTTGCAAGCAAATTAACATGTAGGCTCTTTGGCAAGTTTAAAATCATTACATGTGAAAACGTTTAATTTGGAAAATACCCATGAAAGGGATTAATTTATCCTTTTCCTGTCTAGTCCCTTGATTTGGTAAATTACCACTGGCAAGCTGGGAAATTTGCTTAAAACATTCTCTAAAGTGAATAGCCATTGTTTAGCCCTAGAAGTCCTCTAAGAGTGCACTAATACACTTGTAGATGTATCAGGATGCAGATTTTCCTAGAGAATGAAACTGAAAAAATACCAGCTATCATCAATGTTGTAAACAAGGAGTTGTCACTTCAACATCATTCACCATATAAGGAAATAATAATAATTTAAAAAGTCATTATCATTATTATGCAGCATATAAATAATACTGGAAGTGATGTTCAAGAGTCTTCACCAGCTGATAGGTATTTGGCTGTCAGAGAAAAACACGCAGTAACGCAGAACTAAAAGGACTTTCCCAGTCCAACTCTCAGTGGAGAAGTAACAGGGTTTGAAGTAGCTCAACAGTTTTCCTTTCTGTAAGTTTATTAATGGCTTGTTCATATTCCTTGCTCTGGTGCCTGATCTGTCCTTAAGATTTAATATTTCTTCACATTCCTGGAAGATTTCGCAGTCACATCAATACACATGCACAGCAGTATCTGCATTTCTACCACTAAGGCAGCACAACCAGTACACCAGCCCACATCCCTACCTTCCCCACAGGAATGTTCAGATCCTCACCCCAGTAATTCCATGTGAGAACCACTACCCCTGAAGGCAAACAATTCCCGACACCCCCCAGTTTTCTGTACCAAACAGGAACCCAGGATTACAGGTGCTTTATTAGCAGCATAACACATTGTTGTACACCTCTACTGATTTCCCAGCAGAAATCCTTCCCCTTAGTCCCTGTGCCCACTCCATATATTCATTACAGCATCTCTTCCCATCCTTTATTTTTTCAGGGTTACTAGGCCTTCAGATGTCAAGTTCAGGTTCTCCCCAATACTGACAATCACCCAACTTTCTACCAGTACCAATTTATTTTATATAGGATGTTCCTCCCCTCCTTCCCCCCAAAATAATGGGAATAAAACTAAAATAACTCATTTCTAGTTCTTAATGAAAAGTTATCACCTTGTGTGCCAACTGATAGTGGGCTGAGTGACAGCCAGTGGTATCAAAGAAATAACTGGAAAATTCACTGTTTCTTCACTAAACATTCAAAACTGTCAAATAATATGAAATATAGTGAAGACAGCAACAAGCTTCATATTTTGTTTTAAACTATGACTTAAATTGCTCACCTGATACACTTAAATTCTAAATATAGAGTGGCATGTGCAGATGTGTATGGTGCTTTTCCTTATTACTGAAATAAATTAAGCGTTATGTTAGATTCTGACCAATTCAGAACAAATCTGTTTTTTCAAGAAGTTACAGCATTTCAAAGCGAAGTAAGCCACAACACACCTCCTGTCACTATTGCTATTCACACGCTAAGTAAAAGAAACTACAAAAAATCATTTAAATCAGGTAAAGCAATGATTCTACTTCATTTTTGTGATGGTTTTGTTTAGATACATCATCAAACCAGCTCTTCCTACTTATCAACTATTTATTAAATGTTTTTTGTTACTCCATGACAGAAATACTTATTCAGCTGGAAATAAAGACAGACAACACTTGGTTTTATTTTTTTTAATAAAGTTTAAATAGTTAAAATAAAAGAGTTTGTTTAATGCCAAGCTATTTCTTTGTTCCATGCTAGGCCTTAAAAATTGGATTTACAGGCCATGAGAAGATGCTGGTGTAGAATATATTAAAATAGCCAGTGACTTACTCCAGCTTACCTTAAAATGAAGGAAACACGATCTTTAGAGGTTTTTAAATGTACTCTTATCCTGATTAATGGAAAAAATTATCCCTACAAAAGACTTTTTAATATGAAGACTACAAAATATTTGCTTTATCCATCGGCAGGACCTTGAAATTCTCCAGAATATTTAGATGTCTCTGCCTAGGAAAGTTTATAAATGCCAATCCAACACTGTAACAAAAATTCCAAACAGAACTGGAAACAAGAATGACTCAACCAAATCATCCCACTATAAGAATATTGTATTTCAATTCTGCATAAACACAGATCAGCATGGTTTGGTTTGTTTTAAAAGTTGCTCATGACCCGCAGAATACAACATCGGTTTATTTCACCATTACCTTTTCCCTTCCATTTCCTTAATGCTATTTCCTCATTTACATTTAAAACATCATCTGATTTGTCTGCTGACTTTCTCTGCCCCTAAGGCTTTTTTTAGCCTCAATTCTGTCTTCATCCAAGGAGATCCTTGCAATGTTTCTTCTTAAAGAGGTTTTATTTGATTTTCAATTTTAGGTAAGTGTCTTACCATAAAGGGAGCATGGAAACTTATCAGAAAAACAATGGGAACTACCTGGATATTTGCAGGCCAAAACTTTGAGTAGGAACTTCAACAGTTACTATTTTTGAAACAAAAATGTCATGCTCTCTTTACATTTGATAATATTTGACATATTTGATAATATGTCTACTACAAACACAGTCTTGTGCCACAAACAGCCACAAACTGAAGACACAGTGATGTAGCATACAGTCTGATGAATTCAGGTTAATACAAAAAAAATGGTAGGTACCTAGTGGCAGCTGCAATGGTAACAAACATTTAGAAACCAAAGCAATCCAAGAACCTAAAAATACATCTGCTAAACTATGAAAAAATCTGTGCAATGAGATTAGAAGCCTCCAAATTTCAGCCTGATTGCTCAGGGACCACAACAGAAAACTAACACGGATGTAAGGAAGTACCAGTTTGGAAAAGTCTCAGCTTTCAAAAACTCAAGATTATTAAAAAGCAATACATCTGCTCATCATTCTATGATTTAATTGTTTTCTAGTCTATGGGAATAAACAGCAGGATACAATCGTTTGCAACATCCGTTTACTCTTTTTTTATTAACTTTTTAAACTAAATTAAGAAAATGCTCTTACAGGGAAAAAAAAAATTAATTAGATGAGCACAAAGAAATGCCATGACAAATCCTGAGCCAAATTATCCTACATCATTGCTAGTCTATGAAAACTGGTTTGAATAATAAACATACTGGAGCATTCAGTGACAGCATACAAACCAAAAGTATTTGTAAATTATTAAGTTGTGCATGTTTTTAAATGACAAAACATGCTCACAGGTTTGCTTTAAAATTTCTCACTGCTTGTTATCAAAGTTAAAAGATCATTTGCATACCAATACACATACTGTAAACATGAACTTCTCATTAAGGAAAGATGGGTTTACAGTAATTTGATCTTTTACAAAAAGCTATTGGTAACTGAATCTCTCACTGTCTAACTTTCTAGAAAATTAAACCAATGTTTCCACTCTCAAAGTTGAAACACTACCGCTTTAGGAAACAGCCCTGTTTATTTGTTAATCAGAAATACAATCAAGTGGCATATTTCCATTTGCTCTTCAGCTGACAGTTTCAGCTTCATTCTATTTTACAAGAAAACAGCAGACTTGCAGAGGTCCTGTAAATTCTTTCATATCGCAACTGATTTAATTACAGCGGTGAAGAAAAGCAGTGGTGATGCAAAATAAGATCAGCCCAATTGCCCTTATCTGACAATAGGATCTCTCTTCCTGTTTGGCTTGCAGCAGTGAGGACTTCTTGTTTTGTTTCGGGTTTTTTTGTTTTTTCTTTTTTTTTCTGGTCAGGCTGCCTCTGTCAAGACTGACAGAAGCAATAAGTTGACATGCCCTTATAATTCCAGCTTGAGAATGATCCTCATACCAATATAGCTGAGTTTCAATCAGTAGGTCGGGGAATGATACTAATGTGGAGAAAATTATCTGGATAGCTCATATGTTCGCTTAGCCATTGTATGGGTGTTTCCAGCATTGGCTCAATTCCATGAATCATCACTTGAGTCTTCTGCTCTCCATCTAATTCAAAGAAAAGAGAAACAACTAGTATACCATTCAAAGTTCACAGATTAAACATTTACTTACACGTAGTTCAGAGTAGATTTAATTGGTGTTACACAGTTTAACATTCAACAGAACAAAAAGCAGGAAATACTGGTATGGAGAGAGCTGAGATTTCTATCATCTAAAACAGAAACTTTGAGTTAAAATTAATTCAAAGACAAAATCTGGGTTAAAATGAAACTAATGAAAGTGACACTCTTCTTTATTAGCTGCAAGGGTATTTTTCCTACAGTGATCACAGCTTGATGTCAACACAGTTAAGGCATATCCATCTTGCCCAGCTAAGCGCTATGTGCATTTTACACAGATCATGCTTAAGATGTTTAGCTTCCTCAAATGTACTAATAAAATTGTATTCTTAACACTGTAACTTCCTGAAAGTGCTGGACTGTGTGCTGTACGTCACACATACAGTACGTGTAATACTCCTGAAGTAATTTTGTTTTCCTAAGAATAATTTACTTCAGTCACTAGCAAGATTTTAGAGTTACTCAGAAGGCTGAATTGGCACCAGCTTTTTGTCACTTTGTTTCATCTCTTGGAAAGGCTAAGTTAGCAAATGATTCCCAGTATGACAAGAATATTTTCTAAGAATATTTCAATTCTTTTTATTTATACTTGTCCCGGAGGATGCAAGTACTTTGATCCTTTGACTCAAATGATGGGAACCAGCTAAAGCAACTGACATAACTGTCATGAACTAAAAAAAACCCAGAAAATGAAGATTTATTTCAGAGCCTTGAGATGAGAAGAGCGTCTGAAATATGCTCCAAATAATGGTTTAGTAGGCAATGACCTTTTACTGATTTTATACTATACTTCAGCATTCTCACATGGACCTACCACAGTGAAATCCACATTCAGCACTCGAAAACATCACCGCCTTCTCCAACTGGTATTTTATGCCCCCCTCAACTGTTTATATTACAGAACAAACCACCATGCTCTCCAAGAGTTGCATGGAAGAGAGCAAAATCTAGAAGGGAAGGGGCTCTTTCATTCAGCTACCCCCAGCTGTAGCATAATTCCTATTTTTATAAGATGGATAAAATTTTATTTGCTGGGTAACCAGAACGATTTGACAGCTACCTGAAGAAGTTAGTTTGTATTGTGTTATGGCTATCTATGCCAGCACAGGTGAAATCAGACTAGGAAGAATCATCCTTGAATATGGTCCTGACTTTATGCTAATAATTCTTTCTGCAGAAGCAGACAGTTATGTTTGCCTAAAATCATGATATATTAATTACTTGTTACCTACATATAGTATCATATTCTGTACATAAATACATATACTGATATTAACACTTGATTAAATACATAAAGTTTGATTCTCTAAATGGCATCGTGTATGCATTATTACACTAAACTAAGCATAAACAATTGCTGGTTTCTGGTTTTACTGCAGACAGGTCAGAAGAATGCAGCACATCCTTTAAAAACAAGCTTCTGGCATTTCCAACCAAAGCAGGTATTTATTGGGCTGAAACATTACCAGTCAATTCATCAAGAATATAAACTCAAAGAGAAGATCTCTGAAACCAAGTTTTTACATTGAGAAGTTAGGGAACTTTTAAATATTTTATTCTTAAAGTAACTTCCAATTACTTCTTAAAGTAACTCAAATTAAAAACTATCTATGGTTTTCCATAAACTGGCCACAGAGCTGGTGACTTTTTCACATTTTGCAATATTATTTAATTTTCAGAAACAATTGCATACACAGACAGAAGGCAGAATGCTGTTTCAGCATTAGCACTGTGCTAGCCACCTATCCATAGCTGACTCTTCTCAACAAAAACTTGCACAAAACATAGATGAAAAACTTTACTACCTCAGTATCATTTTCTTGTCATTGGAGGAAAGGCTTATGAACAATAAATACTTTCTTTGGCTTTTCTCTTACTGTGTGACAGAACGTTCTTGGATGTGTGCGCTTGTCTGTACTAACTTCATGCCTCTTCTTAAAAATGAAATGCAGATAATCTGGGTATCCCCATTCCCAGCTCACTACCCAGCTTTGTCCCTTTCTTATACAAATCTTTTATTCTGTTCTTCAGCAGACTGAGAAAGTCTCAGAGGTCAATGAAGAATTTACAGTTTAATTCAAGTCTAAATCTCTGCATTAGCATTGTTTTTACTTTAGAAGTATCTCTGACAAAGAATCACTTCTCCTTAATTCCTTTTCCCCTTGAGGCTTGACTAAAGAGATCTTATCTACCAATTCTGTATTTACTGTAGCCTTCTTTCACAAAATCCATTGGTTTTACTTTAGCATTCTTCCTCCCTTTTGTTACTAGGAACCATAAATTCTCACTTAAGTCACATTTACCCAGACTTTCCTCAAGTTCCATGTTTTCAGTAACTTCCCCATTTTGAATCAGAGTCTCTTTCCTATAGATGGCCCCTCTGCTCTATGTAGCAAAAACCTGCCAACAGCTAATACGCAAAAAAATTAGTGGAAAATACTGTTTTCTCAACAGCTCTTGAATTCTTATCTGTGATTACCACTGTGATCTAGGTTCTGTATGATTTGCTAGCTACCATGAAAGCCTCATCCACCTGGTTTATAGGTGTAATAGATTTACATAATATTTTTCCTTACATTACTGTTCATAGTCTTAAGAGCTGTAGCTTATTTTGTATGCACCTTGACAGACTAAGTGCTGCCCTCTTCTTTCCTACCCCATAGTCTATGAAAACAAAATGTCTTTTTAGACTGATACCTCTGTAAGAGTGTGCAAGTTTCTAAACACAACATATATTTGAATGAGAGGCATAAGATTAAAATTAATCACAAAGAAGATTCATGTCATTATATGCCACTGGACATATGAAAATTAGGCCAAATAACTGCTCATCTGTAGTATGTAGGGGTCCAGACCTGACAATATAATTATTGCCAATACCCATTTTACAATATTCAGTGATGAAGTAAAAAAAACACCACCACTACCAGCATTTCCTCAAAACCAAAAAGTTCAAATTTTTCACCTCAGTTACTATTTTCCTTTTAAAATCATGATAGAACTGAGTTATGTTACTTATCATATGACCTAAAGATGGCTTCTTTTGCTTTCTTGCAAATTAATCTCAGGAAAAAGATGAAATGGAAATACCAGAAATATTTCTGAGAGCAGAGCAATATCTGTTTTGTAGGAAGTTTTTATAATATGTGTACATTGTAACTACTTAAAATCAGAGTATTTTTATATTACTGATGTGATGCACAAGTGATAAATACTGTTTTGGCATTTATGCCTCAAAACCAATTAAGTCATCTCCTATCAGAGTGGTTGCCCTAGGATTATAATATTTCTCTTTTATTTCCATATGTAAATCCATCCAGTAATACAGAAAGCACTATAGCCCCCAAGAGTCTCTAGTGGCAAGTGAAAATATTATAAAGGTTTTTGGTAAAACTTAATGGAGAATGGACTGACGGCAACCATGAGGAGAAGAAGAAGGTGTTGGTTGACGAGAAGTACAACATGACCCCACAATGTGATTCTGCAGCCCAGAAAGCCAACTGTGTCCTGGGCTGCATCAAAAGCAATGTGGTCAGCATGTCAAGGGAGGTGATTCTCCCCCTCTATTCCACTCTCATGAGACCCCACCTGGAGCACTGTGTTCAGCTCTGGGGCCCCCAACACAAGAGGGATGTGGACCTGTTGGAGCAAGTCCAGAGGAGGGCCACAAAGATAGATCAGAGGGCTGGAGCACCTCTCCTATAAAGACAGGCTGAGAGAATTCGGCTTGTTAGCCTGAAGAAGAGAAGGCTTCAGGCAGACCTTAGAGCAGCCTTACAGTACCTAACTGGGGCCTGCAAATAAGCTGCAGACAGGCTTTTTACAAGAGCATGTAGTGACAGGACAAGGGGTAATGGCTTTAAACTGAAAGAGGGTAGATTAAGATTAGATATTAGGAAGAAAATCCGGACTGTGAGGGTGGTGAGACACTGGCACAGGTTGACCTAAGAAGCTGTGGCTGCTCCATCCCTGGCAGCACTCAAGGGCAGGTTCAAGGCCTCCTATGTCCCACCATATAGGAGAGGGTTGGAATTTGGTGGTCCTTAAGGTCACTTCATCCCAACCCATTCTATGATTCATAGTCCAATTCCAGAAGGCAGATAACTATGCTTACCTGTTGCGCACTAAGACATTTCTGAGACATTTCAGATGACTTAATTTAGACATTAACTCAAAGGCTCCAACATTTAAAGCAGGAACCCAGGCTAACAAATCATACTATGTAAAGTGAGAAGAGTTTTCCAACTCTGTACAGAAAACAGAGAGAGAAGCAGGCAACTCTGAAGTGAAAGGTTTAAGAAGAGCTCTGCTTCCCTATCATCTATAAGGTATTACAGTGTTCCTGATCAGGAAACCACCACAAAGACAGCATTGGCAAAGGACCTTCTTTTGCAGATAGGCGTCTGCTGGAAGGAAGCAAGAGACTGCGGCTGTTGCATCTCAACAGAGTCCTTGAGGCAGTGGCTCAAACCCTCCTCAACCTGAGGCAGCTTGGGTCCCTTTTTCTTAGACCCTCCTTTAAGGACAATGCCTTAATTACTATAATATTTTCTGCTGCTAATCACAAACTTCATCTAAAAACCCTCTATGTTCAAGAATCAGTGAGACACAGAAAGAACAGAGAAGAGAAAATCTGTAGTCTTCACAGAAGGTAGTAAGATGTGCAATGTCATGCTATCACATGGTAAGTTTTCCTATTTACTTTAGCTATGTAAGTTATGGATTGCAAAGGAAACCACTCAATATTAGGGAACAAAATAACTAGGTTATTCAGTATCAATTCAGATTGTTACACATATGCTGATGCAACCTAAATATACTTTTCTACTGAATTATCTTTTAATTTAGAAAGGAAGAATTAAAGATGAAGGGAAAAGAAATAATTGTTTTTGAGAAAGATTCAAGTGCCTAAGAGCAGAATAGTGAAAAGGCACTACATCTGGCATGGGCACATATTCAGTCATTTTTCACTTAGATTAGCACCAAAATGCTCACCAATGCTGCAGCTACATACTCCCTTTTACCCACACAAGATCAGCTTCTCTAGCCAGACTACATCTGTGATGCACCACTTAAAATTCTTTAGTGGAATGAAATACCTCCCTTCTGATTTATGGCCTCCAGCAATCACCTGTTAGGGCAATTTAGCTGGCTTAAATTCTTTTGCTGATAGACAATACAAGGCATTCAGGATTTAGAAAAAACTAGCCCTGGAGTACTTCAATTAGAGTCCTTCCTATGCATGTCCTCTGCACAGCAAGTCCTACAACCTGCCTGTAGTCATCAAAATGGACAAGAGAGAAACCACAGTTTCTTACTCAGGGCAGCATCACTTACAAAATTGGCTTTAAAACCCTAAAAAGGGAAATAAAAGCCTTTATTTCCAAACCACGAACAAACAATTCACTTCTTGCATGATAGAGGGCCACAAGACTGTACAGGACAAGGATAATACAAAACATAAGGAATAAAAGTATCCAAGGAAAGTGTCATACAGTAGCAACCTTATGAATAACGTAACAAACGCAGCTTCCAGCTTTTCCAGTTGTGAAGTGGGCCATAAATATTTTCTTGCTTATCGTCAGAATATATCATATGTTCTGGATTAGATGATACTAAAGGTATTCCTGACATGTTATACGACACTGTAGGAAAAATCAATTTAGGTCAGCGTTACAAGGAATGGAGTTCTCCTTTTGAGGCTGTGTTGCAGCTGCTTTCCTTTACACCTCTCCAGCAACTCAGATTACCAGGCAGGAGAACAGGCCTTTAGGTGCATGTACCTTGAAGCAGGCAGAGCACTCCTTGACCGTGTGCACTCAGCAACCAGTGCCTCGGACATCTCTGAATCTGAAGAGACATAGATTAATATCTTCCCTGTGAAGATATTGCTATCTTCTTAGGATATCTTAGAAAATTACTTACAGATGCATAGCTTTCAGTAATGTATTTTACACGCAGACGCAACCAAGTTTGTTACTGACAGATATTGCTGACTCAATTTTTAAAGCCTAAAGCAAAAGCTGGCTGGGGATAAATCCCTGGCAAGCAAAGGTGAAAATTTCCCTCCTGAAAACTAGACTTCTGGTGTAGCACAGAGGAACACGTATAAAACTAGGGACAACTATTTACAAAGACTGCACTATGTTAGCAAGCAAATTCAAAAATTGTATTCTCACCTGTAACCACAGGTGGCAAGAAAGAACTGGAGAGTGGCTGAAGTTATCCTTCCCCTCTCTAGGCATATCAGGTTGGATATTCTAGGACATACAAGAGAAGAGGCAGCCCCAGACAAGCCTCATAGTCTAGAGAAGATGCACTCCAATGGATTCTGCGCCAGTAGTAGAATATAAATAAACAAATACTTGATGAACATACTTCACTTTGTGCATTTCTAAGTAGTTAACATCTCTAAAAAACCCAAATCCTCAATATTGTAATAGTTCAATTTGATGCAGGGATATAAAAATTTTCCAAATGCTAGCACTGAAACTAGCACTGGATACCATTTACCACAAAACAAGCTTCACAATTATTTTCATTGCAAGTACCACAAAAATCACATTTTTTGTGGTACATGAAATATCCATAAAATTCACAGGTATGCCTGGGGTTGCTCTGACCCAGGTGCAGGACTTCGCACTTTGCTTGGTTGAACTTCATGAGGTTGGCATTGGCCCACCTCTCAAGTGTGTCAAGGTCCCTCTGGATGGCATCCCTTCCCTCCAGCGTATCAACCGAACCACACAGCTTGGTGTCATTGGCAAACATGCCGGAGGCGCACTCAATCCCACTGTCCATGTCATCGACAAAGATGTTGAACAAGATTGGTCCCAATACCAATGCCCGAGGGACCCCACTCGTTCCTGGTCTCCAGTTGGACACTGAGCTGACATATAAAGGTCTCAAATAGAAAACTAAACTTGTATTTTAAAGAAATCTTACTTGCTGAGTACTAACAGGTGCTCAATACCTATGTGATTTTATGGGAAGTACATACAGGTTCAGCTTGGTCAAATCTCTTGGTCAAATGACCACTTGCTCTTTGAAAGAGCTCAGTACAAATACTTCAGCCAGTGAATACTTAAGTTGTCTTTACTGATAAAAAATATTTTATATTTAAGAAATGATAGCTCAGAGGTCAAAAGCTATTACATGTTCTATTAAGCAGGGTTTTTTTAGTTACATTTTTTAGAATAGGAATAAAATCTTAGTATGAGTTTCCAGAAGCTTCACTCTAGCCTGTTCCAGCCATCGTATCCCAGGCTTCCCTCACTTCTCTGAGAATTCCACCCTACCACAAAAAGGATCCTGCTTATGACAGTAGTAGGCTCCATTGCTGGAAGTGACTCATTTTCCATAGCAATCTTAGGATACTTTTCGCCTCACTTTAATTGCACATAAACAACCAAAATCCTTACTTCTTTCCTCTCACCTAATTTGGAATAATTATCAGTTTAAACAGAAACACAGGTGATACACTGGATCACAATCTGCAAGATATACTACTCAGTATCCTTTTACCAAGAGCAAGAACACACAAAAAGTTCTGCAAAGCTGACTCTAAAAGAGCCTAGCCACAACAAAAGGTTCCTCTGACCTCAAAAATTTAGAGACTGATATGTGACACGAAAGTGCAGGCCTGACTTTCCTTTCTGCCTACATATCCTGACAGCCCTGAGGAAAGCCACTGATGCTGATTTCAGGCAAAGAACTCGCACACAGAAATACATGGTCAGTGAATCATTCAGAACAAGTCTTTTTCCTCTAAACAATTCTGTATCTGGAATAAACATTGTTCCAAACACAATACGTGGTTTGGAGAATAAGAACTTCAATTCCTGGATATAATCCAAATGCCCAATATGAATATAAATAAACAATCAGGTAGATCTGGTCAACTGGCCGCAACAAGAGAATCTCTCTTGTTTCAACCATTGAAAATAATATAGGTTCAGTGGCTGAAACTGAAGGTCACAGTTTTCCTAAATATATTTGCTCAGCTTTGGATATTCTCAATATCTACACAGTTATCCCTGAGAACTTTAAACTGTCACAAGTTTCTGGCGTCAAAGACAAGTAATAGCAAATAAAATCCACAACTTTGTGTTTTGCTAACAGATCTCTTGTAAAACAGCTGTTATTTTTTAGTAAGCTTAGTGAAGAACTTACAGATAACAGAACAAGAGTGCTTAACCTATCTTCTCTATCTTGTTATTTTGATTTTTAAAAATTCTTCTCAAAAATAAACAGTTCAAAACATCAATCTCTCTTCATTCCGGAGTGTTTTGTCACTCCTATTACGCGTCTCAGTCTCACCCTTATAGCACCTTGATGTCACAGAATCACAGAATCACAGAATCCCAAGGGTTGGAAGGGACCTAAAAAGATCATCTAGTCCAACCCCCCTGCAAGAGCAGGGTAACCTACAGTACATCACACAGGAACTTGTCCAGGCGGGCCTTGAATATCTCCAGTGTAGGAGACTCCACAACCCCCCTGGGCAACCTGTTCCAGTGCTCTGTCACTCTTACAGTAAAGAAGTTCTTCCTGATGTTAACGTGGAACTTCCTATGTTCCAGTTTACACCCATTGCCCCTTGTCCTATCACTGGATATCACTGAAAAAAGCCTAGCTCCATCATCCTGACACCTACCCTTCACATATTTGTAAACATTGATGAGGTCACCCCTCAGTCTCCTCTTTTGCAAGCTAAAGAGACCCAGCTCCCTCAGCCTCTCCTCATAAGGGAGATGTTCCACTCCCTTAATCATCTTTGTGGCTCTGCGCTGGACTCCTTCAAGCAATTCCCTGTCCTTCTTGAACAGAGGGGCCAGAGCTCCTCATAAGGACTACTGTTTCTTAGTCCAAAATGCTATGATACAACAAGACCTATATCAACCTCCTGAACTCTCTTCTTGCAGAGTACTTGACCACAAACACCAGGCAAGATATCTCAAGTATTCCTCCATTGCGATACTGTGATGAAGTCCAAATTCACTGATTTAGCTTTAATTACTGCTATATTTCTTTACATGGTTTTAACACAGGCAGTTGGCTGATCTCTACATGATCTTGTGGCATAAACATCTCTTACTTGAGTTTAAATATTTGTGAATTAAAGGAGAAGGGAAAAGTTTCTTTATCACAGTTCTTAGTATGATTAGAGCCTCTGGATTTTGCTCCAACACAGTGCTAGCTTTCTCTACCTTCAAAATGAAAGTAGATAAATATGCAACATTATAATCTACATTAAGTATCATTAAACATTGGGAACAAATCAAATACTTGGCATCACTGCTATGCATCATTTTCTCCTCCATGCAATTTTTCCTCTCTCATTATTTCCTGTCATCTTCTACCTCAAGTCTGCCCTCAGTTTAGATAGCCATATTTCTGAAATGTAATAAAAAACGTGGCCTAAACTGATCACCAGAAGAAAGTTTATCACACTTTGGAGCATCTTAAATTTCATATTAGCCAGAAGGTATGTAACAAACTTTTTTGTGTTCCACCGAAAAAGATTTTAGGGAAGTAAAGTTGGCTGCAAACACCAGTAAGTCCATGATGCCCGAGCAGATTATTTTTAACAATTCTCCATGCAGTCCAAAGCAGTTAACTACTGACAGTAGTACTAAGATGGCCAAGGAGATTGTTCCTTCTGTAAAAGGGCTGATGCAGCTCAATGGAAAAGCAGATAGAGGAAGGAAAGAAAAGTTTTACTTAATTAAACTTTGTTAGGGTTTTTTAAATTATTTTTAAATATTTAATAGAAGCTTTATATGGGGTTGTTGTAATAAGTCCTAAACTAATTTATGACAGAACCCTAAAATGCTTTCTTAAACATCTAACATTTTAGTAGCTCAAAGGTTTTAGAAGACCTTAAAATGACCGTGTCTAAGATGCTTCCTGTCAAACATCTAGCTTCAGACAGAAAAAAATAAAATAGAATAAAAATTATAAGATGAAATTCCCAGGAAATATTCTTATACACCTTCTTCCCTAGCATCAGTACTTCAGCCCTAAACCAGCAATAAATCTGTGCTAACTTATAAAAGACTGGAGTTACCAAGCGAAACTTACAACACAGTTTTTGGCAATACGTTCACATTTGGCTATGCACACATGAACAATGTGGCAAAGATCAGTGCAAATCATGCTGCTGTTCCACGTAACATACAAGCACACAACACATTTATATACACAAGGAAGAGACAAGGTGTGCATTAAAAGATAAACACTTAAATGCATGACAAATTGAACCCAACTCATCCATGATGTGTTTTCCATTGTTCAGGGAAAGCTAAATCACCTTTAGGAATTGTACAGCTTTTTTAAACAGCAGGCATCTTGACCTAAAATAAGTTAACCCTTTCATGCACCATGCCCTTAATTAGATTTGAGGTTTCCCTTCCCTCTAAACTGTCTACAACTGACCTTCAGAAATTAAGGCTCTGTATACAGCCAGGGAAATAAATTTTATCATTATGGTTCTTTAAAACAAAGAAAAAAAGGGGGGAGTGTGTGGGGGGAAGAGAAAGTTTTTTCTCTACAAAGACTGGTATAAAGCAAATCAATTTGCTGTAAAAGACCTCATTGCTCATAGTTTGTGAGAACTTTTATGTCATTGTTTTCAAAATACTATCATGCCAAGCAAATAGCAAATTCTCTATACAATTGTGTTAAATATTCCCCATGCATATGCACATTCATACACTTTTAAAAGGTTTTTAATGGCATTCTTGAACTTTCAACCTCTATTTTACTTCAAGTTACTATAATTTACATCATGCCTGCAAATATTCCTCAATTCTAATGGCTGTCCATTTTACTAAAATGAACTTTTCAGCTAATCAAATGATGAACTATTCCTAGTAAGGCAAAGCAAAGAAGGATTACAGTTGCTGCAAAATCGTTATCAGTACAGAAAAGACCAACAACATTTACTTATTTTCATCAAGCCATAATGCTAATTGTTAATCTGCCCAGTTTAATAAATCAAATTCAAAAGTAGACATTTGGACATAATTACAATCTTAAAACATTTGCCCAAAAAGTGATAAGCGACATGTACACTTCAAAGGCTTAATGGTTGCTAATGCACGTTTTGCACCTTCTCCCATTTAACTGGAGAAAAATACACTGGTTTTGCCTTTTTTTTTTTTTTCCAAATGCTCTTTCCAGTAATATTATTATGATACTTAACAAAGCAAACACCTTCACAAGAAAACCAGACATGAGAATGGAGATGAGCTATTTGATTAACCCCAAAGTAATGGACAGTTTTGTTCCACGTCTGATAAATTCTTCAACCTCTGCTAAGCTGATCAGTAAAAACTCAGCTAATTGAATCCATCGATGTGAAAAACCGCAGGCTCAAGTCTGTACTGCATACATCAAGCTGAAGGATTTCTGCTTCAGCCATGGCGGTAATAGTCAGTGGGGTCAGGTCAAAGAGGGTTAAAGTGAGTCAGGATATAGCCAAAGGAATACATCAAACACTGATTTTAAAAGGGCAATTAATCTTAGACAGAAATGCTTCCTGGGGAATGAGATCTCAATCTTAAGAACACACTACATGATGTAGCAGTAAAAATGTACATATACAAGCTTAGAGAGCTTTCATCCTGTGATCACAAACAGAAGGGGAGTGCTGTTTATCAGAGAAATACAAACCCTTGCTAAAATACTTACATTAGCTTCTTCCGGGCCTTTACCCATTGAAAAATAAATTCTTTAATGAGCAGGCAATAGAGTTTGCACACATGAAATATCTTTTTCTGTACGTGTACTGTACATTCTTTTGAACAGCTAGTAGATTAAAGTACTTGGAGATCTCCACCAAAGTACAATTAAAGAATTTAGTCCTGACAAAGCTTTCTTCAGGAAAGAAGTAAATAAATGAGTAATGGAACATCTGAAGGGCTCTTTAGCCTGAACAGTAACTTTAAACAAAATAATAAATAAATAAATCCCCCCAAAACAGCTACTTGCTCAGCATTAAGTTTGGAAGTGAATTTTCATCAAAAGTTCATTTTAATTAAAAAAAAAAAAAAAAACCAAAAAAAAAAAAAAAACAACACAAGAGTTAGCTTCAAAACTGACAGATAATCATCTAATCTTTAAAGACAGCTTGGCTAATAAGTATTTTTTTTTTTTTAGAGTTCAGAAAGCATTTTTTCACTTTACAGCAGAAAAGTAGGTCCATAAAACTTAAAACACACATACACATCACTTACAAACAGAATTTGCTAAGTTAATATCATTAATTAGTTGGCAACATTATAGAAATCATTAGCTATGTGAACAATGCATTGCAGGTACATAGCTCTGAAAAGAGTTACAGCTAATTTTGCTGCATTAGTTTGCAGTTTTAGAGAGCTGGCTTTGCAACCATCCTTCCTTCAACCTGGCGAAACTGATCCCCAACATCTCATGTGGTAGAATGGTATCTATTTGTGTATCATCTGGTCCATATATCTGGCTTCTTTGCTTAAATTGCCAGTGACTAACAGTTTGCATTAAGATACTGGACTTAGTGAAACTTCCCAAAGTGTACAGACCCACTGAATTTTGCCATTTTAAGTCTGGTGATGATACCATCAGGACAAAGGGCACAGACATAACAGGCATTCAAATCTTTAAAGACTACAGCACCTCTGTGCACATACCAAGCCACTGTGTAAGACTCTGGCTTTCACATAAGGAGTAGTTTTATCTCTACTTTCTTACAAATATTCTTCAAATCGCTACAGGTGCCAAATAAGGTAGTGTAATTTGTCCACTGAATGTGAAGTTATCAAAATCTCTCATTAGAATGAGGCATCAAAAAAGGGGACAGCTACTATTAGCAAGTGCTGCTGAATCTTGGAGAAGAAAGACACAGTCAAAAGTGTTTATTATTAGATTACTCTGATTTTCATAATTGGCATGGCTGCTACTTTTCTCCCAGTTCCATTTGTAGGTCCTTTAGTTTTGCAGGTTCTCTTCTTTTTTAGCCTTACAAGATATTTATCTCCTGAGAAAATCAGTTTGTACCTACACACATCAAGGCAGAATAGAACAATACTGCAAGAGAGAAGTAAGGAAGACGGGAATGCTTTTGCTCTATCTACCCCTTATGATACAGTACATATATCTAATTTAAAGGTATAGGTGTAGCTCGTAAGATGGACCAGAAGTCACTCTCTGGACCTCAGGGCAAGTGCCTATTCAGGTAAATTATCTCCCCCTCCATATTGCTTACTGACAGTAGACCCCAGACTGTTAATCCATAAACACAACTCAAATTTTCAGGAAGAGTATTAATTGGCCTAGGCCAAAATAATGCCGGAGAACTGCTAATAGTCATACAGCACAAACAACACGTGTTCTAGCCCTCCTTTTGTTTACTAGAAAAAAATAAAACCACCGACACCACAATGTCCAAATCTGGCTGTGCACTGCAGTGTCCTGGTTGAGAACTTCATGTTGCAAGTCGTCACAGAGGTTTACTACTATCTCCTGAAAGCTTTAGTAGAGCCATTAAAATCTTCAGTTGCACTTGTACCAGTTACAACACTAAAGGCACCAGTGATTATACCAGACATGAACGTTAACAGGATGATGAACCCTACTAAAAAGAAAAAACAACCACCCTAAAAACAAACAAATTGATTTCAGAATATTCTCACATTTTCTATGAAACTATCCATAAAAAATATCCTGTAAATCTATACGCTTTGTGTTTTTGATGGCTCAGTCATACTGACTGACCTCTTTGATCTTGGGGTGAGACACACTGATTTAGATCAGGATTCAAAAAAAATCCAATTCTTAACTCTGTTACTGACCTCAGTGTGACCAGGTGCAAGCCACATCACCCCTCTGTGCCTCTAATTTCTCCTTCCTTTTTGTCTCTTCACTCATCTTTTGTCTAAGTGATAAATTCTGTGGGAATACACTGCAATATCCATACAGTGCGTAAAGAACCTGAGGTCTCCTCCTAAAACACAAAAAATATAGCTTTTAAAACTGAAAATTCACCACAAGCAAAACATTTTGTCAAGATATGCATGGCAGATTACTGACAGAAAACTTGACCAATTTCTAGTAATTTTCTACAATCAGAAAAAGAAATGAAGAAAGTGTCTGATTTTCAGATCCATAGCATTCTATCCAGGACCTGGGGGTAGCATGCTCATACTCCCAGGAAGTGCAGCTCTACTGCAGTCCTTGAAGCAGGCTGCTCTAGGATGAAATATACCACTTTTTTTCTGCAGAGAATTTCAGAAGTGCAGGCTTGTGACTTCCAAACAGAATAAGCTGCCTTAAAAAAGAAAAAATAATTTTGCTCTGTGGAGGACTTGACTTTCTCCACTTCATACTACTACTGTTATATAATAGACATAAAAGTTCGTTGTGCCTGAATAAAATCATTTGCCTTCTGACAAATTTGAAGAGAATAGTCTGGAGTCTGATACTAATAAAACTTATTGGGTGGCCGACAGAATGAATTTAGCTGAAGCTGAACAAATTTCCAAAGACTTGTCTGAGAAACAGGATTATTTCCCTATTTGCTGTACCTCTTCCTATATTCTACCCTTTTGAATGTGAATGCATGTGCATGACCAGAAACCACTTCTAAGTCACAAAGTGACTTAGAAAAAAAAGCACATGGCTCTTGTGATATTAGGGAAGTTGCTAGATGGAAGAAGGCAGACTAGACTAGAACAGTATGTTTCAGTTGGAAGGGACCTACAATGATTATGAAGTGTAACTGCCTGTCCAATTCAGGGCTGACCAAAAATTAAAGCATGTTATTAAGGGCATTGTCCAAGTGCCTCTTAAACACTGGCAGGCTTGGGGTACCAACTGCCTCTCCAGGAAGCCTGTTCCAGCATTTGACCACCCACTCAGGGAAGAAATGCTTCCCTGTTGCAGCTTTGAGCCATTCCCACACGTCCTATCACTGGGTACCATGAAGAAGAGCTCAGCACCTTCCTCTCCACCTCCTCAGGAAGCTGTAGAGAGCAACAAGGTTGCTCCTTAGCCTCCTTATCTCCAAACTAGACAAGCCCAAAGACCTTAACTGCTCTTTTACAAGACATTCCTTCCAGATCCTTCCAGACCTGTCACCAGCTTTGTTGCACTCCTTTGGACACATTCAAGGACCTTCACCTTCTTTATTGATGGGGCCAGAACTCCACACAGTATTCCAGGTGAGGCCATGCCAACACTGAATGCAGTGGGATAATCCCCTCTTTTGACTGGCTAATTATACTGTATTTGATGCCCGCAAAGATGTGGTTTGCTCTCTTGGCTGCCAGGGCACACTGCTGCACCATACTGAGCCTGCTGTTGACCAGCAATCCCAAATCCCTCTCTACAGGGCTACTTGCCAGACACTCTGCTCCCATTTCATACCTGTGCCCAGCATTACTCCATCCTAAGTACAGGGTACAGCATCTGGACTTGTTAAATTTCATCCCATTTGCCACTAGGAAAGGGGCAAGGGGGTTATTAGTTACCAAACAGATAATCCTTGTATACTCAATTGAGGTAAAGCTGGAGAAATCCTTAAAACCAAGATACACTTGCTGTTTCCCGAGAACTCTATGAAGAAAGATCACAAGCACCCAGATCCCCACCAGGGGTTTGTCCCTTCTCTTTTCTTCTGGGAGTAAGCAAGCCAGAACAGCCTCTTTGGTTATGCAAAGAGCATGTCAGGAAATGAAGATGGTTAACAAAAACAAATATATAAACAGCACAGCTGCCACACTATTAACCCTCAGATTACTTGCACCTTTCTGTGTAGTCAGGACAAATTAATTCATTATATATATATATTACTAATGAATTCTGTACTCATGACTATTAATCTTATAATGTCAAGACAACCTTTGGACTTCTACCCGTTGCAATTTTAACTCAGAAAATATAATGTCTTTCCACTACAACTTAAGAACAAAAAAAACCCAACAACAAACAGGCAGCAACTGGGGCAGGGTGGGGGGGGGGTGGGGATATAAAAAAATAAAATCAAAAAGTCAGAAGTCAGATGAAAGGCAGATGCAGAAGGATAATCCAAGCAGATGGCCTGGTTAGGAAAATATAACAGGCACAAATAATGACTCACACCAGAAAGGAGATGTACTTAATGACCTGCTCTAACTCAGAGAGCACCACTGAGTCAAGGACACAAGGAAGGTGGAACAGCTTAAGTAGTAGTATGAAGTTCAGTTCCGACCTGCAAGATGACTGCCATAGCACAGAAGTCAGCAGACTAGCATTCACATCACTAGTGAGCTTTTAACTGCCCTTTAGTATGCCTACACACTACAAGACCTGTAACCTTTCACAATACTGTCATATCCATCTGGGATGACAGTGTGGCTAAAACTGCCTAAAACTGATCATGGCTAATTTTATTTCTAAATGTAGGTGGCCTGGAAAAGTATTTCAACACTGCACCTTCACAGCATTGAAAAGCAGAGACCAGCCTGCAGAGAGCACAGTCAGACTTACTAGCCAGACATGAGGAGCAAAAGCTTCCTAAACTTGCTTACCACTGGAGCAGCAAGGACTGGGATGGTGCTGTGCAGCTCCCATAATAAACCCCAGGCCCAAATAATTCTGACCTCAGACAGAGCAATTTCAGCTATATTTCATGTCAATCCAAAACTATTCACACTGCATACATTTACCTCCTTCTATTGCATTACTTGTCACTTGTATCAAAATTAGGACCTTACACAGCAAATCTAATCTAAATTCAATTTTCTGTTTGACTAATTTACTCAAAGTCCCTGCTCAGAAAACTGAGGGAGAACAAAAAACAATTAATATGTAGTCTCTCATACAATATACATTAAAAAAAGCCGAGAGTTAATTGAAAACAGTTGGATCTCTAATTTTACAAAATCATTCAGTACAGCAAGTCTTAAGAGAAAAATCCTGGAAGTCTTTTTGATCCTTGCTTTATTTCTGAAAGAACTAATGACACTGCTGTAGAAAGAGGTCAGTTCACACAGCTTTTCTGAATGAACAACAATGCTGTGAAAACTGGGATTGATTGATAGCCTACTGTTTGCGTCATTATGTCCAAATGTTTACCATTTGGGTCTTCAAGGAAGCATGAGACAAAAATCAAAACAAGTTTTATGAAGACTTCAACAACACTGGCAAATTAAAATTGTATCCAGAATTGTTTAGACATGATAGCAGTGGAAGAAAACTGTTTCCCTCTGCATTATACAATTTTTATCTTTGCATTATGCACAATGTCTTAAATTTCTGGTGTGGAAGAGGAAAGACATCTTTCCCTCCCCCAGAACAACTCTGTTTTCTATCAATTTAACCCTTTATTTCTTCAAAGCATTGTCGAACTCAACAGTTTCCTTTTTCAATTGTTGCTCTGTAGTTATGCAAGATCATACTGTGTTCATCCC
Organism: Lathamus discolor; assembly: GCF_037157495.1. Taxonomy (NCBI): domain Eukaryota; kingdom Metazoa; phylum Chordata; class Aves; order Psittaciformes; family Psittacidae; genus Lathamus; species Lathamus discolor. Next base: position 65,764,454 of record NC_088888.1, on the reverse strand, counting down.
CTTCTCCTAATGAGTCACCATTTCTAAATGCACTGTTTAACATATTAGAATGTTCTTTTACAGCAAGCTCATATATGTCTATAATAAATGCCTATAAATAAATCTTTTAATTGCTGTGAATTATTCACTTTTTTTTTTTTTCCCAAGTTTGATAAACTCTGAAGTTCAGAACTGGTATCACTACTTTTGGAAACAAAGGCCCCTTAACTGGCAACACCACCACCTACCATCAGATGCATAAAATCATGGCAAAATGCAGCATGATCTCTCTAGCAGCAACAGATAGATAACACTTAATTTTATTTATCTGTCATAAATGACACTGTTGCTGTAAGCACATAGCCTAATGTACCTAATCTCAGTAAGACAGAGGTTATTAGACAGCAATGAAAAATAGCCTTGGTGCTATCTCCATAAGGCACAGATAATGAATTTCATTATTCAGCAGTTTTGAGAACATAGGTAACGTGTTCTGCCACATCAGCTATGTCACCTTATGCTATATTTACAGGCAAGAACATGGTCTTAACATCTTCTCTTTCTTACCTTCATAGAAACTGTAACTATGCAGTCTAAAAGACCACAGGGAACATCACGCTTCATCTTAGCCTGTTCCTCCATAATGTGCTACATATTCTCACAAATAGTAGTAACTCTCAAGTTATTTAAATAACTGCCTAATTTTCTAGAACTGGAACTACTGCTGACAATTCCACCACACAAGAATTGTTCAGTTAAAGGATCAAATTTTATCTGTGCAAGTGGCATCCACAAGCACAAGAAAAGATCAGACTATTTTACCATAGCGTGAATAGTAATAACAATATTAATCTGATTTTAACACTGGAGTCCTTGTGAATGGGTGTTTCATATTAACATAAAAAAAGACATCTGTCATTCAAAACTGCATGACACACATTCTCTGAGAAGTAAAACTAGGATTTTGGACTGTTGGTTGGAAAGGATCTTTGTACAATTTCAAGAATGTGAAATGGTCAATGAGAAGGGTGACAACTGGACAATTTCATTTTGGACTTCCTGGAGTAAGCAGGACATTAACCTTGTACGAAATGAGCTTTTGAAATGAGTCTGAAAAACTACAAAAATGATTATACAAATTATGGTAAGCTTAGTCAAAGAAGTAAGACAAGCCAATTTTAAAAGATGCAAAAGCAGATAACAAAAGGATAGCAAGTTATGCATAACTTAAATAGAGGTATTTAAGAAACACGATGCAGAAAAAAGTAAGGAAACAGCTGTAAGAGCCACTGACATGAAAGAAAGACAGATCAACACAAGTTGTAAAAGAACTGAAAAATAAGTACTACTCTTCAATAACGCTGAGATCAAATTCAGAAATAACTAATCATTTAATCATTGCCCAAACCTAAATGACCAGCTTGCCTTCTTTTTAAGGTAAAACCAAAACCAAGCCCACCTCCCCTGCCCAAGATATGATCAGAACTGAGAACTAAACACAATGTAATATGCTCAAATTGCAAAACTTGCAAGGTTTTAATTTGAAATACTGAAAACTGAAGTGAAATTGCACATGTTCTACTAAGGATTCCCAGTAACTCTAGGTGGTCGGGAATAGTAGTCCATGAATAGCAAGCTAAGTATTATCTATACAACCACAGAACTCCCAAGTTCTATTTTAATTGTATGCAGTCTCTAGATGAATTTAAGTAAACAATAATTATGGAAATACAGTAAATAAGAAATACACTAACACACAGTGTAAGTTTACCCATTGTAAAATTTCAGACTGAAGTGTCGGTCTTCCATTTATTAACTACTGTGTTAATTAGAGTTTATTATTGCAGCAACTAAAACCCAAATAATAACATCCATTAAAGAAAGATAACAGTAGGCTGCAATACAGAGGAAGTGATTACTGGATTAGCTTGTGTTTGAGAATATTGATTTTTATATTTATTAAACATGTCAAATAGGACTTTACTCCTTCCCAAATTTCATGTCAACACAGGAAGATCAGAGCAAAGAAAAAAAAAATGAAAACAAATCAAATGCATCAATATTAAATGCGAGGTGATGCACTTTTTGTGATGACTTGGTATTACTGTTTCTGTTGCCACATAACCACAACTGCTGCCTGTGAAGCAGCTAAATAGGCACCAAGATAAAGGAAAAGCTACTCAAGTTAATGACAAAACATCTGATTTAACACATTTGCCGTCTAAACACTCATTTAGACAGAAAATGATAGTGAGTTATATTAGATCAGTTCTAATGTAGTCTTCTGGAAGAGAGTACTGTACAATACTGTAGTAGGAGTACTGTAAGGTGAAAAAAAGAGCATCTTCTCTGAAGTACTCTCTATTCTTAAAGGTCCTTGGTACACATAAAAGTAACCATTCTCCTTGTTTTAGAGAAACAGGGTTTTCCTTTGCAGTCAAGAGAAAACTTCTGGCAATTACATTAGTTAAGAACTACACTGGTTTTAGTTCTTGTTCTAATTCAAAGTACTGCTTTTCTTCACACTTTCTGATCATCACTGAGAATGTGTAAATTGTTTGATATGCATTTTGACAAGTAAATGCCAAACTGCTATCTCTATTTGACAACTTCGCTGTGGTGACTAAAGAGGAAAAAAAAGGTCAAGCTAACATTCTGTAGTCTGAAAAGGTATAAGGATTGACTAAGTAGAAGCCATTCTTTTCTTTGGTCTAACAATGCCCATGACAAAAAGCCTTTAACTTTTATCTATCATTTTGCAATGAACAGTTTAAGGAGATGAAACTATCTAGCAATCCAGAAAGGTGAACACTGCACAGTTAAGGAGAATAACATACACATTTGAACAAAAGACTAGTTTGAGGAGAGACTGGGACATAAGGGTTGGGATAATAACTGCTCAAGTTCTTATTTTTTAGCGTACTTCAACAAACAATAAAACCCTTTAACAGTTTCATAAGCTAATTTAAGTAAAGCACAGTATCTAAAGCAATCCACAGCCTAAACAGTCCAAAATAATATTGACAATATTTAACAAAGACCATTTTCACTATCAGTGTTTTAATGCCACTATTCAACCTGTTCTACTCCTGACAACATTCTTTCCATCATGTTTTTAACGGTAATCAAAGTATATATTCAATCCACATATATAAATAATTTTTTCATTTAAATACTTTTTCTCAGCACAGTTAAAAGAGAGACTTAATTATATCCATGTTTCTTAAAGCAAAGGCATATAGACACTGTGGGTGGTTCTTGAAACCCTTCCCTCTCTCTTTTTGTGGTGGTCCCTAAGTATTTGGCAGCAGGAACAACTCACATATATGGCTACAAATGCTGAGTCTGAAAATCATATATTCTCTGTGTTCCCACGGCACAAAGCTCAGTTACGGACGTCACCATAGACAAGCAATCACCACAATTACTATGAAGCTTCCACAGTTGAATGAAAAGTCATTGGAAAAGAGAAACTCATAGAGGAAAAAGGAAAAAAATAACAAAAAAAATCAACAGATGGAGAAAAACAGAAAGAGAAACCTATACTGATTGTGTTGCACTGCAAAAAGATGCAGCTAATGTCACAAATGTGTTAATTCCATAAAGAGGGAGGTTAAAAGAAAAATCACTCATAGAAAAAATATCTAAATTACTTCTTGAAAACAAGAGTGAAAAAGGTTGAGAACAACTTGCTTCAATAATATCTACTGTGTCCTTAAGCATACCCTTGATGAAGATACTAATTTTCTTTTTCCTGTATTCAGAAAAATTAGGTAGATCTAAACTTTGGTAAGAATACATAAAATTTGAAAATCCAGGTGTGGAAAACAACTTGTCAGCTTTTTCTAATATACCTTTGACAATTTTGTTACGTGATTATTTTAATGCCTTGACCAGAATAAATATAAATTGTAGATAAAAAAATTTAATCTTACAAAACCAAAAATTAGAAGATAGCAAAAAAAGGCCCAAAGAAGGCAATTTTTAATATGAAATTCAAATAGTCTTGACCAAAAACTATTCTTCCATCAGAAACTGTTTCATCCAGATTACCCCATAGAAGGAGACTGTATTATCATTTTATAGATCACATACTGAAGTCAAAGAGACATCATGGTCAGAAATACATATTTTTTTGAGGGTCGGAGAGGAGTAATGAGGAGCCTAGAACCTGACTTCAGAGAGTGCCTGGTATTTGCACACTCAAAGCCCCCTAGCTCTTGCTGATTCCAAGAGTAAGCGAGCAAGCTGCTCAGCAGAATGCTCACACTGATCACTGGATTTTTCTGGTGCTCTTCAATGAAATGGGTGGTTTTGTAACACTCAGTTTGCCTACTATTCCATATAAATGAACTCCCTATGGGAGAGAGAATTGAAATCAATTCCCAAAGGCAGTGTTCAGCTGCCTAAATTGCAAGACTTCCTGAAGTACATTAATCACCCATCCATCATTTCAATAATCAGGATAATGTTTTTTTCACAACACGGCCCTGACACCAAAACATGCCTCGCCTGTGCAGGAAGACAGAAGTCTCACAGAAGACAAAAGGAGAGGTGGAGAGTGCCGTATGCACAATGATCAGTGTGCATGTGTAAGAAATTGAGATTGTACAGGTGGTCTACAACTCTGGCACATCCTAAATTTCAAGTAATTCAACTTCAAATGTATACAACTACTTCAGAAGTAAAACATTTATGCATAGTTTTCCAGGTTTCAAAAAAATGCTTGCAAATTAAATTCTCATGTGCCCATAAAACGGATAGAAACACTCAGCTCTACAGCCTCCTCCTCTTTTTGAACTGGTGGAGCATCTATTGACAGAGGAATTTTGTTAAACTCTCACTGAACCAGCAGAAAGAAAATGAGTTGACAGAGTGGGTTTCATGGAGACTTCAGCAACACAGACGTGCTGAGATCTTGGGAGTCTACTCACTGGAAAAGGGAGAAGTATGCCCTCATTATGGCTGCTAAAATTTCTACAGGCAAAACTCAGAAGTGGCATTATGCATTCTCTTGAGTTAGTGGGGCTTTCTTCTTTAACAGCTCAAAGCTGTATTAAGAGTGTGAACACTTAAAGATGGTGCACACTGCATCTGAAGAGTGAATGAGTGGATTAAGCCAGCAAGAGAATAATCAAGGTTCACTTATTGATTCCACCCTTGGAGGGGTGTCTAGTACACTTGGAACCAACTGCCCTAGGGGTGGAAACACTTAAATGAGGTGTGTTGTCATCCTGGTCACCATAAGCTTAATCCATCAATGAGGAGAGTATGATGAACTGAAGCAGTTAAGGCTAAACCAGTGCTGCCCTTCACACCTCTTAAGGGCCCTATCCTTACCTGTGCATGTTTCTCAGCAGTAAAAATCACTGCTGCCAAGGGCATCCACCTTTTCAGGTAATTTTCCAGAAGTCTGATCCCTTCTCTATTATCCTTCCTTCTTGTCCTAGTTCTGCCTCTTTCTGATCTATCTCTTAGGTCTTTTTTTCTTTCCATGTTACCACGATTAATTTTCTACTTTGTATTCCTGTCTGGGGTGCAGTCTGCTTGACAGCAAACCCTGAACGAGTCTTCCCCAGTCCCTTTTCTGTCTCTAGATCCACCTGACCACCTATCCACCTGCACCTTCTCATTCTGCCAGTGCAAACTGCCCTTCTTTTCAACTTCTAATTCAATTCTTTTCTCCAAACAGGTCTCCAGACCATCCAAATCACTTTGCCAGTGTATGATCCACATGCAATATGCTGCTTTTCCTCCCTCATCATTTATCATCTATCCCACTTACTTCGTCCAGGTGTTCACAGTTATTATGTCAGGGTTTGGCTTTTGCCCCAATCTCTTTCATCCTGCCACATTGTTTATAGTTGCTCTCCTCATGACATTTAATGACTCACAGATAGTAATTTTCTTCCAAATTCAGTCAGTCTGCCTCCACTGGCTCTATGTATCAGTCTACCCTCACATCTCCTCAAGACTTCATGTTATTTTCTGTGTTTAGCTCAGCCTAATATTTCATTCTGTTACCTACCAGAAAAGGAGGAGAACACTCAGAATGTAAGAGAAGCAACTGAACAACAAAACAATACAAAGGTGCATTACAGGAGAAATTCTACTGAATCCTAGATAGCCCATACTCATGTGAGGGATCAAATTTATTAAACTAATATATGCAAGTTGCTTAGTAGAATCTTACGGATGAAAACTAGGCCAAATTTGAGAGATTTAGAGAGGAACAGACAAACATATTCCAATACAATGAAACCCTTCCAACAAATTTGAAACTACTCCTCCTAAGTCTAAGGATATTTTACTATTTTAGTTTCTTTTCCTAGAACTAACCACCACTTTTTGCCCACATTCAGTAAACAGTTGTCCTGTTTATGAGACAAAAGCGACAGTACATTGAAAAATGTGGGATCTGGGCATGATGTAAACGGTACAGAATAAGAGGTGGATACTGTCCTGGGTTCAGCAGTAGCAGTCATTTTTCTCCTTCTTAGTTGCTGGTGCAGTGCTGTGGTTTTGACTTTCAGCCTGGGAACAGTGCCGATAACACCAGTGTTTTCAGTTGCTCCTCAGTCATGTTTAGTCTGACCAAGGACTTTCTGAGTCTCATGCTCTGCCAGGAAGGAGGGGAAGTAGGGAGGAAGCGGAGACAGGACACCTGACCCAAACTAACCAAAGAGGTATTCCATACTACAGCATGTCATGCCCAGTATATAAACTGTGGGCAGTTACCCAGAAGGGGGAGATCACTGCTCAGCCGGGCTGGGTATCGGTCGGCAGCTGGTGGGCGGCCATATTCTCTTCCCTTGTTATTTCCCTTATTATTATCATTGGTGGTAGCAGTAGTCGTTTGTGTTATACCTTAGTTACTGGACTGTTCTTATCTCAACCTGTGGGAGTTACATTCTTCCGATTCTCCTCCCCATCTTCCTCCCCATCCGGGAGTGGGTGGAGAAGGTGGGAGTGAGCAAGTGGTTGCATGGTTCGGAGTTACCAGCTAGGCTTAAACCACGACAACAGTATAGGATTTCTAGCAGTGACTAGCACATTCCCCATGTGCAGCTTTCACAAATCCATGTAAAACTGATCATTCATTATATCCTGGAATAACTTCCTGCATAAATACCTTTTGAGCTTCTTGCATTTAGTTTGTGCTCTTGACTGCCTTTCAAATTAAAATACATCATCCTTCTTATGTTCTTTTTTTTTTTTAAATTCATTTTGTACCTTTTCACTAGTGTCTGTAGGAGGATCCTCACATTTAAGTACTTAAAGATGTTTAAACTTGCTTGTGCTATCATTTAAGTATCTGTTTGTATCTTGCTTTATCTTTTGGACAGTTAGCTGAAAGCATTACTTAAAATTATGCTCTAAAATTTATAGCCGCTTTAGGAAAAATAGACACATGGCTAGCATCATTCCATATTTTTCTTACTTTTGTTATTTTTGGAAATTGTTTCCATGTGTTAACAAGTATTAAACAGGGGTAAAAAAATCTGTTGAGATTTCAGTAGATTTGCATGATCACTATACTTAAAGAAATCCACAAGTGTTTGATTTTGAATTACACAAATTCTGTGCATGCAATCCTATAGATTGTAACAGATTTCGAATTTAGTGCTTTACTGTCCAGAGGTACTTATACTACATCCATAAATTCTGTGCCAAGATCTTCTCTAGAATATCAGATATTTCTCAAAGCATATTGTGATGTACTGACTGAAAAACAGTTACCTATTTACAGGTACTGGCAAGACAACAGCAAAAAGAAGAAGAAAAATGTTTCACATAAATTTTTATCTTAATTTGCACATTAATTTAATCTTAATTTACATAACTTTTACATTTCTCCCGCTTAAAAAGTATATCAGAGTTCCAATAGTTGTTAATCTTTGAGGTTTAAATAAAACAGATATTATTTTTCTGAATAAGCACTGACTGACAAATGTTGTTGTACGAAATGATATAATGCTACATGAACTAACTGGTATCTTCTCACACAATACTACTTAGTAACTACACATAAACTATTACATGCTTACAATAATCTCTTCCTTTTCTGGTACATTTTTAAAGGTTGGACTTGAACAAGAAAAAAGTATCCTGAAAAAACCTTCAATTTCTATCAATTATCGTATTTTATGTATGAGAAAATTATGCAGTATAAAATTAAAGGTAACTTAAAACTTCTGTTGACATTGCTTCATGAATATTTTTTTTAATGCAGAAAGCACGTCAATGTTTTTATTAAGAACAGTGTGAAGGCAAACACAAATTTTAATATAAAACTTCCAGAAATTAATTTTTCAAGAATGTCTAAGGACTCAGCCTTACCATCTCCAAACACTGAAGGCAATGGGATGTGTTGCACACTATAGGGCATGAAGGAGTGAAACTCTGGTACTAAGACATAGTCCTACCTCCAAAATCATAGATTAGAATCATAGAACAGTTAGGGTTGGAAAGGACCTCAAGATCATCTAGTTCCAACCCCCCTGCCATGGGCAGGGACACCTCACACTGAATCATCTCACCCAAGGCTTCGTCCAACCTGGCCTTGAACACCGCCAGGGATGGAGCATTCACAGCTCCCCTGGGCAACCCATTCCAGTGCCTCACCACCCTTACAGGAAAGAACTTCCTTCTTATATCCAATCTAAACCTCCCCTGTGTAAGTTTTAACTCATTACCCCTTGTCCTATCACTACAGTCCCTGATGAAGAGATCCTCCCCAGCATCCCTATAGGCCCCCTTCAGGTACTGGAAGGCTGCTATGAGGTCTCCACGCAGCCTTCTCTTCTCCAGGCTGAACAGCCCCAACTTTCTCAGCCTCTCTTCATACGGGAGGTGCTCCAGTCCCCTGATCATCCTCGTGGCCCTCCTCTGGACTTGTTCCAACAGTTCCATGTCCTTTTTATGTTGAGGACACCAGAACTGCACACAATACTCCAGGTGAGGTCTCACGAGAACAGAGCAGAGGGGCAGGATCACCTCCTTCGACCTGCTGGTCACGCTCCTTTTGATGCAGCCCAGGATACGGTTGGCTTTCTGGGCTGCAAGCACACAGTGCAGCCGGCTCATGTTCTTTTTCTCATCGACCAGCACCCCCAAGTCCTTCTCCGCAGGGCTGCTCTGAATCTCTTCTTTGCCCAATATTAAAAAAAACCCAAAAACAAAACCCAACCAACCAAACAATAAATCAACAGAAAAAATTACATTACTGGACAAAAGTTATTTTCACAGTACCTTCATGGTCAATAGCACTAGGACACACATCTTTTAGCAGATCTCCCAAAGTATGCATCTGTCCTCCTGAAGCAATTGGTCGAAATAGCTTCTGTATAAAAGGTCTTTCTGTGGTTGCCTGTTTTAACAGCAAAATCAGCAAGAACAACAATTTAAGGACCATGCAAATATGTCGTATTATTCGAGACAGGCAGAAGACAGAACAGAACAAGAGGTTGCAGCAGAATAAACATCTTGCATTTGCATTCCTTTTTTCATTTTATTTCAAAGAAACCCACCTTCTGTTACAGGAGTAATAGAACAGAATGTTTTGCTCAAACAAAACATTTCAATACATTCTTAAATAAAAAAAGCAGTGAGCACCAACTTAGGAGCTCAACATCAGCCTAGATGTTTTTCCAAGTCAAAGCAATACTGTAAGGAATATCCAATACCTTCTACAATAGTTTATCTTTCCCCTTTTAGAAACATATTAAGCACTTTTAATGTCAAACATGTAGCATTATAGCTAAAGCCACGTGATTTTTTTCCAGTAGATTTTATGCTGAAAAATTCAAACTATTTCAGCTGCAAGAAAAAAGGAGAAAGAGAAAAGTGCCGTGCTTTGACAGGCAACCTGAACTCTTACACCTACCAAATCTGTGTGGCACAACTTGCTCCTAGTGAATCCATGCTGGCTGTCACCAGTCACCTCCTCCTTTTCCATGTGCCTTAGCAGTTCCCAGCAATCTGCTCCATGGTCTTCCTGTGCACTGAGGTGAGTCTGACTGGACTGTACTTCCATGGCTTCCTTTTTTCCTTTTTTAAAAATGAGGGTTATGTTTTCCCTCTTCCAGTCACTGGGAACTTCACCAGACTGCCACAACATCTCAAATATGACGGACAGTGGCTTAGCCACTTCATCCGCTGGCTCCCTCAGGAGCTGTGGATGCATCTCATCAGGTCCCACAGACCTGTGCACCTTCAAATACCTTAGTCTCAAACCTGATGCTAGAGCAGGTGGTTCTTTCTCCCAGTCCCCGCCTTTGCCTTCTGCAACTTGAGCACTGTGGCTGGAGCACTTACCAGTGAAGACTGATGCAAAAAGTCATTGCGCACCTTAGCCTTCTCCATGTCCCAAGTCACCAGGTCTCCCATTTCCTTCCTTTCAGCTTTCCTAACCTGATTCCTGGCTGCTCAGACAATTTCTCTGTATTCCTTCAAAGCTACCTGTCCTTGCTTCCACCCTCTGTATACTTCCTTTTTGTGTTTGAGTTTGTCCAGAAGATTTTCATTCACCCATCCAGGCCTCCTGGCCCTGTATGATCTACAGATGTATTTATAGAAGAACTGTGGGTATGTTAAGGCAATCCCCTTCTTTGTGTATCTGTATAAGCAACCCTTTTCCCCGTCCTTTCAATATCAGCAAGAATCTGATTTTGGAAAGGAGAGGAAAACTTTTTTCCAACAGTGTGGCCTCTCCTTCCAAACTGGGCACCTGAGCCAGAAAAAAGAAGTTGAAAACCTCATGTTCAATCAATCCAAAAGTTTTAATCAAGCTCTAAATTGTTGCTGACAAATTTCTGCAAGCAACTCCAGAAATCAGCTGATGTGGCCTGCATTATGGGTGATTGGGCTCCAGCAAATTAAACTTTCACCACACACCATCTTAATTGGAAAAAGCAATATGAAACACTGGTCCTTCCAGATTCAGTCTCCTACCTCTCAAAGTGGTTCGTGTCCTACTGAGGTAATTAAAAAAAAATGAAAGCAAAACAACACAACTCAACATCAAAAACTCTATCTCCTGGCAGAGGTTTTTGGGGAAGAAAAAACTAAACAACACAGCAAACAAATGAACAAAGCCCCAGCAAACCTCAAGTGTAGTAAAAAATTTGATAGTTAAAAAACAATTTTGAAAGGAATTTACAATGTGGTCTCTGTCACCTACCTACATGAAAAGCTACAACCAACAGATTAACCATGACAACTTAACTGTCATTCACCTCTCCGAAACAGCAGGGCAAGGAATCTTTTCCTAAGAGTGGTACACTACCTCTAAGTAATTCCAGGGCAGTACAGCGCAGAGCTGTTGATGAAGCTACTTGTTACTTCTTGCCAACAATCTCCAAAAGTTACTTCTTATGAAGGCTGATCAGAAGATGACTAGCTGCTGTAGTCAACCCTCTACATCCTCAGGGTAGAAGAATGTGGATACAAACAGCACTAATGAAATGTCTGAACATTTGAAAAATGATGGAAGGCACAGAGCCAGCAGGATCCACCTCAGACAGATCCACACTTGAGCACTTGAGAAGTCAACCCTGGCATGTTACAATGAAAAACTGAAAAATGTGCCTTCAAGCATAAAAAAATTTTAAAGCCAACAAACAAACAAGACAAAATCCCTAAAACACTGTTACAGCCCAAACATTTTTCTATTGATTAAAAAAAATTATAATCTATTCTTCAGACACCTTATCACACCCCCCAAGTGCTTACCATCTGAAGTACCGCAAGTGGAAATAAACACCAGAAGGATGCAAGCAAAGGTGGTTATCCTCAATAGACTTTTAAGAAAAGAATTTCTGAAGCGCATACTGCAGTTTCTCATCATATATTAATGAATTACACCAAATTTTCCCCTAGTTATCATCATTAAGGCCAGGTTGGACAGAGCCTTGAGAGACATGGTCTAGTGTAATGTGTCCCTGCCTGTGGCAAGGGGATTGGAACTAGACGATCTTAAGGTCCTCTTCAACCTTAACCATTCTACGATTCTATGATTTCATGCCAAGGGAAAAGTCAAAGATGTATTTTCTAAAATCTCCCCAAGAGTTGCTGCACAGCAATATTCTCAGCTGCTATCATGAAACATTATAGAAAATGAATTCAATTTTACATTTTAAGTGTCGAGGAATACAGATGTGTCACTGGTCTCCATCAATGTTAAAATGATAAAAGTAACTGCAAGTTGTTTATACAAAGACTGTGGTTCACAAATATAAACCTACAGGAAGAGTATTACCCCAACATGCTCACACTTATTCCCTCCCATGCAGCAGATGCTTTATAAATTAAAAGAGTCAAAAGAAAAATCCCATTCTACAATCTACAATGTTTATAGGATAACCTTTCGAAGTATCTTAGTCATATGGGAGCATAAACAATCTTGGAAAAATCTTACCATCACCCCTTTTGAAGTGTGGTAGCTAGTAATATAAGCCCAACTTGACTAGAGCTTTCTACTCCAGTATTTTCTACAGCATCACATGAAGGAGCAGCCGACATGAGTAATTGCTTCCCTAATGTTGTTTTGTACAATATTTGCTTAATCACACATAACAGTATTATCTGTAATCTAACCTACACAGACAGCACTGCATAACTGTTAACTGAAAATGACTTTAAATAATCTACATCAGGCATAAAGCATGTATTTGTACCATATCTATTGTTTCTTCCTACTAGGATTATCACAGCTTCAACAGAATATAGCACTTTCTAAGTTATTTTATTTTACAGTCACAGTGTAGCTGTAAGCTGTTCAAAAGATGCTGGATGCATTTGCAGGGTACAAGAGGTGAGAATAATTGCCAATGATGGATTCACAGAGGAAACACCTTTAGGCATGTAAGCATGTGAAGACAATTCCCTGGCGTAAAATTTGTAGTGCATTTTACACTGATCATGTCCACAAGTTAGTATCAAATCAAATTTTTATGAAAGCAAATACTCAACTCTAAATTAACAAATTTTCTATTTATTACAACTGAAATTTCTCATTCTTCTACACTACTACATAGCACCACAAATCTTGTGCTTTTCAGAACAAATGAAGACTTTATTCTTCCTAAAAAAAGTTTAAACAATAACAGTGATAGGAAAGTGACAGTGAAAAAAAATTACACTGCAGTGAGAAAGAAAACAGACTAAAAATTACCTCTTCAGGTAGACTTGAATTAAGAAGAGTTACAGGTGAGGGAAAGTTTTAAGAGGCCCTTTAAAGCAGCCTAAAGCCTCATAGATCAAAGACAAGCTATATAGTTACATATTGTGCTAGCAACTACGAACTCTTTTTCTTCCCTATTATCCTGCCAAAAACCCAAAACAAACAAAAAAACCCCACATAGTCAGCTTGCCTGGTCCTTTTCAGAATCAACAGAACATCAAACACTGCCTGAAATCCACAATTTAATTAGTCAGATATTTTATACAGGATGCATCTTAAAATGAAAAACATAACTCACGAACTGCTGGGTTTTAATCTGGAAAAATCACAGTTAACCAGTATTTCCATCTAGAGGAAGGGATTTGGATTTTCTGTCTAAACATTCTGCTGCTACTCTAATAGCATTCAAACAAATAAAAGTTACCATGCATATAAAACCCACAAAGTAAAAAAAGAATTCCTTACAATTCCCATATGTGCTGGCAGCTTAAAACTGTAAAACTCGAGACTTCCCTATATACTTCATCATATTTTCACTAACTTGTCAAGTTCATAGTTTGTGCTGCTTTGTAATGAACCCTTTACACTATAAAAACTCCCATAATTTAAGTTTATCATTTTGTTTAAAGTGATTTAAACTCAACCATGAAGCTTTAAAAGCAATAATAATAGTTTGCATAATGGTTATTTTATATAAAAAAGAAATGTTGGGAAAATTAACTACTCCCTGAGTATACTGACTATACAGTAAGAAATCTAAGAGCAGATTTAGTTCAACTCATGTTCATTATTCTGCATTATTGGGATGTCTGCAGGCTGCATAGGCTAGACACAACAGATAATAAAATGCTTTTTAAGCAAAACTGCATGTACATAGACCTTTAATTCTTCCCCCACCATTCAGTGATGCTGTTCTATCTCCAGTCATGCTCTTTCTTAAAAGTGAAACTAAATCCCAACAATTCGCATTTGCAATGGCCAGTATTAACTTAAATAGATTAAATCAATACTATAGGTTAGATTAAATGCTGCAAAATATTTCTGTATAAATAACTAACCAATATCTACAGCAGTCCTTCTTTGCACTTCCCTGCATATTTCTTGTTCAGCCAATTTAGTATTTTGAAATATTAATTTATGTCCCGCCTATCAAGACATCTTAATCTTATGCTCAAATGACAGAAGAATCTTAGTGCAATACTCAAACAGTAACTAACTCCACAACAGAGTAAAGGTGCTCATGTAGCTAAAAATACCAATATTGCTTAACTGATACTTGTAATTGATTCCCATTTCATCATTCAATTAATACAAGCTTAAAAAATCACCTAGGCAAGCGTGTATTGAAGGACATACTACTCTAGGTGCAAACTTGTGATGCAAAACTTCAAATTCTCCCTTTCACTTTCATTTGTAATCTCAAACTAAGAAATATAGGGGACACTGTATTACTTAGTAAATTCATTTGCTCTCCTATGGTTTGATCTTATTTTCAATTTGTGGTTTTAATCTTAAGATATTTCCCTATTCACAACTGCTGCTGTTTCCCAGCACACTTTCCAGTTTATGCTTCTAAGTAAATAGATTCTGAAAGATGTGTATGTTAGTTGGGGTCTCAGTATTTTACTTCAAAAAATATCTAAAAAAAATTATTACACTCTTACATTGACTATTTTGTAAGTATTACTTTGTGCTTCTGTCAGGATAGCCTTGAAATGGTATTTTAAAAGGGTGCTAAGAAATAGTACACTTACACACTCTATAGGCTACAGATTCAAGTTACAGCATAAACTTGAAATCCATTATTTAAATGCCAAAACACAACATCAAGGTAACTTAATTTTCACTACTGAATAGTAGTATAGTATACCCACCCCCAAACACTATGTTCCAGTAAGTTAACTGCAAACCTACAGATTAAAACAAACAAACGAAAAAACAAACCACCATCCACAACTATGTAAAATAATCTGTTTGTTACTCACAAATACATTTAAATCGTGTCCACTTCCCAATGAATTCAATAAGAGGTCACATGTTCATTTCAACACAAATGAAGGATGCCGTTTCTTAACAAGCTGCCATTACTCAAAGAGCAGTCTGAGAAGCAGAAAACAAATAAACAAAACCCCAAACCCCAGATTCCTCTCTAATACAAGACATATTCAAAGCAAAAACCAGTTTGATTCTTACATCTTCATTAGATGTTTGTAAAAAATAAGGAAGTGACTTCTCTTTCCACTTCAAATCTTGCATGATAACAAGACTCAAAAATGGTCTAATTTTATCCATCTGAAATCTGTTACCTTTCAAATTTCATCAGTATTTTCTGAGATTGAGAGGCATAAAACAAAACATGATTTGTCTTCATCCAATAATCATTGCTCCATTCCCCTCCTTCAAATCTTCTAAGCTAGAGACACCCCACTGCTTTATTGTACACTGATGATGATATTTCTAGATCAGTTATTCTCCAAGTTGTTAGGACTGGAACAACATTCCAAAAAAACTGAAATACTATTTCTAGTATTTCTTTAATTAGTCTCTGCACACTGTATCTAACAGACACTCTAGTTATGATTTTGTGTGTTTTGAATAAGGCTGGCACTGGTTTTGTTAGCATTCAGAATTTTTAACCTCTTAACTGCAACATCATATCGCTGTTCAGAGAATAAAAGTACATTACATTAAGAAATAGAACTAATTAATTTTTTTCTAAATAGAAAACTTAAGTAATGGTTTTATATGTCTAATATGTAACTAAAAGCTGTACAACAAAAAGGAGTAGAAACATGCTCAACACACCTATCTAGAATTACTAGAAAAACTGACTCATTGACAGGACGTGATGTGGGTTGCAGGACTAGCTGTAAAGTCAACATATAAAACAAATCAAATTACTTAGCTTTCCTATAATACCTTTTAAATTGCTCTAATAAATTAGATTTTCAGGGACTAAAAATTGTAATATATACCTGATTACAACCTATAGAAAACCGTGCATTCTTTCATTTTCGCTTGAGTTTGTACTAGGGCTTCTACAGTCAAGTGGTGAGAAGGAAGCTTTGTTTTTCCTTATGAGGTTTAAGTCTTTATGGTGACAAACAAGAACATTATACTCTGTAATATTTTTAAGAGGCATGCAACAACAAAGATGCAACAAACTAGCTACAATTTACACATTTAATTCACATTAACAGCAGTCACATTAATTAATAATGCAGGAGTATATTACCAGATTGAAGCTTAAGATAATTCATACGTACACTTTTATATGGCCACGACAAATGTGTATTTGGATAAATTTTTAAAACTTCTTACTCCTGAGATTTGAAATAACATGAAAGGATAAGATATGAAAAAAACATATACTATTAAAAGAATCATAGAATCATAGAATAGTTAGGGTTGGAAAGGACCTCAAGATCATCTAGTTCCAACCCCCCTGCCATGGGCAGGGACACCTCACACTAAATCATCTCACCCAAGGCTCTGTCCAACCTGGCCTTGAACACTGCCAGGGATGGAGCATTCACAGCTCCCCTGGGCAACCCATTCCAGTGCCTCACCACCCTTACAGGAAAGAATTTCCTCCTTATATCCAATCTAAACTTCCTCTGTGTAAGTTTTAACCCGTTACCCCTTGTCCTGTCGCTACAGTCCCTAATGAACAGTCCCTCCCCAGCATCCGTATAGGCCCCCT
This sequence comes from Lathamus discolor, assembly GCF_037157495.1. Lineage (NCBI taxonomy): Eukaryota > Metazoa > Chordata > Aves > Psittaciformes > Psittacidae > Lathamus > Lathamus discolor. Next base: position 65,747,589 of record NC_088888.1, on the reverse strand, counting down.
TCAGGTACTGGAAGGCTGCTATGAGGTTTCCACGCAGCCTTCTCTTCTCCAGGCTGAACAGCCCCAACTTTCTCAGCCTCTCTTCATACGGGAGATGCTCCAGTCCCCTGATCATCCTCGTGGCCCTCCTCTGGACTTGTTCCAACAGTTCCATGTCCTTTTTCTGTTGAGGACACCAGAACTGCACACAATACTCCAGGTGAGGTCTCACGAGAGCAGAGCAGAGGGGCAGGATCACCTCCTTCGACCTGCTGGTCACGCTCCTTTTGATGTAGCCCAGGATATGGTTGGCTTTCTGGGCTGTGAGTGCATACTGCCAGCTCATGTTCATTTTCTCATCGACCAAGAGTATTGCATAATTGCATGAGGACATACAATCTTACTCATGGGTCAATTTTCTTCTATATAAGTGTCTCCAAATTAACTCAAACTGATTTTCTTACATTTGCATACTTTACATGATCAAGAAAATATAAACTTGTGGTCAAAATTTTAACTTGTACATATACCAAGTACAGTGAAAATTCTGTTATTCTTGAAAGCACCTTAAGAGTATTACACAAGCTGGAAATCCTTTGGTTTTTGAGCATTAATGATCACTTTTTTAAAAACAAGAATAATTATAGGATGCGTTCCCTTGGTGGAAGCTTTAACTTGTTATGGTCTGTTATGTGGCAAATGTTATGTCAAGAATTGATGCAAGCAATACTTAATGTCAGAATTAACTAGTATCTTAGTCGAGACCATAGTCAAATTAAAGCCACAACCAGAATTATAAACACATCTGGAATACGGTTAAATTTCTATGTAGTGGGGCTTATTAAAGTTATGTCTAGACAATATTATTGAGCAATTTTTGGTTGTGAATGGTTAAGGACTATTCTCCTAATCATGCTTGGGTAACAACTTGCCTTCCTTAAAGCCTTGCACTGAACATAGCACACTGTATGAAGCGACTGTTTCATACAGTTCCAGCCTCCTACACAGTTAGCAATAGTTTATTACAAACCTACAAAGAAATATGACAACTATTTCAGTTAATTCACCCACACATGTTGAGGAACATTACTTGCTCATCTTTAAAAAAGATTAAGAACCATTTAAAATACCTCCCTTTTCCATATTGTTTAAACTGGCAATGTTGCTTCTTTACAGTCTTTTAGAAAAAGCTTATGTAATAGCAACAAAATGAGTTATTACAACCATGTAAAACATTTGAAAGTCCAAGCACATGTTCTACTAATCTGAAAAAGATATGCCTACTTAGAACATGTTCTTTATCAAATTTAAGTGCTAACAAATTTAATGGGTTAACTTAATTGCAACACCTCAGAATAAGACTTTGTTTCAGTTTCTATTAACTGTTTCTAAAGATGCATCATGCTGTCCTTCCTGATTTTGTATCCATGCCAAACATATTCACATCACGTTGTGTAAGGACATAAAGGAGTAAAAAGCCACAAACTTTCCTCAGATCCTTCTACGAATTCTAGATTTTAGCTTTGTAGCATCAAGCCTGTCATAAAATCCATAAGAACAATGGTTCCTAAGGAACAGTTTAAGCTTCTGTGGCTTGATAAAACATCTACTGGGTTTTCCAAATGGCTTTTCAGCATGCTAGCATGTTGATTCTGAATCACAGAATTTCAGAGTGGTTGAGGCTGGAAGAAACCTCTGGTCCAAATCCCACACTCAAGCAGGGCCACTTATAGGCAGATAAGTGTCCAAGAAGCTTTTGACTATCCTCAAGGATGGGGACTCTGCAACCTTGGTGGGCAACCTGTGCAAGTGCTTGGTGACCCTGACAGTATTTTCTGATGTTCAGATGGAGCCTCCTATGTTTCAGTTTGTGCCCACTGCCTCTGGTCCTGCCACTGGGCACCACTGGAAAGTACTTAGCTCTTTTATGCACTTTCCCTTTAGATATTTATACACATTGATGACATCCCCCCATAGCCTTTCCTTCTCTATGCTGAACAGTCTCAGCTCTCGCAGCCCTTTCCCCCCGCCCCTCATATTAGACACACTAGTGCCTTAATTATCCTAGCTACCCTTTGCTCACCACTCTCCAGTAGCTTTATGTCTCTCTTGTACTGGGGAGCCCAGAACTGGACCCAGCACTCCAGGTGTGGTCTCACCTGTGCTGAGTAGAGGGAAAGGAGCACCTCCGTTGAGCTGCTAGCAACACTCCTCCCAAAGCAACCCAGGATAATGTTTACCCTTCCTTCCCATAGGTCCCACCACTGAACTCCCTGGATTCTTCTAATTTAAAAGCTATTTAGGAGAACCTTCACATTTTTAAGTGTTAGCACTGAGACACTTACGAGACGTTCAGAGATTGTACGCCCTTCCATCTGAAGTGGATGTGTTTCATAAAAAATTCTTATTGTAGAACCTCAGTCTCAATGGGTACACTTAAGTAAATGAAAAACCTTGAAAAAACCCTCTTCATCTGCACATATATAGCAGATACATCCAACTAAGTGACCTTTGCCAGAAAGGGATAAAAACCTAGAACTGAAGGGGCACATGACGTAATCCAAAATACAATGCAGACACCTTACCTAGAGGCAGCAATTTAGCTTCACAACAATCCCACCCTGCAGGTCAATTTCAACGAGAGTGTATATTGTCAGAAGTTCCATTACCAGTTCCACACCAAAAGTTGCAGAAGTACGACTCACAACCACTTTCATGTCAAAATACTTAACAAGCATGACTGAACCACATTCTGGCTGTAGCCTGGTCTTTCATATTATCTGTTAAATTTGCTTGTGCAGGGGAAATAGCCCTATATTTTGTGAACTACTGAATTTCCATCATTTAACCTCAGGTGAATTGTACAGATCCTACAAGCAGAAGAAAGTCAACACTCAAGAGAGTGATAACAACTAGAACAGACAGCAGGCAACTGTGCTAAGGCCAGAAATAAGAGAAGCTAAATAGAAGAAGCAGTTCCAAGAGACAGTTTTGTTGAGTACTGAGAAGACAGAGACACATACAATACAAGTACATCCTTGAAGTACTAAATTTCCTTCCCTGAAAGGGATTAGTATTTACAATTGGTAATGTATCAAGGTATGTGAAGAATCAGTGACAACAAATCAACGGTGCTTTTCACAGCTGCAGTGTCTTACGCACTTATACTGACCTATGCTAAGCGCCACATGAAAGTAAGCAATTGAGTACTGACTACCTATAAAGCAAACAACTTCAGAAATGGATGTGCATTCACAAAGTCAAATATCAAATTGTTTGCTTAAGATTAATGGATATTTCAATACTTCACATAACACCTTCAATCTACTTAAAAGCATTAAGCCAAATAATTCTTAGTTTTCTACAGTAAACTAGAAGAAACTCCTACACTCAAGGACAGCAAAATTTCAGAAATGTGCTTGTTAATTCATAAAGTATTCCTAGAGTAGGGTGCCATATCCCACCATAGGATGTTTGTCATAGATTTGTTCCATTCCACTCTTACCTGTGAACAATTTGCTTTCAGTCTTCTGGAAAGTTTTCTTCTTTTTAGAGACATCAATTTGATGGATGGACCACTTGGTGGATAAAGAACTGGCTGGATGGCTGCACACAAAGAGTTGTGGTCAATGGCCCAATGTGCGGCAGGAGACCAGTAACGAGTGGTGTCCCTCAGGGATCGGTGTTGGGACCGGTCTTGTTTAACATCTTTGTCACTGACATGGACAGTGGGATTGAGTGCACCCTCAGCAAGTTTGCTGATGACACCAAGCTGTGTGGTTTGGTTGATACACTGGAGGAAAGGGATGTCATCCAGAGGGACCTTGACACACTTGTGAGGTGGGCTGATGACAGCCTTATGAAGTTCAACCATGCCAAGTGCAAGGTCCTACACCTGGGTGGGAGCAATCCCAGGCACAGCTACAGGTTGGGCAAAGAAGAGATTCAGAGCAGCCCTGCGGAGAAGGACTTGGGGGTGCTGGTCGATGAGAAAATGAACATGAGCCGGCTGCACTGTGCACTTGCAGACCAGAAAGCCAACCATATCCTGGGCTGCATCAAAAGGAGCGTGACCAACAGGTCAAAGGAGGTGATCCTGCCCCTCTGCTCTGCTCTCGTGAGACCTCACCTGGAGTATTGTGTGCAGTTCTGGTGTCCTCAACAGAAAAAGGACATGGAACTGCTGGAACAAGTCCAGAGGAGGGCCACGAGGATGATCAGGGGACTGGAGCACCTCCCATATGAAAAGAGGCTGAGAAAGTTGGGGCTGTTCAGCCTGGAGAAGAGAAGGCTGCGTGGAGACCTCATAGCAGCCTTCCAGTACCTGAAGGGGGCCTATAGGGATGCTGGGGAGGGACTGTTCATTAGGGACTGTAGCAACAGGACAAGGGGTAATGGATTAAAACTTAAACAGGGGAAGTTTAGATTGGATATAAGGAGGAGTTTTTTTACTGTAAGGGTGTTGAGGCACTGGAATAGGTTGCCCAGGGGAGCTGTGAATGCTCCATCCCTGGCAGTGTTCAAGGCCAGGTTGGACAGAGCCTTGGGTGAGATGATTTAGTGTGAGGTGTCCCTGCCCATGGCAGGGGGGTTGGAATGATTCTATAAAGTGCAGACAGCAGTCTTCCACAAAACGGATCACTTTCTGTATTTTCTAAGTCCTCAATTCTGTGCAAATTTAACCTGCTTTATTTATTTCAGTTAAAAATAAGTAAAGGAACCATAAGATGGCATACTGATTTTGACAAACCAAAATAGCTACTCTTGTGACTTTCACCTATGCAGTTAACTTTCTGCATCATCACCACAGGCTAGGCTTTGTTCTAGTTTAATTCCTAAGCAATAGGCACCGCATATGCCACACAGCCACAGAAATTACCCTCGAAGAAAACACTCTTCATCCCTCTAAAGGAAAAAAATAAAATAAAAAAAAAAAAAATCCGTATTTTGCTTTTCCCTTTTTTTGGAATGTAAAGCAGTTCACCAACTGTTTTGGGTTTGTTTGTTTGGGTTTCGGTTTTTTTGCTATTACATCAGAGTATGAGAGCCATTCGCAGAGGGATACAGCACCGGATTGCAAGTTTCAGGTAGCAAAAATTCCTCCTACTACAAAATAAGAACCTGACCACATGACAAAGTATGTAATGGAAGTGGCAAACCAGTTTGTGTTGACTAAACCAAATGAAACAGAGAAGTGATCAGCTTTATTGATCAAAAGAAAGGTGACAATATACCAAAGAGTACTGCATTGAAATTGCAAGATCTAACAGTAACTGTACACACACCTAATTCAAATGAATTATTGCTTCATTCATTTTTCATCCCCACCTCTGATCATATTCATATTCTTAAGAATTAACATTCAAGGCTTACATGAAAATTGCAATTTAAATTTTTTTTTTTAATTGCATGCATATAAATTTCCATAACAAATTTAGGGTGATATATAAATATACAAGAGCACTACCTTAATAAAACAGTTCACTTAAATAAAGCCACAGGAATCTAAACCTCATGGTTTAAATTCAAATTTGTAGCACGAACATTTACATAAATCTATTTATACCCAAGTTCATTATCATAAGACAATTCACAGAAAGATGACCAATTAGGGTTTTATATAAGAATAATTTGCTAAAAAAGTAACTAGCAATTTGTGATTAGCGAGTGCATACGACATTTGGTAAGATTAAAGCATTTCCAAATTAGAAATAGGCTTTTTATTTTCCCCCCACTAAGCATTCACTATTTCATTGTATCTCAGAATGTATTTTGGCTTATATTTAGCTAACAAAAAAAAAAAAAAAAAAATCTATATAACTATCTACACAAAGTTAATTTATTTACTACTGACATGCTACTGGTTTTGATACACCTAGACACTTAGAAGAGTATCCAATAAGATAAAAAAGTCTTTAAAACAAAATACTACCCAATTTTCCCTAATATGCAGAATCCAGTATATCCCTGGATTAAAATTGCTTTAGGCTACTTATAACTCAGAACCTTAACAAACTGCTTTTCATGCAAACAAAACTACTTTGTACACAAGCTACATCTACACACAACTCAAAGATTTCTGAAGCTTCTCTTGACAAGCCTGATCTAGCTTAGAACTATCCAGCCTGGTAACAGTCCAACCAGCTCAGAGAAGCTACCCAAACAGCTATTTTATAGTCCCATCTCCCTTGAGCACTGTCCAACTCTCACAATAGCTCTAAACTAGGCTGATTGACAATTTTACAGATAACTCAGGCATATTTATGTATTGACAATTTTACAGATAACTTGGGCATATTTATGTAAACTTCAGTCACATCTCTTGACAAGTAAAGGTTACAATCGCAAAATTCTTCTTTTAAACTGATTAAGCCCCCATTCTGTACTAAGATTCTTAAAGGCATAAGGTTGATCTTGCAGGTGAGATCCTTAAGTCTTTTAAAAGAACTGCATGGACATTCCTTAATACAAAACATGTAAAAAAAAAGTAATTTTTAATAGCATTAGTTTGAGCTAGCCCATTTCACTTTGTCACCTTGAGTTGAAGGTCACTGTAACATAGTTGTTCTGTAATTGCTTAAGCTTTTTTGGTCCATATAAGTGCAATTTGTCAAATGACTATTACTTTCAGCACAGAACAAAGCTATTAAGTTCATAAAACAAGTATTCAAAGTAACTTATTGATCATGCTACCCATATGCAACGCTTCATTAGAAGGTTTGGTTGGTTTGTTTAGCTTTTTTTCTCCCAGTAATGAGGCACTAGGAAAAATATGTGCCTACCAAAGCTTTTAAACTTTCTTATTCATAAACCTTTGATTTTGAACTAATTTAAAGCTGGTGAACATGTGCTGGTGCTTCTTCAGTTCTGAGCCATCAGTTATTAGAAGAAGTCATTCTGTGTACTAGATGATGAATCAAAGTCCATTTTTTTCTTTTCAGGACAGAAATGCAGCCGAGCACAGCTCTGTTACACAAACCAACCACCATTTCACGTTGTTTTCCTATTCACTCAAACTTCCTCTTTGTAAAAGGAAGTTTTTCAGAAATAAACTGATCTATTTTCAGCAGATCCTTTTGAAAAGGAAATTTTTAATGAATAAGAAGAAAGTTATATATGGTATTAAACACAGGTCTATTCAAGAGTATTCTGCACTAGGCAACAAGATGCTGAAACCTGCTGTGTTGTGTTGCCCTCTTCCGGTTGACAGCACTTAAATCTTTTAATTCTTTTACTCAACGAGCCATTGCATCTCAACTTCTTTCATAAAAAAAAAAATTCAGATATGCAGTTTCAAGTAGCAGTTAACTTTACCCTCCTTTACCTTTATGCTTAAAGCATTTTTTATCCAAAATTCTATAGAAATAAACTTTACTTTTAAGCTCTACACCTTTCTAATACTAATTTTGAGGATTATCAGCTAGTGTTTGAAAAGATGACTGAAAAAACAACTTCAGTACTGGTAAGCCAGCCTTATGACAAGAGGCCTAAAAGCTTAATTGATTCAGCTTACTGAAGAAAACTGAAGCTGCTGAAATTACTTGTAAGTGAACTTGAAAGGTTAGAAAGTCAGAAGACTTTAAAGTGGTATAAGGCAAAACAAATCTAGAAATTGGAGTTGAAGTCAGACAAATTCAGCCTTGAAATGCAATGGAGGCTTTTCACCCCAAAAACAACAACAAAAAGATTTTAATAACCCACTAGCATAAAAGGGTGGATTCATTGTTACTTGAAAACTTTATAAGTGGACCCAGTATCTTTCCAAACAATCTGTTTCGATCAACTGTCATAATATGGATCGAATTGTGATGCTGATTTGCATATTCTGCATACATGGATTTTGCAATTAATTATCTGAGCTCTGCCAATTAATGTGGCAATACAACTAAACCAGTCTTCCATTGCTTCAGAAAGGGCCATGCTCAGGCTTCTGATTCATTTATTGAGCCAGATATTAATACTGCCTTAGAATATGTCATTTCCTCCTCCTGGCCTGCTATTTTTAGAGTACAGGTCATGGTGGACATTTGAATCTATTTAGACATCTTGGTACTGCAACCTTGACAGAAAGAACAAAAAGATATAATCCAGGTATTATTAAGTATGGGGAATTTTACTCACATTGTTAAAGCAGATAAACATCGTAACAATTTGTGCCTGCACAATTTAATCACAAGATCTTAAGGGACTTAGGATAGGTAAAACCTATTCAAAGCTAAGGCCTATTATGTAATTAGACAATAAAACTAATAACATGATCAAAACCCTTAGAAAATAGAGGCAAAGGAAATGCTCATTCCAGTACCACATTCTAGTGGCATCTCCCAGTACCCAAGTAAAGAAACAAGCAAATAATTCCAGACCATCCCTTTTTGGGCTGGCAAATAAACAACAGCCAGCCTGCCTTAAGCCAAGTGCAACTCTAGAAAAGCACAGAAAAACATGTAATGAATAGTTTTAATACATTTTCTTTCACATACTTTTGTTATTTTATTCTCAAGAATGAAATGCTACTTACAACTGGAAATACAATATACTCATAGGGCAGACTTCAGAGGAAAGAAGGAAGATTGACAAGAGCAAGCAAGAGCAAGTGGGTAAGCATGGCACAGGGCAAGAGCAAGAGACCAAAACTCGTGGATGAGTGCAAACTAAGTGCACAACAAATCAGATTCAGAGTGGTTCATCAGGGTAACCTCTATCAGCACGTAGAGACTCCTCTCCAGTGCCTGACTAATAGGCCCTGTCACAGTGCCTGGAGCCAAAGACTGATGAAAACTTCCTGCCATCTACCAGCTATATATTTTGCTCAATTAGAAAGTGCAAAACCAGCTGGTCTTATGAACATGGGGAAAAAGTCCTCAAGCCAAACTAGCTCCAGTACTGTACAAGAAAAGCAATGCTTTTTAATGTGTAACATATGCAAAACAATTATTTTCTCTCTTGCTATTAAAGAACAAGTGAAAAAAACCACTATTCAACAGTACTATTAGATAAAAAAGCAAGAAAGTTTTCATGCACCTGTCAACTGAAGACACAGCAGCTTATACTTCTCAAGTAGTGACATGGAGAAACTTTTTTTTTTTTTGACACATGTAAGCAAAAGTGTCAAAAAAAATACAATTACTATTTTTAAACCATCTCGGGTAGAAAAAACTTCCACCTCTGTCAAACATTCATGTGTGCAAGCTCCATAATGACACAGCTCAGACTATGACAGCTGGTAATAAAATCTCTAAGATCTCTCAGCCAACTTTTAAAATTGCAGATGAGCTGATCCTTAGCAATACTCAATCTTTTACTTCATCTTCTACAGTAGATGCCTGGATTCTGGTCCAGTCTTGACTGCTACAGTTAAAAGAAGAGGTGCTGGACAAGGGCTTTTACAACTACTTGTGGCTAGTTGAGCTCTGACTTACCCAAGTACAACATTCATATTTTCAACATCTTTTTCTCCCACACACACCATCAGATTTGGATACCACACAAGGGATGATTCATATTATTCTTTAGAAATGTATTTCAATAGACAAGCTTTAAAACTGAAACAGTATTTTGAATTTTGAAAATATCAAGCCTTCAGTGAAAAGCACATCTGGTCACTTTACTGCATACACTTTTTCCTGCAGCAACTTCTCCAGATACATTTTGTAATTGCTAAAGCTGATTTTTCTTAGTCAATATCATAATCTAGTACATTTCTTTGAAGGAAAACAAATTCATCCACCTCATACTGCCCAAACATAATCTAAGCAGTTCCCTTCACAGAATTTCCTTCTAATAATCTGGGGGTAATGGAAGGTATAGAGACTAAGAGGAGGAACTCTTCTCCGCTGAAGACAATGCCTAATATTTCCTGCCATCCACCTGCATACCCTTAAGTATCTACAGAAACACATGGGGAATAAATATCCACTGTAACACAAACCCAGGCTAAATTGGCTTTCAGGTATTTATGTAAGGATATGCAAGCAACCAACTAGAATGCATACCTGACTTCTACCAGCACTAATAGAAATTTAATACAGTCACGGTGGGGGTTAAATAAATCTTAAAAATACTTTTGAGGTGGTTATTTCAGCATATGCAAGTCTCACCAAGTACTGTAGGATTATGTTAAAATTAGAGGAATCAATTCCTTGCTTGGAATTATATTATAATCTCACCCTCCCTAATGCTTTCTGAAAATTCCTTTAAACACACAGACTTTTATGATGAGCAGTAATCAGCACACAGACCAAACCAAGCAAAAATAGCAAGACACACCTGCATCCACATTTAAAAAAAAGAGGAACACTACATTTAGAAATATTAAGAGAAGCATTACTGAAAATAATACACACCAACCTTCTCAAAGGCTGTCTCAGCATTATCTTTATTTATGCCTGGTCTTTCATTCTTAGTTAGATATTTTTGGCTTAAACTATAGCAAGTAAGTGTTTCCAGTTGAAAATATAATGAGAATGAAAATAAATACCACTGGCTGAAGGGATATGTATTACAGAATTGCCTTTTCTTACTGAACTGCCTTTTTTCTCACTGAATTGCCTTTTTTCTCCTTTTTTTTCCTATTAAAAAAAAAAAAAGCTTTACTAGCTTGAAATCATGTGATATACAAAATTTCCCTCACAGCTTAAAGGTCTGTACCTCATTCAGATAGCAAAACCTCCATTTTTGCAAACCCATTTACCTGATTTCTATGAAAAGACTTAACACAAAAACCCTAACAAAGCAAAAACAAACAGAAACACCCCCAAGCCTATCAGCAAACAAAAAAACAACTTAGTTACCAAACAAACAAAATGCTGTGAGTGAACTGCTTTTCCTGATACATATTTTTTGATGCTTATAAAAACCTTGCCATCTGCTATGATCTCTAACAAAATAACTGACTTCCGTTCTCAATCTAAGGTTTCACTATGACAGTAAGTGTCTTAAATCTAAAAGTTACTTCAGTCTCACTGTAAGATTGTATAGCTTTGCATGGTCATTAAAGCCTGTTCCAAAAGTAGTACCAGACTACTCAGTACTATGAATAAAGGATTTTTGATAGCTACAGTTGCAAAACTTAAACGTAAATAGATGAAAATGTTTTGAAGATGGAACAGAGCAGAACTGTTTCATTTGCAGAGGGGCTTCACTAGCTCTATATAAACTTTTAACCATACATAATTCCAAACTTCATTTTGACCTCAACACTATAAAAACCTAAGGGGATATAAAAAAATTGTGAAGGATTCCAAGGAATAAGTCTCCAAATAAACCACTGAGAAAAAAAGGTGCACTGGCAAATTAATACAAAAAATATTAAAATCCAGATTTGGATTGTATAATATACAACTACAAGACAAATGTAAGAACTACATGCAAGACCTATGCCATTACTTTTGCCTTAAAAGGTTAACAAAAAAAGAAGCCTATATAGTGGTTGAGGGAAAAGTGTTGCTCCTGAAATATCTTAGACATTTCAGAGGGCATTCTGTACCCAAAGCAGTCTTCATAGTTAGCAGTTACTTTTAATGATAGAATTAGCTTTTTAAAAACAAAGCCCCAAACATAATCTATATCAGCCTTAGTACATTCTTAAGTATTACACAGTTACAAATGGTAATTATATATATTATTACAAATACAGTCCATATATAACTAATTTGCTAATTTATACAACTCAAAGATCCAGCATATAAAGTTATAACATAATGTTAGAAAAGGGAACGTATAATTCTGAAAACAGATTATGATATATGACATGCCAGTGGGAAGCTTTGGTAATAGTGATTTTATTTCATTTTCTCCTACCTGATAAATTCTAAATGGGATGTATCGAAATCCACTATCTTCTGAAGGATACTCCATGAGTTTTCGATTTATTGCCCAAAACTGCTCAAATTTATCTGTGAAGGTAAAATTAGATTTTGTTAATATTAATAACACATATTCTTTTCCAGCTCAGATTGGTAAATGAGACAGGATTGGAAAAACATAAAAAGCATGCAGAATTTCCTTATGTAAGTTTGACCTATATGAATTTATTTTCATAGAATCATAGAGTAATTAGGGTTGGAAAGGACCTCAAGATCATCTAGTTCCAAACCCCCTGCCATGGGCAGGGACACCTCACACTAAATCATCTCACCCAAGGCTCTGTCCAGCCTGGCCTTGAACACTGCCACGGATGGAGCACTCACAACTTCCCTGGGCAACCCATTCCAGTGCCTCACCACCCTTACAGGAAAGAATTTCCTCCTTATATCCAATCTAAACTTCCCCGTGTAAGTTTTAACCCGTTACCCCTTGTCCTATCACTACAGTCCCTGATGAAGAGTCCCTCCCCAGCATCCCTATAGGCCCCCTTCAGGTACTGGAAGGCTGCTATGAGGTCTCCACACAGCCTTCTCTTCTCCAGGCTGAACAGCCCCAACTTTCTCAGCCTATCTTCATACGGGAGGTGCTCCAGTCCCCTGATCATCCTCGTGGCCCTCCTCTGGACTTGTTCCAACAGTTCCATGTCCTTTTTCTGTTGAGGACACCAGAACTGCACACAATACTCCAAGTGAGGTCTCACAAGAGCAGAGTAGAGGGGCAGGATCACCTCCTTCGACCTGCTGGTCACGATCCTTTTGATGCAGCCCAGGATACAGTTGGCCTTCTGGGCTGTGAGCGCACACTGAAGCCAGCCCGTGTTAAATTTCTCATCAACCAACACCCCCAAGTCCTCCGCAGGGCTGCTCTGAATCTCTTCTCTGCCCAACCTGTAGCTGTGCCTGGGATTGCTCCCACCCAGGTGTAGGACCTTGCACTTGGCATGGTTAAACTTCATAAGGCTGGCATCAGCCCACCTCACAAGTGTGTCAAGATCCCTCTGGATGACATCCCTTCCCTCCAGAGTATCAAGCAAATCACACAGCTTGGTGTCATCAGCAAACTTGCTGAGGGCGCACTCAATCCCACAGCCCATGTCAATGACAAAGGTGTTAAACAAGACCGGTCCCAACACCGATCCCTGAGGGACATCACTCGTTACTGGTCTCCAGCCGGACATTGGGCCATTGACCACAACTCTTTGTGTGCGGCCATCCAGCCAGTTCTCTATCCACCAAGTGGTCCATCTATCAAATTGTTGTCTCTCCAATTTAGAGACAAGGATGTCATGAGGGACAGTGTTAAACGCTTTGCACAAGTCCAGGTGGATGACAGCAGCTGCTCTGCCCCTCTCCATCAGTTCTGTAGCCCCATCATAGAAGGCCACCAGATTGGTCAGGCAGGATTTCCCCTTAGTGAAGCCATGCTGGCCGTCACCAACCACCTCATTGTTTTTCATGTGCCTTAGCATGCCTTCCAGGAGAATCTGCTCCAAGATTCTGCCAGGCACAGATGTGAGTCTGACTCGTCTGTAATTCCCTGGATCATTCCTTTTCACCTTTATGAAAATGGGGGTTATATTTCCCTTTTCCAGTCATCGGGAACTTCATCTGATTGCCACGATTTTTCAAATATGATGGACGATGGCTTAGCAACTTCATTTGCCAGCTCCTTCAGGACCCGTGGATGGATTTCATCAGGTCCCACAAACTTGTGCACATTCAGGTTCTTGAGATGGTCTCAAACCAGATCCTCTCCTACAGTGGGCCTAGTGTCTTCATTCTCACAGTCCCTGCGTCTGCCTTCTAAAACTTGGGTGGTGTGGTCAGAGCATCTGCAGTGAAGACTGAGGCAAAGAAATCATTAAGAACCTCAGCCTTCTCCAAATGCAAGGTAGCCAGTTCTGATAGCTGTTCCCTACATTTCTCTTCCCTATTTATTCTTGTCCTGGGTTTAGCAGTAGCAGTCATTTTTTTCTCCTTCTTAGTAGCTGGTGCAGTGCTGTGGTTTTGACTTTTGGCCTGGGAACAGAGCTGATAATACTGATGTGTAGTCTGACCAAGGACTTCGTGAGACTCATGCTCTGCCAGGGAGGAGGGGAAGCTGGGAGGAAGCAGAGACAGGACACCTGACCCAAACTAGCCAAACGGGTATTCCATACCACAGCACATCATGCCCGGGATGTAACTGGGAGTTACCCAGAAGGGCACTCTCTGCTCAGTCCGGCTCATTTTGGTGGGTGGTATCGTGTTCTCTTCCCTTGTTATTTCTCTTACTATTATTAGTAGTAGTAGTAGTAGCAGTAGTGATTTGTGTTATACCTTAGTTACTGGACTGTTCTTATCTCAACCTGTGGGAGTTACATTCTTCCGATTCTCCTCCCCATCCCTCCGGGAGCTGGGGGGCGCTGGTGGGGGGAGTAGACTGCATGGCTGACTTGCAGACAGAGTTTAAACCATGACAATTCTGAAGCCAAAGGTAAGTCACAGGTAGTCTCCTATAAAAACTGTAATGTAGCAACTTACCAAATGGAAAGAGAAAGCAACCTGAATTCATATTGTATCTCCCACTGTTAGGGAAATATTGTGCCACAAGTTACGGATTTTGTTACCTCAATAGTGTCTATTCCCCCACCCCCCACCGCCACCGGTCCACACTCTCAAGGTTTGTTAAGAATACCCTATTGTCCTTAACTATATATGAAGAACAGGTGTAAAGTAGAGAAACTAAAATTCTAGAAAAACTTCTTGAGGGGTTGACATTTGGATATGTAAACCTTAAAATAATCTTCAACAATATACAACATAATCAGAAAATATACTGCCAGTTTCATGACACAACCTGAAATAAGAGGTTATGTTTGAAACACATTTTTGTTAATATCATCCAAGTAACTAGGTTTAGTAAAGTAGCCCAAGGCAGCACACCATTTCATCCTGTTCAGACATTACAAGAACCAAATAGCTTACTGTGTTTACAATTATTAAGGACAGCAGTTTTTTTCAATTTTCTCTCCTCAGCACAATATTCAGACAAGTCTCAAGAAAGCTGATGGTATAACAATTACAGAATTCAGCCCCCCATGAGGTAGGGAGAAATTCAGGAAATCTATTCGCAGAACAAAGGATCTTCCCGCTTCCAAAACTGCTAATAACAATTAAAACAATTGCAGAAAATTGAAAGAGTCTGAGATTTGCTTCACTCCCATGTACAGCACAGATGCCTGTCAGTGCACTAAAAGACATAGTTAATATATATTGCAGGTTTTACAATGCATTGCTTTTCCTGACTGAATGTGACAAAGCAGGAATTTCCAAGATACGGTAGACAAACTCCTGCCAGGTATTCTGTAGGAGCATTTCCTGATACTTATCACAAAGTACTTCCACACCCTTGTTTCCTGAGAGGCAAGTGCCTCTTGACAAGCACTTACATGAGCAGCAGTCAGCATCACCATGCAGGCACCTGCCTGAGATGAGGAGCTGCTTCCACACAGGGCACCACCCCATAGCTCACCAGCTGGGGAGCTCAGCAGGTGGCTGTGACCGTGATGACCCTGGCTCTGATTGTGCCCAAGCAAGCCTGCATTTGGGAACCTCAGCCTGCACTCAGAGGTTTATTCTTACGAAGTCTGACACAAAGAATGACTGACTGCATCCTCCTCGCAAACTCCATCAGTGGGGAGGTGAAGACCTAGCACATTTCCCTCATCCTTGGAGACAGCATTGAGAATGACTTACAACTTTCACTACAGACTGTGCGAACAGTAGGCACTGATTGATGTATACTTCAGTTACCACTTCTGACTATATGCTCAGTTGATAAAATGACTAATTATGTGATACACAAACCAAAATGAACAAAGCCTACTTAAGCTATTGAGCTTCAGCAGACTCTTAAACAAGGAAACTACATATTTGGAGACATCCTACTTAAACATAAATGAAACAAACATAACTTCAATTACTTGTTTACTATTGCAGTAACTAGGAAAGTTTAGTGAACAGCTTACTGTCCTCAAAATTCAACAGAAATGAGCAAATGCATGGATCAGATGAACATGGAATTCTGAACAAATAACAGACAGTAGGAGCTTAAATAGATTTTCCCTTGTGACATATATGACGAACAAGTGAATCTTTGAAGGATAAAGACATTAAACATTAGTAATGTACAGTTGATTCACTTCTTCATTCCAGCTTCCTCACCTCCCAGAAATTATGCAGGTAATCTTGTTTATAGCAGGTAAATTTACAAATTTATTGTTCTCTGAACACCGAGATATCGCTCAAGACAATCTATTGTTTTATCAAGATGTTTAAATTTCTAATATTTTCTAAAAGTGACAGTAATAAATCTGCAACAATGAGACTTGCTGCATTTCATGATCAAGTATGTTTTGTCAATCTACCTTATATCCTCGGAATGAAAAGCTTTCTAATAAATTAGACAGAAATAATGGAGTCAGACATCTCAAGACACACCTCCACTGTGTGTACAGCACTGTCTGAAGACATCTATGCTAATTCATCCTCATAACCTTGTGCTGCTGTCCTCCAAACATCTTTGCATGGATGTAGTATTTTTACTACAGGAAACTGAGTTGAGTGCAAGAAAATTATCACAAGTTTTCAAAGCAAGCAGCTGGATAAGGTTATGCAGTTTACAAAAGCTTTTATTAGCATTAGGTGCACTGACTCAATGCCAGAAGCCTAAAGCTCCAAAAATCTAAAATTAACTTTTGCAGAAACCTTAAGACTCAAAGCTTAAAACAAACAAAAAACCCAACACAGCCAAACACCCCCACCCGGAGCCCCCAGCACCACTGCCACCAAACCCTTGAAAATTTAAGTGAAAGGATTCCTCATTCTCCCATTTCTGTGTGTCAGTACCTCCTTTATATGCAAAACAGACTTAAAGAAGCTTTAGTGCTGTGATGAGCTATAAGAACCAATTAGTGCTTTGGCTAGACAGTTCTTAAAGACAGAAGACACCGGAAGTTTGACAATCAAAACAAAACTGAGTTTTCACCAAGCAAGTAAACAAGAACATTTCCCTACCTATTAGCAAAAGCACTTTACACACTCATCTCCCTCCCTTGTGAAAAGCTTATGCAGTCTACCTGGTATCTAAACTCCTGTAATAGCCAAATCTGATTATTTTTGTTTTTCACAACCCATCTGTTTTCCAGAAAGTGCTTGACCAATGTGCTAAAGAGTTTCTGTATTAGCAATAAACAGTACTTGCAAAAGGGAAATGCTCATATCTGAACAATATTTAAAGTAATAGCAATAAGATCCAAACAGAAGTGAGGTTAGTGACAGTATAGAAGTTTCATATGACTACTAATCATATTTCTTAAACAAGAGAGGGTGGTTGCTATATAACTTTGCCTAAAGGGAAATCTAAAACTTTTCACTGCATTTTATGTCAAATAGCAGAAAATTAATAATCAAATAATGCAGGTGAGATCCAGTTGAAAAATCCACCACTTAAAAATATAAGTAATTTATAAGTATTTATTAGAAATGCAGTCACTAAATGATAGCAGACAGATGTTATCCTTCAATACTACAGAGATGCACACATGCCTCATTTTTTATTGGTACTATTCATGGCGTCTTCTTAAAGCCATTTATTTGTATAAATTTGAAATGTATCTCTAGATCTATGTAAGCAATACCAATGTGCAGCTTGCATAAAAATGTGTCCAACCCTCAAGTTCAAAAGACACAAATCTTTTGTGTATTCTCAGTGGTTCACCACTGTCTAGTAACCATATGAACCATAGAATTAACTCACAGCTAGAAGGACTTGCACAGAACCAACCATAACATTAACTATGAGACTGTAGTGGGTCTCATGCAGAGCACACAGTGCTCATGTAGAGCATGAGAGACCAAGAAATCCTCAGTTAGGGTAAGCACTTCTTAGCAACGAATAGAACATTGTTGTGTTATCAGCATTGCTCTCAGACTGTACCAGCTCCTACAAAGAAAATGAACACTATTCCAGCCGAAACCGGCAGAGACCAGACTCTCCAACTGATGTATCAGAACCACAGAAAAACTTTAAATTGGAAGTGCCTTTGGAGGTCAAACTTTGGAATAAAAGCTCCTGCCCGCACCTCCCTTCCCCCCCTCCCCCTCCCCCCAAGAAAAAAAGCTGTCTACACAAAGTCAAATGAGTTTGCTCAAGGCCTTGCCCAGTCATGTTTTGACCATCCCCACAGGTTTCCACTCAACCACTCTCACTTCCTCTGCCCAAATATCCCAGACTTACTCCCACAGAAACTTGCAACCATTTTCTTTTGTAATTCTACAACTCTACTGCCAATGGAGGCATGCCTGAGAGCAATCGGACTCCATCTAGTCTACCAGCCTTCCTTCTAGGTAGTGGAAAGCAGCTATTAGGTCCATCCTCAGCTTTCTCACCTTCAGCCTGAACAAGACAATTCTCCCCACTCTCTTTTAATACAGCATATGCTCCAGCCCCTAATCATCCTAGCAGCACTCTGCTGGACTCTTTTTTTATTTGCCAACAATTCTTTTGTCCTGGAGTCCCAAAGAGGCCAACAGCATTCCCAGCAAAGCTTTACAAGTGCTGAGCTGAGGGGAAGAATTACTCACCATCTGGCTATATTCTAGGGGACACAAGGGCAAAAGCAGCTCCCTGGTTAATCTTCAATTTTGCAACACACACAACAGACTTTTAATTCAGCTTGCTGTTCACCATTAGCCACTTCCACAAAGCTGTTTCTCAGTCAGTCCCTAGCCTGTCTGGATGTATGGGGTTCTTCCTGTCCCGGGTGCAGGACTATGCACTTGTTTCTGTCAGCTCCTGCTTGCCTATTGCTCCAGCTTGTCACGGTTCCTCTGAACAGCAGATCTGCCATCAACTGCTCTCAACAACTTTTTCATTTAGTCATAAACTCACTAAGGGTTTAATCTGTCACATACATATGACCAAATAAACTGTACTTTACAGACAGCTACAAGTCAAAGATACAAAGTGTATTTTCTTAACATTAAAGGAAGTGTATTTTCTACTGACTCATGCTCTAATAAGCATTGTGTTTGCAGCCAGAAAGGAGTCTTCTCAAAATTTAGTATTAATTCTACTTCCACTTTGTTTCCAGGAAGACTAAGACTCTACATGCATGCAGAGCTCTGCTGACTGCTGAGCAATGTTAACCAATTTTTTAAGAAGTTAGGTTTTATGTAACATGCCTCAAACATGAAGCACCGTTGATTATAAAAGATAAATATTATAAACACTTCAAAACTAACTGTACCGTGCTATTCAGAAACAGCCTTTACAGGTAGTTACTCTATTTCTCAGCTATTTAAAGACTTGTCTCTAAAATACTTTAGGCCATCTAATCTCATAGTTCTTATTTGTGTACAATAAAACCACAGATAATCACAATTATCATGATCTTCAGGGGGACTCCAATACATATTTGACTACTACAGTTCAGTGCCAGCCTTTTTGAGAACAGAGTTTGAAATACTGGTATGGCGTCATTAAAATGTACTATTTTTTTTTTTTCTTCTCTGTTTTACACACTGCCACCATGCCCAGTTAAAACGTTATTGCGGTTAAATGCTGAGGTTACTTGGGTATTTTGACAGATTGTGGTATATAATACAAATCCACAACTGAAGATGGTACATAAGTTTACTAGACTTTTTCAGACTATTTTCAGGAACAAGTTAACTATTGCATATGGAGAGATAAGACTTTAGAACTGTTTTGACTTAATGTAAGTGACAGATGCTACCTATAGAAATATGTGGAAATATTCTTCACATCACAGTTAGCAAAGTAACAACATCCAACATGAATGTATATATCTGGAGTAGTCATAATTTTCCCATGCAATTACACAACACTCATTGCCTGAAATATCTCCACCATATGAAGTGCCCATTAATCTTACATACCCTCCAAATTTGCATTCAGCTAGCATGTTACACAGTAACACCACAGGAAAGCAGTGGTGATTGTAAAATCGAAATGTCAAAACCAAATAGGTTTTACTTGGCCTGTCCATTCCAAATACGACATGGAATCATTGCAAACATCATGCTAACAGGCTCAAGTACTAATAACAGTCAAGTACAGTGGTATGGGCCTCACAGTTAGCAACCTAGGTTTGCCACTCCCTTTTTAGTACTATTATAATTTAAACAAATTAAATCAATTCAACTCAGCTTGCCTATATGCACTGTAACAAATTGCCAACAGAAGTGTTTACTATCAGAGAACAATTAAGAAAAACTTCCTTATGTATAGTTAGCTGTGAATTCTAGTTTGAAAAAATATACTAATTCATAAGCCACACTATAAATTGAGCTACAGATGCAGCCCAAGAAAAAAAGTGGGAATCCCTCCCTTCAATGCTGCACAATTAGGTTGGAGAGTAGTGTATTTAACACATTTACTTTTCTGCTGTAATTTATCCATTAGTTTTTATAGCAAAGTAGCATTCTGAAGATAGAGAAATAAAAGCACATTGCTTGAGTGTTGCAGGTTAACAGGACATTTTGAAAACTGTATGACAAAGCAGTATTTCACTCTTCAGATTATCTATCAGATCCCAAAAGGTCTTTTCCTCCTGTTTTAACATACACAAGGGAGCCACACCCTACAAACATTCTTCTCACTTACTAAACATATTCACAAAACAGAAGTTTCACTTTAAGTACACTGTTTCCTTAACATCACCTCCCTTCATTTTTCTAGGTCATCAAATTATCTGGAAAAGGTTCAAGGGAAGAAAATCATCAAGACGGAATACTTTCTTTAATCAAATATGAAAATGCATATATCCTACCAAATATAAGCTTTCTGTGTAGCCTAAAAGCAGGTGATGTCAGTAGGTATTGTCACTTAAGCTAAAAAGAAAGCTCTGATAACTATTAAACAAAAATGTGCAAACCATATTTGAAACACATAACCCATGGGTTGTGTAGGAATAGAGCAGGAGGGCTTCTTACAGACTTTCCTGAGTAAGTCAAAAGGAAAAGGACACCTGACAATGTCACCTGTCCTCCTGTTCTCTGCTCACAGACTAGATAGCCTGGATATTTTAATACCTTCTTTGCCTCTGATTATGCTCAGTTCATATATATGAAAATAGAGCAGCATATCTCTGTATAATTCACTAACCTACTCTGCTTTCCTTGTACTATGCTTTTTCTAATAGAGCTTTTCTTCAGAGTTAAGGCACCTTTATATTAACGCATCTGTCAAGCTCAGGCATTTACTAGCAGAAAATAATGTAGAAGCATTTCAAGTTGCGAAGCAAAAAACCTTCAACTACCAAAGTTAATTTTAAAAATTAAGTCTGTTTTTAGAGATAGTTTACTGTGAAATTTAGTTAGACCTTACACATCTTACAGGAAATGACATTTTAAGGGGAGGAAGAAAAGCAGAAGGCAGTAAAAAAAAAAAAAAAACAAACAAAAAAAAACAAACAAAAAAAACACAGGCTCTGCATTACTTACACCCAAGTAAACCAGACTTACAGAAACACAGTCCAAGATTCTCTCAATCTGAATCCAAGTCTACCAAATATCTGAAAACTGTATGAGATGAGAATAGTGAAGGTAGAGAACCAGCTGATTTGTGGCTAGGGTTGAAGATGAAAGGCACACCTGTGGCTGCATTTCTGAAGAAATGGTAACATTCCAGGAGGAAGAGTAGCAAAACGAGTACAAAACACGAAGGCCTTGAAACTTCAAACTCTCCACAATATATGAATAGGTTATATGGTTCGCAGGTTACTTGTGTCAAAGATAGACACCTCCAAGCTTGCTCCCTCCAAGTTTCACAGTTTTCATTAAACACATGGATGTCTCACACAAGATGGTGAAAATAACAGAAAGCATCTGCATCTAGCTCTGTCTATCTCCCTAGACATCCTCTTCTCATGGCAGAGACTTAGTATAAAGTAGCACTGTGAACGCTGGGTTCCCTTTTGCTTTTCCCCTTTCCTGCCTTTGTGCAGTTCATGTCCTCCTTTGAGACTTGCTACTTCCCCCCAGCCTCACAATGCCCTTGCTGACAGCAGAACAGAGAAAGCCAATGGGGAAATTCAGACTGCCATCAATTCCTCACCTCTGCACGCAACAAGGGCAGCAGTGTGAGTACGACCAGGCAGTAAAGAAGAGTAATAATGCAAAAGTCAGTTTCAGGGGGGTAATAGTTCAGAATCCTGGATACTGCACCATACAGGCCTGAGTATTTGTATAGTCAGTTGTGCAGGAAGGGTAACAAGCCAGTAAACACTGTAGAACTCACACTGAAGTCCAGGTCACAATCTATTATCAGAAAAAAAAAAAAAAACAACAAACAACCCAAAACAACCCACAACCAATCAAATCCAAACAAAAATGACCACCACCACTACCGAAACAACAGAATCCGTGGAAGGCCTGCTCTGACGCATGTCATACTTTTCAAATTTGTATGGGCCATGTGTACACAGCACAAAAGAGGTGCTATTTCTTTTTGGCACTTCAAACACTTCTGACCAGGAATGTGATAACCTAGAAACAACACAACTTCTGCCCCTCAAAACCCCAAGGCTGGTTTAAATATAATTTAGAAATAAATGCAAGGTAACACAGGCCTGATTCTGTCAGAAAGACAAGAAAGAGATCACATGCATTAGAAGATAAAATATTGCACATTCTGAATATTTGCAGGATTTTTCACCTTTAATAAGAACAATTCAACATGGCCACTTAACTTCTGGTAAGCCCTACAGCATGAATGAGCATTACATTCTTTCTCCATAATATTTCCAGTAAAATAATGACTTTATTATATTTTATAATACATAAAGAAGCCTTAAAATTGGCTTTGAGTTTTTACTAGTTATTTCTCCCACTCATGTATCAGAAATACCAGCTTTAGTTTTCACCTGTCACAAAGGATGCCCATTACAATTTCAGGATTTGGTTGCTTATGTCTCTCCACAACTGATGAAAGGCAGCTGTGCTGGATCTAAATCCTTCCTTTATCAGAACCATCATATACTGAAGGTATAGATATTAATTCTTTGAACAATGCAAAAAAAAAAAAATAAATTAAAAAGTACAGCTCTCCCCCTAAAATCAGCTCAGATTGCATTTGTTTGATCCTGAGTCACAACTAGACTCACAAAGTCTTAATGTTTCAAAGCTGAAATCCTTTATTTTTCCACATAAAGGGCAAAAAGAAAAAAAACCCACTCACTGATAATCCTCTATCCATGATAAAAATGGCCATAACACTATTAGAGCAAAACCAGTAGCAACCTTTTCTATCATTTCTGACCAAAGAATTTTAACAATTCCTACAAAGGAAGAGAGGTCAGTATCTATATAGCCTGCATTTATCACTTCCCTACCACAGTCAGCTATCCATGACGTTGGTCAAAATCAGTACAACACAGATGTACCTGTCACAGAGAAGTGTTCTAGCTAAGAAATATCTGCTTTAGGGACAAAGATTGGCTAACTGAAGTCTAAAGAACAAGCAAAACCACAGCACAAGCAACAGACAGAAAAGTATGTTTACCTTCCTGATTTGGTAGCAGATTAACACAAAACCAGAAATGGTGGGAGGAGGGATGTAAAGTTTGTTATGAATACCTACCAGCTGTTACCAGCACAAGGTTTTGCTGCAAATTCACTGTTATAGCTCTTCCCCTAAAAGCAACTGAAAAGTTTCTCATGCTACCCATTCAAGCACTTCCTTCTCAGCAGAAATATCTCGACAGAATTACACTTGTAATTGCTAGTTACATATTTCCAAACAAGAAAAACTAGATTTTTTTCCCCAAAACATTTAATACATATCCTGTAAGTACTGCTATAGCTTGTTAAACAAATAACATATCCTATATTTAAGAACTGAAGAAAATGTTTTGAAGTTTCACAGAAAATTAAAACAAAAAACAACTCTGCAGATGTATCATTACTTACAAGGCAATTATCACAAATGCTACTTTCTTTTCTTTTTTTGTGGTAGTTCATTCTGTTTCACAAAGAGGTTTAAAATTATTACATCTCAAACGAAAGCCTACAAAAACATACTGAAAGATACAACATGCTTAAAAAGAGTCATCTTAGTTTCACAAGCTTTTCTTGTTTCTCTTTTTTGAAAAGCTGAGAAATTAAAATTAACATTTGAAAGTATTCAAAAGATTGTTTAAGCTTCTCGTTTAGGTGTCAGATTCCACAGGTGTGATTTCTCATAAAGTACAGTGAAGCCTTGAAATCAGTCTTGCTAGGCAACATTGTAAAGCAAAACAGTAAAATTTTGGTTTCCCTACAACTGAAAATATTTAGACAAATAATCAACTAAAAGAGAGCCTATGATTAGCACAGAAAGAACACACTGCTTATCTGGTTCCCATACCTTAATATCTTAAGGGTATCAAGGTTGTATAACTTCTGGTTAAGAAAAGGACAGTAACTTATACCATTTCATTTTGTAGACAACTCTTCTTCTACTATTACAACTGATTATACTTGTATTACAACTCATGTTAGAAGTATTTTAGTTTTAATTTTAAAAAGTATTCATAAAAAGCACACACAAAGTACACTGCTGGGAACATTTGAGCACTGGGATGAAGCGACAGGATTTCTTTTTGCAATAAGGCTTGAAATAATTCTTGAAATAGAAAACAAAATTATGATGACACAGCATTTTGCTTCTTTCAAGCTAAACTGCTTGCAAGACGTACCTGTATAACAGCAAAATACTTTTTTTTGCAGAATTATTAATATAGCAGTTTAAATTGACTTGTAACAATGTAAGCCTTGGGGAAATATCTATTTTTATACTGACCCTGTCTTCCAGTGGGCCAGAACTCTTTATTTACTGCTAATTCACTTTTCTGAATATATTATCAGTCAGTTTACTAACTAATAGCTATACAAACCAGAATCATTCAAGAAGTACTTTAAACTGAGACAAAGTACAGTTTCTCCTCAGTTTCTAACTCTCCCCCAGTTAAATAAAAGAAATAGAGACCATAGTTTCTAATAAGCACTCAGGTCTTCAATATTATTACAGGAGTATCTTTCATAGGAAAGGCAGTATCACTAACAACAACAACAACAAAAACCCAGAAACTCCACACACTCACTGAATACACACATCAAACCCAAACTAACTTGGAACCTCACTGTCTAAAGCAAACATACCCCTTAGGTCTTCTTGCATTCAAAGCTCTTCCTGTTTCATTTAATTTTTCTTATGAACATATGGGAAGATGTTAATTCTAAGCATTTAGTATTTTGTACATCAACACAGAATAAACATCTTCATGCTTGTAGCTTCTGTAAAATACATTTACCAGTAATAATATAAATGACAGCTTTAGGAGATGAGGAAAAGACATTGAAAGTAGCACTACCATCATTCCAGACAGCAGTTTCTGAAATACTTACAAAGCTTTTCAGCTTACAGGCCTCTAAGAACCATGATAAAAAAGAGGAGACACTAAAACCAAAAAAAGTTACATTTTGCACAGTTGCATTTTGCAGTACAGATTCTGCCATCTGTGCACAGAAAGAACACTAATTATTTTACAACATCCTGTGCTGAATTATTTTTGCTGCTTTTTCAAGTCAATACTTATCTATGCAGAAATCTTTGTGAATGCCATGGTAATATCAATTAAAAAAACCAAATACACCCCCCCCCCCAAAAAAAAACCCAACCATACAACAAACAAACAAAACCAAATCACCAAAACAAAACTACCCCAGGAAAACAGCCTTGGCCTTTTGGCACAGAGAAAAGTAAAATTATTATTATATAAAATTATATAAAAGGTCAACTTTTTTTAAGTTTACCTGTATTGTTTATCAGTGACTATCCTCAAGCATTAACTAGAAGAAATGACCTTTTTTACCTTAGAGTCCAAGATCATTAATAGTGAACAGTGTTTATACCCCAGGTGTATCCCAAATAAAGACCATAAGCTGCACAAAAATACACTAGACATTACTTATCTATTTTTTTTGTTTTGTCACTAATTCTGATTTGTTAAAAACAGTCATGACTCAAACTAGTTCTCTGAATAACTGAATCCACACTTGGATTATCACATAAAGGTGACTTAAAAGAAGTAATTAAAAGAAAATATCTTTTCCATGAAATTAGACTAAAATTCCACAGAACAATGACAATTTCTACCCTGTACCATGACTAAAAATTTAAGAAATTATTTATTAGCATGCTAGACCTAAATATAATTCATACTTGATTCACTGTATTTACCATTTTGTAATCCCATCCACAATTGCTTATGATCCTTTTTTTGCATTTCATTGATAACTTGGCTTTTGTGCTTTAATGCATCTGCTTCCTTTATAGAAGCCATAAAATGAGCTTCAATCACATCCTTAGAGTGGCAGTGTAGAAGATCCTTTTCTGGAAAATTCTACAAAGAGAAAAGATAGATCAGGATAAATAAATGCATCACATAACTTAGAAAATCACAAATAAATGATAATTTTAATCAGGTTTATATTTATAAAAAATAAGCACATTGGAATGTGCTTATTGAAGAACGTAACGACCATTCTCTCACTCTGCTGACAAGAAAGGCTTTGCACTGAAAAATGTTTCAGGGAAAATAAAAACTTTGACAGCTTTCTGTAAAAACAGGAATTACTCTATATCACTCACCTTCAACTTGATAAATACATTTAAATACATCAGTGAATGTATTTAGGCCCTTAGGTACAAAATTTTGGAAATTAAGAGTTTTAACATGTTTTCAAGCAGATACGTAATTCCCTGGCAATGAACAGGAGAAAAGGAGAAGTACATAACAAGCAGCACATTCTTATTGACTCTCAGTGGCAAGTTAGCATCCATTTTTATGCAGGACTTTGAAAAAATGTTTACTCCAAGTATCACCTTCCAAATATATGAATATATATGAACTATAGCATATATGCCATTTACACTTCTTAGATACTGGAAATCCTTTTCAGCTCCAGCTTTACCCAATACATGTGCCTACTGCAATTTGATTTTATACTCCTTTTATCTGGTTAGAGCTGGCACCACTACATTCAGTACTGCAGATGCACAGTTACTTGTCAGGCAAAGTAGGGCATTTTTCAAAGAGTTTTACAATATAGTTACATGTCACAGTAAGTGCAGTATATTTCTGGGGAAAAAACAAACAAAAACACCCAAAGAAACAAAAACAAACACTCCTTCCCCCCCCCAAAAAAAAACCCAAACAAAAAACCAAGCAAACCAAAACCAAACCATATGTTCCCTCCTCCACTTAAAACCAGGAAAAATTGTGAACATTGCTTCAAACTACAGGAGCTCAAAATATCCAAGAAAAATATCACTAACAGCTGGCAATATGAAAGGGAGCTGGGTATAGCCTTACCTGCAGGAAATTCTAAGGACAACAATGATAGGTCCCTCCTCATTAAGTTATTGAAAAGAGGTGGAAATTAAATAATGGAATTTCATGTAATAGTGATTCCTCCTTCTGAGAGTGCACCCAGACTCTGGAAACTGTGGATCAAAAAGATTAGTATCTTCTAAAATGAGGAGTATAAAGGGAAGAGAAGACTGCTGGTATCTTTTCCACTTAAGTATATAAGGTCTGGTGTTGAACTCAAAAGGAAGTGCTATTGTTATTTAGGACTTATTTATGTGGAACTGACTAAAATCTAAGTAAAGTCTGGTAACCAATCCAGAAGAACAGTCGGAAATAGCATACTTCAAGATCAAGAAAATTCCTTAAATACAAGAATTCAAAGTGAGACACTGGTATCCCTCAACAAAAGATCAAACAGTGGAATATACCTAATGCTGAGTAAGACAGGAACCTAGGAACTTACTTTTACAGTTAAAAGCTGAAGTTTTAGCTAAGTTTATGATAACAACAGTTTTGTTTTATGTGTCTAAATATTTAACTGCAGGGTCTGTTTTTTGGACATTCCTGACTTTCACAGGTAGGCATCTCTCTGCTGACTTTCTTCCAACAAATTACAGGGAATGTCAGTCCCTGGAGACATGTTCCAGAGACTATATCCAGTGTGGTCTGCAGAACAGCAAGGAAATACTTAAAACTGGTCAAAGCTAGCTAAGCTAGTGGAAATAATTTAGCCACAATATTACAAAGCTGCATCATATGTAATTTTCCCAGCTTCTAAAAGTTAACACTGTGGAAGACTAGAAAACACCCCTACAACCTCAGTGCTGTCTACTCTTTTCTTTAGAGGAAAACCACTGTCGCATTTCTATGCAGCACTGTGAGCAGAAGCTAACAAACACAAACATGAAAGTCATGATGATAATCATGGCTCGACTTCACAAACGAAGATCTGGGAAGGGCTTTATCCACGCTTTACTACAAGCGCGCTGATGACTGAAAACACCAATGTGGGATAGGCAAATCAGGCTCAAAAAAACATAGCGAAAGGTCTCCTTGGGTGGTATAGGTGGGGTGCAATTCTTTCTACGTTGTCTCTTCTCCTCCAGACTAGTTCTGCGTGTGTTCTCAAAGGAGACAACGGCATTATGTACGGTGTGTCCCCAAGTCTCCCGATTAAAGGCCAAGGTGGACCACTGATGGCAGTCAATATGGTCAAGGCTGAGGTATTGTTTC
Organism: Lathamus discolor; assembly: GCF_037157495.1. NCBI lineage: Eukaryota > Metazoa > Chordata > Aves > Psittaciformes > Psittacidae > Lathamus > Lathamus discolor. The sequence goes on along the minus strand of NC_088888.1, from coordinate 65,719,094 downwards.
AGGGAGTCCTTATATCTCTTCTCTGGGGCACTTACCTTGCAGCAACCGGTGGCAAGTTCACCGTAAAACACAATCTTAGGGAGGCAATGATCCTTCATCCTAGAGATGTGCCCTGTCCAGTGCAGCTGCAATTTCAGCAATAAGGCCTCGATACTGGTGACCCCTGCTTATTCAAAGGCCAGTAACATTTGACACATAATCAGTCCAATGAATGTTTAGAATTGTACGGAGGCAGCGCTGATGAAAGCGTTCAAGGAGTCGCAGGTGATGGCGGTAGATAACCCATGATTCAGACCCATATAAAAGAGTAGACAGTACAATGGCTCTATAGACACTAATCTTTGCCCTTTTCTTCAGGTGTTTATTGCACCAGACTCTTTTATAGAGTTTTCCAAAGGTTCTATATGCCTTTGCTATTCTGTTGTCTATCTCTTTGTCAATTGCGGCATCCGAGGAAATAATGCTTCCCAGATAGCTGAACTGCTGAACTGATTAAAGCTCTGACTCGCCAAGGGTAATGTGGGGATGATGATAATCTTTCTTGTGGTGCAGGTTGGTAGAGAACTACTGTCTTCTTCAAGCTGACTTCCAGCCCAAAAAGCTCAGCTGCCTCTGCAAAGCAAGATGTTAAATCCTGCAGAGCTGCTTCTGTGTGGGCAACAAGGGTGGCATCATCAGCAAAAAGCAGTTCACAGACAAGATGATTTAGGGTCTCAGTGTGGGCCTTCAGTCCCCTTAGACTGAATAGGCTCCCATCGGTACGATATCGAATATAAATGCTGTTTTGTTCAGCAAGGTCTACCGTAGCCCTTTGGAGCATCATGCTGAAGAAGATTGTGAATAAAGTTGGTGCAAGAACGCAACCTTGTTTCACACCACTGGTTATTGGGAAGGGCTGAGAGAGTGCATCACGGTATCTGACTTGGCCTTGCTGATCCTCATGTAACAGAATAATCATTTTGAGGAACTTGGGGGGACAACCTAATTGTTCCAAGATCAGCCACAGGCGTTTTCTGCTCACAGTGTCAAAAGCTTTGGTGAGGTCAACGAAAGCTACATAGAGCCCCTTATTCTGTTCTCTACACTTTTCTTGCAGTTGTCTGAGAACAAACACCATGTCTGTGGTACTCCTATTAGCTCTGAAACCACACTGACTTTCAGGTAGAAGTTCTTCTGTGACAGCAGGTACTAATCTGTTCAACAGTATTCTTGCGAGATTTTTTCCCAGCAATGGAGAGCAGAGTTATACCTCGGTAGCTTAAGCAGTGTGACTTTACACCTTTTTTCTTATACAGAGTGACAATGACTGCATCACAAAAATCTGAAAGTAATTTACCTTGTTCCCAACAGCACACAACTAGCTCATGAAATTTTGCATGAAAGTACTAACTCAGAAAATAACACTGCTGCATCTACAAGAAGCACATGAAACAGTTTCACCTACATGAGACTACCAACAAAAATATGGCATCCCCACTGATTTATAAACTAGGGCACAGGATAGTAATTTCTATACTTAAATACAGATCACATATTCTTGTATTATTTAATTTTTAATTCTACTTGCCTTCTTTCTACTTAAGGAAATAGTGATCAAATGTAAACAATTGTAAGCTTGCTGTAGCTACCCCTGGCTATACAACTATAAGATTCACAGAAAGTATTAACATATACCAAATTCACATATTAGTATTGGTGAAGTCATACTCCCTCCATATTCTGTATCTCTGAAAGAAAAGTTATTAGGGGTTGACACTGATTTTCTTAGAAAGCTCAAATAGCACTGGTTTTATTTTGCATACCACTAGACACTTGCAGCACAGACTTGGTCATAAAGAAGAAGGTATCATCTGTATAGACAGGAGCACTCTCAAATAAAAGTGTTCCAAAACCATCACAGGTAATTTCAACAGTCTGGTTTCATAACCCATAACTGATTTATCTATCAGTTCTACTTCAGAAAACATGTTTCATTCTTTGACAGTCTAGTTGCACTAGGCTACATTTATATCTGACCCAATTTTTAGCCAAGAAAACTAAGACTACAGCTGCTGTTACACAAAAACAGATGCAGTCTCTCCTCCTCTGCACCAGGTCATAGATGGAGAAGCAGGCACCAGCACATAAGGGCTTCAGCAAAGCAAGAATGTCAGCCTTTCCCCTAACACATCCCATTTCCTCCCCTCCAACAATGCTACCATTTCCAGAGCAGTTCACCACCTCCTACCTACTGCTCAAAAATCTGGAGAGTTGGTTACCATGTTGGGAACATGAATAGAGCTAAGCATGCTGCAGATAGCATGAGAGGAGTTTAACAGGAAGACAAAGAGTTTCCCTCATTCCTGTAAAGCCACACCTGGGTAACAAAAGCAACTTCCCAGACTATAGCTTCTCACGATTCTCAGACCTTAGTGCTCTGTTCAAGCTCATCTTTCTACAACTATTTAAGGCAACTGTATTTCAACTTTACTGGAGATATAAATGCATGTTACTTTATTGCATACCGGAAGTACAAAAGAAAAAATTGTTTCTTCAGTACAAACAGTAAGTGTGTTTATTTGGTCTGTGTACATGACACAGGAGGGCAATTACAAGTATCTCTCAACTTTCAAATTTCTACTGAACAGAAAGAAACTTTTTCCAAGGTTTTAACTTTAAACAAAGAAAATGGGGGGGGGGGGGGGGGGGGGGGGAGGCTATTAAAAACACTCCACAGATGTTTGAGACATCTGCTGTTGACTACACGTAAAAGAAAAGAGAAAGCCATGACAGCACAAGCTAAACTCCAGAAAAATCTGTAAACTGTTCAATTAAGCCAAATAAAAATGATAGCTCTTTGAAAAATAACTACACACAAATGAAAATACTCATCCAAGCAGGAATCCCACACCTGAACTATTCAGCTGTAAGAAACAGTAACACACGAAAATGTCTTCAATATTTTTACATACTTTGATATATTTCAGTTATTTTTTTTTTTACTTTCAGGATTAAGATGGGCTTATTTAAATAAACTTTCAGATTGCATAAAAAATAGGAAAGATTTAGCAAGTACTTAATCCAAGGTGTTATATTTTTAAAAACTAAATTACATCAGCCTTTATTTATTTCTGCTGACCTTTAACATACACCTTTGAGACAAACTTAAACTAGCTGATCTTCTGACAAGCAAGACAATGTCATATAAGGACATTAAAATCAGTTCATATGACTACATGAAATTGAAAAGCACTGTGGTACTGCAACTTATTTCTCAAGATGGGTCTACTCTGGGATGGCAACATCACACACTGCCACTGTTGTTCTCCCAGAGCTCTCAGAACATGTAACAATGAAATCCTGATTTATGAAACTAGACACCTTTCAGTTCTTCAAAACACTCTGGAAGTTTTTTCATCCCAGCACTCTCAGACATACATCAGACATCAGTGTAGCAATTACAGTGGTTTCAAAAACATCCCCAACTTCATTCAGTCAGTCATTTCAGAAGTTTCAACATGTACAAATACGTATTGTAAGAATGTATGACTTCAGTGCACACTTCCAAAAAGAATCAGACTACTCTCGCTGGCAAGACCTTTTCTAAAACACCTCCAACAGAAGAACTGTTTGAATGAAAACATTCATCACAACTGCTTCCAAATACGCTTTTTGTTTCACCTCAAACATCAACACACTAATTCAAGCCTATTAACCCAGCATTTTCCTTTGGAACAGTTTTCCTATTGCATTGTTTCTTTTATAATGGGGAAAATAAAGTTTCAAAGTTAAATACCATGATTTCTAGTTAACCCCAAGTATGCTTTGCAGTGATCACCTCAACTCATTTCAAAGTATTTAAGAATGGTACACCAAAGCTAGTCTTGCGCAAGGACTCTTCTGAGCAAAGATCAGTAGTGCTATGAAGTCATACCTAATGGTTTTACAACATGTAATCAAAATAATGTCTCTCCTATGACTAAGCTGTCACAAGACCAAACTCATTTCCCTGAGTTTTCTAAAGGGGACTCACATGAAATACAATAGCTTTCCTTGACTTCAAGGATTTCTACAGCATCTCATATCCATGCTCAATGTGCCCAAAGGATGAGCACTTCTCAATCTTCCCAGTCTTCAGTCAACTCAAGCTGACTGAATTAAAAACATTATACAAAATTCTTCCTTTACACTCACTCACTTGCACTGACAGTCTCACAACTGAACTTGAAAAAAAATAAATAAAAAAAATAGGATTTTCAGATTGTAATAAATTAATTTTCAAAGGAAAGTAATTTGAAAGCACACACAACCTCATGGAAAACAGCTGTAGATTTACAGACAACTTTAGACAATTCCTGAAGGAATTTCTAAAGGTGTATTTCAGTTTTACCTTGAAATGCACTGTGATGCTCCAAGGAAGGGCTGTATTTGATGCATGGAGATCAAACAGCAAACCAATTGGGTAATGCCTAAAAACGAAGAGATATTAAAAGAACACAAAAGCTGTGCATTTAGTTTACATATAACAGTTAACATACCTGCATTTACATTAGAAAAAAAAAATTAAATAAAATTATGGGAGTCAAACAGCTAACATTCATTATTACTTATTCAGAAAAGTTATACAGACAGGTATTAAGTGACTGACAGTTTCTGGCAGAATCAAGTCTGGAGTTTATATGTTCAGTATCTAAACCAGTGGTCTCCAAGCTGTGCCCACAAACCACTGCTAGTTTTGAAACAGCATAAATGGCCTAACAGATGCTCTGTGGAATCCTTCAAAATAGTATTTTTAGTTAAAAAGATTGATAATGGTAGGAATAGCTAGTCAAATGAAAAACTGACATATCTGTGAGAGGGCTGAAAGAAGACAGATGAAATCTGTAACTTTACTATCAAATTAAAAAGAATGCAAGGGAAGAAGATTAACTGGAGTTTTGCATTTCAGTGGTATTCTGGATTAAAGGAGATATATAAAGAAGCTGCTTCCTCCAAATATTCACTTCTGTCTTCTTACAGCTTTGTCTCCTTTAAATTCATTACAAAATACAGCCTCCACGAATATAAGGAATATGTATCCCATACACAAACTTCCACAGCACTCCAAAACGGTCTTTCTGCAATTTTCTCACAAGCAGACACCAGCAAGATTTTTGATGTATGGTCTGGTTTTTGGTTTTGTTTGTTTGTTTTTTCTCATTCAGCATACCAAGCTCCATTCTCTTACCTTTCAAAAATCTTAATTAAGAGAGCCTTACTAGCTTTTCATCCTACAAAGAGATAAACACACACTTAACTGTAAACTCAGTAGCTTCACTGAATTAAATGAGACTGCTCACAGGAAGAGAGCCAAGAACCTCCATAAGATTTGAAAGTCCAGAGAGCAGTAACTGAGAGCTGCTCTAAAGCACATATGCCAAGCCAAATTCCTAACCTGCTGAACACTCACGCAACAGTCCTTTAGCACCCTCTACGGGTGAGCTAAACCCAAAGGTAAGACAAAGTCACCACAACGGCAAAATAAAAACCGAAACAGTGCTACGATTCTTGAACCTACCTATTATATTTGTAACTTCTTAAAAGAAAGAATAGACTGAAATATTAAGCAAGTACCTAGAACTGTGTTTTCCTGACAAACGGAATAGAGTATACATAATGCATATCCAGATTTATCCAGATTCACTGCTAATGTTCAAGTTTTTTACCACTAAGACTTTTTACTACTACCTGCCAATCATGTCTTGAATACTTCAGGGATTCAGCAAGAATTCCATGAAAGAGTGGTTTTACAGGTAAGCTAAGTAACAAAAATCAGATTTTCTTTGATAATTAGATGAATGTGAACAACGACTTTCAGTTACTTTCAATTTATACAACAAAATAGACAGCTACAAAGAAAAAAAAAAAAAACATCAGTTCTTGACCCACCTCTATATTTTCTACTCAGATGAGATTACAAAATAAAGTTCGTGTACTCCAACTTTCTTCGGTAAAATCCTTGTGCTTTGCACAGTTGATAGTTTTTATTTTGAAAGAGGCCTGCCCTAAATTAATTTTGTTCCACAACACATGGAATTAATGAAGAAATTAGAGCACAAGAAAAATAATTTCCCATTCAGGAGCACAGCCTTCCGTTAAGAGTAAAGTTCAAATTCCAGTTCTCGCACACTGGTATTTAATCTGAAGCCAACAGAAGCCCCAAGTAATGCGTGTACATAATGTCATGTTTCACCTTTTTTTTTTTTTTGAGATACATTTACAAACATTTTTATTTTTTAATGTTATAGTCTATATAACAATACTAAAGCAGCTATTTATATTTCCCTGGTAATAAAACCTGGTTTCTTAACCGGGATAGAGAATTAAGGGAGAGACAAAGAGAGAAGTTGAGAAGAAAAGAGGACTTTGTCAATCTCTACATGGAATAAAAACCCCCAACATCCCCTCACTCCATTCTTAAGTGTGTATCTGTCTACCTTGTGCTATGAGCTCGTATTGCCTCATCAGAGATCTTGCTTCAAGTAACACTGCTGCAATGCTGTTTCTGAACTTCTATTTGAAAAACAGGCATTGCAAGTAAAGAAGTACACAAATGGTCTCTAGAACCTACAGCAACCAGGAGAATTAATGAAAAGCAAGCAACTGCTGAGGGAAACATTCAGCCCAGAAAGGTATCATTTTGAAAAAATGCTAATGTTGAAATCAAATTGCTTTTAACTAGAGTGGGAGCCAAGAACAGGCAGACTGTGCAGAACTTCCTCAAAGGAAATAATGGGAAAAATATAAAAAGGCACATGTCTAAGAGACAACAAACCTTTTTTTTTTGAGATGCTAGAATAATGACTGGTTCTGCAAAGACTTCAATCTATAGAAGTATAAGAACCCCCTGACTGCCAGCCATTGTCTATTTATTACGGCTTTTATTATCATACAGAGATGGCTTCAGAGCATGAGAGAAGTCCTGGGAAACACAATGTTTAAGTACCTAAAATCCTTTCAAAAGTAAGGAAAATTAATTACTATTTTTCTAACAATTTCTTTCTGAACCGAGGACAGAAAGTCACAGCATCAGCTGTTAGGTTGTTTTCAAACCAGAATAATTTACTGTGGTAATTCAGTAAGATATGTCACATGGACTGATAAATTCATGACAAAAAAAATTAAAAATAAAATAATCCTATGCTCCAGAACTCTCTGCGGTACTATCAAGTGGCCAAAATCAACATCAGAGATATTAGTCCCTTACCAGCAGCCAGAGCACTGAACCTATACTGTAGTTACAGGTGGAGAAGGAGCTTTCCTCCTGTTGCTAGAAGTCACAGGCTTCCAGCCCTTCCATATCTAAGGAGACTACTTTCCAATCCAATAATAGCAGACTCAGCCTGCATCTCCTTCAATGTAGTTGTAAGTTTAGGCTCCTGTAGCTGCAGGGTCTCTGAGAGGATTTGATCCAATTCCTTTTGTAGTCTCTGATGTTGCACAGACTGATGATCTCTTCCTTTAGCTTGTTACCATGGTGACACAGACCCTCACCCAACACACACCTCCTGCAGACATATTCCCTTGCCCCATCAACCAGAGTGGCAGGCCCCAGGCCTGCGTAACTCCAGATCTGGAGAACTTCTTCCTCCTTCAGGAGCCTGGCCTAAGTGCTCCAGATCATGAAGTTGAAATGGTGTTTGAGACTTCCTTAAAAATCTCACTGGGAAACGGAAGAGCTGCAGCTGAAGAGAGATAAGCTACATCACAACCAGGTATGAAACCGCACAGGCTGTAAGCAATATGACCTCACAGTGCAAAATAAATAATTACAATAAGCAATATTATTAGCAAGTTCTATTTGATTCTGAATGCAAAAGTTACACTGAAGAAGAGTAAGCATTAATGGTCACTATTCTTTCCCTACAAACCACTAGCTCGACCCAATTCTCAGTTCTGGCATTTGGGTCTTCCGTGGAACAAGCTCCAGCTATTTCGGGGATTACCATTCTTCTAAAACAATGGTTTGCAAATAGCATTTTCCTTAGAAAAGCAATTCCACTGAAATCAGTGGAGCTATTATTGTTCCTGGCAGAATATGGTTAGATTTTCTGAAAGATCAGAGCCTTAATTAGCATATAAAAATTATACTATTCATTTTCATTTCAATGTTCAATGAGTTTACTAACTCTTCACTTGGTTTTAGGATTATAATTTATATTTTCATTCTACACCTATATATTCTAGGTTGGTTTGGTTTTTTTTGTTTGATTTGGTTCTTATTCTAGTTTATACATCACGGTATTTGAAAACTTACAGAAAATATAGATCTATTTTTGGATGAAGTAACAAGAAAGGAGAGAGAAGCTTTTTACAACTTTAGTGATAATTTAGAAAGCTTTCTCCCATTATCTACCAAAGATTACTAACACACTGGAACAAAGCTGGTATCTATAACTGTGACTCAAGGCTGCTATGGCACACAAACAAGCAAATTATTGTTAAATTCCAGATAATTTAAATAGATGTCTAAAGCTGGTTCTGTTAGTTTCAAAAAAGTGAAAACAGTTTTTCTGCTTCTCTATTTATGTATTTTCAAGGTTTATACTAGGCTGGTCTCAAAGAAATAAGACTAAAAGAGATCTTCTCCATCATCAAGTCTAGAGACTCCATGATATGATGTTTGCTAAGCACAAGACAATCCAGATTCAAGAAGCTACAGTAGTCACTGGTAGTTTTCTTTCCTATTATAACAGAAGAAATAAAAACAGATATAAAAACCTCTTCAGCATTCAAAATACTAAAAAATTTCTGGAGAGCTGATGCTATCTATACAAAGCTAGCAAACACTGCAGCTCTCAAAATGTTTTGTTTAAAACTCTATGGCAGAAATAAAGAAACAAAACTGATGAACAGATTTTATGAAAATTAAGTAAATAAAATACTACCAGTCTGATGCCCCAACCTCTCAGAAAAAAAATGTATACTTCTAACAGACCACATAAGACAGAACAAAAATAGAATCAACAGCAATTAGTTCAATAAAGTTGAACTAATTGGATTCAAAAAGGGCCTGTGCATCAGTATTAGATTATCTGTTTTATAGTGCAAGCACATACCACACCCATGAAAAGTGAAGGTTAGGCGCACCTTTTATTATCTTTATATATATACTATTTATTTTCACACTCCAGAAATACTTCCTATCTCTTGTTATTAGGCACCTTTCAAAAAGGTAGAATAAGCTAAACAAAGATTTATTTGCTAATTCTAAGCCAAAACCAGAGATACTTTGTATTACAGTAACTACTAGACTGCCTTATACATATAGTAAGTATAAGCATAATAATCACAAGTATGTTCAATATTAAATCTTCTTATGTTTTTCCAAACAACATGCCTTTCTTACGCTCCTCCTGCCATCTCTGAAACCCAGTGGAGTGATTAGTTTAGGAAATGTACTGACACTGCGCTGAACATGGGAACCCTTTACATGATAAACTGAGCAAAGGTACAAAGTTAAATAAACTCACCATTTCAGTGGTGTACCTTCATATTCAAACCAAATTTCATTAACTTCCTCTTGTCTCATAACTTTCTGAAAGTGTTTCTTCACTTTGTCTGTTACCAATGTCAAGTAGCTTATCCTTGGCAAAAGCAACTGAAATAAAAAAAAAATTATAGAAGCTTTAAGTATAAATATAATTTACTAAATTAATAAAAAATACTATAAAAAGTATGCATATTCATAATGAAATTTCAGCTGAAATTCTCCCCCCTAAGGTAAGATGTCTTCTAGACAGTTTACTTATTAATGGTGAATGAAAGCCTATGAAATTATGTACTCAGAAGATGCAGAACAGCAGCACCCCATGCACTAACACAAAAGACAGAAAAACAAAGAAGTTCTTTATTCTTTCAGTGTGGTGGGAGAGAGGAGTGACGGGGGTTAGCACTAGATGATCTTGAGGTCCTTTCCAACCCTAACTATTCTATGATTCTATGAATTAATTCACACTTTTCTATATTTAAGCAAGCCAAAGAATTAATTAACTTTTTTCATATAAACAGTTAGGAGCATGTTCTAACTTCTTCTATATAACTTGAATGTAACAAGCAACTGTGTATCAGCTAGTATTTCAAAGTGGCAATTCTTACAAAGGTTGGTTTTGAGAGGGTTGTTTTTTTTTGTGGGGTTTTGTTTTGTTTTGTTTATTTTAAGAAAACTAGCTGCTTAAGAGTTTGGCTTCCAAGAACATTTTGTATTTCCAACAGCTGGCAATTTCCATCATCTTTGCACTGGGTTTGCCAATTCAACACGTTAGTCAAGACTACTATGATTCTTCCACTATTTAACTTTTGTCCAGCTACTGAAACCAGAAAGAAAACTATCAATATTTTATCAGTTAAACACAAAGCTTCTTATAGCTTTCCAGCTTACATTTTTTTTTTTCAAGTGTAATGTTACGCACTATCCCAAACAGAATGCTGTGTTATTTTTATTTGCAAAAATCCCTCCACCTTTTTTTTCTTTTTTTTTTTTTTAAAGCCTCATGCCTAGTAAAACCAATCACAATGAGCAAAGACTAACCTCCCTGTAAAATAATATTTAGCTTTGGAATAGTCATTTTAAATTAATGTTATTCACACTGTACAATTATTCCATTTCCTAATTGTTAATTAAATGAATGGGTCTAAGGAATAAATAGAAATAAATCAGATTTTGCATATTTAAAGAAAGAAACATTTGTTTTCCACCATTCCTCATAACCAGTATTGTTTCTTAAAATATTTTCTTTAGAGTATTACAGATAATGCTAGGCCTTAGGTGAATGTCATTGTACAGACATTCCAAACTATGTAAAGATATATTTTGCATAACAGAAAACTTGATCTCTGCTGACACATTCTTCCAGAATCATTCCAACAATTAGACCACATTCTGATATATAAATTAGATAATATCTTCACCACAATACTAGAGTATTTATAAACATCAGAAGAAGTGTAGAGAGGAAATCAAGAGTAAGTTCTTACAAAAGAGAATGGGTTTATCTTTCAGATAATGTTGCATTAGATTACTAATCTGCATGCATCTGTGAAACAACTAAATTTTAGGATTATATAAAACTATAAAAGATGAAGACTCGCCACTATCACAGTAATCAACTCTGTTAACACTTGATAATTTATGTAATATATGGGTTTATTTTTCCACTATCATGTATTTCCTACCCTCTTTGACAGGCTGAGAGAGCTGGGCTTGTTCAGCCTTGAGAAGAAAAGGCTCTGGGGAGACCATATAGCAGCTTCCAGTACCTAAAGGGGGCCTACAAGAAATCTGTAAAGGGACTTTTTACAAGGTGAACGTAGTCATGTAGCGATTGGACAAGGGGTGATGGCTTTAAGCTGAAAGAGGGGAGATTTAGGTATTAGGAAAAAATTCTTCATTATGAGGCTGGTGAGACACTGGAACAGGTTACCCAGAGAAGTTGTGGTTCCCCCATCCCTGGCAGCATTCAAAGCCAGGTTGGATGGGGCTTTGAGCAACCTGGTCTAGTGGAATGTGTCCCTGACCGTGGCAGGTGTGTTGGAATCAGATCATCTTTAAGGTCCCTTCAACCCAAACCATTTCAGCAAGGTAATTAAACACAGCCTTCACTGAGTTCGAGATCGTTCACTTTTTAAAACTGAAATCACATACACACTCCAGTGAGAACTGTTTGGTACTTCAATGACTTGAATGACAATATTATCCTTTATTAACCTAATTCCACATATCTACACTGAGTGTTCTTGAGACAACATAAACCAGTCTATTCCAATCAAATCCAAATATTTTTTGTAATAACTTCTTATTATTTCTGTCTGACATTTACAGTTAAATTAATTCTGGTATATTCTGATATGAGACCTGTCTGGACTGCCTCAAATGCCAATTTTTAACATGGGGCACATCCATGCAGGATTTGATAAATACATTAGAGCATTATTGAGTTCAACAGTGTTTGACATAACCCTTTAAACTGCATAACTAACTTCTCCTGTAAAATACTTTACTTCAGTTTGCAGTGTAGAACAACAACACAGTTTCTATTTTAACACAATTAGCAATCACAGACAATAACCAAACAGCACTTAACTGAATTTAACAGAACGTGGCCAGCACTCCCAGTGGGAATCTTCAGAGCACAAAATCCAACAGTTAAGCAGGTTAATGCAGACTGCCTGTTTTTATGAGATGCTGAGCATTTGCAGCATCTACTGAAATCTTTTTGGTTTTCCCCTTCAATGGAAGACATGAAAGGATCCAATTCTATCACTTTCCTAGCTTTAATTATTCAAGAGATTTACAAATACCCTAAATCTGTTAAGTGAGACCTTTAAAAGCATAGTTCAAACATATTTTCATTTTGTTACCCCTTATAATTTTTGTTATCTATCCCTTTCAAGACTTCTTCACCAGTTGTCCACACTCAGTGAAACACACCAGTTGACACAAAACATTTTTACCCCAAAAATTCTGTAATTATTAAATGCTATTACTATTTCTAGAGAAAAGTTAACTAAAATATTTAGGGAAAAAACACAAACAAATCCAACCTTAATGTATTTAACTATATGCTGGACTTCGGTCAGTCTTTTCAACAGCACAGTCACATTGTTTTATAGAGGCCTCTATATGAAAACCGTAATTTTACACAGCAGTTTACCTTCTAGGCTATTAGACACTCACAAACTTCTCCAATGCTTCAGCCATACAGCAAGGAGCCTTCCTTTTAAGCAAAGCTGTGTTCACCAGAATGACACCTCTCCCACAGACACTTTTCCTACTAACTCCTAAACCAGTCCATGCAGGCCAACGAGCCTATACTGTTTCAGCCTTTGGCTACCCTACAGCAACAGTTCTAGATGCTGGGAACAGCCATGATTCAGTGGTAAGAGTAATTCCTGGTTTCAGGCTGAAATACCTAATTAAGACAAAACAAAATACATGATCATATGACGAGATATATTAATCTAAGTTAATGTCATTCCACTAGATCAGATTTGCTCAACTGCTTTTTTTTTTTCTTCCCCAGACAACCTTTGATCAGCAGACTTTGTGCTAAAAGTTAGAACAATGCCATGAAAATCAAACACATCCAACAATCCAAGTTATGTACAAGTGCAACCTGAATGTACGACTGATAGATCACTACATTATACTCCAAAATACAGAATGCACATCATAAATTAAACAACCTACAGTACTGCATGGGCAACTATACAGACAAGGTAGCACAGTAAAGGCTAGTCCCTTGGGCATAGCTCATTCTAAGACCACCTTCTGCTTTAACTTCATTCTTTACACCTGACAAATCTCAACCAATGAGTACTCTGCTTCCCATACATATTTTATTTCTAACTCTTGCTTGCACAAAGAGGCAGACAGTACACCATTTAAAAATAAAAATCTTAACAACCTTAGAACTAGAGAAATATCAGATAGTTCAGCAACAAAGGCAGTTCAACCTAGCTGTTCCTAATTTTGCTTCCACTCCAAACACAACCATTTATAGGGGAGACTCCAAAGAAACTTGACATGTGCATTTCCAGTGTTAACGCTGCAGAAACCTACCCGGCTTGAGTACAGGAAGAAACAGGGCAGTATCTCACCTAGGCTACCTGGTCTCAATGTCACTACTCTTTCCAAAAGATAAACAAGATCATTTTAAATGAGTTCTGCTACCCCCATAGCAGTAACATGAGTGCTGTAACATGATCACTCCTGTGCTGCACTAATACACCTAACAGACAAGGATCTCCTGTCCCATCACACACACCAAACCAAAATCCGTCACACAGATTCTGGATTGTTTTCCTAACTCCATAACCCTTCACATTCCAGGTCTACATTTTCCTCCACCTTCATAAAGCAAGTTCCTCGGAGCAGAAGTTTTTTTCTCCTCTTAACCTGACAATGCCAGTACTTCCTTTGCATGCAGCCTTCCCATTTATGGAAGACAGTCTGGAATACAGAGGTTATATTAACAAGTACTGAAGCGTGGTAGAGAAGACATGAAACACTGAGCAGTTGGTGTCAAGGGCTGGGAATATTCACTACATCTACTTTTTTACTTCAGTTTTCGGGGGTTTTATGGCTTTTTACTTCAATTTACCTCCAGTTTGATCCCATACACTAAATGTCCATTAGCAGTACTGAAGTACTTCTGCTTCAGCTTCACAGGAAAATGATTCAGCTTGTGGGCTATGAGACTGCTGTGTGATGCAAACCTGGGCACAGTAAGTGGAAAGCATGAAGACTTGCATCAAAAAAGCACTCTAGATCTGAACAAAAACATTAATGTAGATGCACTCTGAAACCATGAGAACTAAACCACAATTTAAAACTTAGATTCCTGTTCTACCTATTACTATTATAAATCCTTGGTCCCTTTCAAGAAGCTGTATTATCAGCTCCAACATCACCTGAGAAAGGAAGAAGCCAAAATTTTAGAAGCGTGATTTGTGAATAACCAGATTTTGCAACAACAAAGAATCATACAGATCAAGACTGCATGTCTCTATACTTGAACACATACCTTTCATGTAGTTCTTATACAATATATACATATATATATATTAAAAAAAAAAATTGAAGTCTGAGACTTCTGCAATAGGTCAACCACATGAAGTAAAAGTGCTTCTGTTTTTATCAGTGGGGAAACTGAAACAGAATGATGAGCTCTATTATCACCGAATGAAAATCATTAATGGTTTATTATGTTTCAAAAATCCGCTGAGTGTGCGTAAATCAGAAACTGGTGACATAAAGATGCTACCAAACACAGAAAAAAGTATTTCTACCCAGTAATATTTTCAAAAGGAGTAGAATAGGCTATGACAAGACTTAAGGACCTCAGGATCACATAAAAAAATCATAGTACAAGATTTTTCTCCCACATCCTTATTAAATTTCAGATTCAAGTTTCACTGAATTAGCTAACATTCTCTATCAATCAAATATCTATTAGGTGCTGAAAATTAAAACTGCTGAGTACGGTCAGCATAGTGTAAATACTGCGTGATTACAGAAGGCACTTCTAGTTTACAACTCGCATACATCATGGACAGCTAGCAATCTAGTTCAGGCACTGTACTGTTAAGATATTATAGCTGCTTTTCCTGCATCTGAGCTAGGTCTCTCATGGCTGCTAGCATTTAAAGAAAACAAGCAGAAGTCATTCATGAGCAGAAATAGTGGAGCAAGTGTTCATGATAAATTTGTGTTACACAAGTGACAGACCTAAGTTTTAAAGACTGCACAAAGCTCTGACTGAAGTTATATCTGCAGTACAGTAACATAAACCTAAAACATAACCCTTTTTCTGACCATAATCCAGGAACATACAAACTCAGGTAGAACCTCATCCTTTTACCTAATTACTTGCTCACTTGATTTTCATATTTATTTAAGATCGTAATTATCTGTGGTAAGTTTCTCTCACTAGTGAAAGAAACTTAAGTCTTGAACCTGCTGTGAAGATAAATGAATCAGGCAATTTACTTTCAGGAGACACCAGGAATAAGAATAAAAAAGTTGTTCGGTTTATTGGTTTGTTTTTTTGTTGTTGGCTTTTTTTTTTTGGCAGGGGGGCCCAGCTCACAACATATAGTAACACACATGATGAGAATGAAAGGAACAAACATAGCTATGGCACTGGATTATTTGTGACTACCTTCATTATACTCACATAGTAAGGTTCAGCTTCCCTTTCAGTTATCTCATCCTGATACAGAGTGAAACAGGTTGGTATTCGTCCAAACCACACATCTCGAAGCACATCTTTGTCATCTGTCATTCTTCCAATGAATAGTGAAGCACATGTAGGTCAGTTTGTTTCTTCAGCTAGAACTGTCACCCCATTCCCCCCCAAAAAGAAACAAGTCAGCACAGCTGCAAATGAAATACAGCTTGTTAACGGTTCTCCCGTAAATGCACTCCTGCAAGCATGATCGAGGCTGTCACTCAACCCTTAAATGCAGTTTTCTACAAAGGATGTGATGAGCTGGGGCCTCTGAGTTAACACTTTCCTAACTAGGAACACACAGTGCATGGCAAGTAAACGTGCATCACTCCCCAAACGAGGGGGCAAAGGGAGCGCCTACGTCACCACCCTGCAGTAATCCCATAGCTCTCGCACTGCGGGGACGCCCCGGCCCAGGCACCCAGCAGAGCCGGTGCCCGCACAGGAGCAGGAGCAGCAGGTCGAGCAGTGGAGGGAACGAGCAGGTCTGTCGCCCGCGGGGCCGCAGGCCAGCCCGGGTGTCACGGAGGCCCCAGGATCGCCACGGCCGCGCTGAGCCCGGGGGGGTGCCCCGCCAGCAGGCTGGGGACGAGGGCCACCCTCCGGAGCGGCTCGGCCCGGCCAGGCCCCGCGGGGTCTGTCTGTCAGTCGGTCTCCCTCCCTCGGCAGCCACCCGACGTGAATCAGCAGCGCTCGGCGCGGCGGGGCTCCCGCCTCCCGGTGCCGGACCGAGGACCGCTACGACAGCACCCCCCGGCGTGTTTCCCCCGGGCAACGGCAAGGCCGGGGGGCGGGCCGCAGCGGCCCCGCCCCAGCCCGCCAGGGGCAAGCAGAGTCCGGTGTGGGGTGGGGTGGGCCGGCCCAGGACAGCCCCGCAGAGGGGCACCGGGCGCGGAGGGGAAAGGGAGCAGCCGTTACCTCAGCCGGGCCCCTCGCGGGCTGCGCGAGCCGCCAGGCACTGACTGACCGGCGGCCCCGGCCCCGCCGTGGCTCAGCCTGGCCCCGCCCCCAGGCGCACGCGCCGTCCGCCACGCCGCTTCCGCCCGGCTCCCGGTTGGGCGGGTGGCCGGCGACGGAAGGCGGAAGTGGGGCGGAGGATGGTGGCCTAGAGGGGCGGGCGGTGGGGCTGCGCTTGTAGGCGGCGTGCTCGCTCCCGGCTTGCCGTGCGCCTCGGCGATGTCATGGCGTGAGGCTGGAACGTGCTTGATCAGGGTAAACGCTGAACTAAACAACTGAAGCATGGGTGTGTTATCAGTATCGTTCTCCGCGTACATCCAAAGCACAGCACTGCACCAGCTACTAGGGAGAAAATTAACTCTACACCAGCCGAAACCAGGGCAATGCCATGACCGCAAGAGGTCAGGAGTACCTGCTGCCACCGGGGATGTCTCTTCCACATGAGAGCAACGTTCCGGATCGGTCCAGTGGGTATAAGTTCACAATGAATTCCACCTCTGTATTTTAAAGAACATCTCCTGCAATTCTGTCGCTCTGCAGAGCCCCGTCTCGGTGTCCTACAACTGCATGGGTGAACAGGAAGGACAGCGCTTTTCGGGTGGAAGGAAGCATCATAATTCCGGGGAACATCTGTACCATAGCTTCCTTGCTACATGTGTCACACACTATCAGTTGTCAAAGCCAGGTTGTTCTGTGCCAAGACGTACAACTGTAGCAAACGCATTACAACTGGTATATTGGCACTTAACGTTTGAAAATAACCTAACGAAATGTGTCTTTCCCCTGACGTGCATGGCGCACTGCAATTTCAGTGGTGCGATGTTCTTGCTATGCTGGCTTGTGGCCACCAGATGTCACGGAGTGGCCACTGCTGCTGCAGGTGTCCTAAGGAATTCGAGAACTGCAGCTGTTACTGACTTCTTGTGACTAGCGTTTCAATGAACTTATATATTGCTGATCTGGGAAATTCTAGCAGTTTTTCGGTCGTCTGAAAGATTAGTCGGAAGAGTTTGTTGATTTGTTTTGTTTTGTTTTTCCAGTTAAATAAGCTTGTCTAGACCACCTCTTTTTGGTAAAACATTCTGAACACATGCCCTATTATACCTTATTAAAAAAATAACTTGTTGCTGGCGTTGTTGATGCTCTATAAGCAAAAAGTTTAGCTGTTGCACTTCTGTGATTTGGGACATAATCAGTAAAACTTTATCTTCTCTCCAAGGGTTTTTCTGACACATTAGTTAAAAAAATAGAAATAATATAAAAAAATGTATATAAAAAGCCCCATCCACACAAAAACATAATAATAAAAAAAAAAACAGACAAAAAAAGCACCCCAAACAAAACAAAAAAACAACCTCAAACCCAAACAACAGGTAAACTGGTGTAAACCCGGATTAAAGTTGATATTTGTTATAGCCTACCCCAAAACATAGGAAAAGATGGCACATAGCACATGCTATACGGCAAGTGCTTTAGGCTTTCAGGTGACTGGTTCCCTTATGCTTCTAAATATAGGCAAGTTGCCCTTGCCTTGGGTGCAGGTATTGGGCAGCACCTCCAAACAGCATGTTGACATTCAGATGATGGAATGGGAGGAGTTTCTCCAGAAGTATTCGCTGTGCACTCACAACAGTTTAACTAGGTGGATGATGAGGAAATGACTGTCTTGCAGACCTGGAATGGCAGAAACTTCTGGATGAAGAAGGATGCTTCCACAGAGACCTGCATAGGACCAATCCCACAATTACAAAGGCATCCAAACCACAAGCACTGGTCATCGCTGCAGGCTTCTCTACGGATTTCCGCAAGGAAACCCCCTTAATGCTGTTACAGGTCCATTGGAACTGGTCTGATGAGGAGGCATGTGGAGATACTGTGAGGTGCCAGCACCTCTGCAAACAAACAAAAATAGCTTGCCTTGGTTACAAGATCTCCAAACTTTTAGAAAGCTTTGCACAAGTAGATATCCCTACAGGAAATCAAGGAAAACCACGTTTCTTCTTTGTGCTTTCTTCCTATGTGTTCCTCAGGGTTCTTTTATAGGAAAGGGTTGTTTCAGTAGTGCTGAAGGGTTGGATGGTTTAGTGAGAGGTGTCCCTGTCCATGGCAGGGGGGTTGGAACTAGATGATCTTGAGGTCCCTTCCAACCGTAACCATTCTATGATTCTATGATTCTATGATTGATCATTGCAGCAGCATCACTAAAGATAATTCCCGCTTGTATTGAAACCAAAATGGCCCAGAAACATCCACTGGCACAACTGATCCTACTCATTTATTTTTTTTTTTTCTCTCACGAGCAAGAAGCAGCCTGCCGGCACTGCTATTAGCAGTAATACTGAGATTGTTATACTGATAGCCTATGTACTGAGGATGTGACCCATTCTTGATGCTGCCTGTGCTTACCTCCTGAGGTTTTATTTAACCTCTACTGCTACAGCTCTTGAAGCACACCATTGGCCATCCAGGCTGTGTAATCAGCACTCTGTTGATTGCTAATGGCAACTACCAAACAGATTAAACATTTACTTTTGCATTATTCTGTCATAAGGTACATAGGAACCTGACTCCCCTGACACCATGGCACATGGATTCCACGCTATAGGCTTAAAATTGAACATGAGTGCCCAAGTGTTTTTCTGGGTCTAGATAGAATATGCTAAGTAGAGAATAAAGCACAGTAAATTACAAAGTGAGATAACTTGCTGTTTAGTAGTTTAGGAAGTGTATCTTCCTATTTAAACATCCTAGCAAACTGCTGATGTACTTACCAGACCTGAAGTGAATACCAGCTTTGCTATTAATATGGCTATAAATAATGATCTGAATTTGAATGAACATTAAAAATAATTGCTAGGATAGAATGTCAAAACGATGCAATAAAAAAGTAATTACCTCCTTTGGCATATTGTTTTCCACATTGTTATCTAATGCTCCAAGTGGCACTGTCACACAGTAAAATGGACCAGAGTAAATTGGAGGGGGAAGAACTCAGCAAACATATTTACAATTCCAGAGATTCTCCAGAGAATTCCCCCATTTTAAACATCATCATCATGCAACACTCAGTGTGTCATTGCCTAATGGCAAGCAAATCAAAACATCTGTTAGTGAGTACAAATGGAATGTGAAGATGCTTTTAAAGAACAAGATTATAATTAAAGATGCATTAATTCTAACAGAAATAAGAGAAATGGAACAGATTGTTTACATATTTGTGGGCAGTTATATTTTTGTGTAATGGTAGTGGAGATGAAGATTTGTAATCAGAATCACTATATAATTTAGGTTGGAAGGCACCTTTGGAGTTCTTTCCTGACCTTTAGGCCAACACCTCTTCTCAAAGCAGGAGTAGCTACAAAGTTGGATCATGTTGGTGAAGGCAAATAATGCTGAAAAGTTAGTGAAATACTATGTAAAATAGTGTTTCTCTGTACATTTTACTATAACTGGTATAACTGGTATTCCTTTGATCACATGGAATGAACTTACTGCTGCTTCCACAGAACTGGTGTCTTATGGGCACCTACATATATGGAAAGTAAGGATCATTCATATATAAAAAGAACCCTGGCAGGTGGACAGAAAAGTTCCTTTTACTCAGACCTGGCTCCTCTTCATGTAAAACCCTGAATCCATTAAATCAATGGCAAAACACACAAAGATACGAGAACCTTAACTTTTTCCAGTGTTCCTTTACTAGGAATTGATCTTCAGTCATTACTGATGTTTTCCCTTTATTTCCCTAATAGCTTTCAATAGAAAGCAAAACATATTTTGTTTTAATTTCTTAGCTATTGTCTTTTGAGTATGTAAACAAAACCAGATTGTGAGAATCATTAATGTACACCTTGTAACATGCAACAGTGAGTAAGAGTCAAATGAAACTCATAATGCTGCTATTTATACCTAGCTAAATAGTTCGTTGTTGCCTACTCCCAGTGAAGAATTAATTTTATTAATGACATGAAAATCTGATTCATTCATCTGAGGCCTTTCTGGAAATATTACAAGAGACAAGTACCACATCTGATGGCACTTAATATTTTCCAGATACAATTATAATTTATATCTTTGTGGAAGCAAAAGATCCCCTCTTATCTGGATATACTTTTCCTTTTGTGCCCTCTTCATCTACTAATATTTGCCTCCTATAACAGGTGAAAACATTTGGAAATGTTCTAAACTGTTTTTAAACTTTCTTGTCTAAATAACTGAAGTGTGCCAACAGCTGTCCTAGTTTTCCCTTACAGTAGTTAATTCTGGTTTACTTTGCTGATTTCCAATTTTAGTTCTATTTTAAACTTCTTATGTCACATTTCAGGCTATCAAAATTATCTTTTGTTGCTAAAACAAGTGACTGGACATTAGGAACTCCTAGTTCTAAGTTTGCTGTTTGTTATTTACCTCGAACTAAATTTCTTTGGGGCTACATTATTGTAGCCCTGTTAAGACATCTTGGTCTTAGCAAGGAGAGAGGGAAATACCTTTTTTCACTTAGCTAGGTTTTCACCCCTCTGCATTCTAGCTAAGTAATACTTATTCTGTCAAGTACTGTCACTTACCAAAGAGGAGTGCCTGGTATTCAAAAAGCAATAATCCCCATGATTCCTATTTTTTCCTGTTGGGAATACTGACAGAAAGATTAATGGCTTTGTCAGTACTACCTCTTTATGTGACAGGATTGACTCTGTCTATGACATAAATTTAGCCATTTATGACTGAGTATCATCACTAACTTAAGTGCTGAATCATAGCATAGCCAGGAAGTGAAACAAATCTATGAGGAGGATGGTATAATAATCTTGTGCTGTTTGGCTATTGGAACAGCCTTGAGGCTGTTTATTTTTAGGCAAGAAGATGTTTCACCCTTAATCTGAATGGAAACTCCTGTTAACGCTGTTGGCATGTCAGCTTCTGAGGCAAGGGTTAGTCCAGCCCTCAGTACTAGAAGACACTAAGCACCCATGTGTCACCTGGCACACAGGAACAACCAGAACCGAAACTAGCATTAACTGCTGTTTATCAACAAGTAATCTTTTATACCTTGGTAAGAAGAATTCATACTGTACAGCTTTATATTAAAATCCTTTCCGTAAGGATTTAATTAATTTTCTAAAACATATTGCATACTTTCAAGCATCTGAGTTAAACACAGTCATCCACAGATTCTCATTGCAATCTAATCTAATGGCTAGCTTATGAAACCTGTCATGCTATTGCAGTGAAGTATCAAATATCATAGGGGCTCATGGATAACACAATGCTAAGTGCGGCATCAGAACAGCAGGCCAGATTCCCTGCCCATACAAATCACCATGGCTTCAGAAAAGTAGTTTGCTATTCTCAGTAAACCTGTGTGTATATTATCTCTGACCTAGACCATGGTTTCTTTCTTAGCTTTCAGAAAGGAAACACTTCTGATTTGTAACAAAATACAGGTTTTCTCTATTCCATCCAAAAATAATCCCTGGTTTTGTGGTATGACTGGATGATCTTCAGCAATTTTATCCAAGGAAAGATTTTTTCTCAGTGATTACAAATTCACTTTGATCACTTTGTAGCAACGAAGTCTTGATAACCCCAGTTCTGAAGTTGTGATGTATCTTTGTTTCTCCATTAATGAAGTGTGTTAAGGAAGTTTAAACTTACAAAGACTTTTTAGTGAATTTAAAATCAATATTGGATTTGAGTTCTTCTGTTTTTTCTCTTTGTTGTATTTGTACAACGTTTATTATATGAGCCAGTTGTTAAATCACTCCGATTTCTCAGGGAAAGAAGTAAACATACAATACATGTAAGATAGGAGGATGGATGTTAGCACTGGTGGGAAAAAACATAAAAATCCTAAAGTCTATCTAATTCCATAAGAAGTATAATTACTAATGGCCCCACCAGTGCTGAGTGGAGGAGGAACAAGCAATTCCCTTAACTTACTAGCCACACTGTGTCTATCAGAGCTCAGTATATGTTTGGCCTTCACTGCTGTGCTAAAGTTTGCATTTGCCTCTGTTGCACTCAAGGATTTTTCCACTGGTTCATTCCTCTCGTTTGCTGGGATCCCTGTAAATAGCAGCTCAGCCGTCCAATATATCAACCAGTCCATACCCCAGCCTGTATCATGCAAAAACCTGACAAGTGTGTGTGCCAGCTCATTGTCCATGTCCGTGATAAAAAATGTTAAATGGCACTGGCCCTCATATTGATCCTGGAGGAGTGCCACTAGCAACCAGCTTCCAGTTAGACCTCTGTGGTGGTGGGTTGATCATGGCTGGATGCCAGGTACCCACCAAAGCTGCTCTGTAACTCCCCTCCTCAATTGGACAGGGGAAAGAAATATACAGTGAAAGGCTTGTGGGTCAAGGTAAGGACAGGGAGAGACCACTCTTCCCCTGATCCACTGTGGGGGACCTCCCATGAGAGGCAGTTCTCGGTGAACTTCTCCAGCACGAGTCCTTCCCAAGGACTGCAGTTCTTCACAAACTGCTCCAGCATGGATCCCTTCCACAGTGTGCAGTCCTTCAGGAACAGACTGCTTCAGCGTGGGTCCCTTCACAGGCTGCTCCAGTGTGGGTCCCCCCAGGGTTCATAAGTCCTGCAACAAACTTGCTCCAGTGTGGGCTCCTTTCTCCACAGGCCACAGGTCCTGCCAGGAGGTGCACCAGTGCAGGCTTCCCACGGGGTCACAGCCTCCTTCAGGCATCCTTCTTCTCTAGTGTGGTGTCCTCCATGGGCTGCAGGTGGAGATCTGCTCCACTGTGGACCTCCATGGGCTGCAGGTGGAGATCTGCTCCACTGTGGACCTCCATGAACTGCAGGTGAAGATCTGTTCCACCATGGACCTCCATGTGCTGCAGGGACACAGCCTGCCTCACCACGGGCTACACCATGGGCTGCAGGAGAATCTCTGCTTCGGTGCCAGGAGCACCTCCTCCCTCCTTGTTGACCTTGGCATCTGCAGGGCTGTTTCTCTCACATATTTTGTCTTCTTTCTCCAGCTACAATTGCTGTTGCACAGCAACTTTTCCCCCTTCTTAAATACATTATCCCAGAGGTACTACCACCACCACTGATGGGCTCAGTCTTGGCCAGTGGTGGGTCTATCTTGGAGCCAGCTGGCACTGGCTCTATTGGACATGGGGGAAGCTTCTAGAAGCTTCCTACAGGAGCTGCCCTTGTAACCCCCCCCCCCCCAAAACTTTGTCTTGTAAACCCAATACAAACTTGAACCCTCAACCACTACTCTCTGAGCCCAGCAGTCCAGCCAGTTTTTCATCCACCCTACAGACTACTCATCCAGTCTACATCTCCCCACTTCAGCTACCACTGTACTATGAAAGACTGTGGAAAGTCTTGCTTTGGATAAGCTACATCTGTTACTCTCACCCACAGAGCCAGCCATTTCGTCATAGAAGGCAATCAGGTTGGTCAAGCATGATTGAACCTTGATAAATCTCTGTTGGCTGATTCCAGTCATCTTTCCATCCTTCATGTGCCTGAAACAGGGAGGACTTGTTCCTTAATTTTCCCAGGAGCTGACCAGGTTGCAGGTCTTCTTTCTTGGCTTTTTAAAATACTGAAGTAACACTTGTCTTTTACCAGCAACTGGGGAGTTCACCCGGTTGCCATAGCCTTTTAAAGATGATAAAGAGGAGCCTCACGTAAGACATCAGCCATCTCAACTTCCGTGGGTGCATCTTATATGGTCCCGTGTCCAGAATTATTTAAATTCTCTCCGACCCGATCCTCCTGTATGGTGGGTAGTACCTCGTTCCTCCCAGTTTGCTACTAGGCACGAAGACCCGGCCTTGCCAGTAAAAAGTGAGGCAAAGAAGGCATTAAGTACTTCAGCCTTTTCTACATAGTTTGTCACTAGGTCCTTTCTAGCTTGCTTGCAATATTTAGCAGCAAGCTTACATTTCCCTTCACCTTTCTTTCAATGCTGCTTACCTGTAGAAGCCCTTCTTGTTGCCCTCTACATTCCTTGGTGGTTTCAACCCCAGTTGTGTGTGGCTTTCCTAATTTGACTCTTGCATACCTGAGCAATGCTGCTGGATTTCCTGGTCCCTGCTTCCACTTTCTCCGTACCTCCTTTTTGTGTCTGAGCTCAGCTACAAATTCCCTCTTTGGCCAACCTGGCCTCCTGCCCTATCTGTCCAACTTCTTGTGCAGTCACAATTGGCTGTTCTTGTGCTTCAAGCAGATTTTAGTTGAAAATCAGCTCTAATGGGATCTTCTTTCTTGGCTTCTCAGAGATTCTTGCCAACCCCTTCCCTGACCAAGCTGAAGTCCACTCTCCTGAAATCAAGGTCTTCGCTATGTACCTTCCTCACTTCCCTCAGCATCTTAAATTCAGCCTGTTCTTACACTTCCTTTTAGACTTTGTTCTCCATACTCTGGTGAACCTGCCTAAAAGCCTTTCTCAATAGATGAGCAAGACTGTTGGTAAAGATACTCTTGCCTCTCTTTCTCACAATGGTGCTGTCACTCCCTACCAGTCCTTGCTCCCAGAAGATGATCCATGGGCATAGAAGCCCTGCCTGTGACACCAGCCATACTGGCTTTGATCTGCAAGATACATCCTCTCCTACTGAGTCCATTTCCTTGACTTGTAGGATCAAAAAGAAACACCACCTTGCCACCTTTACCACAGCTTAGAGCACAGCAGTCATCCTTGATTTGCTCAAGGTCTCTTTTGGCAGCAACAGTTTGTGGCCAGATGGGTAAGCAGAAATAGTGCAAAGACAGTAATACGTAGTAATAGCCCAAAGAACCCATCTATACTTGTGTGGTGTCCCACATCTGGAACCAGGACCAGCAATCAGCTTCCTGAAAGCAGGTCTGACATGCAGATGTATGCTGTAGACCCTAGTCTTAGCCACTGTTACCAATTATTTCATCCTTATGTCAGTGGTTCCAACCAGCTTGGAATTTTTGTTGGATACCCTTGAAATTCCGTATGAACTTTGACGATTTCAGCTATGCCACAAAACTTTCAATCCTACATAAATTTTACTGTCTTTCTACATATCGTAGCTCATAAATAAATATTTTAAATAGGAACAATCTCATTAGAGATGCTTAAGGACGTCCATTGCTTGTTTTATCTCATATCGATTGTTCTTTCTGTGGTCTATGACAGCTCTTTTTTCTCTCAACCCGTAAGTATATAGTTTCCTTTATAACCTATTGGAATGGGCACGGTTTTAAAGACTGGATAAATTTCAGCTTACTCATTCTCCTTAATCTACTTTTTCTGTAGACCAGCTAGCAGATAACTCCCTAATTATTGTTTATTGATGGTAGAAATTCACTGACCTGCATTCTCACAGTCACTGTCTGTGCTTGTTTTAAATATTACATCCTTATTCTCTTTGATCGCAACTGATTATCATGGGAAAAGCGAAATGCTGGGAACACCTCTGCCACTTCATGCTCCTACTCCCTGGGACTTACGATAACTGGTTTGCTTCATCAGGCTCTTTCAACACCTCCTCTTTTGGATAACTTTTCCTAGGACAGTGCAAGGTTTAGATTCATCTGAGAAGAGGACAGAGCAGATATCTGTACAGAGTGGTGCGGGCTGACGGATTTCACAGGGTCTTCACACAGACAAAAGAGTTTGTTGCTGTACAGGAGACAGGAGGAAGAAGTGACTGGTAAACACAACTATGAACAGACAGTTTCAATTTTCTAGTAATGCTTCTGTATTATCTGCAGATATACAGGAACAGTTATGTTTTTAATTACATCTGGTCAGCTTAATATTTAACTGCAGATTCTTTAGCACCTAACTAGGTTACAGAAGACTGGCTAGTTCTTGGATTTGTCAGAGGACACTCATATCCCATAGCAATTTAATCAGCTTCGCTTAAGCTTTAACCTTTAGCATGTTGGTTTTAGACTGTAAATTGCTGAAGATAGAGACCTGCCTTCCTGCATGCTTCTATGTTTCCCAGCTCATCTGTTAGTCAGTATAAATAATAATAAATGATAGTTATGTGTTTAATTTCCAGGGATACTGGCTAAGTAATACATTTGGAATGTCTATAAAGTAATTAATTTTAAATTTTGTGGTAGTTTCTGCCTTCTTAGAAACTGAAAGAGAAAGATCCTATCCTAACTTAAGCCATGCTGGCTGGTAGATTCATATGAGAATATGATGTGAATACAATAGAATGGCATTGCTGATTTAGTCAAACTTCAATTAAAAATTATTTTTTAAGGTGACAGGGTTCCAAATTAATTTCAACCTAGCAAATAATTAAAATTTGTATCAGGATGCAAAATAGGAACATGAGGTACAGCTTAGTTTTTGAGCAACCATAGAAGTGTAGCAGTGCTATGCACACTACTGGAAAACTGGAAAAGCAAGAGAAACAAAATAGAATATTAACCTGGAAGTATTATACATTTCAGCAAAGCCATACCTACTTGGAAATTATATGCACATCTTGATACTAAGCAGTAAAATAGCAATTTGCCAGTATTACATTCGTAATGCCTCATTATTATGTTAATGTTGGTATATTTTAATTGAATTGATTTATGGTCTTATTAGTATACCTTTAAATTGTAACTGTGGGATAACAGAGTGCTAGAATTAACATTCTTCCTTTCTTTTTTTCTTTCAAAATCAAACTCCAGAGGACCCAGGAGCCCCCAATGCACAAAGCCGCATAATGCTATCACTCAATCAGTGTCATCCTGCCCTTGTAAGAAGCAGCATCTCCCACCTCCCACTCAGTTTCCATCAGCCTGCAGAGCTAACAAGATGGGAAAGACAAAAACCACAATGTCACAAGGTGGAATGCTCTTTCCTCTGGGTAGCATCTATAGCATTTATTTCAGTCTAGTTACAGAGCATGTTTTCTCATAGCTATTTTGTCTTCCCCTGTTACAGTTTCAGGAAGGGAAAAACTACTTATTGAAACTACATAAATGCCATAGTGAACCAATGATGACATTAAGGGGGTGAGTATGAAAAAGACAGCATGCATAGAGTGTTTCTTAGTGTTCAGCTTGGGAGCAGGCACAGAATCTTTATGTAATCTCCTTATGCAAAGTGTTAAGTCCAAAGATTGAAAGCTTTAGAGAAACCATGGGATGAAAAATGTGCAGAGGAAGCATTGATCTTTTACACAGGGGCAGAAGAACACAATACCTGGATACTCAGAGCAAGACTGAAGTGGGTTATGGGTGTTGTCTTGCCTTTGTACTGACACTGTGCTTCAATGAGAGGTAGTTATCATTAAGAGAAAAGTAGCACTCAATTATCATTAACAGAACGCAAAAAGTTCTTAGCAGGTAACAGAGAAGGAAATGCCTGAAAGAAATGTTTTCAGTGGGACAGGAAGTTTTCTTCTGTGAGCTGATTGGAGAAGGAATGAAAAATACTATTCTTGCTAATACAAAGAATAAAACCGATGTCCTATACTGGGAACTCCTGAATGTTTTGTAACTGAAATCCATTTGGCTATCTGCCTGGGCTCATTGGCTGCACCTAGTTGGCATTAAAATCAAACAAAACACTCTCACTGTTGGCATCACGATGGGAGTATTATGAGGAGGTAGTAACTAATGATGAAGTACTACACTTTTACACTAAAAAAAAATACAGGATCATTGTGGATAGCACTGTAAAACTCCATCATGTTATAGTTAAAGAACACATGCTACACCGTGGCTATGTTGTGGGACACTTTCAATAGGTAAGCACTGAAGTTATACAGCCCCATGAATGACAAATCAAACCAACGCTATCAGGAGCGTGAAGGTGAAATCTTGACCCAGACAAGGGTCACATGCATTTTTTACTTGATCTGATCAATAACCAGCACCTAAGAGATGAGCACTGCATGCTTTCAACAGAGGTACAAGCTCACACAGTTAAATGCCAAAGATGCCAAAATGGACTGGGATCGGAACATGACACTGTGAAGTGAGACAAAAAGCATCCAAGACATGGAGCTAAAGTACTACCTGAAGTAATCATTCAGTGTGTACAAGCAAGAAGAAATCCAGAGCATGAGGTTATATACATGTATTCCCACTCCAAAATGTCCCTCAGAGCCTGAGGTGCTTCCATCTGCTTCAGCGCCTGCGTGCTCACCTGTGTGTCTCCCCAGGCAATGCAGCCATACGGCCGCCAGACACACCAGGGTAAGTCATGGCAACTGGCACGCCAATAACATTGACTAAGTGTTTCCTAACTAAGATTGCCCTTTGAACCTGATTGTTGTTTTGCCCTACCTAACAGGTATGTAAAACAATCCCACAAATTCTTCTTGGCTTCCAAATTTACTTCTTGGTTGAGCCTGAAATCCCTGTCTCTTGCTTCCAAATTCCTTAGTCCTAGTCTCATTCAATCTCTGCTTGCTATTTTTCCAAAGTCTTTCCCTGTGAGACAGACTTGTTAACCTTTGTGTGGTTTGCCCTGCTATTTGTTTTAAGGGTCTCTTGGCTTCTTTGGCTTCCTACCTGTTTCCTGGCTGCAGTTCTGGCTGGCGTGTTCCTGACCTAATTTAGTTCCTAGCCTTGGCTTTCCCCGGTCACAATATTTAGTTGCATTTTCCATTTTTGACTCCGGGCTGTCTTTAACCACCAGGAATGATCACCCACATACTGCTCTGTCTGATAATTTGCTAAGGACATATATGTATGCCTTTATTTTCAAAGCATGGAGTGGGACTCGCTTCTCTTTTCAGGCTTTGCCAGGGAACCTCTAGTCTTGTTGGGCCAGAAAGAAAACACTAGTGGTGGTAGGACTGCGAGGTAGAACGTTCCCTTGTAGGCAGGATATTAAGACTACCACTTCCATTACTATTTCTACATCATTGTTTGAAACCTTATAAAAGAAATGGAAGCCAGTACATTTTGTACAGAGCCTGCTATTACTAAGTGTGTTAAACAAGACCCAAATATGCCAACCACAGGGAGTCCCAGTAGAGATTTAGGCCAAACAATACCTAGCTTTTAGCTCCTTGTCAGACTTAGGCAAGAAGCAGGCACCCAACACTCAGTCTTGTAAAGACTGAGGCAGTCCTGGGCATGTGGAGAGGTGAATCCCTAAGTACCTGGGGCACTTTCAAGACAAACAGGGAGGCACCACTGGAATTTAGGTGCCCAAAGGGTTAGGTGTCAAACGAATGTGGGATTTCAGGACCATAGTTTGGGTTTTACATGCTTTTTGTGGGACAGAGGCAGGATTTTTGCCCCTGCATACTTTATTGCTCCTTTATCACCAGCTCCAAAATGTGGGAATCCAAAACACTCATATATTCTGACCGTGAATTACTGGAATCTCAAATGTTTGCTTGCATGTACTGTTTCCGAAGGAAACTACAAACCTCTACTGTACTAGAAAAGAAGATAGACTATTTGGTGACAAAGTTGATGATAGTTCATTCCTACTTTTCTACAATTTGCTTATGAGCTTTAGATTATATTTCCCCCCACATATACTGTGCCATATATTGGGACAGTTTTATATTAGAAGTGTGTTTCTGTTTTGAAACAATAAAAAGAGAGGATCAATGATTTGAATAAATAATGTTATCTCAACTTGTCTGTTGTTCAGTTCCTGCAACAGATTCACAGATTTTGAGTCTCTTTTTTTTCTGATTCTCATTGTAATTCCAAAATTAGCATGCTTCTGGGTTCTTTTCGTAAAGCTCATATGCAATGTGCAGTCAAACTAACTGGATACTGAATATAATGAAGTCTGATCTGGATACCAAATCAACTTCTTTTTCACCGTGTTGGAATGAAAACAAACAGGAGAAAGATAATTTGTTGCATAATATCTTACTATGATATGAATTACCAAGAACTGTTGCAAAATTGTGTTGGTTCAGATAAAAGCTAGACTAACTTGTTCTGTGCATGTGTTAGGACTGCTGACATAAACATGACCATCGTTTAAAGTTTTCTAAATGACTGGCTAATTCTAATTAATTTCTGCTTAACTAATGGTGTTTAAAATGCCTTTCCTGAAAGAAAAGGTCCAAATCTTATAATTAAGCCTAAGTATTCTTCCAAGTACTTAGCCTCCACAATCTGTTTGGATTGAGATCACGTATTGTTCTGAAACTGCCATATTAAACATGCAGACTTTAATTTCGGCTAAAGTTTGAAGAAGCATTATCAAACAGATCCCTTTCACCTACTCTTGTGTATCAGGATATTGTGATACATGTTAGCACTGAAGCACAAATGCTGGATACCTCAAAGCTGATGTAGCATGCTTATTTCTTATATGTGTTAACCCAGAGAGATACTTAACTCTGCATGTTTTCTAGGTACTCTAAGACGCTAACGCTGATCCAGACCCTGCCAAGATAGTCTGAAAGTATCTGAAAATATGCATGCCTTGCAGTTCTCCTTTTCTCTGTTCTATGATTTAAACTGTATGTTTTCAGGCCATACATGTCATTTTTTGCTGTGGAATGAAGTAGCAGAGAGCTGCTGAACATAGCCTCCGCTGCCTGGCCTGTCAAGAACTGTGGATACATTAGCAGGTACAGTGGCAGAGTGGAGACACCAGGCCTACAGTGCCCCAGACGCCTTCCCCCCAGTGCTATTTAGTTGAAGTGGCTCACCAACACGAATTTATTCACAACAGAATTTATGCACAACAGATTCCCCATAACTGAGACCTAAATGGAAATTTAGTACACATACTTTGCAATATATTTATCTGGCTTCTTCAATGATGGATGTCATAAATCACCATGGTAATGCCCACTGTGGATCAAGGAAAGAGAAAGGAATAATTTTATGCTGAGATAAGAGACAAAGTACAGCTATTTGGATCTTTATACTATATAGCCATTATGCAAAAGTCCAATGCAGATGTAGGAAACAGGACCTTCTTTGTTCCTAGTAATCCATCAAGGACAGCATGCTACCTGTCACCAGGTCTCCTTATTTCTGTCCTTGGAGATACCTGAAACTCACCTGGACATGGTACTGAGTGACCTGCTCTTACTGACCCTGCTTGAGCAGGGGGACTGCACTAGACAACCTTCAGAGGTCCCTTTCCACCCCAGGTATTCTGTGATTCTATTATTTTCATGCCTATATAAAAAGCTTTACCGAAACCGTCCTTTCCCCCCTTGTTCCCTTTGGCATTTCCCAAGGGTACAACTGTTCACCTTTCCAGTTCTGCCCAGTTTTGCCATGACATATATTTAATTTTGGGAAAAATCACTTTCATTGTAGGTTAATGTGTTTAGTTCATCACCAGCCAAGTAAATTGCACACCACTGAGGAAACTAACTGAATTTGCCCCCCAAACAGGTGTACGTATTGCTTCAGGTAAAACAGCAGTACCAGTAGGTCTGAGCCACTCAGCCAGACCCTTTTCGTCTTTTGTCTTCCCCTGCCTTGCCCACATCCTTGTCCTCCTGCTGTAAAAACCCTCAGCGTTAATTTATGTCCATCAGTTTATGTTGAGTTTATCAATTACTGGCTGATTGCGACTATTTCATAATAGTGAAGTTTTTCCAGCATACAGACTTCTGACATTGCTTATCTCATGTTAGCATTTTTAGCAGACAATTATAGCCTCCCTACTCCATCAGTAGCAAGCAAAATCAGAAGAAACAACCCACTCTAAAAGCTCCTTACACCAGACAAATCATAGAACCAAAGAATAGTTTGGGTTGGAAGGAACCTTAAAGATCATCTAATTCTAACCCTGGGCAGGGGCACCTTCCATTAAACCAGGTTGCTTCAAGCCCCATCCAGCTTGGCCTTAAACACTTCCAGGGATGAAGCATTCACAACTTCTTTGGGCAACCTTTTCCCGTGCCTCACCACCCTCGCAGTAAATGCGTGCTTGTTAGCTGCAATTTAGGACCGGCGGCATCCGTCAGCGAAGCACAGTAAGCCTCCATCGGAAAGCTGGGGAAGACGTCGGGGTCATTTAAG
The DNA here is from genome assembly GCF_037157495.1 of Lathamus discolor. Classification (NCBI taxonomy): domain Eukaryota; kingdom Metazoa; phylum Chordata; class Aves; order Psittaciformes; family Psittacidae; genus Lathamus; species Lathamus discolor. Next base: position 65,686,455 of record NC_088888.1, on the reverse strand, counting down.
AGAAGAGTCCTAAAAGCACGGCGGGACGCGCGGGACCGCCACGTCCCGACAGGGGCCGGTCACGATACGACCTGAGGCGACCCTGTCAGCCGCCCGCCCGAGCCGGGCCCTCCCCGCTGGAGCGGCTCTGCCGCCCCTCGGCACCGCTCCTTCGGCCCTGGCCGGCGGGACGGTCACCGCCGCTTTAGTCCCGGAGAGAGGGATAAGCACGTAATTAATTAATGTCCGGGCACCGGCACAAAAAGTAGCGCTGCAAGGTTTGGGGTGTGCCGTCTGCGCAGGAGCCCCCTCGGCCCCACGGGAGGGGTAAGGCCGGCCGGGGCAGGGCTGGCGGGACCCGTGGAGGATGTACGTGGCCCCCAGCGCTGCCCCTACGCGGTGCGGGAGGGCACGAAGCCTTTGCCCGCGACTTGCACAAGTGTCCGGGGCGCGGGGAATACCTGAGGGTTAGTAGAAAACAACAACAAGATAATGGTCCCTAATGCGCACCCTGGGCACGGAGCACACGCGGGCCTCTCCCTTCCTGTGCGACCGGCGGGGAGCCTGCCGCGCCGCGGCTCTCTCCGCGGGGAGGGACCGACGCGGCCGGCGGTGGGCAGGGAGGGAGGGAGGGAATCACCTTATTAAACGCATACACCGAGGCGGGCGGCTGCCACCGCCGCCCCGTCCATGCCCGCGGAGAGCCCGAAACCGCCGGGAGCGCCGCGCTCCCCCCGCTGCAGCTCCTGCCCCGGCTGCCGGCAGGAGGACGCCGCCGCCGCGCACAGCCCCGCCGCCCACCGCGATCGCCGCATGGCTCGACGCGGCCGCTTCCAGCGCCTCTTCGGCCGCAGCGAGTCGGAGGACTCGGAGCCCGAGGGGGCGGCCACCCCCCCCCGCCGCCGCCCCTCCACCTCTGCCGCGCCCAAGCGGCGCCCCGCGTTCCCCCACTGGCGCCCGAAGAGGAAGGAGCAGCACCCCCGGGGGGGCGGCGGTGCTGCTCCCGCATGGACCCCGCCGCCCGCCTCATCCCTCGGTTCCCCGGCCCCGCGGTAAGCGCAGACCCCGCGGGGGGCGGGATAGCGGGCGGTCGGGGGAGCGCGGGGACCGGCGGGCAGGGCACGGCTGGAGGCCAGGGTATTTTTCGCTCCCGAGGAGGGAAGCGGATGTCCCGTAGCCGCCTTCATGTCCAGCGTTTGCCCCAGCCTTCTGGCAGCGCGGCGCCTGAGCGGTGTTGACAAACAGCAGCGCCTGTGTGAATAAGTAACAGTCACCCTGTGCCCCAAGCAGAGGGAGGCTTCTTGGCCCAAAACAGCCTCCTAAAGTGTGCCTGGCGTGTGTGAATACATTTACTTCTCCTGAAGAGCGGTGGGCTTATTCTGTGCTCACTTTCTGTGGATGCGGTAAAGGAGGAAGAGCAGAGAGAAGGGCCTGACACCGCTTATCTGCAGCACTCCCCAAAGCTGTTGCTCCCCAGTGTGGTTTGAAGTCTCCCGTGGGTAGTGACCATCTGGTGCACCCTGTCTTATAAGTTCTTGAGGACGCGGGCATTCCTCAGGGCTGTTTTCAGCCTGTGGCCGTGGCATGGGGAAGCTCCGTGGGACTGTGGGGTTGCCGAGCAGTAGAGCCCTCTGACATGGAGGTGGTTCACAGCAGGGTATGGTGAGCTTGGGGTTATGTCAGGAATCAGGCTGGTTAATACTACTCAAATTTGAACAGCAAGACCCAGGCAATGGGAAGATGTCAGTGCTATGTGGATTTTCTGGGTCGTTTTTTTTTTTTTTAAAAAGCTATGTTATTGGTCTCTCAGGTATTTGGTTCAGACTGACAAATCTGTGAGTTGCAGGTGGTGGTTCTGTGTGCTTATATTAGTTACACAGAAAATGCTAGTACTTGCCTAAAAATAGACATTATGTAGATGTGTGGACTTGACTAAAATATAGTCTAATGGTGTTTGTATTTGGTATTGAAGTGTATTACTGAAAACTTAAATCACCAACATCTTTTATAAAAGAAAATGAAAAAGAAGTTATGTTTACATATTTATAGGAAAAAGAAGACAAAGTATGCTTTTCAGATCTATTAAACCAGGAAACGGTGCATTTCACAATGCTCTTGAGTACCCAAGCTGAGGGTGATGCTGCACGTGGACCTCTACCAGGCACAGACCCCTCTTCTGCCTTCCAAAAGCCAGATAAAACAGAAGGGGATCATACTGTAACTCAGGTTGGAAGGGAACACCAAGCATGGTCAGCCCTGAGTTCAGGCTCTGGTTTCTCAGGACTGTGTCCAGTTCAGTTGAGTTTTGAAATCTTCCAAGAACAGAGTGCACACCAGCTCTAGGCAAGCTGCATCACTGCCTAAGTACAAGAAAGTTTCTCCTGCTACAAGGCTGGAAAACCTCTTCTTTCAATGTATGGCCTCTGATGCTCCTGCCATGTACTATTGAAGAGCCTCTTGGCTCTTCTTGGTGATACTCTGTCATGGACAGAGTGGGAGATCAGACAAAGTTGTCATAGAGGCCTTCCAGTTGAGTCATGAGGTCAAAGAAAGGAGCCCCTTGCTCCCTATAGTCCTTCTCAGAGGGGAGCTTAGGTGCAGCTGCATTTAGACTTAGTTGCAGACTTGGTCAACGGTTTATGTCTAAAGGGTTATACCACTTTGTCCCACAGGATTAAAGATGGCAAACCATACATAAATATAAACTGAAAGTTTTATTATAAGTGATAGTGATAATGACAATAATGATTGATAATCATCATAATATGACTAGGCTAAAGAACTTTAATCAGAATATCTACTACATAGTATAAATGCTTATAACTATTATTTACTATAATTCAAAGCTAGCTTAATAATTAATAAGTAAAGATTGATGTTACTCACCCATGCCGATGACTGTGGGCGACTCTCTTTTGCTCAGCCTCAAGGAGTAACCTTAAGGGACATCCCCACTCAAGGGATGAATTTTTACACACTCCTAGGAATAGCACGCTAGAATTCCTGCCTTTGGAAGGTATAACTAAGCTTGTATGGTATAAAGTGATTGAGTGTCAGTCATTTGTTATCAGGCTAGATTTAGTAGCTCAGCAAAACGTGAAAGGTTACAATAACTCATCCAGAGATAAACTATGTTTTGCTAGATAGGCCATGTCACCATTCACTGGTTCCTCTGTCAGGAAACATATGGTTTCACATCTTTGTTAGGTTTAATTTGATGAAGTTGTTGAGTCAGGCTGGTCCCAGTCTTGGCAGACCTCAACGGTAAAACCAGCATGACCCCCTTCTGTCACTGATTTTAATGTGTAGGGTGGAATTTGAGCTGTTTGACCCCCACTTAGAGCTTCCTGCTACACCTTTGCATGAATATTGGCAGACAGATGATAGGTCCTTTCCAAGGTCACCTCTCCCTCTGAAATGGACAAATCCCACTTCTGCAGCCTCTCTTCTCAGGGCAAGAGCAACAGCCCCTGGGCATCTAGGGCCATATGCTCAACTTGCCCCAATTTACCAACATCTGTTTTATGTTGAGGGGGCCCAAAACTGAACAGAATGTGTAGATGTGGACAGATGAATGGTGAGAAAAGTGGGATAACTCTTCAACCTAGGTGTAAGTTCCTTTTTCTTCCAGATACCTTGCTAGGTCTGCACTGCCAAACCAAAACAGCAGTGCTGTATGGGATTTGGGCTTCAGTTCTTACACCTGAAAAAAATGGAGGATGTTTTTACTGCACAAATTTGTTGTCGAGTTGTGTGCCTAAAACACAAGTGAAGTCTAACAATTGCAAGGCCTCTGAAATGATAGGGTTGAATCTTTGTTACAAAATGCTGTTTATATTTTTTTAATTAGGGAATCAGTCCTACTTTTGATAACAATTTGGGCTTGTGCTTCAGCACGTGGAAATACACATGTATGTCACTGTCATTAACTGTAGTTGGTCATCTTTAGAGAACACAAACTTTTCTTATTTGTATAGCTTTCTACCACTCTCATTAAAAATATAAAAAAGGAATAAACAAAGCCTTTAATACACAGCCAAAGCCACTAAATGTATTTTTTTAATAGGTTGAAGATTATGGTAGCATCTCTCAAAAGACATGGTTTAAAGCATTTTACTTTTATTACATGAATGATATGTTATAAGCCATGGTTGTATGAATGCTGTATAGGCCAAATAAAAGTATACTTTTAACAGTGATTATTTTGAAAACTTAGGATGCATAATAAATGGCCATGGCTTCTGCTATGAAAGAGTCATGGTTTGTCACATACTAGCATGAGAGCTGGCAGTTTGAAGAAACTTAGTTATGTGAAACTGTAAGAGGGTAGATTTAGATTATATATTAGGAAGAAGTTCTTCCCTGTGAGGGTGGTGAGGCACTGGCACAGGCTGCTCAGAGAAGCTGTGGCTGCCCCATTCCTGGCAGTGTTCAAGGCCAGGTTGGATGGGGCTTTGAGCAACCTGGTCTAGTGGAAGGTGTCCCTGCCCATGGCAGGGGTTTGGAACTGGATGAGCTTTAAGATCCCTTCCAACCCAAACCATTCTGCGATCCTATGATACTCCAGTTAAAAAATTGTCTGATGAGCTGTTTTGCTCTTCTTGTGTTATTTTTTCCAGTAGCCAGTACCTTTCCTTGCTGTTAGTTACTTACCTTGAAGAGCTGTAGCCAATAAAAAAACCCAAACCAAACAACAAAAAAAGCAGCCCAGTTCCTTTAGACTTGGGGCTGCAAGTGTGCATTCTCCTGCCTCAGTGAAGCTTGTGTTGTACTGCCTCTGTTCATGGGTGTCTGGGGTTAAATCAGAGAAGCCAGAGGAACTCCTCTGGTCTCTTTTTCCAGAAAAAGCTTGTAGAATCTCTTTCCCAGAGATAACAGCTACAAATTGGAGCCTCTACAGCTACAAATTGGAGAAGATGCAGTGAAAGAGAACAATAAAAAAGCATGATAGCTGTCACCATGCCGTAAAAAACTGCACCATAGTAAGGAACCAAGTTTTACTTGATCTCTTGAAGTCAAGTCCCTACAGAGTTGTCATGTCTTGAACACTAAATGATCTCCACCCAAGGGCTACTTCAAAAATGAAGCTGATGACTTGAATTTGAACTTGGAAGCAGGAAGTTGACTACAGGAGGACAAAGAAAATTGTATATCTTTGGGGTGTGATTGTTTATCAGTCTTTCTCACAATCTGTGCTACTTCATGAATTTTGAGCTTTTCGTATTTCATGGTCAAGACAGACAAGTTACTTCAGTCCAGTTATGAGTTGGCTATCACATAAATGTCAGTAGCTAGATTCTCCCCCAAGGTGAGTCACTGTAATCACCATGAAGAAAGAGGACATTTTTGCTGCTCATTACTTCTTCAAGAAACACTGTTATTTTGGTGTTGGTATTGAGGAAGCTAAGGCTCTTACCATCAGCAACACCCCTTGTTTTTACTAGTCTCCTCTCCCCTGATTAAATTCAACTCAGCTTATCTTCATCAACATACTAAATATGTGAAGGCAAAGAAACCTATGGGATTGCTATTCTACAACGATTTGGCAGGGGAAAAAATTAATTAGGGTTCAGTAATAGCATAAAATAGCAAAGGGAAACAGCATTAGGCAACATCCAAGGAGAGTTAGACTGTGAAATAATTATACCTTACCTTGGAGAGGAACACACACATTCGGGAGATATGTTGAATGTAAAGATACGTATTGTGTGTGGAGAAAGTGGCAGTGAGACCAAGATTTTATATCTCTTCCCTACTTTAATATTCTTTGAGTTACTCTTCTTTGACTTCTGTATTAGAAGAGGTGAAGGAATTGTGCTTCGCAGCCAGAATATATCATCACATTTCGTAGAAAGATGAAGAACAAATGTCTCACCCTGTGAAAAACACAGAACATTAGTAGCTTGACTGATTGACAGGAACAAAATGTTGAAGAGTCACACAGTCAGCTGTTTTAAATAGTAAAATATGAACTTTCCATTCCATGTCCTTTATGTGTGTAACTACACTTGTGTGTTTTCTGGTTCAAAGAAGAAATGGAACCATTCATGTGTGTTCTTTGCAAGATGAAATGTGGATGTCTACAAGTGGTCCTGGTTGCACTTACTTTGTGGGAGCTAGATGTGGAAAAGGGTAATTACATTTGCAGTATAATTATTAGTACTCCGGATGTAAGTGTAATGCCTTAGGAATAAAGATTTCTTACTTTAATCTTGTTTTATAGAGGACAAAAGTTCTCTAAAACCACTGTCATGATCAAATAATTAATTGCAGAATGTGTTTTGCTCAATTTTATCTATACTATGACTTCATGAGGAAAACAATGCTTATTGAAAAAAAAAACCAACAACATGTTTAGAAAGATACTAAGATAAGAGGGATGTCATGCTAAAACACTCACTTACTTTGCATTTTTAAGAGGTAAAAAATGCTGTCCTGTGGAAACCTACGTCATGACATCTGTGCCATGAAAACAGTAGTCTGTCTCTTCTGCAGGAGTTGAACATCAGCTGCTGGTTGTGTGTCACTGATTTTGCAGGTTTGGTGGCTGTGAAAACATCAGTGTGAAGAATGCTCACCTTCTCATTTTGTCCTTTGAAAAGTGAAATGACAGCCTAAAAAATTGGAACCAGTAAGACTGCTAGTGCCTCCTTCAGACTGCTTGGATGTCAGTGGAAGGGTAGATCCTCGCAGGGAAGAGTGGGATCTCATTCCTGACTCCTGTAGTGCAGAAGAATTGCTGGTTTTGTTTATTCATGTTTTTTCTCTTAAATTAGGAAGAACTATCTTAAAAAATAGAGTGGACTCATGCCATTCACAGTCAAGGAATTTTTCCTTATTTTTTCGGGGACTGCATCTACCTTTGTTGCGTATTCATTTTGGAGAGGTAGTATACTGTCCTGTATTTGGGTGAATCTGACCCATAGTAGTGCTGAGTACCATTGAGGTGATAAGATTTCTGTACTGAATAGTTAAATGTCTATTAAAACAAGGACTGTTGTGAAAAAGGAGGCTCTAGCCTACTCAAACTTGGTGCCAGTCTTGACACCTTTGGTTTTAGTGTGTCAAATCCGCACTTTGAAATGGTGACAAATGAGAATATAAAAGTGTTCTGAGGCGTTATTATAAAACACTACCTTGGAAACCACCTAGAAACATGAAGAAACAAAAAGTTCATATTGAATGCAGGTACATATAGTTGGCACTTAATAATGTATGAAGTGCTAAAACTAATATTAAATATTGAATGCATACCAATTCATTGAGTGCCATTTGTCTAAACGTGAAAACAGTTTTCACTGCCTACTCTTTCTTAACACTGCTATCTTGCCTCTTGTTTTATCTGTGTCATGTTCCTTTGTTCTTACAACTCTCTGTCCTCTCTTTCCCTCCCTTTTCATCCTCTAGAGATTTGCATCAAGCAGTTCAGCCTTTATTTTCTAGTGGGCTCCTGCTTGCATGAAAAATACAAGAGTGGTGCTTTGTTGTACCTGCGATGGCCTCAGGGCATAGGCAGGACAACATTTGTAGATAGAAATTAATATCTGTTATTGAAACAGTAAATATAATTACTTTGACTTACTTCATATACAAGATGGGATCCATATCCTCTAATTTCAGGTATCTACATCTGAACTAGTTATTCCCTTTATAATCAAGGAGGGCAAATAGGCACGTCTGGCATGCAATTCGTCTCAGCCTAAGGTTAGTGTCTAAAACAGGCTAAATGAATTGCATCTTAGAAGTGCCAGTTTTGCCTCATTGACTTTAAAAGCTGCCTGAAGGTGACGCCTCCAACATCTGAATTTGGGTAGCTGAACTCTGTCAGTGTTACCTGGTACGGGGGGTCCACAGTCTGATACTTCCATGCATGCTACAGTGCAAAGTCACACAGTCATGAGCTTCAAAAACTATGTTCTGATTTTCTGTGTGTGACTTCAAGGCACCTCCTTTGTTCACAGGCAGTCTGGTTTTAAAAAATCATTTTCTGCAGGATTTCTGTGTTGTTTAATTGATTGTGGTTAAGGGTTTTCAAGTTTCTTTAGGGAACTGGGGTTGATCCCTCCTTCAGCCATGTTTCCTCGGGTAAGCTGGGCAAGTCATGTAAGACAAACCTTTCACAGATGATCACAGAGAGAGAGCAGGGGAAGCAGGAGAAAAGAGAGTGGAGACTACTTGACCTAGGGTCTTATTTGCAAAATTTTAGCTGAAATGGCAATGCTTAGGAAAGTTAAAGGCTGCTGAAAATAGACTCTTAAAACGGAAAAGATGGGGAACTGTTAATACTAGACAGTCCTTCCTTTAGCACCTTGCGTTTTTTAATAGAATAAAAGCATGATGACCTGTTCTATGCAAGGAAGCTCCTGTACAAGAGGAAAAAATCCCTTCTTCAGCTTTCAAAACAGACAGGAAAAAGTCATCAAAGGTTTGCATGCATGTAATGTATCTGATAATAGCACGTCTTTGTATATACTATTCTATTATTTATTTCTTAAACCTAGTGAACTTTCTCTTGTACAGTTTACCTACTCATGCATGTTTGTTCATGTGGCCACATACTTTGAACTAATACAACCTATCATCAAATATTTCATAACTTGGCGCTTATGAGAAGAAGGGAAAGATTGGCAAAGACAAGGTCCCTTCCAACCCAAACCATTCTATGACTGATCAATGTAATAGATTAATCGTTTCCTTTGGTGCCCTTAGCCAAAAAAAAAAAAAAAAAAAAAGAGAGAAGAGATAAAAGGCACAGTATTCATTTAAAGAAAGTAAATTATCATATTCCACGTTATCATCAGTATCCTTCACAGAATCACAGAATCCCAAGGGTTGGAAGGGACCTAAAAAGATCATCTAGTCCAACCCCCCTGCAAGAGCAGGGTAACCTACAGTACATCACACAGGAACTTGTCCAGGCGGGCCTTGAATATCTCCAGTCATTCCCAAGTGTGTAAAAATACTGTCATTTTTTCAGTAGCCTCATTGTGGAACTGTACTTAGAAATTCTGAAATGAAAATGAAAGAATATTTGTTGGGTAAAATAGTACTTTTTGCTTTATTTGTCTATAATTTACAGTTATAAAGTCAACCGAGTCATATTTTAAAAGAATGCCACAACCTACAAAAATCTGTAAAACTGACATGTTTGAATTCCCCAAGTCCTGTGTTTCAGGTAGAGCCTGACACCAGAAGCACAACTACTATTTTGACAAAAAGCCCTTTGGTTTTCCTCAGTAAGGATTATTACTGATTACACTGCTCCTTCTACTGTTAGAGTCACTCCATCAGTACTCTAAGAACTGCAGGCCCCAGTGCATCCTTTAACCAACTCTTTAATAGTTGCTATTTTATCTTCATAAGCTACTGTTATATTGTCTGTAGAGTATTTTGAACTGTTGCTGGTGCCACAGCTGTCATGCTGCTGTTGAGGCAAGGCTACATGTCAGGAATGCTGTCTGATGCCATTCAAATCAGTGAGGATCAGTGCCCAAGCTTACAGAGTTTGATCAGGCTATAAACAGCTGAGCAGAAAGCATTTAAGTTGCATGGCCTAGTGGAAACAATCTTTTTCCATTTGTCTCTCCTTCTGTGGCCAGGAGCAGGTGCCACCACACAGTCTCGCAGGGCTCGTGTAGAGTCACGGATGACTTCTAGTCAATGCAAAGAAAGTGGGAGAGAACTTCTGGCTGATGGCCCTTCTCTGTACTCATGCCATTTTGTACACTTTTCTTGTACTGGAGATGTACAGGTAGCCTTCATCGTCACAAGGGCACACTGCTGATAATGTCTGATAATAGAATAATGTGAAACCTATGGACTTGCAGAGACTTGCCACTGAGAAGTACAAGGTAATTCCAGGTGTCATTTTGAATTTGTGCATTTTTGGGGGGTTCGTCTATAGTTTCTTGTTCTTTGACTTCAAGAAGTTTTTACTGATGTGTTTGGTTTGGCTTCCATAATACTAATTCCTTGAAACCACCAGCTGGGATTTCATGGTGGACATTCCACAACCGCCAGGGCTGTACCTTGTGATTAGCAGTGCTGACATGTTTTCCTACCCTTGGCTGGGAATCCTGTGCCATTCATTTATGAATCATTTAGTGAGTAACTGGTAATTCTTGTGACAGAATGTATATTTAGAATTTTGGAACAGTATAAGCACGTTTGGCATAAAACCAAACCATAGGATTACTAGTAAGAGTCTGTAACATTGTAGTGCCATCTCTGTCTTCAGGGAGAGTGGTTTGATGATTCACCCATGATAACCAATTTGCAGATAAAGTACAAATAATTTACACTCCCTGGTGCCAGGAGGACACTGGTAGATACACGCTGAAACTTGTTCCCTGTTGAAGCATCTTTGTGTGCTCCCTTAGCTATGTGCCAGAGCTGAAGCAGCAGGGGAGAAAATAGGAATGGAAATAGAACTTAAATTCTTTCTATTTGAAGAATATTTGTGTACTTGGTGAAGAGGAAGAAATTGTTGAGGTTTTTTCTAAATATGTTTGAGGGTAGCACTGTAGATAATTTGTTGGAAGGAAGCTGTGAATGCTCCCTCCCCGGCAGTGTTCAAGGCCAGGTTGGGCAGAGCCCTGGGTGACATGGTTTAGTGTGAGGTGTTCCTGCCCATGGCAGGGGGGTTGGAACTAGATGATCTTGAGGTCCTTTCCAACCCTAACTGTTCTATGATTCTAATTTAGTGAAACTGCTGAAATGGCAGCCCTCACGTTACTTTTGGTGTTAGCTCTGTATTCTTAGCAGTGCAGATTAGGTAGCAAGAAGAGGTATAGGTTTATGAATGTCTAGTGTTCCTTGGTTAGAAGTTGTCTAGGAGCAAAGTACCTTCTGTATGGAAGTAACATAGATGGGCTACTGTAGCTAGCATAGAGATAGGTAGCTTGTGCTCTCAGATCCCATAGAGAGGCAGATAGATTGATTGGGCTGATTGACTGTTTTTCCTACAGCACCGAGAATAAACTCAGATATTCAGCCTGAAAGGACAGACGTGCAGACACAGCACCTGACTGACCTAGTGGTGTGGCTTGCAAAGTAAAACTGATTTTTATGTGGCTGATTTAAACTTGGATGCATTAAACATATGTCAGCCTCACCTCACCGTGTAGACATATTCTGAGTTAACCTCGTTGGATTCTTCTGATTTGAGTCTGGATTCCTTAACTTATTCAATGGGAGGCAACCTTGTCTGCCTTCAGTTTAGGCAATAAGAAATCTTTTCCTCACACCTTCTGTGTTGTTACTGAGTAATCTCTCCCAGGCTGGGGTTGTGTGTTTATCAAATGTCTAGTATAATGGAGTCTGATTTTGACTATGGCTTCTATATGCAAATAACAGCACAAAGGACAAAAAAAAACAAAACAATGTTGGCACCTTTCAAAAGCTCTGAATGAATACGTGTCATTTGCAATTTCAGAGTGGAACTCATCAGGCTTTATAGTCCTAGTGTAATTTAAAGGGTGTGTATGACATGAAGAACTAAAAGAGTCTGGGAGGCCTATAAACATTCCACAGGGATGTATTTTAAATACAACATAGGTGACAGTCCTGCAGGTGATAAGCCTATTCATGTGAAATTGGCTGCCTGATTCCTGTGTAGCAGCTTGATAAATGTTCCTGTCACGTTTATCAGAAATGGAGCATAGCCAGGGCTTCAGGAAGGCTCTTCTATATTTGGGATGAAACCACGGATGTTTTCAGGAAAGTGGTCAACCTTAAAGTTCTAACAAATCTAAATTCTGGAGGTTTCTGCCCTCTCCGTTGATTGAGTAGAAATCCAAAGGCAGCCAGAGTTGTACTGTTACTTATGGGAGTCTGTCTCATTGTTAGCACTATCTCAGGCTATATACTTGTGGCTTGAAGCAACTGATAATTGAACTAATCAGTTCTTTAATAAGATCTAGATGATATCTTCCTTGCTTGGGACAAATAGAAATATTTACTGCATATGGTCTTTCAGGTAAGGTAGAGCTAATAGTTGTAACAAAGGAATTTTAGTGCTTTACATGAAATAAATTTATGAGGAAGCTGAATTCTGTGGGAGAGTTATGTTTTCATTACAATTCACCAGGAAAGTTAAAAAATGGGTAGAGATACAACAGTACTCTCCACTGGTTCATTGCAGGAAATAAATCAACAGAAAAATAATCTGAAGCCTAAATGCAGCTTTTTCTGTCAAGATACATGACTTCGTATCTTGGCTTTTGAAAAGCATTTATTAGTGCAAGCATATGATGTTTGGATCAGAGCATAATTTAGAAAATGGTTAACTTTGTAAACTTTAGTTCAAAACAAGTAAGTCAAAGCCGATATCCCGAACAACTTTTACACGTGTGCCAGTGTGCTCAAAATGCCTTGTAAATAAAAAAGTAGAAAGTCAGCACATACTTTATAGTGTAACTTTTATTGGCAGAAGTAAATCTAGTCAGATGACAAACTCTAGTATTTTGTGTTAAGTGAAAATTCCTTTTTTTTCTGTAAATGACAAATACAATGTGATAGTAAGATTTATAATTCGAAAACATGAGCAAAAAGTGACCTCAATTATAAATGTTTACTGGTATGTGAAACTGTGTGGTAATATAGACCTGAGGATTTTACAAATGCTCTGCATCCTAAATGAACCCAGTTATAATGGGCTGTATTTCTTTTCTTCCCGCTTTAGAGTACAGTGCTCAGAAGCTCTGCATGAGCAGGTCAGGAGCTGGCAGGCTGCTGGTGCTGGAAGAATGTCCCACTAGCTGCTAAACCAGTGGGGCAGCATTGGAGGGAATAATAATAGTTCAGAGCTTACATGGAGGTATTTGAGTGGTGATTACATGTTGCAGGGGTGCTTGCCGTGACTGCTAAGGAGGAATTTGAACAGGAAGTATCTGGCGAAAACTTGGCAACTTTAAATTCTGCATCTAAATGAGCTTTTAGCAAGTTCAAATATCGAGCACAACAGTATTTTTGATGACACTGTAGGTGTTGCCTGATGTAATCAGATTTTTGTGATGGGCATTTATGTTTTAATACTCTGAATAGTTTCTTTTAAAACTATGAAGTAGAACTGCTCCATGAGGGTTGTTCTTTACTGTTAGGAAGGTATCTGAATCACTACTCAACAGCTGGCTGCCTGTTTTCTTTGTCTAGTTTGCCTTCCTAAGTTTGTTTAGCAGCTGTTTTCTTTGGAATTGTTTTCTGTTTGTGTTGGTTGTTTTGGTTTTTGCTTTTTGTTTTGGATGCTCGTTTTTGTGATTTACTAAACATGATCAGGGCGATTCCTTAATATGACTACAGTCATGACTAACTTTCCATACTGCATGGTTTAGTTTTGCTTGGTTTTGTTTGCTTTTAAAAGAAAAATAAACCTTTGTATACCCGTTTGGACATGTCTAATCTCTTCTAAGTTAGATCATAGTTATTTGGCAACCTTTGGCGTATTTCCTTGGCATAATTCTGTTAAACAGTGTTTTCCTCCCCCCCATGCTGTTTTCTGCGGAAGTGCTTTTCCTGCATCCACCTGCTTTAAGCAAGTTCTTTATGCTCTGAAGAATCCACACCTTGGTATTTCTTTGTGGTTCCTAAGAATCCTCTGTTCCCACTGTTCTTTATTATGGTTCATGGAACTCCTTCTCTTCTAATTATTACCCTGGAACAGCTGCCAAGACAATGCACTATCATCATGTATTTGTGCCTTCCCACAGTGAGAGGTATCACTTCTGACTTCAACATGTACAAGTTGATAGAGCTTAACATACATTTTCTGGTTGTACCTCTCTGTAACTTAGGACAGACGGATTTCTCTCTTATCAGTAACACTGGTTGTTTTTTATCAAGATTAAATCCTTTCAGTTCTTCTGGACATAATATTCCCCAGGCTCTCCAAAATCTGATCTGTTTCCCTCATAATTCTGAAATATATTTTTAGACTCAGTGATTTACAGCTTATAATTGCAGCATAGGTGTGTAGAGTAGATTTATTGGATATGAATGAATAATACATAGATTAATTTTATATATAGCACACAATGCTTGTTTTCATTCTGACATATGCATTTTGGTTTACAGACTGCATTTTCTTACAAGCAGAATGTTCATTGCACTTGAAAACGATTATAAATAAATTATGCTGCTGATGACAAATCAGGTGTTCATGTCATCTAATGAAGCAGGTGTGCCAGCCACGTGTTGGCAGTAGCAGGCCGTGGTGTGTGTGAGATACATGAGCTCAGTTTTTTATTTTCAGAAGCAATAGGGGTGCTTCTCCAAGAACAGGTTTTGTTATTTGGTGCTTTGTGTGTGTGTGTGTGTGTAATATTCCATCTAGTGGTTGAGTCATTTCTACCTTTGAAAAGAGTTTTGAACCCTCTTCCAAGTTAGCACCTTACTCAGTTTGTGGGAAGAACGCATGCAGTTGCCTTTACCTCTCCAGTCATGTTTTCTGAGGCAGCGCAACATCCATCTCTCCTTTTGAACTCTCTGTGGGCATATTGATCTTTCTCAGTAAATCATAGTATTCTTGGTCATCTTAGTCTATCACTTTGCTTTTAAAAAACCCTCACTTTATGTATGATGGTCTGGATGCCACTCATAAAACTAAAGAAAAATTCCACATTGAGTTACTTCTTAATAGTAAACTTTATAATTTCTTTATAATGTAAAGAGTGTCAGGGGGAACAGTTGTGAAACAAAGGATATTGACTGTCATTAAATTAAATACTATCTAAGCGGATACTGAAATGAGGACAGACTTACTTGATTTAGCATTTCATGTATCTTCCCTGGGTTGACTCTTCTTCCTTGTTATTTTAGCCTGTGAACACTGAAACTTTGGAGTCTTTTGAGCATGCTGTTTTCTGAACTTTATGGTTGGGTTTTACAGGAGATTCTAGAAACTGAAAAGAGAGAAACAATTACCAAGAACGGCTCCTCACAAAGAGGGTTTGGCAGAAGCTTTCATTTCTCTGCACATGAATTCTAAATAGACTGTTTTGCTTTTGAGCAGTAGTCCTCATTTGTGTTCAGGCTTGGATGTGTGTGTTATTACTATGCCCAAGCAAAAGGACTTTCTAATCTACCAAAATCTGCAAGTATCCATGTACCTGCTGCTGCCGCTTGTGCTTCATATCAGAGGAACAAAGTGCACAATGTCTTCATGTGTTTCAGTCACTCCTCAGCCTTAGAGCAAGTTTCTGGTTCTTGGGGAGCTTTTAACTTCAGTTTTCAATAATTTTCATAAGCCTGGGTCCATTGGTTTAGGTCTTTTTTCAGAGATTTCATAGAGCTGAAGAAAGACACATGAACGAACGAGGCAGTGATGAGGGGCATCTGAGGAGTACTGAGCACCTCTTGGAACTGGAAGTGTGAATGTAAGTGCTGGTGCCTTTTGCTCCTCTCCCAAGGCTGAATCACAAGCAAATGATAATAGAGGAACAGTATGGGCACTGATCCTCCCTATGACATCTTGTTATCTGATCGTTGTTACCACAGTGGCATTCAGTACTCATGCTGGCATAATCCGGGGTGCCAGCTCATATTTGACAGAGAAGTCAGGATACATCAGGGCATCTGAGCAGTAGGTAACACTGACTAATGCTCCAGGACTTAAAACTGTGTCACTGACAGCATTCAGTTCCTATGATGGCCCTGCTGTGTGTGGCACCAAGGTTACTGCTATGGAGGAAGGGTGTTGCCTTTTCTATGACTCCTCTCCATTTACAGGAATCTAGGAGGATGTAATAAATGTAAATATTCCCTGTCTTTGCCACTGTGAGTTGGTCCTGGAAAGAAAAGATGGCTTCTGAGACAGTCTAGGAATCCAAAGCATTTGTGGTAGACTGGGTAGCCCAATGAGAGATCCTTCAGCCCTGCATCCACCCAGGAGCAGCCACCAGAGCAAGAAAATGTTTGGAAAGCAGTGATTGACTTCACAGGTGTTGGAGATCTTGTTCCCAGCTTATCCTCTCAAGATGAAGTGATTGACTGTAGATGTCTCTAGAAGTGAGAAGATTTTAGAGAGTTAATTCTAAGATGTGGAGTGGGAACATATCACAACATCATAATGCCAGCCAGGTATTGCTGGAAGTTCAGCAAACAGCCTTGGGAACAGTTGTCTGTGCTTATAAACAAGTGACTTCTGGATGACAGATTTGCTGAACTGAGCAAGGGTGCCCGGGCTCTGACAGTAGTGCCTCCAGCATGGCCAGAAAATGTATTTATTTTATTTAAGTGTTCCAAAGGACAGTTTTACAGTTTCACATTCATCAAATACGGCACAGTTTCTGAGAGCATCCAAATTTTATTTTATATTCAGCAAAACAGCCCTTAAAGTCTACCTTTTACTTCCCACTTTTGAGTTGACGTCTCCTTTGTAATTGTTCACATCTGCCTGTGGACAACCACAAATAGAAGAAAGCATTTTTTTTTAATATATTATTTAGCTTTCCTGAAGAGATGCTGTCCATAGGCACCTTATGCAACCACTCTGCCTATAGAAAAAGCAACTTGGGATCACATGCTTATGAAGAAACCAAAATTTTGGGCATGCTTTGCCCTGTATGCAAAGAACATGAAGCTATGTATGGAAAACATCAAATGCGTAAGTACTGCTAGAAAAAGCTTATCAAGTCTGAGTATTTAGGTGTGTTCATTGCTATTGGAGCATACATATGGCCAGTACAGACTTAACACTGGTAGCTTCTTTCTTTTCTGTTTCAAAGAGTCACACAGGATTAACAATCTTTTAGCTTTAACTAAAAGGAATAGTGCAACATGATGACATAGGAAAGTAAAAATGGTTTAGTGTATGTTTATACATGATAACCAAAAACCAGTATATGTTTAACAAATGGACCTCTGAACATAACTAATCTCCTGAGGACAGGTAATTGTGAAGGAATCCTAATCCCAGCCCACAGAAAGGATGTAATTCAGTGGTAGGTTGACCCTGGCCAGCAATTAAGCACCCACCACCCTCTTGCTTTACTCTCCTCCCCACCCCTTGCAGCAGCTTAGTTGTAGAAAAGTCCTGGATAATTTTACAAATTAGAACATTTGTGGTTAGTAAGCTTACAGTAAGGAAAATAAGAGCTAGGCTTTGGAGCTGAATAAGACTGCCTAGGGAAGGCAGGAAAGACTATTTTTGCCCAGTATTTACTCTGTTGCATAGTTAGAGAAATATTTTATTTACAAAATAAATTAAATATGGTCTTTTGAATGAATAATTTAATAAAATGCAGGTTTGTGCATCTAACATTATTCACTCTCTTTAAATTTTTATTGTGTAATCTTTTTCTTTCTTGTAGACTCTAGACTTTTTTTTTTTTGAAAACTTGTTGACCGTACCTGTTTGTATTTGTTAATCCATGTAAGCATGAATTTGAACACTAATCCGTGTCCAAGCAAAGAACTGAACATATTTTACCATAGCATCACATTCCCTGCTGTCCTGTATCATTACTTAACTAGTAATGAAGAGCCGTAATTGATCCATCTGTTACGTCCTGGAGGTTACTAGCAGTGCCATCAAGTTGACTGTTACTTTTGTCGTGTGACCTTGATTCCAAAGACCATAGAGGTTGTTGTGTATGTCTTGAATGACTCCCAGAAGCCTGCTTGTGTCCTATCAGGTGGTTTTGATGTTTACACCTGCTGTTATCTGGTGTTGATACCTCCTGCCACAAGTGTTCGCTGTCCGATGTTGGGTCTTGGTGATGATAAATCTGATGAAGCAGCTGCTGTGTTGAAACTGTTATGCTAATGACCTACCACAGTCAGACTCTGAAGATTCTCACCATAATTGCAGGGCAAAAATTACTAGGTTGTACCTTTTACACCCTCTTTTTTCTTTAATACAGTTTACCTGTTGATTACATTGTACTGCTTAATATTTGGGTCTGAGTTTTTACATGGCACCTACATAGCACGTATGCAACAGAAAATAAAAAATTGCAAAAGCTTGCATAAGTACAGGACATTTTTAAAATGTTTATACAAACTAATTTTTCCTAAAACTACTTCCCATTTCCTCCAAGAGTAAAATACATGGTTAAAAAATGGCTTGAGGAGACCTATTAATTATTAGAGGTCCTCACTTTCCTTTCTTTTCCCCTTTCTTTGAGTGCTTTTAACATCTCTAATACTTTCAGAAGCGCTTTCCTTTCTTCCACTCTGATTTTTGTATATTTCATAAGCCTGGAACAGTCTCATTATTTTCATCTGCTCAATATTCTGTCATCTCCCTAAGTCCCTTTGCAAATGTGCTTATTTTGTTAGCTTTGCACCCCTCCTTTTATGCTGCTGTGCTGTCCTTTAATCTAGCCCAAATTACAATTTAATAATGAAGGTGAGGGTTGAGGAGGAGAGGCAATTTTAGCTGTAAAACAAATCCCTTCAGTCATATTGCATCTTCTGTTATTGTGGTCTAGGGTTCAGTCTGCTCAGGCTTTTCAGGGTGTTTGTTTGTTTTCGTGTACTTGTGTACAGACTGAGGTGCAGAAATACCGCTGCATACAGCTTACGAAACCAAAGGGGAACTGAAGCTTTTATTTAATGAAAACTGATGCCTGTTTACTGGGGAAGAGCAGGGCCTTTTAACAGAAACAGTTTTCTAAGTGCTTGCCAAGGTTTCTGTAGCAAAACTACTTTTTGAGCCAACTCTTGCCTAGTAGAGCATTATAAAAGAACGGACTAAGGACATAGAATTAAGCTAAAACCAACACAGAGTGTAACTTAATCAGTTTGGTTTGCCGCTTCCAGCCACTGTTGTTCTGAAGTTCCTAAAAATGTTATTGCATGTGTTGATTAGTGAGACCTGAGTTACTAAAATGATGTTGAACTTGCTTTCATTAGGGAAACCGAGACATCACTGTCCTTTTGTTTCTCTAGCCCCTGTTTTTGTCTCATTAATTAATGGAAACACTGATAGAATATGATGTGTTTCCTTTATTCTTTTATGTGAAAGATTTGTAACTAACAGACTTACAGACCAGGCTACAGTGCTGCCTTCTGATGGAAACATAGTTCAGATCAAGTCTTTTATCAAGGTCATTTCTTTATGATGCTTCAGCATCGTTTCATGCCATTTTATTTCTACATCTATAACTTAGCAGTTTACAACATTTAAACTAATGAAATGATCTATCTTGAAAATGAACTTCAAATATTTAGGAATTATTTGTCATCCTTAGTGGCCTCTTCCTGATCCTTGGTTTCTTTGAAGTGATTATCTTATATGAAGACAGAAAAAAATACAGGTATGCATTATGGATAATGAGTATCTCTTGACAAAGATTTCAGAGTCTCTACCTTTGCAGAATGAAACTTTGCAGCCCTACAGGTTAACTGTATTTTCAAATATGCATTTACTGCACACAGCAGCCTAGAGGAGGTTTTTAGAATGCTTGAACATCTGGCTTCTGAGACCAACTCCAAAGATTTTAAAATTGTCACCTGTTTCACTGTGTACGTAATACAGCAAAAACATGATTGCTGTCTGTCTTTTCCCTTGCCTAACCGATCCCAGTAAGAGTGTTGATTCCTTTCGTTGTTTACTCTTGCTCCTTTTTGGAGATCCTTTTTTGAAAAGGAATCTGTGGCTCCTTTGTGGGTTTTTTTTAAGAAAGGAGGGGCTTATGTTATACTTTGAAAAACCATCAAGACAAAATACTGTGCTGTCTAAAACCCAGTGCTAACAACGTTTTCCCCCCAACTCCTAAGGATTTATCTGTGGGAAATTCTAAATTCTTTGTCCCTTATGAAGGAGTTGCCCCATCTGGGTCACAAATGACAAGATAAATGCCTTGTTAAACTGGTTCTAGCCCCTAGAGGGTTGAAAGTAGGCAAATGCAGAAGTTAAAATGGAAGGTTTTAGCAGGTAACTATAGAGTTGCTGGCAGATGACTCTGTAGTAAGTTATTGTAAATAGGACGTCCTAGATGACTTAAGTTGGTCTTTGAACTGACTCCAGAATAACTTGCATTTCATGTGTAAAGTCGAAGTCTCATAATACATTTGTACCAAATGATGCTTTAGGATAAAGTTTAATGTGTGAACTACTTTAAAATTAAAATGTGATTGAAATTGTAGTAGAATTATTTTGCGTGATTCGAGGTGTTCACTTAATTACTCTTTGTACTCAACTGTCAATTAGACTTCTTGCGTAAACACTGAGCTACCTAACCTACTGAGATAGTCGGATGATATAAACTCCTTTGGCTCCAAAGGAAGACCAGAAAACTTTGTATGTGTTGTTTTAATTTCTTTGGGTTTTTTTTAAATGGTCACATGATCTTTTTTTGTCTAGAAGCTATCAGGAGCTTTACATACACTGCAGGTATGTAAAGCATCATAATCACTGAGATAGTATGCACATATACTGGAACGATATGGTTTGCCACTTAATGCCGTACCAGAATAATTCATTTCTTGATGACAAAGAACTGAAGCATGACACTGAGACGAAAATTACTTCCTTCAGCAAACACCATGAAGGTTACTCCTGCTAGGTAAAGACCAGGTCAGGTTTATGTAAGAATATGTGGTGCTATAGCTGTAGGCTAGTAAGAGCAAGTTCACTCCCGTAAATTTTTCTTAATTCAGCTTCAAACACAGCCGTAGTAATCTTATAATTTTATAGATGACATCCTTAATCAAAGATAAGGAGGATTATATCTAAATTTGCTTGTCACGTGGAGAGGAAGCTTTCATTAGCAATAGATTTGACCCAATCAGGAGAGTAGGTGTGGCTGAAAGCACTTATGGTGGACAAATCAAACATGTTTTTACTCAGAAGTGCATGTGCGTTGGGATTAGCCACCTCTGTTCTGGCTGTTTGTTAAATCTAAGAGACAACATAAATGTATTTCTTTTGTAGAGGTGTGGCCACAGATCAGTGTAAGAGATAGAAAAAGTCTGTCTTAACCAGCTTCCTCAAAGTTAAAAACTTACCTAGTTTTTTCCTAAGGATTTTTCTTTTGATATAATGATCTCATTATAGGAGCACATTGTTTCTACTCATTACAGAGTCTCTGACAGCTTTCCTGTGTTCAGAACCGCTTGGCAGGCTCCATCCCAGACATTTAATATAATTAACTTGAAGGTGTTTCCTGCTCAGGAGGTATTTAAGCATCCTAGGATGAACAAGCATTGAGGTTGGAAGATGAGCTCTTCATAACCAGTAGTTGAAGGCCTTGTAGTTTAGTAATCCAGAAGAGAGCTGTTAATGAGCAAAGTGGAAGCAGCATTAAGTAAGTGTACTGAATTGTAACAAAATGCTCATAATTTTAAATAACAAAGCCTTACACATAATTACCTGGGCTGTCAGTGTCCCAGTTAAAAAGATAGTCTGCCTGGTTTGTCTGCACCTCCTTTCCCAGGAGTGTCTCCTCTTCATTTTTCATTTTCCCCTCTTTTCTGTTTTTACATTCTTTTATCTTCTCTCTCTGACAAGAGGCAAAAATGCTGTCAGGAGGTAACTTCTCATTTCTCAAAAGGCGAAGCAAAACAAACTCTGAAAGTGAAGTTTGTGATCTTCTGGTGCTGTAGCGTTAAGGTGCAGACAGGCAGGTAGGCTGCCTTGCAGTGAGTTTGTATCCAGGAGGAATCCTGAAGCCGCCTGCTGCTTGCTTTGTAAGGTAGTCCCTCCTAAGAAGCCAATATGACTTCAAAGAAGCACTTCATAGTGTAAATTGATGTTACAGTGTCTGAGCTAGCAGAAAGCCTAATATGAATAAAGCCCATCCACATCCATGTATTTCTTTTGATGTGTAACGTCTTGACAATTTAAATATCTATATTAATTGTTCCTAAAACTATGTAAGATTGAAGAGCGCTGATGATAATCCGTGGGGCTACAGAATGTGCTGTGAAATGGTATCTTATGTTGTTGTGCTAGAGTTTATGACCAGACCACTTTTTATACCACATTTGAGACTGCAGTTGATACATACTGGGTTTGAGTTGCCTTTCCACCTTCTCCATTGTTCTCTGACTTAAAAACTTAGTAATTTCCAAGTCTCCCCCAAACTACTGTTTCTGATGGACTCATGACTTGAAAAGCTATAGGAAGTATAAAAGCAGATTTCTAAAAGTTGTATCTTTACATATGCTGCTGTTAAAGCATTATAAAATTGTTTTCATAAATACAATTGTAAATACACATACAAGGTGAAGACTGTTTTCTCTAAGTCATAGACCTGGCCTATTGAATACATTCATAAATTGTGATTGAGTATTTTCATCCTGTAAGACAGGATTCAGACTTCACTCAGATGTTCCATATAGAAATATTCAGAGAATTTGAATGAGAGTAATTAGTGGTTTCTTAAACCAAAAATGGTGAATTGTTAGGACTTATATGAAAATCTCTGCAGCTGCACACTTTTAAGCAAGTAAGAAAATCCATATTAATGTATTTTGCAATAACGTTATCATTATTTGAAACCTGAAGTTATACAGTCCATTATTATGTATGGAAGTGACAGAACATCTCACATTACAAAAGCTGACTTAATTTAAGTATAACTTCATGTTTTTCTATTTCTTCGTACTGAATATATCATTTTAATTCAATCCTCCATTCCTGGAATCAGTCACTGTAATAAATGGTTCTTCCTTTCTAGTTTTAAGGCTCAGTAAAAATTTAATGGTCGCTTCTTAAACCTGAATTTCCAAGTCTACATTCTTCACTGGTGCCGCTATAGTGGCACTTTTAAAAATACATATCTTTTTTCTTTTCTGCAGCATATTTGTAACTGCTTTATAGGTTTGCTAGGTGTATAGATCTTTGATATTCAGAAATGACATAATAAACTTACATTAATGCAATTTGTTATCGCAAATCTTCGTTGAATATAAGCCACTGTTATTTTCTGAGCAGAAGGTGGCTCAGTGCTTTGTTGCCAAAAGCCTGAGTTTCAATTAGGCTCAGCATAATTGATGTGAATGTAAAACGGCTGGTACCACACTAGTTGGTTGTCTTTGTTCTAGACAGCGGGCTAATTTAGCTCATGAAATCAACTCCTTTTAGGCAAGTTCCTTTGCTGTAATTGCAGGGTGTGGTTTATGAAGATTTCGATGAATAGATAAATTGATGAGCTTATGCAGCACCAGCCAAACCTCACAAGTCCTGCATGCATCTCATTCATTTGGCCCTTTCCTCAATCTCTCCGGCAGTGCTGCTGGGGCTTCGCTCACTGTAAGCACTCAGTTCATGAGACCTCCATGGGCATCTCTTCATCAGCACAATGGGCGCAGGAGAGGCTGGAGCAGGGGAGAGCCCCAGCATTAGGCTGCTGAAAGGCTGTCTAATCTTCCAGGATCTCACACTGACAGGGACCTTTGTGTAAGCTGTGGTCCCCAGCCGCAGTCTGGTGCTGTGGTCATTGATTTCTGTATGATAAGATACGGCCCTGCCGCAGGACCTAGGGTTCAGGTGCTAGTGCATCCCTCCCTGCTTCCTCTGTACCCATCCTGCTTGGGCTTTCTTGCCTTTGACCAAGGGAAACTTGAGAGGCCTGTTTTGGTGCATGCAAATCTGTTTCATCTGTTCTTGTGGACAGAAACTTTTTTCCTAAGAATTAAAGACTTTCCTACTTGCTGCTGAAATGGCACTGTATTTAGAGATGCCCAGATGAACTGGACTTTTTAAAAGTGGAACTTTAGTCTAAGACAGATTACGAGATTCTCACAACCAACTTTGAAGAGCAAAGAGCACAAACTTTGTTAATTTTTTTTCCAAATACCCCTTTGAACCAAATGCTAATACTTACATAAAAGAGTGTGTGTGTTTGGGGGGAGAATGCTGCCAGTGTGAGTCTTCAGGTTCAGAAGAATTTTCATGTCCCTGAATTTGTAAACACCTTTCTGTATCTCTTGTCAAGACTACAGAAAGTAGCAAAATTATGCAGTAACATGATATTTCTGTTCATCAAGTCATGGTGAGTCAGTGTGAACAAAGGAAGAAAAGCATCATGTGTTTAAATGAATGAGTGATGCTGGCTTTCTGTCTCCTCAGTCAAACAGCTTCATCTGGTTCTTTGACCTTCTTACTATATAAAATATTACCTTTGTTAGGTAAGGCAATGTGATGATTATTGTTTATACAATGCTTTAAAGCTAGGCTGGAATATAAGTATCAAGATCAGATTTACACTCAGTGAGATAGTCCAGTGCATAGTTAAAAATGATCTCTGGGGGCAAGACTGTTACTAGTGTACTTCCTCATTGCCCACCAAAACTGGAATTTGACTTTGCTTGGTGCTGGATGCTACTGCAGTGTCAGACATGATATTAAATGTTATTACTACAAAGTAACAAATTTTGTTATGTATCTCCTCTGGCATATCTGTCAACTGAGCATCTTTCAGATGCTCTCAAAAGTTGCCGATACTTGCACATATTCAAAGAAACAGGTTTCCAGTAAGGGGCTTCTTTTTTTCCCCAAAAAATAGGAGTAGAAAAAATATGGTGGAAAATTTCAGGAATATTTGTAAAGTCAATTTTTACTAACAAGCTTTAGCTGTCTCCCAAACAAAGTTGCATACGCAGAGATGATGTGATGTCAACACTTGGCTGTAGGAGGAATGGTTATCTCAGACAACACGGGTTTGCTGGGGCACATCTGGCATCTATGTAGAGGTGCCACCCAGTGGCCAGATGGTAATAATGAGGTTTTCTGACTAATTGAAATAAAAAAAAGGGGAAAAAAAAAAAAAAAAAAGCTCAAAGGAGGGTTTCTTACAATAGTATTTTAATTATTACTATTTTTTTTAGGCTTCACAATTAGCAGATGGGGTTTAGTTTCTTGAAAAGTAATAACAGGCAAAGTTTGTTAATGTTCTTCAAATTGCAGAATTAAAAGGAGCTTCAGTTAATTCAGATAGCTTCCAAGTAATCAAACAACAATGTGTTTCTCCTTTGAAACTAGGTTTTGGAAAGTGTACCAGTATATGTTCAAGTTGTACCAAACCAAGCTGCTCTTTTTGTTGTTTTTGTTATAGTTTCTTCCTATGCAAACAAGAGCTAGAAATACAATTTAAGAGAAGTGATTGTCTGTGGTAGGTGTTAACTGAAATTGATGATGCATCTCTTCATAGCGACATTAATACAGAATGATAATCATCTGGTTCATGGATATAAAAGGGAGAAAGTGGAGTTGCTGCATTTATGACGCCAGCAAGATACAAAGTTAAATCTATTACGATATATTTAATCTACAGGATTAAATTCCATTGTTGAGATTAATAGGAGACAAAAGAGTGAAATGGTGATGAGCATCTGGTACAGGCCTGGTGTACATCAAGCTCTCCACTACCATTCATGAAGATTTTAACTAGCCATACAATGGCTGGGTTTCTGGTGCAGCTAAAATCATTATTCACTAAATTTCCAGACTACCTAGGAGATAACCTTATACTTCAAATGCATCTATTCTCAGTCTCAAGTGGCTGTATTGGGTTTATTTCCCAATTAATAGAGGTACTAAAGAAGTTAACTTTAAATATAATTAATAACTTCAATAATTTCTATGACAGCAGTGCTTTTTGATTCTTCAAAACAGAAAAGGGTCACTTGGGGTGAGAAACCAAAAGCTGCTTGGATTCACTGTATTAAAGATTTGACTACAAAACACACTCTGTACCTGTCTTAGGACTCAGGAAAACACATTTTGAAGGACTAGTGACTGTAGTATTTCCAATTGTATGCTGTTTGAAGCGCAAGAAAGCCAGAACCTTGAAACCATTTCATTTCATGAGCAGTTGCTCAGAGCTTTAACAAACTGCCAAATGCAAACAAATACATTTAATAACCTGAAATTAATATATTGTACTGGGAAGGCAGTAGGGCTGAAAAAACAAACACATGTAGGTATGGCAGTGGACAACAAGTATGACAAGTTTGTGGTGTTACAGTGGCTCAGAAAAAGCGCTGTTCAGTCTTTGTGTGTGCAAATGTATCGTGGAACAAAGCAAAGAGGCAGCAGACCTGCTCTTCGTGATTTTTGGTGTGACTGGAATGGGAACATCGTGGCCAGCTCTGGACACATCTTTGCTGGAGGGGTGTTGTCAGAAGGAATCAGACGGGAGAGCACTGGAATTCATTTACAAAAGGGAAAATTATGCTAAATAATGGCTGAGTGGAGAGATACAGCTGAAGCCTGCAAATATTTAAATGGTGCGAATTTGCCAAACAAAGAAAGGAATTATTTAGGCTGACACAGTAAGGCAGAGTGGAGTAACTATAACAAAGGGTACTTTTGGGTGAGATATAAACCCTGTTATTAAGATGCATGACAGAACACTCCAAAATAAGCTAGCAGGAGTGTATCTGCCCTAGCAAGATGTGACCTAAGGTAGTTTAAACAGACTTTTCTATCTCTAGGATCTAGAACGGTGGAGGCAGAAAGGTTAAACTTGATTCACCTGTGAATCTGAAGGCTGGCCATTAGATGGCAGGGTGCTGGCACAGGAGAGTGTGTACTGCCCTCCTGCTTCATGCCATGCCCCAGGAATTGCTCAGAACCACTCATAAGTTCTGCGGAGAAGTTTGAGTTGCTCAGTTTTCCTATAAAAATCATACATGCACCCTGTCCCTCCCACGGCAGAAAGTCATACAGCAGCTATGTCCCAAGCACATGTCCCTTAAAGAATGTGTGCGTCTACTCTGGCTTTCCACTCCTTGAAAGCCTGTGTGGGTAGGTAGGTAGGTACGAAAGGCGTTTAGCTACCCCAGTGTAACAAACCACTTTGTGTGGGAGCTGAAGTCGGCTCTTTTCTTCTATAACCAGGTATACAGTAATGGGACTGCTGAGGCAGTGGGAAGGGGTGGTGTAAATGCAGTAAGTAGCTTGCTGCGGACTGTTCAGGAAGTCCACATACTGGTTTTGTGGAGGAGACGACAGAAGGAGTAACAAGCAGTAGCTTTGTATGGAAAACTTCAGCCTAGAGCTGACTGTTTGAAATGCTCCAAATATACTAAGACTGTAACTACAGCAACTCAAATAATGTGCAATAAAACCAAAACACAACAAAACCCAAACAAAAACAACTCCAAAACTTGTTTAAAATACAGTCTACACAGCTAAAGGATCTGCCCCAGGGAGCGATCCTTACATATGCATCCACACCTCTCACACCTCTGGAGTGAACTGGCTGTGTTTGTGCTGCGTAACACTTGACCTGAGTCCGATGCCCCTCTAGCTCTAAGACCTTAATTATATTTTTGTGGCTTCAGTTCAAAGTGTCTGAGGTAATGTGAGGCCTGCTCTGCTGCCTGCAAGACCGGTGTTTTTATAGCATTATGCCAAAAGTACGCTGCATGCTGTGGGGTGTGATGCCGGGGATACAAGGGGTGTCTGAAGGTAGGAGGCTATCTGAGATGGTGTAGGGCAGGAGGAGCCAAAGCTGGTATAGTCCTATCCTTGCTCTGCCATCTGTAGGGCAGCCCATCCGCAGAGCCGCACCTCAGCTTTGCTTTGGAGGGAAGTAGTTGATTTCCTCCAGAGAAGAGTCTAAGCACAAAATGATGCATGTGCAGTATGGCTGACAAGGGGACCGGACCAGGGAATGAACCAGGGCTGTAAATTACTTGAGAGTGTAGGTGTACCTGTCATAGTCGCACGCACTACAGTAATGGGTGAGACAGGGAAAAGCCCCTTACTGCTCTTACTGTTGTTCTGTGTTTTGCAGTAAATCTTTAGCGCAAACACTCCGCTGATCAAACTGATACTTGCTGGTCCCAGGGAAAAGTTTAAGTGCTGATATGGCGTGGGAGGGGGGAAACTGGGCAGAGGATCTGAATAAACAAACAAAATGTCTTCATTCCACTTTAATGAAGTTGCTCTTGCTCATACATGCTCTCTCTTAAAAAAAAAATTATCTCATCCTATAAGTGTTGATTGAAAATGGGAATTACTATGCAATAACCATCCACCAGGTACAGACTGCAGACTGTTCTGAAAACTAGCAGACTGGAGATGGATATCAGGGCTGAATATCATGGATTATGAGGGAAGCCATGGTTGTAAAATTATAAGGATGCCAGTTCAGTAAACACTGTTAGTTTAAAATCTATGGCAATCTCCTTTTTTGTTGTGCTTGCTTATTGGTGCTATATTAGTGTTTTCATATATTTTTGTCTTCAGCTTAATCCCCTTCAAAATGATTTGTAATTGTCATGATATTTTAAGACAATATCTTAAGACTGTTAATAGGACAGAACTGTATTACTATTAGGGACTTAGGTACAGACAGGTATGAGCGATGGGGCCAAAGTGTGTGATCTGCAGCATAAAGAGAGTACTCCCCAGTTTAATTCCTGTCTGGTTGTTTCCTTTTCCAGTCAGTCATGCTGTGAACCAGTATCCCTGTACTGGTAAAAAGAAGATAGATGTACATCTAGAACTTCTCCTTCCTCCTTTCAGTGCTGCAGGCTCTCTTCAAAAGCTTGGTAATTTCCAAGGCCTCCTAGCTGCTGTTCCTTTTGCTTTACTGTAAAATTTATTATTTTCATTAGCAATATCAAAACGTGCTGGTTTTAGCTCTGATGGAAGTAGTTTTCTTAATAGTAGCTGGTATGGGCTATGTTTTGGATTTCTGCTGGGAACAGTGCTGATAACACAAGGATGTTCTAGTTACTGCTCAGCAGACTTTTCTGCTCCTCACCCCACGCCACCAGCAAGCAGGCTGGGGGTGTACAAGGAGTTGGAAGGGGACCCAGCCAGGACAGCTGACCCCAACTGACTAGAGGGATATTCCATACCATGTGGTGTCATGCCCAGCAAATACAACAGGAGGAAGAAGGAAAGGGGGGGACAGGACATTTGGAGTGATGGCATCTTACTAAGTCACCATTACATGTGACGGAGCCCTGCTGTCCTGGGGATGGCTAAGCACCTGCTTGCTCATGTGGTTTTTGCTTTATCTATTAAAGTGTCTTTATCTCAGCCTATGATTTTCTCACTTTTACTCTTCCAATTCTCTCCCCCATCCCACCAGGTGGGAGGGAGCGAGTGGCCCTGTGGTGCTTAGTTGCTGTCTGGCACCACATCTGTGTCAGTATGTCAGACACACACTGCTGTAGACCAGGTAAACGTACTCTGAGCATTTTTTACATGATTTGTTGTAATATTTAGTAGCCAAACATGTAACAAACAATAAAATATCCTGTCTGTCATAAATATTCACCCCACCATTTTCCTGCTTTGTAAATTCTTACCTCCACAGACAAGGCTCCTCTCCAAGTGCCTCCAACAACTGATGGGCCTTGCAAAACTTCTGGGAGGGTTTCATAATGTGCCCAGCATGTTGTAAGCATCCTTTTTCCCTGGGCCCTTGGGGCTTTGAGCGAGTGCGTATGGTTACAGAAGCAACCCTAGGTGAGGAAAGCAAGGGTGTGGGCTGACAGTGCGTCAGCTCCTCTATGGTAACTGTCCACCCGCCTGCCCTTGCCCCACGGTGAGTTTCTCTGCAGGGAGCTGGGGCGAGCTGCTCAGCATTTGGGCTGGAAGGAGAGAATTTGGCTGGGCAGTTGAGGCAGCGCTGGTGCAGTGCTGTGCCTTCACACCTTGGCTTGCCTCTGGGAGCGTGTGTGCGTGCCCATGCCTTCAGGCGGGAAGCGTACCACAGCGTTTCCTTGGAAAACTGCCCGCTGCCATAAAGTAAAGCTTTTGGGAGGCTCTGGTGAGCTCAGCTCATCAGCAGAGATGTACCTGAAACCGGGAGGAAATTCAAAGAGTGCCTTTTCTCACCCCTTTGGAAATCTGGTGCTGGCTGTTTTCCAGCACACTGTCTTCAGGTTGAAACTTTCCATGCTGCTTCTGCCAGCTCCAGCTTCTGGTGTGAAATTGTATCCTGTAAAAAGAGGTGTCTGAAAAAAACCCAGTGCTGCTTCACCATACTGGGAGAGCAGAGGCTTCCTGGCTGCCAGGCCATGGACCTGCTAGTGCCCTGCGGTCTCATGGTGTCTCAGGGACTGATGGCCCATCAGCAGTGGCCCCATGGGGGTGAGGCTTGCCGGAGGGGAGACAGCAGGTGCCTCCAGGTGGATGTTGCTGGCTCACCTGGGGACCAGCACTTCTGCAGGAGGGGATACTGAGGAAACATCATGACTTCCTGTGTAGGAAGTGTTTGCTCCTAGAGCTTCCTCCTTTTGGCATTTTGATGCAAGGGATAGATGGCATGTTGTTTTCTGACATATGTTCATTATATAGCACTCAGGGGGCAGATGCTTGGCACCAGCCCAGCAGCACCATTACAAATGGTGGCCTCAAATGTGTTGGTGTCACATCAACACTTGACAACTCTTCTGTGTGCTTCCCATGGTGTGCCGTTATTTTCCTCTTCCTTACCCGGACTTCAACTAGGTGCCTTCCCTGTCTCCTTCCCATACTATGTCACATGTTCCACTGGTCTGAGTCACTGAGTTGATAGTCCTCAGACTACTGGTGCTCCCTTGAGCAGTCTTACAGAGGCCTCTAGTATATACATTGAACAGGGTAAGGTGCAAGAGGATCTTTAAGCACTAGGTGAGCAGCTGGTTAATGCGACTTGAATTCTCCCATATACAGCTTGCGTGGAACCACCCCAAAAGCAATGTCTATTGGTAGAGGCAGAAAATTAAATTCAAGATTAACAGCTCAAAGTCACCTATGGCTTGGAGAAGGTAACCAGCTATTGAGGGCGATGCAGTTTCTTCCTTATAAATAGGTAAATAAACAAAATAATTGCACATGTTTATTGGGATATGTGTTAAAATGTCAGAACATTTTCACCACAATTATGCAATAAACTGAACACCTCTATAAATATGCCCGAGGCTTTTCTGCTACCTTATTTCACTCTTTGAAGATTCTTTATGGCAGTCAGTTATAAAACTGAATTTGCAACTAAAGCTGTACAAAACAGAGCTGGGTTTGAGACTTTGTGATGAGTCTGGAAAAGTAGCCTATGGGAAAGAGAGTTTTGATCCAACTGAAATGGAAAATATGCGTATGTTAAGGACAAACTAAACCAAACCAAACCAAAATATTTTGAGACTTTTTTTTTTTTTTTTTTTAATGAAAGCAGATACTTGTTGAGGGTGTTTTCTGCCTAAAGGTCTCCCAGTGTTTCAAGGAGTTCATCGGGTGCTGACCAGTACTGTCAGGGATTGTGTGTGAGGCTGCACGTGCCCTGTGAGGAGAGGATGGAGACTTGGGGGTTGTTCAGTCTGGGGGAAGAAGCAGCTCTGGGAGGTCATGAGGAGCCCAGAGGTCCCCCAGTACATGTGAGGAGGTCACCGAGAAGACAGTCCCATTGTCTTCACAGTGGTGCATGGCAGAAGGACAATGGGCAAAAATTGAGAAAGGAGGGATTCAGGCTGCATGTAAAGGAAAACATTTTCACCACTTCCCAGAGAGGTTGTGATATCTCTGCTCCTTGTACATTTTCAAGAGTTCTAGAATCATAGAATAGTTAGGGTTGGAAAGGACCTTAAGATCATCTAGTTCCAACCCCCCTGCCATGGGCAGGGCACCTCACACTAAAACATGTCACCCAAGGCTCTGTCCAACCTGGCCTTGAACACCGCCAGGGATGGAGCATTCACAGCTTCCCTGGGCAACCCATTCCAGTGCCTCACCACCCTAACAGGAAAGAATTTCCTCCTTATATCCAACCTAAACTTCCCCTGTTTAACACGTTACTCCTTGTCCTGTCACTACAGTCCCTACAGCATCCCTGTAGGCCCCCTTCAGATACTGGAAGGCTGCTATGAGGTCTCCACGCAGCCTTCTCTTCTCCAGGCTGAACAGCCCCAACTTCCTCAGCCTGTCTTCATACGGGAGGTGCTCCAGTCCCCTGATCATCCTCGTGGCCCTCCTCTGGACTTGTTCCAACAGTTCCATGTCCTTTTTATGTTGAGGACACCAGAACTGCACACAATACTCCAGGTGAGGTCTCACAAGAGCAGAGTGGAGGGGCAGGATCACCTCCTTCGACCTGCTGGTCATGCTTCTTTTGATGCAGCCTAGGATACAGTTGGCTTTCTGGGCTGCAAGCACATGCTGAAGCTGGCTCATGTTCATTTTCTCATTGACCAACATCAGTTGACTGGTTAAAGCCCTGGGCAACCTGGTGTGACCCCACTTAAGGCAGGACATTGGACAAGACTTTCTGTGGTGCATTCCAACCTGAACTGTCCTATGATCCTCTGAAAAATACTGCCCAGTTTAAAAATAAGAAAACCCAAACAAAATACATGCATTTTTTAAAACGTAGATTTTATCTAACTGTTGAATCATCTAAAGGACTAAATATTTAAAACAACATTGTTATCAACCTTTTTAATGAAACCTGATCTTCAGAGAATTCTTTATTCTTGCTACTTAGATTTTACAGACAGTGAAATGAAAGAAATTATATAGTCAGTTTTTACTATTTTATTTCTCTCTTAGGAGACTAAATGAACTTTTCCATATTCTTCAGATTCAGAATTTCAGACCTGGCACTGCAGAATTAACATAAGCAAAATTAGGTCCTTTAAGCTTTCGGACTAACTTGGCAAGAAATAATGTATTGTTTTAAAGATTGAAAACACTTTCAAAGTGTATTCTTTTGGGACAGAAAAATGGGACAGATGGGACAGCATCTTCCCAAAAGTTGCTTCCCTTCTGTTTTGAGAATTCAACTGATTTCTCATTGAGACAGCTTCCGGAAGGAAGGTGAACAGAACAGTGATGTAATGTGGAACTGTAAACCCCAAATGTTGTAATCTGCTATGTCCATAGAGATGGAGTGACTTAAGATGACTAATTTTTCTGCCTTGTGGCTTTGATGTGGTTGTCCTGCTGGATATTATATTTGGGGTTTGGTTGTTTTGTTATCAGGAAAAAGCTGACAAGTTAAGAGTTTCGGATCACTAAAGCAGGTGGGATGAATTAAGGTCTAATAAGAGGAGCAAGTAATTTGGCTAAAATAAGGCTGTAAACTTTACAAGCACCAGAGCCCTGGAACCACTACAATAGGAGAAAACTGCTTAGTGTGTTTTGTCAAGAAATACAGCAGATATTAGTTCAGACTATATTTTACTAGAATATATTAATTGAACAAGGTTTACTCTCCTTTCAGGTACTATGATCTGTCAGGCAGACGCTATACTGTTCAAGAAGATCAAATGCCATCAGTAGTCTGTCCACACTCTTTTGTTCTTCCAGCGATATCAATGTCTACTGCCTCATTACCAGCAGCACTTAGAAAGGTAAGAGAACTAAATATGCATGTTTACAGAAAATATATATATACATATATGCACTCACACATGTATCATAAGATTACTATTTTGAAAACAAAATTTAACACTAGGTATAACTGTAATCTTCCTTTAAAAGACCTATGTTTGAAATACCGGAGAAATTTCAAATTAATATTATATACGGAAATAACAAAGGTACATAATGACTATAGCTGGCATGAAGAGCCAACAATGGAAATGGCTCGAGGAGATCTTCCACATGCTCTCACAAACCATATGGCTTTTTCCTTTTTGGTTCATAAAATATATATAGGCAAAAATAATAAAGGAAAAGCACCTACACTTCTACAGTCTATGTTAAGTTTTATTCCAGAGGAGGAGAAATGGCTGTGCATTTGTTTTCTAGTGTTCATTTAGCTCATGTAGTGTTACTTATGTTCTTGGCAGTAGTGTTACTGCATGGAAGCAAGGTAGGGAAAATGCTAATTACTTCTGTTCTAATGTGAGAATTTAATTTCAGATTGCAGACAAGGTTGTGCAATGCCATTCTTGTCTTTATTGTAATCTTTCCATGGAAAGAGAAATACTTTTCTACGTTCACAAAAGTACATAGCAGGCCAGTAACTGAAAAAGTTGATTTTTTCGTGCTTGTGGAACTAATATTCATCAGAATATATCTGATGAGGGCTTAAAATATTCTGTCTTTAAAACAAAATGTTATTGTCTAGTCTTTTCAAGCCAGTAAATCTCATCTACTAATTTCTGTATGAAGCCTTTTGGAAAGACTCATTGGTCTTTAGTTGAATACACAAATAATATACACCCCAAACATCTGTTGTGGTCTCATTCATCATCTTAGTTCTTTTTATACTGTAGAAACATGCCTACAAAAAGACCTCAGTTCCTTACAGCAAAATGGCATACTGCTGTGATGGGGTATTTCTATTGCAGTAGAAGTAACTGGGGAATTAGCTTTCCAACAATAAAAACCTGCTGTTCACCCTATTGCTGTCTTGGATGGACTTGTGTATTCACAAGGACTTCTCCTAGAAAAGCAAGTAGATAGATATTTGATTTTCTTAGTGGAAACTTAAGAATGGCAGAATTCAGCTGTCATTTAGTGAGCTTGTGAGTTGGCATTTTGTTCCTCTTTTGAAATAAATTGTTCATACTTCCAGCTAAGTTAAACTGTTGGGGTGTAAGTCTTCTAACCTGGAACCAATCCATTTGTAGTAAGAACATTTAAAAGCCCTTAAATGAAGCATCTAAAAGAGTATCAGAGCAGGCTACATCATTTTATACTTTGAAGCGTAACACAAAGGTCTGATTGTAAGATAAACCATAAAAATCAAGGAAATTGGGGGTGGGGGTGGTGTGTGCGTGTAACGCGTGTGTGTGTGAATTCAGCAGTTTCTTCTGTATTGGAATAATCTGCTAATGTGAGTGATAATACAGTCACCTGATGGTGATAGATGGCTTATGGAGATATAATGGAGCCCTGCCTTCCCTCAGCGTTTCTTGTGGGAGAGCAGTAGAACACAGTTGATGACAGCACATTAGCTGTTTGCACCAGGCTCCTCTCTGTTGCTGTTCTCTATATGGAGATCCGCTCATAAACCTTTCAAAGGTGAATGTACTAAGTAGAGTCTTGCAGACTAATATACACAGCCTAATTTGTATTATCATCTGTTTTTGCCTAATTTAGGTTATTTCCTTTACCTCAGATAATTAGGAGCTGACTCCAACAGTGACTAAAACAGACCAGCTCTCCTGCATTCTTTCACTAATTAAACAGTCTTCCTAAGAAACCTTGCTTATCAGCCTCTGGAGCTGGTTGACATTTGGATTTGTTTTCTGGAGGGGAAAAAAAAAAAAAAAAAGTAATTTAATTTTGCTGCTTTCCTTTTCCTTTTTGTGGAAGTGATCATTAAACGATAGAGCTCACTTTCACCTAAATTCCCTTCCACTCTCAGCCAGTTCGTGCCTACTAGTCAGCAGAAGATCTGAAATAGCCACTCCCTTAATGGTTTTCTTCACCTTCTGAAGAAAAAGCTGTCCCCAGCATATTCCAAGAACTTGTTGGACTGTCTCTGCCTTGTATTTCTTTTCCAGCAGAAAGAAAAAAAATTAATTCCAAGAAGTAATTAAAGCCGTCAGGTTCTGTCCTTTTGGATGCTTCCATTGCTTGATCAAAAAACAAGTCTTCTCTCCACCCAATTAACTAGTGTGTAATAAACTTCTATCATAATATACCCTGGTTTTCTGCTTTCATCTTCTTCCAGGATTGTTGAACTAGTCTTCATCTTACCTATTCCTGTACTCACAGCATCTGTTCTTGATATACAGTGTAACTTTGTTTCTCTTTTTGTTTGACTTCCATAAATAGCTACATCCTTCTGTACCAAGATCACTTTCTCATCAAATACCTCTGATGCTAATTCAAATGCACTTCCAGTTCTGTACAAAGATTTCTACTTTTTTCCCTTTGCAAGGCCATCTGGAATCTATCACTTTGTTTTAAGCTTCTGATTTGAACAAATGAAAATGTCAGCTATATAACAATGAAAGAGTGTTCTTATATATAAATGGCATATATTTAATATATGTTTTACATATATTTATATAAAAAGATTACATAATACTAAAATATATTTAACATCTATATTATTATTTATATAATATTTATATAAATTATATAAATAGCATATGTTTATTAAATCACTGGAGGTAGCTAGATCTCTGAGAAATTAATAAAAAATACACATTTAATTTGCTTGATTCTTCTAGTCCTGTACTAATTAATGTGCAAAACATTTGTTTTACAAAAGTGAAGGTTTAGCAGTTACTCTTTTGGTGTTTTGGCACACAGAAATTTGGTAACACAATAAATTAAAAAAACCCAAACAAACGAACAAAACCCCAGCCAAAAACCCACCAACCCCCCCCCCCCAAAAAAAAACAAACCAAAAAAAAGCACCAAAACCAGAAAACACCCCAAACCAAATAATTTCTAGATGCCACTTCTGCAAAACACTTTATATTTCTAAAACTCAGCTTATTCCTTTTCCCAAATAATACTTTTGATCACTGTTTTGCTTACTGGAGCTAAACAGGAGGATTATTTGGTGTCTTTGAGTTTGTTTGCAAATGAAGTCAAAATAGCTTCATTAGATTCCTGTTTATATTTAGAATGTCTATGCAGCTCTACATTGAAGAATATTTCAGCTGTCTCATAACCTATATGAAGTAGATAGCTGTGGCCACAATTTTATGACTGTTTCTAAAGAATATCTTTAAAACTGTTTAATTAATAAAACAATGTGGCCAGTGTTCTCACTATGAATGAACAAGTTCCTGAATGCTTGATTCATTCTGTTCTGTTTGAATAAACAATAATGCAATTTGAAGACCAAATCACAAATAAATGTATATTTTGCAGTCATACAGCTTCAATGGTGATAAAATACTAATATGAATTGAGGAGTCCTACCTGTGATATGGCAAACCCAGATGACCCTGATTAAGTTAAAGGAAAAATAGACTCTAAGCTGATAGGTTTCCATACAGTTAAGATAAAAAGCATTTATTCCTGTAGGGAACAATTTCAAATTTAGATTGGCTTCTGCTGATCATAAAATGAGTGAATGAAAAGAGTTCTTAATCCTTCAGTACATATATACATTTCCTGTGCACTAGAAATAGTGATCACAAAAAATCTGGACTTTAAAATTCCATGTGGGATACTTAAGTCTAAACAGGCTTTTTTTTTTTTCCCTAAGTCACATCTATGTGCTCTAATGCTGTCTCTCCTCTTATATTCAGGTGTTGATTAGTCATATTTTCAGACCTATAACCAGGTACCTGTCTAAAGGTTTCTCAGGATTCTCCATCTAGATAAGAGTTCTCACACCTACTTGCTACCTGAACACAGCCACTGCCTTTCACACAAAGATTCTAGTCCTATGACATGAATATGAAATGAAGGAAACTGGGTGGAGTACTTCTAACACCCAGGTGTGGCCATGGAAGCCCATTTTGATTCTGTGTCAAATTACTGGATTAAATGAATTTATTCTATCACTGCCTTTGCCATATTCCTGAGACAGCAGATATGCAGATCCCTAATTCCTGCTGCTCTTTCAACTCATCTTTCAAGATGATAGCTCATCAGGGTCTAAGATGTTTTCAGTTCATTTCTCCCTTGCTCAGGGAAATGTTGTCTGGACATCCAGCCCAGGTCCTCATACTGCTTCTCTTTACCGTGCTTTATTTTTTTAAATAACAAAACCTAAAGACTGTTTGGGATCCCATGGAGTTACAAAATCACCTCCCACAGTGATGTTTAAACAGTAGAAACAAAGCATTTTATGCTGCCATTTGATAAACTGCCAATACCAAGTAAGGGAGACAGCAGGTGAACCACTTTCCAAAGTAACAGACAACAAAATTACCAGTTTGTGGGTAGGTGAGAGGAGCCTGCCCTGAGGAGAACAAGTCTTTGCCTTAAAAGTTCACCACAATTTTTAATAGATAAGGCCTTCCAGTGGTTAACTGATCTTCTCCCAAAACCTGAGACCAAAAGAAGAGAAGGCATCCCTCTCCAGCCTGGAACCGGAAAGCTAAACAAAACCTTGTACCTTGTAGCCAAAATCCTAGGAAGTGAGTCATGCAGAGGCTGAGAATATTTGCTGGTGTAGGTTTTCTCAAAGGAGGAAAAAACTCCCAAATGTTTCAGGAGAGCACTAAGCTGCCTTGTGCAAACACTGCAGGAGAAAAAGGGAGGGTGATGCTTGCTCTTAATTTCATTTAGTTTTCTTTTAAAATCTGGATAGGTCCCCAGCTGTTTGAAATAGGTTATGGCTTGCTGGCTTACTACCTGAAAAAAAACCACCCTAAACCAGGGAAAAAATCCTATTCAGTGTTGTGCTGGACATCGGAATTCTTGCCAGAATTTCTATCTGCTTAACTACACTTACCATCAACTTTTGTATAAAATAATGCACTCTGAGCTGTCGGGTTTTTGTTGGTTATTTTTTCTCTTTTTCTTCAGTATAACTGTTATGTTCTTTACCTGGTAAAATTACTGTTACTTCTCATGTGGGAAATACAGCAAGGCTCACTCAAGTTGGGTTGGAGGTCTCACTGACAGCGCATGTTCCATGCAGATCCCTACCACTGCACAATGCTCTCAGTCACCCTCCTCCCCCAAGTGTAACTTCTTTCCCTAAAATAATGGTCACACTTTCTACCTCCCTCCCAGGCTTGACAGCCAGAATCATTTTCCTTTCCTTTTTTATTTTTTTTCTACCAATAATTCCCCCTCTTACAGATAGACAGATTCAAAATCCCCCGATAATCCCCACAAAAAGATGGCATTTACTTACTCTCTTTTTGATTAGTCATACTTGTGCTCACTCTGGTAGGGCTACGTTCTAATCATGTTGCTCCCCATTGTCATTCCTGCAGAGTAGCTTCCCATTTTTAAATTTTAAAGCATAAATTTTAACCTCTTTAAATAGCCAGGTCTGCCTATGAGAGTCACCTACATGTTATATGCTTTTAGTGCGCTAATTCATGTGAAATCTGGATAAATACATTTCTTCAGTTTAGATCAATGAAAATTATAGCAATAGAGATTTTTGTAAGCTAGAGTATACATAGGCATTTTGTTTACATTTATATATACAGATGTATACAGATTTGTATGTACAGATATATATTAAATGTATGTATGAATTGAAGGAATTTTGGGGGATGTTAATCCATAAGCTATGCTGATGTATTTATATGAATTGAAGAGAAAGGTATATAAAGAGGATGGAAAAAGATCAAACGTGATGGAGGATGGATCACAGCATTTCTTTGACAACACTCAGAATAGCTATATTATTCATTTTCTGTATGGCTTCTAATATGGATTTCAGTAGGATGTTATTGTGCTG
Source organism: Lathamus discolor (assembly GCF_037157495.1). Lineage (NCBI taxonomy): Eukaryota > Metazoa > Chordata > Aves > Psittaciformes > Psittacidae > Lathamus > Lathamus discolor. Next base: position 65,647,303 of record NC_088888.1, on the reverse strand, counting down.
GCCAACACAGTAATTTCTTATTGTGGTTTAAATGTCTAGGAAAACATAAGAATATTATAATAGTTTATCTAAGTTGTGGGTTTTTTTCCTTTTATTCTGTCTATGCAATTTGTTCCTATTCTTGGGCTGCAACCATGCTATGATCCGGGCAAGAAAAGTGATGTTAATGCAAGAAGAACACTGAAGTAATCAAATTTTCAAACCAAACCAGTTGAGTAGGGTGGAGAGATGTGGGAAGGGAAAAAGAATGCCTCATTTTGTTCTGGCTATGCCAGCATTTCTTATATGGTCAACAAAGGACTTAGACACTTAGCAAATACTTCATTTGCTCTGTCCTTTAAACTTTTAGGTATTTTACAGGATGTTTAGCACTGAGTCATACTATGTTTTGCAAGAGTTTGAGATGATTAATACTGAAATATTCTTTCAGAATTATTTAGTTGATAAATATGCATTTCATAATTAAAAACACAACACCACCACAACCAACAAGAAGCAAACAGAATTCAAACAGTACTTCCATTTACATCATGGAAGCCAGAAAATACAGAACTGGGAAAGAATTTAAATGCTGACCATTTAAGTCACAGTGATGACTCCCACAAACACTAGCACTCTGAGAAGCCACTGCATCTTAAATGACTTGTCCACAGTATTTGGTGAGTAGTATCATAAACCAGTAACCTGAAATGATATGGTAAAATGTTAAAACCCACAAAATACTGGGGGAATAAATTGCAGATAGCTTCTATTGAAGCACTCTCCATTGACAGAGTATTTAGGAGCATGGTCTACAGAGGCATAATGGCAGTGTTGACTAGTCAAGTATACTTGACAGAAAGGGATGCTCAGAATCAGGAAACAAAGCAAAGCTGGTCACAGCATGTGCAGATAGTCTTTGTGTAACACCACCTGCTAGCAAGAACCCACATATATGCCAGCACTTTCTAAAGAATAGTACTAAATAACAGCAGAGGACTGAACTATGGTTTTGTTCTTTCAGTTCTTTCAGTTTTAATAACTTATGGTGCTGTATTTTAATATAAATATTTCTCAATATTGACACTAAAAACTATAGCTGTAGCACAGCCCCTGTACAAGCAATATACTTTTAATAGTGCATGGTTACTATTGTGCCTGTAGGAGTGCTGAATTAAGACACTGGAATAGTCATCTATAGTTGTAAGTCACCATTGGCGATGCTTCTCGGTCTGACAGAACTTAGATATCATGTATGTTTTATATAAAACAAATAAAGATAAATGCGATATAAATTCGTTACATCAGGCACTTTTGCTTTTGGCCTGTGGTAATTGCACATTCATTGCTTTATCTCTATCTGCTCCTTGTCAAGGCCTTGAGAGGAGAAGAGGGGACAAGAGGGATACCAGAGAGAAAAGACCAAAACCATGGCACCAAAACAAGCAAAAAACCCAACAAAGCAAGCCAGAACACTAAAGCAAGAAGAACTACTTGATATAGGTTAAATTTACAGCAGATAGGAAAGAAAGCAAACCCCAAAATGTATGCAGGAGAGTTCAGAAGACAGAATAAGCAGTTCCTGTCATTTAAGTGCTTTCAATTACTAGGTTGAAATTTATGGTATCTGGTAACGTTATGGATTTTTTAGGATTCTGCTCCAAGTCTAGTTTATTTTATGTCTCTGGTTGAAAAACTATAATTCTTTGGTAATTTCAATTCTGAATGGCAGAAGAGTAAGCCATTCATAATAGAATTTGCTTTCTAACATGACTGAACTGTCAGAAGCACAACAGAATTAAGAATTCTTGAGTTAGTATCTATAATTTCATGTACCTTTGGTTAAGCATCAGTCTGCCCAGATTTACCAGGACACAGCAAGCATTCATAGCATTGTAGCAGAGATATTCTGGATATAAAACTACGGTTCTTTCATAGAAATAAAATGCCATGTGCCCTCAATTCAACTGTATTTGTTACTAATGAAGACAGAAGAGTCCAGCAGCTATGTATACACGCACTGTCATACTTACTGTGTAGGCAGCGACCAAAATTCTGAGAAGTCCAAATATTCAAAAACTTAGACATCAGGTCCACTATAAAACTATCTGATCATTATGATTTGGCTTGGTAACACAGCTCACTAAAGACCTCCTCATCCTTTTATCGTCCAAAAAGTCTGGACATTTATGGCTAATTACAGCACAAGAGAGGTTCTCAGCTATCCACAACAGAACCTCTCTTGAGTGTTGCTCAACAAAATTACCTCTCTGCTTAATAAAATACCATTCTGCTGACTAGACTGATGGCATCATTGCAGTTTCCTTGTTGGTCCACTTTTTTTCCATATTCCCAGCTCATTAGTTCTCTTATCCCCATTTGAACCACAAATTCATTTCAATATTAACTTAAAAAGTGTTTCATTTTGCTATTTTCAACCCTTCTGAAGACATCAACTCTCTGATATCCTAAAAATAATGTCTAGGTTATGTTCAGTTCTTACAGCAGTTTCAGGGAGACCTTGAAAACATCCTTCTCTTGCATTTCTGCTGCTTTTCAGTAAAGAGTTTAGCATAAGAGCATTTAAGCTGTGGTTGACTGCAGATGTACAGGACTAAACCTGACAACTAACATGCGCCTTAGAGAAGTGCAGAAGACAAGAGGGAAGATGGCATGGCATTACTTAGCATTTTCATAGAAAGAACATAGCTCCTGGAATATTGGTGCAAGAGGAATCTGTCTTGTAGTCTAACATTTTGATATTCAAGACGGCAGTGGATGCATTGAGTTAAGAAGGTTTCCTCCACCCCTTTAGAATACAAATAAATTTGAAGGCAGAGTAGGAATACTAGTAAATTCTTAGTAGATTCTTACTCTGAAAGACATCTTTCAAGTACTCACAAAGATTATTGAGGATATTGTTGGGATTTTTTACATTCAGTTTAAAAAAACCCTAAAATGTTAACATATATCATATAGCTTACATTTACTTTTGTCTGGCAACTTAAGACATACGTCACTTGGAAAACCCTCCTTCCAAGCAGTTCAGCACACCCACCTTGATGCAGGAGAATTATAAAAAGGCTATGTCCAACTTTACATTGGACTTGCATTCTGCATAGCCTTTGTGTTGAGCTATGTTTGGAATTTTCATCTTAGTTCTTGCATGCTCCATGTAATACTGCGAACAAATTTAGAGGATGCAATGGGTGAAAATGCATTTCTGTTTGAGAGGGTTAGTGATGGCTTAAAAAAGAGTCATCATGTGAGCAATGGTCCAGGAATGTGATAGTGCTGAGATCTTCAGGGCTGAATAGCCTACAGTCCCCCAAGCAATGACAAAATAAAAGGTCTATCAAACTGGCACAGTATTGCACTTTGCAGGAGTGAGATAATGTGGATAGCCACATACTCAGTGTGGCATTGCTGACAGAAAGCGATGAACCATTTGTGCATTGCGAAGTTTTAAGGAGGTCTGTCGTCAAAGTTCAAGCATGGCCAGTACATAATGAGTCTGGTAATTGTGACATGGGAGTGTGTACCATGCAGTCCAATGTTATCAGTGTCCATCCTTTATCTGCCCCACCTTTGTGTATCACCATGCCAAACACTTAGCTACATAGCATTTCAACATTTCACTGGTGTTGCTCATGCTAGTATGTAACCCTTTCTTAGGATGACACTGGGCACTTTACTGCCTTCTTCCCAAAGGGCATACTCCTCCCTTCTCTTTCCCTTGATGAGTAAAGTCCTGTGAAGTTGCCCTTTGAATCATCAGGAGTTTGTTTCTGGCCTCCATACTAGGCTACTGTGCAGTGATCTGCGTGGAGAGCTGTAGACTGTTTTGCTTTTCTTGTACCACTTCCACACTTGTGCAATGTGTTGGAATAGTTTTCGGGATCTTGGCAGCTACCTGTGCTCTCTCTCCTTGGGTGTGACCCTATTTCCATTCTGCCATGCTATGTGACCAGGTGGCTCAGCATGTGCACAGTACACCTGTGCACCCTCAGACTTGAGGAGGTTGCGACACAAAGCTTTTACTAATAATTCATTCCTCCTGACCAGGCTTTTGCCACTTTATTCACTATGAAATGCATAATGACAATTGGGAATGTGCATATATATGCATATATGTGTAATTTATTGCTCTGTAGTTCCAGATGCAGTATAATAATGTGTTTGCAAAGGGTAGTAATGAAAAACTTAATCTTTCTGATTTTACTCTTTTGAGAACTGAGTTAAAGTCAATAAGCTGGAATGTCTCCTCACTTATCCCTTTAAAACAAGCACTCAATCTGCCATGGCTCAAGAACTGCAAAAGCAAAGCGTGATCCACTTCAATAAAGAATCGCATAAACTACTGTTTGAGTAAGATTTAGAGATGCAAAAAAAACCAAATCTACCATACTACAAGCTTGCACTGTTCATACAGTTTCCAAAATCACAGTGGGTAACACTTCAACAGATAAGTTTTGAATGTGTTACGGCTGCAAACAGTATCTAAAGATTTAAGCAGAACAGAAAATTTTGTTCTACAGTAATTTCTTTTTCATAATGGAACTTAACATTGTAACTTCCTCTAAATTATACCTATGGCATGCAATTAAAAAGGTATCCTCTTTTCCTCTCCCCTCTTTACACTTCCCTTCCCCCCAGCTTTTTTTTTTTTTTTTCCTTCTCATTTTACCAAGTTGATTTCTAGGGTATATTTGCTGAAAACCAGAATAATTGTCTAGGAGGGAAACAGAGATTGAAAAGTGTACCTTTTAAAAACTATAAAAATCTGAACAAACTATGCTGGTTTAGCAACCAGAACTGAGATAAAAAGAAACTTGTGATTTTAGATGGCTTATCAGTGGTAATTCTTCTGGCTATTCCCTTTCCCCCTTCTCAAGGGGAGTTATGATCGTTTTGCTTCTGGGAATGCTGAAGGTATGTTTTTTCTTTGACATATAAGACTTAATTTTTATCAGATAAATTCCTGACTCTTGGATATGAAAAAGAAAATCACTTTCCAAGCATGAAAAAGGTATAGGCAGTTTGTGAGGGTTTTTTTCTGAGCAGCTGCCCAGCTATGCAGAAGCTCACCCTGCTTGTTGCTGGCTCCTGTTCAGAGCCTTGTGCACAGCTGGGAAACTGAATAGACTTGTCAGGTTCATCATGTGGCTGGCTGGGAAAGCCCAAGTTGCAGCAGAGACAAAAGATGGAATCACCTGCAGATTAAAAGGGTAGGTAGGTAGAGGAGAACCATACAGAGTAGAAGAGATTTGTCTTGACACCCCCACCTTCCTACCAGGTGCCAAGAAGCTGTGGGAGGGAAGCGGTAGAGTAGGAATGGGAGGGAAGACACATGCCTGCCTCCCATGTACAGAAAGCACTTGCTGTCTACCAGGTTTTAATGGTAGACAACCATCTCTCTCCTACATTCTCATGCCCTGACAAATAATGGGGTAAGCTTATGCAAAGTGGTCCCCAAGAGTTGCTAATGCAGTATTTTTACCATATTTTATTTAGAAAGGATCTGAAGTAGTCTGAGCCTGGCACTAGAACTGATGTAGTACTAACTTCTTATCCAGACATTTTAAGTGCAGACTCAATAAACCTGTGTGTTTCTTGCCATTTCCTGGAAATGCTGGTATTTCTGAACAGTACAGCATCATCCAGTTTGATCCAATTCCCTGCTGTGTTATTGTTAAGCAACAAAATATATTTTTAGAGCTGACCTGAATATTTTTTTAAGAATACCAAGTAGGAATTTGAACTTTTACCTAGTTGTCCGCTGGTAATAGTAGTGAGGTTTAACTGCTGCTGTAGTTAGACCTCTTTAGCAGCTAACATTCAATAGTTTGGGTGCAAGGTAGGATAATGCAACATGTCTGTAATAGGGCATCTGTAATAACAGGAAAACATACATCTCCTGTTTTGCTCAGAAGTAATAATGTATCTGTTTTCTGGACAGACACATACTGTTTATTTTAATGTTTTGTATACTAATTACTTCTGTTCAGATCCTAAAATAAACACACCTAAGAATATAAATGCATTTCATTAAAGCATTTTCTCTTAGAGGTTTCTCTTGCTTAATGGTGAGTATTAGACGATACTGATGTAATCGTGGGATTAAGAGCAAAGAGTTTGCAGGAGTATTCCACTTGATTTAATTTTTGCCCACTGCACTGCAGGGAACCAGGGGTGTTGAGTCATTCCTATCTTCTCTGTACTGGTTTTATAAAGTCAATTCTAATTAACAATATGGCAATTCTCTGTAATAATTATTATTATAATTAGTTTGAGGGAATTCTGGGAGCCTTAGGTGAACACTGTTATTTAGAATAAATGCTAAATTATAGCATTGTAATTCAAACGTAAAATGAGATGTCCAGCCATTTTTATAAAGTCAGGATATGGTATTTTGGTAATAATAGCTCCTTGTACTTAATACGCTTCCTCTGTACGTGATGACAAATCTGTACATCAGAGAAGTTATCAAGGGGTGTAAACACTTTATACATTTTACAAAAGGGCTGTTTGAAGCACACAGACTGTCAAGTCCAAATTTTCCAAAGCAACTGCTGTGTTGGGTGCTTTCATATTGGGGGGTTGACCTGAAACACATTTCAGTTGAAAGATTCTGTCTGTTTAAAGGTACTGAATGATACCCTGGCATAATGTGTAGTAGAAGTTGCATTTTACTTAGTCAGAACTTCCGTGGAGAATAGAGATTCTATTAATTTCATATTTAAATACACTTTGATTAAATATTGTCATTTTTCATCCTACTAAATGGTTTTCACAGTCATAAACATACAGTATTTTTTTCCTGTTTCAGGACCATCACATTAGCTTCCCAAAACAAGCATGTCAAACATACAGTTCCCTTTGTTCTTTATGAAATTTGGCTTTGGTCAGGTTAGCAGTCCAGTTTGCAGCTTGTTTACCATCTTCATTCTTTTGCAGTTTTACAGTCTCACAGTAATACCACAGCATTCAGAAGGATGGCTTTCTGCCTGTTGCCCTGTATGCCTGTGCCTGGCCTGGGGAAAGTCTACTGTGCCTGACCTGGGGCAAGTCCTTGCATTGCTAGCAAAAGGCTTTTAGTTTTACATTTACAGTTCCAGACTATCTGCTTTACCCAATGAAAAGAACCCCAGTTTTCTAAATTTCAGTAACATAACAGGTTACTTTTAGGTATCTAGAGAAAGAGGCACTGAAGAACTAAAACACGTACTTGCTTTAGTTAGTTAAACTAACTCCTAGGCGTATTTTCCCTAGCCTGAATCAGAACTGGAAGTAAGAACCTAGGTTTCCTATCTAGTGAAAGCAGAGAGTGAGACAATCTATATCCTCCATCTGCTGAGTACTTAGAACTAGCTAACAAGAAAGACTGGGCACAGGAGCATATTAGGGCACAGGAGCATACTGGAAATCCTGCCTTGCTCTTGAGCTACATGCAGAATCATGTACAGATGCCCAAGCTAGCCCAGGAGGAACCAGCTCAGTTAGCCAGCACAGAGCAGCCACATCAGTGCCGTGTTTGGCAAAGGCTAATATTATATGTGGCTCCTTAGGATTATTTCCTCTTTGTCCCACAATCATTTAATGTAAAAATGTATAAACAGTCTTGAGGAGACAAGAGTAGAGTATCTGGAATGAGATCCAAGGATTACAATTAGTCTGACATTTTAAATACGGTTTCCCCAGTCTGATTTCAAAGGTGTTTTCAGTGTGCGTAATTTCTCTTCTGAGAATACATATCGGTTTTACTGTATCTAAGTGCTTAGCAAAGAAATAAATTCAGATTGCTATTTAAAATACATTTTCTTAGATGACAATGATACAAAATGGAAAACATAGTGAGTTGTCACTTCTGCATTTTTAGCTGACCTATCAGCAGGTTTTGTTTGACAGTAGGCTCAGTAGTGTTAGTGAAAATACCAGTTTTTGTCATAGTATCTGACTTTGGGATGCTCTGCAATTTACTGATGCTTTTATGAAATTCTTGCATGTGCTCTGAAATGCCGTGAGACTTTTGCAAATGTCATAAACTGTCAAGACTGTGGAGCTCCTGTGAAAGCAATAATTTTGATTGAAAGCAAGGGGAAGAGATCAAGATTGATGGTACCTAAGAAAGCTGATTTCCAGAGATTTATGACTTAGTCTGTTGTACAGACACTCTTAGATTTGCAGCCAAAGAAGCCTATCTCCTATCCCCAGTAATTATACAGAAATACGCAATCTAAAAAGAACTGGGAGGTGTTACACCGAGTTATAGATCTAAATTAGAAAACTCATGTTAAATCTGTACTTACCAATATACACCATTTAGTTAGCAACAGGACATTATGCTGTCACAAAACAGAGGAGACCTAGTAAATGCAAAACCACTTGTGTACCATATTCTTTATAATTTTGAATTGCATTCAGAATTTAAAAAAGGAAAGAGGTTACATATATTAGTTGTGGCTTGTGGTTAGGGACTCTTATTAAAAGAGTTCCAAGTCCCTCTCTTCCCTTCCAAAATGTTTTTGCCATTTATCCTCTATTGCTCAAAAAAAAAAGTACTTTCAAGTTCCTGTCTCTCGGAACAAAACACAGATAATAAATGTTTATTTTTACTCTTTACTTCAGAAGAGATGGTGTCTTGCTGAATCTTTACACTGAGTAGATTATCTAATACTACGGCTCTGACCCAGCAGCAAGACTCAAAATCCTGAGAGCAAAAATGTGAATCTAGCTCATGTCGAACTTTCTCACTTTCTCTTACACTGAAACACAAGGAGTTACAAGTACAATAATTTATGTCAATGCTATTTTTTGCATATAATTTTATTTCTGGGAGTCATCCAAGTTCAGGAGAGTTTAAATATTTTCATTTCTTCAGTGTTAAATAATCCCTGCTCCTGCTTTTGATGCTGCTTCTTTTCTGCTTTTTTCAAGTCCCATTTTAGTATCATTTTACCATAAATCACCAGAAAAATACAGATTTAATAAACCAAATCGGGAAGGTGAAAAACCAAGGATGCCTGTATAAATCAATCTCTTACTGAAAAAGGCACTTCCTTTAGCCATCTTAAACAGGGAACAGAAGACAGTAACACAGTTTGTGAGAACCAACGTGTGTGGTATATTTTTTCCTACTGTTGCATATCTACATTCTAGTATTGCGTGTTAATTAATGCACGTAAGGCATTTGCCCAACACTAAGTTCACAGTTCTTTGCAACAGGTTCTCTGCTTCAGTAGAGGTGTTTACTGAAGGACTTGCTGCCACCCATCTGCAGCTTTCTCCTATCCTCTAATTGAGTCCGTTTCATAATTTGTCTGCCAAATGACTTATCAGTTGGAAAGGCTCAAGTCAGATACTACTTCCTTTTTTGCTTGTTTTTAACCGAGTGCTGGCAGAAGAAAGAAGGGGTTAAAGCGTGGGAGGATTGCTAAGAAAAAGGGTTTGGTTAATGACACATAGGACTGCATCTCACACACCATAGTTTGTTTATCCTTCTGTAAACTGCAAAAAGAATTATCATCATCATGGTAAGGCAAACAGCACGCTTTTTTTCCCCCCTCTTTAAACCCCACCACAAATCTCTGGGTTAATACACATTTTTTTTAAATCATAAAATCAACTGATCTCCATTAGTTTTATAAAGTGTCTCTTTAACTGACACATGCTACCATTGACAGAAGGGGAGGGGGTAAAGGTTTTAGTATATGGAAATAACTAGCTCTGGGGAAGAGGAGATGGGAACAGGCATGCCTTTTCTGACATGCCTGTTCTTTTTTATCAAACTTGTTTCCTAAACACTCATGTAAAGATCTGTTCAGTTTTTACTTATGCTTCTTTGTTTTTCCTGAGCTTTTTCAAAAGATATCTATTTACTTGATATTGCATGATTTGTTTCTTTCAGTTTTGCTGTATTTGGGGGTTTTCTTTTACATACAGTATCTAAATCTCTGTGTTTAGCACCTAAGAAATAATATGGAATTTAATAGCTACGTCTATGCTTCTTGACCTGATTATTTCCATTAAAATATCAGTTAAACATGCAGGCTTGGTATTAACAGTCTATATACTGTTGCAAAATAGTCAATTTTCAGTGCATGTTTGAGCTAAAAATTTAGTTTTGCAGTGGAAAAAAAAATTGTAAGCAGACATGGCCTGTCTCTTGAAGACATGAACTGTTTTGCTAAAATACCATGACATATTAGAATATAGAAAATACAAATGATTTGTGGAAAAAATATGACTATTAAGAAAACTTGTATTTGTTTCACTTCTCTCTGCTCAAAAGTCTCACATTTACAGTTCCTTGGTAATTCAGGTAAGTTCCCTGAGCTAGATAACTACATTCCCTGTATACAGAGCTTAGGTAAAGCTGAAATTGTTTAAAATCCAGCTGTTGCTGTTTATATCCTCTGCAAGTGTAGCAGGCAAAGAGCTGGAAGAGGCAGGGAGTAAATTCCATGCTAGAGTGGACTTGTTGAAGTGTATTGCTTTCTCTGACTCAGAAGAGGACACTGTCAGCCTGGAATCTGATGTATTTAAAAGAAAAGTTAAAAAAATGTAACGTGTATATGCCAAACTGTTGGTATTCAGAAGAAGGCAGTGTGTGGGTTAAAATAATGTAAGTAAGTCATACTCTTCATAATAGTAACCCCTCTTTTGTGGCTTTCTGAAGGGTCAGCATAAACAAAGAAAAATTACAGTGAATTGAAGTAATTCAAATGTAGTTGACTGATGGCAAGGTAACTGGTTAAGTTTAAGTTAACTTGAAATATAACTGCTTTTTTTCCCCTCAGTGAATCAACAAAACAAAAAAATTGTTTCCAGTCAAATGTTTTGTTAGCTGTAATTTTTTTCCCCCATGCTTTTTAAATAAGAAAACAAGTGAAAGCAGCAAGCCTTTATTTCTGTCTACAGCTGCCCTCTTTCTCTACCAGTAGTTAGGACACTCACCTGCAGGAGAACAGTATGATATCTTCTCTCACACAGTAGGACTTGAAGTGGGTCTTGACTTATCAGACTTTTCTTTCTTAGCCTTGATTTGTATATCCTTATGTCCAGTTTTTCTAGTATTTTTTCCAGTATTTTTCTAGTATTTTTTACCAGCACATTGTGCCAGCAATACTCCAGATGAATTTTCAGCCTAACAAAGCCTGGCACTGCTATTGCTGAGTATTTGAGATTCAGTCGCTGCAGAATGCTACAGCCTGAAGAGTAGTAGTTTATTTATTTAAATGTTTTTGGCTAATGCACATTTTGGGATATCACGTGACTGCTAGAACTCCCAGACTTTCTGCTTCTCATGGTTGTAAGAATATGATAGTGTGAGTTAAAGGTACCCAAAGTTACTGTCATTCCAATATGAACTTAGATGGGTTAAAGATAGAAGGGTCTTAGAGGTTTGCATGCTACCTGAACTTCAGTTATTTATGACCTTCTACTGAATGATAAAGCTCAAACTTACTCTTCACTAAATATTGTTTGTTGCTTTTTTCCCCTCTGAAGGCAAACATAAGCTAGCAACTAAATGTTTAACTTACAGATCTGTCCACACTAGATATTACCACCTATTAATTACCACAAAGTTGCTAATGACTAGTAAAAATACTACTTTTTTTCTATAATGTGTGCTCTAAGAAGTATTTCCAGTCATGTTCAACTGACTCAGATGAGCTAATCTAAGAAAATAACATCCAATTGATCCCTTGAGACACAGCCTGAAGTCCTGATTCAACAAATCACAGTAGTTTATGCGTTCTCTCCACTGGAGACCAGGAAAGCACATGTTTAATTACATTGCTAAATTAGGGGTTTGGCTGTGGCAACTTATATTAGCTAATGAGAAAAAAACCCAGCCAGAAACATAGGAAATATTTTAATGCTAACATAAACAGGTATGAATATAAATAAAACGAGATTTATATTTCTTGGTTAAGAAGGCGGCATTTTGCTTTCGGATTAGACCACTGCTTTAAAGATTCATGCAGTGTACTTGAAATGGCTTCCTCCACACTGTCCAAGGAATGGACAGGCAAGTCCTTTGTTGGTTTTTTTTTTCTTTAGTTCCCAATGGCTTTGATCAGGGATTTCTGAAAAAGCTCATGTCTCAAGGGTAAGAGTGTTTGAGTAGAAACATGTTGAAGAAGCTTGATCTGTAGAGCAAGGATACTTCTTGCCTTCTGGAAATCAAACATTTCAGCACTGTGCTCTGGAAGTCAAGCATTCCTGTGCTGTGCTTTGTCAGGCTGGGCCCCACTACGAAGCCTCTTGAGAAGCTCAGTCTCTGTGCCCTCTTGCACTGGCAATACTGGCTCACCTACATTTATCTGAGTTAAAATACAAGCTCTTCAGGGCAAGTACCTGGTCTGTGTTTTGAAAGAGCTGTATATAATTAAGGTACTTTGTATGAAGAAATTACTTCAAAACAGTTTACATAGGGCAGCTATTTCAAGATCAAGAAAAAATCTTTAGCCCTGTTCCCTGAGGAAACAAGGCTTATGTGACTGTCCCTCCTCCCTTCCATTCAACACCTTTTGAACTTGGACAGTTTAAACAACATTTGAAAGGGGGAGACGTCTCAAAGATAATTAGGTTCCCATGGACTTTATGAAAATAAGCTGCTGGGAAGACAGAAATCCAGATCCACAGTTCAAATAACTATTTTTTTTCCAAGGGCAATCTTGCAAACCCAAAGCTTGACTGCAAGTGTAATACTGACTGTCAGGTTGATAATGCAATCTCAGCTAAGTTAGAAGACTGACAGCTATTTTACATCCAAATATTAATATGCAGATTGACACCATAATGAAGTGAAATTTTGGTGGTTTACCAGTTTTCAATATGAACAATATATGCATCCTCCTCACGCTTGCAGTTACTATGAATTTTCAGATAAATTATTGTCACTAGTTCCTTATTGGCTTGCTTTGAGTGTTCCTGAAAATGTCTTACTTTTACTTTTTTTTTTTTTAGCTAGCAATGTTCATTACCGTCTCCTTATCCCTTCCCTACAATTAGTTATTACTGGCAATACATACGTAGAATCAAGAAATTAGATAGTAATTGGGCTGCATTACTCATGATTGCTGGATCTGATAGGGAAATTCAAAGTTGGTTTTGTTATCACTAAAGTACTTTAACTGTCTGAGCTGCATGAACTCAATGCAGCCCTCAGCTGCTCTTTAAGTGAGCATTTTGGTTCTACTGGTTGAAAGAAATCATCAAAGGGAGGGAAGAACAGACATCAAACTTTATCATTAGCAGATTATTTCACTATCTCTAAATAAAACCAAAACCAACCCAACAACCAAAAAGCGTAATCTCAGGGTCATGATCATAGACTTGCCTATTTGAAAACCTGCTGGTAGAAGATCACTAAGTGTGCAGACATCAGACTTCACTAGGGGTACAGTTGCTTATCAGTTGTGTAACACATGTAAGAAAGGTTGGCAAAGACAAGGGTTGCCATGGATTTCTGTTTATTTGCAGTATGATAAGCTTGCTCTACATATTCACCAGCTTAGGTTTTCTGTATTTTTCATGTGTTTGGGCAATCCTCACTGCTGCACTGTTTCTGGCAGCAGTAGGGTCTGTAGGGTCTCTTGGAGCTGAGACTGCTTCACAACTCATGTTTGGGGTGGTTTTACAGCAGAGGCCAAATATTAGTCTGTTGATGAAGCAAAAAATCACCAACTTGACACTTTTTCACCCGGAGGAGGAAGCAAGCGCGTAAAAAGAGGCGCTCATTTTCTCCAATAGCCAGAGGGCCAGACACGCCGCAGGGCAGGCCGCCTGACCAGCCGCCGGCGGGTTGACCTGGTGTTTCTCCCGCCTCCGCGTAGGGGCCTCAGAAGCGCCGAAGTGAGCCTTGCGTGGTCCTTCCTGTTGAAGCTGTTCCACTTCATATAACTAATTAAGCGTTAATTAGAAGAGGAGTAGTTTAGCATTCATTAAACATTAAATACTAATTGAGCGCCCGGGGAGAGCGCCGGCACCATTAGGCCACGGAGTCATTCTCACGCCGCCTCGGCCGAGGACAGGGGACTGGCGGCGGGAGGTGGAGAGAGGCCCTCTGAACCTCTGCAGCCGGGATCCCGGGGGCAGGCCGACGCGGCACTGGGCCGCGCCTGCCGGCCCTCGGTTGCGAGCTGGAGAACGCAGGTTCATCTGCCCACAGGGCTCTGAACCGACATCTCCCACATGGGCTCAGCCGCCGGGCGGTGCCGGCCCCAACTTGCCTACCCGGGCAGGTTCCGCCGCGGGACTTGCTGCGGAGACCCACGCCTCCTCCCCTCCGGCTCTTGCTGGGGCTCGGCATCTCCGCGCGGCTGGGACCGGGGGGAACGCCGGCCGGCTGCTGGCCCACACTCAACCCCGAAGCCCCTCTGTGCCCCGGTAGCAGGAGGCAAGCGGGTGCCCCGGGCCTAGCATCCCCGTCCCGTCCCGTCGCCCCGGCGGAGTGGAGCGCTGGCTCCGTGACGTGCGCGCTGGTTGAGGTCGGGCAGCCCTCCCGGCAGCCGGGCGGCGCGGATTGCCCGCCTTCCACCCTTGGCGCTGTTCCCTCGACATCACAAGTGTGTCGGTTTTGCCCGGGGCGGCGTTTTGCCCTCAATAACGAGGAAGCCGCCGCAGCGCGGGCTGCCGGGGCACGTACGGGGCGCGGCGCCCACTCGCGCTCCGCCGCCCCCTCGGAAGCCTCGCCCGTGGCCGAGGGCGCCCGCTGTCCCGCGCTTGCCGCTGCCCCTCGGCCTTCCCCCTCGCTGGAGGCCTGCGCTACGCCCCCACCCCTCCTCCTGTGGCCGAGAGAGGCGCCCCGGCCCGGTAGAGCCGCTGCCTCCGGCCGGGGCGGTGCCCCAGGGCGGGCCGAAGCGCCCTGTCGGGGCGGGCCGAGGCGGAGCGCCCAGACAGCTGGCGCCCGGGCAGCCGTGCGGGTAGCGGCGTGAGGGGCAGCTCTGCGCACGGGTCGCCGAGCCGCATCTGGCGGTGAGTGTCGGGGCCGCTTGCGGCGGGTGTAGGTGCCGGGCGGCTAAAGTTTGTCCGCGGCTCCTTCCTCCCGCTCATCCCGTTCTGGGACGGGGGGAGAACAGCGGCGGCCTCGAGGGACTTCACCCTCTGTGTGGGTTCACGGGGCTGGGAGGTGAGGTTGTAATGGCTAGTGCTGCGTAGTCGTCCCCGGGGGAAAGAGACAGCGGCGGGGGTCACTGTGCCGGCCCCGCGGAGGGACGAGGGTGGCCGCGGGGCTGCGCGGAGGGTGCGGGCGCTCCAGGCGGTGGAGACGCCTGGGCGCTGTCAGGCGTTCGCGGTGTCTGCAGCGAAACCCCCCAGGTTTAAAACGTCCGTGCTGACGAGAGGTGCCCTCTCCTCTGGGGAGGTCCGGTCCGCCGAAGTAGGAAATACTCGCGGTGTTTTGAAATAGACATCTCAAAACAAGTATTCATCGTACCGGCATGTAAAAAGTGCTAATATATTAAAATGCAAATATGCATGTGTACTCGGCAATGCTATTGCGTGTTTCCTGTTTACCATGTTAATTAGAAGTTGTAAGGGAAAACTTGCCAAGAGTAATCCAGGGCAGTGTTTGACCCAGTAATGCTCATTGAATGATGCAGTGGCATTTATATTTCTGAGTTTTCTAGCCCAAAACGCAAGCCAAGTATTTGCTGGACTTTGTTAATGAGATGTATATGAATAGTAATAGAGCTTACGCCTTTGAAACTATTCTTTGCCAACATGAGTGTCAGAACTAACTCAGCCAGTATGAAGAGGAAAGTTAAACTCACCAGTCTTGTTTTTGTAAGGAAAATTTTGACCAAACAGTTTGTCCCAAATCTTGCAGACACCAGCTTGCTTTCCTCTATTATTCTGTGTGATGTTAACTCATTGTGCCAAAGTTTTGGATTTGAGACATTATAATGATGATATTGTAAGGCAAGATGAGTGTACTTGTAAATGAATACAGGCAAAAACATACAGAAGGATATTTGGATTTTAATTGTTTTTGAGTGTTTTGTTTTTCTTGTTCTTTGTTGAGAGCTAGTATTGTTCAGGAAGCTGTTCATATTCACTGTGTCCTTTTGAATCCTAGGTGGTGTTAATACAAACAAACATATTATACAATTTTGACATTAACCAAATGTTTATTTGTTTGTTTTATAGTCCACCTCACAACTTCCAGATTCTTCCAGAGAAGAGACTAAAAAGAAGCCAGTTTTGGAAAGACTTGGAAATTTGTTTGGTACAGGGAGAAGGAAACATGTCAAAAGTTCCCTAGAGTACACTTCGCATCGAAAAGGGGAGGGGTCAGTTTCTCCTCACAGAGTACAGCCAATATATTGTAGGCACACAAAGGAAGGACACGAAGCTCCTCAAGTACAGAAGCAAGTGGGAGACGTAAGTGCTGTTTCCGAGACACAGGAATATCATTTTGGTGGGGAAGCAGGAACGCTTTATCGCGATACCATTTCAGAATGGAGTAGTAGGGGAGTATCTTCTGACAGCGAGTGGTCAGCAGATTGGAGCAGCAGCAGTGAAACCATTAAAAACTCTTTCTTTGAGAGCAGCCTCAATGTGGAAACCCTAGGACTGGAGAAAGAATCCACCACCGATATAAATAATTCTACAACTCCAGATTTCATAAAAAGCTTGAGAAATTTGTCTAGTGAAGACTTAGAGAAGAGTATCTTAAGCCACAAGCAGCTTGTGAACACGTGGGTGGCTGAGGAGCCTGGGCATGCGAAACCAAGGGATTTGCCATACGAGTTGGAATCTGCAGCAAGTGAGCACGCATATTCTGCTAGAGTGTTAACAGTTGATATCTATCTTAGAAAAACAGAAGAACTCCTTGATGAACCTGTGACTGTTGCATCGGAAGAAAATTGTAGTGACTTTGACACAATGGATAAAAAATCTGCTCATAAAAGATCTGGAAAAAGGAGAAAATCTCAGACATCTAGTGACATTCCAAATGGGGAGAGAAGCCAGACTGAGATTACTGCAAGAGAAGAATCTGGTTTTGATGATGATGTCCCTTCTGAGGTGTTCTCAGACAAGATAATAAACTCAGAAAGAAAAACAAAGTCTCCTCAACAGACTCCTGAAAGGAATTCATCTTCTCCAGGTAATATTCAGGATCTAAAGGTTGGATCTGGTCACAAAGGGACATCTAAAACTGAAGCTGACAAAGGCAAGCAGCAGATCACAAACACAAGCACTGCAAGGAGAAGATCATACAAAAAGAATCAGTCAGATGCTGTCCCCATTTCCCCTACTGGTTTGAAGGGTCAGGTAAAAGATTATTCCTCAAAAAGACAACCTTTAGGATCACCAGAGAGTAACCCAGTGACAAAAAGAACTTTGGAAAAGTCTGTGGCTTTTGGAGAAGATGGCTTGGAGTCTTCCAGAGTTTCTTTGGCTGCTAAGACAGAAGACACTGCCTTGGTGTTTGCTGAAGGCAGAAATGAGACCAAGGCAGTAAAACATGGTAGTGGTTTGGATGGAAGAGCTTTCTTGCATACTGATGGGATTAAAAATGGAGACCTGTGTATGTCAGCTGAGAGACAGACAAATTCTGATTTAGACAGCTCGAAGCTGAAGAGTTTGGATGCTTCCAGAACAGTCACGACAAAGATTAGCCTGTAAGTAACATAAATTAGTTGCAATTAATAGCTGTAATTTTGCCTGTATCTGTGTTTAGGATTCTGTAGGAACACTAGCTACTGTACCTGTTATCTATCTAGATTATTTTCAGTAATGAACTGCCTTTTTTCCTAAATGTATCATAATTACAAGCACTGTAGTTCCCACGTGTTAGAAAAATATTTTTCCCGTGTTTTGGTTTTTTTCTTTTTTTTGATGGATAGGGAATTTCTTTGCCAATTCCATTATATGGAATAATTTAACATACATAAAAGCTGCATTGTCATCATCATCAGTGCTCCATTGTTACTTGTGTTAGTTTGGCTGTCATTGACCTTAATGTAGTCTTGTTATCTGGAAACAACTGAGAATGTGGCTGAAGATTTGGTATGTGAAAATCTTTGACTAAGAAATGTGTTCAAGTTGTGCTTTGAAACAGCAGAAGTTCAGCTATTATTTTATGAAGAAATGTAGGATGCAATGTAGAACTCAGTCCTTCAAACAATACGATAAATCACACTCCAGAAATTTGAATAGTTATAGTTGCTTTCATAAGTATGTGCAGGATGAATCATGTGAATTTTTATGCATATGAATAACATCAGACGTGTAGAATTACACATATATTAGTTTTCAGGATTTGGTTTTACTTTCAAGGAAGTTGTCATCTGTCAGACAGAGGCAATCAGTGCTTTGCTGAAGACTGTAAAGAAGTGAATGTGTTTATAGCTTTCACTGTAATCACAAGTATGAATCCAGTGATTGATTTCCTGGATTCTGTGACGTTCTCTTCTACAGTGAATCATTTTATTACATTTGTCATTACTGTTGTTTGATTTTCATGGCTACCTACAATTCCCTATTGCTTTCCTCACTCTGGTATGTTCGTGTCATAGTACAGTATGTCAGAGTACAATGAATCCTGTAAGTCCCCCTCAGGTACAAGTGCTGTGTTAGAGAGATGTGAAGGTTTAACATTATGGCTTAAGAAACACATATGATTCCAATTATGCTTCCCACATCTGAGAAGCATAGGGAACAATTTAATTTGTACGACTTGTAATACTGTACATCTGATTTGTACATTCATAACTGAATTAAAAACACTTAGTACCAAAAGTAAAATTGCGTTATTGTTGTACGTGGTGATGCTTTGCCATCTGTCAGTATAGATCACAAAACTTAAACTCTTAAGGTTTTGTATCTTAACAACTTCAAAGGAAAGGTAGCTGTCATATTTTTGTGTCACTGTCATTAGTGATGATGAAGTTAATAAATGCTTGCCTAGCTGGATTTCTTTTTTCTGGGTATCTCCTTGGCTTCCTGTACAGTGAATTATATTCTGCTGTACTCATGTAGTAAAACTGTCAGAAAAGTTACTCGCCTTTTATTTTAATAAATAAAGAGCTTGTTCTACTTCACCTGATTCTGTGGGGTGGTGCAGCACTTTGCATCTTGGCTGTATCTGCTGCCTTTGGAACTTTAGCCCTGGGTGGAGATTGCTGCGTTGCATGCATCTGGTAGCTGTCGTTGCACAGTACTAGTTTCTTTAGCCAGACAAATTGGTACGGTCAGACTGCTTGGTATAATTTGTAGTCATTCATCAGAACACATGAACTATAAACCTGGATGTGGATTAAGCTGCTGTAAAATTGGGAAAGGAAAAGATGCTGCCATTCCTAGAAAGTGTGTTTTTGTTCTTGTTGTTGCTTTGAACTACAGAACATATAACTTTTTGATTTTAAAAGGTTAAAAAATTATTATTAGATACTTAAGATGAAACCCTTTCAGGTTGAAAAAAGTTTACTCGCAGGCATGTTTGTCTCCTGTAAGGTGGATTTCATATAATCAAAGGAGTTTTCACATGAAAATGCATAATGTCTTGTACTAATGACATTGTGCTAATTCTGGGAATCAAGTTTCTTTAGAAACAATTTTAAAATAAGTCTGTTCTGCTGGTTCCCTGTAAGTAATGGTAACATTTTCTCCTTTCATATTTGTATACTGGGCAACTTGGAAGTCACAGGACACTTCTAGCTTTTGAAAGGGAGATCTGTCAGGTTTGAGATTAAACTGAGGTTGATGGTACATCTTAATCAGCAAATAAAACCTCAGGCAGTAGTTACTTTGATGTGCTTAGTGGAAAACTTGGCTTCAGTTGTCATATTTGAAGTGCAGGCATGGTTTTGTAGTTTATGCCCACTTGCTGAATTACTCTATTCTGTTAATATGCTGTTTTTCTTTGCTCATCTCAGTCTGATGTTTTGGCATCAGTTACATGCTTGACATGGTCGTTTGGACAGTATGCTTCAACTATGTGACTCACCTTCCATTTATGACTGTGTGGGAGAGGTTTAAGTGCTTGCTTCCACAGGTTAGCTGCAAGGTGTAGCTGAAGAAAAGGACATTAGTTTTTCTCGTGTCTGCTTGTTCCTGGCATTGCAGATCAGCACAAGGTAGTAGGCATCAGCCTTCTTTTAAGCAAGTTTAGAAACTCAGTTCTTACAATAAGGCACATCTTATGTCTGTTTTTAAAATCGGTATTTCATAATGTGAAAAAAGGTGTAATGGAAAGATCAGTTAGAGGAGGCCAGCTGTAGTGAATGGAGCTCCAGGGCTAAGTTTTCTGTTTCTCTTTGTGTTTTTCTGCTGCTGCTGTGCAGAAATACTGCAGAATTGAAAGTGCAAAGTGCTGAAGTGGCTGGTTTTGCCTGAATTTGCAAAGCTTGAAACTGTACCTTTGAGGTGTTAGCTGTTCATTTAAAACAGGTTTTAGGTGTGGCTGATAACTATCAGTGTTAACCATTAAACTTGCTTGTGTCAAGGCATGAGAGACAGACTTTGTTAGGAAAATATGTGTTGTAGGTTGAAATGCATGTAGTAGTGCAAGTGATGGGCTGACAAAGGGATGGTATGGAGATAAGTCTGTTAAGATAATTAGGCCATTAGTGATCCCTCTTGAAAATACAGGTAGAAGGAAAGGATTGAAGGGTCCTGGACATGGAACTGCTGGAGCAAGTCCAGAGGAGGGCCACGAGGATGATCAGAGGACTGGAGTATCTCCCGTACGAAGACAGGCTGAGGAAGTTGGGGCTTTTCAGCCTGGAGAAGAGAAGGCTGCGTGGAGACCTCATAGCAGCCTATAGGGATGCTGCGGAGGGACTCTACAGTCCCTGACAAAGTGATAGGACAAGGGGTAATGGGTTAAAACTTAAACAGGGGAAGTTTAGATTGGATATAAGGAGGAAATTCTTTCCTGTTAGGGTGGTGAGACACTGGAATCGGTTGCCCAGGGAGGTTGTGAGTGCTCCATCCCTGGCAGTGTTCAAGGCCAGGTTGGATGAAGCCTTGTGTTGGATAGTTTAGTGAGAGGTGTCCCTGTCCATGGCAGGGGGGTTGGAACTAGATGATCTTGAGGACCTTTCCAACCCTAACCATTCTATGATTCTATGATTCTATGAACTGCAAGTTCAGCACGTGTCGGTGGTGCAGCTTTGTAGCAGATGAACGGTAAGCCTGTACAGGGCTACATTGGCAGGAGCATAGCTGGCAGGTCAAAGGAGAAGATATTTGGTGCTCGTGAGGCTGCATGTGTGGCATTATTATTGAGTTGTCCCCCTTCCTCCTCTTCTCCTGGTCCAGAATAAGTGTTCACAGATTGCAGTGAATCCAGTGGTGAGCCATTAAGAAGGTGGTGGCACCGGAGCATAGGATGTATGAGGAGAAGCTGAAGCAGTTTGATTTGTTTAACTGTGAGGACATGTGTATATCTCAATCATCTCTTGCTCCTTACAGAGGTATTATAGAAAAGGCAGAGCCAGATTAATCACTGAAGTGTGCAGTGAAGGGACAATGGCCATGGATGCAAGTTTCAACAGTAAAGTCTCAATGGGATATAAGGCAAAAATAATACACAGTGACAGTGGCTGACCTTCTGCAATGCTTCCCTAGTGAAGTTTGTGAAATCTCAACCCTTCAAAATACTCAGGACTTGGTCAGACAAAGCCTTCATCAGCTTGATCTAACTTTGAAGCTGTCCCTATTTTGAGCAGAAAGTTAGACTAGCTAACCTTTAAAGGTCCCTTGCAACTTATATTCATTTTTCCAAAAAGAAGAATCATAGAGTAATTGAACTTTGAAAAGTTTAGGAAAAACAGTTGTACTTCAAATGAAAAGTAGTGTCTAAATATATTTAATTTTATGCTGTGATAATTCCCCATCTGCCTTCCCCCTTTCAGTAATATTTTTTTCTCTTTCTAGACTTAATTTTTCCAAGTATGTTTTATTAGCACCTATGTGAAATATGGCCAGTCATTTTTAATGTTAATATTTTCTTTTTTATTGATCACATGTTCTTCAAAAGAGCCTTCTGGTTCTGAACTGATACGAGCAGGCTGGTTGTTAGCATCAGCGCTCTTGGGAATTCTTCTCTGAAAAGAGCTTTTTAACAGTTGCTTTCTGTGTAGATTCTTAGGCAGCTGATTTTAGGTTCCTTCTGTTACTTCAATAAGTTGTTCCTCATGCTTTTCCCAAGAAGCTTGCGTAATAGAGTCTTGCTTTAATGGGGTTTATTTTCTTACTTGGGATGGATCTCTTGAGGAAGAGGAGACGGGAGTGATCTCAGGTTTTGGGTTGCTGATGTTAACTCAGTTGTACCTCATGCATCTTTCTTGGGCTAAATTGCTGCCTGAGAGCGACCTCAGTGAGCACAGTTCATACAGGTAAAAAAGAAGAAAGCACTTAAATACCAGAATTGTCCATTGATTGGCAGAGCATTTGAGACCCTGGAGATGTGGCAAGCTGGTTTCTTCTATCTCTCATCATTGTCAGTTTTCCTGTAGTGCAGTTTCTGCCTGTTCCTCCACCGCTGAGTGCCCCCAGATTGCTCTTTGGGGGACAGGTCTGCCTTTGAGGTGATGATGGCCTCCTTGACACTGCTTATATCTAACTGATACATTTTGAAGACACATGCCTTGCATTGTCACAGCCGTTGATACTGTTCGTTTGGTAGCAAGTTACATGGACAAATGATTTGCTCCTGGATATAGGTATTCAGAGGAAGCAGGCTTAAAACCTGCAGCTGCATGTCATCAGCCTTCTGCTATAGTACATG
Organism: Lathamus discolor; assembly: GCF_037157495.1. Classification (NCBI taxonomy): domain Eukaryota; kingdom Metazoa; phylum Chordata; class Aves; order Psittaciformes; family Psittacidae; genus Lathamus; species Lathamus discolor. Next base: position 65,624,574 of record NC_088888.1, on the reverse strand, counting down.
AGTACTATGTGCTACATACTTGCACACTTCTCTGTCCACTCTGATGGAGAGATTTCTGCAAGTGTTTCCTAATTCAGTTCTTGTAAAATTAGCAGGGTTAGTTTACACAATTTAAATTATTAGCTGACTTTACCTGAAGGAAATGGGGCAGTCCTCACATGTGGTGTTTGCTTAGCCAAGTGGTGATGCAGTGATTGGGGTCAGTTCCCTTTTCCATGAGCACTAATAAGGCCAGAAGAGGTCTTTCACTAGTTTAAGGTTGCTTTTGCAGTGGAAAGGCTGCTAAGAATCTGGACAGATGTCTTCAAAACTTGTTGGAGAGGTATATTAAAATGTTAACCAACTCATTATCACCTTAATGAATTGGGATTTGTTTCCTAAACTCTGTAGGGAATTGCATACGTATAATTTATTCTGCCTATTCACTATTAAATTTTAATGTCTGTCAGTCATAAGCAGTTCTCAGCCTCAATTGCAGATGCTGTAGGCTGCTGTGTTTATTGTTTTACTGAGCATTAAAGAACTATGCACATGTTTGAGTGTATTCTTACTTGGTGTTGATTTTTTTTTTTTTGTTGTTGTATAGTTGCTCCTTTTCTCATTATCTCCATTTGAGATACCAACATTTAACTGAATATGACTATGCGAAAAGTAATTCTAATGTTACATTATATTGTTCTGAAAATTGTTACAAATCTTTTCATGCTAAATTAAAGATGTAACTCTATCACTTTGCCTCCTCTAGTCCAGCCAAACCGAAGAATGTAGAGCTGAATTTTAAAGCACCTATGAATCAAGAGAGTTTAGAAAGTGAGCAGGATGCTCTTGAAAAACCAGTTAATAAAACTAACAGTAACATTGCCAACAAAATTTCCTTGTTTGAAAATAAATGTGCTAACCAGAGCCAGAGGCCTGTTGACATTCCTGCTTCAAAAAATAGTACTGTACCAAGCACATTTGTTGGCAGAGCAAAGCTAAAGTTTGGAAAACAACCTAAGGAAAGCGAACAGCCTGATAAAGCGTTAAGTAAGCAAAGCAGTCGCCAGAAGTTGTTTGAGAATGGCACAACAGAGAAAGAAAACACTGCAGAATTAAAAGGCAAAAATGAAGAAGGCTCTGCCTCTTGTGAGGATATTGGAAAGACAACAGAACTTAAAGTAAAAGCTGCAATATCCCTTTTTAACCAGAGCAGTAAAACAGAAGCTAGTAGTGTCTCTCTGAAGCAAACCGACCCAGAATTGACCACAGCTAAAAAAGAAAGTTCATCATTTAAACTGCCTTTGCACTTGGCCAGTAAAGGTGAAAGTGCTCAAGATACTTCCTACCAAAGAAACAGCACAAGCTCAGAATTCCAGAGAAATGAAGAAAAGATGCTGCCAAATGCAGAGGTTTTGTCATCTTTATCACCATCTCCTCAGGTTTCTAGATCAGAATTTAAGAAGATGGAAAATGGAGATAAAAAGACAAAGCCGGGAGATTTGAGCCTTGTAGAACTGCAGTATGATGACAGAAGTCAGGAGAGTATAGTGATATCAGAGAACAACATTGATACACAAAAGAGCCCAGGTGAAACCTGTAATGGGTCTGCTGAAGATGATACCATTTTTGATTCCCCATCTGACATGAAGAAGTTTGCTGAAACAATAAAAAACTTGGACAGCTCGGTTTGTTTACCCCAGAAAAAGAAGAGATCAAAGCTTCCTAAGTCCCCAGCACCCCACTTTGCAATGCCTCCCATTCATGAAGACAACTTAGAGAAAGTGTTTGATGCCAGTGTATTTACTTTTGGTTTGGGACTGAGGAGGGAAAAAGCACAGGATCTGTTACCAGCCCAACAAATTAAAATGCAAAGCCTGGAAACAATAGCCAGAGTCAGGCCCAAGCGTGCATCAACAGAACAAAGTATTGTATTCAAAGCCCTGCAATCATGTAATAGAGAGGAACCTGCCTTTACTCAAGAAATAAATGGAAAAGAGAGCATTGATGGTACAGATGGTGAAATTAAGAGATCCCGGCTTGAAAAAAGCTCCCTCTTCTCAAGCTTGCTATCTTCTACATCTAAAGAAAAGTTTCTTAATACTTCTGTCACCACAGTAAACAACACCGCAGCAGCTTTTGCAACTGACTCCTCAGGGCTCCCTCCTTTACAACAGGATACTTCTGGGCCATTCGGCATGCCTCAAAAGTCTGAGGTAATAAAGATAATGAAATGCAACTGTGTAAAATTTTGTCTACCTGCTGAATGACTGTTAATTTTGATTTTTGCAATTCAGTCTCTTTCAGATTTGAAGCTTCCAAGCTTTGTGGAGAAGTACATGCAAGCAGATAGTGCAAAAAAAGAACTAAGTTTACAAATGCCCAACTATGGGAACCCTGAGAAAAGTTTTTCAAGCTGGCTAGGGACAACCAGATATGAATCAAATGTCCCCTTTGGTTTGTTAGCCATGGATGTAAGTACTGTATTGTTTAAAATCTGCCTGGAAATTTGTCCAGTTTTTGTGTTTTCTATATATGATGTGCGTACATTGTTTAGTTTTGTTTCCCCTCTTAGGGAGTTATGTAGGTTTTGAATACATAGAATTGAATCGGTTTCATCTGATGTTGGCTATACGTGAAAAGGAGATGGCATCTATTAACTTGCTTCTTCATGGTGCACTTATTTTGAGACTCTTCACAAATATGAATTTAAAGTCATTCACATCTTCATACTTGATTTTGTATAATTTTGAAACAAATCTAATGCTAACTTTATTTTTTTTTTTATTGTAAGTTAGTAGAATGCTTTCTGTGAACTGCAGAAAACTTGTGTGTGCTTCTTCTGTTCACAGTGATCTCCCTTCTGTTTCACCAAGACATTCAACCATTGCATTGTTAAATGAGTAACAGGGCAATTTTTTTTTTTAATCCCTCTTTTTTGTTCCCAGTATGCCTATGCTCTTGATAGAAAATGCGAATTTTTCAAAAATACTTTAAGAACTGGACAGTAGTTCAAAGTGCTGCTACAGTGAAGCGCTGTCCTTTTGTGTGATTATGGGCATCATGAATCAGGACAGACCTGTGTCTTCCCATTGAGGGAACTTTACCTTAATGTGGGAGAACTTTGTGATTTCTGTCAACAACATGATGAACCAATGTTTTTTATATCTGCTGTTTCTGTTGATGTAAGCCCTTACTGTTACCTGAGAGGAAAACTATAATCAGAAGATTAAGAACCGTGGGAAGAAATGTGCTCTCCAGACTTCAGCAGCCACATTAATGAGACCTGTGGAATTGAAGCAGAATATAAGCAATTTGGGAAATGATTTTCCAAAGTTAATGGTTATCTTCTGTTACAGTTCGACTAAAAGGAGTGGGGAGTAGTAGAAATAGCTTCTTTCTTCTTCACCTTGCAGAAAGACATCCTCCATGGTACCTACAGTTTTGAGGGTGTAGATTTTTCCCTTATGGGAAGTTATTTAATTAGTGTGGGCATGAAAAGTAGGGGGGTTATTTGCAGTGGACTTATGCTGCCAGTTAAGGCTTTCTTATTCTAGCTGGTCCTGCTTGGATTTCAAAACCTGAGTTTAAAGCTAAATGACTAATACTGATTTTACTTATTTATTTATTTACTTATTTATTTATCTAATTGTTACTGAAAACTGCTGTTCTCGAGTGAGTTTCAATTTTTCAGTAGAGTGTGGAGGCCTGATATGGCAAGGGGGTACTTACTGCTCTTAAGAGAAGCCAGGTAGGCTCCGAAGGGTTCCAGGATTTCTGCAGCACTGTTGCTGACTGTGAATTGTCTTGCTCAAGTTAGACAGGAACCAAAAATGTTTTTATGATGTGTGCATCTTCCACTGACTAAGAAGATGATGCAGTGGCTAATGGTAATGTGAAGAGCAGCCCAAAACAATGACTTTGGCATTCTCTAAAACACAGAGCAAGTTCTAACTGGAATTGAAGCACAGGCTAAAAAACCAGTCATGCTTCAGCGTGTCTTGATGATGCCTACAAAAATCTTATGGTGGTTAGGAACTCTGTTCTGAGACCACTGCCCTGTGTGCTGACTAATACATTTTCCTTAGTTCCTTGCATGTGTTGCTGGTTATCTTAGGCTGCAGCCTATTTAGGAGACAGGTTCTATTTAGGTTTTGTTGTTTGCGAGAGTAGTTCCTAGAAGAGTGGGACCCTGTCCCAGAATGAGCACTCCTGTCCTTTTCTAGGAAACCAAACACATAATTGCAACGCTTTCTTTATTTGTTTTAAGATGACGTGATACAACCACAAGTTTCCCATGTATTCTATATCATATAATTTACCACTGACTTCAACACTGGTTTAGATTTTGTATACCTCAGTGTGTTCTGTTTCTTCTTGGCATTTTTAGTCTGTCACTTACTGCACAGTCTCACACTTTTTGAAGAAATCTATCTTGTTACAAGGTGTTCAGCACAAAATTAAGTATGTTAAATAGTTCATACACATATATGCCATTGTGCCTCAGTCCTTTCATGTATTCCTTCAAAATTATTTTATGAGTTATGGTTAAAAGATATTTAAACTCCTGTTAATATCTTAATCATTGAAGAATTTGTACTTTACCAATGCCAGTTTTTATAGTCTTTTGGTATGAAATTCCTGGGATGTATAGGAAGTTGATCAGAAAGATTTAGAAGTATTTCAAGTCTGAGTTTGGTTGGCTTCAGTCAGAAGACAATTTGGAGTTTAAAAAAAAAAAAATGTAGAAGTTCATACAGTTATGACAAGATACTATTCTTCAGAGGAGGAAGGAGGAATTGAAGCAGCAAGTGTAGTTGAAGTGTTACCATTTTTTTTCTATTCAGACTAATTTTTACTTTTACTAGCTCTTTTTTTTTTAATAGCTGAATATCTTTATTGAATAAATTTCGTGTTTGCATTTTTAATTTATTTGGGGGTTTTGTTTGTTTCTTTTGTGTTTGAGGTTTTTTTTGGTGGTGGTGGGTTTTTTTGTTTGAGGTCGGGGGTCTTTTGATGACTTTCTCTTCCCACTGTCCATTAGGTACTTTCAAGAAATGGACAAAGTAAAATCAATCCCAGACCTGGTAAGGTAAGATCAATCTTTACTCTCTCTATATATATTTAAGGCATAGCAAGATAGAATTATATGGTGTTGGTGTTTGGTTGTTCTGTTTTGTTTTTAACACAGCTGGTGATATACTGTGAATCAGATTGTAAAACAGACTATCAGAAAAATGGTATTGAAGTTTTCCATGATGTTCTGGATTGCAGTTCTTGGGTTCTGTCACCAACAATTTTAGTTAAAGTCATCAGAGGATGGTAAGAGATTAATTTTTACTCTTTCTCATTGGTCTATCCAAAAATCTTTCAAAACAGAGCCATCACGTAACTCACAGTAAGTCTGCCTTGCAAATGGCAATGTAACATAGACATCTGTGAGTAAGAAATGTGGCACTGTACCTCTGCAATAGGAAGTTCTGATCTGGGAAACTTCTTTTGCTGACAAATTGAGTGAGTATTACCATCTCAGGGATGCACCATTTCACCAGGCATAGGCATGGGGTGAAATGACACATTCTGTCCATCTATGCTGCCCTTTGACTCCTATCCCTGTTACAGGTTCTTGTGTAGTATTTAAATTAGGCTAGAACGTCAGCAAAGGATTTTAAAGCCATGTCTGACATGGGTTTGGATGCAGAATATTAATTTCACGTCCAAAGATGTAAGGTGGTGCTGTAGAGATAATTGAATGTTTCTCTTAGAAGTCCAGAGGGAATTTTTCTCTAAAAGCTAGATTGCCTAAGAGTAATTCGGAACAAGTTCATCTCCTACTTTCTTAGTAGCATTTACAGAAGAGCTATTATTAGTGTGGATAGTATAGCAAGTTAAGTTGTGGGCAGGCCATAATGCAGCCAAATAGCAGGTTCTCAGAAGTAAAGATCTGATAGTAAACTGCAGAAACAAGGGCTAGCTGCAGTAGGAGGTACTGGAAAGCACACTGATTGCTGTTTAGCTTCAGAAAACTGGAATGAAAATGTTTTGATCTGTGTGGACCAGGTCTTTTCCACCACAGACTAGGGGAGATTGGGTTTTTCTTTCCCCACTTCTACTGAGAGCTGCATGGGAGGGTTTTGTATTTGCAGATGGATATAGTTTTTACCTAGTTATATATTCAAAATTACCATTAAAAATGCAGTTATGCTTGTCTTCTAAGCAGTCCTATCATCCCTTGGCACATCTGTACCAGCCCCTGTGGAACTCCAGGCTGCTGTTCACAGGATCCAAGTATCTTGTCTGTTTATACATGATGCAGCAGTCTGCAGAGTCAACGTTTTCTGACCTACAAATTGGTTCTGATTAGTATCTCACGCAAAAGTCTGGTACTCACAGACAGTAGTCTTGCCACCCCCAATCATCAATTTAAAAAGGGGGAGGAGTTTTCAGTAAAATTACAAAGTCAGCAGTAGGCATCTTTGTTTTTATAATTGCTTTTAAAAGTATCATATCTATCAGAAATGGCTTACATCAGCAGTGTTGAGTGAATAAGCTGTACTGGGGTGGTGGGAAGGGTCTTGAAATAATACTTCTTATGAAAGGCTTTATTAAATGGGAGCATGAATTTTAAAAACCACACTTGATAAAGCAGCATTAAAAATGAGATTTTTTTTTTTTTATTTTAAGCTGGATACTCTATGAAAAACCAAATTTTGAAGGCCCCTCTATTCCACTGGAAGAAGGAGAGCTGGAACTCCCAGATATTTGGGGTGTAGGTGCTTCTGAAGAGCCAAATGAAGGCAAATCTCTAAAGCCTGCAGTGATTGGTTCAATAAAACATGTTGTTAAGGCAAGTAAAGGAAATCTTATATGGATCTTAATGTTCAGTAATGTTTTATACAAAGTGTGATTGGCCTATTAGGACACAAGTGTAGTATGGATTGTGAATGTATGAAACAATCTTTCATGAGGAATTTCTTGTTTAAACACAAAATAAATATAAATGTGGAGGCTTTTACACAGTGGGGATTATAGTAACATCCACTGGAAGGAGGGCAGGAAGAAAACCTTTTTTAGCCTCCAAAATGGTATGTATAGCATACATTCTTTTGCCTGGACAATCTGTCAGTTTCTCAGGAAAAATATCCCAGAAAACTATCAGTAATTCTAAAGACTCATATTTTCAAACAACGGTGTGGCTATTTTTTTTTTGTTTATTTATTTTTAAGTATAAATCAAACTTAGACTCAACATGAACGTTATTGTCGAATACCAAGCCTTGTTTGATACTTAAAAAAAAAAAAAAGAAAAGCCCATAACAAACTTAACAGGGAATTTCACACGTGATGGAACAACCTTCCTACATGCACTTTTAACCTACCATTAAGTTGTTACCTTTGCAGGTTGCCAAAGCAAGCAAGAGCTATGAAGTTATTTGACTGGGAAGGGAAAAAGGAATATATATTGCTTGTAACTGCAATATTTGCTTAAATTGTAGTTGTCTTCAAGAATGGCTTGCTTGGTGTTATCTTAGGATTTGATTTAGTAGAGGAGATGTTAACTGATGAAAGAAAATGCATTCTTGCTTGGATGGCAGAAAGTAAACAATGTAAATGCTGGTTAGAGATTGACTGACTGTCTTCGTCCAGGAACAGGCAAACTGGCCTAGTTATACTTTATTACAGGCATCTAATAGCAGTAGTAATTGACAAGGGGGAAACAATTTGAAATAAACAGGTGTTTCAAAACTGATTTAGTTATCCACATTAATTACAGAACTCGTAGCACAGAGTAAGTGATTATGGCAATCTTCATTTTTTCAGGATTACAGGGTTTGCCGAATTGATTTGTATACAGAACCTGAAGGGTTAGGAATCGTGACTTCCTTTTTTGATGACACTGAAGAAACAGGAGTGTTCGGCACCACTCAGAAGACTTGTTCTATCAAAGTACACTGGGGCACGTAAGTGTGTAGTTTTCTATGAACGTGTACTGCAATGAAAGCAATTTGTTTTAAACCATTGGTTATACATATCCATCAGTCATGCAAGCAGGCTGTATTTTAGTCCTGTATTTTGGTAGTATTTGTTGACAGTAGCATTAGTACATCATTGTATTGCTTCACCCTTGCAGAGGCTGACCTCTTAAAATGTAGTGTTAGACACAGTTTTTCTTCTGCTCACATGTAGTAACCCTTGTGTATTTGTAGCAAAGGAATAAGTTTGCCTCTCTTGCTCTTTTTCATTCAAGCAGAACTTACCATAAGTGAGAGTGGGGGAATGAACTCTTAATGATAAGACCACATCTCCTACTTACTTTTCTCTGAACTTGAAATTGTTCTACTAGAATAAGAAAACTTTCAAGCCCTTGTGTTACAAAATAAGACTTAGTGTCATGCTCTGGAAAGCATTCTTGTATTTCACAGTTCATTTTAATATGTGTTTTTATGATGATGGACATGTATGTTATGTCACCTGAAAATATCTAGCCATCTGAATTAGGAGAGTAATGAATGTCATGAACTAATCAAGCTGTTGTGAGAAAGACCTCTAAGGAATAGTCCAGATACTGTAATAATGGTAGTTTTGATAACTTAATAAACAAACTTGTAAATCAGAACTGAAAATATTCCTTAAAGTGGTACAGGGAGGCTGCTTTCAGAAAAGGTGGAAGTGGAACCAACAGTCTGCGGTCTTGCAGAACACTTTACAGGGTGTACAGACCTTGGTAGTAACCTGTTGGCCATGTTGTGTTTGGTCACCTGCTGCAGATGGTCTATTTATCTATCAATAATGATGATAGACCTTAAACTAGATGATCTGAAGGTCCTTTCCAACCCTAACTGTTCTGTGATTCTATAAAACCTGCCCAACTAAAGACAGGTGTTAAATACCACTGTAAAGATGATTCAAAAATGCCACATGATAGATGGCACATTTAGTTGATAGGTAAAAGGTATTTTATCTGATTAAATCTTTACACATTGATTTGGTGAAAAATGAAACACTCTGATATATAGGAAAAATTTAAGATGTCTAAGTAGTTGGTTCTCTGTCAGGAAGTTATTTCTGTTGAACTGTAAGCTTAATTCAAATTACATGTCTGCTAAGATATATTATTTGGACGTTGATCATAAATTGAGTTCATCTACCTTTCCGCTTAATTTATGTCCACACTTAAAAGCATTCTGTGAATACTGAAATCGCAAAGTTTTTGGAAAGGAAGCAGAGCCTGGCCACGTTCCTTCAGTCCTTATTTTTCACCAGGGTGACTGTTTCATGCGGTAGATCTGTGTAAACTCTTACAGTCTTAATTTCTGTCTGTTGCATTTGGATCCTTTGAGGGAAGGCAGGCTAACATTTGCAGCTGGAGCAAAATGGGCAGCTGAAAACAATCTCCTCTAACGGACACCTTGGATGCCAGTTCACTTGTCCAGTGTAGAATGAAGTCGCTTCTGCCAATTGCTTGCCAGAGAAATTCAGTAAATTGTTGCTGCTTTTTCACATATTGCTGGGCTTTTTCTTTCCATTAGTTTACAAGCATGGCATAGTTCACTGTATTGGCAGCTGAGGGAGGCTCTGATTCTGAGTCACCTTGCCATGTAGGTGTGGTTGTATCTTCTTAAAGTTTCCCAGTGTTCATTCTTAATTGTTGTTTACTAAAAGCTGCCAGCAAAAATGAGTCAGTGCACCTTTATCTTCTGACTGTACTCTTTTCTTGGTCTTCATGTGTTTAAGTTCTTGCAGTGAAGTTAGAATCATAGAGTTGTGTAGGTTGGAAAAGACCTTTTAAGATCATCCAGTCGGGCTGTTAACCGAGCACTGCCAAGTTTGCCACTAAACCATGTCCCTAAGCACCACATCTACATGACTTTTAAATACTTCCAGGGATGGTGACTCCACCACTGCCCTGGGCAGCCTGTTCTAGTGCTTGACAACCTTTTAGGTGAACAAATTTTTCCTACTATCTAATCTAAACCTCACTTCCCACAACTTGAGGCCATTTCCTCTACTTCTAGCACTTCTTACTTGGGAGAAGAGACTGACATCCACCTCACTGCAGCCTCCTTTCAGGTGGCTACAGAGAGCAATAAGGTTCCCCCCAAGCCTCCTTTTCTCCAGACTAAACAGCCCTAGTTCGCTCAGCTGTTCCTCTAAGGACTTCTCCTCTAGACCCTTTACCAGGTTCATTGCTCTCCGGACCTGCTCCAGCACCTCAGTGTCTTTCTTGTAGTGCAGGTAACAGAACGGAACACAGTATTTGAGGTGCTGCCTCTCCAGTGCTGAGTACAGAGGGATGATCACTGCCCTGGCCCTGCTGGCCATACTATTGCTGATACAGGCCAGGATGCTGTTGGCCTTCTTGGCCACCTGGGCACAAGCTGGCTCATGTTCAGCCGGCTGTTGACCAACACCGCCAGGTCCTTTTCTGCTGAGCAGCTCTTTCCCAATCCTGGAGCATTGCATGGTGTTGTTGTGGCCCAAGTGCAGGACCCAGAGCTTTGCCTTGTTGAACCTCAAGCAGTTGGCCTCAGCTGATCAGTCCAGCCTGCCCATATACCTCTGCAGAGCCTTCCTACCCTTAGCCAGACCAACACTTCCACCCAACTCAGTATTGTCTGCAAACTTAGTGAGAGTGCACTTGATCCCCTTGACCAGATCATTTATAAAGTTATTAAACAGAACTGGCCTCAGTACTAAGCCCTGGTGTACACCACTGGTGACTGGCTGTAAGTTGAGGATTTACTGAGCAGTGTGACTACAGGATAAAAATATATCAAACATTTACTATAGGCAGCAATAAAACTAAAACTCCGTGTTTGTTTCTTGGAATAGTATGTTTGCAATGAAACTGGTACGAACTTGTTCTGGTTTACATCAGCTTGGAATCTGCCTTTTAAGCACAACAGAGTGATGGATTATTGTAACATCTTTCTGGTATCACCAGATTTATACATTACGATCCTTACACGATTGAAGGATTGGCTGCATAAAGTGTTCCTATTTAGTATGTGTTTTATACCATGCTGCACTGTTGAGAGGTCAGTAAATTTAATTGCATAAGGATGGCAATGTATTCTGTCCGGAGATCAGCAGTATGTTTGTTTCCAGTAAGTGATTACTGGCTAAGCTTTTATTGAAAGAGCTTTAAAGGTACCGTTGCTGTTCCCATCAGGAACTTCGAAAGTTATGTCTTTCTAAGCAGATTTATTAGCAGATACAAACCATGAGGAAGTAGATTTCTAGCAAATTGTCAGGTTTTTCTACATATTACTAAATAACACAAAGTCTTTCAAGTTCTTGAAAGTTGATTCTGCATATTTTAAAACTATTATAAAAGTAATAGAGAATAACCTTGACATTTCAGTCTAAAACTTGGGTTGCCTTCAGAGATGACAGGCAAATTCCTAACTGTGTTCATTATATTGATGTGGGGATTTTTTAGCCTGTTGAAACGAAGCACATGCATTATTGATGGCTCTTGCACAGGCACAGAAGTTTGCCAGTATACCAGGTTGTAGCTGGCAATTTTGGTGGTAAAGAAACAACGTTTTATTAAGGGTACAAGAATGTCTTTCCTAAAGTAAGCACATAGTCTTGTCTTTTACTGTTCAGAAATGTTCTGGGATTTTTATCTTTTGCTTTTCTCCCCACCCTTTCCCCACATCCCTCTCTTTAGATGGCTAATTTATGAAGAACCTGGTTTCCAGGGAGTCCCTTTAATGTTGGAGCCTGGTGAATACCCTAATTTAGCATTCTGGGAGAAGAAGGAGGCCTACATCAGGTCCATGAGGCCCTTAAAAATGGTAAAATACTGTTATTACTTGGAAGTTACATGACTTATGTTCGTGTGCTAGAAATAATGTGTTAAGGTAGTTACATTTTTCAAGACTCACAAAATAAAACTCTTTTATAGACTAAAAATATTTGGTTTAAATTCTTGAACTTTCAACATTTGATTGCATCCATTTCTGCCTTTTATCTGCCTTCTTATTTTCACTTGTGTTTTTCAAGGAAGGTTTCTCTTTAATTCTGTCATTTTGTGAAGAGTTGATGACTGAATAGTTGCCTATAAGTTGTTTATGTAAGTATAGGCGACTTATTTTCTTCTTTCTTCTGTTTTTTAAACAGGGTGGTCGCAAAGTTGAATTCAGTGGAGAGCCAAAGGTAAAAGCCAATATTCATTTGATTGCCCAAAGGTATTTTATAGCACATTGAACGTATGGGTAGATAAATGCATCTTGACCATGTATGAGCTACTGGTGCCTGGTCCTACTGTATGTGATCACACCATGAAACTGTAATTTCTGACACATTTATGCATCCACAGCATACGTAGATGGCAGTATTAATAGCTATCTGGAGAATGCAGATGTGTAACGAACATTCAGACCCTCATGTTGCATCTTTAAGACCTCTTGAACAGACTAGAAAGAGCTCACTAATTAATTTCATAATCTTGCTTTCTCATTCTCTGTGCACAGAAGAAACACTCATCAGGATTTATCATGCTCTCTGCAACTTTTACTTCATTTCCTGTACAGGTAATCGTTTACGAGAAGCCTTTCTTTAAAGGGAGACATGTGGAAATAGAATCGGAGATCATTATGCTTGATGACAAGGAATCAGAAGAGAAGACAAGACTTCAACTTCCATCAGTAGGATCTATGAAAGTACTGGGAGGAGTGTAAGTGGGAAAACACCAGTAATACTTCTCCTTCAGTTGAAGTAGTAAGCTTGTAGGCTGGAAACTGCAGTGGGCAAATTCTGTACACGTTTATTTTCTCTGTTTTCCTAGTTTTTTGGGTTTAGATATATACCCGAGTTAAATTTGCAAATCTGTATCTGTTCCATAAGGATGCAGAGCAGCAGTTCTCCATTTTCACACACAGACTCTGTTGTTGTTGTTGTCGTTTAGTTGGGTCGCTTATGAGAAGCCTGGGTTTGAAGGCCATCAGTACTTGCTGGAAGAAGGAGCATATCGGGATTGGACAGACTGGGGTGGCTATGATGAACAGTTGCAGTCACTGCGACCAATTGTTGGCGTGAGTTCCAAGAACATGTAGTAGACATTTCCTGAGTGCACTGAGATGTCATGTTGCATTTTCCTTATGATGCTTCTCTTTGTTTTAACAGGACTTCACAAGCTCCCATATGATAATGTACAGTGAAAAAGACTTTGGATCAAAGGGTGCCAATATTAATGTGTTAGGAATTATTTCCAATTTGAAAGACACTGGATATGGGCTGAGGACACAGTCTATAAATGTGCTAAGTGGCGTGTAAGTGATATTTTTAATCGCTATTTAATTTTAAATGTGCTGTTCTTTTTAGATTTTGATAGTATTTTCAGATGTTTCTCAGCACTTTTGACTTCTAATGTCTGTGTGGAGTCTTCAGATAAGATTTTCTGCCTTTGACTGCAGAATGCGAAAAGTAAAGTTTTTGTGAATATGTGTAGTAAATCAGTTTTCTTTTTCTTTGTAAGATCAGATGGTCCAGGAGATGTTGACTTACTGATACACAAAGTACTAGAACTATGAGATGGCATTTTGTCAGAGGTAGAAATGCTTGTTCTTGTGGCTGTATTTTTTGAAATCATTTCAACAACAAAAGTGCTATGGAACTCATTTCCAGTTTTAAAACTTAATTTCGAGTCGTCTTGTGTTTGATCAGAGGCAAATTCCTTGCTCTTTATTTCAGTTGTATGTAAAATGGAGATAACTCTTGCTCACTAATGCATTCTGATATCAAGGAGGCTTTAAGTGTTCTGAAACATAACGTTGGTTTTGCAGTGAATCCTATAGGTTAATAGTCTTTTAGTACCATGCCGTTGTTTTGTTCACTTTTTTTTTTAACACAGTGATTCCCAAAACTTTGCGTTGATGTGGTCATTGACAACTCTTACCCTCTGCTGCATGTGTTGTCAGATGCAGTAGATAAGTTGATAGACTTTGCTGTTTGATTTGTTCAGTACATCAATTGTAGATTGAGTTTCACAGCCTTGCAGGCTGCATCAAAGTATTTTGGAAATAGAAACAAGCATTATTAGTCATGTCTTCAAATACACAGAATTACTTGAAGTAGTAGAACCAAAAGAATATGAGATGTACAGTCTCTCTCCTTTCCTGGTAGGCAGGTGACTTGCTGAAAGCATATGCAGCCACACCTTCAATCTTTCTGTGTGTTTATCTGTGTGAAAGCTCTGCAAGTTTTGTCAGGGTAAAGACTGCAGAGTCAAGCTCAGTGCATTCCAGATGAATGCCTTTTAAGTTGTATATGAATATGGTGCAACAGCAGGGTTTTTTTTCTGCATGGTGATCTTTGAAGCCACTCTGCCCTTTTGTTTTCTGTAATATGCAAGGGAGATTCATGAGAGAGTCACCTCTGAAGGTTGGGGAAACAAACCTTCAGAAGTGAAAATAGGTTGTGGGTTACCTATCATGCCCTTTGTGTAGTTCTACTAAATGTGTCTGTTACAGCTAAGATAGGAATCGTACTTCGGTCTCAGTACTCTAGTAATTAAGAGTGACTCTAATATTCTCATGGTAAAGGTGGCTAGAGGTCATTACAAACAAAAATTGTCCCAACAGACTCTGCTACTGCACCTGTAATCTCACCTTGCAGTCAGTCAGATGTCATTTGTAGCAGTTACCTTTTAAAAAACTTAGGCGCATTGTTTGTAGCAGGTGACTAGCACTCAGCTCTGAACAGTCTTGTGTGACCTTTCTGTTTCCAAAGAGGTTGTGAGTGTTTGGGGATTTTGTGGTGGTGTTCTTCCTAAATGCTATTGTAGCATAAAGGTTGAATGATTCACGTTAAGTCATGCTTGGTAACACAGTGCTTTATTTAAAGTGTTAAGCAACTGTTCAGGTACAAAATTTTTATATCTTTCCTTCCAAGAAATCAGTCACCAAGCAATGAATAATCCATTGAGCAATTTCCTAAGTTGTTTAGACTGTAGTGTAGATGATGTCATAGTGAACTGGGACAGACTGAGTAAAAGCTTGTCAGAGTATTTCAAGGGAACCTTTCTGGTATCATAACTGATAATACCTCATTATTAAAAAAAAAAAAAAAAAAAGTCAAATAATGTAAGAAGCCCTGAATCTGTCATAGTAACTTTTCAACTACAGGCTTATCTGGGGTAAGCTGTTATGGCAGACAGATAACAGATGATCTGCATTTCCCCCAAAATTAATTTAATTACTCTGTAATTTGAAGAGTATGTCAAAGAAAGCCTGATACTGCAGTGCACAGATACTACTAAGTTCTAAGCTAAACTGCATCTCTAAACTGTATGCTGAAGGCAGCCCAGCTCTGCATTTGGGGAGTGAATATTCCGTTTTGGGGTAATTGAGTGCTAGCTCCATCAATTTTTTTTTTTCAGCTATCCTGTTTCTGAAGAATGTTTCCAAGCAGTATTTTCATCCCCCCAAAAATACCCTAAAATGATGAGCATTTACTTTTTTTAAAATGAGAATTTTTTTGTTCTTGAGCATTCTTCAGAGACTGGCCAAGCATAAGATCCAGGATGTTTTATTCTTCTGCCATTGGGACAGGAGAAAGCAATCCAGACTGCTTGAAAATAGGAGAGGCCTTTCTTCTTTTAAGTAGGGTTTGATCTTTACATCCAAATTGGCAGAATTTTAAGTGGCGGGAAATGGAAATACTTACTAGCAACAGGTAACACCCTTTACAAGTTTAAGCAAGTACTAGAATCAACTGTTGTGCAATTTTGATTTCCTGTCTGCATAAAAACTCTTCAAGGTTACATTGAATAGTGATCAAAATCACAAGAATGTTTGAAATGTGCCTTTTCTGTATTCATAAACACACCGAACATTTGCCAAAAATACTGAAAACCCCCTGTCTTTTAGTTGATCCTTTCTGAATTTGGTGGAAGAACTTTTCCATATTTGGGGTTTTTTTTGTTGATGGCTTTTTTATGTAGGCGTATGTTTTACTGTGGACCTGTAATCAGGCTGGTTTTCCCCTAGTTTTCAAGTAGTTAGTCCACAGTGCAGGTTTAGCTCCTTCTTGTGTATGTCTGAATAGTGATATTAAAGAAATTACAAGGTGATGAGTAGTTCATATACAGGAGCCAGAATGTAGTAAATTTAATCTAGATGTGCTTGGCAGGTAATAACATAGGTGAAACTAAGATGACATGAGGTACAAGAGCTAAACCTCCACTGGAGCTGAGAAAGGCAAGAACCCATGGGCAAGTACCCCATGGGAGAACATCTCAAATGAAGCTTCCACTTCCTCCATCTCTGAACTGACATTCAAAAAAACCTTTCAGGTAGTCTTGAAATTAAAATCTGCAGGTCCCAGGGGTACTGGGAATCACAAGCACAAAGGGGTATGATAAAGAACCTGTTTGCTCTGTTTACTATAACAGAATTTTACTACCTCATCCTGTTAATCATGCTACAAATCTGAAAGTGCCAGTTCACTTCCTGGCCCCTATGGTCTATCTGATTAGCATATTTATGCCAATTTAAACTCATTGTCTCCATATAGTATTTAAGCTTTAAAGATGGTGGATTGTATTTCAGACCTGAAGGAGTGTTCTGTGCCTGAAAGCTTTCTTTTTACAGCTATGCCATTTAGTTTAATGAAGGTGTTGTCATTTCCTCCTTAGCTGAGAATGGTCCTTCCAGGACTTGGGTAATCTGTCCTATCTTAAAATGAGTCTGAGCAGAGCAAAAATAGGGATTACTCCTTGCAACTGATGTTAGAAAGAACATATGCGATAAGAAATGGCTAGTGTTTTAAAAGATGAAGTTGGGTAAAATGAATCCTGGGCTAACCATGAGCAGAGCTGATTTTTTTTTTGCAAGTTGTCTTTGTGTGTGTTCTGTTCTTGGTTGATCTTCCAGACCCTCCTTGGACCCATGCTTCCTAGACATCATATTTGGAAAGTTCTGGGGAAAGACATTGTGCATGTAGTTGTGCCAACAATATATAAAGAATGCTTTTCTTTACATCTTTGGTTCCAAGGGCGTGGATAGTGTAGAGAAGTGAAGGTCTCCAGTACCACCCTAAAGTACCAGCAGCATGGGATGGGGCTGTATCTCAGCCTAAGACAATTTGTAGGGCTGGGGGTTACAAAAACTGTTGTGCTAGGAGAACTTGTTCCCTGTAGGGCAGGGTTGTTGTTGCCATGCTGCAGAGCAGTACTCCAGTTTTTGTGATGCCTGGCAACTGGGATGTGACTCTCTTGCTCAGATATGGAGGTGATGTCTTGCTCTCCAGGCGTTTCTGTTAAGTCAGAAGATGGATTCAGGCAGTGCTCCTTCCTAGGAGCACTTGACGTTTGACAGGTTTAGCTGGTACTGAATTAAGCTGCCTGTCCTTGATGTTGTTGTTACTACTCTCAGCAGCTTGTTTGGGCTTATGAATGAAGTAGAAAAGCGCAAGTATTTCACCAATAAGCATTGACACCAAAAACTGCATGGGCTGACTTGCTTATTTAAATCCCATGTGTGAGTGAGATACCTTGGTTACTTCTGTATTCAGGTTTCTTTTTAGATGGGGGAAATGAAATAACTGCAGTTGACAGATTCTTAGGAGGCACCTGGAATGTTTTGTCATTCACTTGCTATCAGAAAAACTTTTTTACATAGATGTCAGTCAGGTGAAACTGTCATGCACTGTAGTTGTACCTTGGCATTTGCACATTGAAAAATCTAATGAACATCTGCTGAAGAAGCTGGCTAAGGAAACCTCATTTTCACAGCTTTTGGTATTTGTGGCATACAGGAATAGACACACCTGACACATTTGAACTGTCTGCTCAATTTATTGTACATACCGATGTCTCTTTGATGAATTACTATGAGGTGATTTAGAAATGTGCCTTGAAATACGTCTTAAGTAATTAGTGAATAACAAGTTAGAATAATTGATTATATCTGAGGCAAACCAAGAGATGTGAATGGTGATAAATGTGAATCACTGTATGAGTGTTTGCCATGGGCAACTAATACAAACTTCATACTCTCAGCACATACATGTTGATGCAGCTTTATTTCAATTTGAAGTTATCTTGCCTCTTGTATCTGCAGAGACTCTGGCATTTATTCTTAGAATAAAACTGCAGCTTAATAAAAACCAGTTGCTTGACACATGTAGATCATTTTATGGTGAATTTAGATAGTGATGGTTAGCCTCCACTGCAAATTACAAGTTCCATATCATTTTACTGCTTTATGATACAATTATTTTTTTTTTTTGTTAGTGTTGAAACTTTGTAAGAAGATTGCACTGAAAGTGGGTTTTGGCATAACCTAGCATACACTCATTATGCAGTGCTTTGGATAAAACTGAAAGTGGGTTGACGATGAGTAAAAGATTATATTGTAAAACCAGGACCCAGCAAGATGTCCTAATGCCTGCATAAACATGAATGAAACTCAGCTGTTACTCTGGGCAGTTCTAATATTGGCACTGAAAAAGAAAAAAAAGAAACAAACAAACCAACCAACAAAAAAAAACAGAGAAAAGTATGAGTTTAAAAAAGAGCCAGAATTACGGGAAAGTTTGGAAAGTCTAGCGGTGAAAGGCAACAGACAGAAGTTATGCAGGTTATGACAAAACCAAAGGTAGTGCTGATGTGGGAATGCTTTATCTTGGACTTCAGTATGGAGCCAGGGTTAGAAGAATGCCATAATAGAAGGTTTATCGAATGTATGCATAACCTGATAGCAGATGGTTGAGGCTAGAAACAAAGCACTGCAGGGGTAACTGAACATTGGAGAGAGATACGTAGTGATGTGGTTGTTTTTCTAATACACTCTAAGTGTGTATCTCAAAAGTTCAATGTCTTTCAAAAAGGTGTATTCTGACTGGGACAGAAGTTATGGACTTGATGCAGAATTCTGAGTTTGTGGCCTATATCAGGCATGAGATGTGTCTGCCTAGTTATAATAATAGCTTTGAATTTAAATACATTAATCTGGTGAAATTTGTGGTGGTTTTAATGCTTAACTTTCAGGGATGTTCTTCCTGCCTGATACCTGTGATTCCTGACAGGGAACAACCTGCTCTCATTAGCATATATGCCTGTTGTTGCAGCTCAGCTTTCTGTTGGGATTTATGTTTGCTTGAACACAGCTGAACTGGCAACATTAAAAATCAGTATTCCTATCTTTACTGCCCAGATGACTCTGAAAGTTAGTTTTATCTGAAAAAATGTGTTCTGTTTTACCAGAGAAGGTCTTGAGCTAGCTAAAATAGTGGAATTGTGAAACATCTCGGAATGTTCTTACTGGAGTCAGCTTTTAGGAAATCTAGTAGATGATGTATTTGAATTTGTGGTCTGCTTTTAGCTAATTCATATTGACATAGGGTATAAGTAAGTGAAATTTACATGGGTTTTGGAGTATCAGATACACTTGTTTGTTTATGGTTTTAATAAAATCAGGGTTGACACTTGAGGGAAGAATTTTTTTATTTGTTCTTACATTAAGACAATAATGATTATACACACCTGTATTTTGGAAAAGTACTGTGACTTCTACCCATCACCCTCTTCTGTCTCTCTTAGGTGGGTGGCTTATGAGAATCCGGAGTTCACAGGGGAGCAGTATATACTGGCTAAAGGGCTATATCCCAGCATGGAGGCATGGGGGGGAAAGAATTGCAAGATATCTTCAGTTCAGCCCATCATTACGGTAAGGAATTAATTTTATACTTGTTTTGCAAGTGTCTCTGAAGTGTTTAGAGCTATACCTTTTCTATCAAATTCAGTTTATTTGCATTCTTTAGTAATAGCAAACTTTTGTATGTTTGTTATTTCATTACTGTTTAAAATATTTTTTTTTTCTTCTTCCAAACATCTGCAGGATATTGCTGGAAATGAAAGAGGTAAAGTCAAGGTAAGATACTTCTCCAAGGTCATGAAAAGTACTGTGTAGGTTTGTAACATATATACATAAAGAAATGGCTTTTTGTCTAGTGTAACACCCAGCTATTTGCATAGATGATTGACTAGTCAGACAGAGTAAGAACTGCAGGTAAAAAAAGGCAGTTTTCCAGACCTCTCAAGTAAGTCACGTTAAGGCCCAAGGAAGGTGGGATTTAATACACAGCTGCCACCAGAACTTTCTCAGGGCACAGGCAATGTTTTGGTTCAGCAAGTGAGCTGTTTTGGTATATCAGTGATTGTTCTGAGGAGCTGGAGCTCTCAGCTGTCCATGCACAGGCGCAGGCAGTTGCTGAGGCAAGTGCTCTGCAAGTTAGGTGTTGTTCATGGTACTGTTGTGACTTAAACCCTTTTGGATCTAGTTCTTTGGTTAACAGTTCTGCTAATGGTGGTTGCACTATATGGGAATCTTAAATTCACTCTTAAATACTGCTGAGTTATGCTTAAAAGTTAGTGCCATCTTTGTCGATAGTTAAGAGAAGGAAATGACTGGGAGAATTTGTTCAGTGAGTTAACATTTTTATGTTGGACTGTGTCCTATATGCAACTACTAATATGTATTTTTGACAGTGAGGCCAGTGGGCACCATTTTCATACTTTGCTAATTCTGAACCTTTTCATGTTTGTCTCTGCACAAAGATACTTTTATTTTCAATTCAGTCAAAATGGTGGGTATCTCGTGGAAGTAAAAACTAGGGAGAAAAGTCTTATCTGTTCCATTTTGCATTCTTTATTAGTAGCATGCCTCATTGGAATCTCCTGCATAGGGATAGTATATAAACTACAGGGAATAAAAATCTCAAGGCTGCTTATTTTCAGCTATGTGCATGAAAAAATATTTGCACCTATATATTATGTGTCTGCTAAGACCTTATCCTGAGGAAACAAAGAAGTAATGGCTTGCAGCCAATAGACTGCATCGCTCGTCAGCATGTTCCTCTTTGGAGAACACTGTGCATGCCCACACTTGTATCTCTGTTGAGAGTGAATAAAGCTGGTAGGCATGTGATAATGTGCATGACTTCTGTGTGATCAGGGTTAATTATCCTCTAACTAAATTAGCAGGTTTGCCGCTTAGAAATTTTTTTTTTCTTTTTTAACAAGGACAAAAAGACTCTGGGTGACGTATCCTCTCTTATCCTCCAAGCAGAGAAAGAACAACTGACGTGACTGTATAGCCATAACAGGCACATAAAGCCCATCTACCCTGGGAGTATTTACCATGCCTGTTGGCCTGCTGTCTGAGTACTTTACCAAGATTATGCCCCATTTGTGTTGAGAGACAGTTTTCATTTAGTGGGAAGAGTATGTATTTTGGAGATTAAATCGATTAATAATCTAAACCAAAACCGTTTTTGGCCCTTTAATAAAGATGTGCTGGTTCTGGCCATTCTGTGGGAATTTAAAAATCTTCTCCATCAGATAGTCCAGGGAACTATCTTCATTAGTGTTATTTTAATTACTTTGTATGTTACTGAGTGATACACAGCCAGAAGTAATTTTTGGTATTGTTGCCTTACTGTCTTGAACAAGGATTGCAACACGGAAGAGGTAAAAAATACATGTAGCTGAGGAAGTCTGGGTGATTTAAGCAGGTTTTAATCTAATTGTAAAAGTAATGGTAGAGGCGTGTTACTGAAGATTGAATAATTAATTGTTTTTAAATACGTTTATAACTTTTTAAAGGTCCAGTTATTTTCAGAGCCTGAATTCAAGGGTAACTGCCAAATATTTGAAAAAGATACAAGATGTATTGATTCATTTGCTGTGAAGTCTTCAAAAATATTAGATGGCAGGTAAGTTACATTGAATAAATATTGCAAAATCCCTTAAACAGTAAAAGTTTTAAAAAAGCAGCCAGCTTTCTAACATCTGAAGTGATTTCACATATAGGGGCTTACAGAGAAAAATGCTTTGCAGTTTTACACATCAGTCTTCAGCCTGTCAGGACAAACCATTGTAAATAATCTTTCTGTCAGTAGCTCTTGCCTAAAGACTGAGAAACACAGCTTCGTTTTAACTTGCACAGAATTCTTAAGAGGCCATTTCTTCTTCTTTCTGCAGCTGCATAGTGTATGACCAGGAAGAATTCTCTGGTAACCAGTATGTGTTAGAAGAAGGAATCTATCCTGATCTGACGGCAATGGGTTGTTCACCCCAGGCAGTTCTAAAATCTATACAGATTATAAATATTGTAAGTAAAACTATTAGAAATACTGTAAAGTAAAGATTGGTACACTGATGACTCTGACCTCCCCATTTTTTTCAACAGTAAAAATGTGAGGGATGCACTGACAACAGGAGTATTTTTATTTATTTCTTTTTTATATGTAGTGGCATTTAAATGTCCTAGCTGCAGCCAAGTTCTTTTTTACCTCTGTGCTGTTTTTGCAAAAGAGGGGACATCCCAGAAGCAGCTGCCTGGGATTTTCTGCAAAAAGAGTCAAGGATGTGTCAGATAGGCACTTAATTTCCCAGTAGGAGAGACCACTTAGAGTGGGTTGAGAAATGTCAGTAGAATAGTGTGAAGAAACCTTTGTACTGCAGCCCTTGGGTTTTATGCATATTAAAAAAACAGACTTAACTAAGCAACTTTGCATGAAATACATGTAATTATAAAACACTATTGCTATAATCAGGGAAATGCAATTTGAGTAATCATGAAATAATGTACCCTTCTAGATAAAGTAAAGCAACACCCAATGCCATTTGGCAAAATCAGACAGTGGTGTTATGTGTGGTGGATACAAACTAAACAACATTTACATATTTTGTAACTCATCAATGGCAAGGAATTAGTTTGCTCAAGCCTCTAGCCAATCATTATGATTGGTTCTGATGGCATCTGCAAGTATATTTTAAGATGAAAGTAATTCCTAGCAAAATGGCATCAAGAATCCAGGAACTTATGTCAATAAGAAGAGATGATACTCATTTTAAAAAAGGAGGAGTGCGCTGTTGACTCTCTTCTTTGAATCTGGCAACTTCATTGCACTCCACTGTAATTTTGGTAACTCATCAGTGATGTAGCAGTTGACGAAGGAGAACTAAAGTGCGTCATCCTCTTTCATGTGTCTGAAGCATTTGGATGTACAGTGTAAACAAACATCTGCAGCAGGTATGTCTGACTTCTGAACTCTCTGGCTATCTGGTAGACAGATCCTATTAAAAACAATAGAAATGCTTCTAGCCAGGCTTGGTGGGTGATCACCATGAACTAAAACAGGCTCTTCTGTACCTGTCAGTGTCTAGTTCTTGGGTCTGAAATGCTTGTTTCAAGCTGGAATGATCAGCTTACTTTTGGAAGATGTATTATTTGTGACAGGCTGTTGTGTTAAGACAGACGAATACCAGTTTTGTGTCTCAAAGTTCTTGTAATCTCTGAAACTTGTTTTAGCCTTACAATTCATCACACTTCAAACAGTAGCACAGAGATGCATCTGTTTGCCAGTTGTGTGCTCCTGCTTCCTTCTTCAGAGGCTTTCTACCTGTGGAGTAGAGGATAATGGGTTGCTTTGCTCAGCAGTTTATTATCAAACCAGAATACAGAGAATAAGAAGTTAGGTGAAAATGCTTCATAATTTTACAAAAGCTTGAAACTTGTTAGATACTGGTGTTACCTCTCAGATTTATTTTGGGATTGGTTTTGGCAGTGCAGATCTTAATTCCTCCCCACCATCTGCTGCTCCCATAATTTTCCGTGTGATTTTTCTGTGACATTTCTGTACAAGAAGCACCTTTGCTATTTTGGTATGTCTAAAATACTAAATGTAAGTGTTTTAGCATTACTATACTAGTCTAGTTTAACTCCCCCTTGAAGGGATTGATTTCTAAGGGATGATGAAAAAAGAAAATGAAAGGGATATTCGATAAACTTGGAAGAGAAACTTAAAAGTGTTTGTATTCATAAGCTCAAGGTTTTTGTTATTATACCACTGTATCTTTGCATGTTTGTGCTTGCTTTGCATACTTCACATGGTTGTGCTGCAGATAGAGAATAGCATTTTTCCTTGAATTTGTTAAACATTCGTTTTCCTGAACAGACTATAAAACCAACTGTGAATGTGGTTTATGCGTGAACAGTCATGCTGAAAATACTTCTTTTTAATGAACAGCTCTGTGAAATAACTAAGTGTAGATATACAGGAACACCAGATTCTCACAGTGCAGTACATGGGAAGTACTGAAAGAAAACTGGTGAGCAGATGTTGCAGTTCTTTTGGTGTGGAACGTTTTGTGTAACAGTGTTGCTGCTGAATCTAAACAATGCCCAGAGTGGAAGGTGTGGCAGAAAATTGGAGGATTTCCTTTGCTGTCTGTGTGTTTTCTTTGTAAGTAGATTGTTTCTCAAGCATTGCACATGGCTCAAGGGCTGCTGCCTGACCAGTTAGTTCCATGTTTCGAAGCACAGGTGCAGGTCTGTAAAAGGGCTGAGGGGGAGACACCAGAACATCATCATGGTGCAACTGCCCCTGCTGGGCTTTTGACCCATGATGACGCATGATGGTCTAAGTGGTGTTTACCTTTCATGGTGGGGATGAGTGTACTCTGATTTTTGGAGTAAGCTGAAAAGCCTCTCCTGGCATTTCTTACAGCATAGCAGTGTGTGTGTGATCAGGAAGCTGCTGTACAATAATCTGGACTGTTGCAGAGATGATGGTGATGCTCATGCAACATTGTCATCTGGGCCTTTAACTATCTAAAGGAAGATTAAAAGGAAGATTAAAGAGAAATTTAAGCACTGTCTAGAAATAGGTTGACAAGAGGTCTTGCCTAACAAAGTTGCATGGAAGCATGGATATCTGCTGCCGTGCATTACAAAGCCACCTCTGCCTTGGAGGGCATGTTTCCACGCCTGGGGCCAGATAGAAGTCTGTCGAGACTTTGCATCATTTCGGGCGTTCCTGATCCAGTTGATGTGTTTCAAGCATTCCGAACATATGCCAGCAGGAAGGAGCTCTTCTGGCTATGGTGGTTGTTTTACACAGTCGTTGCTGGAAGACTTGCAAGAAAGGGAGTGGCAGGGTCATTTCTATCTATGAGCATAAACTGTAATGCCAGGACACTCAGGATTAATTTACTTTACCCCAAGAGATTTCAGACTCTTGCCTCTCAGCTTCCAGAGGAAGGCTTTAATTGTGAGAGATTATTTCCAGTCCACTTCAGATAACCTTGCTACACAGAAAAGGCCGAGGTTTGTTATCCAGAAAGCATTTAAGATGGATTGAGCAACGCGAGGAGCTTCATGTGGGCAGAATCCCTTTGACACCAGAAGCATTTTGACAGTGAGAGAGAAAAATCATCTCTCCACAGTAGTTTGGAGGATTCAGATGTTACAGTTTTTGCTTGTCTTGAATTTCACCTCAGAAGTGTGAATCTTGAAGCTTTTGTCTAATCAAAGTTTGGTATTGCCATAACCAACTATAAGAGTTAAAAATGAGAGCAGTAAGTGATAAGCAGTGCTGACAAGGCTGTCATCATTTGAAGCTGTAGAAATCAATATTATTTGACTGTATGTTCAGGACTGAAGATGAAAATTGCTTCATGACTGGGCTTTAGTGCAGTGGAAGGCAGATAGGGCATTAATGAATATATATTTTAAAACGTACTAAAGATATTATGCAGAATTAAAACCGGAGAAGTTTGTGTGTGCCTTAAGGAAGTTTTATGTTCCATGTAAGGAGATCCCTTGTGTGTTTTGTATAAGGGCTTTTTATTACTTCTTTTTATTTCTTGTAAGTAACCTGTGCAGAACAAAAAACATTATCCTTAAACCATCAAGAAGAAACCTCTGAAATAAAAGTGCTGTGTGGAGTAGTGATGTTCGCAGTCACCATGTGGAGTTCTAACATACTATAAAAGTGCTTATCTTTTTCAGGAGTTGTCTGAACCGTGCATAGCTCTTTTTGAAAAGGTGGGGTTCCAAGGAAAGAAAATCAGATTCAGTACGGAAATCTTAAATTTCCAGTTCCTGGGATACAATCCTCGAGTAGCTTCAGTTCAAGTCCTTGGTGGCACGTAAGTTTAAAATCACTTTCTGATTCTTTGGAATGATGTTATTTACTCAACTGAAAAATTACATGTGTTACAAACCAAGGAGTGTAAAATTTGATTATCATAATGTATGGAGTGCTTTAATGCAGCGTCTTCTTACAGAACCTTTTTGCATCCCATTTGCAGAATGTGTTATCACTGACTTGTGCTCTGTGCTAGAAGTTGAAATGAATTTAAATAAAGCTTACAAGGAAGCTAGTGTCCTCTTTCATGCCATATTATAAAAGCCAGCTCACACAGCATCCTTAAAGCCAACTTCTGTGCTCCTGGTTTAGGTCCCAGTCATAAAAAAAAAAATAAAATAAAAAATAATCATGGGATCTGTGCCATAAGTTCAAAATTTTATAGTAAGTCTTCATGTTCATCCTTTTACCTTGATGTTATGGACACAGTGGTGCAATCAGATCTGGCCCCTTTTGGCATTAGTAATAATCCCTTTTAATTCAGAACCTGGGTCAGACTCTGTTGTCAGTCTAGCAGTTAAATTCGTTAGCTATTTTTAAGCAACTGTGTTCTCTAAACTTACTTTTGAAGATCAGGTGAAAAAATAGGCTGTGATGAAGTTTAAAAACCATCTGGAAGCATTTTGAAAGCTACTGTGCTATCTTCTTCCAGTGTTCCAACAGAGCTGTTAAACTTCTCATGTTTTTTTTCCTGTTAATCTCTAGCTCCAACATACTTGGACCAGTTGTTATATTTAGTTTTTTTTTTTTAACTTGAAGAACGTGACTTTTGGGGTTTTTTTTTTTGTTTGTTTATTTTTTGTTTTATTTTGTTTAACGATAAATCTGTGTTACTGTTTGCGTTTAAATGTGCTCTCCTAAGGAGATGGATTTCAAGGTGTGTGCTAGAGAGACTCTGCGGATAGCTTAAGACTGCCCTCCAGTGGATAGCAAATACAGATCTGTAGAGCAAATAACTTTTCCCATCTGGGTAACTTGGTTGAAGGGTTTCTTCAGCACACTGAACTGACGTTTGAAACACAAGGGTCATTGGAAAAGGTACCTGTTCAGTACCCTCAAGTCTACTGAGATTTCGTGTCTTTCACCATAACCACCGTATAGTTGTTTCTCACTTTCAATAACATGAAATAGCATGAGGTCAAACATTGTTACTTTTTTGCCAAGAACACAGTTACCATGATTCCAGGCAATGGAGTCATGAATTGTGTATGTTTTCTGTCCAATGACAGGTTGATTTTTCTGGTTGGTCACTGGAATGATATGAAAATTCTGATTTCATTTTAGCAGTGTCAGATGCTGAAATGTCAAAATCCATGTTTCCGAGTGTACTTGCCCCTGGTGCCTCCCTTATTGAGGGTTTTCTCATCTTCTCTTCCTTTGCTAAGAGACATTTGTTTATGATTCTCCTAATTTCATACCAGGGGATAGATGTGTATAAGGCTGTGAAAAAGCACCAATATTAAGGTGTGTGTTCTGGATATGGACATATGGCAATTGTACAGTCCCAGCAAATCAGTGTGAGAAAACTCAATGTATTGCACTGTATTGCAGTTTGTTTCAAAGTCTAGTTGTAATTCACTGCCTGTGCCAGTATAGTAGAGAAGCAGAAGTCAGGTTCTGACAGGTTGCTTTCGATGTGATGATTGTTACCATGGATGTGTTTGTGTTAAGCTAGGGAATGCTAAACAAAAGTTTTCTGTATGCTTTTTTTTTTGTCTCTGTCTGTGTCATGTCCCCTCCCCTACGTATTTGGGAAGGAGAAAGGTGTTCTGAAATAAAACCTCTTATCAGAATACCCTAGAGAACTTCACACTGTTGCAGTTACAGTATTTGCTTGTTGCAGTCTGCATCCCTAATAGCTCTTTCCCATATGGGTCAGGCCTGTCCAAATTAAGATATTAGAACTACTGATTCTGCACATGCAGCAGTCTAGCATGTGCAACATGTGTAGCATATACATACGTGCTCCTTGAGGAGTCACAGTACCTCCTGAAAACAGATGATATTTAAAAGTTGGATTCCCCCTTTAAGGCAAGAAAAGCTTTGTTTCATTCGGCTCGTATTTTTTAAATAACAGGACTGTAGAATGTGGACTCCAGTGTATTAATACGGTTGATTTCAGTCAGGACATGATTTTATTATTTTTGAAGACCTATTAGAAAGGAGGTCATTGGCTTTCCAAAGCTAAACACTACTACTTTGTGGGACAGATTTCTAGAAACCCATTTATTGATTTCAAAGCAGGATTTAGCTGTAAAAACATTCTGTATTTTATTTTTTTGTCTTACAGATGGATAATTTATGAGCACAGTAATTACAGGGGGCGTCAGATGTTGTTATCACCAAAAGAAATTCCAGATTGGTATAAAGTGAGTGGCTTTTGTCAGATAGGTTCTCTGAGACCTTTACTGCAGGTGAGTAGGCTCTGACGTGAGATTGTCAAGTACTAATTTATATTTTGTAATGGGGTTAGGGGGATACTATACAGCTGAAAGCAGTGTTACAGTCTTGATGCATGTTACAAGCTTCAGCAATAGCAGTTGTGTAAAGAAATTGCTCTACAGTTTTGCTTGTAATAAAAGCTGTTTGATTATGCTGCATGGCTTTGCAATTCTGCTGCTCAGACTGTTCATTAAGCATACTTTAAACCAAAATATGGAGGACAGCATGTAAGGATTGGTTACATTATTTTAACAAATAATGACTATAACTACTATATATAAATTATTTTGTTTTATAATTAGCACCCAAACTTGCTACTGGCAAGTACTGTATTATCTACGTTATTTTTGGAACAACGAGAAAATTGGCCAGCAAAATTGGATACTTCAATTAGTAGTGATTTTTGTGTTGATTTCGGGGGGAAGGCCCTTCCCTGCTTATTACTTGGCAGAATAATTTGCAAAGCTAATGCAAAACTTGTGGCGTCCATTTCATTTTGTTCTGTATGTGAGGACCATGTGATTTGGTCCAGTACTGCAGCAGTCCTGTAAGCTTTAACATTCGAGGTTCTTGCTGAGCTGTATTTTATTGAGGAAGCAACTTTTTCTAATTCACAGATTACTTGTACCTGTAACCAAATGTATTTGCTTGCTGTCAATGTTGTCTTTGTATACCCTTAAGCAGGGTCAGAATAATGCATTTTGACTGCGCTGGCTGAGAACTTGTCTAAACAGAAATGTTAATGTGTAACAAGACGCAGCATGAACTTGCAGTATACTACTTGTTGCCAGGGAAATAAGCAGCATTGCACAAATGCACCCTTGATGAAAGCTAAAAGCATCAATACAAGAAGTTAGCAGAGAGCCGTTAGTGCTGCTCTGAATTAAAAATTCTTAGCTTTCCACTGCATGCTGATCTTGGTGCATAGAAAGGCCTAAAAATCTCCATGCAGAATGACAAGTTCTCAAAGCTTGGCTTATTCTAGACATCTGTGGACTTTGGAATTAAATTCTAGAATATAAAAGTTAGGGTTTCTGAAAGGAGGAGGGACACGTGAGGTTCACTGGACAGTAACTGCTCTGAAGTTAACCAGAGCAAGATGTGCTTTGTGCTGAGACTGTGGTTAAAGAGTTCTGTTATTTTCTGCAGAAACGTGTGTACTTCAGGCTTCGAAACAAAGAAACAGGAAAATTCATGTCAGCTGATGGAAATTTAGACAATCTGAATCTTCTCAGAATACAGGTTGCAGAAGATACAGGCTCAGATGATCAAATCTGGGTTTATCAGGATGGATTCATAAGGTGCCGGGTAAGGTTCAAGTTCAGAATGAATTTTCTCTTTCCCTCTTTCCCAGTAAGGGTTTCTGGATTCAATTCCTATTGTATCATCTTAATTTATTGTATTTCTGTTTCACCTGTAACATAATCTTTTTGTAAAGTGTTAGTTTTGTTTTGTTTGTTGGTTGGTTTTTTAAATGGAACTCTGGCTTTTTCAGATGATAAAAGCTAGTTGTATGATACCTTTTTTGATGTAATTTAAGTTTTGAGAGATTTTAGTTACGATGTGCTTTTCACCTAAAGAATAGTACCCTCATAAGTACCCGCCTCATCAACACCAAAAGATCATTGTCTTGTTCTTCATGAGCTCCTTTCACACTTATGCCCTCTTTCTTCCAGTGAAAATATTACAAAAGTATCTAAGCAGGGCAGACCTTTTAAAATGTTTGTCGTTAAAAGCTATCATTAATAGACCCTTACTGATAACACTTTGAACTACAAATACCTTGTGGTAGGTTGATGAGCATAATGCAGGTTATATCCTCTTCTGCTTAAAGATGCAATCCTGTTCTTTTGGGTTTTGGGGGGTTTGTGTCTGGTTACCCTTGTATTTGTCAAATTCATCGCTTTCCATTCCTCCGTACAAGTTTCCAAATGAAGTCCTACTTTTCTCACAGTCCATAAAACTAATCATGTGTGAATTGTCATTGAGGTGAGCAGAGGTATGCACAGTTCATAATGTCTAAGCTTGTACAGTCTTAGGTAGGGATGCCAGCCAGAGAAAATTAAGTTACTTTAATGCTCTTAAACAGCTTGACTGCAAAGAATCATGTGAACATTTTCTATAGGGTTGTATAACTTCAAAGGAGCCATTTATAATTATGTCATCTATCCTGGAGGGACGAATCTTACTGTTAATAAGCTAAGGAATTGTTTGGACATGTTTACAGAACACATGCAGTAGTAAAAGGGATTTATATAGAGAGTGAAATGATGCAAAGTAAGCTAAAAGCTTTAATATCGCACACAAAAGACTTCTGTCTTGACAGTGCCTCTCAAACATTTCATTGAAAGTATTTATCAAGATAGCGTGGTATTACGTGGCTTTGGATAAAACATGCTCTCGGTTTTTGTCCCTGTCTCACACGAAGCAGTTCTTCTGTGCACAGAAAATACAGAGCACATGCTGTATAGCAACCAGGTAACTTAGTGTAGAGTGCAGGCTGGCAACATTGATCTTAAACGACTGGACTCTTACAGAGCTCCACCATCTTCCTGTTGAATGCAGTAAATGTATTGTATGCAAAAAATTGTTTTTCACAACATTTTAAAAATAAGCTCATGGGTGGGTAGGTACATGCATGTAGGCAGACCCAGGTCACTGGAAGAACTTGTGCCTTTCTTCCTGTAAGCTTAGGTCATCTGACTGAGTATGCGGCACTTGAGGTATGCCTGATGTTTCAAGGAAGGGCTGTTTTAGGTAGGTGGCATAACTGGTAAGCAGGATATGAAAGTTATTCTGCCCATTTTGTCAGAAACGAATATGAATAGTAGCTCTGAAATCAGGTCTCCTCACTCTTCACAAGTTTCCTGGAGATGGGTGAAGTAGTGGCCATTCTGTAATTACCTAGTGTGTAAGCTTTGAGTCTTCCAAGTCCCACTAGAGAAGATCTTTAGATACAGATGAGAATTTCAGAATTGCAGAACTAAATCATCTTACTTTTTTGCTACTTTTTCACAACTGTCTATTTAATAATTTGGGGCCATATCAACAACAGCAGATGGGTGTTTGCTTAATCTGTCACTGAAGTCCCTTCAGATGATACAAAGCAGCTTATGGTGATCTATTGAAAAATCACTGCTCACATAGAATAATTAACTGTAATTTACTACTAATATAGCCTTAATAGTCTTTTCAAATAAACTTGATTTTTGCTAGTTCCTTTTTTTTAACTGTGAAGACCTTTGCAGAGTTCTGAAATCAAGTTATACAAATGGCTAGGAAAAGAATATTGAACAAAGAAGAACATAACCTTGTGATATGCTACTGTGCACTTATGTCCTTTATCTCAAAAGGACTAGAGATTATTAAGGAACAAAAAAAGAATGCGCAGAGGAGATGGAAGGTTTCTATGAAAGGAAGAGACAAAATAGGACTTTTTAGGCTACAAAGGGGGCAGTTTGAGGGATGATATGATTGAAGTCATGCAAATATAGCATGGACAAGGCATCCCTTGAAGTAAAGGAGGGGAAGGGTGATAGAAGAAGGGGAGTGAGGAGAGCATCAAATAAAACCTGTAGCTGCGTATCAGTTGTTGCGGGTTTTTTTAATAGTAGTAGTGAAGATACAGAACTGCTTGCTACAGAAGGGTGATGGTACAGAAGGGTGTTTGTTTCAAAGAGTTACACTGATCTCAGTGGGTAGTGATTAACAAATTCATGTATGGGACAGAAACCATCTGAGTATTAAAGGTACCAGCTCTGTGTGGAAAAGTCTCTGGACTGGAAATTGCTGTAGACTGGGAGAGATTACCAGGAATGTACTGCATACAAGAGCAGAGTGAATGTAATCTTCCATAACATCTGTTATTGGCCACTGCTAGAGGCAGCTGCTAATTGTACCTTCTGATCTGACACACCATGGTTATTTTAATGTTCTTATGTTGTGAAGAGTGTCAGCCTTATAGGAACAAAAGAAAAGTAAGTAGGCTTGAGTTTGGGGCAAAAATACATTCCTTTAGGGAAACTAGTTCCTAGATTCTGTTCTTGCCTGTTGTCATCTATCTGATTAAAAAATAATGAATACTAGAAGTAAGGCTATTTTGAATAATTGCTGTTGGCTTTCTGATGATACAGATGGCAGAGGATTGCTGCTTGACAATTGTTGGAAATCTTATAACTCCTGGCTCTAAACTTGGTCTGTCATTTGAGCGGAATGAAGACAAACAATATTGGCATATTAATCCCGATGGCAGGATTTATAGCAAGATGAAACCCAAACTGGTTTTAGATATCAAAGGTAAGCAAATGTGTTATCTCATTACACTGTGTCTTAATTACATGGTATTTGCAGTGGGATAGGCACTAAACGTGCCTATAAATTAAGGATGGTGTTAGACTTACTTTCATCTAGAATCAAAAGAAGACCCAATTAGCTTGTCTGACCTCCTGAATTAGACAGGCCCTAGGACTTCATTTTTCCTACACAGAGTTTAGTGACTCACAGTACTTGCTTATCTTGTACTCCCAGTGTCCACTCACTGTAGATATCCCCAGTTAATTTTATGTGCACTGAATGATATGAATATAATTACTGAAAATGCTGAAGCAAGAAAAACCTAACTTCTCATTAACTATAATTTGTATAAAGAAAATTTTCTTATATAGTAGGTGCATTAGCCAGAGGATATTAGGAAAGCAAAGGCAGGCTTGTACACTGATGTGATTTGATGAAAAAAGTATTTTCATTTGGTTATTAATGATGACACCTTTATTGCGACTGCGAGATTCTGCCATAGCAGCCTGAGGTCTGTGCCTACTTGATGTGGTTTTTTATGGTCACTTTTGTTGCAGCAGTTTGATTCACTTAGATACTGTTTTCAAACTTTGGTTTCATAGTTTCATAGAAAGTCTGAAAAAGCAACAAATTGAATGATTAGCAGAATTAGCATAATCAGATCGTAGAATTGTAGAATGGTTTGGGTTGAAGGGACCTTAAAGCTCATCCAGTTCCAGCCCCCTGCCATGGGCAGGACACCTTCCACTAGAGCAGGTTGCTCAAAGCCGCTTTCAACCTGCCCTTGAACACTGCCAGGGATGGGGCAGCCACAACTTCTCTGGACAACCTGTGCCAGTGCCTCAGCACCCTCACAGCAAAGAACTTCTTCCTAATACCTAATCAAAATTGACCCTCTGTCAGTTTAAATCCATTCCTCCTTGTCCTATCACTACACGGCCTTGTAAAAAGTCCCTCAACAGCTTTCTTGTAGGCCCTATGTTCTAGATGTTCTTATATAACTCTCACTCTTTCAGGTGGGGAGAATAATAATTTCCTATAGCTGTTTATGGTTTTTAGCCGTTTTAAAATGAATTTTGCGTTGATGCTGTGACATTAATTACAACCATTACAAAAGAAAAAAAAAAAAAGAAAGGAAAATACCGGAGTCAGCACTTTAGAACTAAAAAGGACAGGTCTATCAGAACTGTGAGAAAAGCGTTATCTAATGTTTGACCATAATACAACACTGGCACAAATCATCACTAATTCGCTTTACTGCCATAAAAAGCTAGTGGCAATTAATTCTAAACTCATCAAAAAGTCTCCAGTTCAAGGGAGAGTGTTTAGTCAGAATAACTCTGCATATGTTTTTCTAAAGTGAGTTCTGGGTTGCACCAAACAAGAAGAAATTACACTGCTTTGTCTTCAATTCATCATGTTTAAAGTAGTTATGCATTCTGCATTTATAATTGCAGAATCTCACAATGGTCTGGTGCTGAAAGTATAGATGTGCTCTTAGTTTAAAAAAAAAAAGTAAACCTGTGTGGTAAATATGAAAGAGTAGGTACATTCAGCTTTTATTTGAGAAAGCCTAGTAGGAACATTACCTGTTTCTGCCAATCTTTCTGATCTGTTCTTGGCCATAAATTGAGCATTAATGAATTCTTCAGCAAGTGAATGCAATTGTTACCTGTGCAGTTACCAATGCCACCTTGTGGATGCCGTGGCACAGCACAACGCCTTGTCCAGGGCACAGCTCTACCAAAGTAAATAGTCTCTTCTTCCACTGAAAGAAATCCTCTCTCTTCCCTTATAACATGTTTACATTCTGTCAGACACTGCTTAAAACGTGCTTTTTGTGCTCGCAGTGATTACTGAGATAATGTTATTTTTTTGTAGCTGTTGGTTAGGTTTTCTTTCCCATGGGATTATTAGATCTGGTATTCCCTTTTTTTAACTCTCTTTCTGAAGAACTTTGCAAGTATTTCTGCTGTGTATCCCCAGCGCTTTTTAGTAACTGCCTGAGGAGACACATCATGTTGGTGTTCACCTTCTCAGAGACATTTCTGGGTTTGGATAGTGGCACAAGAAAGCCTCCACCAAATTCCTGAAGTGAAGAACAGTTAAGGTGCTTGAGATGGCATTTCCTTTGTACAGAAGAGCTGTTCTTAAACGTGCCTGCCCATGTATATTTGTTGCTGAGATCTGCTAGAATCTACACTTGCTACATTCATCATAAGCTTTCAGCTGCCAGGCTTGCCTTTTGCTCACTTGGGGAGGGTGAGGCTATAGGGGTGCGGAATGAAAGATGGTGTCTGCAGGGGTGGCCTGGTGCTCTCTGTATGAAGGTTGGCTCAGATGGCGGCTTCCAGTGGGGATACTACCTGCTATTGTAGGCATGTTGTACTGCATGCGATGCACATGTCCTGCACTTTTGCAGTATGTACTAGATATGAGAAAAAAGTCAGTTCTCACTTTTAGTTGTAGTCATACATTTCTTTGCTTCAGAGTTTAAGTCAAATTAGTACTGGTGTGCTTCTATGGGAACATGTTTCAACATGCATGAACATTGCAGCACGAGTAAATTAAGCCCCTCTAAGAAAGGGCTGTATTTGCCAGTGGAAACAGCTGAACGTTGGGTGATACTCTGTGTCTGGCAGCTGCTCCAAACACAGGATTATAATGGTGAAGAGTAAATGAGTACCAGACCTTGTCCCTGGTGTGGTCCTGCTCGCATTGTCTGTTAGCAGCAGGACTTATTTCATTGTGTAAACATCATCCTTAGAGCAAAGTGACAACTGACAGCTGTTGAGGGGAAACTGAACAGCCAAGCATGACTTTTGGGAAGTGACAGTCTTAAAGGAGCCACACCTGACTGTACTACAGTGTTTCCTTCCTTTCCCATCCAGGCTGACAAAGCTGAGGTACTGAATTACTGAAGCAGTGGAGAGGAGCAGGAAGCCTCCCTTGCTTCAAAATGAATTCCAAAAGCAGGCAGTGATGAAAGGGCGTTTGTCTTTTCAGTGCCTTGGGGAGAAGGGAAAATGTCTACACTGGCACTTACTAGAATTGCCCTGAAACCTAGAGTTACACGTCTCTTATTTCAAAGCTAATCTACCCTCTTTGAAATCTTTCTTTACAGGAGGTACACAGTATGACCACGACCATGTTGTTGTCAACACAGTCAATGAAGAAAAGTTAACACAGTGTTGGGAACCACTGGTTGTATAAACTCAAACAAGCAAAGATGACATTTGAATTGGCTGCTGTTCCAGGCACTAGAATTGGCACTGCCATCTCCGAAGGATATGGGATCAACAACAAGAATTTTGTCTTTTCTTCCCAATTTTAAAAAGAACAAGCAACAGAATGGTTTTACCTCTCTATCTAAGATTATTATCCCTAGAAAACCCAGAGTATTTCTCAACCCTTTTATTTTATTTTATTTTTCCAGTCAGTAGGAGAGAGAGAATGGTAGTATGCCTTGGGCTAGAGTGGAAGAACTAAAGGTGGGGGAAACTCCCTGGAGTGACAGTTCCGTCAGTGAGTAGTTAATCCAGAATAGTCACTAAGCATAACTTTAAATTATTTTTCGAGAGGGTTTTTATTTTTAAACTGAGAGAAGGGCTAAAAAATACTTAAAGCTTATTTTATAAAGGGCAGGAGTGCAGTGTGTATATGGGTATAGCAACTTGGACCTATGGGCTGTAGTATAGCAAAATATTCACTACTGGAAATTAATATATTTGTTTCACTGGAACAAACATTTACTGGAAGTTTGAAGACTGCTAGGGGACAGCACATCTAAAGAATTTTTAACATGTGGCTTCACTTATAGTTAGAATGCTAATACAGTAAGTCCTAAATTACAAAAAACCTGTAGATTTTCTCATGTAGAGATGATATAAATTGGTAGATGTTTGTTAGAAAAAGAGAGGGCTGGCTAAAGGATGTATCGGAAAGTGAAGAACTTGCCCGTTTTCTAGGCTGCCTAACTTTTTGAGTTACAGGTATTTTACTTCTTTGCTAGGACAGATTTTTACCTTTTAAAACAGTTCCAATAAGTGTAATCTCCCTGAACTCCAAAATCATATTGAAAATAAGAATTCTTAGGGAAAGTACCACTAAAGCTGACTCAACAGCACCTAAGCACTGTAGTTACCCAGTTTTTCAGCCACTGCCTGCTGGGCTTACTGTAGAGAAAGCTGGACTCCCCAGTATTTCTGGTAATGTTGGAGAACAACGTCCGTGATGGGCTGCTGGCTCCCAGTTGCTGCTAAGCAGATGTGTCAGATTGCTCTAGTAAGGGGCATAGCCAAGCCTGGATACATGCCCAGTCACAAGGGCTGTGCCTGTTCAGAGTAAGCATTACTGGTTTGGTAAAGAGGCTTGTGACAAGTAAGACTGATGACTTCAGAAGGTTCTTCTGTTGCCCTGCTCTTAATCTGGTTTTGTTTTCCTTAATAATGTTGGCAAAAAGGTAAAATACAAAGTCTTGTACTATGCTGCTGTGTTTTTGTTCTGGCTTAGACCAGTGTTATTACAAGCTGCTCCCAGGAGCATCCAGGCCTTTGTCTTGCATTGTAAGTCTGTTTAAAATCAACATTTTCATTACTATTGTATTGCCTCAAAGGATACTGGTGCTTTTATTGTTACCACTCTAGAGGAAGTGCCTTACTAATTTTCCTCCTTTTGTACAGATGTACTGAAGTTTTGTTGCTCTGAAATGTGCTGCTTTTAGTTCTTCATAGAAAATGTGTTGTTATTGGTTCCAAAAGTGGTACTTTGTCATATTGATGTGCTCTTGCTATATATAATATAGCATTTTACAAATAAATTTAGTTAGGTAACTTTTAATTGAAATTATTTTTAAAGGTAGAAAGCTGAAATTTTATGGTTAGTTTTGCTTCTGTCTTATATCCTTCTTTGTCCATAATTCATCTGTGACCCCAAATGAGGAGGGAATACATGGTGTGGAATGGCTGCAGGCTCTGAGGAATAGATGCTTCTCTTGTAAAAGCGTGTGTTCAGTGCATTTGTACATGGAACCACAGTTCTCATGGCTGCTGCTGCTTTCCCCTGGTGGAAGCACTGTATGACATGTTTTTTCCACCACCATAGCTGCACCACAGTATATGTGCAGCTCTAATTAAGAGGTTACCACTTTCCTTTGATCTGCCTGCATAATTGCAGGGCAAGTCACTCTGTAGCCCATCTCTGCAAAATGGCAAGTTTGAAAACAGAGCAGCAGACACATAAACCCTCAAGCACTTCAACCCCAGCAGCAGTGACAGGGGCCATGGCAGAAACAGGGTCTCCTGATTACTGACAAAATCATGTCTAGCCTACCTGCATAAACACTGTAGTCAGCCGACTCTGTGCCAGAAGATAAGCAATTAGAACAATTATCAGTTAGATACAGATGGATTTTGTTCCGTGCTTCTACTCAGATTAGTTTTGCTATGAGAAATTTGCCATATCAAGATTAAAGTGCCAGGCTTGAGGTAGTAGTGTGACCAGTAACTGCAGGGAAGTTTTACAAGTTCTGAGAATGAACTAGACTGAGTAATAATATGTATTAATAAAGGTGAATAGAACTAGGAAAGGCCAGGGGAAAAAGGACAGCGTAAGTTTCATTTGGACAGTTGCATACAAGAATAAGTATGCCTCACAATTTTGGGACTTAGCTCTAAAACATCTGGAAAATAAAAGCTCCATGATCTACCAACTAAAAATGCTGCTGGCTGTTCCTCTTATTCCAGGAGGGAGGGGTGTTCTGCAAAAGTCGCAACTACATTATTAACATGGCTTACATGTAAAAATATGCATGGGACATTAACAATTACCAAAAGCAGAGCATGAAAGAATCAGAGAGGCTTTTCTAAAAGATTTCTTTTTTTTTTTTTTGTTTTTGTTTTTTTTTTAAATTATGCAACCTGTGTGAGCTTTTAAAGAAGAAACAGCTGCTGTATACCAATACATGTTCAAGGGCAACAATTTACCAGTAAAGGACTGACTGCAGGGAGAATAATGATTAGAGATACTTTATTTTTTACTAATTACACTGATCACTGTTTTTCCACGTGCATGTCCTCCTTCCAATTTCTGAAAGGCCTTTGGAACTTCAGAAAAAGAGAAGACTTCATCAATAACTGGCTGAATCTATAGAATAAAGAAAAAATGTCATTACATTAGCAATAGTGTATCACCTTCACATTTGAAAACTATATGAAGAAAGGGGGAAGTTATTTTACTTTATAATGTTCAGGGCAGAAGTTGCTAAATGATGTAGTCACTGGCTTCTACCTTTTTTTCAGGGGTCCTTCTGCATGCACAAGGCTTTCTGCTGCTCTTTTCCCAAGTTTTGAAACATCTCTATTTGTACAGTTGGAGCCCTCAACTGGTACTCTTAATTATAAGGTCACCAGTCAAGGCTCTAAGCCCCTTTAAAAGCTGACAGTGTGGTACAACTTT
Organism: Lathamus discolor; assembly: GCF_037157495.1. NCBI lineage: Eukaryota > Metazoa > Chordata > Aves > Psittaciformes > Psittacidae > Lathamus > Lathamus discolor. The sequence continues at coordinate 65,585,461 of NC_088888.1, read as the reverse complement.
CTGTTGTCCACTATGATAAACTGAAGAAAAGATCTTTTTTTCTTGTATGTCTCCACTGGTTTTCTTGTTAAACCCACGAATTTTTAGAAGGTCAGCTGTTTCAAAGATACCTATGAATCTAGTGCCTATCTGCATCAGTACATGCCTCAGTACCCATAAAGGACCTGGCCACAGTGAAGTACAAAAAATATTCCACAAACACTTGTTGCTGAATCATTTAGATATACACTTGAAAACCCAGCCACTGTGTGTTCCAGCAGGCATACATCATTAAGCCCAGCTTGCATCGACTGCTATTCTGGCATTAATCTTGTAGAGTAGCCTTCTGGATTGCTTTAGACTCATTTCTAATAATGAAGGTGAAACTAACCTATTCCTTGTCTCAGGTATTAACTAAGGAGCCCAAAACCCTACATTTTCTTTAGACATCATAGGGTACTGACAGAATCAGAAGAAATACCAGCTGCTTCTGAAAAATACTTTGTCACTGCTCTCTTTCTAGTCTCTCAGTCCAGTTCTGAGTCAGCTTTCCAAAGGCTAAAATAAGATGTGTACAAAAGCACCTCCTCACAAAGATCCTACCTATCCTGAAGTTAGTCTCTTACCTTGGACTCCCCTAACACCAGCCCTGTCCGTGTTTTTGCACTGATGAACTGATCCTATTCCTCTTACCAGAGGAAAACAGTAGTAGTAGATGAGTCTACAGCTAGCTCTTGCAGTGATGAAGATCTGAAGCAACAAAGATGCAAAAAGCCCATTTGCTATAACAGAAGAAAATCCTTGCTACTTGAGTCAGTGAAAAAGAAGGTATCTTCATGCTTTTCCTCGCAGCTACTAGCATACATGCTGTCTTGTTGAATACTCTAAAACTGATAACTGCCCTCTCCTGGTAAGGCATGCATCTCACTAAATACATAAAAGAATACAACAGCAATAAAGACACAATTTGTCAGCATGAGAACAGGGCCATTTTTCGAAAGGCTTGCTTAGTTTTACCAGAAGACAAGGGGTATGTATTCAGACATGATGTTTAGAAGGCAAATATACAACACTACCAAGGAAAGGTTTTCATATGCACTTTTTCCAAGCAGCAGCACTGGCCACTTTGCACCCTCCCCAACATCACAACAAATGCGTTGTCCATACTCATGTAGATCCTTTTCTCAACTATTCATACACAGTCCATTACAGAATCACAGAATCACAGAATCCCAAGGGTTGGAAGGGACCTAAAAAGATCATCTAGTCCAACCCCCCTGCAAGAGCAGGGTAACCTACAGTACATCACACAGGAACTTGTCCAGGCGGGCCTTGAATATCTCCAGTGTAGGAGACTCCACAACCCCCCTGGGCAACCTGTTCCAGTGCTCTGTCACTCTTACAGTAAAGAAGTTCTTCCTGATGTTAACGTGGAACTTCCTGTGTTCCAGTTTACACCCATTGCCCCTTGTCCTATCACTGGATATCACTGAAAAAAGCCTAGCTCCATCATCCTGACACCTACCCTTTACATATTTGTAAACATTGATGAGGTCACCCCTCAGTCTCCTCTTTTGCAAGCTAAAGAGACCCAGCTCCCTCAGCCTCTCCTCATAAGGGAGATGTTCCACTCCCCTAATCATCCTTGTGGCTCTGCGCTGGACTCCTTCAAGCAATTCCCTGTCCTTCTTGAACAGAGGGGCCCAGAACTGGACGCAATATTCCAGATGCGGCCTCACCAAGGCTGAGTAGAGGGGGAGGAGAACCTCTCTTGACCTACTAACCACTCCCTTTCTAATGCACCCTAAGATGCCATTTGCCTTCTTGGCCACAAGAGCACATTGCTGGCTCATGGTCATCCTCCTATCCACCAGGACCCCCAGGTCCCTTTCCCCTTCACTACTTTCCAGCAGGTCAACCCCCAACCTGTACTGGTACATGGGGTTGTTCTTCCCCAGATGCAAGACTCTACACTTGCCCTTGTTAAATTTCATCAAGTTTCTCCCCGCCCAACTCTCCAGCCTGTCCAGGTCTCGCTGAATGGCAGCACAGTCCTCTGGTGTGTCAGCCACTCCTCCCAGTTTTGTGTCATCAGCAAACTTGCTGAGGGTGCACTCAGTTCCCTCATCCAGGTCATTGATGAAAATATTAAACAGCACCGGTCCCAGCACCGACCCCTGGGGAACTCCACTAGTCACAGACCTCCAGCTAGATTCTGCGCCATTGACCACAACTCTCTGCCTTCTTCCTCTCAACCAGTTCTCGATCCACCTCACTACTTGATCGTCAAGCCCACACTTCCTCAGCTTATCTATGAGGATGCTGTGGGAGACAGTATCAAATGCCTTACTGAAATCAAGAAAAACTACATCTACCGCTCTACCATCATCCCTCCACCTAGTCACTTCCTCATAGAAGGCTATAAGGTTCATTGCACTAAAATAAATACTGGGTTTGCTTATATGATAACAGTAATCCAAGACATCAATAATCTACCTATTACATTGCAGTATAGCCTAATCTTGTTACTAGATTTTCCTCTTTATTTTCTCAAGGCAAGCTTAGCAGTAATGTGAAGATTTTTGTGCCAGAGAAGTAGGAATGAGTGAACCCCCCAAAGTCAGAATTAGCAGCCAAATCACTATGACAGCAACTGTGCAAATACATTCACTAAGTGCCTCAAATCTGTCATGCTGCATGGTACAAGGCTGGGTCCTTTTTTCCCTTTGTTCTGCCAGGACAATGGCTGTAGACAAACCTCAAGCAAAGGTAATAATAACACAGCAAAGAAGGCACAAATATAGTAACACTTTCTGCTGCTCAACTGGGAATGAAATGTGGGGCATGAATGATCAAAACAAAATCATGTTTGGTCAGCATCCAGCAAAGAACAAAAATGTCATCTCGGGTATCCACAAGGTCAGGGATGTGGACCTAGAGCAGCAAAACCACTGAGACGATGGCTTTGGGTACACTGAGCACATGAGTAAACCGCAGCCGATGTGACTATCAGCAAGAGGAACATGCCGCTGATCAGTAGACTTTGGAAGAGCAACGCTTGCTTTCATAGCAGGAGTTTGGCAAAAAACCCCACAACTCAGTAACCTTGTTGAGCCAAGTACAAGTGCAGCACTTGTACAAGTACTTACTGTTAATGGCAGTTACACACAAAGCTGTGCTTCAGTTGAGAAAAAAACTATACACTCACCTGCTGGAGTATGGACACAAATGACTCTCACAGGGCAGGAGGCCAGGAAGAGGGGAAAAGTACTTGGGGAAGAAAGCATTGCAGCAGCACAAGGGATGTGAATACAGAGAATTCCAGAGAAAGGCAGGAGTTCATTTCAGACATGTGCAGCAAGTAAGAAAAAATTAACAAGACACTTCAGTGTTCTGGCACCTGCACTCATTTATTGTAGGTTGCAGCTTGTAACCCTGACAAAACAGGGTATGTTATGTCCTCAGCCTATCAGGTAAAGTTCAAACCATCACATTTGAAAAGCGGTGACACAGGGGTTCCGAGGAACCCTAAACTCAACCTCACAGTGCAAAACACCATGTGTATCGCACTCACTCAAAGCCCATCTGCTACATTGATGTAACTCCTAGCTCCATTTAAACGCTGGCTTTAGGCAGTGCTATAGAGACATGAATACTAAATTGATGATCCCGACAATCTAGAGCATTAAACATTTTATCTGGCTGGCTGGTCAGTCCCATTGTCTGAATAGGCCTGAAAGGGCTGACCATGTTGCAGCACAGTGATTCACTCAGCCTTTACCATAATCCACTGACTAAGATAAAATTTCTTCCTGTGAACAGACAAATAAGTAAGGGAACGTCTGCTGTTGCTGAATGTGTGATAATAAATGGAGATTAACTGGATAATAAAAACACTGCCTATTTACAGCCACGCATCAGTTCCTTGCCAGAGGACACCTATTTGTTCAGAGAAAAGGGATTAAACTAAAGTCTGGGAGAGAAAGGATTACACACAGCCGCATTGAAATGTTTATCTGAAAACAGATTGGGCCTGAAAGGTACTTTCTTCCTCTTCATTCTCTCCGATGCAGGGCACAGTATAGAAATGAATCTCAGGTCTCCTGAAATAAACTCATGTGTTTGGAAAAAATAAAAAGAGTAATCGCTGATGCTGATTAAGGCTATCCTACACACAGCACAGAAGTGGCACCCCGGTCAACCCAGCTCTGAATGCAGCATGCAGTGAACAGGCACAGGCAGGAATTGACTGGTCAGCAGAAACACACTCCTCCTAACGGCAAATTCAAGCCCACCCTTTCAGGTCCCCACTTCTGTGGTAGCAAGGACAGTCTGAATTTTTCAGGAGGGACAAGCTATGAAACATAACGGGAATGAAGACAGCTTTGATCCGCGTATTAGCACAAGCTGCTGCAGTGGGTGTGAACCTGCTTCCTGCCGCTGGAGGGAGAGCTACAGCCTTGAAATCTCGGCAGAGAGACGAACCGAGCCTCAGAGGCCCTCAGAGCAAGCCTAGTTGAGAGCAGACAAAAAGTCCCCTCATTCCAAGGGCAATGACAGTGCATTGGCTCTCCCCCCGGTTTGTAAAGGATGGCCCTGTCAAAACAGCAGGGCAGCCTTGCTTTGCAGAGCACCTCCCTCATTGCTGCTGCCTCCCAGCACATACAGCCTCCTCATGCCTTGGTAAGTCGCATATTTGTGCACAAGCATTGGAAAAGACATTCGTGTATTTACAGAACATGAGCTGTGATGTGCTCCACCAGACATCAAAATCCTCTTGAGGGCTTGCCCTAACAGAAAGACCCACTTGCCATTTTGACTAGCTGAATTAAAAGGATAAAGGCTGTCTTCCTCAGGAAACTGCCACCTTGCCCAAATGTGGTATATGAAACACAAAAGCACAGCTTGATACTCTCCTATGGCCTTCAGTAAGTCTCCCTTCAATGTCAACAAGAGACCTGAACAGAAATCATTACAGAGAACAGTCCCTGTCCTGTAACTAAACATTTAGTTACCTGTTCAGTGCTTTACTGTCATCTCATGGAGAAAAGGCTGGTTTGGGACACTGCTGTTTCTAACATCTCTTCAACTGAGCATCTCTTCCTCAGCTGTACTCAAGTTCCATGTTCTCTGGGTCTTAATTCCACCCCTTTCTTCATTCTTCCTTCACCTTAAATCTATGCTGAGCTTCATACTGCTTGCCAGTATTAGATTCTAGGGCCAAACCTCACTGAAGACAAAGATTAGAAATTGTCACCTTCTGGAATATCTAGCTCTGGTCATGTGTTGTGGGTAGCTTTTCAGCTATACAGTACTATGGTTTTTATTAGCTTACATTTCAGAAAATACATACTTTCATCCAAGAGCACATATCAGGTACATGAGATCTCTGTCCCAAATGCCTGAACAGAAGTAAAAATGAGCCAATGATCCAGTCTCACACACCTGTAAGAAGAACGGTGGTGCAGTGGTTCAGGCACAGGAACAGAAGGCATGTGTCCTGGGGTCTCCTCCCACAGTCATCTTACCAACAACTGTATTGACTTTTTCAGCCAAGGTACCTTCTTTCATATCCAGCCTCTACCAGCAGCCCACAGGGACTCACAGTATCATCAACAATTATTAAAATGCTAGAAGATAAATCCCAGTTAAGCAGACTATCAGGGTATGGCTCTGAACATAGAAAAGGCTTTAAAAAAATCTAGTTCATTGGCTCTGGCAGAACAGCTTCTACAGAACATAATTAAGAGCAGGAAGAAACTGGAACAAGCCCAGAATTGTAGTGTGTGTCAGCCTAGCCCAAGCTTAAATCAGTAGAAATGAGGAAGATCCTGGGTTTAGTTACCTACTGAACCATGCTGAAGAACTATTAACTAAAGGAAAGAACAACTCTCACTTCTGGAATCCCCTAGCACTCAAATTCATGGTAGTTGTCCTGATACTTATGCTGGCAATAAAAGCCATCTGGGGCAATGCTATCATGTAACAACAAATTTTAGTGGTTATGTGTATGTATATATATATATATGAGAGTATACATCTTTATATATGAAAGCATATATTATACATATTATACATACTATATACTATGTGTTATACAGTGTATATATTAGAAGAATAGTCCTGCATGATCTGCATCTCTCCAGATCTCAGCAAATTAAACTCACAACAGACAAGACCTCACATTTCACCACTGTCCTGGATGTAATTCCCTCCTACATCAGGGGACTAGAGCTCAGAACACTGGCTCTGACCTTCTATAGAATATGCAATTACATGAGGCTAAAGCAACACATTTGATTAAATATCTGGTATATGGTGATTTTTTTCCAGACTTCATTGTGGTTTATGTGAATTTACATATCCAAACCCTAGCTCCCCACAGAATGCAAAATTTCCATTAGTCTTCTTCAGGCATTTTGTGATGTAATCACACAGCACCCTCATGAAGAACACGAGCAAGCTCCCATGTCCTGAAGGAATAGGAACAGATGTGTTTTAATGAAAATCACAGTGGGGTTTTTTGGTGGTCATGACAAAATGCAGAGAAGAGAAGTGACTTTTGGAAGAGAAAGAACTGAACAGCTTTTTGCAACCTCTCCTTGATCAACATCTCTGAGGACCAGCCAACCAACCTGGCAAGCAGAAGCTACAAGAAGCCACGAGAAAACACAAAACTAGAAAGAAAAAGGAAAAAAAAAAAAGAGAAAAAGAAAAAGAATGAGACAGAAAAAAAAGAGAAAAGAAAAAAGAGAAAAAGAAAAAAAAGAAAAAGAGAAGGAAGACGGGGAGAGAGAAGGAGAGGAAAAGAAAAAAGAGAAAGAGAAAGAAAAAGAAAAAGGAAAAAGAAAGAAAAAGAGAAAAAGAGAAAGAGAAGAGAAAGAGACAGAGAGGAGAAAGAGAAGGAGAAAGAGAAAGAAAAATGAAAAGAGAAAGAAAAAGAAAGAAAAAAGAAAAAGAAAAAGAGAGAAAGAAAAAGAGAAAATGAAAAAAATGCAAGCTTTTCAATTTAGCAAAGACAGTTGTCAGAATAAATGTGAATGACTGAAGAGGAGAGCTGTGGAGAAGGAGCGATCTCTAGTCAGCATGGACATTTAATTACAGACCTGCGATGCTAGTGTCCTTCCTTAGACGGGGAGAGTGAAGGAGGCACTACCCAAGGTAATGTCAAACTGGATGGTTGTATCCATGTTACTTATTTCCTCTAGAAATAAAGACTAGCAATACAAAACAATTCCACAGGGCATCTCAGAGCAAACTACCAAAGATGGATAAAGGGCACTAGCCCTCATTAGTAGACAGAAATATTATGGTAGCAAAAGATTATGTGATTCAGACACAGGAAGACAGCAGCAGGGCCAGAGAGCACTCAGCATCCTGCCCTCCAAACCACAACAGCAGGTGCGAAGTCCAAAGCATCTAATGTCTTCAGCAAAATGTATAATCAATACTAGACACAAATTACATTAATACAGGCATGCCATAGTTTTTCTTATATATGCCTGTGCTGTAACATTGATCTAGAAAGCAAACAACACAGAGTATGATCTATTCATGTCATAATCAGAAACTACTTGTTCTTCTGCAAAATCAGCTTTCACCCATCAGCCCATTCGATACAACTCTGAAGGAAAGAGCATTAAGCCACCAGAAATACTGAACACACACACACACACACACACACACGTCTGCACTGCATTTAAATGACACTGAATTTAAATGGAACTTACAAATTTCTGTAGGGCTCCACGTTAACCCACATCCTACCTTAGTCCAGCAGGAACATACAACATACTCAGTCATTCCTCTTATGACACTAAGGAGTCTTTTGAGCCTGCTTTCCTGCATCAGGCTTTATAAAAGGCAAAGTAAGTGCTCAAACTTTGTAGAGGCTTTCTACAAACTTATGTAGTTACACACATTTGGCATATTTTCACCAAGTACTAAAGCACACGTCCTCAGAGAGAAGGAAAAAGTTAAGCAAGCAGCAAAACCAAAGGCTGTCAATGTTAAATTCACAACACTGACCACAAATACCTCAAACTAACTCCTAGCAAGCCTTTCAGCGACAATGCTGGCAGCAGAGACCAGTGATGATGCTCCAGCAAATGGTTTGCCAGCAGATCTGTGTCCTGAACTAAAGGCTTGATTTATTCCAGCTGTCTTTGGATGAGAACCTTTTAATTCACCAGGAACATTCTGCCATGGAAAGAGATCCCCAGCTTCTGACATGCGCTTTATCAATTCGTTTGGTGAGGCCCACGTTAAGCCAGTCCTTACTGGCTCATAATTAACTGGCAGAGTTCATTCCACAACAGGGACTTCCCAGCAGCTTAAAAAGTAGCCAGTATCTCTAAAATCTGACAAGGAAATACGTGATTTTCTCCGTGCCCACTACTGCTTGCAGCAGCCTCCCAGCCCCTCAGTCTCACAATAGCCTCTTTGAAGGACATCTAGCTGCAAGGCAGAGAAAACAGCTCATAAACTGAAAATGGTTTTACAATCCCCAGAACTGAGCTGATGTGCAGGTAAATTACCAAAGGAGAATTACTCTCCTTCCTTGCACTACCAGCTCATCAAATCCCCTCCTTCTCCTTACCATTAAAAAAGGCTGTTAAAAAGAACTTCTCCTCGTACCTGACATTTTGCAAATCTCTATTTCTTGCTGCAGAGCTCATCTGCAAAAATCAGATCTTTAAACAAAATCCCCTTTTTGCTTGTTATTTATCCACTGAAAGACTGAGAATCCCTTTGCTTTCACAAAGGAAGACAATGAACTCATCAGAACTAAAAATCTGTATTGGTGAAAAAGAACTAAAATAAAGAACACTTGTCAAATCAGTATGATCTGTAACAGCTTTGGGGATACGCTCTTCAAGGCTTCACTTACTGTAACATCACCTCTTTAAACCATCATCTCCTTTTAATTTCCTTCATTTAAATCCCCCCTCACGATTTATACTTTCCTGAAAAAGGCCTCTAATTTTCAGGAGTTCTGCAATTGCTCTCCTCTTCACACAATCTCAAAATTTAGATGTCTGTAGCAGAAAAGGCGATTCACTGAAATTTAAAAGTAACTACAGCTGTATTACTCAAAACTGTATTCAATCAAAACGAAGATGTTCAACTAAATGAACTCACTTTACTGGCTTCCCCAAGTCATCTTGCTACACTTTGCTTTGTGGGTTTTTTTCAGTTCTCATTTTTTCCTCATTTATTCCCACTTATTTCCACTTAGTTATGGGAAATGACGGTATGATTCCTCCAGTAATTCTCTCCTGCCTTTCTTCCAAGCACCTAATCTTCTGAATGGATCATCTGTGCATTTCAGAGAACACTTGTTTCTAGACAATAAAGGTCACAGTCTTATTAACATCTATCTAAATGGAACATATCTGGGTCTTACAAAATACAACAGCACAGGTGTTTGCAACATTTTACAAAATAGAGTAAAAGGCTGCTAGAATGATTATGCAGATGAACAGTCTGGCACTATGACCTGTTTTTGCTTTGGAGAATAAAAGACCAAGCAAGTATCTTTGTCCTCACTATCATCTTACAAGAAAAAGTACATTAGGACATTCATACATGTATGGCATACATTTTAAATGGCATTACAATTCACCTGTCCAGATTATCAGGCAGAGAATGAGGATTAAGCCCTATCTCTATTGCATAAACAGGTGTTTCCCAAGAGGCTTTCATTGGTATATTCTGCATTTGTTTTGCATACAAGGTAGGAGCACAAAACAAGGTAGGAACACAAAACAAGTTGTGACTGGTTAAAAATCAGGACAAACGGTAAGAACAAAGACAAGGGCATTTCTGTTTCTTAGACAATTACAATTCACTAGTGTGATTGTATGCAATCACACAGTGAGTAGCATCCTCTAGGATCTTTCTTGATCATGGGATAATGCCTACAGCACTGGACATACGCGGAGTGGTGCAAAGCTGTAGCCAGGGACACACTCCACCACAGCTTATTTACTGCTGCAGCCTCTATTTATGAGTAGTTAACATTTTAGGAAACACACACTTTCCACTGGTTGTGTCAGCAGCACACTGCTCATGACAGAGAAACAGGAGTGGATGAATTCACAAGCTTTTTATTCTGATCACCAGCACTGAGGTGGCAAATGAAAGCAATCAGGCCTTAAGTACAATAATAATTCATTTACTCATCTTAACACTCTGGAACATACTGCATAGCAGAAAAGGAGATCAACACTCATTGACGGATCTAGATTTTACTAATATGCACAGATTTTGAGCACAAGATGGTCTGACAATTCATGCACTGGAATTACCAAGTCATGGCAGATTCTGCTCCTTCTTCTGCTTAGGTACCACATAAAAAGATTAACAAGTTGCCCATATTCTCCACTCCCAGAATTTTGGCAACATGAGGACATTGCCAGGACCTGCAGCACCACACAGGCCAATAAACAGGCAATCAACTGCTCACTCTCACACGTATTTTGTAACAATAAACCTGAAATGATCATAAAAATAGTAATCCATCTGCCACTTCATGCCTTTCCCACAAGCCCACTAAAAGATGCCCCAAAATCTTACGAATGCTCATGAAACTCCAAGTCACTGTGCTGAATTAGCACAAACATTATACTCTGAAGCACTGAAATAATGAAACACAAAATTCTTGTCACCAATCTGCCAATGCAGATTGTCTAAGACCTGCAATAACCTGAATATTTTAGTACTGTGCGCATTATAAGCCAGACTGCCAATCACCCAGGCTAAGCAATTTTGTGTATGCAGATACACACAGTCATGTTCATTCTGACTAAATGAACCAAATGAGGCCTCTTAAAACATACCGTTTTCAACACCAGAGTTCATTCTAAATGACTGGGAAAAATAAACAATCATTGGGCACTTTTTCCTCACAACTTAGTAAGCTTTGTGTTTTTAAAAACAGATATGGTGGAGAGGGAGAAGGCAGAAGAGTTTTAAGGATTATTAACTCCTAAATTCCATGCAAATTCAGAAGTTAGATACTGCAGCAAGTAAATTCTTAACTAGTTTTCTTCACTGTGACTGTAATCATGAGCTACAGCATTTTTCAGACAAAGCAGCACCTCTTTCAGCACAAATACCCAAATAACCATTACAAACATACCTTTCCAGAGTCAACTAGTTCTGCAATTTCATCCAGACTTGGGCCACTTGCCATAAAAAATGCCCACCGATAATGGACTCCTTTTAAGAGATGCTGCAAGAAGGATCACAAGTATATTAAAAAATTATGAGAGAAAACTGAAATGGGAACTGAAACAAATGACAGGAGATCTAGAGAAGTAACTTAAGGAAAAGACACGGAAATGATACACTAGCATCTGAAAAAATGACACCTAAGCATGTGGATTAAATGTACAGACAGGGATGCTGGATTACCACAATAGGATCAGGGTGAAGTTTGTGTTCAATTGCACAGGTCAGCTAGTTGAGAAAAACAACCACCATGTCTCTGCAGCTAGTAAAAACATTGTTTGTTATGTAAGAAAGAAATGGTGCTATATATTTATACACTTTCACAAAGGGGGTGAAAGAAACCCAGCAATGTGACATTCAGAACCTTACACCTCAGTGTCAGCAATTAAACTTTCCACCATCACATCTGCCAAAGTCCTCCCCATCCAATGACATATGGCAGCTCACATGAAAAGTATTTTGGGAAGATCTCACAAGCACAAGTGAAGAGCACCTCCTCTGAGTAAGTCATTATAGGAATAAAAGCCATCAGCCATCATCTGCCAAAGAGAGATGACTTTTAATACGTGGCATACAATGCTCCCCACCAAGGAAACATACACTCTGAGAAATATTACATTATCTATGATTTCTTTCCAGCCTTCTCATTTTGTTTTTGAGCCTGCCTTTGAAAGTACTTGCGCAGGACTTAGAATCTCATTCAACCATGGCATCACAGGAATACCATAGCAACTGCTTGAAATGCATTCATTTGGAGAGCAAGTACACATGTTGAGAGAAGAAAGACAAAAGTTCTAAGAAGCCTCACTGATCTGGCCACTGGCAGAATGTTTTAAGATCCACTTATGAAAACCAGAAAAAAAATCAGTATCACCATCCAGACACATGAACATGAAAGGGATGAAAGACTTTCTAGCCACCCTCAACCACTTTTATTACTCTCTGGTGCTGGAATAGGATGAAGAGAACCAGTCATGGAAAAATGTTTTGAGAGAAAGCCTGAGCAGCCTAAAGCAAGTAGCAAAATTACCCACACTACAATGAGGCAGGGATTTGCTCTGTTTACTATGAAACACTAGCTGTCAGCAGGACTCACTAGGGAGCCCATATGGAAAAGGCCACAGTGAAAAAGCACAATAAGGAATCAAAACTTCAAAGCACCCCAAACTACCACATACATCAATCACTACCACCCCTTCTTTTTTTTTTTTTTTTCAGTTCAAGAAAGAAGGAAAGAATAGAAATGCATCTGAAGTCTACTTAATGCTATATGAGGAATATACAACAGATGCCTCTAGAAGAACCACATCACTAGCATCCATGCCGCAAAGGAAGCCACCAGAGTACTACATAAGATTAAATATGTAAGATACCTTTACAGTTTTGGAACCAACAGTGAATCCCGTTTGTAACATGCCATCAGCCACTCCAAGTCTGTCCATATTGATCAGGAAAGGTGTTACTAAGGTAACATATGTTGCTCCTGACCACTTCTTCAGGAGATCTAGAGCCCACTTCTCAGTGGATCCACCAACATTATCTAGGATGAAATCAAATCTGCAGACATGTAAAGAACAGGTTTAAAATCACAATATGGGAAAAATAATTTCATCATAATTAAGCTAATTCATATCAGAAATTTTGCTATAGTTTACATTTTAACATGTCAGCGCAATGAAATAAAATAATCTGCTTTCAAGACAGTGGAAAGAAAGTCCCCAGACTTCAGCCAAATCCAGCTTTATTTACTGTACAATGGGAAACATATTTACAGGGTATTGCCCATTCACTGCATAGCAGACACAACCTATTCAGAGAACTTAAACCTCACTTAAACTCCAAAAAGCAGACTCTTACATGCACAACTACATTCTCTACTTGCTTAAAGCTTAGAGCTCTATCTCCCTCCCACTGAGACTAGTACAGCAGTCCTGAGGTCTGGTCCTAGCATTTAACAATATGGTACATGAATGTAAAAACTAGTCTGCACTCACGCCCTGACTAGTAACATCTCCTGTACGTGCTGTTCTCAAGGGAAAGTCAATTCCAGTGGTCAAAGTTACATAAACAAATTACTAACCCTTACCTCCTCACATCCTTTCTGTGACACAACCCTCAGCTTCACTTCCAAAAGGCTTTTTTGACCTCCTAATTAATTTTGGGGGCATTCTACTTCCACTGCCAGCTCTTTCCTCCCCATCTACCTATCTGACATAAAACCTAACAATGCAATGAGTCTAAAACCTTCCCCCCATGGAATGGGTATATGCAGCCTCTGGCAACAAGCCACAGTTTCAGCCTTCCTTCTCACTTTCCCAGGCATGTGAGCCTGTAAAGGCTGAGTAGGCCAACAGGGAGCTATGCACCTACACTATTAGATGCACACCTCATTCTCATTTTCATTTGTAAATTTCCAGCAATCTCCAAACTGCAAAAGATATTTGCACATACATCTGAGGAACTCACGAGTAAAAGGGAAAAAAAATATGCAAATTAAATAGAAAAGTTCTCATCTCTGGGAAGACAGTTTTCCTGCCTGTCTTCCAAGGATATAATTTCATGTTAAAGTTTAGCCAACCTAACTAACAGTTAGCTGTCATGAGAAATTAAAATAATGAGAACTAATGCTCCAGGAAAAACTAGCTCACTATGGGGTCTGAAGAGCCAGTACAACTGAAAAGGGAAGTAGGAACATCCCTCTCAGTATACCTAACTGATAAGCTTAGCCATATCATAAAACTGCTGTTGATACCTCCTAAAAAGGTCACTTGCTAGAATGGGTTTTCTGTATTTAAGATGTTAAACTGCATAAAGGCAAATTTACCACTGCTTGCAAACTGTGTAGCTGCAGGTCCTGCCCATACAGAAAGAGCTAGTGCCCTCACAGCCGACCTCAATCCTGCTGACAATCAGCTAAAGGGCACATGTCTTCTTAGCAGTTATCAGTAAGATTCTTTCATAGATTGAACAAGTTCTACTTCCCCTCCCAGAAAGTTAACCCAATATAGCTAAAAAGAGCAGCGTAAATACCATATTTAAATACAAGTCACAGTAAGCTAAGTTTAAACAAATGCAAAGATTACAAAAGCAAAAAAAACTTCAGTTCTAGAAAAAACCTCCAAACTACTTTAAACATAACTGCTGTGACAAGATAAGTGTGATTGTTTATCAGAGGCAGCTGTACCCAATGTTACAGAAGAGAAATTACTCCCAGCTGAGTTACAGAGTGGCTAAAGACCCTCAGGCAAGTCACTTAACTGCTTAATGACATAGTTCTTCCCACTAGAAGAGGGAAGGTTACTATTTACTAACCTCACACAGGATTTCTGAGAATTACTTTCATTTGTTCATTTCACTTATTCTTTATAAATGCTCCAAGATCCTGACAAAACTGTTCACAGTCATTGAACAGAGGCATGTGAAAGTGAGCTTGCCTCCACAAGCCCAATTAACTGGCTTAGTCTTACAATGAAATTTGTGCTTGGGATACTCACTTGGCAAACTGTATTCAAAAAGGGGTGGGATGAATTTGCTTTACAAAGTAATGCTTTAGAAATTGGGAAAAAAACCCAAAACACCTCAACAACCAAAACCAAAAAAAACCCCAGTGAAGAATAACAAAAAAGGAGGGAGTTCTGACAGCCTGGAGTCAAGCAATCAAAAGGCAGGTCTAACCGCCAACTCCTTCATCTCAGTATTAAGCAACACAAACACGTACAAGGGTAACGTTTTAAGCTGCTCTTCCAGATTTCCAGATTTGTAATCAATCACATCATCTGCTCCGAGTTTTTTCACCAGTGTGCTGGCATCATGAGAACAAACTGCTGTCACGTGAGCACCCCAGGCCTTCACTAGCTGAAAACAAGCATATAAAAAAAGAAGTCCAAAGTTTAAAATCTAGTGAAACATTGAGAACAACTTTAAAAGATCATTATATAATAAATAATCACCTTTAGCAGGGGGACTGTGTTCTAACACAGCATAATTTGTCACACATCCCACAGACAAACAGTGGTAAGAATTTATCAGTATTTAAGGAGGCTTTGGGGAGGGAGAAGTTGGTGTGGAGGAAGGAGTGTGGTTTTTAATGCCACTTAGAGATATCAGGTCACAG
Organism: Lathamus discolor; assembly: GCF_037157495.1. Classification (NCBI taxonomy): domain Eukaryota; kingdom Metazoa; phylum Chordata; class Aves; order Psittaciformes; family Psittacidae; genus Lathamus; species Lathamus discolor. The sequence goes on along the minus strand of NC_088888.1, from coordinate 65,570,133 downwards.
GATAAGTAAAGCTTCAAATAAAATATCAGTTTGCCATCTGAATCTGACAGCTAAATACATACCAAGAAGTACTGTCCAAGTTACCAGTCTACAAAACTGTCACCAGATCAACCACTAAATATTTGTAAGTATTTTAAATTATTTTATGTTCCTACCTATTCATTATTTCATGCATCTACTTCACTGTAAGTAACTTAAATATCAATAATGAGAAAAAGAAGGAAGTCACCTGATTTACCACAGGGATGATATCAGATTATTTTCTACTCCAAAGGCTATAGGAAAATAAAGGATTTTTCTAGTTTTGTAACCTCATTTTCTGCTCACAGTAACTGTTTTTACATTTACTCTGGATTAATGAACATAGTTTACTCAGAATTAATCAGGTAGAAATTGCAACTAGTCAGTGGCTGGTAGGCCTTTCATACTGATCTAATTGAACCACTTTATTTATCATGAATCAGGCATAGCATACCACTAAATATTCTCACGAAAGCCTCTTGAAAACCACTATGTTTATAGTCTAGTAACATGGAACACAGTGATGTCATCACCAAATTTCAGTATTTTTTTCATATTCTCAAGATGTTTCGGCATGATACAATGCCGATTAGAAACAAAATCCCCAAATTAAAGAACAGCATGAAAAGAGGATGCTCCACAATTCATGTATAAATAAAAGAGCATATTGACTCTCTGAAGCTTAGAGCTACCAGAATGAAGACAGACAGAAGGGCAGCAGGGCAAAGACAGTGAGGGAAGGTTCATCTAAGCCACTGAGTTTTACATACACTGCACATAAAAGCCTGGTGCCTCTCATATCATTTGAGCATCTGAAACAGTCATGGTAGATGATACATTCTCAATCAATTTTTCTACTTGTACACCAAGTTCTTTTCATATTACGGAGCAGAGCTGACTGAAAGATAACAAAAACAGGCCACCTATTTCACGTTACACCAATTAAGAGATTTCCTGCACTCAAACTGTGAAATGCGATCTTTCACGACCTACTCCAACACACAACGATACTCACCACTCCTGTCTTTGAAAGTCCCTGCTCCCTATTCTAAACCAACACAGTGTAACACGGAAGGCAAATGAATCTGAAAATATTACACTTCTGGCAGTATCAATCAGACCAATCAGATCGATCAGACAGATCGACTGCACTGGCTTGCAATTTCACTATTCCTTTCCTCAGTTCCCTTCTGTTCATTCTTTTTGTTAATACTGAATAGTTTGAAGACGCACCCTGGGCATGCTGGTTTATATTACCTGTACAGCAAATGTACCAACTCCTCCTGAAGCTCCTAATATTAATACTCTGTAAGAGAAAATTAAAATATATTAAATAGTTTTTTAAATAAACTATTATAACAATGTATTCTAATGCTTCTTACACATCTCTGACATCAAATTATTTTAAGCAGAAGACTGTATTTGTTACTCAGTGTTACTTAGTGGTTAACTCTTCAGATGGTGAATAATGTGACTTAACATTATTCACTACCTGTTTCCTGTGCCAAGAGCATTATCTCAGCACAGCCAATGAGACTTTCTCAGATGTACCTTCCACTAAACCCAGGCAGTGGAGCTGTCAGGCAGTAACATTTATCACACAAAAACCCTGTCCTTGTCCTTACTTTCTCAAACAGAATTGCTTAGTTCGGGACAAAATCAGTTAAGAGTCTTTCATTCTCCCAGACTCCACTGTTGTACCTCCTAAAGTGGAAAAAAAAAAAAAAAGGAAAAGAAAAAAAGTAAAAAAAAAAAAAAAAAAATTCAGCATCATTTTATAAAAATTGGCATTATCTAAAGAAAAAGTAGTTTAGTATTACATTGTAGGGAGATTGGGAACTTCAGATTATAGAGAACATAGTTTTCCATATAGTATACTATTTATCTAAACCCCCCAAAATACAATGAAGTAGCCTTGCCATAAACAAATCTAAGTTCTATTAAATTATCTGCCTTTCTCTTCAGTAAAAAAGACAGTAGAATTTTTCTACCGAAAACTGGCACACGGTGAGGATTAGGAGTGTATTACCAAATTATTAGCAAGTGAGAGTTCATTAACTGAACACACTACCCTAAATTTCATGAAAATGAATGCAAGCTCAGTTGTGTGAGAACCTTACAGCTGGCAGCCTAATTTCAGAAATTATGTTCAGAAATTTCATCCAGAAATTTTAATTAAATAATTAAGCTTCACAAAGTGTAAGAAAGACTTGGTGCCAAAGCCAGAAACAGTGCTTGGACTCTGGACCCATTTGCTAATTCTAGGACAAAGGCAGATCCAAAACGAAGATGAAGTCTTGGCATAGGATTAGGGAACATCATGTTTCTCAAGACTTCTGTTTGCCAGAAAAATTCAGTACCTTTGGAAGCTGGTGATGTTCCTGTCTTAAATCTCACTGTGCTGGATGTTGAAAGAAATTGCTTTTTACATTGCAAAACTGTACTATACAATCTGGAGTCTCAGTTTACATAAATTCTTTGAAGTAACCTAACAGACTTGGCTTTGGTCACAGCATCCATTTTAAAACGCTTCCTTTTTTGTAACTGATCAGATTCCGTTCCTGCCTATTTCACTGATCCAAGCTGCAAAATCCAGATAAAGAATATGAAACCACAATGCCTGCAGCTTTTAAATCTGCCAAAATGTACTTATCCTCAGAACCATGCTTCCAATGACAGATGCCTGAAGCAACATTCACATTTAGATTTTATTATACTTGAAAAGGCTCAGGGATGTTACACTCAAGATACTGGGTTAAGCCCATCTTCATCCTCACAAAGGACAGTCACAATAAAACCCTTCCAAAAAAAAATCCAAACTTGTCAAACTGCCTTTCCAATTTTATTCCCTGCTGAAAGCGCGTTTCTTGCACTACAAATTCTGGAGAAAGATGTAATTTAAAAATGGACATCTGGCTCGAGAATTCAGGGAATATTTTCAGTTTTGGGGAACTACTTGGCTTGGATTTTTTTGTCTGTTTTTGTTTGTTTGTTTTTGTTTTGTTTTGTTTTCCAGTTCAGTAGAAGTCCTTGAGGTTCTTCATACTTTCCAGATGTGGTTTGTTCCTATGTTATGTGGGCTATTTTCTACCAAACCTTCAAATTATTAAAGCTTTCTCCATACACTGTGACTTCAAGAAACTCTTTGCTTCAGAGACCAACTACGTCTGCACAGGATATCCATGTGCCGCAGCTCAACCACTCAGCATTTATACAGCACTGAGGACAGCAAGACACATTGTTTGGCAGAACACAAGGAAGTGGGGAAGCATTTGAAGGGTCAGGACCTGTCAGGATGGTAATAAAGGAATACAGATGGTGGAAAGTGCCAAAGCAGGCACAGTATTGTTTGTATTGCCTCAGGAAAATACAGCCAGAAGAAAACATACCAGAGAAACTACCTGTTTGTCAGCTCAGGAATAAACATATATATAAACACGTGCACAAGGAACAAACTAACAAATTATTTGACCTGAAGAGAGGTCCAAGAGAACCTATTCTCTCAAAAGAACAAAACAAATGTTCATACTCCACGCTTTACTCCCTTCTGACAAAGGCACATAATTCAAGACAGTATTCACCAAGCCCTATATAAGGCTTTAGTAGTTCAAATGGTCAGAGAGTCAGCAGATCTCTCCAGATGAGCATACCATAGGAGCTTAGACCTTCTCCTTGGGCACCTCTTGGAATTATGGTATGGTCAGGAACTCGAATCAGAGAGCCAGGACCTGTTTCAGCTGCGTGTGTCCCCGCAAAAGACAGGAGGTGGGGAGTAGGTGTACAGATCAAGGACTAACATTTTCTCCAGACTATAAACAACTAGAAATTTTCAGCGACTCAGCTATACACCAATGCACTGTATTTCTTGAGTATTTCAATTTTATATATGTATATATAACTAAATTTTATTTGATTATGCCAATAAAATCCCTAAGAGATTAATTCCTGTACCAAGGAGCATTCACTCTATCAAGAAGTTTTGCAACCTCATTCACTTTGTGCTTCTCAACAGATAAAATTATGAAATAATACAGAATCTGAAAAGAATATTTTCTCGGAGTTTCATTCAAATTTTCACTGAAACAATATAAACCAGGAGTGTACGTTTAATAACTTACAGCAACAGAATCCAGCGTCTCTGCCCAGCATACTTAAAACGCATAAAATAATAACACTTTATTTAATATAAAAGCCTCTACTTACTATTAATGTAAATGTTTTCAAGAATTTCCCAAATTGTCAGGTTTGTTTTTATCGTGCTTTTTCTGAATACAGCAAGCAAGATACTTCACACTGCTGTTGAACAAACATATCACCTTTCTACTGAAACAGGACACTGGCATGTACCAGAAGGTCTCCAGGTATTATCCAGAGAACTTCAAAACAGCAGAGTCATTCAGAACATTTTGGATAACAAGAACATTCACTTTTAGCTTGTGCAAGAATATTGACATAAATTACAGTGGTCCTGGATAGAAATTACGGAGAAACAACTAGGGTCATAGTGAAGCAGGAGACAGCACAAACACTGCGAGCACGCTTCAGGTAACTTGTAAAAACGAAGTCTGTGAAAGTGTGTGCAGATGCAGCAGATACTCCTGACAGATCAGCATGCTGGACTATTAGCAAGTATTTCTGGTTAGCCAACCCTTGCACCTTAAAGAGGCAAAGAAAACAATACACACCAACAGAAAAATCTTGCTCTAAGATGTCTTAACACTGCAATAAAGTACCAGTGAAGTAGCTTTCATCAAGGAATACAACTGCTCTTTCAAAGTTAAGACACACTGTTGTGTGTGTACATACACACATACATAGCTATTTACATACACCTACAGGAAACAAAAAGACCAAGGTAAAATCACATATATAGGTAACTTCTTGCCAAACATGTTAAATTATTTCAAGAAATTAAGATGTAAATTCTTGTCTTTTGAAATTACTGTCTTGAGAGAGTAAAGTTCATGGAATGTACTTTCGCATAGGCCTTTAAATTAATTTTATATATTTTCCTACAATATATTTTTCAGGGAAAAAAGCTACCATCATTTAAGTAATTTTCTGCTGTTTTTACAATTCAAGATGACTAGATGGGAAACATAATTTTTTAAGTACATTAAAATGTTTTTTGCTGACAGAGAAATTAAATATTGGGAACACAAAAGTAAATATCAAATGTAAAGACACTATATAATGCAGCTTGAATTTCACTTTTAACTGTAAACACTTACCTGAAGATTAGAAAGATACTTTAAACAAGGCTAGCCTACCAATATATCTTTAGGTTAATTCTATTTATATGTGAAAGTTAAGATTAAAAAGAAGAAGTCTAAATACCAAAGAATGAAATGGAATGCAACATAACTAGAATTTTGTCACTAGCTGGAAGTTAATTTCAGTGATGTCTCTTTGAAATTGCTTTAAATTTTGCAATTTCATTTTCTCAAAGCATTATTTATCTTCAGAACAGTCATCTGATATTTTCATGATGAAATTTACCATGACATACAACTACTCAATCTATTATCTTCTAAAGATTCAGGTGAAGAATTTCAGTAAATCTAGTGTCCTTTAGAACATATTGCATTACAAGTGAAGACCCAAGATAAGAGGTCAGGCATCTAGACTCCTACTGCCCAGTAATTACTCTATGACCTAAATTTTTGGTGCAACATAGTAATTTTTTTTCCCCGATTTTGGTATTTTTAGTTTTGCCCTTCTTTCCATTCTGAACATTTTGCTATCTGTTTACACAAACATCCAAAGGCCAAACAAATCACAAATTTCAACTGTCAGGAGAAAAATGGTACCTGATCTAATCATTCAATGCATTTTTTGTCTTCTGTCCTCCATCTGCTAATGTCTGACCAGAGCCTGATAAACAAAGCCCATTTTTCTGTTTGATTTGGCTGCTTATCTTTCACGTTTTCCTCTTCTGCATTCCTGACCTCATTTAAGTTCTGGCCTACAGCCCAAATGAGACCCAGTCACCTGCTCATTTCTTCCTGAAAAGCTGGAAAACCAGTCTGCTCCAAATGGCCCACACATGCAGGAACTGAGAGAACCACACCTCTGTGCTTGAGAGGTTTTGTGAGTTGCCAAAGTAACTCAGAGAAGATACTGCATTTGGTAGCTGTCCTAGCAGGCAGAAAGGCAAAGTCCCTATAAATTCCTAAAGATACCACTCTTAAATTCTCTGTACATTAGATACGCATTGAACTACCTCTATATAGAGGAAACAAGCAGCAAGTGAGGAGGTACACTTCAGTTAGGGTCCTCATCTGAGTCTCCCTCTGAAAGACATCTCTGTCAGCAGTGTGTAGATTCAAGCTAACATCTTCAGCCAGCTGGGCTTTGTGAACATCATGGTCTAAGAGTCTTCTTCATTGCTGGACAGACATGTCTTAGAAGCAGCTAATCGGTATAAAAACGAACCATAAAGTTTTAGCATCAGAACTACCTACTCACCTTTTCCCACTGCAATTACTTTGGTTCAGTCCTCCAACCTGGTTAACAGCAGACCACGCTGTGAGACCTACGTATGGTAAGGAGGCAGCTTCTATGTGACTGAGACACTTTGGCTTAAAAGACACCTGGAATAAAATCAATCATATGTAAGTCACACAGCAGATCCTACTTAATAATGAAATATTTAAATAAGCTTTACCAAGTTGCAGATTTTGTATTCCACATTTTCAACTATCTTTGTAACTAGCTGGAATCTAAACCAAGCCAAGCACTAAGAAATAAACAGTTACTCAGACATTGATGAAAAAAAATGCCAGTCCTTACAACATTGTTTTTTTGTCTATTAGCCACATTTTTGAACGTTTACCTCGTTTCCACTAGCAACCACAAACTCTGACAGTGTGCCCTGTTTCCATGGAGGAATTGCTGCCCACACCTAAAACCAAACAGAAAACAGCTATCAGGTTGTGTGGACTTCGCACATGATTGTACCTACAGATAAGCTTTCTTCATTGAAGAAATTGTTTTGGTTTTTTTTTTCCAATTTGCAGAATGTCCTCACTATTGCTTAGCAGAAACCAGTTTTAGCTTACTCTCCCCAAAACAAAAAACCATTACAAGACTGACTAAATGAACGACTATAGAGGTATGTGAATAAATTTTACCACACTGTGTATAAGACACAATTTTTTCAAACCCCCCAAACTACTTCCATGCCAGGAAAGCCCATATTGGAGGGGATGGGGTACAGGGTGGGGTAGGCAAGGTGTGCACGTGTGTGTGTAATCAGAAATTGCTATACTAAACGTGGTAAGATGTGAAAGCAACTGCTGATGGTGAAAGAAAACAGTATCAGTACTTATGGGGGGCCTCAGAAAGTGCTTCTTGCATTATGCCAGAGTTCCTACCCTAAGTAACTTACAAAAAAAATCACAGAAATTAATCCCCTCCTGCATCCTGTTATAATTCTATCTTCAGTCAAAAATGAGGAAGAACCATGAGTGTACACAAATAAATTCCTCTCTTGCTACCACTGAAATAGACAAAAAAAAAAAAAAAAAACAACAAAAACAGAAGGTAAATTAACTTGCAGAAGCAAGTCTCGGAAATACCATGTTTTTCAGAGAAAAAAAAAGATAGGGAAGAAGGCATTTAGGAATTTACCATTAGATAGGCCTCATTCAGAATGCAACGACATTAAAAAAACAAAAAAACCAAAGAATTTTCTCAACAGGAAAATGAAAGGTGAACATCTCATAGTACATTTTAACTATACAATTTAGGAAAAAATAAAGATTGGTGGTATCACCTCATCTCCAGGTTTGAAATAAGATACAGCCAGTCCACATTCCATAACAACACCTGAGACATCTCGACCAAGTGTCAATGGAAATTCAGTGTCCTCGCTTTTGAGTTTCAAGGGATCCCGCTTCATATTTAATGCAGTTGCACCATAACCACCTGCAACACATTAAATTAACCATGACATTCCATACTGAGTTTACATTTATTAACTGAACAATTCCAATTAGAAAGCACTGTCAGTACCTGATGAGCATTATACACATTTAGCATGGAAAAGAATCTGCAATATTTTATACTTTCATAGAATTTACAAATAAAGAGCAAATCTCACTACTTATTTGCCCAGGAAATAGCTCTCCATTATAAGAATATTTAGCATGTGATAACACTGCCAGAAATTCTAATAAGTCCACCGGAAATGTTCCATTTTCCAACACCACTGTGTAGCTACAAATCCAAAAGAACTCCAAACTTCCCATTTCATAGAATAGTTAGGGTTGGAAAGGACCTTAAGATCATCCCTGCCATGGGCAGGGAGACCTCACACTAAACCATGTCACCCAAGAATCTGTCCAACCTGGCCTTGAACACCGCCAGGGATGGAGGATTCACAACTTCCTTGGGCAACCCATTCCAGTGCCTCACCACCTTCACAGTAAAGAACCTCTTTTTTATATCTAACCTATCTAATTTGTCTTTTCAAATAAAGTACTGTAAAAAGCATTATTGTAAAAAATATTAAGGCACATCCCCTAAGGTGAGTAACCTGAACTTCCATTCAGTAAGCAACAGCTAAATGCTGCGAACTCTCAGAATTACCCATCTAATAACTCTGCTCAGCCTAAAAAAAGTCTGCATTCGGGCATGTATGCCCTTTCAAGTGTTTGCACAAGTCTGCCTACGTGCCCTATTATGCTAGGATGTGTTTTAATACTTTAAAGAAACAGACACAAAAACAGGCACCTTGAAAGCAAAATGAAAATGTAGTTTCTTCCAAATACAGACTCGAAATACCAGTTGTAGCCCAGCAGTTCAAATAGGTCATTCAACAGGAATCCTCAGCACATGCCCCATAACCAAACCCACAACTATATACAAAGATTTTTTTAAATTAATTTATTAGTGGCCCAAACCCAAATTACAGCTCTGTTGGCAGGCTTCCTGCAGGCATCTCTGAATGTGCTACTGAATCTGATTTGATCACTCTTCAATGTGAAATATAAGGTCTTCTGCTACCACAACTTACTTCTTGTGTTTCAAACCTTGAAACTGAGGGAAAAATCTGGTTAAATGCATCCAATACAAATAGTTGGTCAGTGAAAGATATAGATTTCCTGGGCAAAATGACAGTAGCTGCCCAGGTACCAACACAGGAAGCAAGGGCATGACAATGAATATGGTTTGGATCCCTGGAAGTGTTCCAAGGCCAGGCTGGACGTTGCTTTCAGCAACCTGGTCTAGTGGAAGGTGTCCCTGCCCTTGGCAAGCAGGTTGGAACCAAATGATCTTTTATGTCTTTTCCAACCCAAACCATTCTGTGACTCTGATTTAGTTGCATGTGCCAACTTTAGGGCAATTTTGACCTTCAGCTCCATTTACCTCAAAGAGACAGGAAAATCCAGCACCCCTCAGGGGGAATGCTTCTCCGTGGAAAGGCTAGTCTCTTGGTCAAGAGTACCACCACTCAGACGGTGGTAACAGGGGAGAAGGCCAGGAAATAAATCCCACCATAGTCATGCTACTAGCAGAAGGAAGCTCAGCTGCAAGCGTGCAGAAAACAGCAATTAGTCACTCAGATTAAACGCTTGCCCCTGCAACATACATGCGCCCGTCTTCAGAAAGGCAACGACTTTTTGTACCGTTCACCCCTAGGCACTTCAAAGGGGTTCCCGATAAACAGGCGGTTTCACACAGGAGTCAGGGCAACACTTGCTTTGAGGCACTGCCGACACAGGTGCCCACCGGGGCAGGCCGGTCACAACATCTGGCCGATTTTGGCCGCCGGGGGACCATATAGAAGCCGCAGTCCAAAGGCAACCTCTGCCATCGCGCCAGCCCGGCCAGACCGCCCAGGCTCGGCACTTACTTCTCATGCTAAGGTCGATGGGGTTCAGGCTCGCAGCGTGAACCTTAATGATGACCTCGTTCGGGAAGTGTATGATGGGGAACACCATGCTCCTGGTGAAGCGCAGCACGTCGTTGCGGCCGTACCGGTCTATGACCCAAGAGGGCATGGCAGTCCGCGTTCGCGGAGAGGCGCGGAGCCCGCGGAACGGTGGCGGCCGCTGCTGCCCGCCCGCCCGCGCCGCCCCGAGCAGAGCCCACCCGCTCGCTGCTCCCCGCGATAACATGGCTGCGGAGCCGGGCCGCCAGAGCCCCAGGGGATTGCGCTGGGCTCCTCAGGTCCCCACTCGCCTCCGCGTTCAACCCTGGAGGCTAGGCGCGGCCTGCCCTCATTCCTCCTCTCTTCCCGGCGGCACCCGCTGCCAATCGGTGGCCGTCTTCTTGGCTGTCCTGCCAATGGCACCTCTCGGTGTTGCAGCAAGATGGCGGCGCCCAGCCGCCGAGCCGGGGGAAGGGTTGTGGCGGTGTGGCGGGCGTGAGGCTGCGGGTAGCGGGCCGCCATGCTGCGTGCCTCGCTCCGCGAGGTGAGCGGTGCCAGCGCACCCTGAGAGCTGCCGCGCCGAGGGGTGGGGAGGGCACGGGGGAGCGCGCCGCGCCGCGGAGGGGGGTGATGGTGGCGGCGGGGCGGGCCCGCAAGGTGACCGTGGCGAGCGGGCCCGCCGCGCTGTCGCCTCATGTGTCCCTTCTGAAGCGCGGGGCGGTAGGGGCCTAGCCGCAGCGGGGCCCGGGGGAGCCCTTCCCCAGGGCTCCTTCTTGGCCGCGCTTTAACGCGACGAGGTGCGCTCCGTTATCTGGCTGCGTTGAAAGCCGGGGTATTGTGCTTTCAGGTGTCGGCAGCTCTGAAGGAAGGACATGTTTCTCCAACGGAGCTCTGCCAGCGGTGCCTTGCCCTCATCAAAAGTACAAAATTCCTTAATGCTTATATTACCGTAGCAGAAGAAACTGCTTTGAAGCAGGCTGAAGAATCAGAGAAAAGATACAGAACAGGTATGTTTCTGTTAATATTAGTCTTTAAAAAGCTGTTTCGGAGGAGCTCCTTATGTTAGATGAAGTACCTTTTCTTAAAGCAGGTGTGTGTGCTACTTGTTTGACTGTTAAGGGGATGAGGCTTGTGGTTGAGGCTTCGAGTGCATGCTTGTCGGTGTAGGTAGTGTATTCAGTCCAAAATTGGAGGCAAAACCTGGACCAAGCCAGGCACTGCAAATTAAATAAATAGGCTCAATGCTTCCTGAGCAGCACTGCTGCTACTGATTGCCTCTTCTTTCCCTCAGCAGTTTATTTTGAATTGGTAGCCAACAGTTACCGTAAAGGGGAAGATGCAGTGGTTTCCTGCAGCCTGTTGGCTGGGGTAGACAAACACCTGGCTCAGCCTGTCAGCTTTTCAGTTAAGAAAGCGAATGAAAATAAAGCAACTTTGCAAATCAGAGTTACTAGTCAGTGAACAGAACAGCATTCAGGCCTGTTATCTGTAGCATTTAGAGGCTGACCATCCTCATTTTTGTTTGCATATCCCGGAAAAGGGTAATTTCACCTAATGGGGTACTTTTTTTCCTTCCTGGGTGAAATTTACTGTCCTCTGGCAGCTTAGGAAAATTGTGGTTTGCGTCCTGACATAGGCGTTTTTTTTCTGGATAGTAGGTAATCAATCACTTAGGGAAGATTTTCTCTGCTTCAGGGTTTTTTTGGGTTGTTGGTTTTTTTTTTTTTTTAAGATCATGTCTACTCCATGTGTCAGGTGGACAGCATTTAGGGCTCCCAGCCTAGGGATTGAGTAGATTTAGGCAGCACCTATGGCTGAAATAAGCATTACATGATCATATTTGAAGAGGTGAGTACTCCTTTGGGCTAGCAAACCTATAGCAGCTACCTGTCTTGTGGGCTTAATCACATTTGCAAAGCTCTGCTCTGTGGGGCCAGGTGTGGTTTCAACAGAATGCTGAAGGCTAGAGTTAGAATGGAGGGACATTCTTGAAAATGTAACAGGCAACCATCAAATGCTAAGTGGTGGATAGCATTCTTCTTCCAAATAACACCCAGAAGGGTGTGTAAAATGAACTGTATTTGGTAAGAAGGCTATACATATAGCATGCTTTGCTTTAATCTCTGTTTTCTTTGCGATAATTCCCAATACAGGTCAGCCACTGGGTGTTTTGGATGGAATTCCTATTGCAGTAAAAGACAACTTTAGTACAGCTGGCATTGAGACAACATGTGCATCAGAGATGCTAAAAGGTACAATAGAGCTTTTCAAGTAAAATCAGATCTCATTTTAATGTTCTTGCTCTTCTCTTGAGAGGGTTTATGGAGTGGAGTATTCCAGAAATCTAAATATTTTCAAAAAATGAGCTGAGCTCATTTGAGAAAATACTTTTATCTGATTTCTTCTGCCAAGCTCATCTGGTATTATAGATGCATCTTTTTCTTGTTGCAAGCACATCATCTCCTTTATTCACACAATTCCATGCTTTTAATACAACATTGTTTATTATAGCATGTGTACTAGAACAAAATGGTTCTATAGTTCACACTCTCCTTCATGTGACTTTTAGATCTCCAGGAGAGCAGTCAGTACTGTTCTCTCTAGCAAAATCCAAAGAAAATCTTTTTTTTGTTTGTTTTCTGTTGATAATTGTTGACTTAAGTAGTTTCTCATATGGCTTAGGAGGATTAGACATTAGCAATTCTTTTCTCTATGTTCCTGATATAAAAACATGTCTATAAGGCTTTTTTAATTTTTTGAAGCTTCCTGACCTCATTGTTTCTATTAACACGCCGTGAACATTTAAAAGGTGTTAGAATGTTTCTATAGTAAAAGCAAAAGTGGAAAACATTTCTTACGTCTGTTATATTCTGGACAAAGTACAACTGAAAAGTTTTGTGGAAGAGGAGCCTAATCTGATCATGTTTGTTTGTTTTAATAGCAGAAGAAACCAGTGAAACACTGGCACAGGTTGCCCAGAGAAGTTGTGGCTGCCCCATCCCTGTCAGTGTTCAAGGCCAGGTTGGATGGGGCTTTGAGCAACCTGGTTTAGTGGAAGGTGTCCCTGCCCATGGCAGGGAGCTGGAACTAGATGATCTTTAAGATCCCTTCCAACCCAAACCATTCTGTGATTCTATGAAACAAAATATGACTTTGCCATTTTTAAAAAAGTAATATTACCTGAGATGTTTTTCATTAAAAGCACATTCTCAGACTCATTGTGATTGATCGTACTGTTGTGGCTGAGAGTATTAGGAGTGATGTCTGTGTTGTTCCTGTTGAGAGTAAGGGTGCAGAAACCGCTGTCAGTAGTTAAAGAAGGAATTGGTTGCTACCTGAGATCTCCTATAAGTGTCGTGGTTCTCATCCTGGTTTATGTAAGGTCAAAGTGGTTATGGGTACACATGTTTGATCACAGGATAGCAAATTAGTATTTCAGTTTGCGGTTAACCATATGCTCCTTTATTACATGGTAACCAAAGATAATTCAAGATATCTTAGCACTTTTCTCTGAAGAGCTGTTTCTTGTTCTTCTAATTTTAGACAGTTCCTGCAAATTGGCTGAATGCAGTAATTTGTTACACTTGTGGTAACTTGTTTGTGAAGTCTTAGCTCCATGCTCTAGAAATATATAATCCAGAATTACTTGGTTGTAAATTGTGGAGGTTAAAGAGGAAAAAAAAAAAGATACTGCAAACAAACCAACATTTGGTTTACTTTGTTAAATTTTGGAAATTACTCATGTTATCTTGAAGCAGTGTGAACTGACAGTTCTTCTGCAGAAATAATGATAACTTTGAAGTGTTCAGAGTAGCTAATCATAAAAATCAGCTTTATCTCACCAATCACTCTTAATCGTTCTGATTGTTTTCAGGTTATATTCCTCCTTACAGTGCTACAGTAGTTCAGAAATTACTGGATCAGGGAGCTGTGCTTTTAGGAAAAACAAACCTAGATGAATTTGCAATGGGGTGAGTGATGCATATGATTTTTTATGTGTTGATTGCACATTAAATAGAATACAGACTATCTGTTCCGATCTACCTGTAATCCTTAACTCCTCTTCTGTGAGGTTAGAAAATAATGAATACTTACTCATGAAGAGTATATAGAGTTGCATGGATTTTTCCTTGAGCATATATACTGTTGTATAACTAGTATAAATGCTGAGTTTTATGAACATAGCGTTCAACTATAGCTTGCTTTGAGGGGGAGGAAGTGGTGCAGCGTTTGCAGAAGGACAGGGTCAAGCAGACTTCTTCAGATCCAGTGGTGTGTTAGTATAATTGGTTACACCACCAATTAATTGCTGCCTTTTTCTCTCTTCCTTACTGGGTTGGTTTTGGGTTTTTTTGTCTTTAGCTGATTGTTATCATGCCCCTGATCACAGTCGGTGCCTCTGCTGGTCAGCAACTGGAGTAATTTGTGTGAGTTCTCCATGGTTTGCTGCAAACAGGCTAATCTAGAGCAACACTTTAAATTGTCTAAGCTGATGTTGGTGACTTCTTGTTGGGAGCACACTGGAAAATGCTCTCACAAATTGATTCTCCAGCAAATCAGTGAAGGTAGCCAAGCTATAGCAGGGAACAGCATTCAGCTGTTAGCAATGGGAATCTCTGTCACTGCAATTGTTGGGTCTCAAAAGGAGTGTCTGGGACTTTAGTTACGTACAAAACAATATTTGTTGTGTTTTTGACCAGAATCAGGTTTGCTTGGGAATTCACATGGGTAGGGTGGAAATACTTTGGCTGTATTTTTTTGGATAAAGTAATTTCTGAGTCAAAGCAACACTCTTCAAAGGAAGAGCAGGGAAAAGGCGCACTGAAATAAACCTGATTATGCAGTATTACATCTGGTCTAAACTCGTTAAAGCACAAGGTTCTCCTAAAAAGGCTTATCCCACTGCTAGCCTCTCATCTGTCTGTGTTTGCATGATCTCTTATGCTAGCACCAGCACAGGTCTACCATGAGGTCACGCAGGGTGCGGATCTAGCTCCAAAGAATGATGGGTAGTTTTCAACTGCTGTCAACTACCCACTCTGTCTGATGATTTAACCAGTAACAGTGGCACCCTGGAGTCAGAGGGGAACATGGGGTGGAGGTTGTGAGGAAGAAGGAAAGCTCCGCCGCTTCTGCCTCTGGTGACAGCTCACACTTAGGTTGACCACAAGCTGACTGAAAGCACTTTGAGAAGCCAGTCACACTGAACCAGGGAACAGTGGCCTTAAGAGAGGCCTACAGAGCAAGTAATAGTGTGTTAATTTAGAGAAGTGGTTGTTCCCACCCCTCTCTATTGCCATGGTTTTTCACAAGACTGTTGTCATGTCTTGCCTTTTCCAAATGCAGCATTAGGAAACCAGAAGACCTTTATTTTGAAGTAGATGTGCAGCTTTATTGTTACATAGCTTAAATCAGTTTTATATTTTTATGATTGCCTTCTTTTCAGTGGATTAGCTGAAGTCAGAGGCACGAGTTCAGTTTCTCTGTCATAAGGGGATGAAGATCTAGAAACTTTACAATTCTGTGTAACATTGTCTTTTTGTGTTGAAATCAATTTTGCTAGGAGGAAAATAAATAAAAAATTGGGGAATGCAGTTTGTTATCTGTCACTTCTGTCTGCATTTGTCCTGTCTGGCTCTTAGATCTGGGAGTACAGATGGGGTATTTGGACCAGTCAGAAATCCCTGGAGTTATTCAAGACAGTACAAGTCAAAACCTGTCCCAAAATCCCATCCTGAGGATGAAGATTCTAAGTGGGTAATAACGGGAGGAAGCTCAGGAGGCAGTGCAGCTGCTGTGTCATCTTTCACTTGCTTTGCGTAAGAGGATTTTTAAAATTGTTTCATTAAATATATCAACATATGTTGGAATGTTTTAATTTTATAATTTTCCCATAATCTAATTTGTAATGCAAGGGTTATTTATAATGGCACACAAGAATTATTTCAGCATCCCTAGTTTAGTTGTGTCATATCACAAAGCCAGAATTAATCCAGGTAGGAAAATCTGGGCTTCTTAATTTTTAGTATTACTCAGCATAATGAGATGACCACTTTGCACTGCATGAAATAAAATAATAATGGCAGTAAAAGAACAGTTTTATTGTTATTCCCGCATAACTCTCTTAAAATTGACATAGGATTTGTGACACGTCCTCTTCCTCAGGAAGTGTGTTACACAAATACACACTGAAAATGTAATTCAACAAGTGAGGAGATCCTTTAATATGTAACAGTATAATAATATTTCCTCCTCTCTTCTGTTTTGTCTCAGAGTTATATAATAATACATGAGATTTGGAATCTAAAAGCTTTCAAATCCCTGACTCAATAAAAGGATACACAGATATTTACTAGACATACTTACAGACTTGTCTGTTTTAAAAAGCTAGAAGGCAGTTTTTGTTTTTGGGTTCTTGTTTTGGTTGGTTGGGGTTGGTTTTTTTTTTTTTTTTTGTTTGGTTTTGGGGTTATTTTTTTAAAAGGAACTTACACTAGTCGGGGGGTTTAGGGTTTGTTTTTTAATTAAACAGTTGTTATTATCTGTGTGGAATAGCAACATATTTAGCAAATCAGTTGTCTATATTATCTTCCCGTACAACTGTTAAATCTGATCCTTAAAAGTTTATACCTTTCATTTTATGCAATTTTTAGAGCTACATTGTGGAGCACATTTTATAGAAGATTATTTCAGTTGTGCTCTTAACTGGAAGGTGTCTAAGTGTTTAAGAAGGCTCTTAAGAAGGCTGTGTCCTTATTTACCTATAGACTATATTATAAGTGTCTATTTTATTGCTAAAATATTTTTTGCTAGTGTTGATCACGGCGTTTTTTAAAGGAATACTATGGTTTTATATACAAAACCCATTTTATTTTATGATTTTTAGATGATACCTCTCCATCTCATTGCCTTCTGCTAGCATGTAGTCTACTCAACATTTTAATGCTATTGAAACTGAATTTAGTGCAGCTATCTCTAAGGACTGCTGGTCCTTGTCCTGAGCCAGAATGGTCTGATCCTGACAGAGTCTAGCTGGCACCTTCTGTTAAATTGCTGGGCATGCTGAACTCCTATTTTGCACTGCTCAGCGCTTTGTCAGATCAGGAAGATTTATTTTTTTTTTTGTCCAACTATTTTGTTGTCTGTAACCTATTGTTTATCCTCTCTATTAGTTTCTTTCAAGTATCAGGAATACTGCCAGTCTTTATATTTTCAATTTGAGATTTGGATGTACAGAGATGCTACAAAATAGAGGAAGTTTTGTGTTACAAAAGCTTTGAAAAAAATACTCTTCAGCAAAGTCGATTGAATTGGTTCAACCATCTTAGAAACAGATGCCTATGGGAAAAGTCACACAACAACTTCAAGAAAAATTGTGCCTCCTTCTGAAATATCATTTATTTTTGACAAAGATTTGGATGAACGCTGTCTACTTTTTTAAATGGTGCTTGAGTTAAAATTATTAAAAATAAAATAAGAGCAGATTTCATTTCAGTATAAATTTCCAATTCTATTACAATTTTTGAAATCAAAATTTACATTCATAAAGAGCAAAGTTTGACCTGTGAAAGGAAAAAAAAAAAGCTTAAAAACAAACAAAGAATCAAACAAACAAACAAACAAAACCCCCAAAAACCCATCCAACAAACAAAAATATATACTGTGTTTAAAAATTGCACCTAAGCTACTATAAGATGGGCATTCTATAATGCTATGCTTTGTAGGTTTGGAAACAGGAAAAACATCCTAGACTTTGCAAATTATTACCTCTTGTTAAAAGCAAGAAGCATATTGTGTTGCTTTTTATTTGTGTACTGGAAGATGCTGCTTCATGGCATATTAGCTACTGAGTAAGATACTAATGTCTGAAAATAACGAGGCTTAGCTTTCACAGCCTCGGTATTGGAACAGACCAGTGGAGAAGTCAGAAGTAGATATTTAGGGGCGTATTCAGATAGCCCAAATTCTACCTATCTGCCTCTGCTATGTGAAGAGAACTGGGCTCTCCTGTTGGCTAATTCAAACACCCTACGGAAAATAAGAGAACGGATTAAAAAAATAGCAGCCATAAGGAGCAGACTGAAATTTAGGCTGATTATGACTTCTAATCTGGAATAATTCATGCATTTGTAAATCCATGCATCTTAAACCCATACACTTTTATTATTTGGAAATGTTCTGTATTATTTTACTAATAATAATCCTTTTGAAACTATAGAGCCTTAGGGTCAGACACAGGAGGATCTACTCGAAACCCAGCTGCTCACTGTGGTGTAGTAGGTTTAAAGCCAACATATGGACTGATCTCTCGCCATGGTCTCATTCCTCTAGTGAACTCCATGGATGTGCCAGGAATCCTAACCAGATGTGTGGATGATGCAGCAGTTGTGTTAGGTATTACTACTTCATATGTCTTTGTGTACAAAATATCTTTGTTTGCAGCATTGTCTCAAAACAAATTGAATTCAGGCTATGTACATTTTCTTGTTCTTCATACATGATGTTATATTTCAGGTTCACTTGCTGGACATGATCCTAAAGACTCTACCACAATTCAGGACAACTTTAAGCCATTCGAACTACCCAATTTGACTGATGTCAGCAAGCTCTCAATAGGAATTCCAAAGGTACCATTTAAATCCTGTCAAAAACTGTAGACAGGAATGGTAAATAGGACACCCAACAAAAAAATACTTTTCTTGCCCACCACTTCCCAGTCTCTCATGGTTTGAAACAGTGAAGACAGCATGAGCAGCTGCTGAAAAGAGCAGTATGTGCTCTGTTGCCTGTGCAGGTGATTCAGAGTAAGCATATGTGATTGCTTCATCTAAAATATTTTGTTGTCATTGTGGGAAGCACTGTTGAGAATTTCCAAAGGAAATGGGGAACTTCAGTTCTTGGTTCTCTGTTGCTTTCATCAGTTGCCTGTATAACCTCAAACAAGTTGCTCTTAATACTGGTTTGTGCAGTGGTTTGAAATACTTCTCTAAATGACACTGTGTTAATACAAAGCAGACTTTTCGAGGCCATGGAGTGGCACAGGGACCTGTGACATCAGAGCTCTACTAAGTATTGAAAGACAGCTGTAATCTTGCCTCTAATTTATGCAGTTGTGTTTGTAACTCTAAGGACACTTGCAATTTAGGTACAATGTTTCAGACTTCAGCCTATTTTTAATTTAGCGAAGGCTCTGCCTTCAAAGGAACAGTATGCATAATATTTATTGGTTTTATTCTCAGTATTTGAGCCTGTGCTGGAACAGGTATACCGAAAGATTTAATTTGGTAAACAGATGTCCACTGACCAGTTATTCAGGATCTGTGAAATGCAAAAATGGTATGCCTGTAAAATTTATTAGCTGCATACTGTTTAATTTTCATAAATATGAAATAGTGGTATTGATTAATTATTCATATCCTTTGGACAGTTGTTTTCTACTGCTACAGATTATTCTGAACAGATACATGCATATGTTAAACATGGGTCATAGCTACTCGGAAATCAGACAGTATTATGGCCTTGACATTGTGAGTTAAAACTAAAGCAAATATCTTCAAGAATAGAGAAATTCAATAGAATATCTTTATCTTATCATAACATGGCTTATCTAAGTCTCCTCCCAACCCCTTGATTATAGTTCTTTGGTGGGTTGTTTCATTTGTTTCACTGTGGCATGCCAATTGCTGCTGATATGCTGTGGCTTAATTTGTTTTAATCTTTCCTACTCAGAGCAGCCCTAGTATTAGGACTTAATCCTGAAGAGTTTCTACCCATGAACTGCAGGGCAGGGCAGTGCGGTCTCCATAAGTATAGGCAAATGAGTGGATAACTGGGCGATTTCTCCTTCACAAGAAAATTCCATGGTCTGCGATATGGGGGTTGATCCTACTGAGATAAACATAATATTCCTAAGAGGACTGAATCCTGTTAATTTAATACTGCTTGACTGTATAATAGCTAGTAGGTGGAAGAAACTTTAATAAGTACTTAATGTCATATAGTAGTGAGGTAATAGTTTTGATGTATTTTTAGCAAGGAGTATTTGCGGTTTGGTTGCCATTAGAAGTAAACCGATATGTAAAAATCATTTCCCTTCTTGTTTTTCTCTAAGGAATATCATGCACCAGGGCTTTCTAGTGAAATTCTGGCTCTCTGGTCAAAGGCTGCTGACCTCTTTAAGAATGCAGGTGCTAATGTAATTGAAGTGAGTCTACCACACACTCATTACTCAATTGTCTGCTATCATGTGCTGTGCGCAGCAGAAGTGGCATCAAATATGGCCAGGTTTGATGGACTGGAATATGGTAAGGCTTTTGAAAAAACTTCTCAGACAATAGAAACATTGCTGGATGCCATTTAAAAGTATTTGTTTTAATAGTTATGCTTTTCTTGGTTGAATGTTTGGTGCTATTTCTCTGAGATGGAATAGAGTAGAAAGTTTATCCAAATAAAAATAAGCAACTAAATGCATTGTTTAATATATTTCACTTCCAGACACATGAGTGCCTTAAAATCTGTTTAATATTTGTGTAATAAATCAGGAATATGCTTTGTTGTTTCCCAGAATAGTAGCGTGTCAGTCTGCAACGAACAGTGGCCTATTAAATTACTATGTCTAACATTACCTTATGTTGTTAAATCTTAAGGATTACAAAAAGTATTAATTTCCAAATTCCTTTTTTCAGGACACCGTTCTGACATGAACAAGTCCACAGAAAGTATGTATGCTGCAACACGACGAGAAGGCTTTAATGATGTTGTAAGAGGAAGAATTCTGTCAGGAAACTATTTCTTGTTGAAACAGTAAGTGGAACATCTTGAAACTCAAATTTGCCAAGTTAATAATTTTTTAAGCAAATGGTTATTTGTCATTTGTGACATGAAAAACAGTCATCCTTACACTAGTAGCCACTTGTATCATTATTCTTGCTTTAGCTATATAATATCTACTGAACTGCTAATAATGAACAAAAGTGTTTCCCTTAGTGTTGCCAATGAGCCTTCTGAATTAAATAAGTAAAGCAAGCTGGTGATGTTTATTTTTTTCCCTTAATAGAGTATTATTAGCACCCATTAGTTAAATTAAGCAAAAACCTATCCTATTATATGACATTGAAATCATACCAAAGTATTACTGTCGTAGTGTTAAAAGTTGTGTTAGCTATTAATGTCAGTAAAACTGCATAGAAAAACTACTGGTGCATTCTAGTGAGGTCTTTTAAAGGAAGCCAGAACATATGGCAGTTAAATGAGCTATACCTCTTTGCCTCAGTATACAGGGAAAGGAAGGCATTTGGCAAAGGTACTGAACTGATGTCTTTACAGAAGACAGGTTTTTATCCAGCCCATGTAGAGAAGCTGGTGCGTGGATCAATTCGACCTTTTTTTCCTTAGTTTTCAAGTTTTAATATTAGCAGTTCAGTAAGTATTATATAGCTAAGTCCTCATCCAGCAGTCCTAATTTCTGTTAGTGGAAGTGCTGATTTTCTCTATCTTAGTTTGTAAGATACTAACAGAAGTATTAGTCATGTAATCAGTCTTAAAGCAAGTGCACCACAGAAAGAGCTCTGTCAGCAAGAGTTTCATCAGATTTGACTTCTAGTTGCTCTTAGAGACAGGAACGTTGTCAGTCAGTATGTAACAACCAGCTTTTATGGAATGCCGATCCTCTTGCCAAGTGTTCTCCTTCTGGCTAAAACATTCCAGTTCAGATTTCCTAAGGCTGCTTTAAAATTCATGTAGTTCATTCTTCTGTGAAGAAATGTGCAATTGGCTTCCATCAAGATTGAACTGGAGAGTCCTGTTCCTGTCCACAATAAATTACTTGTGAAGAACAGGACGGGGTTCAAAAGCATTCTTAGAATAAACAGTAGAGAAGAAGCATCTGTGACTGATGTGAATGTTGCATTGTACAGATAAAAATTATCTTACTTTTGAAATCTGTAAAATTACTAGGTGACTGTTCAGAAAGTTCTGTTTAATACTTTTATCAGTGATCTGGACAAGGAGATCAAGTGCACCCTCAGTAAGTTTGCAGATGACACAGGCAGTTTTAGTGGTTTTATCTATGAACACTGGCATATAGTGGTTATTGATACTCTTTTTTTTCTTTTTAACAGCTGTGGGTTTAGATGGCAATTACTTTTGAAACTGAACTTCTCTGAATTTAAGGATTCCACACTTGTCAGTTCTGCATATGAAGCTAAAAGGAACAATGGGACATAAAGCTGACTAATTTGTTTCTGCTTCAGAACTGCTTAAAGACGGTTTAGAAATCAATAGACCATGTATTTACATGAGGGGGAAAAAAAAAGGTTAGGAAAAGATGAAGTCCTTAGAGCGTTCTACAGAGAAGTACACTACACACACATACATAGTTTTAAGTCCTCTGTAGATGATGTGACTTTTTTGCATGCTTTAAGTATCTTGTTGGATTGAACCCTAAATGGTTAATGCCTATTTTCCAGTCCTGCTTAGTTCTGTATTATTTCTAGGCTTTGCTGCTCTGCCCTTCAGTGAAATTCAGTACACAGTTTAATTGCAGAATGGTCATAAAATGTTGTTTTAGTTAATTATTGTAAGCTAGGGTTTTGTTTCCCTTCACCTTTCTTCAGGAGTATGCCTTCACCTCCTCTTTCTCCAACAGCTTCATTGCTATGAGACCATAAACACCATGTTTGACTAAGCTTCTGTTATATCAAAAAGCCAAGTTCCACTGTTAAGTCTTTTAACCAAAAGGATACTTGGCTTGTCTTTTCTACTGGAACTAAGAAATTAAGTTCTGTATTTTTTGAATTAGTGTCATGCCATCGTGTCCATATTTCTTTCTAGGAACTATGAGAATTACTTTGTCAAGGCACAGAAAGTCAGACGTCTCATTGCTAATGACTTTAAGAAGGTTTTCAGGAGTGGTATTGATATTTTACTCACTCCTACTACTTTGAGTGATGCAGTACCGTATATAGAATTCATCAAAGAAGACAACAGAACCCGTAGTGCGCAAGATGACATCCTAACACAGGCTGTAAACATGGCTGGTGAGTAGGGACAGGAATTCAACTAGGTTTTCCCCTGCCTAGTCATTTTTAATGTCCATTTCCTTCAGCTATTTAACCTTTTATTTAGAATAAAGATGTTTTACCCCTGTGTTCTAAGTCTTACCATGATAATTAGGTATAAGGATAGTGTATTTATTAAATGCTTTAAAATGTTAAGATTTTGAAGTGGGGCACCTTTTAGCTGAGTGTGGGCTTGCAGATAAGATGAATCTATTCAACTTCCAGAGACCAAAATCTTTTTCGAAGGAGATTTGGCTTTCTTTTCAGAGGATGCTGACTCCTTAAATCACTCCAATTTCTTATCACCTAGCAGTATCCTTAGTTCATTGACTCAGATTGTTTTAATTAGTTCTTTTCCTCTACATTTTTTTTGTCATTGTTGTTCTCTTAGAATTATTACAAAAATTACTCCAGCTGGATTTGTTTAATAGTAAGTCTTCCTGTGTATCTTTTTTTTGTTCCAGGACTGCCAGCTATAAGTGTTCCTACAGCTCTCTCAGAGAGAGGCTTGCCAGTTGGGCTTCAGTTCATTGGACGCTCGTTCCAGGAGAAGCAGCTTCTCACTGTAGCCAAATGGTTTGAAAAACAAGTAAAATTCCCAATGATTGAGCTAGAAGAAGTGAAGAGGCACGACCATGGTATCTTTCAACATCAGAAATCTGCTTTTTCATAACATGGGACTTGCTGGTCAGCTAAAATAAGAAAGCTGTGGGGATGGTATAAAAATGTATTCCTACAGTTAAGGTTTTTTATCTTCTATAGAAATAATCATTTTAAGAAGACCATATACAGTAATGCAGGATGGAATCACGACAGTTTGTTATTGTGTAATTAAGGCAAAGTGAATCATTAAGTAAACATGTCTGTGTTATTAAGAACCATTTCTAATTGATATTGAAAACGCTGCGTTGAAATTATGTATCTTTTGCCTGTGGAGTTGCTTTTTTCCATCCCAGAGGGTGTGTAAGGTATCAGGTAATTGAAGAATTTGCCTGAATTTTCGTGTGAAACTTGCATGGTTGCCAAAGGGCTTGGTTTCCTTTGGACCATAGACTTTTTTGTAATGGCAACATCCAGACAAAGTGTAATGGAACAAAGGTTCCATGTGTTCACGCACAGGTAAATACAAAAGGAAACGAGGAAATAGCATATAGTTATTCTATAGAAATATAGGGAATAACATACAGTTAACACTTAAACAAAATTAATTAAAAAAAACCCTACTTCTAGCAAACTCATGCAGGAGGTGAAAACTCCTCCAGGTTTATAAACCATGTGGATTACTTTGATTACATCAATTGTAAGAATTATGAATTCTAGATTTCTTATTAGTTTTTGTGTAGTTACTTTCTTCTTCCTTCATCACTGTTCTTTATAATCAGCACTTAAAAATGAATGCTCTACTAAGAAAGAAATTATCTTTGTCTCTCCATAAGAGTAACGTCACCTATCCCTTCATGAACAGTCATTCATCACAATAGTAGTTGAACAAATTTCCAAACTATAATGTTGGTAGACTGGAAGGCTTAAGAACTAATAACTCCATTTTTTGAAAGTCAAAAAAGTATGAAGGATTAAGTTTGTAGATTTGGTTTTGCACCAGATTTCCTTTCATAGTCTACAGCTTGCATAGATGTAAGAAGTGTAGGGTGGGGAAAGCTATTAAAATTTTGTCTGCTATAGTTACATATAGAATCTTCCTGAATTAGCTCTTGTCCTAGACTGTACTGTCACCTATTTAATATATATATATATCACTTTATTTCTAAAAATTGCAAGTGAATGGGTGAAGTTTCTGTGCTCCAAGGAGAAACCATTCCAATACCTTTCCTCCACAATTAAAATGGTACACAATTAAAAATCCCATTCCCAGCTGTTTAGCATTTGGGGGGACTGTATACCCTATCTCCTGCCATCTCCTCCCCTATCTCCTGCCTGTCTTCTCCCCTGCCAAGCCAGAGGTGATAGCTTCGGAACCAGAGTGCTGCACCTTCTGTATGTAAGCTAGAGTTCCTCAAGTTGTCCAAGAGGATATGTAAAAGACTTGTGCTGTCTTCATATTAAAAAAACATTTTGAAAGAGTAACTTAATACCCCAGTAGCTTAACACCCTGATTTACCTATAGATACAGCTGCTACCAGTGCAGCTGCTACCAGTGGCAAATCATAGCTCCAGAGTTATGAACAGTAAAGTTTCTATGTTGGATAATTGGACTTCCAAAATCCCTTGTGTAGAGAAATTCCAGGGAGCAGAAAGGTGTGGGGTGAAAAAAAAAACAAAGCCCCAAACCTGCCTATACAAACATTTTGTACAGCTGCCTTGAAAAACAATTCTCTGAAATAATAAGAGGTGAAAGTTTTACAGCATTGCAGCACAGCCACAGCAGGGGGTAGGTGTAACCTTAGCACACAGGGAGCCCAGAGAGTTCCAGTATTTCCTGAAGGAAACAAAAGCCAGAGCTTTAGCAAACAAGCAATCTGCTTAAATGTTTAAGGGGGAAAAGTTTTTTCCTCAGGTAATGAGAAACTGTAGAAACATTGTATAGTGGAAAAGTTATTTTGGGGAAGAAAACTCTTAAGGGCTTTTGCTTCAGGTATTTATGTGGTTTTCACATACATGTTTTTCTCTCACCCTCCTTAACAGATTCATAGTAGGAAGAAATTCAAAGCAAAATTAAACCTGACTGCTGCTAGTTCTTTATTCCAGCATTTTTCAGTTGTCAGGCACTGGGCACTTGACAGTTACTGTGACTTCACTATAGCTTTCCCTTACATAGTGCTAGTCACTTCTCCATTACTTTTATGATTCACCTAGGAACCAATCTGTCTGGAAAGCTGCAATGGGGAATGGACTTTGTGGCCTATCTGAGGCGTCCAGGGACCCTTTACTTCAGCTCTGTCCCTCACAATACTGAGTAATTCCACCGGACTTACATACAGGAGATGGGCAACTGAAAAAGGATGAAGAGGTACACACAGTGTGTCTAGAAATCACTGCTAGGGTTACACTGTTGTCACAATGCCACCAGAGAGGGCAGGGAAATAAGCAAAAAAGGCAGAGGAGCAAGAAGGGTTTATATAAGTTTGTTATCTTTCAGTATGTCTCTCAGATAAAGAAGAAAGTATCAGATTCCAGGAATGTTAGAGGCAGGAAATGAAAAATACTCACAATTAGCTTAATTAGCTTACCACACCTTTGCTTGACTAGTGTCCAGGTGCAATTAAGAGATTCCAAGCTAACCTTGGGGTTTTTTTTGTAAACAGAAGAAAGGCTTTTTCCCACATGGGCATTCTGCTGTGCTCGGTCTGGAACAGCGATAGAAGGTGTCAGCAGTGCAGGGTGTTCAGTGAAAGCAGCAGGAACACAGCCACGGGGCTTTGCCTGGTCCTGCACACACTTTTATGGCCGGGGCTGTTGTCTGGTATCTGTATGATAAGGATGTGAGAATCTCAATCAAATGCTGTATCACAGTATGTGATGAAATGGACTCCAAACAGCTAAGAAATGAATATTTTTTATTACTATTTTTTAATTAAGTTTTTTTTTTAGCTAGAGGGACTGTTCTTGCGTGTCAGTGTTTTGGTTGCTGAGCGGATTTGTGTGGCCTGCTGTGCTGCTCTGTTTGTGACGTGGTGGACAGATTGCCATTATGTGTGCCAGCTCAGACACCTAGGACAGCAACAGAGACTTCCTGGGTTAGGTACCCCTCTGCAGGGTAGGATGTATTATGGGCTTAGAGTTACAGGGCAGAGGAAAGACTGGCTGGAACGTTGCTGAGGCGAGAGATGCAGCAGTAAGGGAGCAGAGATGGTCAGTACTGGCTGGCAGCAGCTGAGCACCTGTTTGCACTGTACTGTGAACTGGAGCGGCTACTGGGTTGCTACTGCCGTTTGCCAACACCAACCTGAACAGGAAGACAAGTTCGTGCATTGCAGTGTATGGCATAAAAGTACTAGGCACCTCATTGTGTCACCCAAGAGGGGATGTTTCAGCTTGGGAAAAGACACAGAGAAGCAGAGAAGAGTTTTCTAGGCAGGCTGTGAAACATCAGGAGGTAGAAAACTCATGGAAAAGGGAAATGATTAACAGTCATGGAAGCTAGTAACTCATTCGAGAAGCCAGCGACAGGAAAGAAAGATTGAAGAGATAAAGGATACAGGGGTGAGAAAGCAGTATCCTGGTAAAGGAGGGGCCCCAACTTCATCTTCCTAAGTTGAAATCTTTGAAGGTAGATACCTTTATGAATTGTACCTCTTTGAACTAGAGAGTCTGCTGGATTTAGTGTAAAACCAGAGTGTTGGAGACTTGCATTTGCAAGCTTTTAGTCCCAAAGTGAACGTTATTCAGGCACACATAATACCTGGCACAGACACACATTACATGTGCTTAACAAAGAGCAAAGGAAAACACATTATTAACAATATACTTCAGGAAGCCTAGGAACCCATTGCAAAAGGGACCTCATGGGCTCAATTTCTCTTCATAGGTAACTATTCCATACAGTCATCTCCATAAATTTATTAAAATCTATCTAAAGAGTATTTTGATTTCTTTCTCCTACTAGTATTCCAGTACCTTTTGTTAGAAACATTAATCACAGCCAAGCCACACACACCTATTTGCTCAAGGCAATATTGTTCTTTTGTTTAAATATGCGTTCTCACTCCTTGTGTTTAATTCACTCTTGTATTTACAGAGCACAGTTGCATTCTTCCTTAGCCCTTATTATGCTAGGATGAATAAGTCAAGCTCTTCCAGTTTACTCTTGTATATTAGAGTGCCCTGTGCTAATCCCTGTAGCCATTCTGTGCACCTGCTCCAGCTGAATCCATCCATCCTCCAACATGGGTGATGACTATTGTAAAGACAATTCCAGGTGCAGTTTTACAAGCTCAACAGCATTAATATTTCCCTATTTGCCCCTGAAAAATTCCTCCCCTAAACACTCTGGAATCACACTTGCCTTTTACTTGGTCACATTAGCCCACACTGGTAGCTCAAATTTATTATTAGCCAATGCACTCAGGGCTTCCTCTGTCTCCATTGCTTTCAATAGAGATAAGTATTTCTGGTATGAGCTGAGAGTTCATTATTAAGCCTCCAGGTGCATGACCCTTCACTCCTTGTTACTGCTATTCAAATTATCAGTGTTTTCCAGTTTTTCCGGTAGAGTCCGACTCTCCACTGTTTTGACAGTAACTCCCAGCTTCATGTCATCAGAAACAAAGAATGTGTCCTTCAAATAACTTGCCTTATTACCTTAACTTTACTCTTGTCGCAATCATTTTCCAAGCTATTGCTGCAAATGGCAGCTTCTCCTATATGGCCTGTGTATCTTGATGAATCATGATAAGGCACTGCCTATTAACAACACTTAAACACAGGCTGAGGAGATTCAGCCACCCTTAATGAAAACTTAGGTCCTTGCTCTGTTCCATAGCTGGTTAGCTTTGAAGGCTACAAGCAGCAGCCTGTTGTGATAAACACTGTGCAAGGATATCAAGAAAAGAACCTGCCCCTGAAAAGAGGTGGATCTATTGTGCATCTGTCCAAAACCAACCATGAAAACAACCACAAAAAAAAAACCCACCCCAGGATAATAAGCTATTGTATTCACAGCACTGGAAACATAAGAGCCTGAATGATCTGCTCTCAAGTGGGAACAATGGAAACACGCTGAATCACTAACACCAAATCTTCAGTAAGCAAAATGCAGCCTTGTCACTAAGACAAACTGCTAATAGCAACAATGAGGCTTGCAACAGCTTGTGTGGAGCCAAACTGGCTCTTGTACTTCGGCTAAAGTTCATCCAAAGTTGAACAGAGAAGTCTCCAGATGGTCACTACAATTTGGGCTAGAAGGGGGGGCCATTCTGTTACTTTCTTGTTCATGAACAAAGTGTAGAATCTTGTTTAATGATTAAATTAAAACTTACCCCCGGAGGTGTGGACGGGATAAACCACAAAGAAAAACTGCATCACTTAAACAGGGAAGCTGTTACTGCTTTACAAAGATATTGTGGTCGTAGCACTTTGGCAGTTACTAACTCAAAAAATAGGGAAAAGCACAACTGTGTTCCAAAGTTTGTGCTGTGGTTTTTTTCATATAGCATATAAAGCAATGCCATTTCATTTCTAGAAGGAAACATCTAACTTCATGGTATTTAAACAGACAAGCAACAAATCCTCTATTGGAACCCCAGTCAGGAACGTGCCAGGCAGGGAGATGTCCACCTTGTTGAACCAAGCTGTAAGCTACACTTTGTTCTGGCTCTTTCATTTCAGGTTGTATTTGTGTCTGTCCACTGTGCTACACAACCATGCTGACAATGCAGACTTTGCCAGTACAGCCTGGCTCAGGGAGAGCGCAGAATACCTCAGAAAGACTTTCAGAGAGAGGTATGGGCTCTGAGTCAATCTGCGTACTCCCAAGGACACCAGCTTGCCTGCAGTGCAGATGAGCTGGGAAGGTTGTGGGCTCCGTCAGCTTGGTCGCACAAGTCAGAGAGCATAGTTAGCTGCCTCTGGCAGGTTGCCCAATACACCCGGGCAGTGGGTGTCTCTGGAGAGATGTGAGGGCAGACCTGACACCTCTCCGGAAATGTTGGCCAACAGCAAAATTAATATCATGTTTAGGAGAGGGACATTAGTAGAGGGGCTGTTTGTTACTAGGTCTGCACTTACAGTTTTCAAGCATAGTGATGATAGTAATTATTATGCTTTTTAGCTTCCAAGGTCTCAGTGATAAATTTCTGTTTCTGCCATCCCAGTCTTGAATCAATAAGCATGCACATGGTGAGTGTGAGGAATACATGGAAGCCACATGGAACATAAAAAAAGCTATGTGAAACACTGACTCTGCAGCTGAGGTGATAACACATCACAAGGCAGGAGATCTGCCCTGGGTAATGTGCCTAAACTTCTTCAGGGCTGGACAAGGACATGAGCTTTGCTCATGCCTGATTTGACACTGAAAGCAGCCAGTTAACAGAATCACTCTCCAAGCCAGAAAACACTCAGTGTTGTAGCCAGCAATGACTGCCACACACCTGCCATGAGGACCCACCGGAGAGCCGACCAGCAGGATGACAGCACATCCTGCCAGAAGGGATTTCCTCAAATCCCTCCTGCCATTTGCAGGCAAAGCAAAGAGGCCACACAGATCTTCAGGGAAAGGGAGAGGAGACTATACTTCCTTGTATCTCTCCCAGGGCAGGAACTCAGTGAAGCACACTATTTGTAGACAAAATTACTATTTGGGGTTTTCTTTTCCTCCAGGATACATACTGCTCATTGGGGGTACCAGCTGTATTCCTCCCACGCAACGTGTTTATCTTGAAAACCAAATTCCCAATTTCTAGTAAATGGTACAAAAGGAAAGACTGGCTGTGGGGAACTGGTAGCACAACTTCAGAAATCAGTGGAGATGAAATGGAATACCAAAGGAGAAAATCATTTTTTCAGGCAAGTCAGCAAAATACTCTTGTGCATTTGCTCTTCAAGCACAGAAGAGCATTTGCAAAAAGCCTGATGAAAGGGAGATGCATTGCTCCAGTTCCTTCATCTCAGCAGGACTGAACTGGAGTGCTGAAGGGTTAGGACTTGATCTAACATACTTTGAAACTGGTGAAAGCCACACTTCAGCTGAACCTGTACAGAACTAGCACCCTAGCAAAAAATAAAAAAGGTGATTTCCCTTTCTGTTGTAAAAGTGAGATCCTAAGACAGGTTATGGCATAGATCAAGTAGAGGCCAGACTGGATGGGGCTTTGAGCAATCTGCTGTAGTGGAAGATGTCCCTGCCCTTGGCAGGAGGTTTGGAACTAGATGATCTTTAAGGTCCCTTCCAACCCAAACCATTCTATGATCCTATGATAGAGGAAATTTAGGGAACTATCACTTCTCTGTGCAACCTTTGAGCTTTTTCTGTAGAGCATCAGTGACTCCTGCCTATTAGACACTTCATTGCCACTAAACTCACTGCATTTAAAAATTAGATTTCCGTAAGAATTGGGCCAATGAACATGGAATTACTTGGTGGGCCAAAAATGGTGGAGTAAATCCTTCAAAAGTGAGAAGAAAACTCATTCTGCTTGCTGTGAATGGAATGGATGTGTTGCTGTGAAGAAGAGGTAACAGTAAACACAGTATGTGAATGCTTACCTAACAAAGGTGTCCAAAACTTCCTTCTCCTTCTCCTGCCATTCTGCACTCTGAAAGCACAAACCATTGCAGCAGCTGCACAGGGAAACTGATGATACTGATTTCAAACGGATCTTTTTCAGAAGGGACTGAGCTCTGTACTCATGGCATCCCTTCTCAGAGATTCATCGCCCATCACCAACATGAGGTTGCCATCCAGGAGCCTGTGAAATGTTACAAGGACAATGCCGATGCTCAGAGACTGCACTTGCATCACTTTGCAAGGGATGATTTTTCTTCCTGTTCTGCCAAAGCAGGGTGCATTTGCTTTAGCGTGCTATGCTGATTTCTACACAAGTGTCGAGTACCACCCAAGACAAAAGAATCACTCTACAACTCCAAATATATGAGAGCAACATTGTTTTTATCAGCCGCCTCTCATAACGACCTTACAAAGCGCTCGGTTTAGTTTGACGGAAGCACTTCTCTATCAGTCTGTTGACACTCACTCGAGTGCTCTCAAAGCCTTATCCCTTCGGTCCCCCCCATCACTGTTTCTGTTACTTTTCCTGTGACTAAGAACCAACAGACTTATGATTGGCTTTGTGCATTGAAATGCTACTGGGTCTAGCACTGGCTTCCTTCTCTCCTTCCTTGGGGTTTCCCCAGTGGCCATGCCAACGCCAACGCTCCCCATGGGAGTCTCTAAGCCCTGAGCTTCCTGGAGGGAAGCTGTACATTTTGTAATGTTCAGCTGCAGTTTAGCATTCTCCCAACCCGTTACTGGAGGGGGAGATATCACACAGTCATAACATCCCTGCTTTGTAGCTATAAAATATCTTCAAGTACTTTCTCTGCTGTACTGAGAAATCTGTTGTTCCGTCTATGGCACCAGTCGGTCCTTCCTCTTAAGAAAGGTTAGGGCCCAGGTGTTCAATATCTTGCCTTACCCCAAGTGTTTAGATTCTTCTCCTATGGAAAGAGCTGTATCAGCTTTTCCTGTCAGAAGTTTCTGCCTTATATTTGTCACTCTCAGCTTCCCTGTTCTTGGACTATTTGCATGTTCAAGGAGAGGAGCATTATTGTCTTAGCAGCTCCCTCTCAGCCTGGATGTTGTTTCTTCTAGAAACTGATATGCCCTTCTTTTTTCCCAGTTATTTTTTCCTACTTTTTTGGCAGGGAACCTGTAATACGTTCTTCGATGTTTTCCATTTATCCTTTTAATTTTTGCCCCAACTGACTCAGTTCAGCATAGTTTTCCTCTTTGTGAAATAGTGTGAGCTACAGGTACTGATTTAAATTGGCCTGTCTGTGAGCTGGCCATGCAAGAGGCAGGGAGTAACTGCAGCTTAGCCTGTTCTACTTTTGCCTTTCAGGCTCTTTAGGACATTCCCGCAGAGTGTAGCTTATTCTGCTATGGGCTGTCAATGTAGGTGAAGTGCTGTAAGCTCATTCATGTGGGCACGGTATCAAACAAGCAAGGTCTGCAAAGAAAAGTAATAGCCCTTGTGAGGGCAACTGACACACATGAAACAACAGAGAATTCAGGTATTTGGGCTTTTTTCCAGCCTGTGTTCTCCTTACCCAACCACAGATACACGGTTACTACAACACTCGACAGGCTTTTTAACACAGAGCTGTTTCCATGCAGAAAAGGAAATACACATAAACTTACATACAACAGGTAAAAAGCCCTGCAGTGGGTTGCCGTATTTGAAAAACACAACAAGAAACCAAACAGAACAACAATAACAGAGACGTCACAGTAACTGAATCAATTGAACCCTTCCCAACTCCGTTTGCCTTTCAATCAGGCTTTAAAACCTTTATCTTCATCCTGCCACACATTACCAACACGTGGCTTTGCAAGCAAGTCCAGGATCTCCATCTCCACTCCTGCACGGCAGACAAAAGCATAAGCTTTTTCACTGAAACATAAAATTGATCATTTCTTTTGCTGACAGACCAGTTTACACAAGGCAGGTACATCGGGATGCTTAATGACAAGCAGGATCAGAAGTTTGCCTCAAGGGTCCTAGTTACCATGACACGTGGGTAAGGCAGGCTGAAAGACCACACAGCCACTCTGAAAATCGATGAGTTTCTGCAAGTTCTGAACAACACGTTCATACATTTGCTTTCCTGATGCTTCACAATGCAGATACACGTGGATGCTTGGGGGTCTGCACTTCTTTTGCCTTCAACAAATGTAATCAAGTTATGAACATTTTTATTCATTTGTTGTACCACTAATTTTTAGCGCTGTGGTTCCTTCCCTTTGCTGATGCAAATGTCTGCTCTAGGATTTTCTTGTTACCTGATGCAATCCTTTTTAAGCAAGGAGATTATAAACGTTCAGTCACTCTGAAGATGCTTCAGTGCTAGCAGTACAAGACTACCAGCATATATCATTTGGATTAATATCTCCCACAAAAATTCAACTCTCTTTTTCCCCCATGCTATCTTTATAGATAGTAACCAAAGGAACCAGTCATCTGTTCCTCCATAAAAATGGCTGCTCTCTCACAGGCAGAAACTCATACTCCAGTTTGCACTTTTCACAGTGGGAAATCAGTCCATGAGATCGTTTCTTTGTCATTTGTCACTAGTAAATAAATCATGCCCTTTTCTTTTTTTGGTCATAGTGTGCCATTTCTCATTCCCTTCTGTCCACTAAGCCTTTCTTAAAAGATTATAACCACTGATTTAAAGATTTCAGTCACCAGAAATCTCCCATCAAGTTCCAGCAATGCCATTTCTATTGAATTTTTTGCTCATAAATGAGCAATTTCAGCTCCTCTGTTTATTACCTAGGACCCTTGCATTGGTCTAAGCAGCTAAATAATTTCTCCTTATCATGTCCCTGGGCATTTGGGTTAGCTTTATTCACCGCAGCACAGCTTGGGATTAAACACTGATTGTTTGTTTCCCCTTTTCACTTTTTCCTGATCCTGGGGCTGCCGGAGGTCCCATGCTCTCTGCTGTTGGTGCCTTTCTCACAAAGGGACAGAAGCTACAGAGTTCCCCCCAGCCAGCTCAGGGGCTGCCCACTCACCAGAAACCCTCCAAGAAGAGAAGCCTTCCTTCTTCCCTGCAGCCAAAGGCAGGAGACATTAAACGAATTTGTGCCTGCAACCCTTCTTCAGCTGCATACACAAGTGGTTTCTGTCATTACTCCGGTTAATACTTGGCCATGTGTTACTTTGCCTCTCCCTCCCCCCTTAAAAAAACAAAATGAGATGGAATTGCCCTATAGTAATTCTGCTTCTCAGAGGAAAGCAGACAGGAATGAACCTTTAAAGCAAAAATCACTCTTTGTGTGTACCCATATAATTGCTTTTAGCTTTCATTGTTTTAAAGGAAACATGGTAAAAAAGTCAGAGGTCAGTTAAAGGCTGAAGTTGTTTTTTTGCACATAAATTCACTCATTAATGATACGGTCCTGTCATCTGATTTCTAGTATGATACTAAATTGCATCACATTGGTTATCCTGCACCCTGCACAAATCATAAAAACCACAGAAGTCCATTCTTGAATCAGTGCTGCGTCTTACCAGAGATGTATTGGACACTAAATGAGACCAATTTTAGCAATCTCCTGCCAACGCCTTGTAAAATGGTTTTTTTTCCAGGATGTGCTTTAAGACAGGAGCAATTATTCTTACAGATTGTAATACAAACTGTAGTGTAATTAGTACTTAACAGCAATAATGAAAGACAGTGAGAAAAACAGTGAAAGAAAAAGACAGAAGAAACAAATTATTCAAGCTAATTGCACTTCCAACTATTTATTTAGTGTTTCCCACTTTCAGATCTTGTCATCTTGCCAATACAGTAGCACAGTGTTCGGCCGCTAGCCCTTTATATGTCTTTGTAGAATAAAAATCACAGCTGCAGTATTCTCTTGCTCTCAGAACAGAAATTATTCCTTCCTAATTCAAATCTTCTAATGGCTCAGCATTTTGTGCTGAGAGATCTTACATCTTCTAGGGAGATCAAATAAGCAACTTTTCAGTTGAGTGTCCTGAAGGAACTATTACCTATACAGCCAGTTTAAAAAACAGAACTTTTTTGCCTCCGGCATCTGAAGCATTTTCTTACTTACGACATGTTTATTCAGTTCTCTGTAGCCACTTCTTAATCAGTTTGCTTAGCCCAATACAAAGCTCACGTTTAATGACCTCTTTATTATTTCAAGGGCCGAGAGAAACTTGATTCAATTCAAAACCGAAACCGCTGCAAGGCTATTGTAAGTCTGGAAGATTTCCTTGCAAGTCTGTTGGAAGAAAGAATAAATAAATAGAAAGTCTAGAAAATAGCCACCAAGAACAAAGGTACAAGCTGCATTAACAAGAATGGCTGAATGACATCCAGGATTTTATACCCTTTCATCAATATGTAGCTCAGGATCCCAAAATCCTCCAAAATTTAAGGGCTTGGTTTTGGTTTTGGATATGTCTCCAGATCTATGGCAATGAAAACATGAAACAAGTGCAAATCGCTAGAGCGTTAATCCCCAATGTTGGCAGCCAGACTAAATAATGATGCTCGGAAAGCATGAATTGCCTCACACATTTCAATAGTTGCTTGGCCACTAAGCTGGGGACAACATTTGGATAATGAGTTTTTTAGCTGTTTCATCACAGATTGTGCTACCAAAACAATTGGTACAACATATTCCTTTCTGTATGCCAGTTACACCCTATCCTGTGGTCAAAATCCTCCAGGTTCATCCTTTGCAATTCCTATGGCATATCGAAGAGCTGGCAATATGGAACGTCTACATAACCAAGACACAGCATAAAAACCAGAATGGACAAGAAGCATCACAGACAGGCCAATTCAAATGTAACTCTAGCTCACACTGCTTCACAAAGAGGAAGACTATCCTGGACTTGCTTGTAAAGTCACATGTTAGTAATGTGTGGTCTGTCAGCAAAAGAAATGATCAATTTTATGTTTCAGTGAAAAAGCTTATGCTTTTGTCTGCCATGCAGGAGTGGAGATGGAGATCCTGGACTTGCTTGCAAAGCCACGTGTTGGTAATGTGTGGCAGGATGAAGATAAAGGTTTTAAAGCCTGATTGAAAGGCAAACGGAGTTGGGAAGGGTTCAATTGATTCAGTTACTGTGACGTCTCTGTTATTGTTGTTGTTCTGTTTGGTTTCTTGTTGTGTTTTTTAAATACGGCAACCCACTGCAAGGCTTTTTACCTGTTGTATGTAAGTTTATGTGTATTTCCTTTTCTGCATGGGAACAGCTCTGTGTTAAAAAGCCTGTCGAGTGTTGTAGTAACCGTGTATCTGTGGTTGGGTAAGGAGAACACAGGCTGGAAAAAAGCCCAAATACCTGAATTCTCTGTTGTTTCATGTGTGTCAGTTGCCCTCACAAGGGCTATTACTTTTCTTTGCAGACCTTGCTTGTTTGATACCGTGCCCACATGAATGAGCTTACAGCACTTCACATTGATAGCCCATAGCAGAATAAGCTACACTCTGCGGGAATGTCCTAAAGAGCCTGAAAGGCAAAAGTAGAACAGGCTAAGCTACAGTTACTCCCTGCCTCTTGCATGGCCAGCTCACAGGCCAATTTAAATCAGTACCTGTAGCTCACACTATTTCACAAAGAGGAAAACTATGGTGAACTGAGTCAGTTGGGGCAAAAATTAAAAGGATAAATGGAAAACATCGAAGAACGTATTACAGGTTCCCTGCCAAAAAAGTAGGAAAAAATAACTGGGAAAAAAGAAGGGCATATCAGTTTCAAGAAAAAACAACATCCAGGCTGAGAGGGAGCTGCTAAGACAATAATGCTCCTCTCCTTGAACATGCAAATAGTCCAAGAACAGGGAAGCTGAGAGTGACAAATATAAGGCAGAAACTTCTGACAGGAAAAGCTGATACAGCTCTTTCCATAGGAGAAGAATCTAAACACTTGGGGTAAGGCAAGATATTGAACACCTGGGCCCTAACATTTCTTAAGAGGAAGGACCGACTGGTGCCATAGACGGAACAACAGATTTCTCAGTACAGCAGAGAAAGTACTTGAAGATATTTTATAGCGACAAAGCAGGGATGTTATGACTGTGTGATATCTCCCCCTCCAGTAACGGGTTGGGAGAATGCTAAACTGCAGCTGAACATTACAAAATGTGCAGCTTCCCTCCAGGAAGCTCAGGGCTTAGAGACTCCCATGGGGAGCGTTGGCGTTGGCATGGCCACTGGGGAAACCCCAAGGAAGGAGAGAAGGAAGCCAGTGCTAGACCCGGTAGCATTTCAATGCACAGAGCCAATCATAAGTCTGTTGGTTCTTAGTCACAGGAAAAGTAACAGAAACCGTGATGGGGGGGACCGAAGGGATAAGGCTTTGAGAGCACTCGAGTGAGTGTCAACAGACTGATAGAGAAGTGCTTCCGTCAAACTAAACCGAGCGCTTTGTGAGGTCGTTACGAGAGGCGGCTGATAAAAACAATGTTGCTCTCATATATTTGGAGTTGTAGAGTGATTCTTTTGTCTTGGGTGGTACTCGACACTTGTGTAGAAATCAGCATAGCGCGCTAAAGCAAATGCACCCTGCTTTGGCAGAACAGGAAGAAAAATCATCCCTTGCAAAGTGATGCAAGTGCAGTCTCTGAGCATCGGCATTGTCCTTGTAACATTTCACAGGCTCCTGAATGGCAACCTCATGTTGGTGATGGGCGATGAATCTCTGAGAAGGGGTGCCATGAGTACAGAGCTCAGTCCCTTCTGAAAAAGATCAGTTTGAAATCAGTATCATCAGTTTCCCTGTGCAGCTGCTGCAAGGGTCTGTGCTTTCAGAGTGCAGAATGGCAGGAGAAGGTGAAGGAAGCTTTGGACACCTTTGTTAGGTAAGCATTCACATACTGTGTTTACTGTTACCTCTTCTTCACAGCAACACATCCATTCCATTCGCAGCAAGTAGAATGAGTTTTCTTCTCACTTTTGAAGGATTTACTCCACCATTTTTGGCCCACCAAGTAATTCCATGTTCATTGGCCCAATTCTTACGGAAATCTAATTTTTAAATGCAGTGAGTTTAGTGGCAATGAAGTTTCTAATAGGCAGGAGTCACTGATGCTCTACAGAAAAAGCTCAAAGGTTGCACAGAGAAGAGTGATAGTTCCCTAAATTTCCTCTATCATAGGATCATAGAATGGTTTGGGTTGGAAGGGACCTTAAAGATCATCTAGTTCCAACCCTCCTGCCAAGGGCAGGGACATCTTCCACTACAGCAGAATGCTCATTGGCATTGTCCTTGTAACATTTCACAGGCTCCTGGATGGCAACCTCATATTGGTGATGGGCGATGAATGTCTGAGAAGGGGTGCCATGAGTACAGAGCTCAGTCCCTTCTGAAAAAGATCAGTTTGAAATCAGTATCATCAGTTTCCCTGTGCAGCTGCTGTTCCTTGGTAAAGCCAAGCAAGCCAGTGCCTCCTAACTATCGGTACAGATCAATGTTTCGAAGAATAGAGAAGACATGTAAAAGATGTTATAAAGGTAGTGCATGGGTAGGGATGTGGCAGTGTCACCCTTCTACAAACACTTAGATATTTCCAATGGCTACTCATGAATAATGAAATTCATTTTCAGGTTTCACTCCCATGTTCAGAGAGTTCATGGTTTTTCAGGCTTATTCCTCGCCAGTGTTCTTCAATGGTAATTTCAGCTAAAGCTTAGTGCTTGCAGCAGGCACTAAAAAGAAGACTTGAAAAAGTCAACAGAATAATTAGGTGGTATTCAGTCCTCCTGTCCCCCACACATCCACTGTGCTAACTGATACTTAAGGCAATGATGGCAATTTCTGACTGCAAGAACTGGAGTTTGAGCAGAGTTAAGTCCTCCTGTCTTAAACAAGATTGGAAAATCTTGTTTGAAGCCGCTTAGAATGACTTCAAAGTGTTGGTAATTCAAAAGCCCATTCACTTTGGTAATACTGGACTGTATGGAGCTATGACATTTGTTCAGTGAATTTGCTCATGAAAGCCGTGGGCAGTGGTCTGTGTTTTCAGAGTGCAGAATGGCAGGAGAAGGAGAAGGAAGTTTTAGACACCTTTGTTAGGCAAGCACGTACATTACTATGTTTACTGTTGCCTCTTCTTGACAACAGTACATCCATTCCATTTACAGGAAGTAGAACTAGTTTTCTTCTTAGCTTTCTTTGTCCTCCATGGCGAGCTCACAGACAGGGCAATTTCTTTCCTAAAGCTTTAAATGTTTTACAATACGCTTTGATCAGCCCACCTTGCCAGCATCCTTTACTAAAGTCTCCAGGGACCACTCACGTGAGGAAACCTGCTGGCACACTTAGTGAGGATGAAGCCACTTCCTGGCAGCGCCACAGATGCTGTTCCTAAACTGGAATTGTGGTTATTTGAAATGAATTACTGCACTTGCTGAGGGAAGAGTTTGTCACTTAGCAAGTACCATGCATGCCGTTAGGAGGTTTTTTCCCCCAAATCCAACACTGAATCCCCCAGGCTCACTCAGCTCCATATTCAGAGATCAGACCTGTCGGACAGCTGCAGTTCTGTACTCCTTTTCTAGCACTGCTAGTATCTCCAGTATCAGCCCCCTCCCACAGCCTCTCTTTGCCCCACTGCAGCATTGCTAATCACTGAGCCCCAGGTCCTTCCCTGGGGGGGCAGAGGTGCAGACATCCCCGCACCTGTGTCCTTGTGCTTGAGCAGTCCTCACTGCATTCTCCCGCACGTGATACGTTGTGCAAGCATTTTGCCCTTCCAGATCAAATAACCTGACCTAAGGTGTCTCACATGATGGGTTGCTGGGAAATTGAGAGGTCTGAAGAGCTATGGTTTCACCTTTCTCAAGTGAAGCACCTGAACCAACGACATTTTTATGCTTCTGAAGTCTGAGGACCCACATTTTTTGATCATCCAAAAAATGCAGTAGAACTGTTCTTCACAGAAATAAACTCAGAACAGAAAAGACTGAAACAAAATAGAAATATTAGCACTGAGAGTATACACTTACGATTTGGCTGAAGGAGCAGACGGAGAAGGTCTAACTGAAAATACCGTGCAGATAGATACCTTCTGATTCTCTCTAGACTAAGGTCCCAAAGCCACGCTGAAGTATAAAACATTCCATCTGACCTACCCATGGAAAAGCACCCCTAAACACCCATGGCATGCTGCAAGCTAAGTGCAACTGAGCTGCTGACTTTGCGAACATGCACTCAGTGTGATATAGTTATCATTTGTATCATTTTGCAGTGCACCACCAAGAATTTGATCGGGCAGAGCTTCATCCTCTCTGCTGTATGACTTAAAAGCCAGCAAAGTACATTGTTCACCTTCTCCAAGCAGCACTGCCACTGTATTAAAGTGACAACGACTAAAAGGATTAATGCTTATTTTTAAATCAATGCTTCAAATTTGCTTGGATTGAGGGGAGAAATAAAACCTTTAATCTTCCAGCAATTCACCCAAGTGAACAATATAAATATACTTGAAATATGATTGAGGGTATAAAATTGAAATATGCTTCCATGTCACCTCTGATTCTGTTCTTGGCTATAAACTGAAGAATCAGAATACCATGACTATGACTCTGGTATTTTTATCCAGGGCAGGAGGTAAAGTTCCTTGCTCCCATCACCTTGCTGTACTGCTGACATTCTTCATACCTGAGCAGCTACGACATGTTGCCAATTTCAAACCATCAGCTGGCTGCTTATGTCTCTCAAACATATATGTGGTGTTTTTCTCTGAAAATGCATCTTCTGAATGTCCAGGATCACAGAATCATAGAACAGGCAAGGCTGGAAAGGACCTTAAGATCATCAAGTTCCAGCCCCCCTGCCATGGGCAGGGAAACCTCACACTAAACCAACGGATGGCCAATAAAATCAAGCCTGGTTCAGCAATGGTTTTCAATGAAGATATTCTGCAGTTTCCAGTACTGCCTTCCCATTCCAGTCTCAAGGATAAGAGATGTATTGAGAACTGGCTGTTTTTTGGGAACACCAGCAGCTACTTTAAGGTGACAATATAGACATAAAAAAATAGAGAAATAAGTAATTTAAACTCATTAGGACCTAGTGACAGGACAAGGGGTAACGGGTTAAAACTTAAACAGGGGAAGTTTAGATTGGATATAAGGAGGAAATTCTTTCCTGTTAGGGTGGTGAGGCACTGGAATCGGTTGCCCAGGGAGGTTGTGAGTGCTCCATCACTGGCGGTGTTCAAGGCCAGGTTGGATGAAGCCTTGTGTGGGATGGTTTAGTGTGAGGTGTCCCTGTCCATGGCAGGGGGGTTGGAACTAGATGATCTTGAGGTCCTTTCCAACCATAACTATTCTATGATTCTACTAGCTACTCAACATTACCTGAAAATTTAGTCAGGTCCCTTTCACATGCTGAAACTTGGATTTAGGACTTCAGGTTTAGGCTCCTGAGTTTGAAAGGTTTGACATTTGTTTTGGGCAAGAGAGATGCTGTCTTGAAGCCCTGTTACTATGCTGTAAGACTTCCCTCTCACAGCCCAAGACCTGTCCAGATTTTGGTTTCACTGCAAGACCCAGAATGCTTCTGACAGCTCTTCCTGCATGTGCTGAAGTAGCTTTGACTCTCTGTGAAGTGGATAGCAACTTCACCAAGAAACTGTGTCAGCCATATCTTCATTTCATGTGCTTTAGCACTTCATTGGTAATAATTAGCTACTGCAGCAGGTTCAGTAGTCACCACCTGCTGCTTTCCTGTGGTTCTCCACATACTCATTGCCACATTTGCCCCTGTACTGCTAGCAGAAAGAGGTCATTTTCATGGGAGAGCTGTCTCTGCCTCTGTTTGGCACGAGAGCTGCTTTCTCCATCCCCAGCCTCTACCGTTTCAGACTTCAGTGTCTTTTTCTACCTGTCTCATGCCTTGAGTCCAGGCTGATGAGTCCTGGGGCACCAGCCCCTTCTTTGCAACACCTCCACAGACACTTACGTGGGTGATGTGTCACACACGTGCACATTCATCAGGGAACAACTGTTAGCTGTTGCTGTCCCCACCTTGAGATCCTAGCAGGCTTACAGGGATGAAAACACTTTGACTTCATTTAAACTAGTTGCTGTGGCAAAAAGGGTATTTGTGACCCCCAGGAAAGGAGGAGTTGGTGTTGTGACCACTGCTACTAAATGCACTGGCAGACTGGGCTGTGTCAAACACACGCAGTGCTGCCAACAAGATAATAGCTTGCTGGCTGGGTTGGTTTCAGTCCCTGCTCATACAGCATCCACATGATCTTAACGGCATTTGTCTCCTCTGAGCATGCCATGCAGGTTTATGAGAACTCCTAACAGAGCACTGTGGTTTTACCAGCCCATTAGTGTAACAGGACATATTCCTGGAAGAAAAGTTCAGCATGACTAATACTAAAGTGTTGACCCTGGTTCAGGGCCACCTGGGGCAACACTGACCTCAGTGAGGCTGCTTTTACAGGCTTGCATTTTCAACACACATAGTTCATGTTCCATTTGCATCTCTCCCTGCATTTGCCATCACCTGAACTCTGTTCCCAATTTGCTATCAACTCATAGAGGTCCCTCTGCAGTCTTCTCTGTCTGCAAACCCTCTGCCCAGGATGTCCAGCCCATGCCCTGACACTTGGGTTGCACCATCCCTTAGCTGTCCCAGCTGAGCTGCCAGTGTTCTATGGGGCCAGTGTAGACCCTAGGTTAGGTGGCCCTACAGAGAGACTTGCCTCCCCAGCCCACGTACCGGGTGGCATGACTGGTCACCAACACCCAGACAAGGGCATGAGCTCCCACAGACAGCCTGTCTCCCCTGGGAGCTGCAGCTCTGCCAATGTCACCTTACCCCTTGTTTCTTTTTCCAGATCATTAACTGTTAAACAGGGAGAGAAAGCAGAAGCGAGTCCCACTGCCCTGAGAACAGCATAATGTCAAAAAGGTATTGCTACTTATCATCAATGCTCTGCTAAAGCAAGAGTAGGAGATATCTTTGGCAAAAATAAGCAAGAAGAAGTACAAGCATATTTCTACACAAAAAACAAACAAAAATGCTTCTGAGGCCTTTTTTGCTTTCGTCTGCCAATTTTTACCTGTGTGAATCTGGCTTCAGCAGCAAGCCTCCACTGACTCTGCCTGACTGGTCCGTGCTGTGACCACCCCCTGCATGCTGGTGGCTCCTGGAGGCAGTGGGGCAGTTGGCACAACCGGGGGGATTAAGATGTCTGAGTGGGAGAGCATCCACTGCCAGAGGAAGTCTGGAAGCAGGCGCAGACAGTGCGGCAATGCAGCACGGGCAATAGCTGGCTGCAGCTCAAGGTTTCCATGGACTGCAGTGAAGTCTTGAGGTACCTTTACTGCTTCACCTTCATTCTGAAATCTAATTTTCTGCCTTCTTGAAGCCATCTTGAGAACACAAGAGCTTCCCTGCTTTAGTGGATGGCTGTCTTTCCACTGTTTTCAGTGCAAAATGTTTTCCAATCCAATGTCCAAAGGGGGAATTTCCAGCCATAACCTGGTTGCACTTTTAGTGAAGCAAGCAAGCAGGCTGACTTGCGACCACATGATTTGCTCTTGACATTGAACTGTTTGTTCTTTTCACATCTGACCACTTCTACTGTGCCTAAGCATCACTCATAAAACATAAGGGCTTGAAAACACAATGTCCAAAAAGCTGCAGAGCTGTTTGGCTTGTACTTCTCAACAATTAGGTCGTTTTCAA
This sequence comes from Lathamus discolor, assembly GCF_037157495.1. NCBI lineage: Eukaryota > Metazoa > Chordata > Aves > Psittaciformes > Psittacidae > Lathamus > Lathamus discolor. Next base: position 65,526,316 of record NC_088888.1, on the reverse strand, counting down.
CACTTTTAGTATTTGTTTCTAAGGGTTTGTGTATCCCAAACACACCATGCTGTTGTATTCTGGTCACACAGCTCATTATGATGCGTGAGCTGTGCTGCAGCCAGCTCCCTGCCTCCAGGCACCAGCAGCCTCTGATGCAATTGCATGGATCAAAAAAAGATACAATCAGGGGAATACGCAGCTATCAATCCTATCTGACCTGCAGGGATGGCTGATGAGGGTTTTAGAAACTCCTAGGCAGGCTTTTCAGCAGCTCCCTTTGATTTTAAGGATATCAAAGGATGCAGGTACACCTGCAGGAGGTGTAGAGGAGCAGAGAAGGAGAAGCTGGGCTTTGCCATCTGCTTCAGTAATGCCTTATTCCCTCATTTGAAGGCCAGCCAACACTCTGGCTTAATGCTGAGGGAGACAGTGCCACCTCAGCTCCACCTCTTCCCTGCACTTTTGGGATGGTATTCCCTCCTGGAGGCACCAGGAGAAAGCAGGCTCCATGCTCTCCAGTTCAAGGGCTACAGTCGCTTGTCCAGTCATTGCAAATATATTTTTTTTTTGGTAAGTTTTTCTCTGGCACTGTTCAGAGTCAGACATCGCCTCCTGAACTGACCCAGGTACAATTCTCCTGGCCCTATTCCAGGCTGAAATAAAGATGAGTGAGTTATAACACCAGGCTTTGCGAAAAGCATCAAGAAAAATGCTGACCAGGGAGTTTTGTGTAGATTCTTGGCAAAACTCATGCAGGGAAGGATAGTTTAATCTTTTTAGATTTATGGTGCCCACAAGAGGGGGAACAGCTTGATGTGGCTATGGTTCAAATAACTAATTTTCAGTGAATTGTTTTGCATCCTACGTTTTAGCGGATTGATTCCCTTACGTATCTTAGCTACTTCAGGCAGTCTGTCCTCTCACAGTGCCATATTCCATAGGAAAGTTCAGGAGGAAGACAAAATACACTGTAAATCCAAACTGAATTGAATTTCTGCTTCGGTGTAGTTTCTCATTAAGACTGCACTGGTAGCGGTTGCTGAAGTCCTTGTGTTACCCATACTACATCCTGCAGCCTGTCTGCAGGCAAAAGCAACTTCTTCCTTCTTCTCCCTAAGCACTCCCTGCCAGCATTGAAAGTTCTACACTGTAACACTTGTATAACAAACATGCTTATTTTGTTATTAGTTTTGAGGCACTTGAAAAAGCCAGACTGACCAACCAACAAGTCCCCAAACATCCATACTATATTTTTTATCTTTTGTATTAATATGCATGCTTATTCTAATCAGAAAGTCACACCTGTGTTCAGTTAGAGATGAAATAAGCCATTATAAATTGACTTTAATTTCCCCCTTTATAAATCAATGAGTAAACTTTCATTCATTCTCACTTATTCTGGTGTTTTCAACAAGATTGTTCTTTTTCTGTCTTTGCCAGCTAGCTATTATTATAAGTAGTGTTTTGGGGAATTAACTTGCAGTGTAAATGAACAAAGACAATCTTGCAGTTGTCACTGGTTAAATACAACACAGATTGCATTAAGCACTAAAGCGAGGTCTGAGGAACATCAAGATATCATTGTTTTAAAAAGTAGAAAGCAATCTCCAAAATTTAGAAAACACGTAGAAAGCAAATGAGTTACCTGATTGCCAAAGAAGGCTACTAGATATGGCCAGAGAAAACTATAGACCGCTCAGCAGAAGTTCAAAATCTGACGTGCCCAGCAAACCATGAGATAACTAGAAGGTGACAGAACACAGTCAGTAAAGGCAGATACTACCTTGTGAAACATGGGTGAAGCACATTTCTTACTAATGAATAACATGAGAATGCTTTAGAGTGTATGTTAAAATTAAAGTGCTTGCCCTGGTTACCCAATCTTTTTTGCATGCTCTTTGAAAAAGAGAAATAAATGGATTAAAACCTCATCCTGTGGTGAAAGGCCATGACTCTAAGAATGCCATCTCACCAGAGACAGGGAACTTCTCAACATGAGACATTGACTATAAGCCACAAACTGACAGTCTCTGCTTGAAATGAAAATCACACAAAGACAAGTTGCTTTCAGAAAGGCACGTCACACTCAGCTTTGTGGCATATGTACTTCTGCTGATATTTAAGAGGTAGCTGAATTCATCTTGGTCAGTCTGGCACATGTCTAATCCAGATAAACATTGAAGGTTGGTTGTACAAATTTGCTATCCCTTGGAATAAGCCAGTAGTGATTGCTCAATTTGCCTTCAGAGGGTTGATCCGGATTTAGAATTGCTTTGGTTCTGCAGTCAGGCTGCAGAGGAAAACCCACATTAGGGGATTTCCATGCTCAGCCTGAGATCAAGAAGAAAGCATGGCCATGAAGAAAGGCCTCAGCATGCATCAGCACTGAGGTGACTTAGTGTGTGGTTTAATAGTTGACTGATTACTGGCAATACAGAAACCTCATGGCTATAACCCAGGTGGCACAGGTGTCTATGAGGGCTTACTCTTCTTTTGAAAAGGACTGAAGACCAACTTACTGGGGGGTCTTTAGTCCTTTTCGAAAGGTCTAAAGGGGGGAGGAATAATAGAAAACAAAGCTAAAAGTACCCCAGGAAATAATATACCAGCTCTCCTCCAAAGTTAAACCCAGTACATGCATTTAATTCCTGATACTTGTCTGATCTGCTATGCACAGCTGGAAGTCTAGAAACTTTCATGGACCTCCCAGGTGATCTGCTCCACTACTTCACTAGTTTTACCATTGGAAAGCCTAACTTTGCTGTAAGGTGAAATGTCTTTCTTGTCACATCCATTGCCAGACTGAATAAAATAATTATTCGTCTTTGAAGAAGACTTTTTCATTGACAAAGTTTAATTTTAGAGGGATTTTAGGAAAATGTTTCTCAAAATCTCAGGTACTTTCCTGGCACATGCCTAATTTATGCCCTCAAATACCATTATCGATAAGTTGAATTAATAATGCATTTTAGATTTTTGAAAAAATCCACCTCTTATGAATACAATATAAATTAGTTCAATGTTAGCCTCAGAACAATCATTATTTGTCAGTTTTCCACAGTCAGTTTACACAAGGGAAATAGTCTTTCAGCTATTACCTCAGAAGTAGATATGAACGTAGTATTTACAGACTTTATTGAGTAACCAAGAAAATTAGTTTTTACAGACAGAAAATGATACCATTTCTGAAATAATTTCTTCCATAACAAATCAACACATGCTTCGAGGTCTTTCAGTGCCCTGACACAAGCACAGCATCCAGCCTTCTGTCAAGTCTGTATGCACCAGTAAACCATTGAACTGCCTGAACTCTACACTATCTTTCCGGAGGAAGTGCTTGAATGAAGCTAAGACAATTGTTTTATGAAATCAGAAGGAAGTTGGGTATTTCAGAGCTGGTACAGACTATCAGATAAAGTGTGTTTGCATCTCACTGGGCAATGATGTGGTTTTGCATGGTTATATATAACCAAAATATTTATCATACAACTTTTTAACGGTCTAATTTATTTATAGCAGTTCTTCCAACATATCACTGTCAAGATGTGACTATTTTGATTTGAAGGCTATCAGAAGACATTTGGTATGCTGTTAAAGAGAAGCATTATGCACTTATTGAAAAAGACTCTTCATCATCCCTAATAAACAACGTTTAATTATTGCAGCTTTACTCAATGTGCTGAAATAATTTGTAGGAGCTGTAAAATATTCCAAGATCCCGCTCACTGCAGATTAGAGATACACATCTCTCTCACTAGGGTGTACCTCAGTGTTTCCATGCTTTGAGAGCCGACAGAACGACTGCCAATTTTTTTTCTTATTGTCTGCAGAAAAGCAATCAAAGCGGTTTGCTATATCAACTTCAAGATTGCGTTTGTCCCCTGATTTAATCTGCCAATGATCTAGAAGTGTAGCTGGAAGCTAGCATTGCTTCTCATTGTCTCCTAGTTTGCAGACGAAGTAGCATCTTCTAAATAGTAACATTAGTGTAGCAATTGCAAGCAGAGGTACATCAGTAAAGCCCAAATCATCTGTTTGTACTGCATTTGCTACGTTTTTAGATATTCATAATGCTGTTTCACTGAGACCTTGAAAGCATTAATTTAGAAAGCACACCCTTCTTTTCTACCTACCCAACAACAAACATTGGAAACATTTGGGTATATCAGTAGCCACAATCTTCCTTTGTTTTCAGTATTGAAAGAGGATCATGTTATTCACAGTGAATGAAGCTCTCACTCTAAAAAGCTAGGCTACTTCAGAAATGGGTAGAAAATATTATTGAATTTGCTGTCATAGTCAAGAGATTTATGTGAATGACTGCAGAAAGTACAATTGCTGCTTGCCACTTTTACAATGCTAATTTTTGTTGTTCTCTCTAAAAACCTATGGAGTTTTTATTGTAGAAGTTACATTACAATTATTTTTTCTCATCTATTCTGTTTTCCTGCTCTCTTACATCTGACAGTACTCCATCAGTCTTAAAGAAATATTTGCTGCATTTGCTGACAAGCTTTATGTCCATGCACCTAAACTCTGCAAGTCATTCGTCCACTCAAGAAGGCAATGCAGAGCATTTCTTCCACCACAGGCAGGAGAGGATGTGTTGAGGAAAACACTAGCATCATCGTGGTCCATAGAGACCAGTAAAACAGATGATACATCACTGGTATTTCAAACTGGTCTTCTTTCACAATCAGCCTTCAGGCCATGGATGTACTCTAAATATTTAGTCAATATTTAAGTCATGAAAAGTGGGATTAAAGTCACCCTCAGATCCTAGAAGCTGAAGCATTTCAGCATAATAACAGGCTGTAGTCTTTTACATAGACAATAGCTATTTTAGAGGTTAAAGTAAATGCAAAGCACATTTTGGTGTGGAATTAATGATGTTTCAGATCCTTTGCAATATAAACTGGTGTTTGATCAAATTCAGATAAACTGCTGTGTCGACAAGCAGTGGACACCCAGCCAGTCAGAGAACCTTTCCAAAGGAGTAAACCCCTTCTCTGTCTTTTGCCCGGCCAGGCTCTTCAGCCTGGAAGCATAAGCCTTCAAACAACATCCACGGAGCCTTCACTCCAGATCTTCTGAAGGCATCCTCTTTCTCATGTCTTTTCTGAACTCCTGCTCAGTTCTGCCCAGCTCTGAAAGAGTTGTTTCTCTCTTCCAGTTCCATGACCAATTCATAAAGCCACCGTTTTATGACTTCCCTCCCTGCTCAGAAAGTGGCAGTAATACAGAAAATCTTTACGGGGTGGGGGGCCTCACCAAGTTATAGGCTGTGACACGAACATTTCCAGAGGGTTTTGTTATGACTTCTGCGCTGAAGTTTCCATGCCTTGTCCAAGTAAACTGGCATACCGTCACACTGTAGCACAACACACTTTATGAAATGCTGAACTGACTTTTGCAGTAAAGTGCATTTTATTTACATAGTCACTAACATTAACTTTTGAGAAGTTCTCCTCCTCACAGAAGATTTCTTCACCTGGCATACAGGTATATTGTAATTTCTTAGGTAAAGTCTGTCATCCTCAGCTATGGCTTAGTAGCTTTCTCTTTAAAACATGGTTTAATAGTTTTTTCTTGGTTTTATCCAAAGACTGGGGCTCCTCACACTAAAGACAAGTGCCTTCAGAGAAGACAAATCAAACTCGATATAGAACCTTAACCCATAACTACCAGTCTCACACAACAAAGTGGATCAAGGGATCCTCCTCAAAATCAGCAGTGGCTGGACACACCCAGTACATTCAAGTACCTTCTGCCACTGAGCTCAGATCAGCTCTAACAGGCTCTGCAAGCCCTCTCGTCATGCAGCTCTGCCTTTTGTTCAGAGTTGTCAACCCATTTGCCTATGGGGTGCAAATGTAGCCTCTTCATTAAATCTGTCACCTGTCAGCTGTATGTGAGGGACCTTCCGCATGATCACTGCGCTGAGGACCTCCATGTTGTAATGCACCGTTCCTTATACAGGACAATCACTTTGGCAGTTAGCACCATAATCCTGAAACCATAAACCTTCTGCAAGGCTTGTCTTTCACTCTTTGTTACAAAGGAAGTACCACATACTTGTAAAACCTGGCTGGCAGTGGCAGCCGCAGCCTTCCATCCCAGGGTATATCTGAGCCCTTCCAGCCAGGTTCTCCTGCCCTACTCTGTTCACGCACTGCAACGACTTCTGTCCATGTCCTGAGCCAAAGACACACAAATACCCTGTGCCCATCTTTGCACATTGCGAGCAAAGAAAAAATGATGCTACAAGAAGAAAGGAAAAGCCAAAAGGAGATAAAATAATCCATATTTTAAGAGGTTATGACAAAGTGAGAGTCCAAATTATTTGTCTTCCAAAATGCATCATTAATTTTCAACATTTTATAATTATTTCTTTAGTACTTTTGTAGAAAAGCATAGTTGACCTCTTATTATAAGTCACACAGATTCTAAAGCATGTTTTGGATTATCTTAATCCAATGAAGTCTTCATCAAGACTTCATTTCTCAGGATATTATGCACATTTGAAAGCAGAAGAATCTGGATTTTAAGACCTGTTATTAGGAATATTAAGCCAAAGTACATCAGGCCTTATGCGTTCATGTCAGTAACATTTACTGCAAGTAATTATTCACAAGTCTTTTTAATAGATTTTAAATCCCAGAGTAACCTTTATATGAATTCCAGCCTTTCCTAAACACAGATATTTTACTAAATTAAAGGCTTTTTATAACTGAAAACACACTCATGCTTATGTAAACATTTTCAATGGCCTCATGAATTTTATTTCTGGTGTAATTCTTCTAGTTTCAGCACAAAACTTTCTTATGTCCACTTTCCAGGCTGAAAAACTCTGTATTTATTATAACAACACTTCTCTCCACGAGGTAATGAAAGTTTCTGGCCAGCACACTTGTCAAAACCAGTGTGCCAGGTGCAATGCCACCAATATTGTAGTCATTAGTAACGAATTACTGAATTCTGACCAACTTTACTGACACCATCTTCCAGTTTAATTCAATTTTTGTTTTACCTCCCCCATTCTCCCAGGAGTGCTGATCAGTTAATGCACATCTTGGTCCTTATGGTACAGTGGGTACAAAGGTGTCCCCATGCAGTATTTTCTGATGGAAGGGAGCTTCTGCAGAAGACCCCCATGGAGATCCTTTGCTGCTGCCTGGAAAACAACCTCCTCTTCCAAGAAGGATGAGATAACTCTCAGGTCTCAGCACAACACCCAGATAAGTTTCTTTCAGAGCTTCCTTTCCCTGGTTTAGTGGCAAATGTCTCTTGGTGATGGAATTAAGCCTGTATGCAACCCTTGGAGGTTGCTACAAAGGAGTCACAGAAACTTACCTTAGGCTTTTTTGCTTCTGTGTCATGCCTTATATGTCGGTCTCTGCTCTCATTCAGGCCTATATATTGATTTTCATTTATGTGAGGCTGCAGTTGAGGAAATAATTGTTTTCTGGCATCCTAAACTTAATAATTTACCCTATAAATATACTACTTCATAAACCTAGTATATCTATATAGAGATCTTCAGATTCCAGTAATAATAAAACAAACAAACAAAAAATTAAATATATATATATATATATACACACAGCTGTGGACATACCTTTATTCCTGCTTGCACTCAGAGGCAAAACCATAGGCCAAGAAAAGCTGGGTTTCAATGGCACTAAGCAGTCAGTTCCCTTGTTATACTCTCGAGTCTGTGACTGTTCCCAACTTCAGAGAAACAAGGTACTGAATACATACAAAAAAAGCTCCACAGATGAGAAGAACGGTCTAATACTTCCAGAGCAATCTTCAAAACACTTGTGCATGTGAGCTACTGAACACCTACTCCTGTACTAGAGACAGTTAACAAGGTTGAAAGTGTAACACACAGATGTATCCTGGAGGTATGGAAAGATCTAACCTTCTATGGAAGTTCTTAGCAACTGAGGAGGTATATAAAAAGTTATGACAGACCTGGTATTATTTATTAATCCTTTTTTTCTAGGTTTAAAATATGATTTATAACTACTATACAAACATTTTCTTGACATCTTGGCACATAAGACAAACTGTTCTAAGAGAAAAATACCTTATAAACAAAGAGAAAAAAATACATATATAATCCATCATACTCAGTTATAATTTAATTCTCTAGTACTCCATCCTCTTCTCCCTCTCTCTCCCAATGTAGGGATTATTATAAAAATCTATCGCAAATTCAAAATCAACAGGACATACTTTGGGTTTTATCTGAGTCATGAAAGATTTGGCAGAAAACAATGAACAAGAACATTTTTGTTGGAATTCTAACTACGAAGCAAAACCCCCTGCTTTCTTGGACACTTGTTTTTCTAATAGAAAAAACAGCAGACAAATGTCTTCTCCATCAAAAACCTCTTACTTTTCCTGTGATCCCTTACTCTCTCCTGGCCAACTGATTTGAAATTAATGAACATTGTTTTAGAAAGTGTATAAAAGCCTACTTAATAGGAACATAAATCAAGAATTGGAAAGAGAATTTAATGAAAGCAAAACACATTAAGTAAGACCACTATTTTACTGAAAATATACAATTATGAAACGTGTTTTCTTAGGTGACAACATTTAAGGGTTTTAAACACAGATTGAAAACACACTCTTAAGTAAAGACGCAATTACATAGCTCTTTCTGCTTTTCTTCACAAGCTTAAAGTAATTTTACTCCCATATTCATGGATTTTCCAGTCAGTTAAATCTGAATTTCAAAATTTTAATATCTAATCTTCTTACTGTGTGCCACCAACAAAGGACTTGAAGATAAAATAATCTTCTGTTGGCCTTACTGCTTTTCTCACAACAGTTTAAGATAACAAAATACCTTATTTGTGCAGTCTTCATATAGAAACCATAGGCTTCACAGACATACAAGGAATTAGGCTGCTTTTCTGAGCATCATCTCCACCCTGTATAACACAGTGGGAGACCCATTGCCTTACTGCCATAATACAGGAAGGCTCTGTATTTCAAACAGACTCTTCAGTAAGAAAGCAGTTCAGAGAAGCACCATAACTGTATTTCCAGCCATTTTGTGGCAAACTATTTTCGTATTGCTTCCATTCAATTCTTTGCACCAGATTACATTCTTCATGTGGGTTTTGCAAAGATTACTGTATACTGAACCTTCTTCTATTTCTGCTTTAGAGACATAACAACAGAAGGGGGGAGGGGAAGGTGTGGTATGTGATAGGGGCTACTGCAAATGTCCATAAGATTTTCAAAAACCTGATGAAATTATTTCTCCCATTTTAGCATCTTTTCAGTTTCTTGCAACCCCACATCAGCCAGTAGGGTTGCACAGGAACCACCTTTATATCTCAGTCTTCAGCACTCTTTGAGCCTGCCTTTTCATGTACTTTCAAGTTAAAATGTTATTTTAATTTTGGAAGTCAGAGACATCTTAAGAGATGAAACTCCTCTGTGTAAAGGACTTCAGCCTTTCAAAACAGGTTTGTCCCCCACAGAATTCAAATCTCTCTGTCAGTATAAAAATACTTAATCTCTCCACCAAACACTGCCAAAGAGACTCTGCTTGCCCAACTGCCTCAGAGCTGTGGGACTTGGAAACTCCCAAGCCTTACTGGTGAGTACCTGCCAGAGGAAAAAGGAAAACAAGCTGTCTAGAGTCAAAAGAAAGACAAGAGGAAATCTGGTTCATGGGGACCCAGGTGTCTAAGGCACTCAGACTTCTGGGTGTCCTCTCCAGACCCAGCCATACAGGTGGAAAAGGTTACTGCTTCCTAAGATTTTCTTACCTGAGCACCCCCTCATGCATTTAAACAATTAAGCCATTACTCCCCATCCACCCCCTTGATTTGCAAGGATTGATTTCACAGGATGGGCCGTAGGGAGCTTTTGGCCAGGAGCTCTCCTGGGGTGGCAGCCTATGGCAGAGGAGCTGCAACAACCCCTTGCATCAAGCACAGTGGTCCTGGGAGAAAATATGTTTGTGGCTTCCACTGAATCAGACCCATCTCCACATAACAATTTAATTTTGCCCAAAATCAATACATTCTGCTGAGTAGGTGTTCTATTGATTATTTTTTTCCTAACCAGCTCCACAATTGCTAAGAAATTGATGCGCTGTCAGACATTTCGGTGACTAAGTAATGAATAATTGGCACTTAATCCAACCAACTGTCACATTATACAGTCTCTGAAAGCCTGTTCACAGTAAATACTGGGTTTGAGTGGGGAATTGCAGGTACAAATATTCCCAGAGTGAGTTTCTTGATTCTTCTTTAGCTATTACCTCCAAATAAGCTCATTCCTCCTTCACGTATGTTGCAACATTTGAGTTCTGTGACATTTTCATCCTGTGAGATTTTCAGCCTAAAATATTAAACCCCACAACGCTTGCTTGCAGAGGTCTTTATAATCATTTATCATTTTCAGGTCTTTATAATAACACTGAAGTGTTTGATTATGCCCAGAGATATGTCTAGGAATAAGGTTATTGTATGATAAATGACTACAAGTCCACTTTTCCCAAATCCAATTGCATATGCTATAGCCAGCCAGTGTCTATAGATTAGATGTTCCACATGTTCCACAGCTAGCATCCACAACCACACTTGTAGTTTAATGTGAAACTTCCCAGGAAGAGCAAATAGACACAGAATTTGAGATATCTGGAACCTTCAAATTCACTTTCCCAGGAATATATTTGTTTTAATATTCCCTTCTTTGGGTACGCTAGAAGAAGTTTTTAATGACAGAAAATTCAATACGGTATTGAAATATGAGTCCAAATTACAATGTGAAGTGAATTACCTCCCCACTTATCACTTGCATAGAAGAGGATATTGAATGGCAAAAAAAGGAAAAAAAAAACCAACAAAAACTAGCACTATATATCTGGTAGCTTGAATGATCAATAGTTCACATTTGTGTAAAGTATTTAGGTGAATGAAATCTTTCTTGTATGGGGCAGAGCAGCTTTTGCAAGGTAGACGACTCTTCAAGTATCTTACCCTAAGACAGTTGTCTGCCACATATATCTAACGTATCTGTTTAGCTTAGGGCATAAAGCTTCCTTCCTTCCAGTTTCTGAAAGAATGAACAAATCCTGCTTCTTAGAGCAAAACGTGAATCTCACTCCATGCACACCTCCTCATCTCCATTATTTTTAGTGTAAATGTTTGAAGCAGTTCATTGAAGAAAAAGCTATTAAGGAACAAGCCCTCATTTCCTTTCAGCTTGCAAGGTAATTAGACTGGCAAAGCAGTTACAGTGTTAATTTAGTCCTGGCGGGTAAATTAACTGCTTCTCTGCAGACGCTGGAGGAATGACTCAGATCATTAACACAAGTTTATTAACTAGTCTTTCCCCCTTTCCTGCCTCCCACCTTCTTCTCCTTTGGGCATAAGACTAAGACTGGAAGGTCAGCTTCACTGTGTTTCAGTGTTTTCAGGGACTGTCTCTGTCTCCTACCCCCAGCCCCAGTGTTCAGCCTCCTCAACATCTGGGAGCGGCTTCTGCCTCCAGTGTAACTCATCGGCTCTGCTGGGAGCTTGGCCAGGGCCTTAATCCATTCATCATTTTTCACAGTCATAGCAGTCAGCTAAATATCAGCAATGCCTTCTACACCACAGCAGCAAGTCTGCCAGGAATGTTATTGGGATCTGATTTTTAGGTGTTTTTACACAAAACACAGTTAGGAAAGTTTCCTACAGACTGAAATTACAGGGCTGGGTCCTTCAAGCAGTCATTCACGTGAGCAGCCCTTACCTGCAAGCTTCATCAATGGCACTATTCACGTGAGATTTTATGGTTTACAGGATCAGACACTGTATGTAATGTCTCAGGCTGAGACGCAGCCACACACCCGCACATGGCTGAAACCCAGGCACACAGCACAGCCTTTCTCACCATCAGCAGCTGAGAGATTCGGAAATACAAATATTAACCCCAAAAAAGTGAACGGAAGTTGCCTTTTTAAACCCTCAGTTTCATCATCGCTCAGAAAAATCCAGCTGCTTGTGAGGTGTATGTAGTCTCCCTTTAAGCCTGGTGCAATGAATTCAGTCTTCACACAGGCCTGCACTGTAAACTGTGGTAAATAAATTGCTGCTAGCTCTACATAACCAGTGAATTCATTATCTGGGCTTGCCAATATGACATGTTTCAACAAGACTTACATTCAGGTTTTAAAGGTATCATGTTAATATGTTTGTATATTTTTTTTTCTCATACAAATCCCACCAGAGATGGTGACCATTTTTAAGGACCTCCATCATGGCAAATGCTGCTTTATCTTTGCCACGGGACCCCTGCTTATCCACAGGCCTCTTGGCTCAGCAAAATCAGCCTCTTGCCACATCAAGAAAATTTCAGGTTCTGCTGTTTTTTAGGTTAAACAAGACCTCCGGCAACTCTAAGTAGAACCTGTTATGCTGGCTCAGGTCTGCCAGCGTGGTATGCAAGTTTCAGGTGCTCATTTGTAGGAGACATTTGTAGCTTAACTCTCTGCAACCCCTGTGGGAATAAGACTGCATTTCGCTGGTGACACTACCATGGCATAAACGTTAATTCCCCCTGAGTTGAAATCTTGGCTACCATGTCTCTCAAAGGAGGTGTTCACCTCGCCTGCTCTCAGGCAAGCTTCTGCAATAAAACCACGGCAGTGCAATTTGTAGCAGTTCTCAGTCCATACGCTGCTCATTGCTATCAGTCCCAGCAGTCCACCCAAGTGCTCCAGGGTATGCCAGGCACACTGGGCCTCTGACCAAACTGTTTCCCCTGTCTACATCAAAGAAAGGAAAATCTAGGTCTCTTCATTACTCACAGAAGAGCCCTGGATGCTGGTGTGGGCATTATCGTTGCAGGGAGAGCCCAGGGAGAGCCCTTTCTGGACCACGCATGCAGTCTCTGTGGGATCCAGCAGCAAATCAATCTCTTCAGCACGCAACAGCCTACCTCTAAATCCAAACGTCCTTCAGCACTTCCCAGAGACACCTGAAAAACCAGTGTTAAAGACAAACCTTGCTGGCTTAGTTTTAAATGTAATCCCACCTCCCAGCTCCAGTTCTGTTGGCCTTGAATGATAAAACACCCCAAGCCCTAGTTCCTGCCATGGCCAACGTAACAACCGGACTGTTAGTCCAAACTACATGTGCTTTTATTAGCTCATTGGCATCAATAGTAGAATCAGCAACAAATGAGAAAAGAAATGGCACGATATACAGTGACATACAGTGCACTTTTAAAAACAAATTAAACACCAGATTCCAAAAAGATTCACAGTCATTTGGCTTAAAGCCAGCACAGGTCATGCTGTGGTAACAGGGTTGCTGCTTACACTGGAATCAGGGCTAGGTTAAGACTTAGTATTTAGAAAAGCAGACAGTGAAGAACTTGATTTATTGTAAGGAGAAAATGATACGAGTAGTGTATGGTATGGAAGGTTTAGCTTTAGGTTTAAAGTTGAGCAGGTTTTAGGGTAACTGAGAGTAGGATTTAAAGTTTGCAGCTAGATCTGAAAATTGCAAGGGCTAGCATAAGATCTGTGTGTGAGGAACAAAGTTCAGCTCAGGTGTGAGCAGGGCTCATTTGCCTGTGCGTTGGTGTGAGGTAGCAGGGGCTGGACAGCAGGGACACAGACAGTTAGAAGGAGAAGCAGGAGAAAACTGTTGCAGTTCACAGGAGGGATGAGAGGGCTGCTCCTCCCCTATTGCTAATGAATAATGGAAGGTTCAAAATGGAGAGTGTGGAAGATGGGAGGAGGCAAGTGTTAGGTGCTGCCTTAATATAGTGGTATTGTCAGGATGGAGAATGGCTTGTATTTGTGTTGGTCCAGCTAGGTCTTATTGGAGCAGGTTTAAGGATATTCCTGTGTGAGTCTACAATAGATTTTCAAATCAGAGCTATAAATGTGCTTTTAAAGTTAACTCTCTAACCATTCCCACTTACTATGCACTGGATTGTATTGCACAAAGCTTTGGTGCATGTAAATAGACACCTTGCAGACAAAACAAACCTGAAAGGCCCCCTCCAAGGGTACTCCAGTCCTTAAAGCAGACATGTGGGTCTGTAATTCCCTCTTGCTAATGCACCAAGGTTTGCAGGACAGTCTGTTCCCGGAGGTTCCTAAACAGGTTTTAGCAGCAGGTCACAAGTTGCAATGGGAGGCATTGTTATTCAGATAATACTGTGAGTCCCAAAACAACCTGGCCAGATAAACTGCTATGCAAGGACCTGAGAAAAAGCTGACCTTGTAATAAAAAAGTTCTTGCTTGTATTTAGCCTAGCTCAGTCAGAACATAAACTGGACAGAGGCAGTTCGGAGACGGTAGCAAGCTAAAAGACATGCCAAGTCAGATATCTGTAGTAGATGTGATAAAACCTCTGACTGTAAGATTGTAAAAAACAGTTTTGCATAACACATAGGAGCTTGTAAAAAGTGAGGAGAGGGAAGAGGAGAAGAAACTAAAGAGGGAAGATGAGGATCCAAAGTCGAGGAGCATTGCCAGGACTCAAGGAAAGAACCTGGAATGCTCTGTGGTGATGTGTAAAATCTGATCAGCTCTCATCTAACTACAGTTTTGCTTATTTGTAACAGATACAAAGTTAATCTAACATGTCCCATAGCTGTTGATAAAGTTGCACTCTAGCTGACTGGTGACTGTGTTACCATATTTTCACTTTGAAGTATGATGGCAGACCACAACAGCTATTCCTCCACAGCCGGGATTTGCTTGCTCCCTCCATAAAGAGCTGGCAGCTCTCTCCTTGTCTTGCTGGCTCTGCTGGTGGGCCATGGAGACTGCAGCACACATGGAGGCTAGTGCAGCTCTGCCTGCCGCCAGCCAGGCACCAGTGGTACTGGATCCCATGAAAAGCACCAGTATTTTCCAAGAACTCAAGGAATGAAAATGCCTGGATGAATTCATACTCATTCATATTTGTTTCCCACTTTCATTACCCAGAAATAAGGGTACAAAGTAAGAGAGCTTAGACAATAACTTCAGACATCTTTAACTCAGCTTCAACACAAAGACTTCCAGGAACTCATGGTCCGTATCTTCTTCCTGAAACAAAAGAATGTCCAGGAGGTCTGCAGGCAGTTCATCTGGGGTGTTTTCCTTAAACAGCTGCCATGTTTGTAAAATTAAGCCCACCATTCCCCCACACAGCGTCCTTGGCCAAAGTGAGGTGAGGCAGCAACTGTGGTGTCTCTCATAGGGCAGGAAAATGAGCCGGAACAGAGATAAAGCATGAACATATGCAGCAGTAGAGGCAAGGCTAATTTCTGTATGGCCCACTGATACGGAAAGCAAATGTAGTCAAGAGAAGGACCAAACAGCTTATAGGTTTTTGTTTCATGTCTCGGGAAGTATTTCCAGCCATTTCTAGGTTTACAGCTAGGACTGGTGCTGGAGATAGGGTTGCAAAGAATAGGCAATTGAAGGTCAGAGTAAAATACAAGGTGCTCTGAGCCTGAATAAGGACCAATGCTGGAATTAAAATTGTTCTTGCTGGAACAGGGATCTCCCCAGCCCTACGCAAGTCTAAGTTCAGGAGGGGCTTAGGTGTGAGGATCTGGACTGGAAGGATCAAATTGCTAGGACTTTTTTCAGTCCTTTTTTCAGGCCAAAATTCAACTGAAGAGGTAGTTTGATTTAAAGATACTGAAATACCTGTGGAATGGACTGTTACCTATAGGGAAGCATAACCTTTTTCTTGTTAGAATAAGTTGTTTATTATTATTAAGCCTGTGGCTACTGTTGTGGTTATGTTTACAGTTAAGGTTGGATTATAGACAGCAGAGGCTAGAGGACTTGGATCTTGTCAGGCCTAGCAGATTAGGATGAGTATTGGTACTAAAAGGAAGCAAAGGTCTTATGAATACATCTTCTACTGGGATGTGACTCTTGGTACAACCAGTATTAGGGGGTGGTCAGTGTGTGGCTACTGAACAGCCGTGCTGGTGAGAGAACTCATCTCTACTATTCATTCTAAATTTGAGTGTTTCACAAGACTCATTGGCAAAATCTGGTCTTAGGCTAGTCCTGTACAACTAAATGTATAGAGTTCCACATACTAAAATTTTAACTTTATTCTCACCCATAAAGTTAGGCTTTAGTCTTAACACAGAGAGTTCTAGCTAGAAAAAAAGAAACTAGACTGTAAGCTATTCTTCCCTTCTAGTAATGGTCCTCATTGTCAAAGATCAAGCCTTGAAGACTCTAACCATACATAAATATATGTCTCCAGGTCCTGCAGTTAATAACTTCACCAGCCCTAGCACAAAGCAGATTATCAGCCTCTTACAAACACAATAAATAAATAAAGATTACGCACATACATGCATCATTTCTGTAGATTAAGTCAAACTCATAAGGGCCTGGTATTCAAAAATCCAAACTCCAGTTGATATAGATTGGATTATAAGTATACAAAATCTACACTTGCCTAATTTCTAGAAATACCACCTTTAAGGATCCAAAATACAAAATACTCGTGGTTTAGGTTCTGCTGTTTCTAACCTTATAATTGATTGTATCTTTGAAACACTTATGCAGGCTGCAGAGAAGCATGAAATATTCTTGCCTCCTGGCACAAGCCTGTATCTTAGTCCGCAGTGCCTTCTGCAATGCACCCTTAAACATTGTTGTTCTGTCCTTGCTGTCTATTATAGTAACCTGATGTCTGGACGTAGTTAGAGTACCAAGATACTTATCACAGCTTGAAAAAAGAATGGCTTCCCCCCTGGCTACCAGTCCTGACCCTAAACTGCCACACAGATACCTGCTTTTTATCAGACCCTGCTAACCATAACCTCTGCCTTAGTTGTATGTCACAGAAAAATACAAAATAGTCTTCTCTTATGAAATCGGCCCGTAACCTGTCTGTTGCAACCTGACAGCAACATGTGAATGCTACTGCACAGAGCACTCTACCTTATTAATTTGTCTTTTCAGACACCATTCCTTAGTTCTAAACACGAGTATCTGGCCAGACCTAATGATAAAATTACCTCTTCAGCACCTATCTTCAAAATGCAGATCCTGCTCTCAGATCCAACCCTGGCATCAAATAAAACTGCTAACCTTTTTAGAACAGTTTTTAATACCTGCTGCCTCCTAAAACCAACCCTAGGTGCATCACTGTAAGCCTTGCAGTGTTTACCAGTAGAAACAAACTATTCCATCCCAGACATCCAAAGCCATAGACTGACAGTACTTTTTTATTATGAAGATGCTATATATGAGATGACTTAAGCCAGCAGAATCCAACCTGTACCAAAACAAAGCATATATCTGTGATTCTGTCTCAGCATCACCTTCAGCAATAGGCCCAGGTTAGCAATAAAGCTGAGGATTCTGTACTTTCAATTTAAAAGACTCAAACCCAATATTAATATTAATGTAGTCAGAGACCACTCACAAAAGGCATGCTTCAAATGAAGCTTCATAGAAAATAACTTAGGTTTATTGTGGGGATTTTTGAGGAAACAGAAGCTGTGTCCAAGAATCAAAACTCAACACAGCTGCCTACTAGAAGGGTCTTCTGCACTTACATGTAGTTGACATTGTCTTGGCATTTGAGGGAAAAGGGGTATTGCAGGGTTTCATAAACTGGGTTTACTTCTCTTGAGTTTGCAATGCAACTATAGACAGTATCACAGGGCATCTCAGCAGTATTACAGCTTAGGTAGTTTTGGTATTTACACCTAAGGGTGTGATAAATTTTTGTTACTGTGATTGCAGGCAAAAACTTGATGTCACCAGTGATGGGGGATATTTCACTTAAGGTCAGATGTCTGTCTAGACATTCTGGAACTCCTTTATATCTGATGGAGGGAAATGGAACTTTGAAGGAGCAATTCCTCTGAGTTAAATTTAGAAATCTACTCTCAGATGATATTAATCCTATTTATCATAAATCTTTTTCATCTTCAACTATATCTCTGTCACTACGAAGACAGCTGAAGGTGAGTAGCTCAGATGTAGACATCTAATTTACCCAGATAAATCTTTTAAAGTTGCTTACTAACCCGCAAGATTAGGATCTTGGATAATCAGCAAATTTCCATACATGCTGCCTTTATGGCATTATGATTTAGAGCTTCATGAAAAGGACTTTCAAGGGTATAACATAACATGGGGTTTCTTTTATGTATTCTAAGGATTTTTTTAGATCTCCACTTCGGAATTAAATCTATCTATGAAACAGGAGAATCCAATCTAATTGGATGTTTGCAATAGTTACAAAATCATTTAGGTCTGCTGGTCAGGTGGTGAAGACTGGCCTAGCAAGGCTGAGACTCAGCAGAATGGTAGCAATTTATAGCACATGAGCATCCAGCCTGGGTTCTCTTTCCTCCCACTTGACAAGAACCAGAGGATGGAAACTAGATCACCACTACCAGGAGTAGCCACACTTCATAAGGATGCTTTTGGGGAATTCTTCAAAGTAAATAGTCCAGTTTCTGGGAACTGTAAAAATGGTTCCTCTTATCTTTACCAGGATTTAGTTGACTGCAGTACATAATACCTACTTCTTACATGTTCTATTTCATTACTTTGCTGAAAAGAGGCATCTGCAACACTATGATCAAGGTTTCTCAGCTGGTACCTAGAAAGTAATTTTTTTAATGCTCATCACTTCCCAGCTGTGGTTGATTAAATGATGAGATTCAATACAATGTGTGAGAGAAGCACTGGCTACCCCACCTTCCGCAGTGTCTGATTTCAGGATATGCAGCTGTGAGAGTGAATGGTTTCTAACTATAAACTTGGTGTCTATTTATTTGCCATAGACCAGTCAGAAGGCTGGTTCACTATAATATGTAATGTAGTGATATTTCAACTGTGCCATGCTACCAAAGGCATGTAGTTTCTCTGTGAATGACAATTAAGCCTGACAACTTTATTTTTACTTAGACTTTAGTTCCCTACCACAACTTCATTGCTTATTTCCCACCAATTAATAATCCACACCCCCTCCAAATATTATACTGAAATTGTCATATAGAATACTCCAAGCCATACTACCTTACTGACTATTCAAGGTTGGTGTGAGTGATTGCTGGTCATTGGAGCTGAAAGCCACACTCCATTTATTTTCCAGGAAGTAGAATTAACTCCATATGAATATTCAAAACTCAACCCATTAAATGAGTGCTACTACTATGTGAGTTGCTACAGTGCAGCTTGAGTAATGTGCCTAGGCTGGTTAGCTCAGGTGTTACCAGCAAAGTACCTGAAGTCATATTGAACACAATACAGGCTGCAATCCCCTCTTAGACCAGGGGTAAATGCCCTTACTTCAATGCCATGCTGCCACTGTTATACTATCAGCTCTGCCCAATTGGCTAGCCTAAAGCTGTATTTATCTCATTTCTGCCTTCCTATCACAGCCTTCTCATCTCTTTTTTTTTTTTTCTCAATAGTTTAAATGGATTAAATGGAGAAAAGGCAAACTGTAAATGCATTTACAAGTTGTGGCCAATACTTACTAGAGGAACTGTTGTCCTGTTTTCAAAACACATGATGTTCCCTTCAGAAGAGAAATCAATCTCTTAAGGAGAAATTTAAATTGCCCTTGGAGATGAGGTGTGCTTCTCCTTGCTTGCTACATGCAAGAGAGCTTTCCTTGCTGACAACGGTAAGTGGGAAACATTTCTTCTTCCCAAACCCTTTTTAACCAATTCTCAAACTATCCAACTAGGCAGGTAGAGACGTAGCCTCTTTGAATTTAGATAACCTGTGGAATACAGTACAGAGTTTGTGAACTTGAAAAGCAGCCAGTGTCTTATTTTTAAGAGTGCCAGAAGGATTACAAGAGTTCAGATAATTACTTTAAAATCACTCTAAGGCAAGCAAGGTTAAATGAAAAGCAAATAAAATCATCTGTTTACAAAAGCCAAACAAAAGATACAGGTGAGCAATTTGTATGAGCAAATATACAGGAATGAAAAGAAAGAAAAAAGTGTGTATTTCCACCTAGAGTTCGGTGATGCTGAAGGATGCCAGGCCACCCTAGAGCTGTTTGGCAGCAATCAGTGGTGGGTGAGGAGAGGGGCCAGGGTACTTTTTCTGTAGGTCACTGAATGGTGAAGTGAAAGAAGTGAGAAGAAGAAAAAGCTTTGAACACAAGCAGTGAGGCGATTATTACTTTCTCCAAGACAGAGTTTCCCAAACATTTGTTTACAATATATTGATTATAATTTTCAAGGCAAGTCTTGATTACAGATTTCCCTGGGGTTCAGAGAGTTCTTCTGTTTCACATTGCCACCTGAAGAGACACCTTCTCCTAAAACACCATGCAACCAACTTTCAAATAGGCTTGGCAACATTTTTGGTGAATGCACCCCATTTCAGTTTCCCTGCTTTCATTAAAAGCACTGAAGTGCCTGGGTCCTCGTGTGGTTCAGAGGTTATCATAACCATGGAATAACATGGTGTTAGCTAGTATCCCAAAATCACTCTTAGCACAAGCCAGAATAAATACTTTCATTTCTTTTTATGTTCATTTGCAGAAGCCAAAAGCAATAAAGCAGTTCAAGGTCTTTATAAAGACAAAAATGAAAGAAACACGTTTAACCTACTTAACTAATTTCTGTGTATCTATCTGACCAGCTGTACCTGAGTTTTCATCATTTTCTTCCATCTCTCAAGATAGAAGCTCAGGAGTCTCAGATTCTTGAATATTTCTTCCCTTTCAATGTCCAAGTCCCCTCTTAGTGTTCACTTGCAATTCTATTTATAATCTTCCCATTGCTCTTAAATCATACTGAATTGCATTTTATTTAAGGGATAGTTTTGATAATGTGTCTTCCAAACTCCTGCCTGGATGATATTTAGAGAAACAGCCATTTACAGGCTTTTAAAAGACATATTGTGGCAGTCACACTGGGGATGCAATTACTAGGTAGTGTCCTAACCACTTACTTTGCAGTGTCTCTATTCACAAGTGCTTGGATAAGCACAACAGCCAATCTCCTCATACCCGTGGGGACCATTTCTGCAGGGCCGGGCTTTGGGTCCCTTATTTGTATTTTTCATGTTGGGATCTTCTTTCATGTAAAAGTATTTCTCCGACTTTACTATGAGCTTTATCACATCTATTCACCTAGGTCTTTTTTAAGTGTCATTTTAATAAAAACACTAACTTAATAAGTAGTGTAATTATAAAATTCAGGAAAGTATTATTAACATCTATCCATCGACACAGGGCAATTCACGATTAGAAAGCAGAGCTCTGATGGAAGAGACAACTTCTCCGTTTCTCCTTTCTTACAAAAGTCTCTTGGTTGTTGATAGAGAAAAATCAGTGCTTAAAGGCAAAGCGGTAAAATACCATTAAAAGTTTGAATTCTCATTTGCTTTCAAGAGAACATAGTTTTAAAACTATATAGGTTTAGATCCTACTTCAAAAGTCCTTAGAAATTTGTTGCTGTTATTTTAATTAGCTCTATGCTTCATTTTCTTACTTAAGGTATAAAAATTGAAACTAATCAAATTTGTGGAAACACTAACAATATACATTAGTCTCCTTTTTTTTCCCACATGTACTACTACATTCACATTTAAATATGAGCTTTAAACAAAACTACATTGGAAGTGAAACACAGCTGAACAGTCACTCTTGAAAAGTGAACAAACTGCATATAGGTAGTTTGTAAGTGCGTGCATATCATGTTTGGCTTCCTCAGGACTAATCAGAGAGATGCCAGCTAGTTTATACCGTTTATTTCAAAGTGGTTTAATACATAATGCATTCTAAACATATGATGCAGTATGTGGGAAAACTGGCATTTCTGTAGTCAGTTACTATCTAAAGAAGGAGGAAAAAAAGTTATGACAACTGCCTGTCAAGACATTTATTTCAATGACATCTGCCAAGGCTGAACTGAAAAAAGAGCACCATTGGTCGTGTGTTCTTAAGATGTGATTTGGAACGTAGGGAGTAATTGTAAGTAGTAAAAGCAATTTACTTCCATTAATATTACTAATAATTTTTCAAGACCCATGATGTATTGACTTTCAGTTTTAACTTAAGCATATTTTATTGAAAAAATCCTCCTGCAGCCATGGGAGGGCATAGAGTGAGGCGTATGGAGTGTCACTGCTATGAACAGAGGGGAATCAAGTAACAGGAGAATGTTTCTGTTCTCAGTATTGTTGTAACCCATGTATTACTGAATGGGTAGGGGAATAAGAGGAGGGCAGGCGTAGGAAGAGGTTTTCAGTCACACACACTGCACAGCAAGCCATCCTTCTGACCAGCTGCAACATGGGTCACACTCCCTAAGTGAGCATTTACCGTTACTCCAAAGAGATTGTTTGACGGGAATTTTCCAACATGGAGCAAAAGAACCCAAACATGTGTTTCTGCACCACTAAGGAAAAAGACACAGTCCCACAGTATCTCCTGTCCTGATCCCGCCTGGTGTCTTTGATGGTCCTGATCATGGCAATGACAATGAAGAAGACTCCTTCACTCTACCTGAACTGTTATTCAGAACGAGACTGAAATAAATTGTCAAAACAATGAATATCCAGCTGTGAAAGTAAGTAACAAAAGGAATATGTCAGCCTTCGCATGGCAAACACAAAATCTGACATCTAGGAAATTACAGATGGCTAAGAGCTCTGAATGAAGTGGCTAGCGGATATGGAGAGTGCAGCAGACCATGGTAAACCTTGATGCACAGAGCTAAATTTGGCAATAGCTGTGCTGTTTATTCTATGAGAACGAATGCACACCAGCACATAAAATGCCAGGGCAGGGGGGAATGAGCAAAACTGGACCTGTTCCTTTGTGTCACTGCTTCTTTTTATTCAGAAAAAAAAAAGGTGGGTGGGAAGGAGACCTGACCCCAGTCAACCCAAACATCTTCCTTTATGCTCCTTTAAAAACCAATGAGATCTATAGAGGAACTTAGCAGATATATAAGGGTAACAAAGACCTCATATAAAACACTGAAATAGAAGAAAGAAGCACAGGAAAAAAGGCAAAAATATGTTGCAAGTGGATCTGCTGCACAAACTGCTGTTCCAGCACAGACTGTGACTATCATTTGCAGATGGCAGCTCTGTATCAAGCTTCAAAACCCCCATTTTCAGTTGTTTTCTGCAGTCTTCCTGGATAGCTGGAGGCTATGCCAACATTTGTGGTGAAAATCTTTTTGCTCTCACTAGGAAAACTGCTCTTAACACCTAGCCAGGATTGCCTCTCTTTTTTCACTCCAGCAGGAAGATGAACACCTTCTCTATCTCCAGTCCTGCTGTACGATACTGAACATCCTCCTCTTTCCCACTGCAGCAACGGTCTACATAATATGTCTGATCCATCTGCTGCAGCCATTGTAAATTGCGGCCCTAACCATGAACCAGGATTTTAATTCCAGGGTGCTAGTGCTGCAGCAAAACTTGGCTGTATATGATTACACTAAAGAGAAAGCCTACAATTTTCACCAGGATATGGCTTTCATTTCCACTTATATTTGTTGGTTGTTTTTTTTAGTTGACATTGTATCTACGTTTCAGGCTTCCAAGAAAAAGAGATGGCCAAGGAAGCTTTAAATGAGTTGGTTTATGTATAAGAAGCAGTATGGGTGTAGAGTTCAACTTGGTGTAGCTTGTTTGTACAAGGAGTCACCACAATCAGGGTAGGCTGAACTTCCCGCTGCTGCACTCAGATAGCATCTGCTGAAAAGGAAATACACGTTTAGGACTGCAACTTGGAAACAATTACTTCAGCTGTAGCCGGAAGCACTCAGTCATGTTATATAGTGGCAGGCAGGTAAATAATGAGTCTATTTCAAGTATTGGTTGCTGTAGCTCAAAATTGGTGTAGTGTAAAACACAGGTCTGATGCTACCATTTTAAAGGACTGCTGAATTTTTGTTCTTCCACACCTGAGGGTATAAAAAGGCAACTCACCACAGATTTGTAAGAGGAAAAACAAAAGCCATTTAAAACTCTGTTTTCTTACTCAGCGTCACATCCTTCCTTTTTGTGCACTTTTCCCAGAAGATACTTATCGCCTGAATTTATATCCTATAATCTCTTAGCTTCAGTGTGGAGAAAAGCAAAAGCATTGAGCTTTCTCAGGCCGAGTCAATGAGAACTGGTGGACACTTAAAGTAAAAATCGTAACATTTCAGCGCCAGAGACACACTGCACAGTACATACGAAATAGAATGACAATCACAGGGAAATTATCTTTTTAACAGCATAATGTATAATGTCTGCTGGGGTGACTCCAGCCCCAGCAAGCCATAATTAGAAGTCACATGGTCTGTATGCATTCCTGTGTCTAAAGTTTGTTTGCATCAGGTCTAATCTCCAGTCAGAACCAGAGGCAAAACACATTTACTGTTTTTGCACTTTTCATTATCTGAAGAACAAAGGAACAATGACATAGAAGCAGAAAAACAGTCAAGCTTGGGGAGCTCCGACGTTCATACTCCCCCTTTGTTTGCCTCCATCACTGGTCCACACTGATGCCCAAGTGCAGTTGCATTTGTACCTGGATGCTTCATTGATACATGCCTCAGTCCACTACTCAAGGGACTCTGGAGTCAAAGCTGGCATCTTTGTGTATTTTTTTCCCTAGAATTTGTCCAGTTGCATTTTGAGCAAATATAAACCTCTGACTTCCACAATGTCCTGTGTCAAATATTCACTAGTTTATTTGCATGTTTCCTAAAAATTATTTGTTTTGTTTGTTTGAAACATGTCACATACAAGTTTTATTTGGGGCCTCCTAGCTATTGTGCCGCAACATACAACAAGCAGCTTCTCCTCAGCCTTCATTCTCATACCTGCTAGCAATATTACAGATATCTGCCAGACCCTCCCTCAGCCATCTGGCTTCCAGGCTGAAAAGTCCCTGGTTATTTAGTTGTTCCTTTTTTGCTTTCAGCCCTTTGATCTCTCTTCTCATCCTTTCCCATTTCTGTTAATACCTTTTCTGGGAGCTGGAACAAGATTGCTGGAGCACAAGAGGAGTGTGCAACAACACAATGACCAAGAAACCCAACAACTGTTCAGTTCCCCCTTCCAAAGCTTCCTAGTAATGTCTGCAATAACCCCAGTGTCTCATTTCTGCGTGAAAAAGGGCAGCTCACATTTCAACACTGCAAAACCAGAAGTGGTTTTTGCTTTGCCTTTATCTATGTCAATGTTCACCTGCCATTTTACTGCACAGTATTAGATCCTTCAAATTTAGCCCTTACAAAGGTAAGGGCTGTCCTGAATATCTTACTACAAGTTTGGTCACTCTCCCTGTTCAGACCCTTCACTGGCTTTGAATCCCAGTCCACACCAACATAAAGCTATGTAGACCTCTGCTGCTTGGCATTCAGTGTGAAAACTACCTAAGAGTCCTAAATGCCCTCTTCATTTAGCTACTGACGTATCTGCAACATCCACAGCAGCCTGGTTTAAAGCCTTATCGCCTGTGTTTTGGCAGTCTAAGCAGCTGGATCTCCTATAACAATGTTCCTGCTGACCTTTTCAGAGAAAAAGCTATGATACATTTCTGAGGAAATGTAGCAGTGGCTTTTGCCACTGGTTTTGCAGTGTTTGCTCTTCCCTATATATTGTATTTATGCATGTGTGCACTGTTTTCCTTGGTGCAGCTCCTAGTGATTCGCCTGGTACAGGCACAGCAGATGCATTTATCCATAGTTCCCCAGATCTCACCGGAGACACCTTAAAAAATTTGCATCATATTTAAAACCTTCAGTTCTTCAAATATATAAACAAGAGGTCATGCATCCCAGTTAATTCATTTCGGAGCTCCTTTAGGAAACACGATGTGTTATTAATGAAAGTAACCCCCTGGCTCCTGGTACTTGGGAATTTGAGAGGAATTTGAAAATTCTGCTTTGTGCCTTACTGAATGTACCTTCTGTCACTGTAGATGCCTTTCTTTAGGTGTTATTCACCTTCCGCCACTTCCATGTTGCACTGTTTCAAGCTTTAATTCAACCATATTTTTTCTACATAATTAATTTGCATTAGGGGAATCTGAATATCGATACTTCTCTCTTGCACTACCTCATGCTTCTTGTTTCTTTCCCGCTTTCTTCATTTGTTGACCACGATCAATTAAAACTTCAAGAACTAGCTAGTGTTTATGAAAACTGCCAGGCTAAGAACACTCATAATATTTATCCACAAACAAAGACTGAATAGGCAGCACCAGTAAAACACGACTTAGCCTTGACCTGAAGGAACCCAAAGTGGAAAGTTAAATCCATCAAGAGATTTCTAAAGCCAGCATTATAACTATCAAGTCAAAATTCTAACATAAATCAAGTGACGTTCTGATTCACTACAATCTTTTAATGATCATTACTGCATTTGAATGCCGCTTTGCAATGTCAGGATTATGCCAGTCAACCTCACCCTCCTATTCTTTGTAGTACTTGCTGTGATTCAGCAGTCACACTTACCAGTGCGACTGTGTATTTCCTCATGTAAAGGACAGGAACTGCAGCATGTTTTTCTAAAGAACTCCTTCTCAATCCTATTTCTCATTTCCTAATCCCTGGGGTATATCTGGTAGCCAGGGTTTGTGGCTGGGTTGTTGCAACCTTAGAACTAAGTGCAAGGTGCAACTCTAATTAGACCAGTGGATCTGAGGGCTCCACAGAGCAGCAGTAAATGTGCACAAACTCCTTTGCCCAAACTGTAGTCACACTTCTCATCCCAAAAAACTCTGTGATCTCCCTCTTCCAATGTTCAAACTAGCTGGCTACTTTTATGAGCTCTGCACAATGGATCAATGAGACTGGATTCTGAAAATCTCATTAGAGAAAAACAAATGTCAACAACAGAATTAGGGCCCTCTTGTTTCTCCCCAGAAAATAGAAAACAAACATTGTAAATTGCCCATCAATTACTCAAATGCAAATACTTGAAGTTCTTTTCCCCTCTACAATTACAGAAGTTGTTCCATGCAATTAAAGGTTATTAAGGCAATACTAAATGGTCTTATTCATAATTCTAAGCCAGCTTCATTTAAAATTTAAGCCTACCAGGCTGTTTGAATATAAATTGTGATGCTCTAGAGTATAAATAAACCCAGCGAGAACGCCATAAATTTCAAGTATTTTCAGACATGTCTATTCCCATCATTCCTGTTACATCAGCTTTCCGCTCACTCTCTCTCACTCAATTAGATCATTCAGTAATCTTCTAGCAATACCCTCAGTGTGTTCTTCCTCTTCTTGGTTGAATAACTCCTAATACTACCATGGCAGGGGAGGAGGGGTTGTCTTTCCTGGAGTCTGCTTATCAGTATGCATATCTAAATGGTCTCAGGGTAAAAATAGGTGTTGTGAGGCCATTACAAGACAGCTTTCTGAGACTGTTAGGCAAAACCTGACTGCAGTTCTGCATACACAGCAGTCAGGTGGTACAGCCATTCTTAATGCAAGGACCTTTAAGCTTTTCCTGTTGAAACTTCAGTCTGAATTACAAAAGAGGTTGGGGTTTTTTACTGTTGTTTTTGTTTTTTAATGGTGTTGTGAAAGGAAGAAATCAACCCAGTAGAACCCAAATTATGATTAACTTATGTCAGACTATGTAGACCTTATCTCAGCCCATATTTAGCATGGTTATTTTTTTGGAATACCACCTGGTAGCGAACTTGTACACACAGGTATAGAATTTCTCCCACTCTGAAGCCTTCGCCAACTTCACTTCAGAAGCATCTAAATTATTTGAGCTAGGACACACCAGCATGTGAAAAGGACAAGAAAATTATGCAACACTTTAAGTTTCCTTTTGATCTCAGCAGCAGAGAGGTTTCCAGGAACAGAGCACGATAAGGTTCACCAGCTGCAGTCTCACAGCACATCTACAGTTGAAAAAGGTCTTTTGATAGGTTCTATTACAGATCGGTAAGAATTGTTCCACAGCGGGTTCAGCAAATACTGGAATAAATCCAGTTATTTGCTAGGTGAATGCATCTGGTTTTGTCTTCTAAATCAGATTTTTCTCTCCTGGACGATCTTTCTGTACAGGGAGCAGCATGAATGAACAAATGAATGCTATTACAGCAAGTCAATCTTTCATTCAGTGTGGACTTCTCATCTCTGATGCTACAGACTGATTAGGTGAAACGTGCCCTAAATTTCAGTGCATAACTACCTCATCTCTTCAGTCCATCTCATATGGAATACAGAAATTGAAGACTGACTGTGAAGTATCTCTAGTGCATCTGTGAAGTGAACAATTAAACTCCTTTTCTGAAGGTTACTAGACACTTGTGTTGAGAGCTGAACCTCTATGAGAAAGGTCTCAGAGATCAGAGGTGTGATTCTTCCTCCCTATTTGTTAACCGCCAGAAACAGCCAGGTAAGCAGAGGGCAGAGCTACATCCCATGAAGAAAAATGAAGTGCTAAGAAGAGGGACCACATTATTTTTGGTTAGGTTTGGGTGCAGTGGTAAATATCTGCTCCTCCACTCTTAATCATTCTACACTGAAAAATGAGAGGTGTGGACTGTAGGTTTCATTTTTCCTGCCACAGTTTTCCTTTTGGAAAAACAAAACCTTAACTCGGTCTATATGAGGAAGGTACAACTGGAAGCAAACACTGTGTGAACAAAAGCACACTTTGCTCAGGATTTTATTCTTTTCCTTGATGATCACCAAGATCCATATCCAAGTCCAAATAATTTTGAAACCTGAGTGAACTCCTTAAGAAAGTGCCCTGAGGAATCGTCCTATGGAAGAGGGACAGAACCTTCAGGTTGCTACAGTCGCTGTGCTACAAACCATAAGCACGTCATGTCTTTCAGGTTTTTAAAAAACATTTTTCAGAAGCAAAATGAATGTACATTGAATTCTATAGGGGGATTAAGAACATTACAGAGAGAGCTTTTCTTTTAGGTAGTATGGTTACATTTCACAAAGGAAGAGCTCTAAGTGCTCTGTTCAATCTGATGGTGAAAATGGAGCCCCAGGGGTATGAGAGGCATCTTTCAACACATCACCAGTGTAGGCTTGCATCTCCCAGTTCTTCCTAAGATCTGGCCAAATTTCAGGACTCTGTGATACACTGTCTTCAGAGAGTCATGTTTTTGTCATCTCATTCCCTAACTCCTTTGAAGGACACTGCCACATGGGCATTTGTTTCAAGGCTTTCATTTTCAAACACTTCCATACCTCTGAGATTACAACATTATGAAAAGCAGAGCGAGCAAAGAGAAAATTGTGTGGCCTTTTTCCTTCCCACAACTCTCTGTATTCTAACCGCTATGTACCATACAGAAGCCTAAGAGACCTGCATGGTGCAAGCATGTAAATGACAAACATTTCCAGGAAGGCAATGTTCTTCGAAGCCAACAAGCAGAACTGGTTTTTTGTTTCATTACATACATCTGGAAGATGTTACAAATGAGACACCCTAGATATGAGTTTTAAAATATGCTTTATATTGGACATGACAGCAAAGTTGAAGATTAAGGCAACTTCACATCTAATGTAAGAGGTGTTCTGTGACACTGAGAAAGGAGGAAGAGGGCTCCAGGACACAATAGGAAACCTACCTAATACCAGGCTCTTTGAGTATGGATTTTCTTCTTGGTTGTAATCAAAATCCTCCAATCAACTTGTCAAAGACATATGATATCTATGTGGGGGTGGTTAGAACAGAGTTTTCCTTTTCTCTTGCACCAGAAGCAGCTTTGATATTTAGCAGTAATGATATTCTTGCTGTTGTTTTTTCCAGTTACAGGGCTACCAGCCCAGGGGATAATATGTCTGTCAAGCTAGGCAACGGTCTCGCTGCTATCATCACCATGGGCAGCACCCTGGAAAGAGTGCTGTACTACATTATGTATTGCTATGTGGAAGTTTAGTTATTGGCGGACTCAGTACACAGCTCAAGACAGAGAAAGAAAAGCAATATAAGGGTTTCCTCCACCTCTATGTCCCTGGATATGGATGGATAAGTCCTGGAAGTTCCCTTGTTTTGCTAAAGAAATCTTACCAGAACATGCCTTCAACTATGACTTACACCACAGCTTTAATTACTCAGTTTTGCCATTAAGCCACGGGCCATCAAGTTTTAATGCAATCTTACACTGTTGATTAAAACATTGTGTTATTTCCTGAATGTCAAACAACATATGACAAAAAGGTAGGCATAAAAGATTAGGAAAACAAATGTTCAAATACTTCTGTACTGAATGCAAAGCATAAACAGCTGATCTTTAAATGCTTTTGCATTTGCTTGAAGCTTTGTAACATTAAAATTGACAATGGTAATTAGTTTGCCTTTCAGAAGAATGAAATTTGAATCTTCTTGAATCCTTCTGGGCTCAACAGCCTCCAACTAAAGTGTATTAATTTTCTTTCACTGGCCCTTCTGTTAGTGCTGGTGCTGTGTTTTTAAAACCAAAGACTGAAATTACCCAAAACCTCTTAATACTTCTTAAAGCAAGTTCAGGCATGCTTGATGAACAGTTGTCTTATCTAACATGGACATCTTGAAGTTACTCTCGACATCCTGGGCTCCACTTATACTCAATACAGAGCTAAGGTACCTCATGAGAATGACTTATAAAGGGATGTAAATAAAGTGGGTCTATAACCGGGACTGAGAAAATAACCCCCTGAAGAACAGAGAGATTCAGGATTCTTCGAAATGAAAAAAATCTCTGGAGAGGAAGGTTTGAATCATATTTCTCATTTTGTGCCTGCAAACAGCAGTTAGCAAAAAGAAAGGTGACCAGAAAGACTAACCTTCTCACAACAGCAGGTTTTTTAAACAGTTTTCCTATGTATCATGCTACCATCACCGTATCAAAATACACTTCTGTCACCAAGAAGCCTAATTCTCCCCTCGCTGTTTCTCATATCCGTCTGCTTCAGGTTGTTTCTCATCTACAACTGGATTATTTGCTGTGAGCAATCACCGACCTTCTCAGAGCCGGGGAAGACGTGGCAGTTGTCAAAAAACTCTAACAAGACTCTGGCTGAGGCATCAAATCACTACCAATTATTTCCAATACTGCGTGGAAGAGAGGAGACATCTACAGAAGGCAGATGTGATATAAAGGAGGACCTGGGATTTACAGAACAGACTGACCAGTGCCCAAGGCAAACAAGGGAACAATCAGTCCACATGTACCCAGAAGAGGACAAAGAGGTTAAGGAAACAGCCCAAATAATTTGCTTTTGTTGTGAAGAACTTAGGCCAGAAGAATATAGTGTCCTAACCACTATATATAAGGTAACAGGCCTTGTGGACTGAAGGGAAAGCTATATACATGACTTACAATCATCTCTCATGAAATCCTTATAAACAAGTTAACACAGTCTATCTGTAACCAGCCTTAGGTATGGGCAGAAGCAGTTGAAAACTTGCTTTTAGCATGGGAGTTATTGATGAATTACTGTCACATTGGGAGAGAGACTACTGGGCAAAGACCTGGCAGTATCTGCTCTCTTTTGCTCAGTATTTTCATTACCAGCTAAATGATGGTGCACAGAGTGGATGACACCTAACTGTAAGTTGTAAATATTTTGGAGCGCAGGTTAGAGCTAAAAGTGATCTATAATAACTTGGAGGGAGGGTATGAAATCACTATGAAGAAATTCAGCAAAGAGGAGTGTTAATGCTACAGCGCACAAGGAGAGAAAAATCAAGCACAAAATGAAGAGCACATGACTGGCAAGACACCCAGGGGATAAAACGGGTCCAAACTTTCTTATGGATCAGTAGCATGAAGATGCGTAAGCCTGGGGACACTGTGAGGGATACCATTTGTGAGAGATGGGAGGCAAAATTTCTCTCTTTTCAGCCCTAAGTCTCTCTGTTGAGTCCCTTTCAGGATGTTGCACTTAAAAGACAAAGGAGAGGACAACCTGGAGAGATTTAAGAGGGAAACAACTAGTGCTGGGAAAATCTGACCCTGGGGAAGGTGCATGGTGAGGCTTCTTCACCCTGGGTGAGCACTGACCCTGGCTGCTGCAGCCGCTGGTACACTCAGGTACTGCCTGCTTCTACCAGCTTTGGACTCTTTCTTTACACTTCACCTTCCCACACCATTCCTGAGTTTTAAATTGTTCCTTTTTCTGTGGTGATGAAGGACACACTGTATCTTCCTCCTAATGAAGGGTTTTGCACCTCATTTAATGTCTCCTCTGGGCTTCCCACTGGCCTTTCTTCACTCTTCTCACCCTTTGCTGGAGCACACCACTGCCAAGAGTGATCTCAGGTCACCTTTTGTCACACTCCTGACCTCTACTTCAAGGTCACCCATCACCTCTCTTGTTTCAGTGCTCCCTTTTTGACATCTTAAGCATCAAGCTAAACATGGTACGTGAAAAAAGGGTCAGCAAGCCTGTGACAAAAGCCAGGGGAGGAAAAACATCAGTCACAAAGACTGATGACTTACACTGAATTTAAAAAACTGCATTTCTGAGCTATTAGGAAAAGGGATGAATTTCCCACTCCAGAGGCTGGACAGAGGGCTTTTCCCTCTCAAGTGACCTATATGCTTTGGATATTACGTCTTGCTGGTCAGCTTCATACATATTTGCATGTATGTGCATATGCATACATGTGCAGCATGGTTTTTGCTGATGCACAGTGCTGTGGATCCATAGCTCATTGACCCAGGTTCCCACATCACCACCTTCTGCATCTTAGGAGACACTGCTGCCTGTTCTGGCTGGCTCACAGCCACATTCCTCCCTTGGCTGGCTTCAAAGGACACCCAAATGGCAGTCACACATGCAGCCCTGGCAAGCCCCATGCCAAAGACAAGGTGTGGGGATGGGAACTCAGCCTGCCTGTGCAGGGCACTGCCCAAGGGCTTGTGCAAACCAACATGCCATCGATGGTTTAGTGTCCCTTGACAGGGAGAGTCTAGCACTACAGCTGGCCAACAGGGACCACACACCCCAAAACGCCCCTGTTCTTGTACTTCACGCAAGCTGGATGTGGGGCAGGTTCCCACACCCTCCTGCAGGAGCAGACATCTCTGCATCACCCTGAGCAGCCACGGCACTGCCCGTGGTGGGGTCCTGCCTATGATGTCTGCACCAGGGCAGAACTGCCAGGTCCATGGAAGGCACGGCACAGAGCAGCATCAGTGAGATGGTCAGTTTTGGTAGGGATCAGTTTTCCTTAACAGCCACAGTTGTTTTCTTTTTGCCAGTTAGTACTTCGAGAAATTCACAGGGCTTCCTCATTTCCAGAGCTACTTTATCTTGAGGCCAGGCCAGAAATGAAAGCAAGTCTCACATGTTTATCACTAAAAGGCACCTTTACACAATGTTTCTCATACTTAGTGCATGCGTCAAGGGTTTATTCCTTGTTTTAAGTTTAAACGCATTGTGCGTGCAGCGGAGCAGGATAATGGCATTTGAGTCGGGAAGGAAAGAATGAATCATTATTTGCTACAGAAGCCCTGACCCCACCATCTCCCTGGCAAAGGCATGCAATGCTTTCCAGGGCTCTTACACTGATACGTTTGTGAGCCATCAATTATTTACATACCTGGTCAATAATTTAAGCATCCTGGAATGTGCGTACTACAAAATAGCTGCCTTTCTTATTAAAATTTGCAAGGATGCCCTGCTGGCACTAGAACAATTAATGACTTAATAAAGCCTTAGCAGGAGAATTGAAATACCAGATTTTACTGCTTTGATGGTAACTAAGCTGACTTCTACACTTTGAAAAAGTTACCCTTGAAAGAATACATTAGGCATACACAGAAGCTTTAGTAAATTGGGAGCAATGTACCCCGGGGTTTAAGCGAAACTGTTTCATCAAAATACAAAGAAATGTCACTTTCCCTTGAATAAGTTATGCAGCAAGTAAGAAAATACATTCAATGGGGGTCTTGCTTAACTGACTTAGCCATTTGCATATGAACTTCAGGAGAGCTTGAGATGTGATGAATGTGGTGTGACTGAAGATGATGCTACCCCACACAGCAGTCTCTGTGGCAGGTGCAGGATCACAGGAGGCTTGTGCTCAGCCCTGAGAGAAGCACAGCCCCTGTGGAGAGCCCTGCAGCCCTCTCTTTCCTCCTCTTATCTCCATGGCTGGAGAGCGATGGTGTGCATGTGATATCAGTAATTCACACCAATTCATTGCCTCTAGAAAGGTGTCCAGGTGATCCTGCTGTCATTTTAGCAATGTGCCTGGACAAAGGGGAGCTTATGTTTGCTCACAGGGCTTCTGTAGCTGCTCCATTTAGATATAGTACAAATCAGAGTTTCGGTGTAATTGAAAAAATAAACCTAGATAGACATTTTTCCTGGAAAACAAACTTGTCTTCATGGGAGTGTTTGGGACTGTGATTCATGTGATCTGAACTCCTTTTTCTTTTCGTATTTTTAGGGATGCAGATGGGTCCTAAAAAAGAGACTGTAACAGATTTGTAATGCTGCAGAACAGCATCTTTTTTTCTGAAATCTTGCAGATGGTAGATCAGCTTTTGATCAGTAAAACTGGACACTTATTATTCCTCTGTGGGATTATCCCAATATTCTGTTTATATCCCCTGATTAAGTAACTTTACTTAACTCACAGCTCCATTTCTAACTTTGTTTTAGAACATTTTTGCATATTTTATTCAGGAAGTTTTAGTTGAAAATTCCCTTGCTGAGTTTCAATTTTAAAAAAAAAGGATGCTATAGTTAAATCAGATGTTGATAAAAAGCTTTATTTTTTCCTCTGGAAGTGAAAACTATGATAAGTAACTAAATCTAAACAAAATAAAAATACTTAGGGAAAAATCTAATCCTGAAAATTGTATACAAATATTAGAAAGTGTCGGTCAAGGAGTTACACAAATTAGAAACTACATCAACTGTCAATAACTTCCTGAACGTTAAAAAAGTTTCAAAGGTTGGAAAGAGACTTAATACTGTGCCAATACTTTCTAAAACAAGTTAAAATACATAAATATTGGATCATAAGTGGGTCAACAATCCTAATCAATATAATAGCATACCTGAAAGGAGAGACAATAGGATTTAAATGTAGATGAGCTAACTAATGCCAGTAATACAGATTTACAGAAAATCAATTTTGCCCAACAAATCTGATTAGCTTTTTGTGATATTACAAGTTTGGTTGTTCAAGTAATAGCTCTGATATAATAAATTCAGGAATATACAAGGTATTTTAATATAGTTAAAAAAATAGACGAAAGAAGTGTCAACACTGAACTCCAGATTTAGAATTACAAGCACAGGTCCTGTAAGTGAGAAATCATAACTGAAGAGTTGGGTTTCTAACAGGTTCACGTGGGTATTCATTCTGCAATATTTTTACCAGAGAAATGGAGGTATAAAAGCTGATACTGACCCAAGTATGCAGGAAATATGAAGAACAGAGAAGGGGGGCAATTGGGAGGACAGGGAACAGCATTAGAGATATTTGGGTTAGTGAACATAAAGATACAATAACCATGAAGTCAAACATCTAGAGACAAAATCTGCAGGCCAGGCTCACAGCCAAGAGCCTTTTTTCCAGGGAAGAGCAGCTGTGATAAGAAATTGGGTATTGCTGGGCACCATTGGCTGAGACAGATCTCCAATGCAACCAGCTGAAAGAGACAGCATGACCACACGCTGAGCAACAGGGAACAAGGCAGCATCAAAGTTGTTATTCTGCCTCTTTATTTTTATTGGGATGGGAGTGTTATTAGAGAATTTTGACTAATTCTAATGCCCACAATTGTGGAAAGGTTCTGATAGAGGTTAATAGACAAGATGAAATTTAGAGGAAAGCCATAAGAACAACCAAAGGACTGAAAAATATACTTTAAACACAGATACCCAGAGTTCTGTACTTTGATCAAGTCCCAGCTATATAATGTATATTTTCCTATAAATACAGAACAAGACCAGAGATACAGAACCATTCAATGTAACAGCCAGGAACCTAAATGTGGGAAAACCAAAAAGGTGTAAGGTTTTAATTGTATATGCTGTCAGAGGTTGGAGTAGGCCCTCAGGTTTTCTGGTAGCTTCTTTATCACTCAAAGCTTTTTCTAAAATATCAAGTTATAATTATTTCCCTCTAAAAATGTGCTTGATTCCAAATGGGAATTAAGGGAGGTCCAGGGGTTATGTTAGCTGGGAGATCAGAGTAGGCAAATGCCAAAGCTTTCTGGAGTTTGATGAATATTTCACTTTCTGTAGAAGAGTCCACCTCCTTTTAAGCCATGAGCTCTAGAAGTGCCTCCAGTTGTAATCCTAAAAACTCCCTTCTCCTTCCTTCCATGTAACCCTGCCTGCCTTTGAGGTGGGTGTGGGCAGAGGAGCCCACTAATGCTGTGTTCCAACCTGGCTGGATGTGTCAGTGCAATCAAAGCAACCAACAGAAGACAGTGATGTTTTTTGACACTAAATTGTTCAGCTGCTCTAGTTCATAATGTTTCTTTTTGTTTAGTTGTTTGGGGTTTTTTTCGTATAGTTGACCAAACAGATTGGAAAACATTCTTTATCTTGCTGTGGGCTCTCTCTGTGAATTGCCCATCATTGATCCTGGGTTCACAGCACCCATCCAATCAAAAAGACCATAGGGTCAGATATTGGAGTTGACATCCTGGATGCAGCCCATGTACCATGTACTCAGCAAGCAGCATTTCACAGAGATTTTGGCAGAAAATGTTTTCTTTCCCTCCTCGTATATGTATGTGCAAAAAAGAGCAAACTCTACAGAACTATGTTTGCAATCTCATTAAATTGTTAAATGGGGTTTTTGAAATCTAACTACTGCCAGACTCCTAGCTTTGTGATTAGTAATGTATCAAAATCCTCTTAGGAGCCTTGTAAATCTATTAATCTTCCTAAGAAAATAACTCCAGCTGATTAAAAGGCAGTTGAAGTTGAATGCAAAGCACTGGAAAAAAAATAAAAACCCTCTGAAAAAATATTACATGTATGCATTCATATATTCGGCCTTCTAGAGAAGAGAGTTAATTATGGTACACTGAATATCTTAAGAGATTATTTCTCTCTAAAGTTCCTTTTCGGCGTTTTTGTTTAACTAGTTACGATAAAACCTATCAGTCACGGAGGAGCAGAATAGAAACAGCTTCATTAAAACAAACCCTCTGATAGTTCCCCTATTTCTGCAAGTTAAATTCTCTTGAAAAATTAATCACAGTGGATCTGGCAGAACTAATTTTAAAATGTGAGAACATGTGAGATGCTCTGCTTCCAGCCTGGAGTAAGATGAGATCAATATGTTAAATTAAGTCTACATAAAACCATACAGAAGAATTCAGCAAGCAGCATTTATTCCCATTCGGGAGAGTAATTGCAATTTAGAGAGCAGTGAAGAGAGGTCTTGATAAAAATATTACCAGCTAAAATTAATGACGGAAGGCAGCAGTACTGAACTAATTTATTGCCACTCAAAAGTCTGGTATCAGTTGTATGCTCTTTAAATCTTTGGGGGGGGGGGGGGGAAGAAACAACATAAAAACCAAAACCAGCAAAACTCAATGAAAAACAAAACCAAAACCACCCCAAAAAACCAACACAGAGTTGTGAAATGTGAGCCAGGAAGCACATTAAAAAAGAATTCCCCAAGCTGTGACGCTGATTCTAGTCCTTTGAAAAAATCCTTGCTACATTCAAAAAGAAAATAATCAAAGCTACAGAAAGTTTGGAAAAAAATGACATAATTATTTGTAAATCCTGAAAATACATTTTCAGAAGCATCCATCTAATACACACAAACCACAGAGAGTATACAAATGCACTGCCTGGGCTTTCAAATCATCAAGGAGAAACTAATGGCTTGCATTATTTCTTTGTTGGGAATGGAGAAAGCGAGCAGACTCATTATTGTGTTCTTGCCTACTGCAATTTTACTCATATTATTCACATAGGCACTATTAATTGAGTGCAAGTGTCATTAAGCAGCAAAAATGTCAGCAAAAGTTGTTTGCACTGTTGCAGAAAACAACAGTGTGCAGGCTTCCAGGAATTTCTCTTATAACAGCAGTCCAGATATTTTTATGCCTTAACTTCTTCCTAACTCCGATGTCTTGACAAAATTTCCCCATTTAGCTCACTTTCCTTCTTGAATCCAAGGTATTCCAGCAAACTGGAGACTGTGCAGTGACCTGTGCCCCACTGGTATCTAACAAATCAGTTACAGAGAATAAGACTATCTGGGCTGTGGATCCAGGTTTACACCCAGTGCAACTCTGTGGAGGTGAGGGAATTGCAGCGTTATAGCTCAGTCCAGATTTGGATGAGTACTGACAGGGACAAAAAATCACTTAACATAAGGCAGCAGAACACTATAGCATTATGCAGAACTGTATGTACACTACACTAGTTACCAACCCTTATATAGAGGAGACCGTAAAAAGATGCTAGTGATGATGAATCCTGGCAGGATCTTGGAGCAGATTTTCCTGGAAGGCATGCTAAGGCACATGAAAAACAACAAAGTGGTTGGTGACAGCCAGCATGGCTTCACTAAGGGGAAATCCTGCCTGACCAGTTTGGTGGCGTTCTGTGATGGGGCTACAGAATTGATGGGCAGGGGCAAAACCAGTTGATGTCATCTGCCTGGACTTGTGAAAAGCATTCAGTACTGTCCTGCACCTTGTCTCTAAATTGGAGAGACACCAATTTGATGAATGGACCACTCAGTGGATACAGATGGCCACATGCAAAGAATTGCGGTCAATGGCTCAATGTTCAATTGGAGACCAGTAACAAGTGGTGTCCCTCACGGACTGGTGTTGGGATGGGTCTTGTTCAACATCTTTGTGGGTGGCATGGACAGTGGGATTGAGTGCACCCTCAGCAAGTTTGCCGATGACACCAAGCTGTGTGGTTTGGTTGGTACTCTGGAGGGAAGGGATGCCATCCAGAGGGACCTCGACACGCTTGTGAGGTGGGCTGATGCCCGCCTCATGAGATTCAACAATGTGAAGTGCAAGGTCCTACACCTGGGTCACAGCAATCCCAGGCACGGGTTGGGAGGAAAAGTGGCTCAGAGCAGCCCTATGGAGAAGGACTTGGGGGTGTTGGTTGATGAGAAAATGAACATGAGCCAGCTTCAGTGTGTGCTTGCAGCCCAGAAAGCCAACCGTACCCTGGGCTGTGTCAAAAGGAGTGTGACCAGCAGGTCGAATCTCCCTCTACTCTGCTCTCGTGAGACCTCACTTGGAGTATTGTGTACAATTCTGGTGTCCTCAACATAAAAAGGACATGGAACTGTTGGAACAAGTCCAGAGGAGGGCCACGAGGATGATCAGGGGACTGGAGCACCTCCTGTATGAAGAGAGGCTGAGGAAGTTGGGGCTGTTCAGCCTGGAGAAGAGAAGGCTGCGTGGAGACCTCATAGCAGCCTTCCAGGATCTGAAGGGGGCCTACAGGGATGCTGGGGAGGGACTCTTCATCAGGAACTGTGGCGATAGGACAAAGGGTGACAGGTTTAAACTTAAACAGGGGAAGTTCAGGTTAGATATAAGGAGGAAGTTCTTTATTGTGAGGGTGATGAGGCACTGGAACAGGTTGCCCAGAGAAGTGGCAAATGCTCCATCCCTGGTGTTCAAGGCCAGGTTGGACAGAGCCTTGGCGAACATGGTCTAGTGTGTGATGCCCCTGTCCATGGCAGGTGGTTTGGAACTAGATGATCTTCAGGTCCTTTTCAATTTTAACCATTCTATGACTCTATGATTTATATTTACACAGCCGCAGCCAAAGCCAGAGACTTGAGAGGAGTTTTTAAGTGCTGCCAACAGATCTCCTTTTTCTCAGTCATCTTGTTAGTCAGCAATGTTTACTGTTTTTCAGGTAATTGTAACTTAAATTGGTCACTATATTGATATGAAAAGTTTAAATGGAAGTCAGTCCATGATTGTAGATATTTACCAGAGATGGCTACTGCTGGTGATCTGGTTTTGAACAGCAGAGACAGTGAAAGAGAGTGGTTACAGTTATTTTCCTTTCATTAACTCAGTGGAAGAAGTTAATTAGATTTCAAAACCTGCCTTTTCTCTGAAGGTCTGATATTTTCAGTAATAACATTTATTAAGAAACAATTCCTCTCTGGTTTCTAGCAAGCAAGCCAACATGCTGATTCTTCAGTGAGGACAATGCCAAGGTGGCTGTCGCTGCCTGTGACACGAGCACAGCATCCACACAGCCTGGAGCCAGCTGCACGAGTGGCCTTCAGCTTACAAAATCCCTACCAATGGTTTCATGGCAGTGACTTAGAAAAGTCCACATATGCCACATAATAGCCCATGTGCACGATATTTCTAGAGAGTTTTGAGCCCCAGAAGGATTTAGAGGAGCTAAGCAAACTGAAACACAGGTGGGAAAAGAGAGCTACTGGACATCAGCCGCTTACATTGCAAGAGATTTTTCCTAGGAAAATGTTTTTTAAAGGGAAAGGCAGACTTGTTTTGAGAGAAAGTTGGAATGCAAATACTGTCTTTAGAAGCAGCATCTGCTCTTCTTTTTTTCAGCATATGCTCTTTCATTTACCATTGCAAAAAGACTCAAACTTTTCCAAGCTTTTAAAATTCGAACGTTCAAAAATTTCAAGACAACCATCAAAATCAGAACAGTTTCATTTTTGCTTCCTGTTGATTGCTTTGAAATTGTTTTCCACAGAAAAAAATATTATTTTTTTTAATTTTATTTTTCTAGTTGATTTTGTAACAAAGAAAAGGTTTGGGAACCTTTGGAATTTCTCACAGGAGGAGTAAGTCAGCTCCTGCCTAGATCTAGTCATTACCAAACTGTACAGCGCTTGAGTATAGGCACAGAGAAGATGAAAGATTGAAAAAAGGTACTAGATATTCATGGTCTCAGCCTCCCTTCTGGGTTAACTGATGATAACTCTACTTTCGTGACATAAACCTTTGTCTGGATCCAGCTGTATGTGTGGGTAACATAGTTGACACAATACATCCAATCATGCAATAAATAAATAAAACAGCAGCCCTAAGCTAACATGAATTTCTGTGCTCAGTGAAGTCAGTGAGAGCTTTAGCTTTTGGTTTGGTGATAAGTAACAGCACAAAGCAAAGCTTGGATCTGTGGCCTTTTCTTTGAGGAGGAGGGCTGAAATGGCAAAGAGACAAGGCAGTGTGCGGGCCAAGATCCAAGGCAGGCAGGGCAGCAGGCAGCCAGGGTTATTGCTCTCAGCTGAACAAAGCCTTCCTACCCCACATGAAGAAAACCAGCACGGGAGGAGAGACAGGGCAAGGCAGAGCCTGCCGAACAAGGCACTGTGTTTATCCAGGACCTGTCTTTCAGCCTACAAACCCTGAGTGGTTGCACTGTGAAGCTATGCAGTAGCAGGCACTCCATCTGTGTTACAGTTATCACAGGTTTTCCAAAAATGTCCATCCTATCTGGAAAGAAGCCCAAAGCCTTTTTCTGCTAGTGATGCCTGTAGATGTTCACAGTTTTCCTAGCACCACATCTAGCTGCATGTTCATTGATAAAACTTACACACTGCAAATGCCACGGGAAGAGCTTTCTTGTGGAGTAGCTTGGTCCTTTGGTGTTTGCAGGCTGATTGAAATGGCTTGAAGGGAAAAAAGAAGTATCTTTACTTTATAAAATGCAGCAGTTCCAGAGCTGGAAGCAATAGTTGCTGCTCTCCTGAGATGGCTTTTCAGACATCACAGTGAGACCTAGTAACTCTTTGAGGAAAAGGTATTGATAAAATACAGGTAGTTCAGTGGAAAGCAACAAAAACCATGTAATGCCCTAGAGGGCCTGATTTAACAGAAAAAGCAAGAAAACCCCTTAGGAACATATGAGCAAGGACTGGTAACACTCTACAAATATTTGAGAAAGGAAAGAAATGTAGCATGGTATAATCAGGAAAACATGAAGGCAGGGAAACAGTGGCTAGCAAGCCCATACTGATACCTAGCACAAAAGCTTGGATAGTTTGTGAAATAATTCCCTTGCTTCCTCATGATGGGTCAAACAAAGCCTAAGTGTTCCTTCTTTTTGTTTCTCAAGTTTTTCCAACGGACACGAAGGGCTCACAAACATCCTAAGGTGCGAGGCTGTCCCTTTAAGTACTTTTTTTACCTAAACCCCCATAAACATAGCTGACCTTTACCTCA
This sequence comes from Lathamus discolor, assembly GCF_037157495.1. Classification (NCBI taxonomy): domain Eukaryota; kingdom Metazoa; phylum Chordata; class Aves; order Psittaciformes; family Psittacidae; genus Lathamus; species Lathamus discolor. The sequence goes on along the minus strand of NC_088888.1, from coordinate 65,484,223 downwards.
AAGCCTAAGGGCACATCTTATAATGTCATACTTAGCAGATACCCACTCTTCATACTAACTTCAGCCTTGTGGAGAGTCTGAAAAGTCAATCACATTTCCACCTAAACTAATTCCACTTTGATTGCCACACTAAAATAAAGGTGTATTATTGTATCTGGAGATTTCAGGTCTGCCTTTCTATCAAACTTATATTGGCTCTCCACTGTCTTTTAATCTCGTTAAGATAATTATCACTCAAATGGAGAAGTGGAAAGGAACAAAATAACCATTGCCAACACTTAGGTGGTAAGAAGGGAAGGAAGATTATTTACACGCACACAAATACACAGGCACGTAGCTCTGACTTACTGCTGTTGGCATTTTCATAACATTTGATCATCTGGTTGCTAAGCACACTGCCACATTACCACTTGACATTTACATTTTATTTTCAGTTTATTGCTAAAGGTAGGAAATGAAGCACTCTCCTACTCTCATAAATTATATTAATCCTGCTAATAAGATTGCTAAAAGCCCCATTCCATTTCATTTAATGAACTTAGAACACCTGATAAACATTCAGACATTGCCAAGCAAACCTATTGTATTTCCTGCCTGAAGAAGGCAGGATCCGTTGAGAGCATTTCCCCATCAGAGAGGAGGGCTGCTGAGGCAGTCCTTGTAGTCTGGGTGGGAACTCTCTGGAGCCTTCCAGAAGAGTTAAAAACCTGCAGCAAATCAAACCCACAAGAGCCTAAAGTTTCAAAATCAAAAATACAACTCCTGTAATGTAAAAGAACTGGTGAGGTGTTGTGCAACTGCAGAAGCCGAAGTGGAGGTCACCACATGTCTTGTTGGGCATCAATCAGTGGTGCAGTAAACAGCAGAAGCAATTTAATGTGGCATACTGCTGAGCATCTGACTGTGAGGCTGGCCTTCCTTGCAAAAGTAGTTTATCAGGCAGATGAAAGATCAGAAGTAAATTTTGCCAAGCTCATCATCTCCGGAAGATTTTGACTCACTGGTGGCTGCAGTTTAAATCGCTTAATAGCTGAGACATGCTGGCCTTCTGTGCCACAGGAAAACGTGTGAAGTGAGAGCTTCATATGATGTATAAAGAAGTGGCTAGAGTGACTAGCTCAGGCTCAGATGTCTAACTTTCACACTCCTTAGTTAGGCGTCCCACTCTTCAGGGTCAATCCAGAGAAGTGCTGAGTACCTCCAACTCCCGCTAGTTATGATGTCAACTACAATTTCCCAGCCACTACTAGCAGCAAGAAAGACATTATACTCTCATAAAGAGTATATAAAGACCTCAGAAATAAAATTGGGACCTTACTACCCCAAGCAGATGAGGGTGGCAGAAGGGATATGTCTTCTGTCCTGGGAAACTCCCACTGTGATGGACAGCCACAGTGTATAAACACGCGTCCATCCTTGGAAGAATGTGGAGGCTCTAGCTCTTCCCCGCATTTGAGTGGCAAACAGGCAGCACGGGCAGTTCAAGAGTGGCAGAGACTTCTTTACTGTTTGCCCAGCAGTGGCAGTCTGGAGAGGGTGAAAGGCAGTCAGAATGTGGTTCGTGCCTTTTTCCAAACACAAAGAGCTATAGGAGCAGGTCAGCCTGAGACAGGGCTGGAAATTATTCTGAAGAATAATGATTTTGCCTGTCCTGTGTTCCCCTTTGGTCTCTGGTACACGTTTACTCAAACCAACGCACACCCTGTCAAACCCTGCTGTTTATCTCTCCCACAGCTCCTCACGGTCCTGAGTGTCCCAGATACCCAACCACTGCCTGGACCCATCCTTGCCTAGTCTACCTCTCTCCCCTGACAGCCTGCAGCTCCTAAACCTCTAGCTCCCACCCTGTTTCTAAAGGCAAGCCCCGGCCTAGGTACAGCTAGGTAGGCAGGGAAGTCTCAGGAGCAGCTCTTTTTCTTGCAGAAAAACAAGTTACCACCTGCCAGCTGCTGCACCGGAACACCCACAGCAGCCCACACACACGCTCTTCTCTTTTGCATGGGAAAAAAAGTGCTTACCCCTCTGCGTGAAAGTAAACCACTGGGAAAAAGCCTGCAGATGGGGTGTGCTCCCAGTGCAGTGGCTGTGCTTCAGGACCCGGAGCACAAGGAACCGCTGCATCCCTGGAATGGCAAGGAGTGACCAGCTTGGAGGAGAGATGGTTAGCAGAGGAGAACTGGGAGCACCAGCTGATGCCAACAGCACAGAGACAAGGGATTCTGGAAGGAAACACTATCTTTTTTTCCAAACTAATTAGTGTTCTCCTGAAGAGCAATTTCTGATGAAAATTTAAGTCACTTCTATTCTATGGCATGCCTTGATGAGAGTCCACCTGCAATACCTCTTCCAGGCTTGCAATTTACAAACAGCTTAAGTTATGAAGAAGCCCTGGAAAGCAGAGCAACAGGTCTGTGTTTAGTACCGTATCACAATGAGCCATCGCCATCAGCACAGTGAGCCAGGGAGGCTGCTCTGATATTACATGTTTGGCCCGTAGCACCTAGAGGGACATGGCATTTGCAGGTTTCAGCAGGTAGAGTCGCACGTTGCTCAGAGTTAAGCATTGCAGTGATCTGAAAATTGTCACATCATTTCTCCTACCTGTGCTATGCAACTTACAAGCACAACATGAAGCACTCCTGTGAGCTGCTTACCATGCAGAGAAGCAGGCACAATTAAAAGCCCTGGTACCGAAGAGGTGCCATAAACGTGCTGATTTTCCCTGTAGTTCATGTAAATTACAACTACGGCTTAACAACCAATTTAAAACAGTTTATTGAAAGAATAAACATTGCATCACTTACTGAACTGCCAGAAATGTAAGTATGTTCATAAATGAGGTGATGTCTGGATCTCTAATTTTCTCTCTTGCAATTTTAACAAAAAAAAAAAAAAACCAAAAACAACCAACCAACCGAACAACGAACCCAAAACAACATTTTGCTAGACAGCAGATTTAATTTTCCTTCTTTATTATATGAAGCTGTTGCATTAGGAAGGGACAGTAGTCAATCAGATGCATTTTCTCTCTGTATGTCAACGCCTCATAATACTTGAATACACAATTCTGAATATTTATGAGCTAATTGTCCAATACATGTTCCAGTTAATCCTCATAAATACTAGGCTTTAAGAAAAAAAGAAATAACATCAATGAAGTTCCAGTCCCAGTGTGTATCAACAAGGATGCTATTGTCTATGTGAAAAGCTGGAACCTGCAAATTTTCTGTCAAAACAAAGAAACTAAATATGCACAGATGTTGTGCTCAGTTCACAGATTCCAAGGGCTTGAACATAGTTGTGTGGCTCCCGATCCTCATCAAGAGGTGACACTTGCCAGGCCCGTCCAGGCTGCCTTTTGCTAAACAAACAGGTGTACTGATCCATACAACACTACCCAACTTTGCTCCAGTAAATGTTTAATCTAAGAAGAATGTACTGTACAAAAGCAGGTACAGAAAACCTCTCCTACACTCCCACGGGTTTCAGCAGTCCAATTACCGCATTGAAAAGGCAGTGCAGCACTGGGCTGTGCCTTACAGGCAACTGGCTCACCCACGCTGATGAGACACATTCTAGAACTATGAAAAGGGAGTGTATCTATCACCAGTTTGAAGAAAGAAAATAACAAATAATTAGGGAAGAGAACGAAAATGCAGGAACTAAGTTTAGCTCCACGCATTCTCACTGCTGAGGGAAAAGGTTCTAATTAGAAATTCTACTGTGAGAATGCATCTCAGCCAGCAGCTGGAGGGAGGAGAGAGTCTCTCCGTGTTCAGTGGGCTCTCAGGTCTCCAGCCTTCCCTCACCACATCCCAAAATAATCGAGGGTGGTGGCTGCAGAGCTTCAGCGTGCATACACGACATCTGCAGTCAAATGAAAAGTGGTGCCACTTTCGTAAGCACCTTTTCTCAGTGGTTGCCCATGGGCAACATGGAAATGAATGTGTTTTTAAATTAAGGTCTCATTTCAATTGCAAGGTTACATTCCCCAAATGAAAATATTTTATATTTACACCAGGGGAACCCCAGGGTGTATTATGGGAAGAGATGGTTTCCTTCATTTCCACACTGCCTCCATCTCAAGGACGGAAATATACTTTGTGAGTATCACACCCCAGCATCTAGAGGCTTTAACCAGACAATGATTGAGTTGTGGCAAGGTGTGGTACAAATATAAATGAGATCAAGCATTCCTGGGGTGCCCCAAGCAGTGGCTCCAGAACAGAAGCAGGTTTTAACCTTTATTTCACCTAATTCCGATAGGCAAAATTAGGTCTGAGGAGCAGGACCATAGTTAGCAGAAGCCAAGTAAATATTTTCTTAATACAGAAAGTTTTTCTGTTATTCTTGGTTTTGCTTTACCCAGCTTCTCCCTCATCCTGTTCTCTGGGATAACAGAGAGAGACAGGCTGAGATAAATTGAGAAGAGTCAACGGTGTCCCCCATGTAATCTAGCATACCCAAATTTGACATCAGTGTTGTTATGAACAAACTGAAGAGTTGAAGCTTATGTTTCAAGTGACAGAAGGAAGGAATTACACTAACAAACCTGCTATTTATGAGTGAGCAAACTTGGCAGTCATTCTACATGTTTTTAAGCACTGGAACAGTGTTTCTAGCCATCATCAAAACAACACCTTGGGCAGGCATCAGGAATGTAATAAAGGAGGAAACACTTTTGTTATAAAAGGATAACAGCTTTATGAGAGATGATCGCATCTGTGGAACAGTTTTCAGAGAAGAACTGAAATGAAAGTTACCCCATAATTACAGTAACTGGTGAACTTCTCATTTACAAAAGTAAAAGCCAGAGTGCTTGCTGACTTCTCATGACAGAGAACTACAGGAAGCAGAGGCAACAGGTAGCCTCAAGATCACTGCTGTGTATGGCACACAGATCACGGATGATACTCAGCATGTGGCAAAATACATATGTTTTGAACTCTGCCAGCTCCTTATTGTCACCACATCTCCTGGTCAGTATGGACTGCTGCTTCTCCCAGTGTCTCCAGGACACAGCACCCTTTTCTAGGCACCAAAACTCTTACCCAGGGAGAGTTTTTATGCATGAAAACTCTCACACACACTCACTTTCCCCACTGTAAGTCCCCTATATAGGGTCCACTTTTTCAGGTCAACCATGAACAGCTGAGCCCTAGGAGCAGCCCAGGTGAAGGAGCCCATGAAGATTCCTATGTTCTATTTACTGATATCTTGGTTTATATCTCCAATACCACCCTTATCCACATCCAAAATTTCAAAGATGCACCAGAAGTTTCCTTCCATCTCTGACAAGCTGTCCTTTGTCACAGAGAGTGCTGAGCACTCACATTAACTGACGATGTGCTGAAACTATCGTCTATAAGGCTGGGTGTCCTTCCACTCCCCTATCCATTGCCACTGGTTTAAGGACCTCATCATCTCTCAAACTCAACCTACTTCTAAGGGCAAAATAGAAGGGCACTTTTGCTTTCTAATACCATCCACCAGAGCATCTCAAGGCAGTTGTTTCAGAAACACCAGTTGCTTTCTATGTATTGCCAAAGGGAAGGTTATCATCACCAGCTTGCTTCTGACATAAAACCACTCCAGACTTGGATGTGCCCTGCTTGGTAGGGTAGATAGATAGGCTGAACAAGCAGAAAGGCAAATGTCATAGCTGCCTAAACCAATTCACTACAGATTGTGTCTAATGGGCTTTGATTTTTTTGTCTGAGTAAACCAACACAAATTGGAGGATATTTATACTGTAGATTCTCATAAAGTGTCCAGGTGCCCCCCGCTCTACTAAGTGTAACCAGCCACCTAAACCTATTGCTTGTTTCTCTGGGCCAAACAGAACAAGTTACAAATTTAGTCTACAGATTAATGCATGTATGCAAGCAAGGAGCAGTCATTCCTCACACTCTGCTGTGAATAAAGCAGCTGGCTAATAAGTAAGCAAGGTCAAATCTGAAACTGCTTGGAATTCAAGAGAATTACCATTTGGAGGCATTAACTACTTCTTGCAAAGGCTGCTCTAAGGTGCAACATTTTCTGTTCTCTAGAGATAAGAAGCTACCAGAACACAGTATAGTTATGAAGCAGAGAACTTTTCTGTAGCCAAATGGCAATGAAAAGGGAAAAGCAGGTAGCAAGGAAGTCCTCTACCATCCCATTCACTACGGGTATCCAAGCACACATTCACATGCATTTTGTGGACATGAATTTCAGTCTGGACTCTAGACGTAGCTCTCACTTTGAGAAAGCACCAGGATTCCCATTTCCTGAGTAGCTCTCTGTTGTGCTTCAACCTTGGCATTTTGCTTCCCTTTATCTCTTTTTTATCTTCTTTCCTAGAAGCACAAGACTATAATGGCTATTAAATCCAGTTCCCAGTTCCTGCAGGGCATATCAAGTAATACTCTTTTGTAAGATGTTCAAGCTCCATTACCGAACTAGTTACAATTTCTGTCCTCGCTGCTCCTGTTAGAGAGTCATCGCAGAATCTCTTTCCTCAGGCAGTTAGGAACTTATAATCCTATCCTTCGCCTATTCACTGCGTAAGTGTTAAAAATATTGTTGTTTATAAACAACTATGACTTACTAATTATAAATAATAAAAGTTATTTATCACTAGTTTACTTTTCTGATTCCTATTTCAGCCTTGCCCTGGTTCTCCTTTTTACTAAAGATTATAGTGCTTAGTGTGCATACACACTAGGAAAGTTTACAGTGCATAGTGTACACCAGTAGTCATCTCCAGCATTATTTTGTTGGGATCTTGTGATCTTCTTTCATGTTACAGACTCTCTAGTTGTTATCTTAGCCCTTTTTGGTGACTGCTCCACTTGAATTCAAGCTTCTGAGCAGCAAGAATTTCAGACACCTTGCAAAGGAGGCATTGCAAGTACTTTCTACAAGAATATTCATGTTTTCTACATGAAAGGGAAAATATTCCCTCTGACAAATTTGGATGCCCTTCCTCTTTCTTTTTCTTGTTCTTTCTTTCACTTTGTGTAGCCCTATCCTGTAGCATAACTGCCATTAGCAGTCACCGTTCATGAATTTGACCTCATTTTACTAAATTTCATTGCATTTCTATTTCTTTAGCTTTTACCATCATCTGCTGTTTTCTGCATGACATTCTCATCCTCCTTCACACTGCCAATACTTCTAACTTCACATCATAAACAGGTTTCATTAACACATTCCTAATTTTATGCCAGGGTGAAAGCGGAACTTCTTTCGTCCTCCCTCTGCTTGTATGTCTGTAGAATCCTTTATGGCCAATTCTTAATATCCTTTGCAAGCCTTGGCTTGATTTTCATCAAGTCTTGATTCACTACACTTTTCAGCCACTGCTTCACCTTTGAAAGCTTTCCACTTCTGCCTGGAGGTTTGGGGGATTTTTTAAGAGACACTCAGTTTAGTCTGGCAGTCCTCATGGTTGGCCTTTTTCTCTTCAAAGTCTATGTAAGTTTGATCCTTTGACTGGAGTTACATATCTTCTTCACATGCATCATGTCTTCCCTCCTCCACCACTACCTCCCTCTTTTTTGTTTTTGTGATTGTCTATATTTCGAGATCAATCTACTCCACTAGATGATATCTTCCTCTTTCTTTGATGGTCACCCTCCTTACTGAACAGTTCATACTTTAGGTGCTCTTACTGGCCAAATTTTGAGCAGCCTATGCAGCTGCCTTTCCCTTTCCTTCAGAATATCTATGTGTCTCCATCTGAACTCCACCCTTGCCTTCAGCATCCTCTCCCTAATCCTCTGATCTTCCTTTTCAAGACATGCAGAAGGCTGAATTTTGTCAGTAAGTAGATCTTGGCAAAGAGTTGCTCTAAGGTAGTACACATGGCAGAACTACTGCTTACAGAAGTACCTTTGACTGCTCTCGGTCACTGCCTCCCATTACAGTCTTCTCTTAGCCTCTAACCTTAGAAAAGGAGAAGACAGAAACTCCACCAGACTCACCTAGATTTCCCTCTTCTTTTCTCACAACAGATGAAGAAAAAAAAAATGAGTGGCTTACTTATCTGAGTGTGCATCATATTACAGAAACCTAATAAGAAACACTGTCCCAGGCTTTCCTGATCGCTGACATATGAGCCAGGTGCCAGGAAGGTGTAAGCATTACCTTCCCTCCCTGCTGCCTAAAGGATACTGCCACCTTTGGAGTCATTTTTGTAGCCATCTCCTTTGTAAAGTCTTGTTCAGGCTGGGTTTTCAGGTAACAAGAACATTGCCAGTGCAAACAGCGATAGTTTTAAGTAGTGGAACAAAAAGTAATTAGCTCTTATAGTTGCTTTCTTGTTTAATACTACAAACGAACAAACAATGACAACAGCAAAAAAACCTGAAGAGATAATCCCTCAACATTTTAACAGTAGTTTTTTATTCCCATCTTTCAGAAAGTGCTTTTGGGGGCATTTTCACAGGCAGCAGCTTCATTTAATTAAGTTTTAAATTGACAGCTGTGATGGCTTGTAAACTCCCAGTTCAGAAATCCTGATCCTAAGCTGTGCTGCAGGTGTTGTTTAGTGGCCTGACTGGCAGCTAGCAGAATGGCCATGAATGTAGTGCCTCATTTCAGCTTATCATTCCCTCTTCTTTGGACAAGTCATTAACATCTTCAGTCATCGTGAGATCTCTGCTGGCCACAGTGCAATGCATTTGTGTTTAGGATTCTTCCCTTCCTATCGGAAAGCCCCTTTGAAACACTATTTACAGTGGGCTGAACTAGGACTGCAGTGCTTTTGACAGCATTTGAGATGCAGTATGCAAGTCACAGCTGCAACTTCACTTGCCACTAAAACAGCAGGCTGACTGATGTGTACATCTAACGCAGGCACCTGGATCTCCTCTTATATGGAATTATTTTCAGCCACACACAACCACAGTGGGAGATAAGCCACCTTTTAGGTGTCTTCAGTTATTCATTATGAAAAAATTGATCTCTCTGTAATCTGAAGGCTGAGAAGGAATGACATAATCATCATTTGACCTCTAGAGTGCTCTTACACTGAATACTTCCACCCTGACACTTGTCTATTGAGCGTATTAACTTCTATTTAATACCCTATATAACATCTTTCAGCAAGGCCCCATAATTTTGGTTCATAGACACTTCCTTTGGTGCTCTGCTAGTAACTTTCTCCTTTAACTTTCCTCAACAGCTCAGAGATCTAACCACTGTCTCATTGTTTCTGATGGAACGAATATAATCTGCTACACTTCCATAATTTTTGTCTCCTCTCCCTCTTTTTTGCCCTGAAAATTCAATTCAAGTAGAAAACAGGTACTGACAGTGGGATTAAATTGTAAGTATGAGCAGTATTCCCTTCCCTCTTATTTTTTCCATTTACTTTTCTGAATAGTGCTTTGCAGGAAAAATGGAGACCTATTTCTATTTGGGATTGATAGCCTGTTCATTCTAGGCACAATTACTTTGATTCCTTTTGCAGCAATCAAGCCATAATATTCTCTGTCTGTCTTATTAATTCTGCAGCCTAGAAGACAGTACACATCTGACAGATCTTTCTCCAAGTAGCCATCACACCTCAGAGGACCCTTTTCATTCAAATATAAGAGTAAATAATCAACAAGCAAACCTCCAGATTTCTGCACATCAAAATGAATCTTCAGTTCCACTCTTTCTTTTCACATTGCATTTTCAGTCCTTAATTAAATCAGTGAAGGAAATGGACTCTCCTTCTCTGGACAGATGAAAGAGAAAGGGAATGGAAGAGGTGAATGTCTGCTCTCTTTCAGTAGTATTTAAAGAGATTCCAGTAAGAGCTGTTGCACAATAACAAAAGGTATTTTGTTCTTCAGATGCTGTTTTCCAGACATTTTGATTAAATTAGGCAGAAATAGCAGGTCTGTACCATAGCACTGGAATTGCAAGTTTACTCTGGTTTTGCAGGAGGCAGTTAACTAAGGTCATGAAAGAAGCAGCAATTATGTTTCAGTTATATAGCTGGGAAGATACTTATTATGGGGACATTCCAGAAGAGTAGTGGCAGGGGACTGGTTTACAGACACCATTTGGGATAATACATTCTGAATTGATGCTGTCAACATCTTGTGCCTTGCAGAGAGGCTGAGTAAAAGGATTTAGCCATTTCTATGGGGATATTCTTTCCAGTGAAGAAAGTCCCATTAGCTCTTTGCAGTACCTGTGGTGTCTCAGGCTTTCTTTCACAGTGCCTCTCTTAATCTCATCCTGCATGGTGTGGGTACACTGACAACCAGGGTAACAGCAAATTGTTTGGAGATGAATTCAGTGACAAAGAAAATGCTGTGTAAGGCTGGCAAACAGAAAGTTTATGCCATGGTTACTGGTAGCTACAACAAGGTTTTTCTACACACAAATATGTGAATTATCCACAGACACCCCCCGACCCCCAGATGCTGTTCCCTCCTTTGTTGTCCTGAAATTCTGGCTCGAAAAACTAAGTTTGCTCAGTCAGCCCCTTGCAGGCATCTCCATGGAGCATAAACAGACACTGTTGAATTGAGGCATGAAATCTGGTACTGAACCAGGCCTTTGCTCTGAATCCTGTAGGAAGCAGACCTGGAACTAACTCTATTTCACCCAAAAAGTCTTCCAATTCCTTCAGAGACTTTTCAGGGTAGCTTCCAGGGGCTTTGATTCTCCCTGAAATGCTCAGCATTTCACAGAGCATGTCCCTTTGAGGAGGAAACTGGGTAAGGATAGATGTGTCATGCTGCCTCCCAAAAAAAACAGCTCCCTGGAAGCAGCCTGGAGTGGACACCCAGTGCTGGAAGCAACTGTGGTGGGAAGAGCCCAGGTAACCAAATGTCCCACCACAATTCTGTCAGCAGTTGCACGCTGTCACCAGTTACATGGGTGCAGTATTTTGAACATATAATGCATTTTTTGCAGTATCCCCAGGCTTTAATTAAAAAAAAATCCAAACAAAACCCACAAAAAAACCCAAAAAACCCAACCAGGAGCACTTAGAGAAAGATTTTTACAACAGTCAACAACTGTGCTGCAATGGGGTCTGAGCAAAACCAGCCAAGGCTGATTCTCAGAAGAAGGTTTAATCAGTCTTTGGAGTCAAACTCTTTGTTCCTCTGCTCCCAGGCTGGACGGTCTGGTCTCTCCTCCCTTTAGCAAAGCGCAGCTTTCTTTTTGCTGAAACTGGCTTAGATTGGCTCACATCACCCTTTCCAGTCTTACTTCTTTTCTTCCTCTCTCCATCCTCAGTGAGATGGCTATTCAAACTGTGGAATCTACCTTCCTAAGGCTCAGAAACAGGCGTGCTGGGCTTTCCTTCCTTACTTCAAATGAGTAATTATTTTCTAGGGCTGACACTGAACTTTCAAGCAGAAAGAGATAAGTCAGCAACGTGCAGGAGAGCTTGTTTCTCTTCTTGCAGCAGAGCACTCCCAGGCAGGTAAATGAAACATTTGCATCACCATCCCGCCCTGAAACACTTTCATCTGCCTGTTCCCAAGGCACCATTTGCATAAAGAGCAATCTACAGGAGAGCTGCCCAAACAATCTTGCCTCTGCATCAGAAATACAGTTTAATTTTTTCTCAAATGAGCAAAGCACCTTTATGTGCTAAACCATTTTCAAGTGGGAGGTATCCCAATAAAACATTAAAGGTATTTTAGTAGCAGGGCAGCCCACTAGAATTTCAGCTACTATCCACAGAGCGAAGTGTGTGCAGAGAAGCAAAATATACAGAAGCACAGGGTAGGATGCTCAGACATCTTTTTAAGCAGCACCTGTATGAGAGGCACGAAAACCTTACACAACCTGCTCTTATGATAATAGACTAAAAAATAAGAACCAAAGAAAGCATCCACAAAGCGTCATCAAGAGCCTTAAATAGTTATGCATTAAAAAAGAGTATTGCTGGGTGTTGTCTTATTGCCATTTTTTTAACCGTCCCTCCCCATTTAGCTGTTTCTTTGGCTGCCTCTGCCCATCAGCCTCCCACTCCTCCTTTTGCTTGTGCAGGAGCAAACTCTAGGCCATGCAGCGAATTCTTCCCTTGTTTCCTTCATTGCAACAGTGATCAGAAGCTGGCCCCAGAGCTCCAACCAGGCTTAAAGACACGGTGGTTAAGGGGGAAGGAATTTGTAACAGCCTGATGCAGGCAGTGCTCTTTGGCACTAACAGCATGCAGAAACACAAATAAAGAGCAGAATGAAACTTGGGGGGGAAATGTTCGCTTGGACATTTTTTAACAGTCGAACACCTGTCTCAGCACCTTTGGTACAGCCTTGGTAATGTTTATATAGGATGAACTGGGACATTCTTCTCTCTGTCATCTGCCCTGTGTCTAGGATGCAATTATAGAAATGACTGCAGTGATCAAACAATAGGGGGGCCAAACTAAGTCCAACACCAAATACTTCCTCAAACTCACCACAATTCAATTATTCTGTTTGCAGCAAAGGAAACTTTGAAATTCATTCTCACTCGTGCTTTTTGATGGCTACTCTGCATCACCAGTAGTGATTTGAAAATTTAATGTTATTTTCCTGCAGTTCAGACCTTGACCTGCATGAACAATCCATAGCTGTCATGTTATTTTTCTTACGTCAAACCTAGGAAGTGTGTGCACAAGATGTTCTTTCTTTGGCAAGTGCAAATATCAAGACTGGTGTCTACTCTATGAGAAGTGCTTAAACCTATTTCAGCTGAATGACTGTGCAACAAGTATTACCTTTCTGTATATTCTCATATAATACTTTAGTTGGGTGAACTTAATTTCATACTGAGCTGCAAAATTATGGGCATGTAAAAATTATCCGTAGTGGCAGGCAAGTAACATCGGCCTTTATTAACAGAAGTGTTACATTTTTCCTAACTGCCCTTCTGCAACACCTCATAATTTCTCTTGGCACAGTAACCTATATAAACTTGTATAGGTCGTGGCTCTACCTCCCTGCTAGCTGAACCACCCCCACTCTATGAACGAAGGATTAACACTTTCTGCTTTCTTCTCCCACTATTGACATCAAGTGAAACTTTGCCCTGGATTTCAAAGCAGTGCCTGTACCTGTTTTCACACATTTTTCCTGGAGAATTTCTTTCAAAAGAGCTTTTCAATTCCATTTTTTCTCTCTTTCCTGTGCCCAGCAGTGGCTGCAGCTCTGTGCTGGGCAGGGCATCACAGTGGCCCTGCCTGCCACCTGGCAGCCCCCCCATGGCATCCTCCACTCTGAGCTACCTTTCTTCCCACCACAGCGAACAAAGGTGCGATTGTTCCTGTACTGCACAGCAGAGCTTGTTTTCGAGCCATCAGTCCCCTGGGGAATGTGCCCAAGTCCCTCCCGGCTCCCAGCACACTGGCACCCAAGACATGCACAGCTGATTTCCCTCTCAGGGCCTCCCAGCAAGTGGTAACTTTTGAGTAAGCTGACAGATGCTCAGTGTGTTATAGGCTGCTCTAGATCCAGGTGATTTGCCTGCACACCTGAAAACACAGGCTATGATTTTGTGCTTGTAAGCACATCACATTTCTTTGTCAAGCTTTAGCACCTGTGCCAAAGCAAAGCAGGGAAAATACAATAAAAGGAGAAGCAATGACCTCTTGAATTATGATATTCCTCTCTTCTAAATACTTTAGCACCCCTACATATGTCTAGGTATGAGGGGGTTTTAATTTTTGTAAAATGTTTCCTTACTAGGTATTGTTTCTCACTGATTATAAACTTACTTGCGTGCAGTTTGACAGGCAGGCCATGAGTGCAGCTTCAGCCTCCCACACAGAGAAGATGCACAGCAGTGTGCTTGAGCAAGAACACTTTTCTTGATGAAATGTAACTGCTAGAGCAGTTCAGCTGAGGACATACTCTTTGACACAACCCTGTGTATTCATACAGGCTGGGACTCTTTGACACAACCCTGTGTATTCATACAGGCTGGCCAAACCCCACTGTCTCTGGATACAAGCAGGTGCTTCTTTGTTCCTTGCTCTCAGTTTCTAGCAGCACTGCTTAAATGCTTTCTCTCTTGCATGCATTTTCTTAGACTATATTTCCAATTTCTCTGGTTTTTGCGCCTCTCCCTCACCTGCCTTTTGCTTGCTGAAGAGACCTGTGTGCACATGGTTAAACAATACCCTGGGAAATCCCACCAAAGTTCCTTGCTTTCAACCCCTCTGTGAGCAGTTCAATTCCACAGCTCACATACTGAGCAAGTGAACAAGTCTTTTTTTTCTCTCCCCTTTCTTTTCTGTCTGCTTAGCTGTTTATTGCATTTATTCATAACAGAGGAGCAGCTATGTCACTCATCAGTTCCAGTCAGTTTAACCCAACCCATAATACCATCATTGTAGTCAGCTTGCTGAGAGCTGGAAAAATTAGACATACCTGTTTGTAATGAATGCTGATAATTACACAACACACAAACAACAAAGCAGTCTGCTAGATCCAATCACTCCCTCAAATTGAAGACATTAACATTGATAATTGCATACTGTGGAAGCTCAAAGGCACTAAACAAAATTGCCTCCTCCATACTCATCATAAAAGACAGCACCAGAGCAGAGAAACAGTCTAGGAGGAAAAGGATTTGACATTTCTTTTACAGATGAGGAATAGCATACAGAAATAACCATTCAGCCAAAGATGTAATTAAGAGTGTGTAGGGTAGAGCTGGAACCAAGTTACCATAAATACTTGCCAGCAGTTTTGGTACTAAGCCATCTTTCTAAGACAAACTCTGGGACAAAACTGAAAGATTTGGGGAGGATGTATGGGATCGAGAAATTTCATCTCTATGTGTAATCCTTTCTGAAGAGCAGTTCCTAATTTCCCAGTTTACTACGTATGAATCAGCGAGAGTAACTGAGCTTTTACATCTGTCTGTCATGGGATCAAAGTTAAATATTTATAGGCTCTATGGGGAAGGATGCACCATAGACACAGGCATTCACATCCAGATGCTCCATTTGTGTATGTGGCGAAACATCTTAAATAAGCATATTTCCAGGTTCCTGATTTTGTTATTTTTGGTGTCTGAAAATGTGATCACAAAGAGTTGCTTTTTGATCCAGGCTATTACACCTGGGAGAACAAAGCCAGGACTTTCCAAACCTTACCAGTTTTGCCACTTTTGTTTGTTTGTTTTCCTTAATACTGAGCAGGTATTGCAACCGCACTAGACCAAAACATGGAAATTCTCCTGGCTGGCATTTCATTGGATTTTTACCTCAATTTCCACAAAACCGTACATTCTCAATTCTACTTCCCTGTATAATATAAAACTAATGTGAGAGGCACAAATGCGGATATCTTGCTGCTTTCTAAACCCACCACCTGCAGCAGGATGAGGTGTCACTTGCACTGCAGATCGCATCACCTGCAATTACAAATACACATCAATGTGTTTGCAAGGTGTATGCAGCATATGAAAAGCCTGATTTTACCACCACTGATGCTGGAGGCTGGAGACTATAGAAATAAAGCTGTAATACTAACCTGACTTCAACGCTGATTTTATACACTGCCTTTTGCAGAAATCCCACATGCTTTAGATCTGTTGGCAGGACACTGGTCGGTCTGCCTGCCCTAACTGCATAAATTCCCAGCACAGTCTCTGGAGATGTGCAGGGAGGTTTTCTGTGTACAAAGCTGCTCCTTTCTGCTGCGAGTGGAAAGAAATTATGAGAAGTGTTAGGTGTCTCCATCCTCTCATGTTGAGAGTCTTTGCTAAGGCAAAAGATGAGATTTCTAAACCCTGCTTAGCCCGAGAAAGACTGAATTTAGACTTTCTGCACTTAAGACAGCTCTCTGACCCCTGGGTCTTAGAGAACTTGGGGGAAAGTCGGCATTCACCCTTCCGTTTGTGGTTTGCTGTGCACAGGCACACAGCATGAGGACTCTGGCACCACAGCCACATCTGACCCTTCCTCAGGAGCAGGTTGTCCTGTCTCTCCACCACACAAACCTATCAGAGAGAGGGAGTCCAGGCCTTTGGGCCACCCCAGAGCAGTCACAGCGTTCAGGTGCCTGCCTGCCTGCCTGAAAAGTGTCAGCTTTGGGGAGAAAGAGGCACCTGTCTCTGGTCTAAGAGGTGGTTTTAGGTGTCTACAGGAAGTGCCCAGGAAGTTTTCAAGCACAGCATAGAGGCACCTTGCAGTGCAAGAAGAAGACAGACCGGGTTACTGTCTGACCCTTAGGCTTTAGGAACCTAAGTCTTAACTTAAGCAGGCTGGATCCTGCGCAGACCTAGCACCTTATTAAGTGTTCGTGTTCCTTTTCCAGGGCTTTCATAGCTCCTTGACCACCAGCTTTCCCCACTTAAGCTCCTCTCCTCCTAGCACAGTGGCACCAAAGCTATAGAGGTGATCAGAATGTTTTCAAAGTGGCATTGAGTCAAAAATCCCACTTCAGCAAAGATGAAACATTTCAGAGGAACATGAACATTTCAACAGAGTTTTGCATGTGACTAAAATGAAAACCCCCAACTGGATACCTGAGGTCTTTGATCTCAAATTAGGCATTCCAACGCAGCTCTCTCACAAAGGCATTTGAGAGGGGCTGCTTTGTATTTTGTTCCCACAGAAGTACAGAGACTTCAGAAACCTCAAGAACTTTCCATGGAATGGAATGGCTGTTCATCATCCAGTTCCGCTCTAACACTTCGCAGGAGCGGGATTCAGGTAGGTATGTTCATGTCAGCCACATTGGTCATTCAAGAAAGAGTGACTGAAAGCATGAGGCAGGTTCTCCTCCTTGTTTCCTTTCCAAAAAAAAAAAAAAAAAGAGTAATAAAATAAAGTAAGAATTCACAGAACATTTTGCCTCCTTCTAAAAAGCCAAAAAAACCCACCCAACCCCAGCACTATATTAAAAACATGTTTTGCAATTACAATATGTCCAGGAACCTCTTGTATCAATTTATCTTCCTACTCATGTCAAATTAGTATTTAAATAGTCTACTTCAAGCTTGCGTATAAGGAATAGTCTAGCTTGGTTTATGTCTTTTTAAAAGACACTTAGTAGACATTTTGTGCAAGTAATTATTTAAGTTGCAATAGAAAAAAAAAAAAGGCTATCTTATAACTCCATTACTGTACATTAATATATCTTTCCTGACATTTACTGTCAGGACTCAGTTTTCCTTACGGTCAATCTAATTCACACAATTCAATCTCTTGTTAGATGGGAACATTTCAGACTAAGAATATCCCACAGTCCTTCTGTTGCATGATGATTCCCACCACTTTAGGTGTCTGTCTTATCAATCACAAGAACTATAGACTATTCTGAAAAATAATTTGCCTTGGAAACTGATATGATTAGAGTCAAAAGTGTGAATAGCATTCAGAAAATGTTGCCTTTGCATGACGTGCACTCTCAGGAATGAAGAAAGAATTTCCATTTTCTATCTACCTTTCAGCCTTTTGCATTTTTTGAGTGTAATTTGCATTTGAAATCAAGACAGAGTGCAGGTTGATGCTGCAATTTTTTCCTTTTAAACAGATCTCATGTTATTCTTCTACCCAGTGGACTCCTGTGTTACTCTCCCAATTCCTTATTACACTGCAGACAGTTCATATGGTCATATGAAATTACTGTCAGTATAATGAAAGTTCTTCATTTCAAGTGTCTTAAACTTATTCATCCACTGAGTCATACAGCTTTGTGCATGCTTGTATTCAAGTGGCCCTCTAACAGGAATACCAATCCATTCTATGATTCTGTGAATGAACAAGTTGGATTATTTCAGCCCACAAGGGTGAATCTAGATTCCGAGAGAAAATTATTTATAATTGCAAGTCAAAGATGATACACAAATAGATTATCAAGTATATATTGATGATTTGTTCTAAAAAGATTTCCTACTTGAAGTAGTGAGTTAGTTGTATTTTGGATTGAGAGGAAAGAATTGCAAAGAAATTATTCTTGAAAAACAATTAAAGCCAAATGATTTTCCTTGAGAAAAAAGGAAGGCTGGACTTGAATGGATTGGTACAATTTGATGGCCTCTTCCTCTCTCTTTAGCTCTTGTGCGTGTGAAGTTCCCTTTAGCTCTCAGGTTAAGAAACAGGTAGGAGAGCATTCCTAGAAAATTAAGGTTTCCCTTTATTCTCCTGCTGTTCAAATATACTGGCCTCTCAGTTCCCGTTATCAATTGTATGTACATCTTCTAATGTGTGCAGTAAGAGGGACCTCTCATAGCTCAGTAACATCATAGCCAAGCTGAGAGCATCCACCTCCAGAGGGGAGTCATGCAGCTCTGACATGGCTGCAACAGACTGGAGGGGCCTCTGAGCCTGCTGAGCAGATTCAGGTCAAGCTACAGCAATGGCTCTCCCCCTTGTAGGTGCTCCAGCCCCACACATGGAGCTGCCCCAGATGGGAGTACTGCACAAGAATGATTTCTACATCCCTTCAGTTCAGATAGCACTGCATATTTATGTATGTGCACATCACCAAAAGGGATTACTGTGAGTGATGCTCAGCAAATGTCTGAGAAAAGCTGTCAGATGAAGGCTTCATAACTTTGAGTATCCTCAAACAATTTGCATTGAAACAAAGAATGGATGGCTGTCACTGTCTAAAGGACTTAATTCCAGCAGTGAAATGCAAGAAGGCAGCAACTGAGAAGGTGCTGAAAGTCTTTGAGGTTTCTTATGCTGTCCAGAGGTGAGACAGATACCTCAACATGTCATAGTTTTCCAAGCAAAGGAGTAATTCCCATTCACAATACCAATTTTGGGTAGAATATGGTCAGCCCAAAGGGGAGAAAAATCAAGAATACCCATTTGATAATTCTGACAGAAAAATCTATCAGATAAGAAGGACTGAGTTTAAAATTTAAAAGTTAAAATGGACTACAAAGAGGAAGGTATTTGCCCCAAACCAGCAACAACAAACTGTAGCTTCTTCAAGTGTAAGGTCTTTGCTTTGCAACAGGTGCATTTTGGTTTATGTTTATGCAACTGGTAGCAGGGTTCTAACCCATGTGTTGTGCTCCTAGTGCCACCTTGACTAGTAACAGAACTGGTTAAGTAGAATGGCTGCAGTTTAACACTGGAAAGTCTGGAAAGAAAAAGAAATTGCTAGCTTCAGTAGAAAAAAATACAATTCCTGTAGAACACTACTTCTAAGCTCCTGAGAAATGCTGCTATTATTTCACCTGATCAAAGGACCTTGCTTTCAGGAAGAAACAGCAGGTGAATAATTCTAACACCACCTTAAGCAGACTGACTCCATTAGCAACACTGAAATGTCTCTTCTTCCATTCCTCTATGAACAGATGCAAAGTCAGGTTCCTCAGAGGAAAGCAGCTCAAAGGCTGTGTCATCTCCTTTGCTTAAGCTCCAACATCAGAGTCAAGCTGCTATGTAACATGATGAATTGAAAACAAGAAACAGAAGCTTCCAGTCTAGAAGGTGCAAAAAGCAACTATGTACCGAAGGAAGTCTTTTATATTCAGGTTGTCAAGGAAGTGCTATGGACAGAAGTTTAATCTGTCCATGGGTGAGGTGCAGTACCTGACACGTAACTTGTTCTTCAGTTTTACTCCCATGGATCAATGCAAATTCTGATTATTTGTAAAGTTAAGGAACATGCCATTAAAAGAAGCATTTCATGACAAACAGCTCAGGTATTTGACTTCCCCAAAACAGTAGATGTTGTTTTTTGCTCTAGCTCTGGTAAATCATTAAAATGATTAACTAGAAGCTATTCATCATTCCAGTGTCAAGGTGGGTGGAAAGTGCAAAACATGGTCTTGCAAACAGCTTTTCTTTTTGTTATTCAAAGAAGAAATTGCATATCCAGGATAGCCTACACAATTCATTCTGATTACTTAATTTCTGGCTCTTTTTTTAGTCACAGGTTAGTGGTATTTGATGTTAGTACCATATGTGTCTCCATTCAAAGGGGGCAGAGAGTGCTGCCAAAGCAGAGCTGTATTATCTGCTTAAACTCAGAAGGAAATTCAGGTGCATATTCAAGTAACACTGCCTCCAGCTTCTGGCAATGGGTCTATCAGGAGACAGGGAAAAGAAGATACACACCACCACACCAGGTTAAGCACAAGACTCCGTGACCCCAGGCCCAGTTTTTCAGTGTCTGACCAGAGAAATCCCCAATTTCTTTGTTCTCATTTTCTCCTAGGGCTAAGGAGACTGCTACCTCTGCAGCAATGCTCCTAACAGCGTGAGATATAGATACAGCTCTTGCAAAATTACATACACAAAAAAACCCCAAACCCAGATGATTGTAATTTAAGGGGAGAAGTCAGACCTCATGAGAATTATTCTTCCTTCTACCACTGGCTCACCGCTCCTGTCTTGTAAGCAGTCTTTACCTCAGTTCCTCTCCCACACCTCTGGCACGTCTGAAGACTCATTTGTCTTCCAGGCATGTTTTAAGATGTAATGGATGTTTTATTATATAGTACCATAAGCCTTTTGGATGAAAGGACCAATGTAAACTCAAAGAAATTACTAATGAAAACTATTAATAATAAATGTAATTACAGGGCTTTTGTAATGATTCAAGAGCTTCAGAATACTTCCACCTCTGCATTATCCATTTATGATTTAACAAAAGAGGAAGATAACAGATTTTTTACAAAAAATTGTAAAAGAGATCAATTCTACAGTATTATTTGTTGAAAAAAGAAAGGATTTCATCTGCAGAAAAAAAAAAAAAAGGCAAAAAACCCAAACCAAACATATACTGGGAGTGGGCTAAAAAGAAAGGGGAACAAATCTTTAAGATATGGTACCAATTTCTATGTCATAAAAAAGCCTCTCAGAAATATGTATAGTGTAAGACTGGAGGGAGGAGCATTATGGCTAGCTCTAAAAGACTCAAAACCAGACACAGATTAAGGCACCGAGTATCATAAGAAAAGAAAAAAAAAGAAACAAAACCAAATCAAAAACATTGAAAACAGAACAGTAGAGAAGAAGATGGATGAAAGAGAAATAGGAGATTGCTTTTAATGGAAAATAAGAAGGAAATAAGAAAGGTCACATAAACAAAATAGCATATCATCAGAGAACTTTATACTGCATTTTATATTCCTCTGTATGTCATTGCATGTTCCTTACATGCAAACATTGAACTTTCAATGATATGAAGATGTGTAATGGTGTCACTCCTCCTAAGAAGTCTTCCAGTTGTGGTTTCCTTGACTTTTCCAAGTTACTTCTACCTGACTGCAGGTTTTCAAACTGCACACATTATGAGTCAAATCTTATTAAAAAAGCATCTAGCAGTATCTGGTGCTACAAAACGAACAATTAACCTGTCCATTTCTTCTTCACTATCGCCTTTCCTAGTACCACAACTTTTACATTTTCCCTGATAAATTAGAGCTTTTCAGAGAATAAGCAACCCTTCAACATAGTTTTCTCACAACAAACCTTTAAGATATAAGGTTTTCCTGATATATTTCCTGCCTTTCTTGTCAGGACCTGAGTCCTGTTGATGCATCTTGAAAGTGGTTGGATCATACTTGGTATAGAAACCGGGGGGAGTTGCCTAGGAGCCACCAATCACTGCTAAGGGATGGGATGGGCATCAGTCAGCAGATGGTGAGCAACTGTGTTGCCTTGATAAGTGCTGCACTCTTTGACGTCAGCAAAAACCTGAGTTAAAATTACAAAAGCAAGCCTGAATAATACTAAACCTTCAGCAGACAAACCAACAGGTCTTCATTATTTTGCCAAAAGTCTGATTTTGCCCTGCTTAATATTTCGAAGGTTTTAAAGTTAACACTAGTACATAATGACTCCCACAAGATTTTGCAAAAAGTCATGATCTGTTGCTTGTGTTCAACACAAGTATTCGCTAGAGAAACAATAAGTTGATATGCTTGCTTGATGTTCACAAAGCATTTTGAAGATGAAAAATATCATGTGCTAAACATAAAGCTAGTCTGACCATCTCATTACACTACAGATAGATAGACAATCTGTCAGAACAAGAAAAACGACACACAAAGCTGGTCTGGTGAGAATCCTGTTTTGCCTTTGAAAAAATGTCAAAACAATTGATAGTTTCAATAATGGATAGTTTCAAGGTATTAAGCATTTCTTTGCTCACTTCTTCAAAGACATCCCCAAATACTTAGAAATACAACTATTTTCCTTTTCATGTTTGATAGAAGGAAGTATTAAAAAGACTCTTAAAAATACAAATAATGACATCTATCCACTTTTTGATCCACTTTTATCTAAAATTAAAAAAGAAATGTGAGTGCTTTACTTGTCCCACTGTAATAAAAAAAACCTCACAAAAAGACTCTGATGTAGAACTAATTTGCGTTCTGAGTGTGCTGAATGAACTACAGAGACTACAGCAACCTTTAGAGAATCTTTGCTTCTTTAAAAAGGTAATTCATGCTCTATCTCCTACAGAAAATGAAAGGTTGAAAGATGTAAATTAGACAAAACAAACAAACCTTTCATAGCACATTAGGAGCTTCAGGTCTCCTGTGCACTTACTAAAATTTCAGTGACTCCTTCCAATTTCAAGCACAGTAAATTTGGGCCATTTGACAAACGACCATCACCATTTTATTTTAGGGTGGCTACATACAGATGTATGTTTTAAGGAGAGAGGTATTGAGAAACAAATTCTTTGAACTTGCTTTTCCTTTCCTTACCCTCTCCCCCATGCCATCAAATGGATGACAGGTTTTTTCATCATTTAAAACTCCCAAAATTTCCATCCTGGCTAACCGACTTTAAGGTTACATGACCATGCAGTGCATGTACATCTTCACATTTCTTCAGTTCATGTGTTGGAACCCACTGGCCCATCTCAACAGGCTTTAACAGGTTGATTGACGTCCCAGACAGAATCAAGTTCCTACTCACGTCATGAAAACTGAGGGCTGCAGAGAAGAGAATTGTCCTCTAAAAATGACGATTAAGAAATTGGGAAGGTGCACTTGTCTCATATGACAGACAGTGAACCTTTCTAAAGGCTCAGCTCACACAGGAGGCTTCTGTTAGACACCAGAATTACCTTAGCTCCATTTTTCATTGGGTTGTTCGTTGGAGGGCAATAAAGTTCAGTTCAAAAGTAGTGAAATAGCAATTCAATAACAATCCAGAGAAGAAAAAAGGGCCGTGAGAGGACATCCAGCCTCCCCTGGCCCAAAGGTATGATTAGCTAGATCTAAACTATTTCCCGATAGATGTTTATCTAACCTGCTTTCAGAAATATCCACAAGCTCCCCCAGCCATCTAGCTCAAGGCACCAGTATGTGATTTGTTTCCTTCACAGCACGCGTGAAGGACAGGCTATTTGCTACATCTTAGCAACTGTCTTTTACCTTCAGATTTCATTATGCTTCCCACTTCTCTTTTCACAACTGAACATGCTCCACTTTTTTCTACTTTTTCTCATCTACACTTCTCATAATTTTCATTGCTCTACTCTTAATTTTACCAGTTCATATCTGCTAATTGCACTGTCAAAAACTGTCCACAAGACTTCTTATTTGGGGCTTGTAAGATTTCTTGTGTCGAAGGGCTTGCTATAAGCATTTTTCAGACATTTCTTTACTTTTTCAGTCCCTCCATAGCGCTGCCCTTTTCCACACCAGATCACGTTACCTGCCATCCCAGCACTGCCCTCCCCCCAACCTTCCCACCCCAAACCTCGCTCTTTAGGTTGTGCAAGACAGCAATCAATGCACAATCTTTCCTCTCTTTCCCAGGTGGAATAAACCCAGCTCCCCAGGCCTCTCCTCCTATGTTACATGTGCCAGATCCAAGACCACACTGCTGTGGCTTTGTCTGGCCTCTCTCAGTGTACTTCTGTACTTTTGCACACTCTATTGCAAATGTGGTCACATGGGAGATAAAAAAGGGTAGTGATTACTTCCCTCAACCTGTTCAGGACCTGCCGGCTATGTGTGTGAGAGGGGTAGTTCACAAGTGCATGCCATAATCAAGGAGTACTTCTTCCCCACGGGTGCGCAGGCAGGCTGCTCCCTGCCCTTGGCTTCAGCTTCCACCGCAGGCTGACATTTGGGGCTGCCATCCCACCGCAGGCATTTGCCCTATTCCTTCTCTGCAGCCAGTAGCTCCCTCTTGCCTCAGAGTGGCTTGCATGGTAGAGGAGCCTTGCCTGCTCCAGACAGGAGGTGAGGAGGGGAGAGGGCACGCAGGTCAAAGGCTGGGGCATGCTGAGGTTATGAGGAGTCACATCTTCCCTTGTCTACCCATCTACTATGTCTGTTTTTGAAGTAAGACTGCAAGCTCTTCAGGGCCAAGACCATCTCAAGGCACTTAGCTATAAAATTACAATAACATAAATAGTGGGTAAGAGTAAATACAGTATTTCAGTGTTACTAGAAATCAAATGTGAAAGGTCCAGCTGGAAGAAAATGCCATTTTCCAGATCCCCAGTTGATCAGCAGCTCATTTAGCCCCTCCTTCTGTCTTCTCAGAAATCAGTATGAACTGCAATGACTGGCTCAAGCCCAAACTTGGGGCTTGACTGGGGCCCTCAGCTGTCCCTGGGCTGAACCCCCAAGCAGTGTGGCTCCTCTGGGATGGCGATGATCCCCACATGTCATTGCATAGGACAGGCCTTTGCCTGCAGAGGAGTGCAGGCAGGCTGTGGGGGCTGGGCAGCTGTACTCCAGGAAACCTTCCATCTGGCTGTAGCAGGGATGAACGTCACCACCTTGATGGAAAGGTATTTCCAAACACTCCTTCTGCCACAGCAACCAAAGGTTCTGTCATACAGAAAGCAAACAAGCAGGCAAGCAAAACAAAAAAAAGAGAGGGGCTTAATTGTTTTTTCCCTGGAAAATAAGCAGAGATCCCACAAGGTCTGTAAAAGCCTTCAGTATTCTACACTGATTTTACAGGGAAGGCAGTCAGACTACAACTCACAAGGACACTGATTTCAATAAGAATTATAAGTCAGGCACCAAATTACCTTTGAAGACCTGGGCCTTAATTACTGCTGGTACGGAAAGCAGTGTAAGACCTGCTGACGAATAGCTAATGCCTAATAAGAGTTTTGCAGACACTCAGCAATGACTGCCTCTGTGCTGAGGAACACATGATATAAGGCTGGAGACAAAAAAAAAGAGGGGGTAGAAGTTGAGCAATGTCAGCCTGAATTGCTGAGTAAGAACAGACCTGCTAAATGTAAACACATCGAAATGCTCATTGAAGTCACAGACCCCTACCAGCTACCTAGTGAGATCCACGAATCCCTAGCAGATTAGATCACACATTTTGGGATCAAAGTTGACATCTCAGTCAGGTCACAGGAGTTTATACAGATTCTCTACCTCTCATCCAGTTCCTCCACCATGTTAGCAATGTATTTTTGCTTACTGTGAGACTGTGGTAAAGGGCTTAGATCAGTGCCAGGTTAACAGGGCTCAGTTACTGCGGAGTTTGCATTGTGTCCTGAATACAGCTGAGTGTTGTTTTGATATTTTAATTTCAGTAAAAACAAAGACTGGCAGGGAAAAAAAAAGTCCCAAAAAACCAAACCAAAGTAGTCTGTCAGCCTGGTAATGCTTCACGTTGGCTCATTTACTGGTAGCACTTTGCAGGAGGGCACACCTTACGGAAGCCTGAGGATTTTGGAATGGAGGCAACGACTAATTCCGAAGTGAAAAAATCTGCTGCATTGCATGGAGTTTTCTGTTAGTTTACCAAAACAGGAAAGATAACAAAATCAGAGTAGTTATCATAGCCTTAAAAAGGAATTTGAAGATACTATTGGAAACTTACAGAAAGACACCAAATGCCAGCAAGTTTTAGAAAACATAAAAAATTCTGTAGATAGTAGGGTACCTGACAACAAATATCAGCAGCAGCAGATACATGACAGCAAATGTCATCATCATGTCTCAAGATAACAATATCACATTTTTACATTACTCTTAGAGTCCTGCCAAAGAACTTTTTTGTTCATTATTGAAAAACTTATTTGTACTGCAACATTAAATCACTGAAACTGCCATGTTTGAGCAAAGACTCCATCACATCCGTATTCTGTATCATATTTTATGATTCTGTGAAGCCCATTTTCATGCTATTAACATACCTCAGACTGTCTTAGTAACTAACTACCAGGTAATCTGCTTGCAGAAAAAAGTCACTATGACTCTTAAAGCAATGAGGGTCCTCAAAACATGGTTTCTACCAATTTTAAAATTGTTTTTTAATCCTTGTTATTATGGCTCTAATTGCTATAATTAGCTGTAGGTACTCAAATCAGTTCTGAATCCTACTAGCCTGATCAATCAGAGTATATGCATTTGTAACTGTACTCTGGCATATATCTCTCTGGTCTAAAAGTTCAGTCTTATCTCTCAAAACCATTTGCATTTTATCTAATTCAGTAGAAAAAAAAATACAGCATTTGCCAAGTGAAGTTTACATATTCAGTGTAATGAACACAGACCTTAAGCCCACATTATGCACAGTAAGCAATCTGAAAAAAGTCCACGCTGTGTTTTCAATGAGAGTTGTTGAAAAGAGGGAAACAGAACAATTGCTTCACAGAGGCGTTGCTTCCTTTAATAATTTGTGCCACATAAAGAATACTTTTTGCACTAGGTCATTCAGGAGAGATTTTGGTGGAATGTGATCATTCAGTTTATGCAGCAAAACCAAGCTACCACGATTTAATTCTGCTGCGTGCTCAATTTTTATATTGTACACCCATCACTTGTTAAAGCATAGCTCCTGCTAAGCTGAAAGCATAAAAGAGTCTCGGGTTGCTTCTGAAAAGTTGGAAAATGTTTTATTCATGTATTTGTAGCACATACATTGCAGGGAGTACTGCTGGATTCAAGAGAGAATTGAATGACTGTTCACAGATGTGATTTCATTAGTTTAGGATTTTGGTTGGGCTGTATCAAATTGATCATGTTTCTCCTTCAGCTCCAGGTCATTCATTCTGGACATTTTGATGAAGATTAAACCAGAGCCATTATGCATTCATGAGCAGAATGGTGAGGGCTTCTCTTGGAAAACTGAAGGCTGATAACCAAAGTAAGGATCAAGTATCTTTCCCAAGGCTACTGCATAATGATGAAAACATTGCATCTTAAAGCACATATTGCAGAAGCCTAGTACTGCTCTTTAAACTGCTGCAGGTAAAATGATGAATTTAAAATAACCACCTTTTTTATCTGTTGGGGCACAGTAGACCTGTACAGTGCATAAAATGTAACATGCTGTGTGTAATGAAGAGCTTTGTGCTGTTCAGAGGTGGAGCTGACAGATCCTGTTTCAAAGTTATCGTTAATGCAAAACCAAGAAATGCTCCCAATTGTATCCGTTACAATCACCTTGCTAGATGATAAAGCCTGCTGTCTAAATCATTTCAGTCACGTATGGGAAATAAATCCCTATGAAGCCTGAATGCACACAAAATGCAAATCACTCTGAATTGCCTCCAAGGTATGCATGTTTATATACATCCTCGCTTTCAGGTACAAGGTGTCATTGTGAGGTCTGCTGTGGAGACTGATGTAACCTGAGTGCAGGGAAATGCTGACTTGGAAAGATGCACAAAAAAACCCCGGTCTTGCAAGCACTCCTTCTTATGAGCCCTTCCACAGGCCAATGAGTGGCATAAGAACTACTCTCAGGAGAAATTACTCCATATGAAATATTGTACTAATGACCTTAGGGAGTATACTGCTGTCTTGAGCTAGTCTGAGAGTATTTGCATTGTACAGCTAAATCCTAAATGTTTGAGATATTAGGCTAAAACCTGTGAATGCCTTGTCAGAATAGCCCTGTGTTTATTTAAAAAGTCATTTATTGAGACATGAAAAATGTCACATCTCCACAAAGAGAATGTAGGGCTGTTCTTCGCATAACACAGCAGCACCATGCACGCTGCCTTTCACTCATGGAGAGAAAGGTTCAGGGCACATGATTTCATCTTGCTGAAAACAAGTAAGCCACTAGCAGAAGCTTATGGGTATGACAGCATTGGATCCAGCCCAAAATACTTCACCTTATGGAGTCTTCTTGTTGAATGGAAGTTGTTCATTCAAAGTCCCTGCAGATTTCTAAACCAGCTAAAAACCACAATTTGAAAAAACTAAAGGGCTATTCAGAATATGATGTCGTGAAAGAAGGAACAGTAGGCTGCACATGAATTCTAAGTGCTCATTTTAGGCTATTTCACTCAAATAACAACACTATGCTTTATTCAGTACATATGTGGCAAGCATATGTTTACAACGAAAGCAGGGCCATGCATCAGACAGAAGCAGAATTGTTTCAGAGTCATTGCAACGTATATTATCCAGACGCACTCCAGCCGGACAGACCCATGAAAGTGAGAGGCATAGGTAAGTGCTGGCTCCAGTTCTTATAGGTGTCATTTTAAAAAATTAAATAGTTGTGAAGTGTGTAGGCTCCATTCTTCTCCCTTCCCTCCCGCCTTCCCATTTTGTTACATAAATCCATCATGTCCTTTTTCCCTAGGTAGATTTCTTCATCACTGATCCCATTGTTCGGTGAATGGAAAGAAGTTGCCAGATTGTTTTTCTAAATCGCTCATCTGGACTGGTGAAAACCTCAAGCACTCCAGAGGATTTAAATAAAAAAAAAAGGAAAAAAAAAAGTGTGGGAGAAAAAAAGAAAGGCACACCACCACTGAAGCCCACCATCCCAATTCATTTGAATATTTCCCGAAAAACTTAACTTCAATCATATTCCTATACCTCATTTATTCTAATGGTACATCATAGATTTAAGGCCCATTGTTGCAGCCTTTTTTGTTCCATCTTTTTTTGGAGTCTCTCAATTTTCAGTTTTGGGTTTGGATTTCTTTTTCTTTTTTTTTTTAAAAACAAGATATAGGACAGGTAATGGTTGGTTATCTTCATACTTTCTTCTGGAGCACTCACAGGGAAGCTAAACAAGGGAACAATGTGCGCCTATACTCCCTGTGCATTCCGAGATCTATTCAAACAGCCAGCTTTGATAAACTCATCCTGCTCCTCGGGTTTGCTCAGCCTACTGGAAAAGTAAAGGAACACAATCAAAGGCCTGCCGCACTGCATTCCCTCCAGAGCCTTGGCCTTGGGAGGCCTCTCAGGGGGCCTCTTTCCCACTGACAAATGCGGACGGTTGTGCAGCCTGCCTAAGTAGCAAGGCACTTTTAAATGCTTTTCTCCACAGCCAGGGAGTAAAGGTAACCACTCAGAATAGCATTGGGCCTTTAAGGGTTGTTAGAAAGTAGCATACCCAGAAAACAACAAAAGCATAGTTTCAGTTCATGACATTCTGAAACCATTTGGTTTTGAATTCTCATGCAGGTGATTTTTGCTTTTCAGCAAAATACTACACACGTTCCTACCTCTTCCAGTCTCTGTCCATCAAGCAAGGTGAAACCTGTATCATGAGGATATTCTTATGATATTACTATAGTCTGTGGGAGACAGAAACCTCAAGCAGTTAATTCACATGTTTGATAACTGGAAAGTGAAAAACTTTAGCTATCTTAAGAAAAAACTCATTGGCACATTAAGAAATACAGGAAAACTATTTATGTGCTGTTTATCTAAAATGAAAGATTAAGATAACTTCAAAGTAAAGAGGCTGTAGTAATTATGGAAATCTTACTACAGTTTCTAGAGATGTTAATCAAATCTCAATCACGGGTTTCAAAGCAGAATCCAGACTCCCAGTGTCTCTAAACCTCACAGAGAAATAAAATTAAGTACACTTCAGCAGTTCTAGACCTTGAGGTTTTTAATCACATATACCATCTTGCTTAACAGTTCATTCACTTTAAGCAGGCAACTTACAAGTTTTTGTAGAAGTGTCTGGAAGTGCATCTAGAATGCATTGCCTGTCCACTGGTTTATTTACAGTTTTTTCCAATGAAAATCAGTAGCTAATAAAGCATAATTACACAAACACAAAAATACAATCATTAACATTTTACTGGATACAAATGATAAGCATAAGGAAATGTCCATGTACTCTGACATGAATTTGTGTTAGTTTGCTATTAATATGTGATATTCTGGATTGGTGGTAATATAACTGAGATGTGTGTCTTAAAAAAGTAAAGTTAATTCAAGAGCCACTCATGTTTGACATGATCTTATACCACAATATCTATCTGTACACAGCGATGTGATCATGTATACTCACATGTGATCATATCAACATTATTCATTTTTTTTCTGACAAGGTTTTACCATCAAGGCAGTTGAACCTCCTCAACAACGCTTGTCCTGATCAAGTACCAGGTTCTATTATCTGAAGTGTTGGGTGATACAGAAACCATCTGTGCAAGTGTAGCAATTTTGATTCAGAAAATTTTTAAAAGGTAGTATTTACAAAGGTAACTTTTCAATTCACTGACTAAATTAAGATTCCAGTCTTCATATTCCAAACACCTGGTCATTTAATTTCTTATTTTTGGCGTTTTGCTCTCCTTTCCCCGTTTCTTCTCCCCCACACAAATATTAGCCCGTGTTTAAAGTAAACTATCACAATTAAAACTCTTCAGAACAAAAAAACCCAACAAAACCCAACCAAAACCAAAAACCAGTAAGTTATTCACCTTGTGCCAAAAAAAAAAAAAAAGCAGCACTAGAACATTATTCAGAAGATTCCATAAATCCTTCATAATTTAGGAAAGTTCCAGGAGCAAAAAGAACTTACACAATTTGTAGAACTTGGGAGGAGAAATTGGGGAAAAAGGAGATACTTATCCCTTGACTTTTTTCTGGTTTTGTCTGAACTTAGCTTACAAAAAGCTCCTGGTACTTTTCCCAGCGTTCCCACACCTCATTTGTCTGGCACATATGGTTTAATATGAAAACAATTTAAATAAAATGTCAAATTCAAATTTCCACCGTAAATAATTCAACTGTTACAAAAACCAATAGGCTTTAGTCATTTCAAAACTAGCCCTGCCCGGCTAGCCATTTGATTAGGACTCAGAGGTTAAATAAAGAGGATTCTTACATAAATTTAGTAATCTATTTTAGCCTTGTAACCATTTCGTTCAAACAAATTATAGAAGAAATCCTTCTCACTGATCTTTTGTTTCTTTTGCATACATCCTACCACACACAGGTCATAACCATATAGGCTCTACAAGAAACAGAACCATTCGAACTTTTCTGTGTTTTCTAGTGGTTATATGAGCCTGTTGACTTCAACATTTAAATGGAAAATAAAATCTCTTCAAATTCTTATTCTAAATGTTAAATAACCATTCAGCTTTTTTTCTTGGTGGAACGCTATCATCCATCCTTATTATAAGATACTGCATTTCTTCTCAGTTTTAAATCAGGGGATGTCAATACTGTCTCTTTTTGCTTCCATTTTGTATTTCAAATTCCAGCTCATTTGGTAGAAGAGCTCATCATTTTACCTTCTTGCTGAAGTTGGTCTTTCACACTGGTCAGCTTTGGAAAGTCAGAATACTGAGTGCTTCTCTAGGTCAGGCTGGTACTACTTTGAGTATGGAGTGGAACCAAGCTGGTTTGTTGCGGAGTTTGGTCTGGTTTATTTTCATGCTGGGTCAGAGATCTAGCCATCTCAGATGGTTCAGGAAACTGGGTGGGAGTGGTAGCTATTTCCATGCCAGAGTTTCTTAACAGCAAAAATACAGAAGAGAAACTGAGAGAATGAAAAGAAGACTTGTGGTTGAGTGAAGGGAATTTCCATGTCCCTGAGTGGTGGTATTGTTCAGTGAATTTGTGACAGCTGACAGGTCAGTGGAACTTGCTGAAGAATTGTTTGAAGGTGTTGGACTTGTTCCATTTGTTCCATTGGGATCGCAGTAAATCTAGAATGCAAGGGGGAAAAGTAGTAATAAAAAGGGGGCTTTTTTCTTTTTTTAAGTCAGAAGACAAATTAGTAGTAACGAACAATGTATAGCACCACCCAGTCACAGTACTCAGATATGATACACACAATCGCTTATGTCTCTCATTGTGCCATTGAGCACAAAGACATCTTGAAATGCGTGCATGGCATTATCAAAGAAATAAATCTAACATTTTTCTAAGTGTTTTTCTGATGTTACATAACTACCACTTTATCAAAACCCTGCACTAAAGCAAAAGTTAGACCTAGAGAAGCAGGTTTCAAAAAAAAAAAAAAACCAAAAAACAACCTCACACTGAAAAAGAAAAAAAAAAGCGAACATAAAGCTATGCAAATACAAATCTTACTATGAAAAGATTTTGGACAACTGTATGAATTCATTGCCTCTGCAGAATAAACCACAAACAAAAATATAAGCAAACATTGGTTTTGTTTTCCATTGCTACTGTTTCTAGGCCTGGTTTGGGGATTCCTTTCAAGCAATAGTGGGGCTTGTAAATAATGGACTTCATATCTCAGCCTCTCTCGATTCTTATCTTGCCATGGTAGTACCAAACTGCAGAACTTAGAACAATGGAGCTGCACTGATTAAATCATAACCTATCCGCATGCTAGAGCGCACACATAAAGAATGCAATGGATAGCATATAATAATAGCAAATTAAAAAAATGCTGACAGAAAGCAAGCTAACAACAACAACAAAAACAATTCTTTCCCATAACTCCGCATTATAGCGATAAAACATAAAATACACCCTATGTAACTTCAGTATCAGGCTATTTCCTACACATACACAGGAAAACCTCCAAAGTTAAACTAACATGCTCTTTTCTTCCAGTGGAAGAATGCATGTGGTACATGAGGGTGAAAAAACAAGGGCAAGAATCCCCAAAAATGAGCACAATACAGCAAGCTTGGCATCAGCAGCTCTGTGGCAGCAAACTTGTATTATACCAGAGCATTCTGGCAAGCTCTGACAAGAGTTAGCCGAAGTGAACGCAGATTTCTTTAACAAAAAAAAAAAGCTACTTTAATAAATAATGCTTTCCATAAAAGGTGTCTTTATTGTCTCATATTTCTAGTGCTACTGAGAAAATTAATTTTCTCTAGCAGAAAAAATAATTATAGTTCCTCAATACTGAAGCCATGAAATCAATGTTAAATTTACTAGAAAATTTCATGAGCCTTTTCTTTAAGTATTTTCTACATGGGAACAATAAATAAATAAGCATGAAACAGAAAAACACCAGGATGGTGTAAGGCTTCTGGTAGTTTGGGGTTTTGGCAACTGGCCACATGCTGGAAGCAATTTAGGACTGCAGGATAAAAATAAATAAATAAATAAATAAAATCGCTGTGTGGAAGTTTCTGTTGAAACCAGTCCGAAAGTGATCAATAATGAATTGCAGTGTTAATAACCTACAAGCTGGATACCAGGCAGGTCCCAACCCGCCCTGGAATTCTTTTGGTCCTTATACAAAGTCTCCACTGCCGTTTCGCACTTTGTTTTCTTAGTTTTCAACAGAAAACCTAATTTATTGATTTTTTTTTCTTTTTTCTTTTTTTTTTTTTTTTAATTTTTTATTGTGGAAGTGGCAGGGCTTAGATCCAAGTTCCACAGCCCTACGGTAGATGGAACCCTTGCAGATCTTAAGGTGCCTGTGACAAATACTGGTAACCCAAAGTGTGCGATCCTGCTCTCATCACTGCCACGGGCAAGACTCCGCTGAGTGCAATAGAGAAGGGATAAAGCCCTTCCTTACAAACAAAGAAGGGAGGTTGGGGGGGAATATTTAAAGCAATCTCCAGCAAAGGGAGTACTTTGCTGTTTATTTTTGTGATATCGCAAAACTGACCCTTTTCAAAAGGTGGTCTCTACACATGGATGCGGTAGTTGGTCGCCCCGCTTGGCTTGACTGCTTACAGAAAGCCAAATCGCCACTGCATTCATTACCTTTGCAGCAAGGGTAAAACTCGGCCAGCACAGCAGCAAGAGGCTACTGTCTTAGCCTCAAGGTCCCAAACCTCCCGCTCCCGCCATGACCCTAGAAGGGGATGCAGAGCCCCACACCGGTGCGGGGAGATTCAGAGCAGGGTGCTGCTGCCCTCCCGGAGCTAACTTGGGCTGGGGGGGATCGTTCCCCTTCTTATCACCGCGGGGGGGGAGGGGGGATTAACGCTGCTCCTCGAGGCTCTCCCTCGAGGATCCGGGGGAAAGAAAGGCGGCCAACTCAACTCCTCACGGGGTTTTTTCGGTCTTGTTCTGACGGGGGCATCCCACGGCATCGCCATCTCGGGGCGCTGGGCACGTACCCGCCGCCCGCCCGAGCCCGCCCCTGCCGCCGGGAGGGCTGCGGGACGAGCCCCGCGGCCCCTCGCCAGCCGCGCCTGCCCGGGCTCGCTTCCCCGCCGGGGCGGAGGCGGAGGAGCCGCTCGGAGGGGCACCGCCGCGGGGGGTCCGGGCGGCAGGATGGCGGCAGCACCCGTAACGGCCGCCAGCCCAGCGGCCCCGCAGGGGAAACCCGCCCCAACCCGGTCCTGAGCCGACCGCCGCGGTGGTGGGTCTCGGCGTGGCCGCTCTCTCGCACTCGTGCGGGCGGGGAAGCGAGGAGCCGCTCCGGGGCTCACCTGCGTGGGGAGGAGAAGGGCCATGAGCAGGAGCCCCAGCCCGAGCCGCGCCGCCAGCGCCGTCCCCATGTCCGCCTGCTGCTGCTGCTGTCCTGCCGCGCTGCCGGTGCGCCTGCTCCTGCTCCTGCCGCTGTCGCTGCGGGCGAGAGGGATGCGCCCCTCGGCCGCGCCCGGCCTTTTAACGGCAGCGCGGGCTCTCGCGACGCCCCGCCGCCGCCCACCCCCTCCTCCTTCCCCTCCTCCTTCTCCTCCCCACGCGTCTGCCCCCGCCCTGTGTCTCCGCCGCCCCGCGGGTCCCCGCACCCCCTCGGGCTCCTCTTCCCCGCCCGGAGCCGGGCCGCTGGGGCAGCGCCTGCAGGGCCGTGCTGGCCTTCGTCTCTCCTTCCGCTCGGCAGACCCGCCAGCGTTGGTACCCCCCGTCTAGGGGTGACAGGCGGTGGTGTCTTTGTCTTAGTGCCGGCGTTTCATGTTCTGGTACGGAGGGGCTGGCACAAGGCTGCAGACGTAGGGTTGCAGTTACTCTAGAGAAAGTCTTCCGTCTGTAGAAACATGAAGCATTTTCATTAAAAAAATAAGTTAATATCAAATCGTGAGAGAGAAGGAAAGGTAAGGCTGTAAGTATTTCCAGTTGATGGGAACAGTGGGTGAAAGGCTGAGGAGTTCAGATTCTGTCTTGTTCCAAACTGCCTTACCATTGGTGCTCAGACTTCAAGCCACAGGTTGCAATTACAAGCACTCTCTGGATCTAAATATTTCATTGTTACCATTATTTCTTCAAGAGTAGGAAACCTGCGTAACAAGTGGAACAGTAGGTTCATTGACCCCCTGTGTATTTAAGGTTCTAGCTTCTGGCACAGTGAACACTACGGTTAAATAGTATCTCCTCCCTCAATAGACAATAGATTGTGCCAGTGCCTTACCAAATCAGTCAGGTGTTCCAGCGTACAGCCAAATTAGCAAAAATATCTGTGTCCGCTGTATAAACTACAAAAAAAAGACACTGATGTGCTGATCTTACTGTGACAAAGCAGTTCTTTCCGTTTAAAAGATGTCCTGGTAGCTCAGAGTAACCAGTGGATTTTAGATTGGGATATGTTCATGTTTATCGCAGAACAAAGTTTGAAGAGATATCCAAGTTCAGTGCTACTTAACTCATTTGCCATCTCCAGGGGCAGGACTGCTTTTTGAGAGTTTCTAAGGACATTGCTAGAACTGACTCCCAAGGCACAGGAAACAAGGTCAGGACCAGATGCTGGGACTTTTTTTAGGAAAAAACATATCACTCTAAACCCAGCCCCACATTAATTGCTTCAGAATGCCTGACAAAGCTATCGCAATTTTGGTTTTCCAGGAATAAAGGCATTTTGTAAGCCGTAGCACCCAAGATCGCAATCCTTATTCTATATCAAGATGAAAGACTTTCTGAGAGCTACACTAAGCCTAATGCATTCCTGAAGTGACATTTTCCCATCAACTTCCTATTAGAGACATAGTCTATCTACAGAATAACTATAGGAATAGTCATCAAATTGAAGGTCTTACATCTCTGAATACTCGCTGGCCATCTGCTCAAAGATGGTTACCAGAAGATGGGTTTTCATGACTATATAAGAAAAGAAAAAAGGAAATTGTGATGGCTTAAAATAAGAGATGGGTGACAAAGCTGAAAACATTCCTGTCACTACTTCTCCTTACAAAGAGTTTGCTTTAGTTGTCACAGTTAAATGAAATCACAAACGGGACAGAAGGTCACCTTTTCACTCGGTAGACATGCCTAATGCTACAGAAAGGTGAAATTCCCTGTGAGAGAAGTCACGTGAATCACAACAACAAAGTGAAGGCTCATGCCATTATGACACTGGGTCCCCTGGAGGAGCTACAAAAGTAAGGGAATCTAGTTAGGGCTCTACAATAGCCCGAGCAAAGAATATTCTAGTGTAAAGCTGACAGAGATGGTTTCCATTATAACCTCTCTCCTCCTTGTTTGGGAGAAAAGGAAGCTGTGCTGCTGCTGCACACTCCTATTGCACACTCCTGTCAGGATCATAACTGGCTGCTGCACGTTAAAGCAGCAGCTGAGACATGTTACTGTCAAAACTGGGACAGGTGAGAATAAGGGAATAACTATCAGAGGACCTTTCCCATTCACTCTACCCAGTGCACCTCACCTGAGGTCTGGAACTGCATCAATAAAAAATGAGGATGATGCATGGTTCTTGTAAGGTGACATGAACCACACAGCATTATACAACTGATTATGATTGTTATTATTATTAGCATATTCCACTTTTGGCTTTTTTACAAGTTTCAGTGAAAAATGGAGATACCTTTTTTTCGCTAAAAATCTTATAAAGTCTGTTCCTTTATTTAAAACTGAAGAAAAATGCAGAGGCTTTAAAACATTTGGAAGGGATGATAAATTAACTGAAATAATAAAACAATGTGAAGTTTATGTTCTGAGGCTATAAACCATACCTCTCTGAAATATTCCTCAAATTCTAAAGCAAATAAGGAAATGTACTGGCAGCAAGAGAGAAGTGCTAAAAACATGTTAAGCCCAAGACTTTCTTTGAAACTTTAGTCATTGGAAAATAGAATTATAATGCCTACGCTCCATTAGATTTCTACAAGCAACTCTCTCCATTCAAGAAAGCTGCAATATTCTTGATTCCTCCTGAACACATAAATCACCTGCACTCCTAATTCCAAAATCTTTACTTTTTTTTTTCAGCTGAAGTCTATAATGAAGTCTGCAAAAGATGTATCTGCACGAGAGACCAGGATCCAATATATAGATTTTTCTATGAGGCAAGAAACACTGTAATTGAGTTGAGAACTGTATAAAGTGAAGCACTGCTATCTGGTGGCCAAAAGGCACTTACAGGGTTTTTTTCTGTCATAAAAGACCATATACTCTCTCAATCAAACATCCTTTGACAGCAGTGTGCTCTAAGTACTTTCATGATGCCAAAATACAGTGTTAAATATTATTGTTAAATCCCACTTGTTTTGCTTCCTTTATTTTAGTCTTTGTCCAATTAGTACTCAGCACCACCCACAGTTAAACACATAATATTTAATGAGAAAGCTTACCAAAGAGAAGGGAGAAAATTACTTTGATCTTTTGAGTTAAATGTAATTTCAGCTGTATATTCCACTGATGACTTTTAAGTCAACTGAATTTTGCAATAGGCATAACTTTCAATCTAGTGATGAGAAGCAAAACTTGTGCTGCTTTGTATAATGCATTAGCAAACAAGATTAGCTAAAATAACTGGCAGGAAAAAAAAAACCCTGGTTGTCTATAAAAGGAAACAGAGACATATAAGTAAAGCATTTAAATTTGAACAAGCTTTAGCAAAATAAGTATAGTCAGAGCACTGAGTGGAATTCATGAGAACTGATTGTGACCGAACCATTAATTTACTCTTGCCTTTTACCTGCCAGTATCGATCCATTTAAACGTAAATATTTTAAGTAGTACTCACCTCTGTCATATTATGAGTTATTTTAGTTATTTAATACCCATCTGTGAACGTTATGCATTTACGTATTAGAATGTGACCTTTTTCCAAGGGACAGCTTTGAAATCCAGCTTTGCACATATTAGCTCATGTGTGCTGATCTATGCTGACAACATCTGGTGATAAGTTTCCTTGATGTCTGCTTTTGCTATATTAGATTTTGCCTTGAGAAACTCACAGGACAATATTTCCTAATACATAGGAACACCATCTTTTCACAAGTTAGGCTGGCCCTTGTACTGCTACTTGTTTAGTCTCGCAGCAGCATCAGAGCTCCAGCCATATAATCAAAATTTGACAGATTTTTTGAAGCACCCTTCTTTACAGTTGCACTTCCACTATCATTGAAGAACAAGACTGAAATACTGTGGGAACTGGCAAGTTGAAACTGATTTTAGACAACTGGACAAAGCTCTTTGACATGTGTCTTGGGTAGGAACTTGGAATATGTATTGAGGGTTACATTCCTTCTTCCAGTGGAGAGCTTATATTAAATTAATGTTAATAGAGTTTTTAATGGAAGGCATGATAGGTTGTACTGTCAATCTCCACTTGATAATAAATGCTGACTGGATTCAACTAAACATATCTTCAGATGTGAGCCCTTCTGCCACAATCCAG
The DNA here is from genome assembly GCF_037157495.1 of Lathamus discolor. NCBI lineage: Eukaryota > Metazoa > Chordata > Aves > Psittaciformes > Psittacidae > Lathamus > Lathamus discolor. The sequence continues at coordinate 65,445,630 of NC_088888.1, read as the reverse complement.
ACTCTGATTATACCAGGATTCTAGTAGTGTCAGTTTCCCTTCTACGACAGTATGAGGCAAAAAGCATTGGGCTGGCCTAATTTAGAGGTATATGGTTATGGAAGCAAACAAAGTCCTGGAATCATAAACCTGGAAATTTGAGAAGAAGGGAAATTGTGATTCCAGAAATAGTCTCAAGAAGAAATGTTTAAGAGTTGCCACCCTAATACCCATGGATCTTTTGATTTCTGGGTAGGCTTCAAGGGATGGTGTCAGCTTACACAATTAGGTGTGGCTTCAGATCTGCTTGAAAGCACACCTTTCTCCCTAAGTCAAGCAAACTCTTGGGTGACATCAATACAAATGAAATGGTAGCAGAGCCTGTTCTTTGTCCTTGAGGCCAACTGACATGTCTAGCCATGTCCATACTATTAAACTCTTCCAGCCTCCAGAAAATGGAGGCTGACTCTGAACCGCCTGTTGGTGGGTAGCTGTCCCTGGCTTGAACCAACCCCTGAATTGTGCTCAAGAATTGTTCGGGATCATGCTACTTGGTATGGGACAAAATCAACACAGGCTTTCCTTCAACTCCTGAGGCAGATAACAGGTCTATAGACATGCGGAAGTGAAAAATGGTCAAAGGCAATTTTCTCTTTCTTCTGATTTGATGCAGGTTAGAACATAATTCTCAGGGCAAAATCAGTGAATGGTATTCCACAGCCCGTAGGCCTCCTGTTTCTTTGTCAAACTATCCTTGCAGAATAATTCTCTTAATACAAAGTCTTTGCTGCAGATTTAAAGCAATGGTGTATTACATTGCCATATTAAAGTACACAGATAATAATGATGGTCAGATATGTCACAAACTGTTTACCAGTTGAAAACATATCAAGCACTTCACACTGAGAGGAGGAAAGAAGGGTCACATGACAGCAGCTGTCTACATCTAAGTGAGTCTCTTTGGAAATCCTTGGTGGATGATGAAGGGAAGTGAGTGCTTCTATGATGTAACTCATCTCATTTCAACATAGACATGTGAAACAGGTTAATCACATCCTGGAGATGCCTTCATCTCTTCACTGACAATCAAAAGAGTGTTGACTATTAGCTCAGACATTTGTCACTTCTATTTTCAATTATTTTGAGTAACAGATATCATTCCTTCAACCTTACTTTATAGAATTTCTATGCATTTTTGCCTCTTGCCTTTATACTTTCTCAAATCTGTCTTCATCAGATCATGTTGTCTGAAGTAGCACACTCCACTCAAGCCAAGAGTTCAGCCTGCAACCACTCTGTAGATGCGACTTAGAAAGAAATGTTGCGGGGGTTTTTTACAGCAGCAGCTTTGTAATGTTTGTTGTCTGATGTAATTTTGAGATTATCTCACACCATTTCTTGAACAACAGTGCAATGTTATCCCTTTTACCATCTCCTTGAATTTTACTTCTATGATAAGATTTATTACTAGTTGCAATTAGTGGAACCAACTTTTTCTCACCATTAGCTTGAGCACTATCTATGTAAGTATCTGATTTCTCCCAGTGGCTGTGATATTCTGCATTACCTCTCTCACCAGTGGATGAAAAGTTAGTTATCCTGATATTACACTTCTACTTCACTCCACTTTTTTCCAATGGTGCAAGAAGACCAGGAGGCCTCCATGGATGGATAAGGAACTGCTGAGAAAACTTAGAAGGAAAAAGAAGCTTTTGGAAGGTAGAAGCAAGGAAGACAGCCTGAGAAGAATACAGGGATATTGTCCAGGAAGTTAGGGATCAGGTCAGGAAAGCTAAGGTCCAGTTAGAATTGAGTCTGACCAGGATATCAAAGATAACATTAAGGACTTCTATAGGTATGTCGCAAACAAAAGACAGACTAGGGATAATGTGGGCCCTCTCTGGAAGCTTTCAGGAGAACTGGCTACCCTGGATTTGGAGAAGGCTGAGGTTCTCAATGACTTCTTTGCCTCAGCCTTCACCTGCAAGTGCTCCGACCACACCACTGAAGTCTTGGAAGGCAGATGCAGGGACTGTGAGAATGAAGACCTTAGGCCCACTGTAGGAGAAGATCAAGTTGAAGATCATCTTAAGAACCTGCACGTGCACACGTCTGTGGGACCTGATGAAATGAATCCACGGGTCCTGAAGGAGCTGGCAAATGAAGTTGCTAAGCCACTGTTCATCATATTTGAAAAATCATGGCAGTCAGGTGAAGTTCCTGACAACTGGAAAAAGGGAAATATAACCCCCATTTTCAAGAAGGGGAAAAAGGATGATCCAGGGAATTACAGACCAGTCAGACTCACCTCTGTGCCTGGCAAAATCTTGGAGCAGATTTTCCTGGAAGGCATGCTAAGGCACATGAAAAACAACGAGGTCGTTCATGACAGCCAACATGGTTTCACTAAGGGGGAATCCTGTCTGACCACTTTGGTGGCCTTCTGTGATGGGGCTACAGAACTGATGGACAGGGGTAAAGCAGTTGATGTCATCTACCTGGACTTGTGCAAAGCATTCGACACTGTCCCACACAACATCCTTGTCTCTAAATTGGAGCGACAACAATTTGATAGACGGACCACTCGGTAGATAAAGAACTGGCTGGATGGCTGCACGCAAACAGTTGTGGTCAATGGCTCAATGTCTGGCTGGAGACCAGTAACGAGTGGTGTCCCTCAGGGATCGGTGTTGGGACTGGTCTTCTTCAACATCTTTGTGGGTGACATGGACAGTGGGATTGAGTGCGCCCTCAGCAAGTTTGCCGATGACACCAAGCTGTGTGGTTTGGTTGATACTCTGGAGGGAAGGGATGCCATCCAGAGGGACCCTGACATGCTTGTGAGGTGGGCTGATGCCAGCCTCATGAGGTTCAACCATGACAAGTGCAAGGTCCTACACCAGGGTCGGAGCAATCCCAGGCACAGCTTGTTTGGCATGTTTGGCAGAGAAGAGATTCAGAGCAGCCCTGTGGAAAAGGACTTGGGGGTGTTGGTTGGTGAGAAAATGAACATGAGCCGGCTTCAGTGTGTGCTCACAGTGTGTGCTCGCAGTGTATGCTCGCAGCCCAGAAAGCCAACTGTATCCTGGGCTGCATCAAAAGGATCGTGACCAGGAGGTCGAAGGAGGTGATCCTGCCCCTCTACTCTGCTCTCATGAGACCTCACCTGGAGTACTGTGTGCAGTTCTGATGTCCTCAACATAAAAAGGACATGGAACTGCTGGAGCAAGTGCAGAGGAGGGCCACGAGGATGATCAGGGGACTGGAGCACCTCCCGTATGAAGACAGGCTGAGAAAGTTGGGGCTTTCAATGTCTGAAGGGGGCCTGAAAGGACAGGGACTCTTCATCAGGGACTGTAGTGATTGGATAAGGGGTAATGAGTTTAAATTTAAATTTAAACAGGGGAAGTTCAGGTAGATATAAGGAAAAAATTCTTTACTGTGAGGGTGGTGAGGCACTATAACAAGTTGCCCAAAGAAGTGGTAAATGCTCCTTCCCTGGCAGTGTTCAAAGCCAGGCTGGACAGAGCCTTGGGCAACATGGTCTAGGGTAAGCTATCCCTGCCCATGGCAGTGGGGGTGAATCTAGATCTTAAGGTCCTTTCTAACCCTAACTATTCTATGATTCTATGGTTAAACAAATGAAAAAAACATTTATTGAAAATCTCTGCATCCTTACTAGTCATTTTAACCATCATCATTAGTTTATGACTGTTGGGATTTCTTCTCTCTCTGACGCATTTCAAGACCAATGTTTTTAGCCCTGCCTAGTAAGCAACTTTTTTCTAATAACAATAGAAGTCTTTATCTTCTCTTGAGAAGTGTTGAAAATCTGTATCTTGCAATTTGAATATAGTATTCTTCCATTTCCATATTTTGTTATTGTTTGTTTCATTTTTTTTCTTTACTGCTATCTTTTTGCCAATAGACAAGGCAGATTTTTACCCACGGTTATCAAAAAGATAGTGTATATAAAAAGATAACTGCCTTACAGACTATTCAGTTTCAGATTTCATTCCTAGTCATGACTGTCATGGCATCCTGAAAGGCTTATGCTTTTGTAACCTTTTCTAGGTATTTTCTAGTTTGAGTACAGGACAGGCAAAGATAACCAAGTAATGAGACTGAATCATCGAAAGAAATGACAAACAGGAACAGAGAAAGTTGGAACTGTTTATTTTAGAAAACAAAATAACAAAAAATTATTAAAAGATGTATAAATAGACACGTTCTAGAAAGCAGATCAGCTCTTCTTCCCATTTCTTAGTAGACAAAGGGAGCAGTTTACGATTTGAAAAGATGAACTGCTGAAAAGAGACACGTACTGTGTATCACTAAGTGTTAAGACTTCATGTATCTTTTAGATGGTGAACTCTTTGTCACAGGGTATCATTAGGCAAGCTGCAGGGATGAGAACATCCAGAGTTTAAATAGCAAGTGTTGCAAGGACACACTTCCCTGGGAGACAGATCAGATCATCCCAGGTCTTCCTACTATGTGACTTACATATCTTTAATATCTCTAGAGCTGTGAAAAGATGAGACAGCCCTGGCACCAAGCAATACGATTATTCTGACATTCTAGCCTCCCTATTGCACCTTTATTTATATTATTTCTTTTTTTAATATCAAAAGCGTATCGAAACCTACAGATGATTTTTTTTTTCCTAATGCAGTAATGTTTATAAGCGCCAATCAAGGCAACTTTGTCCCTTAGCCACAATGGAAGCTGAAATACTTTGAACAGCCTTGTTTCTGCCTTTAAAAGCAAACCTGACACAAACCAATTAAAAAACCCCTAGCAAGCCCCACAAACTTTAATTGTACACAAATCTAGGAGGAACAATCTAAATTTCCTCATTGAAAATTAATTATGTTAGACTTGAGTATATCTTGAATTTGTTACTATCAATTAGAGAAGAGAACATTATATTCTAAACAGTAAAGACATTAATTTGAGCAGAATACAGAGGAAACAGAAGTAAACAATTCAAACTAATTAAAGTTTGCTCTTGGAATGTGTAGTTTTATGGCTAACAAGTGAGGTTCAAATAACAAATGCTTAATTGATTGCTTTTCCTTTTATTGCATGTGCCAACCACTGCTAGTGGTATCTAGATAAATCCTAGAGTGGATCTGAACCTGAGCGTGTTCACTACAGAATGAATGAAAGTCTGAAAGCCTGTCTTAGGAAACGCTAACTTTTCCTACAAAAAAAAAAAAAAAAAAAAAAAATTGTTTTAGACAATTGACAAACAAGAAACTGAGGGGAAAAAGAAACAAAAACAATCTCATTGCAAACCTCTCAGCAAAGTGGGGTGTGGAAGAATTGGCAGTGAAACTGCAGAGCCTTTAATTTCTGAGGCTTAATACCAGGCTGACTGAAGGAAGTTACTCACTGTTGTCCTCCCATTTGCTTAACCACTGATGTAACACTGATTTTCACTGGCAAGGCAGCTATGTATTTCTGGTTTAGATGGGTCATCATGATGAGGGTGGCCTTTATCAGCTTCTTCAGCACTGGTCAGAGCAGTCTGCACTGCCTATCTCCATTTCCTTTCTATTATAGCAGCTAGTCAGATAGTGAAAAGGATGGGAAGAGGGGGGAAAATAATGTTACTTTATATACCCATATCTCCATCACTTAAATAAATGTAAAACAATCATGTTACATACCTGAAACTTACCCACCTTACCTTACTAGTTATCCACTATAATGTCAAAGATAAGTTTTCTAGGAATAAGTAGGCTGAAAGCAAAGGTACTTTGTGAGACCTTGCTGCCTTCCAGAAAGAGATTCTCTGTGCAGGATGCCAGTATGGCTGCAGAAAAAAAGTGTACAGAAGTTCACAATGTGGTTGTTACTGCAGGAGTTGTAATGGCATCATAAGGAGTTGGTAAATGGAGAGAGACAGAGCCAAGTTTCAGCGTTCATGGGGGCTGGAGACATTAAAGGTGTCCTAAAGAGAAGAAAAACAATGTTTTATAGTAAAAATGGTACAGTAGATTACATGGGTAAATGTGTGAGAAAGGGAAACCAGTTTAGAGCAGGGTGCCCACTAAAAAGGCAGCACTGGAAGGGCTAGAAAAAGAGCTTCTGCTGCAGGAAAGATTAGTTTTCAGAGATGGGCTTTAGAGGAAGAGATGGTGGGATTATTTGGTCATGGATTGGATGCAAATAGTAAGCTAGAGAAATTGCCTCCAGACTATGGACTAAGAAAAGGGAACACCTGAGCAGCTACAGTAAGTGTGACACTGGATGAGGTGAATTAGCAGTCAGGTCGCTTTTGCTCATTATTCAGCTTAATATGGACAAACTTAAAGGTGATGCTGACACAGGGACACTGTGTTTTCCCAGGCTGCATAAATATGCATTGAACCTTCTCAGTACACCTTGAAATAAGCAGTGTCATTTAAAAGGCATGTGGTTCCAATGAACTAATGCTGAAGTTGTATCTGCAGTGACAAGTAATCTGGTGAGATGTGCATTGCAGAACGTTAGTCAGAGCTACTCACAGGGCTAGAACGGCAACATGGTTTTATTTTGACATTGAATGAGTGTCAGCAGATCTACTGCTGTCACTTGACCTACCTTGCAGGAAAATAAAGGTAACAAAAAACCCTAGGCAGTGGGGAGGGAACTTCCAAGTACAGATTCCCACATACAAGTCAAATGCTATTATGATTTTTTTCTCTGAGCTATCAAAACTAAGAGACAAATCTCCTTGTAAGTGAATGTCATGGGGAGTATATTGAAATACACAAAATTAAAACCATAAACAAGAGAGGAATTACCCTTCCTAGACAGCAGATGACTTCACTGAAAAAAAAAATAATAATGAAGCAGTTCTATGAGAATAGCCATAGGAAGAAGAATACGTCTTCATCAGACTAATTTCTCACCCAAACTTCAAAAGGATGCATAGACCATCACTAACCTGCCAGGTGTGACTGATCACTGCTTCTTACCAAAGCTGAAACTTTTCACTGTATGTTGCTGAGGTGTCCTATGACTGGAAATAAAGTAAAAGTAAATAAAATGGGAATAAAATAAAATAAAATAAAATAAAATAAAATAAAATAAAATAAGCTTAAAATAATCTGAAAGCAGCTTAAAGAACACCCCTGTGAGACCTCTGTGTTGATCAGCCTGTGTTTGAGCAAAGCCTCAGAGGGTGCAGCCTGAGCTGGTGGCTGCTTGCAGAGGGAGCTCTGCACTGCCATCTAATGGCAAACTACAGGAAGAGACTTTCAGACTGGCCGCCACCCCGTCGGAACGTTTTGGTTATAATCACAGTTTGATATAAGTAAATCAGGAGTAATTAATACTGCATAGCAATATAAATAATAATACTTAATTTTTGCCTTTTTTGTAATTAACAAATGCACTTAATGACCCAGGTTGGAAGCTGCCAGGACCTCACACAAGTGGAGTACAAACCTTACAGACAAGGGCTTTTGTGGCCCCTCTTACCCTGCTGTGTGGATTACTTTCTGGTTTTGTAAGATACCGCTAGGTCATCATATTTGATGAATATAAAAGACAGAGGGACTTTGCCTTGTGAGATGAGAGGCAATAAAGATGTATACTATCAGACTAACCTAGAAAGACTCTTAATACTTACATCTTCATTTACTGCAAGTTATCTTCACTCTTTGCAAAGTCAGAGCAAGACTTTAATCCTACATGAGGCAAATCGAATTCTAAAGGCTCTGAAAAGAACGGGGTGTTTGCAGAGCTAGGCTTGAGGGGGTTTTATTGGGATTTGGGTGTGGGGTTCCTCCTCTCCCAGAGGAGACAATATTTCTGCACAGGGAATCCCCTCTGTTCAGACATTTATTTCTATGCTGACTCACTGCGTGCCACTAGAAATGCAAGAAAGTTTCTCGTACCAACCTTTTTTTTTTGGTTTTCTCTCCTCAATAAGGATATGCCTATTTCAATAGATATGGTGGGAAAGTGCTAAAAAGCTAACAGCTATATTCCCACCAACACTGATCAGATATCACAGACCTGGGCACTGGAGCATTCCATAAAGGTGTTGAGATCTTCCTTTCCAGGGGGGTTTCCAAGGTGGGGAAATAGCTTTGCCAAGGAACTGCTCCATTACAAAATATCCCTGACATAAGAACCTCTCAATCAAACGTTTTATGACGAAGTTTATAGAAGCGTAAAATTAAGCAGTCACTTACACTGCCCATGCTAATTGCAGAGTATGTACAGCAGTATCTCCACAGTTATACGACTCCCCATATTTGCTGATAGTTTTCCAAGGGAGGACGGGTCTCTAAGGTGAGGTGACAGGTAACAGGCATTTTGAAGCAGAACTTTAAAGCTGAGGAGCTCTTCCATCTGCCAAAATTACACCAAACCTTGTACAACCGTTTACACCAGGGCAAGATGCTGCCAATCTGATGGGATTGCATTTTGTTGCTGGTTTGTAAGAATTCACCAAATGCTGAGCAAACAGAGCATCCCAAAGCACCAAGAGAGATGTGGTTGGTGCATGGCAGGGAGAGAGCTGGGAGAAGGCAGGAAGGGGGGGAATGGACCTGTCCTGGTTTCTGAGCTCCAAAGAGGAGGGATTATGGATTACCGCCATGTACTGGGGGTGTGGAGTGAAAGCGGGAGACATAATGTGAAGGAAAATAACAAAGATGAAGACAGGGAAAACTCAGGCCGCAATGGGATTTGGATTAGACTGTCACAGTGGCCAAGCCTTTCCTATTAGTCTGTGGTCAGGAAACTCTAGGAGTCATCTCCCAGTGAGAGATTTCCACTGCTTTCTGGTTTGGGCGTGTGGGCAGAGCCTGAGGGGCCGAAAGTATTACAAAGGGAAGATCAGAGGTGTCTAAAATCCAGACGGTGTGTAAAGGATTACTGTCATTACTCCGCGTGCTTTCGCTGTGCCATTAGGAGAGCAGCACCGGTGGGGAGGGAGGAAGGGCCCTGCCCAGCGGGGCCCGCCGGCAGCCTCTCTCGGGCAGGGGGGGCAGCTGCCGCCGAGACACCCAGGCAGGCAAACCCGCGTTCTGCCTCCCCCCACCTCCAAACCAGCGTGCGGTGGAGAATAACGATGGGGAAACGGCTCGGACAGACCCCCGTGGGGCACGGGGCCGGCGGAGGGCGGCTGGGAGGCAGAGGCCGGCGCCTCCCGAGGGCCTTCCCTCCAGCGGTGCCGGACCCCCCCGCCTGCGGCCGCTCCACCAGGCTCCGGCAGGGGGCGCCGGGTGCCGGCTGAAGGGGCTCCTCCTCCGGCCTGCGAGCGTCGGCGTGGGGACGGCAGCGGTTAGGCCCGGGCCCGAGGCGCCCGGAGGACCCAGGTAACTGTGCCGACGCCGCGGCCCGCTGCTCCCCGAGCCTTGCCGGGCCTCCCCTGCCGCCTCCTGCCCCCATCCGCGCCCCCCCCGGCTCTAAGGTCGCGGGTCTGGGGGACGGGGTCCGGTGTGGAGGGCAGGCCGCGGCCTGCCCCGAGTTGTCGGCCGGGGCAGCCGGGGCTCCCTGGGGACCGTCAGCAGCGGCGGGCCCGCTACAGAGGGTCAGAGACCGACCCCTCGGGGGCAGGGCGGTGTGTGTCTGCGGGCCCCCACCGCCCGCCGTGACTGCTGGCGTCGTCTCGGCTGCGTGGTTTTGAACGGGCTTCCAGCCCCCGGCAGCGTTCGGGCTTGTGTCCTCCCCGGGCAGCAAGGCTGATCGCTGTCCGCGTTCAGGTTTCATGAGGGTGAGAGGACGCCCTTGGCGTGTGGGGCGGCTGTCGGCCTTCCCGGCAGGGGCTTTCTCGGCGGCCGGTTGCACCCGCCGGCCCGCGGGGAATGAAGTAGGAATGAGCACTAGATATAAGCAGTAATAGTTGGTTGCACGTTCAAATACCTGTTCTAGGAGTTTGTCCCCAAACTGAGGGGAGGCGTAAGTCTTAAGTGAGGCTTGACCCACTGTAAACTTTATATGTCATGTATTTTAAGTTCATGCATTTAAATACAGGAAAGCCAAGGGAGGTGTGGTCTTTTTATTTGGCTCATAATTACCCTCATTGATCAGGGCTTTTGCCCAGCCACAAAAACCACCTCGTAAAGTTCTCAGCCGAGTTCTCTTGGGTGTGGGGAAAGCAAGCTCCAGTCTCAGGAAAAAACACATGTTTCCACACATGCAAGGTCCTAATAAAAGGCAGTGCTCCACCTAGCTGGGAAGGACTGGAAATCAGTTCCTAAGAGTGTTGAAAGGCTCCTGGGGTGTGTTTTTTGGGGTGCTTCTCCTACTTCTCTCCGGTTAGAGATGGCTCCCCATGCTGGGGAGCATGCATGTGAGACTGCTGTTGCTGGTTTCAGCCCTATTGCAGTACACAGAGCAGCACTGTTTCTCTAGAACTCTACCACGATGTTAAATTTGGAGAAACAGGGCGGAACACTTTGCAGTGTTCTGCCATGCAGGAGTGTTGTGGTCCAAGCAGAATCTAAAGTTAAGCGGCTTTCGACTCTTCTGGGTTTATTTGCTTGCAGTATTGAGCAGGTTGTTTTCATTGACGATGAGTCATGGTGAATGTTTTTTATATGCTTTTTATGACATATGCTTTTGTTAGTTGTATTTCAGGTGTAGAGAGAAAAATAACCACAAATGAGTTTGGACAGAGTTTGGACAGTTGATATTAAACTCCAGAAAGGGAATTATGAACAGAATATTCCACTGTTAGTTTTGGTGTTTGCTTTTCATCTGGTGTTTTATCTCTTTGTAATAGTGGACGGTGTGTGAGAAAGGCAGATCATAAAGTTGGTATAGCCTTGCACTTTTAGGTGATGCATTGATTGCTCTACTGGGAAATAGATGATAATCTTTTTGTTTTAACTGTAATGTTGTACCTGGAGAAATCCATCCAACAGACAAAGCAGTTGCTCATTTTTACTCATGAATGTTTGTTTTATTTTAGGGTATGCTATGACTGGCTTCAGACTCCCCATCACTACTTTTAGAAAGCTAAATGTCTGGTTTGGACTGTGGGAGAAATTCTCTTCTAATAAACTGTATCCCTCTTGGAGGAGAAGCATGTTCTGTAGCTGCCAAGCAAGCACAGTAAACTACAGAAGGTGTCCCAGCTTTTCCTCAGTAAAACTTTGTGCACTAAGACTTTCTCCAGAGTATATCTCTGTACTTCCTCTGCGGAACAAAAGTAGCAAAAGCTCTAAAAGGAGCAGACAGACTGTTCAAGAAGAAGAGGAAGAAGAGGATGAAGAGGATGAAGAGGAAAGCGATTTAGAGGATGAATTTGAAAATGACCCCAACGTAGTAAAAGATTACAAGGATCTTGAAAAAGTGGTGCAGTCTCTTCGATACGATGTGGTCATGAAAGCTGGCCTAGACATTGCAAGAAAGTAAGTATGGCAGAAACAACCTGCTCATGATAAAGGTGTCATGCATCTGAAATTTGAGGCTTGATACTCTTTTAATGTTGGAATAACTAAATACTGGGAGATGAGGGGGGCATTGTTTGATGGTTGGGGTTTTTTTTACATAGCTATTTTGACTGTCTAAAAATGTTTTGGGTGGATGGGTGTTCTTGTGGGTTTTACCTTGCCTCCCTTGAAACAGCCTGCTTTTTGCTGGCTGCAGTATTTCTAAGATTGCTGAGGAGGCATTTTCTATCAGTTACTGTTTATTTAAAATGAAGAAATTACAAAATACTGTACTGAGTAATACAAAATGATCTAATCTGAGATTGAGGGAGTAAAATAATACACTACTTAATGGCTGTAGAAATAGGTGATGGCGAGTATAAGCCTAATGTACTAGTAAATATATCACAGTGCAGTCTGTAAATGTACCACAGTGTCTGATCTAGTGCAACCTACAGAAGCCTTAAATTGCAGTGCTTTTAAAACAGAATGTTAGTATAACTTGATGAGTTAGAAATGATTAACCTGGCTGGTGCAGGAAAGGGAATATTATTCATTGGATATTCAGGAGACAGGTCTGTAAAAACAGCTTTTCATGGTTTGCACAGAGCAACTATACTCTATTATTTCATTTAATATCTATGAAAGACTTTTTTTTTCTAGTTCAGGTCTGTCCCGACCTTAAATAAAGGTATCCTTTATGCACAGATGAGAGCTGTGGCAATGTGCCTTGCACATGAATGCTGTTCTTGTGTATCTGCAAAGAAACAATTGCACACTGTAAATGCAATAAAACCTTGTTTTTCTTCAGTAAAGTAGAAGATGCATTCTACAGTAATGAACTCAGGCTGAATGGAGAAAAACTATGGAAGAAAAGTAGAACTGTAAGACTTTTTAAAATTTAAATCTTTTCATACAGTACAAGAAAATAACTAAGGCATGACCTCTTCTCCCTCTAAATCGCTCTGCAAAGGCGAATGAGTAGCATTGCTAACACCACTTCCAGCCTTGTGTGTGTGTGGCTATGATTCTCTGGGTAAGGCGTTACTCCCTAAGGCAGGCAGGAGACTTGTGTTACTAGAGAGTAAAATCTAAGGTTGAAAGTCAGGAGAAGACAGATGGCAGCAGGGACATAACTTTCAAAGTTGCTGAAGGAAGTGATGATACCGATGTGAGGTTGATGGAGTCGGAAGATTGAATCTGAGATACTGGTGGAGCAGGCATATGATTAAAGAGAAAGTTTGATGGTAGGGATTGAAACGGGGGGAGCTCAGGTGAGGTTGTTGTATCTGGAGCAGAGCACACAGGAACACATTTGGGAGAAGAGCCGGAAGGGTTGCCAGCCATACTCTTTAATGACAGAGCTTGCCAGAATGATGACAGGCTTCAACCCACCCTCTATGTGAGGGTGGTCCCACATGGTGGTTACTGTCATCAAAGGGTCGTAAGTTGTATTTCCTGGTTCTCTAAAGACTAGTTTTTGAGAGGCATACTGCTTGTATGATGTTTGAAAAGAACATAGGCAGTTGGCAAGCACTCTGAAACACTTCATGCTCTTTTAAAGGCAGGAGGGAGAACATTGCATTTTGCTGGTTTGTATTGATACAAAAAGATTGGCAGGAAATACCCTTCAGGAAAGAAACCCAACATACTACATGGCACCTTTTTCACAGTTAGGTGTCAGCCATAGAACCGGAAGCGTAAAGCTTTTGGCAGAGAAGGTCATGAGACATTTAATTGCTTATTGCCAGGATTTCATAGCTGGAGGATTTGTAGTGTGTCTAGTGTTGCCTTGCCTGCCTCCTGCCCTGGGAGATAAGAATATTAAATGGAAAGAAAGGAACAGAGTTACAGTTGGCCATAGGCTGTAGGGATTTGTTTTCCCAGGAAATGTTGATAATCAGTCATCTTTTTCTGTTTCCAGGTGAAAACTGGGGATACGCTGGATCTCATAGTAGGTGAAGATAAAGAAACAGAAACTGCCATAGTTATGCGGGTAGTCTTAAAAAAAGTATCTAACAAAACTGAAAGTGAAAAATACAAAGTAATTGTGAGGCGCTGGAAACACTTAAAAGTGCCCAAACAGGATGTATTTAAGTGACAGGGGGTTGCATGTGGCAGCATAAGAGTTTTGCAGAAAACCGTATTTGTTCTTAAATACGAATTTTGGTTAAACAAAATTACAGTACCCTTTGTTAAGGGCTTGTGTTAGAATGTTCTCTCCCTCTGCTGTATATGTCAATATCCATGCAATAAGCCTGTCGCTTTTTGCTGTTAGTTTTGTTTCATGGCTCTGTGGGATAAAAGATCCAACCCTTACAATTCCAGGCAGTTGCCTTACAGATGTTATAAATGATGAACCAATAAAGACTAATTTGATCACTGTTTAATTGCTGCCTAATTTTGTTAATCAGAAAGGTTACATTAAAGCTGACAGCACAACAAGCAGAACCGGTTTGTTAATTTTATCTCTACATCTGTAAAAGAGTTATGGATAATAGGAATAAACCCCCCAGTTATGTGAAATTGGTTCCTTTTTCATTATTGGTTTGATCTTGGTTAACCATACCAACTCTGTGCTTATACATAGTGCTGCTATACCAAGAATACAGAAGGACTCTTGATTGCAGCTGCATATTTCTAAGAAGGAAACTTCATAACAGAGAATCATAGACTCATTTAGGTTAGAAAAGACTTAAGATCATTGAGTCCAACCATTAACCTAACACTGCCAAGTCCAGCGCTATGTCCCTAGGCACCACATCGACACCACTTCTAAATCCCTCCAGGGATGGTGACTCGACCACTGCCCTGAGCAGCCTGTTCCAGTGCTTGACAACCCTCTTGGTGAAGAAATTTTTGTTAATATCCAATCTGTACCTCCACTGGTGCAACTTGAGGTTGTTGCCTCTTGCCCTATTGCTTGTTACTTGGGAAAAGAGACTGACACCCACCTCACTACAACCTCCTTTCAGGTAGTGGTAGGGAGTGGTAAGGTGCCCCTCCTTTTATCCAGTGAAGAATGCATCCATCCAAGCCATGAGCTGCCAGTTTATCCAGGAGAATGCTATAGTAAATGGTGTCAAAGGCTTTATTCAAGTCCAGGTAGGCAACATCCACAGAGTTCTCTCATCCACTAAGCTGGTCACCTTTGTCACAGGAGGTGATTAGGTCATAGAATCGTTAGGGTTGGAAAGGACTTTAAAATCATATAGTTCCAACCCCCCTGCCATGGGCAGGGACACCTCACACTAAACCATGTCACCCAAGGCTGTGTCCAACCTGGCCTTGAACACTGTCGGGGATGAAGCATTGACAACTTCCCTGGGCAACCCATTCCAGTGCCTCACCACCCTTAAAGAACTTCCTCCTTATATCCAATCTAAGCTTCCCCTGTTACCTGTTTTAACCTGTTACCCCTGTCCCATCACTACAGTCCCTAACGAAGAGTCCCTCCCCAGCATCGTTATAGCCCCCCTGTATCCTTATAGGCCCCCTAAAGGGGGATCTTGAGGTCAGTCAAGCAAGATCTGCATTTCATAAACCCATGGTGACAGGGCCTGAACACCTGTTTGTCTTGTATGTGCCATGTGATGGCACTAAAGAAGGTCTGGCTCATAACCTTCCCCAGCACCAAGGTCAGGCTGACAGGCCTCTAGTTCCCTGGATCCTCCTTCTAACCCTTCCTGTAGATGGGTGTCGCATTAGCTAACCTCCAGTCAACTGGGACCTTCCATTAGCCAGGTTTGCTGATAAATGATGGAAAGGGGCTCAGTGAGCACTTCTGCCAGCTCCCTCTTGGGTGGATCCCATCTGGCCCCATAGCCTTGTGTGTGTTTAAGTGCTGTAGCAGGTCATTAACCATTTCCCCTTGGATTATGGGGGCTTTGTTCCACATCCTGGCCTTGTCTTCCAGCAAGAGTGAGGTTAAGGTGGCATTAAGTACCTCAGCCTTTTCCTCATCCCTTGTAACTACGTTTCCCCCTGCATTCAGTAAAGGACAGAGATTCTCCTTAGCCCATGTTTTGTTGCTCACGTACTTACAGAAACATTTTTTTGTTGTCTTTTACAGCAGTAGCCAGATGAAGTTCTAGTTGGGCTTTGGTGCTGCTAATTTTCTCCCTGCATAACCTCATGACAACTCTGTAGTCCTCCCGAGTGGCCTGCCCCTTCTTCCAAAGGTCATAAACTCGCCTTTTTTTCCTGAGTTCCAGCCAAAGCTCTCTGTTCAGCCAGGCCCCCCTTCTCCCTGACAGCTCATCTTTCAGCACAGGGGGACGGCCTGCTCCTGTGCCTTTGAGATTTCCCTCTTGAAGCATGTCCAGCTTTCCTGGACTCATGTGCCCTTCAGGACTGTCTCCCAAGGGGCTCAGGCCAGACTTCCCTCTGCTGACCCCCCTTCTTAATTCTTCAATAATTGAACCCCCTTATAATTTCATGGTTGCTATGCCCTCTAACCATCACATCGCCCACAAGTCCTTCTCTGTTCGTGAACAACACGTCCAGTGGGGTGCCTTCCATAGTTGGCTCCCTCATCAGCTGTGTCAGGAGGTTATAAATCAGTTATGGCAGCAAGATTCTGCTCTCATGGAGAAGGCAGATCAGTGAGGATAGGTATAGTACTGCTGGTTCTTCATGTAACCATGCAGAGAAAAATGAAATATGTTTGTCACATATTAATTTCAGTGTGGCACTTAGAAGAGTATTTAATACTCAGGTGGTGTAAAGAAAGATGTGAGCAAAGGTCAGGCCATAATGTAATGAAAACCACCTTCCTGTATTACTACAGGAAAATACCGTCACTTAGGACAGGAGTAACCACTCACACTTGTGTAACATTGAACATAAGCTTCTCCCAACACAAGCAACTTGTTGATTGAACGTGGTGCAGACAGCTTTTATTCTGTTTTATATATGTTTAGGCAGCCACATGCAGGTGTGTGTTTACAGGAAAGCTGGTCAGTAGGAGCAGGTAGCTACTGTTCATCCAGTCTGTGATCTGCACCTAACCTAATCTGGAGAGCCCAGAGGAAAGCAGATAGCCCAGAACAGGCAGCAGGAGCATATTCCAGAGCACTTTTTCTCTGGTGTTTCTGAAACCTAAATGGGCAGGCAAGAAACTGTTGCTCCCAAAGTAAACCCAGTGCTCTGGTAAAGCATCAGACTATCAGGTACACACAAAAGCTTTGGTAAAGCAATGACTGCATGAAATATCCCTGAGGTGAGAGGAAGCTGTGGTGCCCACCAGGTTAGGAGTGCATGGGAACTGTTGGGCTCAACTGGCAACAGCTACTTGATGACTCTGACTTGTACCTGCTGCTGCCCACAGCCTTGGAAGTGGTGGCTGCTGAGCGTGGTATCTGAAATACTTTCTAGCTAAAATCTGTGCTGGTTTGGGCTTTTTTCTTTTTTTATGGTTGTGTAGCTGTGTAAAGATGCAGATACATGTCTAGTTCTAATGGCACAGTGACCTTTTCTGGTCACTTGTGATTCTTAACAGGACACGATCCTGGCAAGATTCCCTAGGGGATTTTGGTGACCCTTACACTACAGAAGTGAAGGGATTCAGCATAGCAAGCACCCAGAGGAACATGGCAGGCTGTACTTTCATTGCAGGCATTGCTGTTTCCATTCTTTTGGAGTTTGCACCAAGTGCTATGGACATAAACAGATGAGATGCATCCTCTGTTCTTGAATTCCACTTACCATTGCTATTCTAACTGGCTCACATAATCTCCAGGGATGCTGAGAGAAGCAAGTAGAAAGATGTGTTACAAGCAATACATCAGTGAGCTCCAGCTGCAGGTCAGTAATCATTCATTACCTGTCAAGTGCTTGTCAGTTTATACAGTCACGCTGCCTGTCACCTCCAGCAGTGGCAGCTTTCACACCAGAGATTACAGGGCCAGAATAGGACCCCACTCGTAAACAACAGGGATGCTTTGGGGCTTGGGGACAGCCAAGGGACAAACATGAAGAAATTAACTTTCTGAAAGGGTCCGTTTTGTGTAGAATGAAATCAGCAACAACAACAACAACAAACACACACTCATGCCTAGCATCCAAGATGAGCAGGAAAGCTGCAACCCTGAAAGTCATTGACTAAGGAAGAGCACTGGCAGGGTAATTTCCTGAGCATGACAAAATATAAATACAATATTAGGCCAAACGTTAGATTTTAACTTCTGGAAAAGGTTACTGGACTACTGGGAAGTAGACAAGAGCTTGCAATCAAGACCTAGCCCTTTCCTCATGATGACAGAGAGACATTTTACCAAAGCCTGTAGTGAGAATAAGGAACGCTGGTTTTAAACTGAAAGAGTACAGATTTAGATTGGATATAAGGAAGGTATTTTTTATGGTGGTGATGAGGCTCTGGCACAAGTTGTCCAGAGAAGCTGTGGCTGCCCCATCCATGGCAGTGTTCAAGGCCAGGCTGGATGAGGCTTTGAGCAAGTCTAGTGGAAGGTGTCCCTGCGGGTGGCAGGGGGGTGCACTAGATGGTCTTTCCAATTCAAACCATTCTCTTACTCTACAACTACCAAAACCAGGTCTTCACTGACAGATGAAGGTGGAAACAGGCTTTCATAGGTTTTAAGTGTTGAGCCACTAGTGGTATCAGCAAAATGAAGAAAAAGAAAGGCAGACTTCCTATGTAGTCTTATGATGGTGGTGAGAGCAGCCTCTGTGGATTCAGTGTTTGGTGAGAGAACTGTACCTGTTTGCTTCAGAAAAGCTTCAGTCACAGTCAGGGTGATCTCAGACGAAAACCATGACAGTAGGAAAGTGAGCAGCTGTTCTGCTTGGCTGCATTGATCTGTCCTGGATAAGCTTCTCTATTGATCAGACCTTTTTATTGGGGCCAGACATTGCTGAGCAGGTTGTGCTTGTTTCTGCAGCCTTTAAACATTTGATCTGTGAGCTAAAGAAAGACAAAACTTGGTTAATGACTGATGCTGAGTGCCCGGCGAGCAGAGCCAACGTGATCTGGGAGGTATAAAAACAAGCACATCACAGCCAATTTTTGCCAGCCATTCAAGAGGGCTTTCAGACAAGGTTGGCTCACATAGATTGTGTGTAAAGCATGAAACTTGCTTGGGCATCAGCTGTGCATCTTCCCTTCATCAGCCATGAATTTAAGGATGGAGTCTATCTGATAACATGGTCAAGTGTCTGATCAGATGAACTGGCAAAGCATCTGCTGTTTCTTTGCATGGTGGAAGAACTCTACGTAAGGGCTTCCTTGTGGAGATACTGCTGAGAGGTGATAAAGGGAGGTTTGGATGGCTTGAGATGTGACTGACAAGTTCACCAGGGGCTGCTAAGATGACTATGCCCTTGCACAGAGGGATGACCTGATCCAGAAGACTTTGCCTCATCCTGTAAGAGGCAGGCACCACCAGGCTGTGGGTTCAGGACCCAGTGTCACTGGTAGAGCACACAGCATCATCTGACAGCTTTGCATGTTTTGCCTGCTACAGAAGCAATGTTACACACTGCAGTATCTGCTGCCCGTGGGAGAGCCTGCATCATGGAACAGGGTGCAGGAGGATCCTGTGATGGAAATTGCTCACACAGGAGTTGTTGCATCTGGCAGGAGTCAGCCTGGTCAACTAAGGCAGGCGCGTGTTGAAGCTCTGACTAGGTTCAGGGTTCTGCCGCCTACCACAGAGAGGGGGGTTATACTCTCATCCCTCTGTTGTTCCGCCACCAAATAATAGGCAATTCTATTTTCCAGAGAACAGAAAGCGAAGTGTTTCTGGGGTTTATGGTTGGCTGATTGGAAGGTTTGTTTGGTTGTGGGTTTGTGTTTGTTTCTTTCTTGGGGTCGTTTCCTTTTCTCTTTCTGCAATGGCATGTCAGAACAGGACAGTCTACCTGCAGCACCTACCAAATTACAGTGCTCAACAGCCTGTGCAGGTCAATTGTGGTGGTCATTCTACAACAGCATGCATGGGGAAAGGAATGCAAAAGGCGGATGTGGGGGAGCCATGCAAACCTGAGTACTGCTGAAGCTAAAATTCTTCAGTTTCCAGTGCTTCAGCATTCAATGCACATACAGACAAGCACTTCGGGGAGACCCTGGCTTTTCTAAATTATTGGAACAAGGAGGAATAGGGAGCAAGAGACAAAGGACATTACATGACATAAACGCAAACTCTAGGTTTTATACAAGGAACCAGATTTCAAATGTGGGGTCTGATGTTACTGAGTGACTCGTTCTTACTGCTGGCAAGTAACCTCTGGATTTTCATTCCACAGGAAACATTTGTAGATCTTGCTAACACACTGCCTTTATGAGCTCAATCAAAATGGTACATTCCTGAAAGTCTATTGATTAAAGGAATATTCTGCCTCCCAGAAAAGTGAGCACTAACACAGAAGACTACAAAATGCCTCTAGAAACAATGACAAGCAGTGGTTTTGCCATAATGAAATCTGAGAAGGAAACTGGGAATGATTACTTGAGATTTGTGTGTGTGTAGATATTAATTAGCTGATCTTCCTCCAGTCTTCAGTAATCACCTTTTGTTTCCATCCATTACCACAAATTTTAGCATGATTGCACACGTGATGATTTTGCCCATTTTTTTGTCTGGGAAGTCCTGCCAAATTTTTAGACAGAAAATAACGAAAACCTACTTAAAAACCCCCAACAAACCAGGTTTGTTCTACTCCTGTTTATCTTGGGGGGAAGGGGGGAGAGATAAGTGTGAAAAGAACGTTGTATTCTCCAGAACAGCTTTAATTCCTTTCTATTACAGCTCTTCCCATCTTGTGAGAACAAAATTCTTTCTGAGTTGTTACTGAAAGAAAAATGCTCAGTGGGGACCACAGCCCCATCACGGACAGATGAGGAGATGGAGTAAGCAGGTGGTTTGCCCATGTCACAGGCCCACTCTTTTACGGCTACTAACTAGAAAATGACAAAAATGGAAAGGAAGATGCTGGATGAAAACAGTGTACAGGCCAATCTCCTGACAGCCAGATGAGGTAGAAGGAAAACGTGAGTATGACAGAGTTTTGATTTTGTCAGGAGTCATTTGCCTTCAGCCCTGGGACTGGCCAACCCAGAGCAGCTCCTTCAGCCAGTGCCCTGCTGTGGGAGAGATGACCTCTCAGAACAGCATCTCTGAGCTGTGATGAAGACAGTGATGAGTATTCTGTGAGAAACTTCCATAAGAAATTAAACTATCACTACCCACGAGAAGTTTAGATGAATGACTTCTATAATGGAGAGGGTAAAATGAGCATTTCAAAAGCACTGTTACTACTAGGAATGTATCTTAATATTAGGACAAAAAAGTACGTAGGAAAGAATGAAGACAAACACGCAGATTTATTTCTTTTTCTGTCTTTCTTAGCAAAGACAGTCGGAAGGAAGAATTAGGAGAGGGAACCAAACCATCACTTCAGCTATTCAATTTAAACAACTTCAAGCACATTTGAAAGCAATGTTTTCAGAATGTTCCTGAAGAAAACCCCAGAACTGTTGGTGCTAATTGCATTGCACTAATAATGGAAAAAATCAAGAGTCAAACCAAGGAACTGAAGTAGTCTTGGCAATGGCAGTGATGGAGTTTGTTTCATTTACTCAGAAAAACCGTAGGCTTGAACCTGCCACACTTGTTCTCCCATAGATTTTAAGTGCAATCAACCAAAATGTGCACAGTTAAGTAAGAACACCTGTCAATTTACACCCCACCCTCAGTACAGGCAAGCTTAAGACTGATTTTCCCAGCTGTTTCACATCCCTTTAATCAGCAAAACCAAAATCTGAATAAAAATAAATTATGACTAAAACCTGCATATTATTTTCTGTGCTTTTGGGGCTGTAGAATTCATATTATCCCCTTCCAGCATGAAATCAGACCTGGTGTGCCTTTGCAGAGTGTCAAGCACAAGATCCTCTGTTTCTCACTGCTATAACACAATATAAATATCAAACAATAGTTGAAAAGAAACAAATGACAGATTTCAAAAAAGTGTACCTACAAATAAATTATATGCATCTTGAAGATAAGAAAAAAGCCAGTCACAAACATTTCGTAGAACATGAAACACTTTGGTGGCTGTAATACATCAGCGTGACAAAGTGGTTGACTTCACGTAAAGATTTTTCTCATTTGCAGACTCGTTGATCCTGACAGCTGAATGCAGTTAATAGGCAATAAAGTGATGCATACTTGATCTCCCTTTTGATATGCTGTTTTGCATCTTTTACACAGCTTCTAAGTAAGTTTTTAATTTGTGGGAAATGCGCAAGACACAAAAATACATAGTTATATTGCACCGTTTCTTTCAGACAGCTGTTAGAAGTCAGCTATTCAATGCTTACCTGAAGCTGACAGAGACACTTAATATTCACCTGAACGGGGTTTACTGACCTGGTAGGTAGAAAGTAATAGTCATCCATAGCAAGTCAGTGTGTGCATGGCTACACACATTCCAAACACTTCAATATCTAGCAATCTTCCTATGACAGCCTCACTTCCAAAATTACAACTTTATTCTTTTAAACAAAAAAAGTTGGAAAAAGAGAAAAATATTTTTAAATGGCCATAGCAAACCAGGGTATTTTCATTTATGCTTTGCCCGAAGAGCTGAGGTTATCTCAGACCTTAGTAACAGACTTTGTAAGAAAAACTTCCTGCTTGTACTCAAGCAATCACCAGACAGCATTCCTCTTGTATGAAAATAATATACCTTTAATTTATTTACAAGACTGACCAACTGGATGAAGTGGCTGTACTTCAGATGCACCGAAATAGCTTTCATTAGTGAACTACATCACTATTCGTATGTCTGTATTTTCTTGATATCAGTCATAAAACATACAATCAAACAAATCATGAAAGGGTTGTGAAGAGTGAGATAAAAGGAATGTATACAACAATCAGAAGTTAAGAGGAAAAAAACAATTAAATTCTATACCCACTTTCAAAAATGTAATTTTAAAAGGTGAAAATTGTTTTTTCACTACTTAGATAATATGAATTGCCTGCATTTTTTACTTAATGTCAACAACTACAGTAAAAGCCAGTATATCTCAAATTTGCATGCTAGCTAGGAACATCTGTCAATTGTAGCAAAGCTTAATGCAGATCAAAGTCTTCTGGGAGCTTCAACATCACTAAGTGGCGAAACACGTATGACATTAAGATAAGAAAATGCATTTCTTACCTTCTGGCCAGCTATTCACAACAACAGATTAAGCAGTTGTTAATATTTTCTGTAATTATTTTATCTCCCATAAAAGTGCATGTAAAAAAATTCACAGAGGTGCTAGGTAGCATACAATTACAAGAGAAAGTCTTGGTTTCTGATACATTCAGTTTGCTAAATTTATGCTAAAATGAAAGATGCAGACATTGTGGTATCAGTTCTTTATCTTTGGTAAACTGTTTTCATTTTTTATTATAGCCATATTTGCTTTGATATCCATCTTGTGCATGGTCTGCTATTATTTAAACCAACAGGAAACATTTGTATGGATATAAACGGTATCAGTGTATTATTTAGTACATTCACGATTTTCTTCATACATTCTTTGAGAATGTTGCTAGCGTACGGGGAAAATGAGCAAATGCTACTAACTATTATGATTTACTCCCAGTTTAACATAATACTTTTACTAGTTCTTGCCATCAGGAAAAAAAAACCGCTTTGTTTTGCTTTTAAAAGAAAGGGATCCATATGACTCTACGAGCAGTAAATTCTAAAAATCTGTAAGTAAAAATACAAGTATTTTGTACTTTCTTACAACTGCTAAAATAGAGAATTACACTGGAACTGGCTTAAAATTTGACACTATGACCCCATCTAAGTAAACAACAAAAAAGGACCACAGACAACATCAACAATTGCTCTAAGGTGTTCCAGCGATGGTCAGTAAGCGATCACTGTCTTTACTGTCTTAAAAATTCATGTTTGACTCTCTCTCACCATTTCTATCAGTATTAAAAGAACGGAAAAAAGGAGAGGGAAAAAGAGAAGAGACAAACTAGTTTTAAAGCAGCACTCTCCAGTGACAAGTCATACAGCAAATTCACATTAGGTACAGGGTGATCTTTGTTACACTTTAATATATTAATGATGTAAACTCGACTGTATGAACCTAAGTTATACATACACAGTTATGCCTCCAAATAGCTACTAATTACAATTACACTAAATCAATTTGGCAAAGTGAGGGAATTCAATATTCCTACACCCAAAATATCCAGGTGCTGCTGCATTTAAGCAAAGAATGAGTTACATAACCACAACTCGCAATAGGGGATCCTGAAACACTGAATTTCATCACAAAACCTATCTTTGCGCATACTTCTTAT
The DNA here is from genome assembly GCF_037157495.1 of Lathamus discolor. Lineage (NCBI taxonomy): Eukaryota > Metazoa > Chordata > Aves > Psittaciformes > Psittacidae > Lathamus > Lathamus discolor. The sequence continues at coordinate 65,421,932 of NC_088888.1, read as the reverse complement.
ATCTGCAATTCAGTATGAACACTGGAAACCTTTGGAATCATGATTTTGATAGTAAAGTCTAAAATTTTTCCAAGTTTTTGTTTCAGGTCTTTCTGCTGTTAGCAAATATCTTTGCTATTCTAAGAACACAGCAGCAAGCAGGCGACGGCAAGACATTCCATGGGTACACGCCTGGGTCTGTTCTGACACGCTTTATTCAAACATCCTCTGTCACACCAGCAGTGACACTGGACAAAACAAGAGAAGAACTCACAGGGGCAGGATCAAGCTTGTCGTGTCAAGATTAAAATAAACCATCAACCAAAAATTCACGTTGTGTCTGTGCTCACATCTCCATTTCTCAACAGTTCATTCTTGGGTTTGGAAATAAAACCTGGGTGATGGCCAAAAATGCAAATGACACCATTCTGACCCATTCTTTGACATGGTTTTATTATGTTCAATATCTCGGTATCATCAAGAACAGAACAAATGTGAAACTGCAATTACTGCAGAAACAAAGTCCAATATTCCAATGATTTCCAGTGAACACGGCACTTTCAAATTGAAATTAAGGTTAAATTTCAAACTCCGAATTAAGTTACAAGACTTGTTTAGAAGGGTACAATGAAAAACTGCCCCTGAAGAGCACAATGATTTAAAAAGAAAATTGTTTATTATTAGAAAGTGATAAAAACCAGAAGATGCAGAAATGGGGAGTGGAGTAATACAGTTTCAATACATGTACCAGTGTAAATCGTGCTCTTAGCAAGTCATTGATAGTGCCATCATTGATGACTTACGGTCTTTACCCATGTACAAATGTAGTAAGCCACTTCCCACTGCTGCGGTGCCCACATAAATGCAACACACACATTAAAAAGCAACAAACTTAGCGCCTGACTGTCCTAGACGCTGATCACCCTCAGCTCCTGACAGGCCCCTCAGTCTAAACCAAAGCATAATCCTGACAATAATTTAGTGGTCAAAGTCTTAGGAATTTAAAGAATCTGTCACTTTTTTTGTTTTCTTTGCTTTTTTCAGTATATCACACTTTTTTCTGTTAGGACGCCGGCATCTTTCATCAATGCTCGGTATACATTCATAATGCCATACTTCTTCCATTTTCTCCACAGGGTAAACTGCCTCCACGTAATGACGGATCAGTCTCAGCCTGATAGGATCGAGCTGTTTTTTGTTACAAGCACCTGAATGGTTGTATTGCAGCCTGAGATTCTCTGGAGTGAAGAGTTCGGGAAAGAGTCTTACAAGAAGCCTGGCAGCAAAATTGCCGACCGACAGGCTCTGCTGCACTATCTCTCTTACCTCCTTATCAGACAGCAAATACAGAGAAGGCACAGGGAAGTCTGGATTTGGAACAACGAGCTCATCAAGTGGTATCTTGCAAAAATCCTTGCTGCTTCTTTCTGGCGGCAGTGGCGGCCCTTCAAATTCCTCTCGAAACCTCTCGGGGTTTATTACATAGCTGAGAAATTCCCTCCTGTCGGGCCCTGGCACATGGATTCTTCGTTGCTGTTGGTACGAGCGCCTTTGCTCCGTGTCTCTGCGTCGACACCTCTCATCAAGCTTCCCAACAAACTCCAATGTCCACACTCTGTCATTCTTTGCTCTGGGGTACAGTATCTGCACATAATGTCGAATTAATTTAATTCTAGTGGGGTCAAGCTGTTTCTTGCCTAAAGATCCACTACAGTTGTATTGCTTCCGTAAGTTTTCATGAGTAAACAGTTCAGGAAATAAGAGAACAAGCAATCGCGAGGCAAAGTTGCCTATGGAAAGACTGCTTTCGTATATGCTTTTAATCTGTTCTTTGTTCAACAGGTAATCTGGGACAGGGACATCAAAATCGGGAGGGGGAAAGTCAAGTTTGTCGAAGTCTATGGGTACAAGCCAAATTTTTTTTGAGCGTCTACCTGGTTTTTCATATTCAAAACTGTCTTCCACTTTTATGATTGACACATCATCTGGTAAACTAGAAGAATCATAATAGTCATCTCTCATCTGATCGCATTCACTTCCATCCATGTATGTGTTTTCAAGCTCATCGTTTATTCGCTGCACACATTGCTGCAACCAGGCTTCTTCTTCTTGTACATCTGGAAAGTAAATTTCAGTGTACCTACGGATTATTTGAAGCCGATGAGGATCCAGCAGCTGTCTTCCAGAGTCTCCAAAGCAGCTGTACCTTTCAGCTAATTTTCTGTGGTCAAAGAGTTCTGGAAACAATCGGTGCAACAAGAAAACAGAAAACTCCCCTGGAGAAGAAGCTTCATCTAAAAATTCATTGAGATCCTGAGCATCCAGCATGTAATCTGAGGCAATGGCACTACTCCTGTCTAAGGACAGAGCTTCATCCTGCTCTTTATCGTCGATAAAATGGGAGGATTCGACTTGCTCAGTCTCATAAAAACTGGACGACTGCACATTCTGCTGACTGTTTTCCATTTCCCTTTGAGCCCAAAATCTATTGAAAAAGTCATTGACTTGAGGCAGACATTCCACCTGCCACACAGCTGTATTCTTCACAGAAGGATAACAAACTTCCACATAGTTACGGATCAGCTGCAGGTGAAGAGATTCAAGTTTCCTTTTGTTGAGAAAGCCGCATGCGCTGCAGCTTCTGCTGAACTCGTCGTCACTGAAAAGCTCTGGAAAGAGTTGCACCAGCAGCCGGCAAGCAAGGTCTCCACCTGATGTGCTCTGATCCATGATTTGTTTGAGCTCCGCAGAAGTCAGCTGGTACTCCGGGGGGGGCTTGAAGTCTGCAACGGACTCCGCTGGACTGACTTGCTTTTTAATTCTGCTAACCTCCAGAGACAACAGGTCAACTTTACTGTGAAGCTGAGTCATATTGGTATTGAGGGTGTTAAGCGTGTAGAACATTTTCTGTATCAAAGAATATATATTTGGGTCAGAATCTGTGGTGGCTGCTGTTACAGCAATGGCTGCAGACGAGTCCCTTTTGCGTTGGTCATTCAAAGTCCGAAGAGGCAAGGGACTGCTGGGGTTGATCTTTTCAAACAACTCATAGGAAGCAAACTGCTCTGCTCCTGGTGGGTTCTTCTTCTCCGTGATTTTGTGTGAGATGCCATAGAGAGGTTTTTTGTAAGATGGAGTGGTTATGTCACTGAAAGATTCTTCTTCACAGAGCCACGTTACATTAGAATTCTTGTTCTTGTTTGGCTGCTCTGCATTTACCTGAGTGGGTGAGCCAGTATCTCTGGTTTTCAAGTTTGAAAGGGGACCCTTTAAATGAATAAATATTGTATTAGTAAGACCACCTTCAAAATATTAGCTATAAATATGCTGCATACATACGCAAAGTCAAATTTTCTCCAGGCGACTTAGCTGTGTTAAATACATCAGAATCAGCAAGTTCATTATATAAAAAAAAATAAAAAGACAGTAAAGTATTAGGGAAGGTGGTTTTGTTTGGTTGGTTTGGTCATGGTTTTCTCCATGGAATAGAAACGCAGTAATAACCCTTAGAAGTCTTAAATCACAGAGCTTTAAATGCTCTCACAAATCAAGTATCATTATGCTTCACCTTGCATATGAGGATCTTGGGCTGTAAAGAATTTGGGTGGCAACAAGTCAGCAGCGGAGCCAAGAATAGAATCTAGGTTTTCTGACTCCTGGTCTTGTGACCTTGCCACTGCCTCCAACAACTGCATTTAACATTCCAGCACTCTCTTTGGTTTAGCTTTTGAAAATACCTCAAAGGCTATATACTAGATACCCAAATTATGCTGCTTTTCTTACTCAAGTGAACTGTAATTAAAACAAGAAAAAAGAGTCAATTTAAATAATAAAAATTTAAGAACAAAGTGAAAAGCACCTTGGTATTGCCTTTTTAGAAAGGGAAGCCCAAGATTTATTTATTTCTGAAAGGCAGGAAGTTTAGACTCATGGGTATCCAATTTTCTAAATTGTTTATATAAGAACCAGCAATGATCACTTAAGGGATTACTGTTTTCAATAATTTCTAACTCTTCTGCTTGAAATGGAAAGCAAGAATTTTCACCAACCCACTGCAAATATGCAGGGCTTGGGTGGGTTGGGTTTTCTTGCAAACACATGGATATTGCAAATAGAAGCTTAGGAAGCTAAACAGATACAACAGAACCAAAATCCAACATACAGAATTCAAACATGAGAAAACACTCACAGATTTTAGAGAAGACTGTACCAAAACATTTTGCTTGGCTTGTTCCACAGAACATTAATCAGATAAAACCCCACAGAATTTGAATTTGAGTATTGCAACAAATGAAACACAGACCTGAGGTCTGACCTGGGAGCCACAAGCAATTTGAAATCCTAGTGAAGACCCTGCTACATCCTACAGTGGGGAACTTGAATTAAAGTTCCTCTGAAAAAACAGAACTGTAACACTCATTAAATTGATGGGGTCCCTATGTGCACTCACACTTGGCATCCGCTTATTGCAGTGACAAACTGCATCTAATTACTTTTCAATTTCTAATGCAATGTATACTCAAAAAAGGCTCAGAAAAAACAAGCTGGTTTCCGCTCCAAGCTTAGAAACCAGCAGGTTCAATTAAATTGAAGATGTGAAGTATCATTCACATCATACAACCAACAATCATATATGAAACCTCATGCTTTTCACATCCAAAGTTGTATGGACAGACAGGTGACAAAATGAAAACATGAATGCAAAGGCAATATATTTCACAGATGTTTGCAGAATCCCTAACTATGGCGGGCTTACACCTGATGTCCAGATCCCATTTAGAAGACTGTTCTTCCAGTCCCACTCATACAGCACATTTGCTAGGAGGACAGCAAGGAACTAAAGTCCTGTAACACCACCTGCTATTAAAGGGTGACTTTTACCCCAGCAAGTGGTATGATATGCCCTAACTAAATCAGCTCTTTGTGACTTGTAAAATAACAAAACACAAGAGAAAGAATTGTGAGCAAACTGAGATCCACATTGCTCCCACCTAACTACAGGGTCCTACGTTGGGTCTGAAGTCATACGCCACTTATACTTGCCAGTGGAGAAACAGAGATATTTCCAGATGGCAACAGAACTCTCCCAAATAGACATCACCTGAAAGCAGGTCATTAAAATCTCCACTGACAATAAACATACTTCTGCTTCCCAGTCAGACACCCAGACCAAATTACAAACTTCTTTTACCATTTTAGATAAAAGGACAAAACAAAACTGCAGTTCTGGAGAATACATTTCTTATGCATACACTGTGATCTGCTACCTAAATAGCTAGTTCTTCCATTAACTCCTGTTTACAGGGAATATTACAAATATTCCTTCATGTATGGAGTACGATTCATTCAATTCCTTCACTACTAAATAGCTTGCCACAGGCCACCAGTTGCTTGTCAGTTTTGATCAGAACTCCTGCTGTACCTTTTCCCTAATTATTTACGCAATAAAACTTGGCAATGTGGGGGTAACATCTATTAATGCATACCTCACACAGAGCCAGGGCACAGCAATATTAGAATGTGTATTAAACAGCACAAATTCATTGTCTTCATTTATCTTACTGCACTTTGAAGTGAGTACTGTGAAAGTCTGCGTTATCAGTTTTGGATGCATTGCTCTGGAGGAGGAGAAGTGTTCATACTAAGAACTACAGCAGATCTCTGCTGTGATGGTAGCAAAGCTTCTGTGTTTTCACTAATGCAGCTCAGAGTGTATGGATCTTCTTGCAGAACAGATTTGGTTATCTGCATTTCAGAAACATATAGTCACTGTTTAACTAATGGATGACAACACGAGCCTACATTTAAAGACTTTTTGTTTCAGATATATTCTTGGTTTATTTCCTTTTGCTTCCAATTATCTTGTCTTTATACAGTTTCCACCTGGGAACAGCACTATTCACAGCATAAATACATGGCTTTTCATAAATTCTCCAATTAAACTAGTATGTAATACTTTAAAATCCATTTTGTGTACACTGATCTTTAAACATCAATGTATTTCAGATAATACTACACCCATTTAAGATGATCAGTTTTAAAGTGCCATCAAACAAATAGGCAAGATATTGTCCTATGAGATTCAATCTACATAAAATAGTGCTTTTGATACTACATTTGCATAGCAAGTTTTTATATTATATGCATTCTTTGAGCATTTGCAAAATGCAGTATTTTGGTAAACATCGACCAATTTAAGTAATTGTGAAATAGTCTCCCACATTATCTCTCTGACTCCTAAAGCCAAGTTTTAGAAGTTGTTTAGTTATTGCTCTGTTCAGTGCTAAAGTCCAGCACTTTGTTTATTATGCTTAATAAACAAAGTCTAAACATCTGTAAGAATACAGAGCATACTATTCTAGCATATGATTAAAGAATAATAAACACGTGAGCAAGAACCACTTAAAGAGGTTCTATCAAACACATGAGAACTTGGAAATGTCCTGTAAATAAACTTTTGCAACTTCTTTAAATCTTTGACACTTTAAAAAAAGAGAGAAAATTAATTTCTGGTTATGGAATGACAATCGGAATTAACAAATAAAAGGGAAATGTCTTCCGAAAGTCATTTAGTAACACAATCACCAGCCCAACAGTACACTTATATAAGTCATACACCTCTGCTTATACCATACACAGATGCCTGTGTGACTTGTAGTAAAAAATATACTACACAGCACAATATTCTCAAAAAGAATTACCATTTTGTTCTCTGTTTAATTAGGAATAGTTAAAGAAGTCATCACCTAAACCAAAATATTGGTATTAGATAAGTAACTTAAAAAATGTAGTTAGGATTGAGGACTATTTCTGGTCGGTTATTTAACTAAACATGCTGATTCTTTGGGGTCCCTCAAGAATGAATTTTCCTCATTGTTACTGGGTCACTTTCTGATATTATCTAGTCCAAAGTTCTAATTAATTTCAAACTAAATTTAAAAATTTATTAAAGGCAAACAGTAAAATGCAACCCAAGCACAGTTCAGAGACCATTATGAAGCTTTTTTTTAAGAATCTGAATGCACGTAAAAAATTATAAAAAGAAACAGAGAAATTAAAAGAAAGAAAGTGTAATACAATTAAAACCTACCTACCACAGGCACTCAGGGAAAAAAGCAGCCCCGAGAAGTCAGAGAGACAACAGTCAAGCAAAAGAAATACGAAGAGCTATGGCTAAAAAGGAGAAATGAAATGCACAAATATGACACGCAATAACTGCCTAGGTAGCAGAACAGCCGAAAAGGGTACGTGAATCAGAGTAGGTCACAAACTAAATATAACCCAGGGTCTGTCTGAAGTTATTCAAAAGAGGATGAATTTGAATCTAGGTTATTTTAATAAAGTGCTGAGTGTGAGAAACAGGAGGTCATTACACTGCATTAGAGGGTGTTAGAAGAGATGTGACTACCCAGCACTGGACACTACCCTTTCAGGAGTCTCGCAAGAACAACAAAAATGTTAAGGTCAGTTCTGAAGAAGAGCTGAAACCCCAGAATTTTAGTCTTGGAACGAAAGGCTGAGGGCGGACAACACCTCATCAATTTTCCCATGTGCAGAAGACTTTTCTAGGAAGAGATGATCACTGCTCTCCCTACTGAAAAGAACAAGGACAAAAAGAAACTTGCTCAGTTTCAGTAAAGATTAATGAAAATCTCTGATTGCTAGAGAGGTGAAACACTAGAACAGGATAATGGAAGAGACTGAGCATCTCCTCCATTGCCTGGACAAACATCCGGAGTGTCGTAAGTTGGATGCTGCACCCAAAGTTGTAATATATTCTGTTCTTGGTATGCTGCAGTCTTCTGCATCCCTGCATTTTTATCTTTCAAATAATACACAAATTTATACTTGTCTTACTGACATTGAAATCTGTGTCACAGAAGGAAGAATTATAGCCCTGATTCCATCACTGAGGATCCAGCTGAAGGGCTGTGTGACATGAGATGGACTATAATCAGAGTCACAGTCAATTAATCCAAATCACTACCTGCTCCTACATTCCCTGACAAACAACAAAAGTATACTTCATATGAATGAATGAACCTGTAACTGTATTTCATATATATATTGCTCCCACATTATTTAAAGAAATACCCAGACAAGTAATATGTGCAAACTTGGTTAGGATTAACCACATTTGCCTCGAACTCATTACTAATGCAAGTCTAATTAAATGACTGGCATTATGCTTGCAGCAGCAACAGATTTAGCCTATAAAATATGAGCAGAAAAATCACAGAATCATGTATAGAGAAGTCACCTCTTGTGTAAAGCGTCTTTTCTTCACGCTGGGTAAGACATCTTGCTGGCTTCCATCACAACCAAGTGAGGTCTGCTTCCGCTTGTTGGAATCCTGCAGGAAAGTAACTGTGCCATCCAGTGAGTGCTTCTCGGCAGATCTGGATGATACTGAGCAGTCTAGAGCTTCATCTTCATTTTCTGTTTCTATTTTCACAACATTATTTTTAGGAATTTTTACTGCAAAAAAAGAACGTTTAGAAAGATAAAGCACTCTCTCCAGAAAGCCATGACACCCATAATACAATCTTTCAGGTTATGTTTCTTTTTCTGAAAATGTGTTTTGAAGAACAACATTATTTTTTATGACTTGTATGATAAGCATATGCTGAGGCCACCCAAAAGACAAGTTTTTATTAAGCTAGGAACCATTCAGTCATCCAGTAAATTACAATTTCTTCCCCAAAGAGTCTAAACAAATAAAGTTACAGTAGGAAGATTTATCTGGAAGGGGGGAAGGACATAGAGCAGAAAATACAATGAGTAATAACAATAATGGTGTATTTTAGATAGCTTTTTAAAAACCATTAACGTAATTTGTCTTGATCCAAGCACATTATTTATCAGGTTACAAAGGCATTAATTCAACAAGTATTTTTGCCTGATCATAAGTTACACAAAATGTAGTATTTTACCTTCATCATCATCAGTGATTTCAGCCGAATTCATCTTCTATCTCACTAAAGAACAGAACAAAAATAAGTATCAGCATCTTTTGGCATCAGGAAATATCTACGTCTTCTTTTATAATCAGAAAATAATATATACAATATACTTTCAATCTAGAGCCATTAGGCATTAACAGCCCACACATAATTTCCACATTTGTAATCATTCTAAGTAAATTTCATGGCCATCTATAGAACTGCCTACATGCAAACCATACTGCAGACAACATATGACAAATAGGAAAGTATTTAAAACCGTGTCTTTTTCTGCTATGGAGAAAAATAAAAGCCACCTTCTTTACAAAATATCTTGGCAATATATAAATGGAAGTTAACTGCATTACACTCTCCATCCTGTACCAAGTCACCACTTCTTATTACAGTCAAATGTTTTTGTATTGTCATTGTGAGTGACCCAAAGTCCTCAGAGAAGGAAAACTCATCATAAACTGTAATACACATGCTGCAGTCAAGTTTTCATTTAAAAATCTTTGATCTTTCGGTATGGTTTGCATCAGTTCAAGCAGAGCCATCTGCAGATCTACAGTAACTCCTTTTTCTCTGTTAGCCTCTAAATAATGTAGGAATATTTTTGTAAGGAAAAAAAACACATATGTATTCTAGCATGATTTCAGCATTACTTCTCACATGAAGAACTCAGCTGTACTTCTGTTACATGGAAAACTAATTTTGCAAGTTACTTGGGGGCAAACCTCAATCTGTGAACATGTTCCTAAAAGATACTCCAAATCTTTTGGAGATTTACAAAGCAAACAACTCAATCAGATCTCGCTGACCGTTAACAGGGCACACAGATGCAAACTGACACTCAGTTGGCAAGCTGGTGACTTGTAAACTGTCACCCACCGCTCATGTTCATCTACACAGAGCATTAGGTTTACTTGGCCCCAGAATATTATTACTTTACATTTTCACAGTTGCATTCTTCTTCCTGCCTATCTTTTAGCCAAGGTCTGAAATCAAAACAGGCTTCTCTCTGGCTGGAGTAAGTGAATAAAACCAATCAATCAAAAGCATACATGCAGCCCAGGGGTGGGAATTACAATGCAATTTAAAAGAGGGATGGGGAGAGAAAGAGACAGGCTCTGGTGTGGAGTTTTTAAAAGTCTCTACCTTTCTTTTGAACAGTGTTGAACAGAAGTGCCTTTTCAAAACAAAAGCCCAAAACTATTTAAAACTCTGTACACACTTTAATACTGTGCAGCTACGAATTTTTCTTCTTCGGCAACTGATGGCTGTTAACGATAAGTATGAGGCCACGTTCTGGATGAGATTTTGTGCAACTGCACTACAACGCATAATGCACACAGACCAAAACAGAAGATGCATGGAGTTATAATACCAGCTCAAACCAGGCCACTCTAGAAGCCAAAATGCTCTTTGATGTCCTGGTCTTCAACATGGCCCCTAAATACAGCCTTGTAAAGGGCATCCTCAAGAGGATAACAAGAGATTGACTTCATCATCACGTCACCAGAAAGTCTCTCTCAGTTGGATGTACAGCTACTGCAAACCCCTTAGATAGCTACTCCTTTTATCCACCATAATTCCCTCTTTCAGGACTTGCATTTAGTAACTGATCCACATATAAATTATGCCAACTTTACAGTACTATAATCACATCACTTAAAGTTCTGCAGACTCCTGCAGAGACATAATAATATGAACCTAAGTCACCCACACCAACTTTTAAACCACTTGATCTACACTAGTGAGGATTAATATCAAGTCTTACTAACTCAACAGGACTTAGGAATTTAGACACAGCCACTACAGCTCTTTATGAAAAACCCTAAAACAGTGTACTTCACACAGCACCATCAAAAAGCTACACTGGACCTTAAGAAAAGCACATGTACTAATTGTTCATATAGTCATAAACTGATATTCAGTGCCTAGATCTTACAGTTTTCCAGGCTCCACTAGGCTTAGCTCTGAACGATGTGTACAAGACTAACATGTGCCAGTGCTCAAGAAGCATGACAAGAGTCATTTTGTGAGGGTCAGAGGTGACAGTAAGTGAATCAGCTGGTACCACTACAGAACATTCAGTAATGGAAATCAAAATGGTTTTCCAGATAATCCTAGACTGCTCAATCGGAGCAAAACACTAGAAGATGATAAACACAGAGCCAGAACGGAAGACTATAAAGGTAGCGGCAGATAGAACACCACAAAACATTTAGGAGAGGCTACAGGGAATTATATTTTCTTTCTAACTCTGGCAATTACTGCTATTCAAATAGGAAAAATGGTGTAGGAGAATTCCTCTGGGAGAATACAAGCAAACTGGAAGGAGAAGATAAATGAGGAGCTGAATAACCACTCTTTAAAACTGGAAAAAAGTGAAACTAAAGCAAAGCACATGTCCCGGTTAAGAGTTAACTTTCTAAAAGAGGCAACACCACAAGACCAAAGCTATCCCAAATTCAGGTCAAGTAACATTAAGTCAAAACATAGTTCCACAAATTTAAAAGAGTGGTAGTACTTCAGTTGATTTCTTTTTTGTTATTAATTTTAAAACTGCCAGAATACAATTAAAAGAGAATAGTCAAACCCAGCATCAGAATCAATGAAACCTAGAAAGACTGGGCTTTGTATTCTATAGAATCAGCCCGTCTTCCTAGGAGAAGGTGCTCCAGCCCTTTGGTCATCTTTGTGGCCTCCTCTGGACTTGCTCCATCAGGTCCATGTCCCTCTTATGTTGGGGGCCCCAGAGCTGGATGCAGTGCTCCAGGTGGGGTTTCGCAAGAGCAGAGGGAGAGAATCAACTCCCTTGACCTGCTGGCAACAATTCCTCTGATGCAGCCCAGGGCATGGTTGGCTTTCTGGGCTGCAGGCTCACATTGCTGGATCACATTCAGTTTCTTGTCGACCAACACCCCCAAGTCCTTCTCCTCAGGGCTGCTCTCAATCCATTCTCTGCCCAATTTGTATTTGTGCTTGGGATTGCCCTGACCCAGCTGCAGGACCCTGCACTTGGCCTTGTTGAACTTCATGAGGTTCACACTGGCCCACCTCTCAAACATATCAAGGTCCCTCTGGATGGCATCCCTTCACTCCAGAGTATCAACTGAACCACACAGCTTGGTGTCATAGGCAAACTTGCTGAGGGTACATCAATCCCACTGTTCATGTCACTGACAAAGATGTTAAACAGCACCAGTCCCAATACCAACCCCTGAGGAACACCATTTGTCACTGGTCTCCACCTGGACATCAAGCCATTGACCGCAACTCTTTGAGTGTGACCATCCAACTCCTCATCCACCGACTGGTGCATCCATCAAATCCATGTCTCTCCAGTTCAGAGACAATTTTTGAACTCTGATGCCAAACAAAGCACGAGGTCCAACCTTTTCTTTTTTGGGAGTCCCAGTAATATCTCTGTCCTTATCAGGTTTCTTGTCTTCTTAGTGAGATTTGTAAGAACTTGAACATTGTGAGAAAATGAAGCACATGTAGAAGCTTCTGATAAGAGACAGGATTCAACTACCCCTCTGATTTCCTGCCTCATAGTCCCATCTGCTCCCTTGGTCAAACACGGGTGCCCACCTCAGTCAAGCATGGGTGAGCCCTTCCATCTTGATAAACTGACAGAAAACAACTCACTTCTTTCTCTTCTGGGTTATTTTGCTGCTAATTCAGAGAGGTAAATGATAATGCAAGTAATTGGTCCCCGGTAAGGAGTATGCATGAGGTTTGTGACAGAAAGGAAGAATTAAAACCAACCTCTCTCTTACCAGCAAGCCACTAGCTTGGTTCAACCATTTAATGAAACTTCACCTATCATCTATTTACATCATCATCTTGCTTCAAATTTGGGTATCAATGGACTTGCCTATGGGAAGGGGAAAAGTCTGTGTGCTTGTGCTAGCATGTCCATGCTGGTATGCATATGTAAGGTTAACAGTAATTCTGTTGATTGTTTAAAGTCCACTACAGATAAAACATTTCAGATTCCTTAAACTACTGATTACAGTGAATCAGTACTTACGAATAATAGCTATTGACTCCCTAGAAGATGCAGCAGTGTCAAAATCTGTTTTGAGTTTGCATTCTGGGCCAGATTGTGAGAATAAACAAAGTTGGAGTAAAAATGAACTAAAAGAACCTAGGACAAAAAAAGTGCAAATCAAGTCAGAAATAGATCCAGTAAAGCAAATACCTGACAGTAGTTCCTTGTCATGTTAAGTACACAAACACATTACACTCTTATATGTCTCTTTTCAAAACAGAAGATACATACATTTATCATCCTTAGCCTAATACTGACTCGATGCTATCTACAGGACAGCAGTTAGCTAGTTCTGGGAAGGAGTGAACACCCTGTGCTGAAGCTGGAAACATAGGTCAGCAGCTTTGACCGACAGAGCAACCAGCCTTGGCAACTTCATCTTGCTGAGACACAGACGGATACTGCAGTACATCCTGGTTTTTGGTGAAAAAGAGGATCTGGAAGAAGCATTCCAAAACATACCAAACACCTACAACAGCAGCTAGGTCAATAGCTAGATCTGGATCCTAATGAAGTTGACCAGAGTTATAGTTTAAGCACCAGTATTTCCACCTGAAATGACCAAAAATACGGCGCTTTACAAAATATGAACACAAAACTTGAACTTCAAATTTTAAGGGTTTTGCTTGTAAATTGTTTAGCTTGTGAACCAAGTTGTTTTATAAGGATTTTCTCTGGCTTCTTTGGTTTCTATCTTGTATATAAATTCCAAAAAATGTCTGAACAGTTCAGAAATACCTAACAAAACAGACCTACAATCAGTAAAGGAACATACCGTTTCTCTACGCTTGCACTAGAACATGGGTAAAACCCAGAAAGTATAAACCTTGTAACCGTTATTATGGATCCTACACCCCTGAACACTAAAAATGAAGCGAATAGCTAGAACTCTAATTTTTATTTCAAGAGACTGAGCCTTTGATTAATGGTATTCTAGTACAGTCATTACCTAACCCTATCTAATGTAGGATAAACAGTAAGATGTGTAGCGCTTGGACAAATTCAACAATCAAGGAAGAAGAGGTAAACAGACCCCATCCTCGGAACACAAACAGTAACTCATCAGATTTTACTGCCTACATTTAATCTACTGAGAACAGTTGTCTTGAAAACAGTATGTGGTTTTTAACTTGTACATAATTCATGCCACAGAAATAAACACCATACTTATGTATCAGCATGTACTTGCCTTCCCATTTAAACAGCCTAGACAGCTACTAGTGCTGGTACTACACGGATACCTGTGTGAGCCATTGCTAGGTGTCATGCAACAGAGCCTGTGTGATGCCAGCGCCCGCTTGGGAAAACAGAAACATTACTTCGAGCTCAGCCCTCCAGACTCACCCACACATCCTGACACTTCTGAAACAGTTAAGCGAGATGAACCAAAAAGGATGGTCTTCTTAAGGTGCTCAGAGCTTTGTTCTTCCAAGAGAAGCAAATAAGTAGATTTTTAATCATGTAAACGAGGATACCATTCTTTTTAAACTAATGCACAATAAGCCTATTGGCAGAGAACTGATGTGATATATGGTACTGTGTCCTCCTACTTCAAGTTAAGCTACTTCTAATAAATTGAATCTCATTACAATGAAACTCTAGCCATCAATCTAAGTGTGTTTGATTTGTGATCTTGTGATTTGCAGCAAGATCCGGACATCCCATTCAGCTATCACCTAAACTCGTAAGTGGTTATAGATTCTAGATACCAAGTTTCTGATGGACTGCATGTGCAAAAACCTTTTTAGCCCTGCTGGAACTGTTGCACTAGGAGAAGCTCCTCTGCATCTTTCCTGCTGGCTAAGATTCAACAGCCATTTTCAAAACATGCTCAGTACTGTGGGACTCTTATAGAGGACAGTCATAAATAAGTGTAGGGTATTTCACTTACCAATGGCACAGTGCTTAAAGAGATATCTGGGAGCCAGAAAAATCTGGTGTGCTTTTTTTGTTGTGGGGTGTTTTGTGTGTGTGTGTGTTTGGGGGTTTTTTGTTTGGTTGGTTGTTTTTTTGTTTTATTTCCTTTATTTTATTCTACTTGTGGTTTTTTTTTTCCCTTTCCTGCTCTCAATTTTGCAGCAGAGGCAAGAATTCAGATCCCCAAATCCTAGAAGAGCAATTTAATCATCTGGTTATGGCACACTGGAGGGCAAACAGGAAGAGCTGTGGGCCAGAGCACAAGGGGACAGGGAAAGAAGAGGGGGTCCCAGCCCACTTTGACTGTCGCTATTGGCCAAATCCTCTTCCCATAGGTCCTGCTCTCCCTTCTTCTCTATTTAGATGATGAACGAGACAACTCAACGAAGGGACTTAATGTTCCCTACTTCACTGGCATCACTAGACACAGACCTGTCTTCAAAGGACCTGTCAGGTTATGATGCTTAATTGTACCTCTGTGCCATTTTGGTAACAACATTCAACATCAAAATGGTACAAACCATGGCCAGCAGGGAAACCCAGTGCATAGCACAATGCTGTGAGTTTCAAAGCATGGAAGAATACCTTAAAAATTAGGGCATTTAGTGCACCATGCTGCTTTTGCAAGTAGAACGAAAAATGAGATCCTTTTATCGAAAACAAGCCTAACCAAAATATGCATTGAAACTTTCAGGATTTAAAGCACTTAGGTACAGAAGTTTTATGAGTAAGGGAGAAAATTGCAAATCATACTCTAAATGTGTTTCAGTCTTCTATCATATAGTATAATGCATAAAGCTACTTTAAAATACCTACTTATTCGTATAGAGTACAGAATTGAATCATAAGCTTAAGTTCAATCATTCCATAACATGCATTCTTCTCCTATTTACCAACTAACAATTACTCGTGTGTTGGCTCTGGAGGATACTTTCCCTACCTGTGACCTACTTATGATTGTGACCACTGTAATAGCACAATGCAAACAGAAAAGATCTTACTGACAACATAACATCAAGGCAGTTTTCTGCATCCACAATCATTCTTATAGAATGTGTGATGGACCACTGTCAAATTCTGACTTAACTCCTCCCCCCAGAAAAACAAAACCCCAAAAGTCCACCAGAAAAATTATTGTTCTGCTATTCGTAACTAAAAAAAGGTAACTCTTTACTCTTCAAACTCGCTTATCTAATGTAAAAAGTTCTGAAAACAAAGCAAAACAAAAGGTAATGCAAAAACTGCATAGAAAACTACAGAAGTGCACACATGCTGTATGTGGAAAGCAATTCTGACTTCATAACCCTTGTTAATGATACTAACAAATGTAAGTGGTTCATTGTCTTAACCAATATACTCCAATAAGAATGCCTGTTATCAGTTTTATACATTTGCTATTTATAATTTAAATGCTTGCATAACATTGTACTGTTCAGCTCATCAATGCACAGCAAATGTGTAGATGCTCCTTCTTAAAGGCACACCATCCCACTAAGTATTTTAGCATCTTCATGTAGGTGGGAAGGAATGTCTCTAATTCTTCATTATTGATTATAAAAATGTTTTTAGAAATACAGGAGTTTAGATACTGTATATCATGAAATGTTTATTCCTTTTAAAGCCTCACGGTGGTGATACGTTGCTTCATATATAAAACTCAGAGGCTTCAATGAGAAGTATTCTACTCAAGTGTTGTTTGCTTATGAAGAGATGAAACGTTCTTTACATCTTGGTCAAAAGTTAAGATATATGTGTTTGCTAGTAATGTTAAATATGTGTTCAACATCCTATGTGGATATAAGCTACTCAAGTTCCTTACTACTATCATGCAGTGAAAGATACAACACTCCTCTTAAAGCACAGGTAACCTAGTGAAGTTAATGGTGGCAACAGCAAAAAAGCTGATACTTGGAAGGAGGTAACATTGCTATGAAGAACTCCACACTGAACTGCTCTTTCATAGCCAAAGTAGCACCTCCTCCTAAACATACTTCCCTGTAACAGGACTTTATCACAACATTGCAATGGTATTATGCTATGTAGTTAAGAGTGTGGTTTACCCAGAGCCCACCAAAAATACTGGACACATATTCATCCTCAGTAAGGGACAATGTTTAATCACTCTAGTAGCTAGATACTCACTGGACAGTCAAGCATCTGTGGTCCTGCTCTCTCTCTCCGAGTCTGTCTGTATTTCATATGAAACATGCACTAGATGAAGCACAGAAAGTGACTGATGCATCCCAAGGGAAGAAGACCACAGACTCAAAAGCTGGGGTAGGTAGGTGGAAGCATAGGTGGAAGCATAGGTGGAAGCAGTCCTGTCCCACACAGGTGAGCAGAGGGCTGCTCTAACCACTCAGTGACAGCATGAAATACCATCCCTCATGATGCTTTAGAAGAACAATTCCTGCATAATGCTTCGAAATATCAAGAGCAAACACCCATTCCCAACACCCAGCCCCGCAGTCCAAGGAGGAGACAGGATGGAAGGCACGCACCACTGCTCAGGCTGCCCAGGAGCTGCCTCCTGCTCAGCATGTGGGTTGCTTTCAAGGCTGTCTCTTGGAAAACTCTCCTGCTGGGCTGCAGAAGCAAACCTAGAGAACTGCGAGTTCTGAGTTCTGCTCTGAGAGCCAAGTAATCTGCATCTTTGACTTCCTAGCTGGGGTACTGGGCTCAGTAATTTCAATATTGCAATTATCCTAGGGGTACATCTGATTCCTCCAACTTCTACAAAAACAGCGTAACTCACATTAAATTCAACTGAATTACACATACGTACCACTCCAAAATTGTGCTGTAAATTTTATTTTGTGGAGGCCATGTTTGCCTTCTATACAATTCCACGGGCCAGTGATCTGACTTTAAATATTACAGAATTTTGACAAGGCCTCCTAAAAAAAAAAACCAAAACCAAACCCCAAAACAAATTAACAAACCACAAAGAAACCCCAAAAGAATGTTGGTTTGCTTTCGTTTTCCTGCAGTTCTCTGCATTGTCATTCTTATTTTCTATGCAAGTATCCTTCATTGCTGAAAATCTCATAACCATACTCATCGGTATGATGCTGAGAATAAGCAAATAACTAGAAAGGGTCACTGCCAGTATGCTCCCTGAAATGTTACCCACTGATGTTACAAATTACACCTGAAACTCTTACCAACAGACAGAAGCTGGGGAAAGAAGGGGAAATCCGTACTGTTTGATTTGTACCCCTGACTGTACTTTGTATATCTTTAGTCAGGTTTCCTTATAACTTGTTACTTCTTGGAGCAAAAATTTTGAAAAGGCTGGAGAACTTAGGTGAAAAGGCAGCAGGATGAAGAAGTCTGATACCTGAAATCACCTTTATTAAGAAAAAAAGCCCTGATTTCAAATTGACTACTCCTCTTAAAGAAACTGAAATAAGAGTGTTGCTTCAGTTGACTAAACAATGAGCAAAATGCAAGCAGACAATACAAATACCAAAAGCAGAAACTTTCTACTCTATCATTTTTGAGCATGCTGCTGAAGCCAAAAGTGGAGGTTTTGAGTAAAATTTAGTCTTGATACCCAGTACTGACACTTGAAACATTAAATACCTTAGAAAAGAGTATTCCAACATTATAATCATGTTTGAACTATAAATACATGTAGAACAAGTTCTAAAACTATGCAAAAAGTATATTTTTAAAAGCACCAGCAGATGTTGTTGGAAGCATTACTCTTACGGACAATAAAATCCCTATACTTAACATAGTTTGAAAACCTCCTCTGCTGCCCTGTGGAGGAGGACACGAAGCCTCAAGCCTCCAGAAGCCAGCCTGCAGTGAGGGCACTTTGCCAATAGGACTTACGGGGCATGTTTTCAATTTGGGCCTTTATTTAATTTTAGTTACATCTGCAGATGCAGTTTAAATAAAAATGATTAAAAAAAAATCACTCCTCTCAGTTTTCCCACAAGTTGCCCAACATGGAAGTTCTCAACCTGTCCCCCGTACTTTACCAAACACGAATTTAATCTTGCAGTGATCAGCAAAATACTAACCTCGCTTATTTCTAGCATTAATGCATGAATTTGGCTTCTCTTCAGTCAGGTGCTTTCCCAGTCTATTAGAAACACTCTGTTTTTCTCAATGCTTCATTCTCTCTCCTCTCGTTCTTTGCATTTATTTTAAAATACTGTTCCATGTGAACTTCATACAGACAAAATCTCCTCCAAACTGCATTCAACTTTGCTTTATTTTTATCTACCAGACATCTAAGCTATGAAAATACTTAGCAAAGATAGAAAGTGTAGCTGGCCCAGTGCTGACTTTGATATAGCGGGAGAGAAATCTATCAACATATAACGGCAACTGTTTGTTTTATTAGAGATATTCATTCAAGTACATTAGTAATCTGAATAGCAGGTATCAGCCAGAAGCAAAGAAGAGGTTTTTCTTCTCCTGTTTAAATGCCTCTGCCCCGAGGGTCGGGCATACACTGTTTTTATAGGTGGCAGCGACAAACTACCAGCACTTCAATCCAAAAAGCTCTGGGACTGCGTCAACGCTATGTGGGAGCCGTCACATGGCTGCTGGCCTGCCGCCGGCTCACATTCTGCTGCTTCAGAGTTTGTCCCCTTCTATTTACAAAAGGCTGTGTGGACATACCACAGGGGAAAGTAGGGTAGAGGCAGCGGGCAATGCGGGCAAGCCGGGCAAAGGCAGCGGGCAATTCCCCCGCGGTGGCCTTCTCCGGTCCCCCCAGTGCACCACACACCCAGCGCCGGCGTGAGCTACCACCCTCCCGACGCTGCTGACACCATTTTCCTCAAGCCAGACCCCAGCCCCATCCACGCTGCCCCACGGGCCCCTAAGAAGCCGCTGCGCGACGCGCCCCGGCGGGACCCGGTACCGGCTCCCCCCGCGCGGCCGGGACTCCCCGCGGAGGGGCGGTGGCGGCGGAGGGCGCCACGTGGGAACGGCGCGGCGGCGTCGCCCCGCCCGGAGGCGGGGGCTGCGGCGAGGACGCCCCGCGCGCCCCGCACGCGGCGGCCGGGGCCGCTTCCGCGGTCAGACCCACGAGCCCGAGGCGGCGGTGGCGGCAGCGGTTGGTGCTTCCGGTCCGAACCCTGCCCGGGCGGATCTATGTGGCCGGCGTGCGGGGGGAGAGGAGGGAGGAGGGGATAAGGTGAGGCTGGAGGTGACGGCGGCGTGACCGTTCCGCTCTGCCCGCTCCTTCCCCTTCCCCTTCCCTCCCGCCGCCCTGCGCACCCCGCGGATGGAGGCGCCGGGCCGGCCGTGCGTGCCCCGCGCCGCGGCGCTCCAGCACCGTTCCAAGGCACGAACAAAGAGCCCCCCGCGCAGCGCGGCGGGGGGAGAGCGGCGGCGGAGCCCCGAGCCGCGGCCCGGGGTGGGGGGGGGGGGGGGGGGGGGGGGAGCGGGGAGGGGCCGACCCCGCGCCTCCCGCTGCCCCGCTCCGCTGGCGCGGCCCCTCTCCCGGTTCCTCCCCTACCCGCCGGGGCGGCGCTCCCCGCCGGGGGCTGCGCGGAGCGGCGCCCCTCCCGCCCGGCCCGGGAGGCGAGCGGCGGCAGCGGCACTTACCTCAGCTCCGCGCGTGGGCACGGGAGCCCCGGCACGGCGGGGGCGGCTGGAGCGGCCGCCGCTGGTGCCCGCGTCTCCCCCCCCCCGCTCTTTGTGTGCGAGGGTCCGCGCGCTGCGCTCTCGCGTGACGTGACGGGACCGTGTGTCATTTCCGCACAAGGACACCGAGCCCCGACCCGCCGCGGCCAGCGCCACCCGCCGCCCCGGGGCAGGGGCAGAGGCGGGAGGGGAGGGGGGAGGAGCGGGCCGCTCTCCCCCCCATCCCCCCCCCCCCCCCCCCCCCCCCCCTTCGCCCGCTCGGCCGCCAGCCACAGGGAGCGCGCGGCTCCCACTGGAGACCCCGCGCGCCCCCGCCCGCGCCGCGCGCGCCCACTCGGCGCCAAGCGGGCAGCTCCGCCACGGCACCCCCACCCCCCCCCATCCACGCCTGCCCGCAAGAAGGCGCGCCTCCCGCCGCGTGACGGGGACCGCGACGGGGCCGGGGCGCACCGGCCGCAGGGCAGCCGCTGCGTGGAAGCGCGGCCTGGCGGGGCCGGGTGGCTCGGAGCCGGCCGCGGTCTCGCGTGGCCGCGGCGCGGGCACCCGGTAGACGGGCGCCACGGGCCGGCCGTCGGAGCGGGCGTTCGCACGGCGCGCCGGGACGCGACACAGCCGTGTCCGCGTGGCCGTGGAAGGGGAAGGGAGGCGGCGAGCACGTGGCGGCCGTCCGCCCCACGCGGCATGAGGTCAATGGACGTCGCCCACTCGTGTCCCCTGGAGCCCCACAGCCCCGTTGCGGTTCGTGTGCGTGGAGCCGCGCTGCCCGCTCGGCCGGCGCAGCGGCAGGCTCCGTCCGTCCGGGCGAGCGGAGGGGGCTGCGCGGCGGCTCCGAAGCCCCCGCCAGGGCCCGTGAGTCCCTCGCACCCCGCGCGGCCGGGCCGTGCGTCAGGCGGGCCGTGCGCAGGGGTGCCCCAAATGCCTCCGGACGCTCGGCCGCGGCCCCTGCGCGGGCACCGACCCGGGCCGTGCGGGGCCCCGGCGCCGGCGGAGGCGCCGCAGCAGGCTGGGGGCACCCGCGGCAGCGCTGTCCGCCTTTATGTAACGTTAACGTGGGTTTCCGCACTGCCCAGTAGGAGAGGCTGGTGCGTGCTCGGCGCCGTTTAAGGCTTAGCCTGTCCTTCAGAGGAAGTTAATTCGGTGAGTTGGTTTAATTCACATCCAAGCTTAAGGAGTTTATGCTCTTGCACCCTTGTAACGCGAGGCCGTTTCCACGGTGCACGTTCCGGGGGTGGCTGGCAGCAATGATTTATAAACCAGATCACATTCTTTTTTTAATTAAGTATCCTTGTAGATTTTATCTCCCCTGGATTTGACAGGAGCACACAAGACATTACATTAATCTGGCAAATCGAACGTGCCTTTTCTACAAACAGCTCGTAGGAAAACAAACCGTTTCCCCAAGATTAAAAACATAAATGTGGGAGAGGGAAGTCCGGTATTGTAACCTATGGCCAGTTTTGGCAATTACAGTTTTTTGGCTGTATGCAATGACTGAAATTAGCAACATGCCCAACTTGACAGCTCTCCACGAAATGTTTGACTTACACAATAAACTGCTGGTACTGCTGTTCTGTTGAATGGAGTCATTTTGCCTTTTAATAAAAGCACACAGCCAAGTGCTCTAATTATATTGTAATTGTTTCTCTTTTTCCAGAAGGAAACGGATTAAGTCTAAAGGTGTTTATAAAAGGTGCTTATTATAAAATAAATAGGTGAGCACGGATCCTGCCACAAAGGGCGATGGATTCCAGCACAAAGGATGTATCAGATCAAAGTAGCAAGCAAATACACACTGGGCAAGTAGCAAGTAAGTTGCAGGTAACACAGGGGAGTTCTGAGCGCTGGTGTGAATTTTAGAGCTAACTCTTTTGTTTGTTATCTCTGAAACTACATTTCACTGTGAGAAGCTGTTGGTTTTTAGTAAAAATAAATATAAAAACATACGAGTCAAAACATACTCGAGAGAGAACTGGGAAGAAATCCCAGATAAATCTTCTGCCCCATAACTAATTCAGCGCTTTTCTAGATAGCTGCACTTGCCTTAGAACTGAACAATACCAAGAACGGCTCTTGAGATAAAAAACCCTCACCGTTTCGCATTTTTAGCACTTCTTTCAGAAGCAGTTCTCTAAAATTTCCCTCTTCCACTTCATGTTGCTCCTCTAAATTTGGCATTTAGGGCTTTTAGTGTGTTCACAGTGTCACATTCCATGAATAATCCTAACAGATAATAGTTTGTTGATTTTAACTTCACTGCTCTTTTTGTTATTGTTGTTAATAGACAGCTGTTTAAAGGAGCCCTTAAAAGCAGGGACTAGCAGCACTGTAACTCCCCCGATGAATCACTTGAATGGAGTATACGTTTCGCTAATGCCTGTTCTGCAGTTAGCGACTTAGTCACTCTTCAGAGATAAACAGCACTTCAGGTAACTTTTGTCAGCCTATAGTTAGAACTATGAAGTTTATAATACAATTTGCCCTCTCCCTTTATTGTAAGGCTGATTGAAGGTTTGCTTAAAGGGTACCACGTTTCAACACCTGGCCCAGCTGCTAAGTAGTGCTAGATCTCAGTTGGATTGTACTTGAATGCTTCACTTAGTGGGGTTAAGGAAAGGCAACCATAAGGCAAGAGCAAGCCAGTGGAATCCCAAATTCACTTTCAGAGCCCTTGAGAAAATACTTGTCAGTTTGAACTCCACCTCATTTCTGCTCTATAGTACTGGCCTGAGGCATTGTAGCTACTAGGGACCCAAGCCCAGGAGGAGACCTGAAGGGCCTCAGCTAAGCATAAAGAAGCACAAGCATATTGTTGCAATACCAGCATTCATTGGAAAGGGACTGAGCTGAGTTGTCTCCAGGCAATGCAGGTAGCAAGCTTAGATTGGCTTCTCAGCCAGACAAGTCCCATTTTTTTTTACCATTTGAACTTGTGCTGTACAAGTGATTTATTCAAACATCCGTTTTTTTCCCCCTTCATGCCTTTGGCTCAAAAGCCACTCTGTGACACTGCAGCAATCTCTCAAAACTTCCAGGTCACCAGGGAGGGGAGTTGTGGTGCTCCAGCAAGGGAGCTCTTGAGGAGAAAAATCACCATTGCCCTTGAGTGCAACAGGCCGTTGCTGACCTGACCAAACTGCAACCAGACTTCAGCCATCACTGCCAACAAAAAATGTGGTCAGAGCCCCTGAACGCTGAAAGCACCATTTGCAGTTGTATGGAGTTCTGTAAGGGTGGACTGTGAAGGCTCCTTGAGGTTTACCCATAGAAACTGTGAGGTGCCAGCCTCTCCTCCTGGAGAATGCCCTCTCTGTATTAGTTCGAAGGATCTGGTCAGCTCGAGATTCCACTGGACAGTGGTGAGGAACCACAGAGGTGGGCAGGGAGGCAGCAGAGCTGGCAGTGCTCCTCACAGCAGTAGGCCCTGAGTCGGGAGTCAGAAAAAGCTCACTATGCTGAAGGCTGGTACAGCAACATGGAGCAGAAGAACGACCCTAAATTTAGAGGCCTTTGTGCTTCCTGTGCCACATACATTTGGAATAAGCAAGAAACCTTGAAACCTTCAGCGATGATGCTTTCTTGTAGATCCTTGCAATAGCCTGCAGCACTCAGCAGGCAGGGATGCCGCGTGAGATGTCAAAAGCACTTTTAGCACCACCTAATTTTGGCATTTTGATTCTGTAAAAGTATTGCTATGGTACCAGTACATCGTCTGTCACTTTTCTCTGCCACACATCTTGAAACTAGGCCACCTTGCAGCCAGACGCAAGAGTCAGGGAGTTAGGAAGGAAAGCAGACGAGAAAACAGCTTCAGCGGTGAGACGACTCCAGTGCGCAGAGCCAGTTCCTTTAAACTTACATGCATTTTACGTTAAGACCCTAATGGGAAAACAAGCCCCCAAAAAACAAGCCCCCACCAGTACCGAGGCTTCCTTCTACCTGTTCTTGGGATGACTTCTAGTGATTCCTGCGCTGCTGGCGCACCATGTGTGCAGCAGGCGGGGTGGGTGCCCCTCTTGCAAGTAAGCCCAGAGCTCAGCAGCTGTCCTCTGGAATATGGTATGGTTTCTTTATGAAGTGTGGTGTGAAAGCTGCCACTGGAAGGGTGCTTTGCCCTAGGGATGGCCTAGTGGATGGAGGCTCATAATTACTGCGGGTTCCTACGTGCTGGCTAGGATTGAAACGGACTGGACCAAATGGCCTGGACTGCCCTCCAGAGGGAAGTCAGGTAGGCTACCCCTTGCCCTTGTGGCAGGTGTCCAGCTGAGCTCTTTCCACTAACCATATGTGTGACATCAGGAATTGGGCACTGACTCACCAAAATTTGTCAGGTTCTTAAATTAGGCAGCTTGGAATTCACCTTAAAGTAGGCATGTATTGGATATAAATAGATGTCAGGGAGACTGAATAGGTTTGCCAAAAAAAAAAACAACCCAAAAAAAGAAAGCACACAGGTTTTGAGATCTTCCACCTTGGATTAAAAATCAAAGTGATTTTTAGGACTTTGAAGGAATCTGAGAGGCACCATGAAAAAATCAGTCCAATTAACTCATCCGATACCTGATTTGCAGTAAAACATGGTCTGCAATTCAAAGTTTAACCAAAATATCTAACGGCAAATAAGGTGACATAATAACCAGCTCCCCTTACCTTAATGCTTTTCACTGCCAGTCAGAGTGAAAGGACACGTATGGACACATTGTGCAGTAATATTTAGAACCTCTGTTGGCCCACAGGCAACAATACTGAACAAGTAGCGTGCTTCCAGCAATATCTATACACTGCTATAACCTAGGCAGAGAAGAACAGTGGCAGACACCTGAACTTCACTTATATTTTTAGACTTCTATGGCTGCAAGCAGTGTCGGAGGGATCTGCCAGCAACATACTATACTGGTTGGGAATACTGGTTGAGCGTGCCAGTTAATATAATTGCACTTATTTTTTCCGAGAAACAAAATTGTTACATGACTC
This sequence comes from Lathamus discolor, assembly GCF_037157495.1. Lineage (NCBI taxonomy): Eukaryota > Metazoa > Chordata > Aves > Psittaciformes > Psittacidae > Lathamus > Lathamus discolor. The sequence continues at coordinate 65,396,450 of NC_088888.1, read as the reverse complement.
CGTCTTCTGTTTTTTAAATTTTGCAACAACCCTGGCTCTTGTTCGTGGGTACAATGATAGATGCTGTTGGAAACTTTGAAGAATTGCTGTTCAGCTACACTTCACAGAGATGGGCAAGAAATACCGTAATTGTATTGCTTGCCAAATCGAGGATGTCAAAATAGAGAATCATAGAACAGTTAGGGTTGGAAAGGACCTTAAGATCATTTAGTTCCAACCCCCCTGCCATGGGCAGGGACACCTCACACTAAACCATCCCACCTCACACTAAACCCAAGGCTTCATCCAACCTGGCCTTGAACACCGCCAGGGATGGAGCATTCACAACTTCCCTGGGCAACCCATTCCAGTGCCTCACCAACCTAACAGAAAAGAACTTCTTCCTATATCTAACCTGAACCTGAATCCACGTGGAATCTCTGGATCTGAAAAAAAAAAAAGGCTGGTTCATTTGCAAGTGCAGGTGGGTTGGAAATCTTACACTTGGAATTTAGCTCGCTGAAAAAAAAGTTTTGAAGAAATGAACATTCATTATAAAATAACATTTTCAAGACTGAAGTGGCACCAGAGCGTACTGGCAAGACAGCAGCTACGTAACAGTTGAGCACCAAAGGAAGGAGAATTTGATATAGAAGCTTAAAATAAAAATCAGATCAAAGCTGCAGTGGAAGATGGAGTAGCACAGAAATGTAACAGAGCTTCAAGAATAGAGTAACTAAGCCAGTGAGCAACCTAAAATCTCCTTCTGTGCTGCAGCAGTTTACTTAGACATCAGTTGCATCCGTAACTGTTTAAAAACTGACAAATCTGAGCAACTTCACTCTTGGAAACATAAGCCTCTTTTAATCACTTGGCAATGAAATCACAGTTCTCTTTATGATAATTCAGCCAAGAACCGTGCCATTGTATGCTATTTCACAGCTTTGCATTTAAAAAGAAGTAATGCTCACTTAATGCACAGTCATTGTATTATCCACGCCATAACTCATTCTGAATGATCAAACATTTATCCCGTAAAGGTCTGTTTGCAAAATTCTGTCTTATAGCCAGAAGGGGTAAATGTAGCCCCTAAAGTCCTATCTCTCAAAGACATCCGTATCTCCCAGTCCAAGTGCAAACAGGACACTCTCCTTTGTGTGCGTAACACTCAGTTCCATATCCTGCCCATTATATAGAGAAATCATTTTTTGGGCCTGCTGCACAGTCTCATACCTCATTAAGATACGTTAAGTTCAAATATTTGTAACAATACTAAAAAATACATATTTTGGTAAGCGGCATAGGAAAGGTGGTTTCTCTGAGAACTCTGCTGGCTGATTTGCTCTATTTTTGTTCTATGTAAACCCTTTTTTTTTTATTTAATGGAAGTAGCGATATCCAGATTGCAGAAATCCTTATGTAAGGAATCCTCTTTGTTTCACAACCAGAAACTGACACAGCCCCTTTTTTTTTGAGACCCAGCTTCTTCTATCATGGCCATCATGTTATACAGTCCCTTTCACAAACAAGTCACTGCCTTAAAAGCTGCTAGCGATCTTCCCTTTTAGGTCTTTACCCTCACTACTATTGGGAAGCCACTCCTGAATCGTGCACTGTGGGTGGATGGGAACCTTCCCTTCTGAACATGGATTTCTGATTCATGGTTGTGGTATGCTCAACCCACCTAGTTATAACCCATCTAGTATAACCCAGTCATACCCTATGGTAATGACTTTGAGAACAATCACGTATTTAATAAGTGAATGGGTTTTATCCAACAGAAATTTGCCTTTGAAATCGGGAAAAATGAACCTGGAACTATTATCTTAATTAAAAGTGTAGGTGTGGAGATGTGGCTTTACATGAAGAACAGAAACCCCCACCTGCTTTGTGGTTATTACTACAATAGAATGTGATTGAAAGCAATTACTTTCCATAAAAGTTTATATAAGAAATACTTCCAGTCATTAGTAATGTGACCACTTTTAGCAGCAGCAGCAGTCGTCTTTAGGAAATACTAGATGTTTAAACCCTGGTCATTTTCCTGCAAAGGTATCTTATCTTGGTCTATGTACATCTGAAAGCCATCTAGACCTGTTTGTGTGCAAACAGGATCTGAGCAGAGGTTGGGATATTCACAGTTTTTGTACTCTTATATAAAATGTTAGCGTATTAACTTCCATAGGTTGACAAAAGCAACAAAATTGTTTGATTAAAAATAAGACTTACTAATACAGACATTTTTGCTGTAATGTTCTCCTGCTAAACCCATTTCTTATGAAAATAATGATGCGAGCAACTCAGTGTAATTGTAGAAAATTATTGCTAGTGATTTGCATATGAAACACACCTTTTACTGCCTCTAGTTAGCATTGTTCAACTGGCTTATAAATAGTACAGCTGACATGCTGCAAGCAGAAAACAGTTTTCGATGGGCACATGCCATGAATGAAGAAATGTTCAGACACAATGTGCAAGTTGGAGAGCTTTCATCAAAACCAGCCAAGAGGGAGAAATGCTTCATTTCCTAATCACACTGTTTCGGATAAGCCGGTCACATCTAGAAAGCATCCTGCTCATCTGCAGAGTTTAAAGCTTTCTAAAATGAGAGTTTATGTTGCTCGGGGTGGGGGGGAAGTACTCTGCTCTATCAGTACTTGGTTTAGATTTTTCTAATTACTTCCACATAACATTTCATTTTTATAATTTGACACATAGTAAGTGCTGAAATTTGAACCTTGCAGTTGGTGCAAGTCAGTTGCTGTAAACATGAAAGGCAGAAAAAAAATAATATAGGTTTAAGATATTGTTTTCGGGACAAGTACAATACTCGCTTTTGTGTACAGTCTTAAAACTGGAAATGTTGACCATCGTTCTAATAATAAAGCAGAGTATTTTCAGCCTGTGATGTTTGAGGGAAGAGGAGAAGGAAGGAAGGCAAAGTGCAGTGGGGTAAAGAAGAAAATTTTAAACCAAGATTTTTTATGACGTTGCTGCAAAACTGCAATTCTCCTATGCAATCTTATCAAAATATGCCTCAAAATGAAGTTTATAAAGAAATGCCTTAAATCCCGGATAAATCTGAGAACTACTGTTTTAGCTGTCAGTGAGACACCTGTCTGTCACTATTAGCCAAGAGTAACATTCTTGTGTGATACAATCCCTCTTTTCTGCTGCAGGTAGACTTACAATATCATCACATGAAGTCGGTAGAACACTGCAGAATGCTGCTTTCCAGCTCAGTAAGTCGTCTGGTTGCTGTTTCTGCTTTGGAGAACAAGGCTGCCTTTCCTCCAGAGACGTACCGTGACAAAAGCACTTTGCAAATGGGGAAAGAATTAAAGCCAACTTCACGGGCAGCAGAGAACGCATCTCCTACACGTGGGGGAGCCAGCGCGTTCCTCTGGCTGATGGTGGTGGCGGTGAATGCGGCAGCAACGGGAGCGGAGGGCAGAGTCACTTACGAGTGCAACCGCCCGGAGATGCGGACAAAGGTGACTGCGTGAAGCTGTCCCGTATCGATTGCCAAGTTGTTTGTAGCCCTCTCTCCCCTTCACCACTTACAGCGAGCCAGATCTGTGCTTTATCTTGTTGGTTATTGTAAAGGCATTTAGTGCAGAATTTTAGCTTAATGGCTACTCGCTCTTAGCTTTAGACAAACAGGCTTACCCTAACAGAGAAACACGTGAATGCTAATTATGTAAATAATGAATGCATTTTAAGGATTGGTTTCTGAAAGGAAAAATAAGATAATTTAATGCAAAGACTGTCAGAACAGCTCAGTTCCAGAACTGGAAATATTCTTCCCTTTGAACTGCTTTGAGAGACTGAAAAGCTTTCACTTTATTTTTGATAAGACACTGTGCAGGTAAAAGTACTTTGAAGACTACAAAGAATAAAAAAGTTTGATGCCTCGCTCCTGTGCAAGATTGAAGTACTTGATGAGAGTAGCAACAGCCAGCAGTCTGACCCAGAAGCCACTTCCTTGATTAACCTGCAGCATGACACAGTTGCTTAAGTTAGCCTTCTACATCTATGAAAATACAAACACTATCTTCTCAGAACAAAAAGCAACGGAGAGATCTCACCAGCAGGTTTACCCCTGAGGAGGTTGGTCTGGCATCTTTAACACTGCCTGGGGCAAGAAGCATTCCCCAGCCACTCCAGAGAATGCTTCCTTCAAGTTTCCATTAAATTAAAAAGAGCTTTTCAATCTTTTAGCAACTTCTATCAAGTTGGATACTAAGTTGAATACGGTGCACTTGTTACTGCAAATAAGGCAAGGCCTACCCTGGGTTACATTAGGAGGAGCACAGCCAGCTGATCAGGTGTGCCAGGCCATCAAACCCACAGTCTGATAAACCTTGTCCCTTTCCTCTGCCTGGCTGGAGGCATGGCCCCTCATTTCCTGGATGGAGTACTCATTACCTGATTCTTGTAACTGCAAACTGGAAGTTCCTTATTAAGGTCAGAAGGGGTATCAGCCCTTCTACTCTGTCTGGGGAATTGCTTAACAGCAACTAGAGCAGTAATTTTCCTGTATGGACCCTTTTTGGCCACTGTTTTTCCCCACAGTTCACATACCCCAGCTTCCAAGTGGGTTCGCCTCATCACTTCCTCATGTGCTGCTTGTGGTGGTGGATACAGAACCACAGCATGGCATGCAAATGTGCCTGTGGTACCCTTTCCCTTCAGCAGTGAACAGCTTATTTGACGGCTGGTATGGCTGAGGAGGAACACATTCTGTCTTTCAACAGCTGGAGCCGCTGAGACAGCCTCTCCCTGGCTGAGACACAGGCCTGTAGAGGTGGGGTAGAAGAGAGATTCTCTTCAAATTGGTGGTGCTGGCTGGCCAATTTACTCACAGTTGGGGCCTCCATGTCTGGCCAACCCATTTGCACCAAGGTACTGGTGTATGATGATGGTGTGTTCCGTACAAACTTCCGTTCCATGGAACACATGCACTGGTCTTCAGATACCTGGTTGTTGTCCAGGCTGCGGTAGATGACCTGTACCACTGCTAATTCCCTCAGGTACTGGGTACCACTCCCAGTGGTTGTCCACTTGCCTCAGTAGCTTACAATATCTTCCTTAAGGAGATGCCCTTCCTTCACACTCAACAGGAGCTGCCTCCAAAGGCTGCCAATTGTTGCTCCTTTTCCAATCCCTTTGTTGATGCCCCATCCTTTCCTAAGGGATCCCAGCTGCTGGACTTCCTTGCCCTCTAATTCCTGAATGTCAGCCCTAGGTGACATTCCAATGCTGGGGCTCCAATGCTCCCCAACACTGGAGCAGCCAGTTGACAATTAGCTCACTAGGTTGATGGCTGTGATCTTCATGCATATCTTGCAGCTCACTCAGAGATGAGGAGCTGATGATTTCTGTTTCTTTCCCCTCCTGTTCTTGTGGCTGCTGTGCTGCACAAGCAGATGCCTTTCTGTTCCTCCCCCTGCTCCTTCTTAAGAGCAGCTTCTTCCTCCCAGACTGAATGAGTCAACTTCTGCTTCCACCATTTCTTCTTGACTTACAGAGGTGACCAGAAGAGAGTGTTGGATCTCTGGCTTAGCCACAGTGCCCCTTTCTGTGTGGTCAGATCCAGAGACCCTCTGCCTCTGCCCCTGCCCCCGCCTTGGTAGGCAGGTGAGCACAAGAAGTTGTGTCCCTTTAGCACTGCCAGGGCATCCTTTTCTCAAATGCTGTGTCATTTTATCAGGATCCTGCAGTTGTTGGGGGGCCAAGTCCCACACCATCCGAGGTGAAAACTGTTCTGGATACCTGCCCACACACCCTTCCACACTGCCTCAGGGCACATCCCTGTGTGATCCTAAATAGTCAGTTAACCTAAGGAAAAGCTGGAAAGAGATTCTTGAGACACACCCATGGGAGCATTCTGATTACCTAGGGACGTTCAAAATACTGAAGAGTCGTTGTTAACGAGGTGAACAGCAGCTAACAACCCTGCAGGAGATGAAGGGGAAGGTGCCTTTCTTTGTTTCCTCCGCAAATTGGCTCTCAGAGGAAAAGAAGGAAAAGGTGTAATTGTTAATTGTCTCCACGAGATGGTTCCCGAAGTACTGGGACAGCAGCAATGCAGAGCCCAACTACCAGATAAGGCTCAGGGCCAGTGCTTTCACCATCGTTCTCCGAGGCAAAACAACGGAATACTACACGGCACAGCAAACTGCAAATGCCAAACCTTGCCTTTAACAAGCTCTCAGATTTGATGTACAGCAAGAGGGGGAGCATGTCACGGAGTGGGTCAAGAACAAGTAAGTCAGCATCACGATCAGCAGCAGCTGAACAGGTACAGTAAGTTCCCTCTGACATACTCTGGTCAAATACCTTGCTATCTGAACCCGACACTGGGTGCCAAAAAGGACTGTGGTGGGCTCACCCTGGGCGGTACCTAAGCACTTCACAGCTCACCCCCCCCCCCCCCCCCCCCCAGTGGGATGGAGGAGAAATCAGAAGGGCAACAGCGAGGAAATCTGTGTGTTAAGCTAACAACAGCTTAACAGGTAAAAGGGGGAAAAAAGAGAACTAAAAAACCCAAGTGATGCAAACGCAGTCACCACCAGCTGACTGATGCCCAGACAGTCCCCAAGCAGCAGACCCCCTGGAGCTGGATCCCCACAGCCCATCCCCAGGTTTTATTTCTGAGCATGCTGTTACATGGTGCAGAATCTCTCTGTGGTCAGCTCAGCTCAGCTGTCCCGGCAGTACCCCCTCCCAGCCCCCTGCCCACCACCAACCCAGCCGCTGGGTGTCAGAGTGAGGAGCAGAGAAAGCCCCACTGCTACATGAGCACAGCTGAGCAATAGCTAGAACATCGGTGCATGAGCAACGCTGTTCTGGTCACAAATCCAAAACATAGCAGCATATGGGATGCTATAAAGAACCCCAGCACATCAGGGTAAACTTTTGTTCTCCTCCTTACCCTTCTCAGTGACTCTGCTCCTGAACTGGCCTATTTTGGGCTCACAGAACAGAAGTCATGCAGGCCACTGGAGAGCTACTCTATTAGTCAGGCCCTAGCACACATTGCCATGGAGAGGCTGACAGAGCTGGGGCCTCTCTGGCTGGTAAGAGGGCAATTTAACTGCATCACACAGTTGCAGGATAGGGAATCACGGCAGAGACAGCAGAGCCAAACCATGCTTGGCAGTGGCAGGTGATAAATAAGAGGCAACAGCCACTAGTTACGGTGGGGGATGTTCATGCTGGACATCAGGAAACCTCCTTCACAAGGAAGGTGGAACAGCCACTGGGACAGGTTGCACAGGGAACCCTGGTGGTTCCCAAGACCAGACTTCATGTTGGCAACAATCCACTTCAAATGGGAGAACTGACTAGGTGACTTTCAGCAATCCCTTCCAGCCAACATTTCTATTCTTGCAAGTACCTCATTTCCCAATCTTCTTATACAGTATTATCAGGATTGCAGCACTGGAAACGCTCAGCTGGCAGTTAAATGACTTTCCATCACAGAACTATGAAACAGCCATTCCAGCCACTGCAGATGTGCTCTTTGTAGGAGATGAATTCAGCAGCTGGGACCTTGTCCTGTATTTTGTGCACCTGCAGAATGGTCCAGCAATACAACACCTGGGATGAGTTCGGAGGAGCAGGCAGAAGGTATGTCTGGTTGAGGAGGTGGATAACTGAAGTAAATGGTGCAAATACCTTCATCAGCTGTCCCTCAGACCACAGGCCTCCCTTTCCCCAATCTCCTTGTGAAGACAGGTGGGGATAGGGAATCAAGGAGATAAAGCCAGAGCAGCCGTAGGGTTCCACCATTGCTCAGGAATTGTATAAAGCGTGGGGAGTGTATTAACACACAGCAATGACCCAGCTTGACAGAGGGGTATAATAATTTGCCGGTAGTTTACCAGGAGAAACCAAGACAACAAAAATTTCTCAACAGTTATAGGCAAATATTATATTGACAAGGGGCAATTCAGGTTGATTTTTTTTAAATTAAGGTTGAAGAATAAGAGCAATTGGAACATTCTGGTGATAAAAATACAAAATAAAAGCCATTAATTTTTGCCAATTTCCCTTTATTAATACAAAGTACAAATAAAAAAAATGTACTTTCATGAAAAAATAAACCAGGTGTACACAGTTTTACAGCATGTTTGATATTTATTTCACACAACTGAGGTGAGATGGCTCAGAATATCTCCAGCAGACCCAAGCTTCTTGCAGGCCTAAATCATTAGGAAACAGTTATAGAGGTAAGACAAAGAGATGATGTATGGCTCCTACTATATGTAAAAAGCAGAGCCAAAAAAAGCTGAAATAGGACCCTGGCTGAATTTGGGTATTTCTTTCAAGCACATGTTTTACGTTAGCAGAACTTCTGGGAACATCACAGGTGAAAATGAACAGTGGTTAGCTAAGGCTGGTGGTGACTGCTGCTGCCTTGGCTAATCCACACTGCTCGTGCTCACCTTCTGTCTCTGGCCGTCCTGCTGCAGCAACATTGGGAATTGCCAGGGCAGGCATGAGAAAGAAAGTGCAAGCAAGAAGGGGCCTGGTGTCAAAGCCGTTCTCCAGAACAAAGTGAGACCCGAGTTCTGGATGCCGCTCCCAACCACAGATTGTGCCTCACGGTTGCCTATGATAAATATAATTATTATGGTTTAATATAGGCTTATATTACAGAGAATATTATGTACATTATATGCAGGGTGTATTTTCAGTGTATTTTTAGAGGACAGCGTTTTTATTTATATTTTGCATTCGGTGGAATGCAACACACTGGTCTCTGACAAACAAGCTGTGTGACAGGGGAAGGAGTGCAGGGGGAGAAGGAGGGGGGAAGAATTTAACAGAAATAACTCCACTTAGTGTTTGAGTGAGGGATGTAATGAAATCTGTTTGCTGTGCTAGCTGTCTCCAGATTGGGCTGTAATTACACCACAGAAGGAAGAAAGGTAGCTGAGTCTCAATCTAGATCATTTATGTAAACTCAGCCTTCTTGTCAACGGTGCTCTCAGATTGCATGCATGCAAACCACAAAAATCATTTCCTATGAACAAAACAGAGACGGTCTCAAATTGCAGGCTTCTGATACACCTTATACGCTGCCTGTAATTGGACTTCAAAATTCAACACACTGAGTTTCAAAACTTCTCCGGTATTTTCTGCTTTATATTCAGCGTGGTGAAAGACTGTGCGCACAGAAGAACATTCCTTCTTCCTTTCTGCCAAAGGCCGATGTCTAGCCTTACAAATTAACATTTATTTGGCTTAAACGCAAGTGTCACAAACCTAGGAAATTCTTTTGTGCAAGACTGTGTTGAAACAAGCTGCTGGATCTGAGGGAGGGATATTCCCTCCCCAAGAAGAGTTGGAAAAACCCCTTTGACCCAGAGCAACATATCATATACGCACAGTATAAAACCCAGGCAATCAGTTCCCTTAACAGAGCCAAATTAAGATTTGATTAAATATTTTAAAGCTCCTACTTACCATGCTTAGCACATTTTCTCAGCAAGTTTCTCAAATACGGAAAGCATTAAGCACAGGGCAATTTTACATTTGAATACATAAAAACAGTGTGAGGCGACAGGACTGCGCGCAGGCAGACAGAGGATTTTCCCCCGTTACCCCCCGAACTGCCCTTCGCAGGGCACTTGGTGAGTGGGTACGTTAATTCCCGGCTTCGGCAGCCCGCTCTCCCTGGGCAGGTTGGAGCAGGTTTCCTGTGACACCTGGATCTTCACGCCCCTCCATCCCTCCCCTCTGGCAGGAAAACCACCGGCCTCCGCCCTGGCGCCGTCCCCGCCGGTGCCCAATCAATACCGACTTGTTTCCTGTCCATTTGCTGAGGTCACGCAAACGGGACTCATTAATTATTTCTGCCCGTGCAGCCTCAAGTGCGCTTCTGGCACGGCAAGCGAGAGCCGGCTCTGACCTTCTTTTCACTCCCAACCTGTGCTGGTGGCGGCGGCAGCCGGCGTGCCCCTCCGTTGGGGTGATGGGGTGACCAGCGGTGCGCGGTGCTGTTGAGGTCTCTGCCGCGGTGCTCCTGCCGGCGGAGGGAGGGCAGCTCCTCCCGGGGCGGCGGGGTCAGGGAAAGCGGGTCACGGCGTAGACGATGTTGGCCAAGGCGGCCCTGGCCTCGGAGGGAGGGAAGCGCTCCAGGGCCGCCAGCGCCCGGTTTCCGTGGAAGCGGCAGAGGTCGATGGCAGATGTCACACCTTTGCCGGCCTTGATGGCTCCCTGCAGCTGTCAGGAAACACAGGCGCAACAGGGTGGGTTTCGGCAGGGCTGGCGTGCGCAATTATCTGTGAGAGCACGGGCCTTCCACTGCCCCTTCCTGAGGTAAAGGTGAGAACCAAAGCCAGCAAAGCTCTGACACACTCCCAGCTGCTCTGTTCTGGCTCCCCGCTACAACACAGCCATGGGTAATTGAAACTACATCACCCATTACTTCACCACCAGAAAGATGCTGGGTCTCCAAAGGGCACACCGTTAATAAAAAATAAGTCCATTTTTAAATATCTGGGCATTTCACACCCAAGCCACTGCCCCGGAGCTTGGTGCAGAACTGGCAGCCGAGCCGCTTGCTTGCGCTCTTTGTTTCCTGCAGTCAAAAACTGCGTGTTATGAACAGCCATTCCACCCCTGGTTTGGAAACAGGCACAGGATGACACATGTTGAACTCTCGTCTTTTGTAGTACAGGTTTCTATTTATATACCATATGATTACATTTGGTACAGTGGACAAAAGCAAGTTTTGTCAGTAAACTGGGACGTGCTAAACGATCATACTGTGCTCTACCCATGCAAACTCAGTCTTCTCAGAACGGCTAGGGAATTTGACAATGGTTTGGTGATACACCATATGAGAAAGGAAATATTTTCATGGAATAACAGACATTTCATGGCAAGCTGCTGGAAGGATTTGGCACCTGAACCACCTGAGTAAACGACAGGTTAAATTTCCTATGAAATAACACAAACAAAAATGACAAACAGAACATGTTGCTTTTTCCCAGTATCTCGGGTTAGCCGAAGCTGAAATCATAAATAATCACACTTATTAATTAAGGGGGGGTTATTTTTAATTATTATGTTTTCCTGAACAGCACCAGGAGACTGTCATGAAACCCTATTACATTTTCCGCTCTAAAATACAGGTGTCCCAGAGCAGCTCCAGCCTGATACCTCATAGCAGGGCCTGGGAATCAAGGCCAGGTGGGTCTTTGTGATTTAATTATCCCCAAAGCATGACAGCATTTCAGGATCTTTTATGTGCCCCACCTGGCTTTCATAGCTGCCTTTGCATCCCCACTGTATCGGCTTTTAGAAGAAGGGGTTTTCTTGAACACAGGTATCTACTGTAATAACTATGCAGTTTTATAAATTACGTGTTCCTCCAATACACAGCCCAATGCCCTGATTAATTTCCATCAGCATAACCTTGTCAATCTAGTTTAAATCATGTAAAAAGAAATATCTAAGCTATGACCGATTTGTAAAAGTCATCCATTTTTTATAGATACTTGCATTCATACAGAATGACGTTTCTTATCTGAGTACAAACTGAAGTGGATTCATTATCTGTATTTAAAGATGAAATTAGCTGAAAGCATATTACAGCACTTGAGTGTTCAAGTCCCAGTCCATAAAAATTTTACTCTCCACTTCAGTGGAGAATCTTTCTGCGCTGTGCTCTGGAAAGGAACTTGCCCTAGGGCAGAAATGCACTGCATAGCTAATTCAACACGTCTTCTAAGGAATGGGAATCAGCCATTCACCACAGCTCCACAGCCAAGGTGGCGATAGGTGAGATGAGGTACACTAGCAGTGTGAAAAGGCATTTCTTTCCCCTTTCTTGAGGCACAAGTTTATGAGACGATAGAACCCACACACCTTGAAGCACCCTCTGCTGATTTGCTAAAGCTCATTAAAAAAGGTTTAGCATACCTTGTAACACTCATGGAAGTATACATTGAGACATAAACAAGAAAGAAAATAGCCCCTAAAATGTCTTCAAACTGTTCTAAGGTCAGAGTAGCTTAGCTTAAACATGTACGTTCGCATATATGTACTTAAGACATACTCGTAACACCAGATCTGGAAGGGGAAGAACTCTAATGCAAGGACACAATCCATTTACACGCTTGTCTTGTGTAGCCCTTGGACACATGCAGGCCTTGAAGCCAAAACAATCACAAAGCTCGTGTCAAACTATATGCAGAAGAATCGCTCTACAGAAAAATCAGACTAATCCGCTACCGAGTGTTTCGAAGCAAAGTTCATGGAACCTCAAAATGAAAAATACCTGCTCATGTGGCAAGCTCCTTCCCCAGCTTCTCAGTTAGAAAAATTAGCAATTATGGTCCATTAACAATTAATTCATTAATTAATAGTCCATAAAAACTTCCCTGTTTTCTCTTCCATTTGCAGAAGCAGCTGGTCAACTTAAATAAGCATACACTGAGGCAAAGCAGCCTGGATTAACCAGACTGCATGCTTACTTCTGTCTCAGCTGGGGTCGCAAAAGGAAAGGCGGGGGGAAGACTACAAACTGGGCTTCTTGTAGTGGGATAATTATTGAAGAAATACAGGATATCATTCCATAGGAAACCAGGCTTCAGTAGCACTGCTACATGCAAAAAAACCCTAATATAAGCTGTAAGATGTACTGTTAGTTGTATTACATCTACATTTTCCACACTCTCCTTATTTTTGAGCTTCAATGATTTCATGTAATGAACTTGACAAACTAAGTAGACAGAAAAAAAAAAATAAATCAATGTTCCAGTTTGGATGTATTATTTTGTAATTTCATTTGGAGAGGAGCAGCTAATTTTTGAGGCAAATAAACAGAAAAGCAAAATGAGCTGCTTTTATTTATTACTTTATAAACTTTAATTAAGCTCCCTCATTAATTTCTTCTAAATAAAGGAATCTGCTCTTTTAGTCTCTACTTATATGGCATCATTTTGTGCTTCAAACATATTTCCACTTGTAGGAACAATTTCATCCATCATTAAAACACAACCTTCTTCAGATTTCATTCAGTCATTACAACTGAATACAAGTCAAAACACAGATTGCTTCAACACACGTTTCTCCGGTTGCACTCCTAGCTATGCTAGAATACTGCATTTTAACTTCTAAGCTTTTGTTCAGACTATTGGCACTAAAACCTTACTCCATTCTACAGGTGCCAAGAGTCTGGAAAAAAATCACCCATGGGTTTTGGTTATTTAAACTCAGCTTAAAGTATAGTCTTGCAGCAGTACAGTGAAGTTAAGGCTCAGATGAGAAGTGCCACCCCCAACATAACCAGCACTGTTCTCCTTCAGCACCTTCTGTTTTCCTCAGTATATTCAGATATTGACCAGACTTGACAGGTTTGCCTTGTACACATTAAGCTCAGAACCCCAGATTTTTTATCTCTGAAGGTGGTTCTAGAAATCTAAGAAAAAGCAACAGCAATATCGTTACCTTCATAGTCTGTGAAAAAAGATGCCTGGCTGAGTGCTGGGTCTTGCTCTGCCCGGCCTGTTCTATCTGCCCAAGCTCAGCCTCATCCACTTGACTTGCAATGAAATTGTTTTCATTTTTTCCTCCTTTGCTAGTCTTTGGCTGGAAAAAGGAAGAGCTCTGATGAAGAGTTACAGACCGAGCAAAAGAAAATAGGTATGGAAAGGAGGGAAGTGCTGAGGTTTCTCATTCTGAATGCTCTGAATATACACAGGAGGACAAACTGCTGAGTGAGAGACTGGGCTCTAGTTCTTCAGCCTCCCCCTTCCTTTCTTATCATTTCCTTCTCTTCAGTCATCTTATACAGGCAAACCAAGATGAGAAAGGGACACTCTCTAAGCAATTCCACCTTTAAGGCTGCTTTCCACTATCCCCCTCCGCACCCACATGCTCTAGGCATATCCTGCAAATACATGGTAACAAGCCATTGATCGTTGCTTGAAGATCGCCCTTTGGGAATGAGACTGCTGACTGGAAAGGAGTGTTTTATATCAGCGCCCTGGTTTCAAGCTTCCTTTTCCTATCCTTCAGGAGACAACCATAAGCACCAAATAGTTGGAGTTGGGGCATTTTCCACTCAAATGTAACATTTGCTGGGCCAAGAACAGAACCAAAACCTGGGACAGCAGCTAATTCCTATGTAAAGGGGGATCTGGGTTCAAGACCTTCATCTCAGGGCTGCTTCCATCTCTCAAATTAAAAGCTACTGGATGGAATAAAAGCAGTTTTCAAGCAATGGCCATATAACTACATATAGTCCATTCATGGTTCTGGCAGTACATGTGGGATCAGAGAGATGCTTATGCATGAGAACTTCACTTCCCTGTTCACAGACTTTATCTTCTAAGTCCACCATAAAAGCAGAGTGTGCTTGTGTGCCACATCTCTCTGTTTATGAGCTAGGAAGATGTTAAAACTGAGAAATTATTTCCCGCAGTGGAGCATTAAGTGAATAATAAAAAGAAAGCCTGTGCTGTCTATGTCATGCCATGTAGGTCATACCATATATACAATTGTAGTGAACCTGCATTCCTGCACCTACTTTGTGGTACTAACGTTTGGAGGGTTTTTATTAAGTATATATGGCAGATTCATACGTGATTCTACATTTGGATTAACTACCTTGGTAGGATCTACATAGCTTTTAAATTGTACTGATTTGTTACAAATACACAAAGAGTAATAAAATGGTGATGGTGAATCTCAAAACCAACTGCTGCTTTCACATAGGGTACTAAATGGTCATCCAACAGCAGTTACTTCTAAGCAGATTTGACATTTAAGTAGATTTTAATCAATGACCAACAGGCCAAGAGGTCCACATCCTGTTCTTCTGATGGTTCAAGTACACTCTTTTTCCTTCACAGTCAGTTATCTACACATGCTTCTTTTTCTCTTGAAGCAGCGTGTCCTTGCAGCAAAGATCATCAGCCACTTCTTGGGCTGATTAACAAGTGCATTCAGCAAGCAGTTACTGCTTGTGGGACTGTGTCCGGAGTTCTGTGCCCAATTTTGGGCAGTCAAAGTAAAAGTAAAAGCGAATGACACTGCCATACTGCAGGAGGCACAGATCCAAACACAATATTTAAATTGACCTGTGGCCGAGTGAGTGAATAATGCTCAGTTTGCAGTGTTCTGCACTGGCTTTCCTAAATCTGTTTTCTGTTTTATGGGAACATTATGCCCAATACGTACTAATGGTTTAGGCTGCTGAAATCTTACCTTGAGTACCAACATGTTTCACAGCCAATAGGTCAATTTTGTCAAATTCTCCCATTGTTTGTAAGTACCTTCGAATGTCTCAGCATCCACTCTTACGGTTTTTGTAGTTGGACAGAGGGTTATGCTCTTCCTTCTCAAAACGTGCTGGACAATCATTTAATTACATTACTTCATAATGTCAAATGATAATTACTTTTTTCCTAAGTCTTTGTTGGCTATATGCAGCGTGATACGCACTATTTATCCAACACTTTCTTACAATCTGTTTCTATAGAAAAGGTAAAGAAATGCATCTTAAAGTGCAAAAACACCCTGCAGAAACTTCCATTAGCAGAGCAGGATTTTTTTTACTCATCTGACAAACAGAAAAACTCCCTTTTATTTCAAACTCAAAGACTCCTTACCCAGAAAAAGACCAAATCTGGAGAGTCACCCCAACAGCTGAGGAAAGAAGGGCTGCTTACAGGGAGCACTGCTACTCCAGCTGTTACACAGTTCTTGGGATACACATTCCCAAAAAATTACAAGTTGTCCCAAGACAATGACTGATTGTACAGACCCTTTAATATTTTAGAAGAGACACTAACTGCTCCTCCTTAGCCATTTCCATCTCTTTCACAGTGAACTTAACAAGGCCCACTGAGGCCCACTAGCTTTTAAATCTAAACTGGTAGTGAAGTGATAACTTTTTACCAAAAAGCATGAATTTGTTTAATCACATTAAGGCAATGAGTGACTGTTAATTGTTGTCTTAGTATACACAAACAATTCACTTGGTACTTATATTGAAAGATGCGATGATTTGCTCTAATGAAGCAAAAGCTGTGCTGGATTCTCACCCCAAAAAAGCGACGGAAAATACTCATTAAAAAACAAAGATGCAGCTGATTTTTGGTACTGGATGTCCACCTTGATAATGCAGATGTGGTTAATTCCAACAAAGGAGAAAACTGCTGCTTCTGAATGGTTTTGGCTGCTTCGGTAATAACATATCAAACCCCCTATATTCAGTAAATCTCTGACTATTCTCTTTGTTCGCTAGTTTTTGATATATGTAAAAAAAGGAACTCATGGCAGTGGTTGCTCCAAAACAAATGAGATAAATTTTCAAGGAAAACCACCACAGGTCATAAGCACCCACAAAAACCAGTCCTTTGGTTTTAACTCTTGTTGCATTTCAGCAGCAAAAGAGTCTTTGGCCTACAGTCCCATGACACATCTCATGATGATTCTCTGGAATTTCAACAAACATGGCTACTGCCATTTCCACCTGTAACTGTAAACCTGCTTTGCTGGTAGCACTACAGCAGGATGAACGTGCTATGGTGGTCAATGCTGAGCTGGGAAAGGGGAGCCATGCGACTCTTGCTAACACAACTGGACGGCACTGTGTCACTGTTGAGTTGCATGACAGTAGAGTGTCACTGAGAAAGCTCCTTGTTTCTAAATGTGACCCTCTTTTTCTCTTGCCTACCAAATGGGAAGTGAAGACATTAGTGCCATATAGTGCATGAACAGCTGGATCTACTGCTTCTTGACTCATGCTATTTCCAGTACAAAATGCACAAAAGCTGCTGTCATGCACAGTGTTTCAATATACAAAGCAAAGTATGTAACAGCATACTAATGCTGATGCACCATATTTCCCATGCCAGTTTGGGTGAAAGGCCTCTGTAAGAGCCAGCAGAGCAAATGGGCAGGGCTACCATAAAAATAAAGTTTTGCTATGTCCTCTTTCACTTGACTCAGTGCATCCTTTCTGAATATTCATTTAGAAAACCAACAAATCCTTGCAGTAGCGTATTCACTGGCTGCAAAACACAGGATTTATTTCTTTATTTAGCCTTTTAATTATTCTAGAGCCTTGGCCAGAAAATAAGCATTATTCCCAGCTTACTCATTTCTGCTACTACTTGTGCCTTTGTTACACTCATTTAACAAGTCTGTATAATGCCAACCACCATTAAGGCCTTGACTCCAGTGGAGAGTTTTTAATCAATATTATAAAATAGTAACAATTAAATTGAGAATCTCCATTTATTGTTTTAGAATTACACAGCTTATCTTGCATGCAAAGTAGACGTAAAATGGATAAAAGCTTTTTGATTTTAAAAGTCTGAGATTTTTGCCAAAATAACACACACAAATGAGGGTGACAGAAAAGTTACTGTCTCTTTCAATGACATACATGAATTCTGTCCCTGCCATATACTGGCACTTTGTCTTTTGTTACTTGAGAAATACCACTAAAACAGAGCTGAAACTACTTTTTAATCTCTGGTAAAGGCTTTCAAACACCACAATGATGGATCAATGACTTGTGTGGATGTGGTGTGATGGGGGGGATAGAGGGGGGAGGGGGAAGGAGGACCGGGAAGGAAGAGTGAAACAGATATGAATGTGAGAAAAAAAATATTAAAAATCACAGACCTTAAAATAAGCCTTTTCTGATACCAAAGTCCTTCTGATAAAAGGATTTGAGAAAAGCTGGGAGAAAAAAAAAAGTACTAAAAGATTTTTGCAGAACATAGTGACCTTATTGACATGACAGTTTCAGACCTTAAATTAATAGAAAGTATTTCACTTCTGTATTTGTGTCAGAGCCCTCACTTAATTTACTAGTACCACCTAGGTATCATTTTGTCTGTGAAAAAACAGGGATACCATTTTAATACAATGTACATCAAAAGAACAATACAAAATTCTGGAGCAGTCTCATAACTGAACTAAAATAAGACCTTTGCCTTTTAAGGAGGCAAGTTAAATGGGTGGATCTCAATTTCTCAAATTTACCTCCATTCATTACAAAACCATGGCAAGTACATATTCTTAAGCAGGCTAAACAGCTGATGATTTCCGTATTTATGTATTTATGAATTCGACTAAAGGAATGACATTTTTATCTCAACTAAGTGGCACACTGAAGCTCGCAACAAAAATTAAAAGAGCAAAAATAATACAAATTACAAAATTAAAAATTACAAAAGTACTCCCCCCCCCCAAAAAAAAAAAAAATACAATTTTTCAGAATTTCTACAGTGAGATTTGGTGACCTTTGCTTTACAAAATGAAAGAGGAGATATCTTGGAGACTCAATGAGAAACAAGCCCCCAGATTTGATTAGGAACATCAAAGTAATTCTAGCAACTGAACAGGAAGATGAGAGGGGCCCTTGATACTGAGAAGAAAAGACTAAGCAATGTGCGAAACACTGATTCTAGTGATGCAGAAATAAAGACATTATAGCAAAGGGCAAAAAAGAAACACTAGTTTGTACAGCTCAACATGGCTTCTAATTGGCTGTGTGCATGTACTGGTCAAGCTACTATGCCAGGGTGAGCTGTGGGTTACTGGGTTCATTTCGCATGGATATAACTAATGATCACTTCTTTTAAACAAAGAAAAGAGGGACTTAACATCAGATTTTTGAAAGTGATTTCTGTGACAACCAAAGTTGATTTCTTTTTTTATTTTGAGCTCACAAAAACCATGGAGAATTTTTCACCATCATTACTAAACTCCTATCATCTGTGCTGGTGTAAGAGATAATTAGCCAGAGCCAGTAAAATCACATGCTTTATGGCTGAAGTCAGTTGCTCCAAATACAAAACTTAAAGGGCTTTTCCCCCTTCCTTTCCTTTTATTCAGGTGTCCAAGTTGCCCAAGCACAACATATTTTTTTTAATTTCATAGATGGATCCAAAATATGAAATAATTTCAGTCAAAATACAGAATATGCTAACAAATAGTTAACCCAGTGAAGCAAATGTAGATGCTTCCTTCCCCCCCCCCCCCCTTTTTTCTTTTTTTAATTATGGAAATGACACTGGTTGGATCACAATTGTAGCAATTTAAAGGAGAAAACCCATTCTGGACATAAGAAAGCAAGCGGCTCATTTTAAACTCACAGAAGTGTCTCAGACATATTTGAAGAAGAAATTTAGTGCTTTCAGTGGTGATTTACAAAATCACAGTTCTATCTGTTTTCTTCTATTGCAGAAAAAAAAATAAAGGCATAATGATTTTAAATAGCAAGCTAAGGCTGAGATCCTTTTTATGTTCTAAGAGGAAGGAAGGACAGAGATTTTTTTTTAATAATCCAAATTACATATTTTCTTAATAGAGTAATTACAGGAATGGTCTGACCTGTACCTGTGTGTTAGCCTTCCATGATAGCAGTGACAGCTGTAACACTTCAGGCCCTGGTTCAAGAAGCAATTACCAATCATGCATGAGACTTAATAATTAATATATTATTTTCCACACTGATGTTGGAGATAACTGACTGGACTCTCATAATCTGCTTAAGACTGCAAACAGGTCACATTTGTACTCAGGGAGTCAGCTGGGGACACAATGTCACCTGTCTCCACCACAAGCACGCTGTGCTCCAGTATTTAACCAGGAATCTTCTGTGCCATCTAAGTTAGCTCTCAAGAGCTTTACAGCTCTTTTTCTCAGCTACTTTCCAGCTAATTAGTTCAGGTCTGCCTTTACTATAGAGCAGTCCCAGTAGCAAATACAGTGGTGACTTAAAGCTACAATGGGAACTGGAAGAAACACATGTTATTATAAAACATGTGTATGTACATTTTTTAATAGATGGCATGGCATTAAGGTGAGACTAACTGCACACTCTCTCAATACATACAGCCTGCTGATGGGAGCTAAGCCACAAATAACTGCAGAAAAAGAAGACAGCGAAAGCCATCAGAAGCCTGGTTTCAAAACCAAGTTTAGGGAAGTAAATGGGATAAATAATGGCAAACATCATTATTACATAGCTACATTTGATAGTTACAGTACAGCCCACTACTACTGGCTTTTTAAAATCAAGAAATTGCACAAGCCACTTTCTCTGCCTCTGTATACACACGCACAAATTATAAACTGACTTTAGAAAGTTGCTCTCAACTGTCAAGAATACATTTGAAATATTACAAAAAAGCTTTACAAATAATGAGATTTAAATGCGATTTACCAACCTTCTTGTAGTCCATTATATTTCCTTTTCCTTGTGCCTTAAAGAGAAAGAGAGATTTTATGTTAAGACATTACATACCTACTGACTAAAGTTGCAGGAATAAATAATGCAACTAAAAGAGCTACTACTTTAAACCGACTTTCTTTAGGAATCTGCTACAGAAAAAAACCCACCCCAAAATACAACCAAATGTGTTATCAGCTTATACAACATGGTTCTGTTTCAGACGAGAGCTACATATACTCAATGCAATTTTTAGGTTTTTTATCATGAGTTTTGGTTAAACATTTGTTGAATTCAAAATGTTTTGGTCTTAAGAAACCTTGCTGTTTGCATTAATTGATCTCTCCCATGAGATTCCAAAATAAGCTATATTTCTTATCAACAATAACAGGATTTATTATCTTAAGAGAGTACTCTTCATATATCCACAGTGATTTGCACACAGGTAATAGCCTAGAGCTGTCCAAAGGGGATGTCAGGACCATGTCAGTGCTATTAGACCTAGGTTAGAAGCAGTTTTGGTTTAGAACTGTATTTAAGTATTAGCGTTACTCTTTACTTAGGTAGCAGACACACACAACCTGTAACTTCTAATAAATTCAGAAAGAAGTATGAATTAATTTTAAGTTTCTTCTTGCCCAGATACAGAAAAGTATGTGGTCCAGCTTCCTCAATTTTGTCACAGGACAATGTAGAAGAGAAGATGTCTGTCTTTCTTACCCAGTGGCGGTGGTCTGCTAGATGCAGAACATTCCTTCTTAACCAGCCTAAAGCCCTTCCCTTAGGTTATATCTTGCTTTATCATTATCACCACCATCAACTCCAGCTCTTCTCTTTTAAGGCACATTGAGAAAAAAAATCACCCCTTTCTTTCCTCTAGCCTCCACAAGGGAAGACCACAAACCTCAGGTTCTTCCGGAACACGTCTCCTGAAAAGATGTAGATTAGGACCACTGCACTTCTCCATGTCCTCTGTGGGGACTTCTCAGAGCAGCCAAGGGCTGCAGCTGAGCTGGCATAAGGAGAAAAGCTGAGGCCTGCACTGAAGAGGAACACTATGTGGCAAGCACAGCACTGAAGAGATGTTACTGAGATGGCACAGATTTAGAAAATAAATTAATTCTTGTAAGGGAGGAAGAACAGAGAAAAGAACCGATGAGAGACTGAGCAAGTGGAACAGAAAGGAAAACAGTAAACATCAAAACTGATTTCTCTGAACGAGAAAGGGGACTGATCCACAAAACCTCTTTAGTACTCTCTTCAGAGTCAGCTTTTCTGAAATGCATATTAAGAAAACAGCCTGATACCATTTGGGAGTAGTAATACCACTGCCAGTAACTGCTTCCTTATTTGTGTATTCTCATCTCCTTCATTTGCCAACTTTTATTCATACTGGTTGGATCTTACAGCTTCTTCAAAATATATCTAGCAAGTTATATTGTATATCAGAAAACACAACAGGTATGTTCTTTAACAAATGACTGCCTATATGCAGATTCACACGGCCCTGGAGAATATGCCAACTTGTTAGAGGAAGGTGCTTTTTAGTCTTGGCAATACCGGGAAAGGTGTGCTCAGTGTGACATCTCCTCCATTTAATACACATTACAAGCAGCAAGAAGTTCTTCACTGTGAGGGTGGTGAGGCACTGGAACAGGTTGCCCAAAGAACTGATAAATGCTCTGTCCCCGGCAGTGTTCAAGCCCAGGTTGGACAGAGTCTTGGGCAACATGGTCTAGCGTGAGGCATCCCTTCCCATGGCATTGGGGTTGGAACTGGATGATCTTAAGGTCCTTTCCAACCCAAACCATTCTATGATTCTCTCAAGAATTTAAGTCAATGGCAGTTGTGCTTTTCCAAGCAGCAACCTTATCTGATCTGTTTCCTAAGCCTTCTTTACTACAACTGCACCTTTGCTTTCTTTCTTTTTATCCTCTCAATAAGTCCGCTTTTCTGAATGACTCCAATCTCAGACACAGACTTTCTTTCCTTTTACATCAGACGTGTGCATCTGGTTTAGTTTCCTCAAAAGTATTAAGCCTGTCATGCAAAAGCTGTGCACTCTTACCAAACTTAGATAACTTTCTAGGCTTCACCACTTGGTTTGGGAGCTCAGCCTCTGAATGTCAGGACTTGGGGCACTCAAAGATTCTACTTACCAATCGTATTAGACACATGAATGGCCAACTCAATTCAGCCTTCCTCCTGAACACCAAAGATCACCATGTGCCAGTAGTGAGGGACAGTAATACCATTACATTCATTATTAGTAAATAAGGTGGTGTGAAATCAACTCACCTTGCCAGAATCCAAAAAGGATCCCTGAATCCCCCATTAAATTACTCAGAACGCATCAGATAAGCAGACCACAAGGTTTAATAATGCTTTTGGGGCAGGTTTTCAGGATGTTTTCCAAGATTGACTTTTCTTTCTCAGATGCGATGGTCCCTTTCCCGTCTTAAATCCTATACTTGAGAAATGCTGGACAAAACATTTGATAAATGCCTTTCTTCCAGTTCATTGGGCATTTTAGTTTTAAATGCACAAAGGTGAGGACTGTTGGTGGTAAGGCCAGTAAGAACAAGAGAAACTTGGGTCTTGATGGATCATCCATTCCTGTGTAAATATATATATACATATATATATATATATATATATACACACACACACACACATATGGGGGTGTGTGTATGTATATATGTATATATCCACATATGCACACACATATACCTAGGCATTATTTTTCCTCCTATGACAAGGCTTCTCTCTATACATATCCCAAGTCCCTTTTAAGGGAGTCTCTAAATTTCATCCAAATCAGAATCTGACCTTCTCAAAGCACATATATCTAATGTTTATGCAACTTCCCACACCTGGATATCTGATGTGTTTTGCTCTTTCCAAATGAAGAGACAAGGGAGCTTGAAGACAAGGTCTTCAGCTCAGCAGCAGAAAGGTGCAAAGACTACCCTGGGAATAACCACTGTGTCCATACCTCTGACAAGAGAGCTGTGGTGAGACAATCACAAAAATTCTGGGCCCTCCACAGAAGTTCAGGCATCCCTCATGAGCTCTCTGTAAACTGCTTTCAACTAAGATATGCATGACAGGGACTGAGCTCCAGCCACATGCTCTCAGAGCTGTATACCCCTGTGGAGGCTACTAGGTGCAATGGGGCTCTCTTGAACTCCAAAAACTTCCTGTAGGAGAAGGAAGCTGCTAAGGCGAGGTGCTGCCTTTAATCCATTGTACGAATGCTTAGATGGGAAAACAATTAAAGCAGAAAGCCAGATTACTTAGCAGTAATTAAAGGTCTATAATCTGATTTCCATATGCCCTAGCTACTAAGAACAATTCTACCTGGCAGGGACTGAATCCAATGTGCATGCTTTGCTTATTTAAACTGTATAAATGACGTTGCACAAGAGGATGGCTTAGGAGCATACCCTTATGAATACTGCCAACACGAGAAAGTCTCTGGTTTGAGTGCTTGGGCTACACTGAATGACACATAGTGAATGTGACTTCAGAGTTTGCAGTTAATGAAAGGTAATTTTCCTTTCTAAATCAACAAAAGCCAAGAAAGGCTCCTGGACAAGGTGTGCCAAATGTACTGAGCTAAAGTAGTAGTCAATAAATACTTTTGCATAGTTCATGTCACTTCCCCACCCCCTTCAAAGAGAACTGCTTTACTGTTTCTATAATGCACATTTTTGGTACAAGAATTAACAAGCAGACAGACGGCACTCCTGGAGTCCTACAACCTCCTCTAGATTCTGCAGATGGGAAATTGTTTTAAAGCTTTTATACACTGTGTTGTGGTAATACCATTACTCTCCAACTGCAATCATCCAAATTCATTTACATTCCACCCACATAGGAGCCTTGTGTTGAGATTGTAGAATTCCAAAATTCCTCATCACACATTATAAACTACCAGCCCTTAATTTCAAAATGACAAAAGGTTTGCTTCACTTCAAGATCTCACAAATATTATGTACTGGTCAGTAACTCAAGTTCCCCAGATGCCCTCCTCCCTCCCCAGTCCAAAATACAGCTCCTAGTGTCAAGTTGGCAGAAGGAAATACGTGCCTACCTTTAAACCAACTGTAATGCAAACTCCTCTGTTTTAAGCTGTCAGTGAAATAGCTTTAAGCTAAGACGTGGGCTTGCACAAGTAGTGTAGAGAACAGACATATATGCTCCATGCAAATGAATTCACTTGTTACACTGACACACAGAAGTTTGACGAAGCTTGACTTTCACGTCCCTAGATTTCCCCCTCTTAAAAGCATGAAAGAGAGACGTGTTAAGTATTGGAAAGCAGAGGTAACCTCTATGTTGTCTTGTTTGATGTTAATTTCTAAGTTTCTTCACAGATTGAAAGTATAGACAGGAAGAGAGGTACAAACTCCAAAACTAGGAAATTCTAAACAATGCTTTAATTTACCTCTCTGATCTGTTTAATCCATGCCTCCCTCCCAAGGAATTCCTGATGGAGGACTGCAGGAGCAGAATTCAAACTGAAGGCCATGGTGTCAGTAGAACTTTCTTTAACAAATGGCTGGAGGTCTGAATGTAGCTGAAAGAGAAGAACACCTTCCTTCAGTTCCCAGGAACAGTCTATTACATATCCACCCACTCAAATGAAGGTCCATATCCTGATTCTATACCTACTCGCCACTTTCTGCTTTGACACTTGTACTTTGGTTGCTCTTTTTCAAGTTTAGGGGAAGGATAAGAAGATGTTGCAAGCATTGTAGTGGCAGGAAGTTGTAAAGAGAAGCATGTAGGGAATCTGCAAAGAAACTTGTAAAGGACAACTTGCAGAACTGGGCAAGTGATGGGACACAGCCCAGGAGTGGCAGGAAGCAGGAGAATTACAAAGAAAAGAATGATTCAGTCTTTGGTGGAAAGAATATCAGGTTTTAGTCTGTGAGGGGTTATACTTTCTACTTTTCAGTAACCGAGGAAGCTGATGAAATGTGATCCTCCTTCTGACGAAGGAAAAGTTACACAGCTAGTTTTCTCTGGAAACTATAAAATCCTTTATACAAAACTATATGTCAATAGCGAATGTATTAATATTAAAGTATATACAAAATATTAAGATTATAGTCTGCACAAGAAACAATTTACTGGTAGAGTTGTATATAGTAATACCACATAGTGGCATTTCTGTGGCAATAAAGCTGTGCTTTATAAAACCACTTCATTCTCCCGCAGGAACTAGAAACTGTCTGAACTCAGCTGAATCTGTCTGCCTGTCTCAAGCTACATCTATACTTGCAAGTAGTGCAATACAGTAGGAACAGATGTTTAGGGCAAAATAAGAGTGTCAAGGATCCAAACTTCACACTGTGTGTGTTTTCCTTTGGACTAACTGTAGCTGTGGATAGGAAGACTTGTAACAGAGGTCAGAGGCTTCCTCTGGAAAATTGTACTGCTGCTGAGGTGTAGGCTGCTCCTGTCCGTATCTGGTGACCTCCCTGTTCATCCTCCAGCTACCCCCTCTGGAAGTTACTTCCACAGAATATTATTCATCAGGGAATGTATGCAAGCCCTTCAGCCACTGCAACACAGGCCTCAGCTCGTGTGCTGCTGCAGGCAGTTGAACCTCTTAGTATGAATCTCTGCATGGCGGCAGCTGAGAACAAACACGCTTCCTCCTGCAATTCCTGCTACAGAGATAGTGGCTTTAGGAAGAACGTAGGAACAGAGAAGGTAAAGTTATAAGTGACTACAGAAAGATACAGTGAGGGATGTTAATAGAGCTTAAATGAAATAACCTGCATTGCCAGGAGTGTGATTTTGCCAGTTTGTAAGCACTGTTCATACCAGCAACTTCTGCAAACATCTTCAGCTGTCAGCAGTCAAATCTCTCAATGTCACTGACCTGCTGTCAGAAGTCTACAGCATAGTGGCAGTATACAACAGAGCTCAAGATTAACACATC
This sequence comes from Lathamus discolor, assembly GCF_037157495.1. Classification (NCBI taxonomy): domain Eukaryota; kingdom Metazoa; phylum Chordata; class Aves; order Psittaciformes; family Psittacidae; genus Lathamus; species Lathamus discolor. The sequence continues at coordinate 65,370,297 of NC_088888.1, read as the reverse complement.
TTAGAAGTCTTTCTATATTTAAGATCCCAGAACAAAAGGAAAAGGAGTACCTTATGACTCATAGACATGTGTTTTCCATACTGAAATGCCATGTCCTGAATCTCAGCGCTGTGCTTTGCTAGCTCCATTGCAGCCTGGCAGCTCTTTGCCAGCAAGGCACTATGTGACAGGAAAGCCTGCTCCTTCCACGTGGATATGCAGATATCATCTGTAAGACAGTTCTCCTGAAAATGAAACAAAGGCTAACATGAAAACACCAGAACTGCAGCTGTGTCAGCTCACACAAGTTAACAGTGTGGCACAGGATAGCATGAATTGCAGCGAGTAACAAAACTCTGGGTGCCATGGTGCCAAAGAAAGCAGGGTATCTTTTGGGGATGAGGAGAGAAAAGTATCAGAATAAATATACTGGCAGCTTCAACAAACAACATTTCCATTTTCTGCTCAAAAAGAACAATGCAAAATACATGGAGCTGTCAACAGATCCAACACAGATCTTTTCCTTAATGACTATCATTACACTGAACATTATCAATGACTATATTCCTCATGAAGGACTGGGAAGAAAGACATAAAAAGGAAAAATAAAGACAACTCCTCTCCCCCAAACCCAGCCCCAACCCAGAGTACATCTGGGCTTCAGCTCCTTGCCAGTTACCAAGAGCCAACAACCCTAATAAAATTTAGAAGTCCCTACAATATCTCTTTTTTAGTCAAGAAAAAAAAAAAAAGATAATTCCAAAAGGTATTAAAAATCCTTGTAGAACTGCATTGGAAAAAATGAAGGGCTGCGATGGAGGACGTGTACCACTTCTACTGCTGTATTAAGGATGAGGAATGACTGAAAGCATTTAAAAAAGACAAAAACCAAGCAGCTGTAATTTAGAAATGTCAGGTATTAACTTCCCCAGAGGACTGACAGAGATCTCGGTGATGCCTCTAGTGAACTTCACCACCTTGACCGTAAGGTCAGAGATGCTCAACACTTCTCAAAATCCTTTGTATCCAACATACTGATTTGGATTACATTCCAAAAAGTGTTTTAGTAAACACAAACCCAGTCCCTTCCCCCCAAACCCAAATTCAACTGCAGCTCCTTTGGCTCACATGGTGTTAATAATGGCACTATTCTACGAACGGATCTTCAAAGCTAGACATGACTTGTAATTTTTCTCACATACGCATGTTACTGTCACACCTTTAGGTACTCTCTAACGAGGGAAAAAAAAACAAAACTAGAAAAGACACAGTTGTTTTGCTTCGGAAAAGCTAAAATCAGTAATGAGAAGCTAAAGAAAAAAAATCTCAAGCATATAAACATTAAATGTTTGCAGTTTCTCAGTTCAGCCAAATCCGTAGCATGCAGTAAGCCAAAAGGTATTCTTTAAAAGAGTAATATGAAAAAGACACTTGTATAACAAGCCTTTTCCCTCAAAGTGACGTCAATTAAATTACTCAGAAACGAGCAAGAAGTAATTCTGTGACCCTATAGTTTTCTAGCAAGGTATTATCTGTCATGAAATCGGTAACAAATGAAATAGAATCCATCCGTTCAGCTCTAATTTTCCTCCCTTATGGATATCACCCAGAAGTGCTGTGTTACAAGGGAGAGGATAATTTGAGACTAATGGAAAAAGTAGGAGAATTCTCCAATGCCAAGTAACACAGGGCTGTATCAAAATGCCTTTGCTTTCAGACATCCTATTAACTTATACAAGGAAAGTGAGGAACAGAGAAACCACATGTTTGCTATTATGCATATGATAACTTACAAAGTCAAGCCTAAACTTTCCTCATGTTCCATCTTACTGTAGTATATTTGTTTTAATATCTTAACTCAGCCCGGAGCATGTGCAAATTCCCAGGACTGGCAAAATGTCAAAATGAGCATTTAGTTCAAGTAGTTTCCCATATATCAAGTCTTTTTTTTTTCCCCCCACACAGATATAGCTCAATTTATTTTAAATTTAAAATCAGGAGCTCTTGGAAGACGCAACACAATCTCTTACTTAACAACCGATCTGCTCAGTGAAAGAACAGTATTTACTAAAATTTGCTGGATGATACTGAAAATTGGCAGTGACTTTTATAATTATTTGTTTTAAATCCAACCAAGACAAAAATATTCTAGAACGGTATCCTGAAACGATTTATGAAGTTAAATAAATCTTTCAGAAGACCTATAAATCGAAAGTGCTTGCTTGCTAGAGCCTTTGAGTAGCAACAGAAATGTGGACATTAACAAATGCCCACTGCAGGAACCAAAGAAGTTTAAACAGTCATTGCAACTTGATATACACATGGAAATTAACTCTGTGATTTGTTACAAAAACATATTCTTCTTAAACAAGCTTGAATTTCATCACAGGACTGAAAATCATGGTACAAGAAGTTACTGTCCACTACATGAACATTATGGAGGACCTTCAAGCATCTAAAATGGATATCTAACCAAAAAATGACAAAAATCTGAGGCATAGTTAAGGATATGTTATTGAAATCTTAAAAACATAGCTATCTTGGTTACAGAACGAAGCCAGTTGTAAAAAGGTATTATACCCATATGGCTGTGCTTTAGCATAAAAGCCTGCATGCCAAAATATAGTTGATTTTAATCACAGACCGCCTTATGACCACATACCCCTAAAGCTTTTGCTGCTTAAGAAGGCACAGGCAGACACAACCTTGCTTTAGCAAAGTTTTCCAACAATCCAAATGCCTTTTTTTTTTCCCCAAGCTTAAGTCTCATGTCATATATAATGTCCACCAACCACACTGCATTCTTCAAAGGGTATGTATGACAGGAGCTAAACACTATCTTAAAACATCAAGGGAAAAATGAAGCTAGTTCTAGATTGCAAAGTCTGCAAAACCTGATATCATAACAACACTTACTATTTTTAGAGAAATTTTCACTTTTTGGTAAGCTTTCTTTTGTCAGCAGTGGATAACTCAAAGAATAAAAGATAAAAGTGGACATTAGCTGGCCCAGAAGACTCCTACCAGCCTTTCATACAAAGCCTGTTTAAATACGAATTAATTCTAGCTGTAATTACCAGTGCTCAGACCTCATTGACAAGTTCTGCCACTAAGAAATGGGTCCAGATGATAATCAACCCTGATGTCGTATGGGTAGCAGAAACCGGATTAAGAACACCGAACGCCTCACCATCCCTGGAAGAAAGCATCCAACTCCAGATACAGTTTGGATAATGTTGGCATAGGAGTACAGGGAAAATACCCAAATCCAGCTCTGCTGATCAGCATTTCCTATAGGAAATTAACAACAGCTGAGGGTGCCCCCATTTTACTAATGGCAACGTCAGTTATTATTTTGTTAGAAAGAAATCGGCTAGCTGAGATTTTTATGTTAAGCTACTTTGATAATTTAGATCGGGTTTGAAACAATCATCTCAGGCAATGGGAAACAAAAAACTTTTAGAAAATGAAATTTGCAGGACAAAATATGCAATCATAACCATCAGGAAGGGCAGCTCTTAGTGGTGGTAACAAGGATCACCGGTACAAAAGTGGCACCTACAATAAATCAGTTTGATTCGTCACACTAAAGAAGATATTTATGCACAGTTCAAGCTGAAAACAGATTCAGGAAAATACGAACAAAAACCGTGCCTTAAAAGTGCACAGAACCATTTGCAAAACCAGGAAGGAGTCAGAGCCTTTTCATTGTAAAACTTGAGCTATATAGTTTGTAAGAGAGCCTTTATTTTGGAGTTTGGGTTGTTTTTTTTCCATACCATGGCAGCTCTCAGTCATCTGCTGTTGCACAGAATGATCAAAATGTCTCAACCACTTACATCAAACTTTAGTTCAGTTCTCAATGGGCAAATAATCCACAGAAAAAGAAACATTTTTTAATACCATTTTAAATTTTCAAATTAGGTAGTTCAAGAACTGCTATTTTACGTATGTAAAATCCATTGCAACTATGAATCTCTACCAGCAGCAAGACCCTGCAAAGTGTCTTGCACATGGTTCACATAAGATTTCAACAGAGGTACTCCCGCTTGCTGAGCATGACACGGCATGTTTTATTGGTCTCTTAATAGATGTCTTCACTGCTTTTGGAGGAACAAGGGTGTCTGCAAATGGGTCAATAAAGCATGCTGCTGACTGCCTAATACTTTGATCATGACAATGTACAAAAAGCAGCACACAATTTAAAAAAAGTTTTTACACTTCTAATAAATGGAAATATCTCTCCACATCTGTTACTTTAAAATCTCCCTGGAAAAGCTTAGTATTTAAAAGAACAAAAGCAGTAAACAAACAGCATTGGCCTTCTTTCTAGCTATGGGGTTTTTTCTCCCCTCTGACACATTATCCCACTCTTTTCACAGATGCTCTTTACTCAGATTCCATATTTTATCCTTCCCTTTTGTCCTGCAACAGAAACATTTGTTAAAAGAAAAAAAGTGAAAGCTCTGACTGTGCTGCACTGCTAAAAGGTGGTTTACGTGAAGCAAAATACATTTGATTTACCTCCTATAGTAGCATTTATAAGCAAATCCTTTAATCATAACACAGACTCAGAGCAGTCCAGTTGATGGACATGTGTAGTATTCCAAAACATTACACCTCAAAGCAGAGCTGGTGGCCAAACATCAAAGAAGATTTGATACAATTCACTGCATGTAGTCAGTGCTTTGCCAGAAATGAAACTTATTTTCATGAAGAAAACTAATTGGTCTAAACCAAATACCTGTTAATTCACTGTCTGGTAATGAGTACTTGCCACTAATGTATTTATTTTTTAAACTTGCTTTACATGTTAGTTACGCACGATTTTCACATGATCGCATAAAAAATGTTCAAAAATGCCTGACAGCTCTTGTAGCCATCAGTGCAACGTGTTGAAGATTGTTTTGTCTTACGTAACAGTCACATTCTGACACTAAGTTTTGGTAATGTAAATTTAGCATCAACTAGGTACCCTGGAGGCGAGGAAACAAACCCAAACAACAAAGCAGTTTCCCACGAAAGTCCCTAATACTTTAAGATGCAAAAATGGCCTTGCAGGTAAAGCACAAGAGACAGCACTCAAGTCCTGCTCTTGATTCTGCTGTTTGACCTTGGGCTTTCCTCTTGTTCAGTGAACTAACAGGGATTCTAAAGCATTTTTCATTAATATTCATTAAATGATCTGGTATATTAAGACAGAAGGTTTCTAAAAGCGTGACAGTATTCTGTGAGTTAACAAACATTTTGGAAGCCTTCAGTCTCCTAAAAGTGGAGAACAGAGACTCAGTGCAATGTTTTTTCTGTTAAAAATAGATACCACGATCATGACTGAAGGCCAGATTAGACAACTTTCATCTTTCCCTTCACTAAAGCACAAATTTTTAATCCCAAATTAGACCTAGATTTAGGAAAGAATGATGAGAACTGGGAAGAATGCCTCTGACTCACAGAATTTTGGGTTGAGAAGGGATTTAGCACAAAAAGCTGCAAAGGTTTATCACATCACCCCTTTCTGCTCCAGCTTACAGTCCAAAATACTAGCTTAATATTGCTAATGCAATGTCTTAAACCACAGCAGCTATTTGATACTTTGAATGTGAGTGGCAGCCCTAACCTTCAGGCTGTCTTTGCAGCTGAAGCCTACACTTTGTACTTGGGATTGTCACTTCAAATAAAGATGAGAAGTTAAATAATATCTTTATTTTCCCCATTTCACATAGATCTAATGACTCACTATGCAGACAAGACGAAGAATGACCAAACAGCACGTACTAAAATGGGATTGCTGTAGGATTGCATGTGGTTTTACAGAAGGGAAAAAAGTGCTAATGAGAGCTGTCAAGCAATTATACCCATTACACGTCTTCAGGAGTAAGTAAGGTCAGTATTGTTAGGTCAAATGATTTTTCCCATTTTCCTACTGGGTCACCCAAATGAAGCAGACTGAAAGGTTTTTCTGAGGTAAACATGAACTCGGAGAAAAAAGGTTAGCTCTGCAGTCATTTTTGTATTTTTGTCTACCACCTAGGTATGTCTAGCAAAGCTCAAAACAACTTGGTGCTAAATGAGTCTACTTTATGGTACTAAGGAGCTTTATGACAATTGCATTAAAGTCATTTAACACATGAGGTACAGTTTTACTGCCTCAAAAAGGGAAAAGAAAAAAACAAAGCAAGTGAGAAGGTATCCTTCTGCTTTTCCAAATTTAAGACATTCCCAGCAGTGAAAATGCCATTTCATCACTATGCCCTACTCTTCAAAAGAAACCATGTTTGACATTTGAGATTTAGTTGTGGAGTAGATAGCATTTGTCTTACCTCTAGGAAATGTAGTTCACATTTTTGCTTCAGTCAAATTGCGATTAAGGATAGAGGTAAGATGCACAAAGGAAACAAATAAGACAGACCGACAAATGACTTAGTCCATTTGTCCATCTTTGCCGAAGAGATGTTCAGGACACGAACAGGACGCTGCCTCAGCAGAACAGTGTGAGCAGAGCAGCAGGGATGTGTCTCATATACAACATGAAACCAAGTTTTCCAGAGGACAAGATAAAAAGTAAATTCAAGTAGATTTCAAGTAGATGCCACACTTGCTTGGTCTCGGCCTCATCAGAAGCCAGGCACTACTGATTGAAAAGATCAAACTCCAAACACTGTAATGTAAATTTCAGTATCCATCATGACACCATACTAATTGTGTTTTGAGGTAACTGGGTGCCCCTTAGAAAGGGTATGCTGTACTTTCAATTCGCCTTAGACAGACAAAGTCACTGAAGCATAAGTTGTATTTGTAATTGGGCCAGGGCAGGTAAACATCATGCAGCTGTGCTTAGTTTATCTTGCACTTCCCCTGCAATCTACACAAGTGGAGTGCTTCAGTAACTCAACAAAAAATGAAAGACTAAGGAAAAGAAGATTAGGACATTCTGCAGCGGCAGAAACCCAAAAGAATCCACATTTCTCATTTAAACAGCAACCAGGGTTAAGATAAAATGCAGTTTTGTTGTGGAGATGAACTTGCAGAGCTTTACTTCTACACACAAAAGAGCAGTTGTTTTTTAAAATACGATATACCTGGGATCTACTTGTATTTAAACCTGCCTGAATACGGAAAACAAAATTTAAAACATCCTTTGCAAACACCTCCAAGACATAATCTATTTTAACATACAACCCTGAGCAAAAGCACTTGGAAGCAGCCCTGGAGGCTGAAGTCTGTTTACCCATGGGTTAAACACAGCAGGTGCAGAAGGACCATTAGATTCCCAACATCACACTGCTGCCACGCTTCCACCCAGGTTCCCTCCTAAGAGGTGCCAGAGAATGCTCTGTGTGCAACCCAAGCATCTCCTGAGAAAGCCATTATTGCTTCCCTGCTAGAGGCTCTTTCTTCCTCCAAGGGAAGAGCTCAGTTCATTAATGTGATCATTTCCTACCTACCTGATTTCAACCAAAATGAGAGCAATAAGCTTAGAGGAGGTTAATTTTAGTAACATGCCTTTGCTGCTGCAAAGCAGGAGAGAGAGAGATATTGACCATTGGAGTAGCTCAGTACACACTCCAAGGCCCAGCCACTGTTAGCTGACAGCCCACTGTAGTTTGGCTGGCGCAAAGGCATCAGCGCAGATATCTACTGTAGTGGTAACCCATGTGATCAGGCCTTCCACTGTGGTATTAATCTTCCTACATACTAAAACGTGGCAATAGTAAACTAGAGCTGCAATTTAAATACACAATGAATATAAATGAACTCATATTTCTGCAACCTTCAAGCCATTTCACCTACTGAAGGTGAAGATTCAGGTCTTCAGTGCAAACTAAGCATGTGAGAGAATGTCACTGTGAGCATATCTATCTACCTATAGGTATTCATATATACATACTGCTCATCAGTGAGCAAAAACTTCCTATTATAAAACCTGTAAAGGTCATGGCAACTTCAGATTATGGATTTTTTTGCACGTGTTAAGATACAGTCATAGCAAATAAAAGAAAGCTTTTTTACTCCAACACCCTGCCCAAGCAAGCCTACTTCAAGAAATGTCTCTGCAAGTTTCCTTAAATATTCCAGTAAAGACAAAAATGCTTATGTCTAATTTTACCAATTTTCATTGCCAAATAGTAACACAGTATGTCTATAATTGCCCTTGAAGAAATACAAGATTATTTGGTGTGAAACTCTGGTGGCTGCTGTTTTTGCCCATGCCAACTCCTGCAATCTGTGCACATGATTCTGGTGGAAGAGAGTACAGTGCTACAGTCTTATTCGCTCTTGATTCTTGCGACTTCTGGTGGAAGAGGGTACAGTGCTACACTCTTACCATTCCAGGACAAAATTTATGCTTGTACTATCAAAATGTGAATGCTCAGAAGAAGAAAGGACTTGATACAAGTTTGGGATGAAGCATTTTGTAAGCATCTTTGGGCTTGGAAATGAGAAACTTCACATGAAAATATCAGTGATATTTTCACTGCATTAAATACAGTGTATTTTCACACTGTAATAAGCGCCTCTAACAGAAGCCTAACCAGGAACCTCTGGAATTGTTTGGAAAGGTAGAGCTTCTGGTAATGACACATGAAATTATTTTATTAAGCACTCACAGGAATAAAACAGTCCTTCCTTGAGCATTTCTAGAAATGTCCACCAGAGTTCACAGATACCATAAGAATGTTACCACTGAAACTCACTAGGACTCTCTTCCTCCCTCTCCCTCCTTCTTAAACAGGTGAGAGAGTCATCGCATTCACTGCAGTCACACACGAATATCACCAAACTTCTTAGGTATGTAAAACTACTGAAATTCTTACCTCAGATGACTTTGAGTTTTCATAATATATACCTTGAACTAAGTCACCAATAGCACTTGAAATGAGCTCCACAACCTGTAAAAGAAAAGGAGAAAAAGCCTTACATCTTTAATTATAACCAATTTTCCTAACAAAGCTACTGCCAAATTTCCAGAGAGATAAATGGTAGTAACTTCCCTTGCAGAAAGCCAGTTGTGAAAGACTGCAGGATTTATTTGATATATTCTGCACAAGCATGATTCTCTCTCCGCTTAAACCTCTACTACAATAACACTTCTATCAAAGTTTTCAGTTACTATAAATGAAAACCAAGACTTTTTTTTCCTGAAGTGTGAACTATGGAGCATATTCTCACAAGGACGTTCACAGAACTAATAAATCCCAGTTCATGAATATGAGACGGTATCTCATCTGGGCTTTGTTTTGTTTTGGTTTTTTCCTGCCAAGTAAATATTTCACAATACCTCTCATTGGGAGCTGTTAAAATTCTAATCTTTGTGGCTAATACAGAAAAGTCAGAATCCATAGAAAGGTAACCTTTCAAATGTGATCATTTGGTATTCGGGTACCCTGGGAATGCACTGTGGATGTATTTAGTGCATGGCCTGAGGCTCAGCTGTACCACATACACTGAAAGTCTGGAACACGGGAATGTTTAAATCAGATTTATCAATCTGTATTATCTTTAGGGTTCAGACTTTTTATTTTATTCAAGCGAAGCCTAAAAATCTGAACTTGATCCAGAATGTAAAACAAGCAGTCCACAGTCTCCCTGGAACTACCGTACAATTTCAAGTCATAGATATGAACTGTCTTAATTGGAACAAAATACTCACATTTATTGTAAAATTAAATGGAGGCATTTCAAATAAGCACACCTTAAGGCTACCCCTTTAGTTGCTCTCAAAGTTTTAGTTTCTTGAATGCTTAATTTCCTATGCATATGAGTCTGTATCTGATTCCTCTTTTTGCTTCCTAAAATTCAACATAATTCTTATTGAATTAAATGGTTTAGTTTCAATTTTTATCATTCCCATAACTGAAGACAAGAAGTCAAATGATAAAACCCCTAACAGAAAAGTACCTTAACATTTAGGCATACTTTCTTTGATAATAAAAACACATTTGTATGCTAGCTTTGAGTACCAGCAGAAAGGTTGTGTGTTTTCTTTTTTTTAAGCACTGGTTCATATACATATTCATATACACAGAGCAAGTGCTAACTTTAGAAATGGTGCTGATTAAAAGTCATGTTTTTTCTTGCAATGCATATGGGTTAATTTGCAAGACCTACAAAAACAGCCTTAAAAAAAAAAAAAAGAAGAAGAAGAAGAAAAAAAAATAATCACATTGCCCTTTTGGAAACCAGATACCAAAGAAATATTGTAGCAGTACGAGCTGCAGAGGAACTGAAAGGACAATGATCCTACAGTGTTACCAGATGTGTTGAGTTATTTAAGTGGGGAACAGAGAAAATGAGGGGCTTATTCCCCCCCCCCCCTTTTTTTAAAAAACATCTCCCCCCCCCCCTTTTTTTTAAGGTATCAGATAAGCTTTATTCCCAAATCCAGGAGGACTGAGTATCGCCAATAGGTCTATGAAAGTCTGTAACTAAATGCCCAAGATCAGATTGTATTACAGTTTATACAAGCAACATCCCAAGATTCTTCTGATGGCTAGGACACATAATACAGATCAATCACTCACTAAAAAATGTTATGGTTTGTGAAATGGTCTGAGCTCAGAGACCTACACTGGTAATACGAAGAGGAATTTACAAAGACACTGAGTCCTACTCTAAATGTCAAAGTGATAGTATGAACTTTTAACAATGCAGCTGGCTCTGGATAACCAGACCTTTTCCTCTCTTGCCTGAAACCCTAGACCAAGCAGGACCCTGTTTTGGGGTTTCTTTTTTCCATCTCTCCTCCTTCTTTTTAGTGCAACTCTGCTCTCAAAGGCAATTTTAACTGACTCAAAACAATCTCGGTGAAACATTTGTGAACAATTGTACCTCTTCCTCTTATAGTTTATAAAACATCTTAGGAGAATTAGACATCCGCTATTTAGCAGAATCCATATATTAAATACCAATTAGGACTTCAGTGACATATTGGACACTGTATGTTAGCAAGAATTTAATATTACCTCCCTTCTTTCCAAATCTCTCTTTTTTTTTTTTTAATAATTTTTTTCTAAAAGTAAATGCAAGGCCATGAAGATCACTACCAGGAATGTAATTCCAGTTTCAAGAGCACAGTGGGATTCTTCCATGAGGCTCTGTTAATTCATCAACCCTTAATCCGATCTATGAAAAGCATCTGCTGCTTAACATCAATGGCCTGGGGTCCTGAGCGCTGGGAAAAGCAATGAGAAATGAGGAAACCAGGTAATTTTCCTCTGCATCCCAAACTGACATAGGGGAAGACAAATTATTACAGATTCAGTAGTGTTCACACAGTCAATGATACACCGAGTAGTTCTTAAGCAGCACTTTTCATCAGAAAATTTGAAAGCAATCAACAAACACTGTAAAATTTATTTCCTCCTGTTTTATATAAGGGAAAAACAGTGTCAGGGTACTGATTTTCCCCCCAAATCAAGCAGCATGCCAGCGGAAGAGCAGATAACAGTATCCCAGTTGTCTCCATTCTCACTGGTGCCTTTCTGCTTGACCAGTGCCCTGTTCCACTTGCTGGTATTTCTGAGAAGCAAGTTTGAAGAGCAGGAAAGGTAGATCAAGTGCTTCCAACTGCTTTTCTTTTTTCCTCGTTTGAAGGTTGAGCTCCATTTTAAACAAGTTCAAAGATCAGAAAAGGGAAGAAAGGATTGCTAGAATTAGTGTTTAAAAACAGGAGCATCTGAAAAGAAACCAAAGGCAGCTTATTCATAATCTCTCTTCCTGCTATTTTTCCACTCCTCTACACATTTTTGAGAAGTCTGGTCCCTCTTGGTTGCTTGAGATGAGCAGGAGTAACATCATATTGAGAAAAAACAAACTTCCACTCTATTTTTCATTTTCTACTCTGCATCAGCATCTTCTAAAGCTTATTTTCTGCTCCCCCGGAGCATCCGCAGGGCTAGAAGCAGCCCAGGGGATGACCCATTACTTGCAGGTGACAAGTGCTCATGCAAATAATTTCACGCCCTTTAAACACATGTTCTGCAACAGTTCTGCCAGCGTTTGGTTTTTAATTCCTTTTCCTTTTTTTCCTTTTTTCCTAAGTAGGTGTTGCTTCAACACCTTTTGTAGAGATGTGATCTCTTCTGCTTTTAAAAGGTCAACACCAAGACCTTCAATTTAGGATGAACATGGGAAAAAGAGACAGATTGTTAAAGCAAAAATCTCTTCTACTATCTAGGCAAACTAAGTGCATAACATGATGTGAATTCTGGATACAAGCACACGATTGCTGATTCCATAGCAAAATAGAACCCATGCATGCTCTGCCCTCTCCAATTAAGGCAAATATGAAACAGTCCAGAAGATTGTGTTATGTTTCAATGCCGGAAGAGCTCTATAGGTTTGAAGACTGAAGTTTCATGAAACTTAGTTTGCCCTTTTCTGGATAGTAACTTATTTGTAGAAAATGCACAGCTTTAAATTTGAGTCTAGTTTCTCAAGCTCAGTTTTCTAATTCTTGACTGAAGAAATAAAACAAAACGGTGGTTAATTTTCTTGGCAGTTCAGAAGATTACTCAGGATGTTCAACCAACCACACACTGAATTTCCTCACTCCTTTTCCTGAAATCAGACCAAATCTTTGATGTATTTACTAAGGATTGACCCATCTACAAGATAATTCAGGGTTCAGAATTTTCAAAGCATTGTGTATGTCTGTCAACACAGAATAGGGCCATGCGTTCATTGTCACAGGTACAGCAGCACATTTCTTGGCTGTAGCTGACTGCCCTGGGAAATCCAGCTCTGTCTATGAAAAACAGAGGTGTATTTTAATTAAAAGTGAACTTTTAAATCTAGAATGACTGCAGGAAAATCACAGATTATAAGACATTTTGGCAGGACACTTTCTTCAGAGTTAGATAATAAGATTCAGGCTCCTTCAAACACAGTGAAAAGAATGGATTCTGGGCCCCTCTTATCCTTCACGAGATTTCTAAACACCCTGGATGAAAAGAAGACATTGCTGCCATCAGTTTAGCAACTCAAGCACTTTGTTCCCTTTACTTGTCTCTGAAATATTTTGTTTAAAGTTCACTGCAACATAACACTGCATATGGATTTTTTCCTGTTTCTCATTCTAGTTTAAAAAAAGGAATGAATTTGAGCTCCATTCAATGTGTGGTGGTTTTATTTTATTTTAAATTCTGCAGCTGAAATGGAATTGATTACACAGACCACTATTTCAGAGTAGCGATACAGTGTCTCTTCAAGTCTCTACTGGATATTTTCAAGGGGAACATCAGGGAAAGGATGAAGCTCTTGTGCGAAGACAGGAAACAGCACTAGGAAGAACACAGCAAGGGATGTATCTTTGTTCCTCATCCTGCCCAATTTCCATCTGACAAGCTTCCTCAGCTTTGCCAAATTCCTTTCAAGGACCACAAGTAATTCTTTCCTTTCTTAGTGTTGAAACAATATCCTTTCCTCACACATCTGCTATGACAGACCCTACTTGCCGCTGAAGCATAGACTTGAAAACGTGGCAAGACTTCTCCATACAAATAAAGAAGAAAATTAGACAGTCAGGAAACATTACATATACAGATAAAAGTTTCTTCCACTTGCATTTGACTTCCCTCCCCAAACAGGTGTTAATTTTTGGAAATATTTCCACTTTTAAAAATTTAATGAAAAGTTCTTAAAACTAAAACTTCTCCTGCATTTGATGTTGAAACGTTGCAACACTAGGAAGCTAAAGATGAAATTCAGTAAACAGCTGAAATCGGATTTTGACTGTTCAATAGTACCTAAATAAAGGCAGCAAAAACTCTGAGGAGTTCCAAGAGCACTGTAATTCAATTTTTTTCCCTGGTAATCTCCTCAAACATCATCAGTCATACAGGTAACTAAGTGTGCCAGCATACAGAGTTTTTTTAATGTAATGTTTATTGAATACTACTGGATTTGCTATTTGAAATCATCTTGCACTTTACCATTTTCTGAAGCCATCCCTCTCTTAGCTGTAACACACAGAAGGGACTCCTCACAGCAAACTGCTTTCTAGCAAGTTTTAAACGCTATTGGAAAACACATGCATGGTTTTCTTCACTCCATCCACAATAAATTACTAGCAAAATACAATGTACAATGTAAGCATCACGAGACCCACTACTTGGTTAAAAGGTAATTCCTAGAAATAATAAAAAACAAGAAAACTAACCTTCAAAAGAATCGGCAGCAGTCAATTTGAATATTGTTCAGTATTGTCAAATACCTACCTTAAGGTGTTAAGTTACCCTTTAATGCTGATGCAATACTATCCACAGAAGTGGTTTTCATTAGTATAAAGACTTTTAGTGCATAATTCAGTCATTTTCCTATCAATAACATAACCAACAGAAGAAATATAATTTTCTCTTTTCTATGTCCACATGTACCTCACACAGAGTATTAATATATTTGCAGATCCAATGTAGCAAATCCTGTCACTGAAGTACTCAACCAACCGTTGATGAGTGATGTAGGTTAGGGAAATACGCAGTATCTTCAGCTTGACCCTTCTGGATAGGGTAATTTCATTACATATCTTTCTTCTATATAGGACAGCGAACAAAGAAGGTATAGTGACTACAGGGTTCTGTAGCTGTAAAACCCTCCTCCATCAACAAATGACGCAGAAAAGCATGGCTGTCAGGTACTACATCCAATCATACTGGTACAGACAACCATTAAGCTGGGTATATGTTCACAAATGAATTGTGGATTAAACTGAATTTAAAAAAAAAAAAACAAACCAAAAGATCTGATCAGCTCCAAGTTGACAGAAATTATACCTGCAATTGGTATTAACTATTTTGCATAGACTGTCTCTGAATAAACATTAATCAGAAGTAATACCATTTATCACTTGACAAAGAGAATCAACAAAACAAAGCTGCAGATGTTTGTTAAACTAGCAAATCGACATGCTACTAGGAGTAGCAGCAATCAGACTCTAGACCCCAAGAGAAATGCTGCTGAATTTCAAACCACTAATATGAACAAGCAGTTCCAGTTCATACAACGATTCAGCCATCCTGATGGCCAACAAAATGTCAAATATTTTGTTTAAAAACACTCCTAACTAGTCTACATTACTGCCATAATTTTATGCACTATCTGTATTATCACACTGAAGTCACTCCAGATGTAAAGGCATTTTTACTAAAGATTTGACCCTGGGAAGGTTCATTGTAAAGAAAAGCTTCACAGCAGTGCAAAAAGAGGAGAAGATATGTAATCTATTATCCTATTTACAAGATGTATATTTTAACCTCTCCTACTAGTACAATGTGTATAAACACCTGCTGGGAAGGAATGAAGGGAAGGAAGCCAAATTCTTCTCGGTGTTGCTCACTGAGAGGATGAGGCAATGGGCTCAAATTAAAACATGAAATTCCATATGGACACTTGAAAACACTTTACTGTGAGGATATCAAACAATGGAACAGGTTGTTCAAAGGAGCTGCGAAGTCTCCGTCTGTGGACATATTTAAAAGCCATCTGAACATGGTCCTGGACAACCTGCTCTAGCTGACCCTGCTTGAGCAGGAGGTTTGGACTGGATGACTTCAAGAAGTCCCTTCCAATCTCAGATGTGGTGGAAGAGGACCGCAGCTGATCCTGCCGACTCACATCTGTAGCAGCAGTAATAACAATTTTTCTTGTCTTTGAAATAATAAAACCAAGGCTACAAAGCTGGTGCCAAATACTCTCTTAGGGAAGCGTTACGTTTAGTAATTGTACTGGGAATAGACTGTCCTTTTACAAACAGCTATGTTCTTGGGAATACTAAGAAAGGCCATCCAGAAAAATCTTAAGATTCTTATCACTACTGCTAACAGCTTTGAATTGCAACTAAATCATTACAAAACCATATTTTCACTTTTGAAAAGTGTATTCTCCGTTAAAGTTGTACTCCAAGTGGACAGCTGACTGCACACTAACCCCAGTGACCTCGTCCTTCTGCAAAACTGTGTATTAAGTGCCTTGTCATGAAAGTCCACCTCAAGAACCAAATTTGTTGTTAATTTGTACTAAGTCCTCACTCAAAAAAAAGTCTGAAATACTATTGTTAAGACAGTGTTTAATCAGACACAGATTTGATTACTTTTTAATCCTACTATGCACTCTCAAAATCTTACTATGCTTAAGAAACAGACTTTAAATAAAGCCAAGAAAACGGAACTTGTGATCTTCCACTGCTTCACCTATAAAAAGAACGAAGGTGGCATGGTAAATATTGCTCACGGAGGACATCACCTTCCTCAACTTTGTGAAAACTCATTTTCATTTTATAATTTGTATATGAACTAAAGCTATTTAGCAATGAATTCTCATGTGATGGTTATTCATGGCTGTGAAAAAAAACAGCTGTAATGAACACCTCTGCTTTAAGAAACCCAGACAGTGCCAATACCTATTCTAAGTGAATGAAGCAGCAGAACTGCTGGCTCTTGAGAGGTCTTTCTCACACTGTGTATTCTCATGCAGAATAAAATATCACATGCCCACAAGTTGTCATTACTTCAATTTCTTAGAATAAATGTTACTTTCTTTTGAATATCCATTTCCTACATATTCTGGCAGCAATCAGCATCTTGGATACAGTTTCTTGTTAACAGTTAAGGAAATATCAAATATAGCCACTTTTTAATGTTTGCCTCAAATCTTTGAAAGGCAATTTCTTCTTTGTAAAGTGAGGAGGTTTGCCTTTTAAAAAAATACAGTAAAAACCTTCCTTCCATAATTTGGCCTTAACATTTAATTAAATTGATTTATATACACACACACACACACACATACACACACACACACACACACACACTAGGCATATATCTATCTGAAAGCTTGCAAGCACTTTCAACTCCTAAGCCATTTGTCTTCACCACTATACAACTGTCAGGTCAGTGTCATACATTGAGGAAACCAGATGGACAGACACTTCTACCCCAACTACCCAGACACATTTGCCAGGTATGATTATCTTGATATCCTGAATGACCTCTGGCTTGCCTCTCAAGAAAATCAGCTTTTTCTTCAGTTTCTTCAAATTAGTTTTCACTTCTTCACTGATGCTTGTCATCTCTGAAAAGCCCTCTTGCTTTCATGTATAGATAACATTAGTATTTTGCAGACCATCCTGTTAATTAGAATGAGACAAACAGCAGTTCTGTCAGAAAAAGAACTATTTAACCAAGTGTTAGAAGCAGCTGTGTGGTTTACCTCTGAGGAGGACAGTATTTACCTGGAATAATAACAGGTACTCAGTTTGGGAAATCAAGTAGTGAACACTGACTTTGGTCTGCTGGGCAGACCAGAGAAGCAGAAAGATGTGTCCAATTGCTACTATGAGGAAGGCAAATTCAAACGCAAGTTGAGGAAATCGTGGGGTAATTCAGAGGTAAGAACACTAAATGGACTTTGTGCAAACCGGTATGAAAATCTTTAGTAGTCTATTGAAAATTCATCACAACTGAGTGGATAACTTTCTCCTGAGACTGTTTACTTGCTCAGCCCATGTAGCATTAAGACAGAATCTCAAAACCTCACAATTCTGTTCTTGATAGCTCCATGCCTCAATGCTTTTAAAATATTTTTGCAGTATAGTTTTGTGAAAGAGCTTTAGTGGTAGATTTGATAATTCCATGCTACCTATGATTATATATTCTGGTATCAGTCTCAATCGCAGTCCTTCCATGTTCTGCAGCAAGCATTCTGCTACAAGGCACTGGTTGTAAGTCATATATGGCCTTAAGGGAAGTTGCAGAAACCACTTTTTGAGATCTCTCCCACCCACTTTATTTTTTTCCCTATTTTTTCATGCAGAAGTGGGAGGACAGAAAACAGACTGAAATCTAAACATAATTTTTTCCAGCAGTACCATGGGCAAGAATCACAGAAAAATAAACTCTTTCAATACAGACCTATAGCAACCCCAGAGAAGTCTAGCTTTGGGGAAGTGAAAACATAAGCATTAGCTTTAAAAAATGGTACAGGTGCAAAAGTCCATTAAGGTGAAAGGACTACTTAATGAATGCAATGGATAGGAATCAAAACAACATTAGTGGTTGTAATCTCAAACCCAACATTCACTGCAGTGCAACAGAACTCTTACAGATCAAACAGAAGACTGTTGCTAGCCTATTACCACAATTGCAGATTAAGGCCAATTTTTAGAATTTCAATTAAATTAATAAGTTAATAAACCGTGTCACTTAATCCTCTAATTTAACTTCTTAAAAAGATTACTTTTCAAACATATAACGAGAGCCATTAGGATAATGAAATTTTTACAAGTATTTAATTATATTATCAGTTAGAGATAGCAAAAGTATAATAGACAAAAATGTGTAAAAGATGCAGAAAACCAAATGCTTCATATGCTCAGGTGTTATTTTAGGAACTATAACCTAAAAAAAAGGTGGGGCAATGGGAAGAGCACAGCGCTGTAATCAGGAGATTCACTAGCATCATTCTACAATTTTATCATCACCATCACAAGAACCATTACCTCTAATGACAACAGAAATGCTAGACATGAGTTTTAAGGTCAGGTGGGAAAAATTTGATTCCAATAGATTTTCACTTCTATCTCTAACATACAGGATTCCCCCCAAAGTGTATATGCCTCCATCAACTATTATAAAGAGTGCCTTTTTACTACCAAATGAACTTCACATGACTGTTAACAAAACTTCAGTACAGAAATCGTATTAAAAAATCCAGTGTTCAAGAACATGGGGCAGGAAAAACAATACATCCATTAAATGGACATTAGGTTTGTTTTAAATACGATCTCCTTTTATGTTTTACTTCAAGATAAACTGAAACCAAATTCATCTCTCAGAAAGAGATACGGATTTGTAAATTTTGTTGCACCCTAAAATTATTATTAAAACAAGTAACAGTTTTAAGAATTGATGCATAATTATGTATGAATCACAATTCATTTCTCAGAACTGTTCTTGCATTCCCCAATAAAATATATGCTAAGTTGTATGCAAATGTTGAGAACGCACCTCAATATTTTAAGACACAGAACTGCTTTTTTAGGATTGCCCAAGGAAGAGCTTTATTTTGTAATAATGCCATCGTGATGGCTACATTGTCTTATGACATTGCTGTTGTTGCCCCATTCCTGGCAGCACCCAAGGCCAGGTTGGATGGGGCCTTGAGCAACCTGGTCTAGTGGAAGGTGTCCCTGCCCGTGGCAGGGGATTGGAAGTAGATGATCTTTAAGGTCCCTTCCAACACACACCATGCCGTGATTCTATGTTACATTAAAGGTTCAAAAACATTACATTCTTCATCAGTTTTCTTCTTCCCCTTTACCCAGACAAGAGTGTTACTTAGAGGTACTTTTCCATAAATTCTGAGCTCTTTAAACTTGTCTACATTTTTCAGCAGTGCCTGTTTTTGAGACACATCCATGTCGTACTCTAAAATACTAAATCAGAATAAAAATACTCAGCAATATAGATACTGTCCCACTCCCTATCTAGTCCAGTAAATCACCATCAAACAGTGACTTGGGACAGTACAGCAAGACAGACATGGTAACATACTTCCGAAAAGCTCTTTACCCTGCTTTCTAGAAAAAACTGTGGAGGTTGTTTTTCCCTTCCCCTTCCCCCACTCCAAAAGAACTCAACTTCACTATCTAACTTCATAACGTGGGTCTCAATCTAATCTGATCTCTACTTCTTATCAAATTCATGCCTCAGCATTACCTAGCTGCTCTGTGAACTGATCATTTTAAAGGTACTTATCTCTAACAGCAGCTTGTATCAGGTAAGAAAAAGGAGACATGAGCAGAGGTGAAAAGTTAAAATAATTAAAAAAAATATACACACTTTGATTTGAAAATGCTTTTATCAGCAGCTTCTGCTTTTCTCTATTAACACTGCAGCTGTGAGCAAACACATTACTCCTGCTTCTCACCTTTTCTCCATCATTCTTTATTCCTGCCTTCTCTCATCAATCAGCTACTGAATCTCAGAAGGAAAATTCAGATTAAGGGTCCTTGTTTATTTTATGTAAAATGTAACATAAATATACTTAGTAAGATTTATGGTTAAAATTTTCCACCAGAGAAAACAACGAAGAATAGCTCTTTCAAAATAACTTTCATTGCTCTCAAAATAACTCATCTCACACTTACTTTTACCACCGAGAAGCACTTTTCTACTCACCTCAAACAAAACATAAAGCACTGTTCTAGGGGACAGTAATCTGGACCTATTACAAGTCGATGGCTGCCTTTACACTGGCAAGGAAGCATTTCTTTTATAAAGGGTATTTCTGACAGGATTCTTGATGGGATGCACTCTTCATGGCCTTTACAGCAAGTTTTCAGTTTTGAAGAAAGGACCACAAAACTGCCATTGATCCTGGGAATAACTTCTTTAGCCAATCCATGATTTCTCACTGTTTTAATACTTAAAATATATTTTTTTAAAGATTATGTTCTTCTCTTGGCAGCATTCAAGGCAAGAGAAAGCCTGATACAAGTACCACCTTTTTTAAATTAGATTACATTTAAAAAATAAAATTGTAGATTCTAACTTTGTCAATTCTCAAAAATGTCAATTTACATCAAAAAGGCAATGGGCATAATTCCAGAAAGGGGATGCTCTCCATATTCTTCACTGGTCAGCAAGGAACCAAGTCGCTCAAGTTCAAAACAGCTTTTCCAATACGACTAAAACTGATCAACCAGAAGTAGAAACCACAGTTGAAGATCAAGCAATTCTTTTATGAAGCACAAGGTACATTCAGATTGTTGCAACAGGAAGACACAGGAAGATTTATATGACTAACTTGTTTACCAAATAGGCCTTGTGTTCACATACACATAAACAACACATTTATGCCTTTAAGAACACATAAACTTAACATAAGGAAATGCATCCACTATATAAGTACTACATCTGTGGTACGGTTTATTTATAAACAAATAATGCTTAATAAAACAATGCTCCATAATGCAGTCTTCTGGCAAAGCTCTGCATTGATAGACAAGATTCTTGAATTCAATTCCAAGCTTTCAGGCTGTAGATTTTGAAACACTTCTGTGAATAATTTAATCATTCCAACAATAGCTCAATGAATTATAGTGGGAAAACAGTCACGCTTAAGATTTCAGGAAGAAGTATGGAGAACATTACCACTGCCTGTATTTCATGGGTAGGCTTGCTTTTTTTTCTTTTACCTTTTGTTCTGGGGGTGGGTTGGGGGTATTTTTTTGTTTGGCTGTGTTGTTTTCTGGTGATGAGAATTTGGTTGGTTTGTGGGCCATTTATTTTTATTTGTTTTATTTTTTTTAATACAAAAGGATGCCTTCCTACCAGTTTATGGAGTTGCAAGCAGTACATTTACATACTATTTTATCATTTTCTTTAGTCATCGGCACATTACAGTAGGCATTGCACTAAAACGCATAATTTCATCCTTCTGAAGTTTTATGTATCACTGTCTTCCGAGTACAGGAGGATCAAAATTGGTCACAATTATATCTTTATGCACCCTCTCCATAGCTGCATAAGACAACTGATGATTCTAATACTCTACGAAGCAAAAGGCTTCTTCTAATTTATCTGTGATATGCACTGAAAAAGCACATTACTTGATAATATCACAGTGTGTATTCACACATCACTTGTGTTATAATGTCCATATCATTTATCTATCTGACAGATGACAGAACTAATGCTTATTACATTTGCTGTGTTTGCATCTGAATGCCACCAGACCAGAGTCAAAGGACTTTCAAACAACAAAAGTTGTTGTTAGCAGTTTCATACCAATAGCCTTGGCTAGGCAAAGTAAGATAACAAATGTTAAAGACATAGTACCTTCTGATGGCAGCGAAGAACCAACAGTTAAACATATCATCTTACACTTTTTAATGATATATTCACATAATTACTTAAAACTGCATATAGCCACAAAATAGCTGGGAGGTACCCTATTTTATTAGGCAAACATGCTTTTCCATCTCTCCCACATCTACATGTTTGCGATGACTATTACAAATACCTTATTACAATCCTAGTATCAAAACACTGCACCCTCAAAATGAGAAAACTTTTCAAAGTAATACCATTATGCCACATAAACACATCCCAATCTAATAAACCAGCACATTACCAGGCATTACTACTATTTAAGTAGCAAAAACCAAATATGCCTTTCCTGGTCAAAGGCCCACTGTTCCTAAACCCACTGCTGATACACCATCTACTAAAAGAACCCAACAAATTTGTCTTGGGGCTCAATTCTGTTTTAAAATCCATGGGTTAGCAATGTACAATCTACTACAGGATGCAGCTCTGAAATAAGATTTTTATCCATATTATCTTCAAACGTAATTTATCACCACAATTGGCAGGCCAAGAAAAGCCACCATCCAAAATACAAAGTAGACCAACAAATACAAAAAGGATAGTTTGTATAAGGTGATCAAAACCTTAACATGAATGTATAAAAGAATTGTAAGTACACGTGATCTGATCAATCTAATGCTTTGTAGCCGTAAAAGGCTTCTGAAGAAATTACTGTTCATTTTAAAGTTTTTATCTGAATAAATGTAGAACTCTGCCATAATTACAGAAATGCAGCATGCACACACATCTGCCCTTCGGTTCCTTATTTTAAACCACAGTCAATACCAACTTCGTAATTATAATTAATGCCTCATAATTTCACAAAGTAGAAAATGAGAATTTCTCCTGAATTCTCTCTGAATTATTTTGCATGTTCAGAAAACAAAAGTTTAGATGACTTTATAACAGTACAACAGCAGAATTTAGCTTACAGGAGGCTTCCTGACACTTCAAGAAATCTAGAGTCCTTGAGGGCTCAGATATTAAAATACAACCCCAAACCAAAACAAAAAAACACCCCCACCCTTCTTTTGCATAACTTCAGTAACATACAAGAAGTATGAGCATAAGTTTAAAAGAAACCCCCAAAAACACAAGCCTTGAGCCTCAAATCTTGTTAACATTATTACAGATAGATTCTACAACAGTAGCAAGTGGAAAATTACTACGAATTAACAACAACTCCTATATTTAATGTTATTTAAAAATCAAAGTGTTACCTAAGGCAATTACCTTGCAGCCTTTTAATATCTACAGGGAAAAGCCTAAGGGAAAATAATTGACTTCGCTAATTTTACCCTTGGCAATTATAAAATAGCTCTGCATTTCATTATGACTACAGAATTTCACATCTAATTGTCAGCCCCAAGAGAAGCAGAGATAAATGCATCATACACAAGCTCAGACTAGAGTTTAACAACACAATAAAATTATCTCAGTTCAGTTAATGTAAAATCTCCGTTTATTTTAAATTCTAGTCTATACAACAGCTACGCATACCTATAGAGGTTACAGACTACCATGGTCAGTACCATGCATGCAACGACGTAACATTGCTCATTTCATTAGCCAATTTGCTGAGCTACCAAGTAAACGCCAGTGAAGAAGCAGCACTGTGATTTTTACTTTTTACATCAAAGAAAACAAAACATTATGAAGGAAAAAAGTCACAGTTATTTCACACTGCTGAAAAACAGATGCCAGATTTGAAAATTCATCATTTACAAAAGAATAAATACAGTATGTTTAAATCATTGCACCTGTCAAGAGATTTCTATAGCTTGTACTTCAATTTTTTCTAACTTTGCTAGTAGGGTTAGATGTATGAAAAAGAATAATTTACTAAGTCAATCAGTTTCCATAATGGCATCCCACTTATCGTATGTAGAAGCTATGAAAGTATTTAGATGTCAGAAAAATGAAAAAAAGTGCTAAAATGTTTTGGCAGAATTTCCCAACATGCGGTATAATGATTGCTTTAAAAAAAAAAAAAAAAAAAAGAAGAAAGAAGAAAAAAAAAAAAGTGTATCTTTGCACTTGCGCTTCATTTCACTGTAGGCTTGTTTCCTGGCAAGTCTTCAGGGATTATATTCCTGCTGCAATACTTTATGATGTACTAAATGCAAAGTAATAGGTGTGACATTTTATAAGTTTCCTCTCATGCTGAAACAAAAAAATTGATGTAGGGTTAAATTCTTTGCCCCATATCTTACGAAGTATTAAAAAATATTGAAATGAACAGGTACAAATCAGCAATAATTAGTAAAATCAATTGCACCCCATTTTGGTTATGGTATGACTAAATTTCTGCATTATTTAAAACTTTTCTTAATAGTTACTACCAGTTATCACCATAAAGGCTTAACTCACTATTCCAGCAGACTGATATCTAATTTTCTGTCTCTTCTCCGGAATCTCAGCTCTATGTTACAAAATGACACCACTTTTGAAAGAAACTGTCACACTCATGATCAAAGCAGTACAGAAATACTCAACCACCATCACCAGGAGCTTTAGCATGAGAATCTAAAAACATAGACTCCTTAAGCTCATGATTAAAATTACGTTGACTATTGACAATTGCATGCATGGCAAACATTTATTTACATTAGGATGTACAGCAATCTTCAGACATATGAAGAGCACCCCTGCGAAAATGAACTGTTTGCTGTTTCCACTGGATGGCACATTAAGTTCTTCAGCCATATACATAATTAGGTGTTATTCTAGACTGGCACATGGATGTCCAAGAA
This sequence comes from Lathamus discolor, assembly GCF_037157495.1. NCBI lineage: Eukaryota > Metazoa > Chordata > Aves > Psittaciformes > Psittacidae > Lathamus > Lathamus discolor. Next base: position 65,345,699 of record NC_088888.1, on the reverse strand, counting down.
TCTATCTCCACCATGGGAAGTTTAAAGATCAAGCTAGACAAACATGTAAAGAAGAATCTGTTGCAGCTGATCCTATCTGGGGAAAAGAAGAACCCAATAGAAAATGATCTCTTAAGGTCTCCATCAGGCTCATTTTCTGAGACTATACATATATACAATTTGTTTGTCATGAAAAACTTGTAAAGTTTCAAAGAGTTTGGCTGAGCAGCTGGATTACAGCTCCTCTTTAGAAGCCAGTACGTCCACATTAATAAGGCAACCCAATATGCAGGGGCATCCAAATGCCTAACAACATAAATTCATTAAGAGTAAAAAGTCACCTGAGTGTTGTGTAGACAAAGCAGTGAAGCCTTTTCCCCCAATAATTCCCTAAGACTGACAAACCATCCACAAAGCATAAGGTAAAACAAAATAAAAAACCAAACATGTCTTCCGCTAGCAGCCTGCCAGAGGTGGTGTAGTCATAAGCATGCCACCATATACATGCTAAATTCACCAAATGAACCACTTATCCATTACCACAATGCTTCAGAATGTCTACTGAGGACATCACCACAGTAATCCTATAGGGCAGTGGTAAACATGTTCACAGCAGCAGCAGCCTGGCAACCCACCTAGAGCTATAACGTAAGTATGTCCATCTTTAAAGGATGTTCCATATATGCAGACATATGTAAACTGCTGATTTTTTAAAGGGCCTCTCTTTCGGAAGAGTCGCTAATTGTTAACTTGCTCTGGCAGTAGAAGTTAATTTTTCTTTTTACCTTGGTATTCTGCAACTGTGCAAGGCTTGTGCAAGCATTTGCTAGAAGAAAATCTCCACTCAAAACAGCCATTTTATTTCCAAACTGCATATCTTTCAGTGGGCCATCGCAGGACTTGAGCTCACCAATATTCACTATGCCACGATGCACCAGAAAGGCAGTGTGGATCAGCTCTGTAATCTCAGCCAGACTTCTTTGACTGAAAGCAAAGAAAAAGTACACTTATTTTTGATACTATCAGTAAAACATATATTCTTAGGGGAAACCAAAAACCCATAAAAAACCAAACAAAAACCAACCACATGTGCTAAACAGATGTTTTAGGAATTACCACATAGTTCTTTTATGCACTTCCAGAAGCCACAACCAGAAGGTGTTAAGCACAGAGAACTATCACTGTGTATTTCCAGGTAAGCTGCAGGTACCACAGGTTCCATTTGGAGCTGTCATTTGTTTGAATTCTTGCACAAAACAAAGCTAAGTAACCAATACAGTCTTCATGGTGCTTTCTTTTTTTTTGTTTTGTCTTCTAGAAGCTTGAGGGACACTGACACGAAGAAATTGCCAAGCAGAAAGAACTGATGGGAAGGAACAAAGAACGTATCAGCAGGGGAGTCACGAGCACTGTAGATCCGAACACCGTAAGAATGCTGTAGTCAATGACTGCTCAAATTAGAGTTAAATTAATAACAGGATACCTTGCAGTTCAATAATACCAAGGGGGAAGGGGGTAGGAGGGAGAAGAGGGAGGTGCAGGGGGGAGAGGGGAAACAGCTGAACATTTTAAAACCGTACTAAGAATATTTCACTAGCTGGTTTAGTCAGAAGAGGCAGAGAAGCAGAGGTGATTGTCCAGCAAAGGGGCAGAACAGATTTTATTTGTATGGGTTTACAAATCGCTTCTTATTCCAACACACACTGTGCCACATCCTGAATTTAGGGGTTTAAATCCCTGTGAGAGGCTGGCCACAAAGGTTATCCCATAGGGGCTTGCCCTCTGTTTATTTTCATTTTTGGAAAAGGCATGACAAGAGTCATTGGCACAACCCTCTCCTCCCCTCTTTGCACAACTCAACCCTGTAGACCCCGATAGTTAGTGACTGTCACTCCAAGGAGCCCAGAGATGTCACCTTAGCACAGAACTACAACAGGGCAATGAACAGACATAGTAACTGAGCAGGGACAAGTGGAGGGGAGAACTGAGCAACTGGAGCATTCTCTTAATGCTGCAAACCTAGACACACACAGACTTTCCCCCCAGGAAATCTTCAGCACATTCTCATGTTTTCTGACTCAAGCAGTTCCCTTTATGTCATGGAGACTTCACATATGAGCAGAGCAGAAATTCAATGCATGCTCTCAACTAGACAGATGATTAAAAGGCCCTAAAGTTCAAATCAAACTGCACCCTAGTACAAAGGTGTATTATGCTCCCTGTGCTTACTCAAGAAGCGACCAGGAGCTGAGTAACCAAACTGCTCCATACCTTCACATACACATACACCTGCTCACACATGCTCAGCTTAGATTCTGCCTCACTACCAGCACAGTACTCAGTAAATTAATACTGTTTCCTCAGGACAGTGCAGATGTGTTGCAACCACATCGAATTATATTAATTTAAAGTAACCTTCTGCCCCAAATATTTCTGACCTGCGAAGAACCCCAGCAGCAACTGTTTCAGGCCAGTGATCTGTGCCAATTAGCAAGACAGAAGAGCTAGTAGAGTCTGGGCAGGCAGGCAGAAGGCAGATGACCTGGGACATGAGGATAAACAGAGGTTCCCAACATATTTTATCACACACACACAAAAACTTGAGCTGTTTTTAAAACCGCCTTTATAATTCACAATTTTTGCTCCATGTAGAGAAAAACAACCTGAAAACAAAACAGCCAGCCATTCTCCATGTAGACAATAGAACTGAAGGTTGACGCTGTTTTTCAAAGAGGCTAGGGAGAAACTCCCACAACCTACAGCCACAGTATTGTAATCACATTTGGCTTAGCTCTAACAAAGGGTTAATAAAATTTCAAGCTTGGAGAAAAAGACTAACAAGACATCCCGATGCTCCTGCTGTCATTGCCAGGGCAGCCCTTGGAGGAAATGTCCATATCAATTCGGGTTATCAGATGGACAGCTGATCAACATTAAACAGACTTGGCTCTGGGCAGATTGAGCCGAGCTACCTGTTATGAATAGCAATGAGAGCCCTCTGCTCTCTGCTGCCGAGCTCTGCCATTTCCGACTGCCGCAGATCCCAGGACATATGGGGATCCCTAGTGACGAGCACATAAAGCTGCAGCTAACTCAAGCGACGGCTCATTTCCCCCAGCTGAAAGCAGGCATTAATATCCTGAGGAGATCAGGCCCGCCTCTGCGACCCCCAACTATTGAAGCAAAACAACGACTGTCCTATTTCTTCATTTAATAGGCTTTTAATGAAGGAAATCAAAATCCCCTCTTTGACTTCAGCATCACTCTTCGTGAAAAGGTTACACAAATACATCAGTGTCATGCTTTCCAAATGTTCAGGATCTAGATGTTTTAATTCCTTTTTCCATAATCCATTTGTTCTCCAAACAGTATTCATATTATCTGTGCTAACAAGAACCATATTAGGGAGATAATCTGCCTCTAATTCTGATCTTTTACACTGCTGCTCCACCCTCTCTCTTTAGCAAACTATAAGAACCAAAGCTACTGCAGAAATCCCAGGCAATAGATTTTTTAATATTTTTTTTGTGAGAACCTCCATAATACCCAGGCATAATAACAAGTCCACAGCACTGCTACAGATACAGGAGGGTTCTTGGCATGACTTTGTAAAGGCCAGCATCCCACAAAAAAAACCCTGCTGTTATCAAGTTGCTATTGAATGGTTAAAGCAATACTGTATACAGCTGTCTTACCCTGAAGTACACGTCAGTGATTAAATAATTCTGTATTTGAAAGCAGCTAATCTCAGAATAAAAAAAAAAATGTTTATGCAGTGCTGAACTTAGAATAACAAGATATGACAGCATACAAAAGCAGAAACAACAGGGCAATGGGATTATGGACTCCTACTGATTCCACCCTTTTCCTGCTCCACAGCCCCTGTTCAGACAACAAAGAAGTGGTTACCACAAGAATTACCTACATAGCAAGGCAGTACTGAGAAAACAGTCAATATTTTTAAAACACCTGAAGTTCCTGAATGGAATCAGGCTAAGAACTGGGAAAGCTTTTTCACCAAATGCTAATATATTTCCACAGCCTTTGCCTCTGAAGTAAGCACTCCCTGCAAGCCATCACCAAATATCCCACAGACTCTACTTACAGACATGTTTCGAGAGATGATACCATTTTGCGCTCCACGTGTGCCCTAATGTCCTCTTCTTTCTCCCCTTCCAAAAATCAACCCATGTGCAGGAATGGTTATTCCAAAAAGGATAGTACAGAGACTCGGGCAGTACCTGGGGGACCTTACTAAGAAGTTCTGATGGATCATAAACAAGTACAAGTTCTGCTGTTAGGTGCATTACTTAACCAGAGTTAAGTGTGAAATACAGCCCACCCTTCCCTCCTCAACTGAGGTACCAGAAAGGCTGAGGCTGGAAGGGACCACTGGGGGCAGTCTAGTCCAACCCTGCCACTCAAGCAGGGCCACCAAGACATGGTCACCCAGGACCACATCCAGGCAGTTTTTCAATATCTCCAAGGATGGAGACTCCACAACCTCTGTTTCTGTAAGCAGGACATACTGGCTCATCACTCTTTCAAGTCAATTACTATCTACCAACACTTTTCCCCCCACTTCTCCCAGTTTTTGGTAAGATCCTCAGACTTTGTTCTTGGCTCTCTTTATCTTTTTTCTCCCTACTCTGTTGTGGTTTAAGCCCAGTTGGTAACTGAGAACCACACAGCCACTCACTCACTCTCTCCCTTCTTCCCCTTCCCTGCTCCGGGAGGGATTGGGAGGAGAATTGAAAGAATGTAAACCCCACGGGTTGAGATAAGAACAGTCCAGTAACTAAGGTATAACACAAATCACTGCTGCTACCACCAATAATAATAATGATAAGGGAGATAACAAAGGGAGAGAGAGAATACAGAACTAAAAGGGGAAAAGGAAAAGAAAACAACAAACACAAGTGGTGCCCAATATAACTGCTCACCACCCACTGACTGATACCCAACTCAACCTGAGCAGTGATCTCCTTCTGGTTGACTCTCCCCTGTTTATATACTGGCCATGCCGTGCTGTGGTATGGAATACTCCTTTGGTTAGTCTGGGTCAGGTGTCCTGTCTCTGCTTCTTCCCAGCTTCTTGTGCCCCTCCTCACTGGCAGAGCATGAGACTGAGAAGTCCTTTATGGGAGTGAGCTCTTGTTAGCAACAACTAAAAGCTTCAGCGTTACCAGCACTGCTCCCAGACTGAAGTCAGAAACGCAGCACCACATCAACTACTAAGAAGGAGAAAAATAACAGTTACAGCTGAACCCAGGACATCTGTTTAATAAAAATCTTAATTCACAGACCCTTCCTGCTTGTAGTGTGCAAAAGAGAACAGTTAAGTGTCCTCTTCTCCTGCTCTTGACTCTGTGCTCCCCCACTTCCAGTACCAGGATACCTAACCTAGATCTCTGCAAAATGCTTGATACAAAGTATCTCTTAGACTGTAAGCTCCTCAAGCTGTAATTGTCATTCTAGAAAGCACAAAGAACCCATTAACTTTACTAGTAATCAAAAAACTACTCAGCAAGGTCCATTGGAGCTATATTGACTCTCTGACTGTGAAACACCAGCTTGCAGGAAAATACTAGAAAAATGCAAAATTAGGTTATATAGACAATTAGATCCTAAACCAAGTGCAATTTCTTTCTTCCCCTTGGCCCTCTCCCCCAATGAAGGCACACAGATCACTGAGATTTAAGTATGTTTTGGTGAACTTTGCTGAGCAGACTTCAAAAAGTCTTTTGTATCTATCCTTATTAACTACCACCGTAGCTGCAACATCCTGCTGCTGCGATGCCAAAGTAAGGAATACAACTTCTGTAGAAACCCGACACTCACACAGGCACTACATCTATAGAGAAAAATAAAGAACTAATGAAGAAACGCTGTAAATACACTTCTGTGTTAAAGAAAAAAAATAAAATCAATTTTTCATTTCACAATTTTATTTTGGATTCAAATTTCCTATTCATACGCCTTGGAGTCTGCCTCACCACACAGTATCACTAATGGTCTTATTATGGAGATGAACATCTCATGCAGAGTCCAACACAAATTTTAAAGCTTACACAAAACTGTACGACACAGTAAAGGCGACTGGCAAAATACTGAAAAAAAAACCCCTATAAAATAGTATCAAAATACTGATTTTTTCAGCAAAATACTGAAAAAAAAACCAAAATAGGTTTTGATGGTAAACTTCCTATGCAACTTTTAAAAATTAGTTTTGCAGACTTCCTTCCTGGCATCCTGAATACTCTCTTTATTGTCTGTGCTATCTTTAAAGATTTGGAGCTATGAAACATTAGCCAGTGCGATCTCTTTAAGAGCTCTTATACGTGACTTCAGTCCCCAATTTCAAGTCCTACTCTAAAAAGAAATAATAGCGTTTTGCAAAACATATGATAAAATAGAAACATTACATAGCGAAATTGTATTGCTGTGAACAAAAGAATACTTTAGCTTAAATACTCCTCTGCAGTATTTGCAATGGAAACTCAAGCTCTCAGTTAACAGCAAGAAAACTTGAATCAGTTTAACTTTCATCATCAGCTAACAGTGAGAACTACACTGGCCCTCTCAAAAGATGATAGGTTATGCAAAGAATCATTAAATAATTTAAAATGTTAATAGTAGGTGTATTATTGCACAGAAATGGATGAAAGACTTAAATTAGCCACTAAAATCCATACTCTAAGATTCTCAGCAATGGAAGCAACTGCAGCATACAAAGACAATGGAACTGATAAATGAAAAATTTTTTAAGAACTCTCATCACTGAGCTTTTGAATTAAAGTGACTAACAGTATACACCCAACACCTGATTGTTTTGTCTGTGACTGTCAATATACAAAAGATAAATTTGGATGAAAACCGTTATACTTGGGATTAAAAATAAAAATACATACCAACATCCATTCTGTTTCAGTGACAACTGTAATAATAAATATATTATATATATGCAAATCTGAGAAATAAAATAGCTCTTGAGGAAAATTACATACGAAAAGGCACTGACTAAAGCATTAAAGTAATAATCTTTAGCACTGACAATGTATTCGGGCAGGTAAGTGCTTTTACTTATTTTTGGTGACCAATGAACAGAAAGAAAAGCAGGTTGGGGAGGGAATGTGTTTAAACCAGTGAACACGTACGGCAGGTGCTGTGGTTTCACAAACAGGAAAAATGTTCAGGATAAAGAAGCAGACTTAAGCACAATACCAAATATTCATTGCATGACCTGTATCCAGCAGAAAATATCTACCCACTGTTATCCTTTAACAAGGTCAGAGACTAAGATTTCTGTGGTTCCTCCTATCTTGGTCACTAAGCTACTGTAGGGTCATCTTCCACTTGAGGGACAAAGGAAGTTGAAAGAAAACAGTTCTATGAACTTTACCAAGTACGCTGTTTAATTGCATTCCTGTCAATCAGTTTATTTTTAAACCAGCTCCCTATCTTACCCTCTTTCATCTTCTTCCCCCCTTCCTAGCATTACAGCTTTTGAAGTTAAACTTCTACCTATACTCCTTCATGTATTTTTGCCTTCTTTATTCTTGAAAAGATATTATATTTTTGTTTGTATCACCCCTGCCACTGAATATTGCTTAATTTCTTTTCCCCCTAATGTACCTTAGTAAGCTCTTCCCTCAGCCCATTATAGGACTTGAAAATGTTTTGATTTTTAGTGGGCAGATGTTCACTTGAATTCAGCAAGCCTGCTTTCCTAAGCACTGTGGGTAGTCGGCAGGAGAGGGAAAAGGGCACTTGAAGTCCAGCTCCTCTTTCTTTTCTTAACACAGGAATTACAAAGAAGGGTTTTGATAGTCTTGACTTGAATCATGATTAATTTAGGTCTACCACACAACAACCAATTTTCCCTTTGTTCTCCAGACAGCAACCGAAAGCTCACCTGTTTGCATCAGTTTCCAACCAGTGCCACTGATGTCCAAAGACAGCCACCACTGTGTCACTACAGCGTGGCTAGGAGCCCTCAAAACCTAGGAGCCAGCTGCCTGCAGTGAACTGCAAGCAATTCATATCCGCACTGTCATCCACCAGCAAAATGAAGCCCAAACTGGTGAACTTGAGTCTGAAGACTATCTGGCTTACTCCTGTATTTGGCACTAGTAGCCAGCAAAGTAATACTGATCACAGCCTACAGCACAGCACATTTTTCTTTTGCTGGATGGCACCATCAGAGTGATTCCTCTTTCGAATCGCACAGGCTAAAAGGAAATTTCTAGTCTGGAAGCAAAAGCATCAACTCTGGGAAGCACGTGAGGGAATCTAGACAAAGGCCTGGTAAGAATCACTACCTCAAGTTCAGTTTAAAAGAAAAAGTGTTAATCAGAAAAGCCAGCAGAAAAATACCACCAGAATCAGTAAGTCAGACTCACGTCTTCCAGGACTTGGGAGGCAGACATGGAGCATGGGACCAATAAAGAAGAGAACATCAAGAGGAAACCTGCACAGTAAGAAGTATCTAACCATTGTAAGATCCAGAAAAGCAGTGACAATCCAGATGTGCAAACAGATGAGGAGCAGGAGGGTTGGGCTGACGAGTTAAGAATCCAAATACACTTGCTATAAAGACAAATTCTGTCGTGTTACAACTTCAATAGCGAGAAGAATGCAAAGGACATTCTACAGGGGACAGGTATTAAAAGAACGTTTTTCATTGCTCAGATGTGAGACATGGAGGGAAGCCTAGGTATGTTTTTTAAAAAAAAGCCCCATAGGCAAGGATAAGAGAAACTTAAATAGCTCTGCATTTTATTTCAGTCATCTCAGATTTCATAAGCACTAGGAAGTGCTAAAAAGGGAGACATCAATTACTCTTCCTTTTCTTAGAGACCCTTTCTATACTGATAGAGAAGAAGACTCTAGACATGTGCCAATACTTATGTAAGTATTATTAAAAGAAAGTAGCTTTACAGTTTAGGTTTCACAGATTTTTTTTTTCTCTCTCTTTTTTAAAGGAGGGCTGGCTAGCTTAATCTAACTTATCAAACCAAAGGAAATAAACAAGACTATTCGTCTGAAGATGTAAAGAAAGAAATATTAAGATATCTGGAAAAAGATTTCTTGGATTAGTTGAACACTGGTGGTAAAAAAGCAAAACAAAAAAAACCCCAAAAAAACCCACAAAAAAAACCAAAACGGAAAAGAAAAAAAAAACCAGAAAACCCCTCTAATAAAAATTAGAGCTACTTATTTATAAGCATATTGTCAAATTTATTAAAATCTGACATTATTAAAATCACATACTGTAATCCCCATTTAAAAATCACTGGTTATCCCTATGGGAAGATTCACATTTCCAAAATGAAGTAAAACTGCCAAATGCAATATTGTCTTTTTATAAGGCAATTACCAAGACTTAAGCTTCAAATAAATAAAAGTTGAAATTCTAGTTGTTGTCTGCAATAGGTTATATTAACAATCATCTAAACCATATCCAGTACTACATCAAGTCATAGCAAGAGCTCAGATGTTTACTTCTTTAGAAACCTGCTCCTCTCATTTTGCAAATGATGCTGCAGATAGTACACGAGAATACTGAATATTCTGAATAATGTATTTTGGCAATCTGACGTACTGTCACCAGCTTGAATTTCTAAAAGGAAATTTCCTAGCTAAAGAAATGTTGCATTCAACTTGAAATCCCTATTAAAAATTTAATTTGCTCAAAGAGTTAATAACAGAACTAAAAATTTAGGTGTAAGTGAATGTGATCTCAATACATTTGTTGTATGAAAACAGTTTAATCAAAACCAGTATACATTCTTTATAAATATGACATAATATTCAGAAGCAATATTTCCAATGATAAAACAATGTGAATGGATTAGATAAATTAAATAGAAGAATGTGAATACTTTTTGGAAACTATTAGAGAATATTTTTATATATGACCAAAAAGCCACAATTCCCCAGTTAAAAAGACTAAGCTGATTAAAACCAAAACAAAAATTAAAAAAATAAAAAAAAGTGGCTTAGACCAAGCCAAACCAGCTATAATTCCTTTCCTCTCTAGCTCAAACAAACTGGAAAACTGATTGCAACAAATGCAAATCAGAGAAACAAGGCAAGGAAGAAAACTGATGAAGGAATGAATGAGAAAAATGCAGAGACTGGCAGGGAGCTTTGCAAAAGCAATTATAAAAAGGATATACTCAAAAACCCTCAATGCCATGAAGAATTTTAAGAACGGCATTGGTCCATTAAGTAAGATTGGGTAGAAACATAACAACATAAAGTCAAGGGATATTAGAAAGCCTCTTATATTTTTAATCAATACATTTACACAACAGATATAAATATCTTCCAGCCCAGTAGTGAATAATAACATTTATAACAGCAGCAGTAGTTAAAATTTTTTGGTTAGTAGGCCCAAAAAACTTGTGCTCAGGAACTTGCACAAAAGGAATGACATAGATGGTAAACAGCAAAGAGAATGAACCATCCTCAACACAGAGTCAACTGAGCTGGTTCAATATGCTTTGTTCAAGTGAAAATATGAATTGCAAAACGTATCAGTCAAAAAATCCCAGCTAGAACTATGGAAAACAGACCATATACACATACAGGACTAGGGACTCTCAGGAAAAACACTCAAGGTTTGGAAAAATGTGGAAGGATAGTGAAGGAACAGATCATCCCAGATAATCAGCTAAGATACAGGTTAGCAATGTGGTCAAAAAAGCTAGGATCCATTGATCATTTAAGGAAAGAATACTAGCAAAAGTAGTGTTTCTGTCAACACCGGCTTTCTGATGCCAGTAGAAATCACTACTGGGAAGCTTCATTCCAAAAGAATTTGGGAAAGCAGGAAAAAGTTGAGAAGAGTAATACAAATAATCAGAGTAAAGAAAACAGACAAAGGGAGAAACTACTGTTTAGTAAGTAGAAGGCTGACACCAAATCCTTAAGGTTGACTTGTATGTGCACTACAGATAACAAATGCAAGAGAAGAAAACACTCAGATTATCAAGCAAAGATAAAATAAAATCCAGTAGCTTGAATGTAAGCAAATCTAGAGAAGAACAAAGTGAAGGCACTTTCCAAAATCTATTATTAAGAGCAAAAATGGACTTCGACAAAGGCACAATTGAAGGTAATACCTGAGGAAATCCCATTTAAGCACAAGTATTAAAGCTGATTAAAGTTGGGGAAATCCTAGTGCCTGTTTTGTATTGCAAGCCCATGTGACTATTGAAATGATGTCTCTTAGTTATTCACGCATTCATAAGCCATAAAACCAAAGGAGGGAAAATTTTCAGAAAATAAGCAAAAGACAACTTAGATTTGGCAGCCGATAATGTTAGTCACTGTATCTGAAAACTTACTACTGGCCAGAAGCCCATTTTCCTTTACGGATATCTAGATGCTTTCAAGCACTGGGATTTCCAAATGCATTTATTTCAGTCACCTTATTCAGGAGAAATATCAAAATCAGCACCACTCTGCCCATTACACTTACTTCCCAGTGAAGGCGCATCCAAATCCAGGCTGGGAACCTGTTCTATTACTACAGACATATTAATTCTATCTTACGGCACAGAGAATAAACATTTCAAAATCCATTTTAAGCAAATTCTGCAAGAGGAAACAACCTACATTCAGAATTCATATCTGTCTTCACACGTTTAGGTATCCACATTGGTAATGCAACGCATTTGGCGCTGTACTAACCTGGGAATACATACAAGTGTTCCCAGAAAGAGCAGGAGATAAATTCAAACAGAGACGATCTACAAAATTATTTTATGTATATAAGAGTGTGTATTTTACCTAAGCATACATATTTTCTTTAATTACAGTTTTCTACATAACCATTAGGGGGTTCTAGCCATGCAAGTCACATTTATTAAAGGCAGCATGTCAAATAAGAGTTGACAATTACAGGCTATATCATACACATTATGCCAGATGGTAATGAGCCATACACAAAGGGCCAACCATCCAAAATAATCACACCATTTTCCACAGAAATGTTGAAGAGGTTATGGTTTATTACACAGTGCTCATTAGATATACAGTGGCAGCATTAGCAATTTTTCCTTCATTTGTGTCTCATTTAAGACTCTGCCCCCACAAGCCCATTCGAATTAGTACACAAGGTTAAAATCATTATGGTCAGAGGGAAAAAAAAAATTAAGTTGTATTTTTAGGTTACAATAATGGTGGATCAAAGGTCCCTGGAATCTATTATTCTCTCAACTATTATCTAACACAGGATATGAAAAAGAATGAAATTCACTGTCATTGCCATAAAGAAAGATAGCCTATTTTTAATAAGCAAACTCTATGTTACTTACTTGATAACACTAAGTGAAAACAACGGTTAGGCTGTGACACAAAATAACAAAAGGCATAAAATTAAAAGTTGAAACTGAACTTTCAACCTTGGCTTTGAACTTTCTCACCTGCATTTCAACTTGCTACTTTAACAGCACGGAAATATTTAACTGTTCAAAAGGCAACTCATCCTTTGGAGCAGGTTGAAAAAACAGTTGTCTCACAACTAGAGTGCCATCTCTGAGGAAAGACGTATAAGATGATTTAAAGCACCTTTCTACCCAGCTGCATGTGTTGACTTCTACCTAGAAAATGACTGTTGGAGCCATTTATTTACATGCCTTTTTGTGCTTATAGAATGTATGTGGGTGAAAAGATGTAATGAGGCAAACGTGAAAATTTGCCAGAACAAGCAAGGATATGTTTATTGCTTAAAAACACATCCCCCAGACTCCACGTGACAGCCGGCATTTGGAAGTCAAAAAACCGTGTAAGACAGGGAGGGCACCAGACGTGCCACCTGACAACACGACTGCAGAGAACTGGCTTTTCAGTCTAAGCTCCTCTTGAGGCATGCAGAAAAATCACTCAGAAATCTGGGTCTCACAGCAGGCAGCCACCCGGCTCACAGGGCCAGGGTACCCTTACACCTCCCTGCTGGCCACTCCTGCTGAGCTATTCTGCTGTTACACAAAATGCTGAATTATTCATTCAGACAGATGGCAAAACAGTGAAAAAAGTCAGTCAGTCTGCAAGAGATTACAGGGGAGAAAGGTGGGACACCTGGACCTGTTCCACAAAGTTACTGGGAGGGAAACATTACCTGCTCAGGCATTCCTGACGTGGTGTCCTATATCCCTGCGTGAAGAGGATTTTTCTGAAGATTCAGACAGTCCCAGGGATTTGCATCCTTTCAAATATTTGAGGGAGCCAAACCTGTACTTCCTGCATTGTTAGTGAATACTTTGTGGCTAAAGAACACAGAGCAATGTTAGCAGCACATCTCCAGTTTGGGAACCCCCTAGATAATTTCCTAGTTAAACTGGCCAACAAATCCTACCTGTGATTTTGCAAATTTTTGAAAGATAATAAAGCACGTTTTATTTAATAGGATCTTTAATAATAATAACAACAGCAACAACAACAACAACAATAATAATAATAATAATAAATCTTACAAAACAATCCATCAATTCCAGGCAATGCAAGTCTATGACAACTGAACAGGTACTCTGATAACTCTATCAACAACAACAATTTGCATCAAGTTCATTCTACTACCTGCCAGTTGTAGAGTTCATTTTATTATTGACAAAACTACCTTCCCCAACAAGGTGGCATTTTCACCAGCAGACACCAGCAAACATGAAACAAATATGAAACTTGTGCAATGTGAAATAAACACAAGCCCCTGACTAATTATAAAATCCAAAGGGCATCAGGCTAACTTAAAGGTCTAAGCAGAACATAGCAAACATTAGGCAGCAGTCTTACAGTTATTTTCACACTAAGTTTCCAGACAATCCAGAGTAAGTTTGAATTCTGTAATGTTAATTCAAACATGGAAAACCAGTGGCCAATTCCAAGAAAGCCGATCACAAGCAAGCCCACCTCTGCACAACTACCAGTGGCCTAGCAACAACAGAATCATCACTGATTCCTTAAACTGCAGCACCGTGTGCTTTTTACAGATGAAGGTAAAAATAAGATATTTGAACCCAATGGGTGGCAGAAGAGCAAGACAAAAGAAGACTTTAAAATGGAGCTGGCTTTACGCTCTTTTTTCATTTACTGAAGTGAGCAAGTTGCAGGTATTTTAATAGGAGTCTAAAGGCAGAATAAGAGGTGAACAAAAGCTTTGGCAACAGCTGCTGTAGCCTGGCCTTAGAAAAAACGGGATGGTAGGATACATGATGCAAGCAAAGAACATAACTCAGAGCTGAGTAAGGCTTGTTGGTAAAAATAAATAATTAAAAAAAAAAAATCAAAAGATGAGGTATGTACTAATGGATTAATTTGTGGATTGGATGACAGTGCTGTCACCAAAGCATGATGATGGAGAAAATCACTTATTTTCTTATGGAATGACCAAGATTCCTTCCCTTATGACAGCAGCATGTGTCAGCCAGAGTGCTTATGGAAGGACTCTAGGCACGACCCAGGATACCCATCCACCCAGGGTTATCTAGATTTGTTCTATAGGCCCTTAAAACTAAGTATCCTCCAATTATATCTCATAAATCTATTCCGTAACAAATTTTACATCATGGTTTAAAATTAATTTTGACTATTCTGTGTTTTATTTAACCAAAATATTTAAATACTTGCACTAAAACCAACTGTGAAGGGAAATAAAAGGTCTCACATGCAGGTAAGTGGAAGAAACAGGCTGCTAACAATTTTAGGACAATACTTTCTGTTATCTTATATTACTTGTTCCTCAGCCCTCCAAGACTTTGAAGCATGGTTATCATTTTATCTGCAATGACTATGGGATGTGGTTTGAACCAGCATAACAGAAATTCCCATTCCTGTGTAGTGCAGCTATGCACAGATCACCAGCATGAATTATCACTCCCAGTGTTTTTCTGAAGTATCTCTGAAGAGTTTGTCTATAATTGTATTCAACGTAGCTGAAAGTTAAGGTGCAGTAACCATGACATTAAAGCCCTGCTACTAATGACACTTGAGATACACAGAACCTCTTTATGTGAGAGAAAAGAAGGTAACCTTTTTATGCAGTGAAGAATGAACACCTGATAAATAAGCAGTCCTGTTAAGACACTAGATTGTTCCTATGTCTAACTGCACAAGAAAAGGCTTGAAAACATACAGTGTGAATCACCAGAACACAGTGTACCAGATAGGGCTGGGGTTTATTTTATCTATATAAATATGTATATATTTTATCATGCTTATATAAAACATGCTATTTATTCTGAAATACCAATAAATATCCAACTCACAGAGGGGAAAAAAATAAAACTCAAACCATACACTGCTTGCACAACCACAGGCACTTCATACTATCAAGGAAACCTGTCCTTCTGAACAGCTATAACAGCATTTATGTTAGTCAGTGATTAAAAATATGGTTATCACAACTGCTTTCTTCTTCCCTTCTGAACTTTCAACGTTCAGAACTGGATAGGTACATCATTACCATAAATTAAAATGCTTTATTATAGGAATGTTTTTGCTTTTCACAAAGCAGAAATACGCAGCAGATGGGTAAGGCCTGCTACTTACAAGGAAGGAGACTAATAGCTAAAGGGAGACAGCAGACTTCTCGGAGACCTTGCCCCTTACACCAGGTGTGTTGACAGAACTGCCAGCAGGGAAAGGATAATAAACCTTTTGGAGCAAGGCAATGACTGCTGCTTCTGGGACCATATCAGCATAGTAACAAGCATTTGGTGCTGTTGATATCTGCAAAGTTTTATCATTATTCTTTGTATATATCCTATGCAAATGGAGTATTGTGGAATATTGAGAAAATGTCTTTTGATGAAAAAAATAACCTACTATTGTACCACTGGCGTAATTTCCATCTATTTTTACCTTATTTAATAGCAGTTCTATATGGTATCTGTAAATCTCATGCCTTCATTTTTTTGTCCTTTCATCCCAGAATGATTCAATCTACACACTTTAATAAGGTATAAAACGTCATCAACCAATTCAAGCAACATTAACCTCTAGTGAGTGATGGTGGAAAGACAGCTATATGCTAATAAGCCACCTTCAAGAACAAACTTAATTTCTGCAGAATTCTTACCTGAGTCCATAAAATAGGATCCTTTATTGATTGCAGTCACTACTGTAGTTTTGCTAAAATCCAATTTGCTGACTGGAACAGCACATGAATGTAGCTGAACTTTTTGTACTGGTTTTATTACATGAGTATCAGAAGCCAGAATGAAATTTCAGCTCTAAGAGACTGATGTAAGCTTTCCACAAAACACTGTTTTGGTGAAACATAACAATTATGTGAAAGAAATTAGAAATACTGCACAGTATCTGAAAAGTTTCATCCCTTTCTGGAAATATTAGATCCAAAATTTACTTGGCTGCATCTTCTCTTTCCACAACAAGTACACACAGATTTGGCCAAGTCCTTGGAAAAATTAAAAACTGCAACTGCAAATACTTTAATGGACTTCAAGAGTTGAGCAATCAAGCTCCTAAAATCTCACAGGCACTGAAAGTGCTTCACAATCATGCTGTCAGTGCTGATCAGAAGTTTTCTATTGCTGCAAACACTAGAAAAACACATCACCTTTCTGTTTTCTTTTGACAGCCCAAGCATCTTCTCAAATACAGCACGTTTAGAATACCATGTTGTATTCATATTCTTGAAATCTTTATCCTTAATTCTCCAACTCCTTATTCCCCTTCTCAAATCACTTACCACTTTCATCATACATGTCTCTAGAAACTTAAATTCAGAATGCAACTGTTATCTCCAAATCTGGACATGCTAGTCTTGCAAACCGTCTATACCAAAAAACTCTTATTAATTTAAGTAACAATTTAACTTTTGTCTTAATCTAATGGCCAAGGTATAACAAACAAGGACTAACATTCTCCATTCCAATCTACTGAAATACCATCTCATGCTCATTGAAAATGTTTCTGTGAAGATGATTCATTTCTATGAGTCATTTTCATTAGGTTAATTCTTGCTACTGTTCCTTAGTAATTTTTCTTCCATTGCTGCATCAAAAAAACCCAAACCACTTTCCTTGTGAAGATGAAGATCTACCATATGAAGGCATCAGCATGCACTCTTATTCCACAGTCAATGTCTACTTCAAAAGGAGTCAGCCCAAAAATTTGTTTCTCTCAGTTGAGCTGTCACCCCCTGAAGAAAATTCAGTTTCTGAAATAAGGAATTTTTGATTTTACATTCTTCTCCAGAGTTCAACTTAGAACCCTTTCTCCCCCCTCCAAAAAGAAAACAAACCGACACAATGACCACCATGTCACGTGGAAGTTTTAGGCAATCTTCTCTTGCCTCTTCGTGTTTTTCACGCCAAAGAAAAATTATTACCACCTTTAACAATCCTGGCTATAGCACTACGGTAAGTGGTAGATTCTCTCTCTTTCCTTCTATTTTCTCTATCTACCAACCTGTATGCACTCACAGCCCCACTTTTATATTGGAATATACTACAAATATTGAGGATTCTCTGTCCAGCAACACAATGTCCTGCCTACACCACCCACAATAACAGGCTGGGGGGAGGGGGGTGGTTAATTATTATTATTTGCTTTACAAGCATCTCAGAGCTGACAAATTCTACAGGATAATCTACTGAAAATTAAAGGCCAAATACCAATGAAACAACTGAATTAATTAATTTACTTAATATATAACATGATCAGGGTCCAGAACATGCTGTTATTTCAAGTGGAAGAGAATGGAGGTTGCGTGGTCCTTACGCAGTCTCCTGAACTCTAAACAAAAAATTACTCCTTCTGAGCTAGGAGGGCAATGCTCATTAGCAGTCAGGCCCACTCTCATTTATACTCAATCCCAAAACAATCTGTTACCACCACAGAAACAACATGTTCCCCGTATATATTCAGGTGCGCCACAGATAATTACATAATTCTATATACATATAGTTGAGGAGTATAATGAAGACTGCCCCAACTCCACCCCAGCAGATGAAAAATTTTGTAGTGTCTTCAGTTATGTTATATCAAAGTACTGACTGAATCATATTAATAAAACTAATACGTACGGTAAGCCTTGTCATGCTTCATATTGCTACAATTTTTTTGAGTATACTAGAAATTTGTATTGAAACTGAGTAACTGTACAGCAAAATTTGTCAAGGAAGAAGTTATTAGGTTGTGCTTGGGAACAGGATAGCTGGTACTTCAGCAGATGGGAAAGCATGGGAGATATTTTGGGATTTGTAGGACAAATAAATTATATAGATACAGGTACTTAAGAACTTGCTGTGAAGCTATTGGTCATACTGACATCATGATTCTGATGAATAAGCAGTCCCCAGAGCTGTTCTGTGCTTTCATTACAGCACTGGTTTGTGTTTAGGTGATGGCTGGAAATTTCTCTTCACAAATATTATTTGATCTATTGCAAAGAAAAGTTCTTAGGCAGAAGTTTATTGCAAAGGAAAGATTTTACAGCAAACCACCAAAGAACAGCTCTGGCAAAGGGCTCTGATGCGTGGAGCTGCCAGGGAGACTGTGCTAGCTCTTGTTACCTACAGGTCATCAGGCCTTTCTTTGAAAAGTTCCCACCAGGGTGAAGATAAGACTCTGTTGCTCCCACAGCTGCTCCTGACCCACTGAAGAATTTTGTCATTGCTGCAGTGTTTTGTATGCTGTGCTGCACATTGTGGTAGTCCCGTTGTCACTTCACAAGCAGCGAGAGGAGGAAGCTCCAGGAGACAGCAGGCAGCGTTATGATTTCTCCAAGGTAAGCTATCCCTTCCATGCTTTCTGTGATACTGAACATTACTTCCTTTTTTGAAAAAAAAAAAAAACAAACAAAAAAAAAAAAAAAAAAACAAAAAAAACCCCAACAATACCCCTTTGTAATATACATACTGAGTTTACTTTGGTCAGCTATCTAGTGCTAACCAGACATTCTGAATTAGATTTGAGTCCAGATCTCTGCAGTCTTTCATTAGCTTTAATGCAGTGCCTTATTATTATTCCACAGCATAAGGAGAGGACCTTTTCATATTCAACACATAATCGCTGTATTTGCACACACTGCGTACGCTTAAAACAATAAAAGTTAATGAAGAAAAGTACTGGTTGTAATGAATTAGTAATATTCTTAGATTTACGCTTGGAGTTTATTGTTGTAGGTGGAAGATGATCAATACGAATATGTAATCAGGTTGTATATGCTTTTCATCTCCTGAGACTCGTCTTGTAAATGAGATGAAGAATCTCATGGGACTTATCCTAGAGAGCAAAAACTAAATAGAATAATTCAGAATAAAAGCTTAGATTTCCTCACACTGAAACTAAGGGAAAGCTACCAAGGATTGGGAAACAAAATTATACAGTCTTTAAAGATTATAAAAGACACCACTGCTCATATTTTGACATACTTTTGCCATTATCTTTCAAACAAATAATTTTGTCAAGAGTACTGAGATACTGAATATTTTAGGACCATGCATTTTCTCTGCCAGTTAATTAGCTAAGCTTCAAAAGTACATGTTAGTTGGGATACTGCACCTTCACTGAAAGCCAGCCTTCCAGAAGATAGGAATAAGAACAGTAGGTCCCAAAGGAAATTATTTTTATGATAAAGAGTCCTAATGTGCCCCAGTAAAGGTGAGGACTGATTGTTATGGCCTATTGTTACTATAATTAGAAGTCAAACACCAATTAGCAGTTTCATTAATAAGATTAATCTCTGCAATATCTGCAGCTGAGACCCAGGGCTTGTGTGCAATAAGCCAATGTGAATTTAAAGTGTAACAGCTATTCTGCACTGAAACTCACACTTTGAATACTTACACCAGACAAAAGGAAAAAATGCTCTGCCTTCTTTGAGTTTAAAGATGTTCTATCATGACTTACATGACTGATGGGAAGAGATACAACGCAGCATGAAGTCTCCCAAACTCTCCTGACATCCACTCCCTTTGCAATGCACCAGGTCAGGGTAACCTAATTCAGTTTTCCATTACTAACAAACTCAGACAAATAGTAATGGAAAAACAAACAAACAAAACCCCAAACAACAAAACAAACAGAAAAAACCCACCAAACTCTACCTTTTTACAAATATGGAAGTGCCCTTCACATCACAGGAGTCCATGACAAAGTTAGGCATAATTTATTTACTTCAAAATACAAAGGTAAGAAACAGTCAAATACAGTCTCCCAAGTTACTGCACTGTACAGTTCAGAATATGGAAAGAGAAAGAAGGGCAAGGTCTGAAGATGAGGTGAAAAGGCACATACTCATGCTCTTTGTGTAGGAACCAAAACAATAAATTCCATGGTCATTCTTTGATTTTATTTCATCTGAGTTTATTTCATCTTTTACAATAACTTTCCAACAGATAAACCTACACCATGAAAGGCAGAAAGAAGGCTTTTATAACATTTAGTAGCAAAGAGGTCAAGGCAACCTCTAAGTGCCACTTACACTGTTACAAGACAATCTCACCTTCACCAAAATCTATGCATGTTTGCATGGCTTATTAGCCAAGAGGCTTTGTAACGGATTTGCATTTTCCTTTCTTCCTTTCAAAGGGAGACTATCTGATTCTTTGTCTGGAGCTATTAATTAATCAAATAGGGATTTTGGAGACACATTTCAGTTGGAAAGCATTTAAACGATTACTAAAAATTACAAACGCCTTTAAGCTAGCCTACAGTAGAAAGAATTTTCTGGCAAAACTTTACTGGTGAGGTGAGCAAGTGAAGGTACAGCTTGCACAGTAAAAGACCTCCTTTGCAGGGTAACATTTACCTGCTCCTAAATGAGAAGGCAGCCCTTCGCAATTGTAGTCATCTGCTCCAACTGGAGATCTGACAGTCTGCTGATTCAAGACCAGCATTACCATCTCTCAGCTGTTAGGTTGCATTCACAAGGACAGGACAGAGGCTACTTGCCAATAACTGGAGCTCTCAGGGATTGCAGAGCCCAAAGTACACATCCTCACAGAGTATTCTGTTTATCACTCAAAGTGTAACACCTTTTACATTTTTTTTTCCAGGTGTACTCACACCTCATACACTGTTACGCTAAATACACAGAGTATTGCCATTTCAGATTCCTTTCAACGATAAAATCCCAGTTCAATAGCAGCCCAGGACACATGCAGAAGTAAAATCAACAAACCAATGTTCATTCGTGTATATCCGTGCAGACTGCAAGTCTCAAAACATACTATAACCACTATATAACCTCTGCACTTTTGACTACGCTAGTCCATATTTATCTTTACAAACTGAAGTTGTCCAAGGATCATCAGTCGCATAGCTTCAATTCTCTGGAGGCAGCCTGTTTTTCATGAATACAGCAATTAAATACTGCTCTAACAAGCACAGCATCACCTCTGCTACACCTGCCATGGCATGGGTTTTGGAGAAAGAACAGATAGAGCTGCAGATGGCGAGCTGTCACCTATGAGAAATGGAAGAGATTCCTAGTGTCCCCACTAATATACAGCAACTTTTGGTGGCATATCCCTGAAACAGACAAGACCTCTAAGCTCGTGTTCTCACAGTAAGTGTTGACACAGCCCACATTACTAATTCTGAAAATCTGGGATGGAAAGCTCTTTAGATATTTCATCTCTCAGATGACCTTACAGACACCTAACAGGCCAGATGATGCCAGCATCAGTGTGGCCTCTCGTGAGCTACATATTCATGAGTGCACAGCAACTACAGCATTAAAAAAAAGAGCATGAGGCCACAGACAGGGCATAGAAAGTTCATTCATCTGTTTAAAACACATTTTGATTATCCCCATATGCAGACCATGGTCTTGAAAGATCTGACTTTCATGAAGAAAGCTAGACGAGTCTGACCTCATTGCTGGAGGTTGGTCTACAGACCTGAGATCCCTTCCAACGTGATTTATCCTGTGAACCCAGATGAACTATCAGCAGCATCTGGTTTACCCTGAAAAGAGGGTAACAAAAGGTTGTACTTCCTCTGGAAAAAGCTCTTTGGAATCCAGGGGAAGGAAATTAAGGTAAAGCTTTGGTTTAATATCTAGAAAAGCTGCGAGTAAGCTAGATGGGGCTGCAACGGGACAGAGCAATACTCCCTCTGTGCTTAGAATGACACCTACTTGTCTGACTGCTTTGCAACCAAAAAAAACTTCCAGTGGAAAAGAAACTATAGATGAATAAACCCTCTGGTTAAGATGAGGTATTTCTTGGAGATCTTCAAGTTGCAGACCAATATTCCTTTAGAGAGGGTGAGAACAAGACAACTTTGGCATAGCCACAGTAACAAAGACCATGTGAAATCCAATTGTGTGATCAATGTGTGTCTGTCTGCAAAAAAGGGTAGCCAGGGCTCTTAAGGATTACTACTGGAACCCAATCAGCAAAAGACCCATCACCATAACAAGGAATTGGCATCTGCTGCTATCTTCCACTTAAACTGGGCTTTTGTTGCAAGCAACATCAATGCTGGTTCCAAAATCGTTACTAAAACATCAAGTAAAAGGAATATATGTTCATAAATCACTGTCACTACAGTATTACCACCACTCTTTCAAGCAGCAGGAAGAATTGAAATTCAAAGACAAGTTTATCCAGTGAGTATCATCATCTTGTAGGAAAGCATGTTCATCTTGCAAGAGAATAACTCCTGGAGCTTTGAAGGCCAGCTGCACCATCCTGTGAGTGAAGAGGCAGGGACAGAGGCCAGTATTGATCACATCAACCCAGAAATCTGTTTGCTGGATTTACCAGGTTTTAGTACAGATCTCAAATGGCACTTTCCATATTCCATTCCACACATGGGCACACACTTGCTGAGTTTGGTGGAATAGAAAGGTCTTTGCCTATCAACACCCATAGGATTCACCAGTATGAATACCCAGGCAGATTTGACTGAAAAAAATGTAGATTTTTTAGCCTCTGACAAGCATCCAAGGAAATCTGCAGAGCTGACTCAATGGATATCCGCACTAGAGGGTATTTTTGACATTGGCACTAATGGCAAAAAGAAGAAAAAAAAAAAAGACAAATTAAAAAAAAAAAAAGCAAACCATGAGAGAGAAGAAAATAACTTGCTGTATTAGAGCCAAGGGTACTGAGGCCTGAAGAGATGGTGCAATTTTGTTCTTTGATGTTACTTACATTTTATGCTGCAACAGACGCTATGTCAGGAATTCATTACTTAATATAAATCCAAGGAGATTCCTCAGTCCCCAGCCAGTAGTATCTGGCAGTGCCAGACATGAACAGAAAAAGATGCCCCTTTTGGGTATTTAGTGAAAGGACCCAAGCCAGTCTTGGTATTTTCAGCTATAAGAATCTAGCTCCAATTATGAAGCATAAAGCTGTAAGTGTTCAGAAGCAGCATGATCCTGGAGCTTTAATTAAAAACCTCACTTCCAGCAGCAAAGGAGAAAACCTGTAAACTGCATACCTCACTATCCGAGTGATTTTTGTTTTGAAAGAAGGCAAGAGAGTGTCAGACTAGTATAATCACCAGTTAGGAAATGGTCTTATGAAAAAAAAAAACCTCTTATGAAACTCTAGGCTCTTGTGTCACATCTAAGATGTTCTCTAATACTACCAGCATGATAAATTATCATTACCTAGATTCCACCTAAACCCGAAAGTGAGTTCTGCTTTCTCTTTGGCACAGGAGTAGGAAGGAGTTTCAAGGGAATACAGGATGTATGGTTTGCTTGAGTATAGGCAATGACATCAACCCTTACATGATACTACTTGCATATGCTGTAGGGAGCGCTGCACTTCATCATTACATTTGCAATGCTTCCAAGCCAAGGAAATGCTTTCCTAAAGGTTAAGAGAACAGCAGAAAGTTTCAACTTTAGGAGGTCTGTCCAGCAGCCGAAATAGAGCTGTTTATCATACTGCTACTTCTCTTCATCCTCTTTTGGGATCACTGGTGCTGAGCTGGAAGTAAAGCCAGGTTTCTTTTTCCCACCAACAGGAATACAATCAGGTTGCCGGCAACCTGATAGTGAGGTGGCTGTACAGAGTAAAGCATGCCAAGCAGGCTTTTACAACGCTTCCCCCCTTATCTTCAGCATGGCTCATAAGGCAACCAGCAGTTACTATGATATTCTTGCACACAATGACCCCCACGCCCCCAGTTTCATGTGGGCAGATCACGTCTCCTGCAAATTAAGTGCTAAAGCTGGAGGCAATGCTGGCCAGAGGCAGCACCATATAACTATATAAACCCTATTCCTGTAACTACCTAAATTGTAATCCTCATTATTCTGGAAGAGATTGCTCTCTGGTAGCAGGCATCATTTTTGTTCCATTGTGTACCAGTAAAACACAGATGCCAGCTAAGCAACTACCTAATCTATTTTTATACATATAGGTCAATTGTCCCATGAACTGACATATACAGAGAACAGGAGAATAGGATTAAAACCCATTTTTGTGCTACTCCAAATTCAGCTCTCGGTGTCTTTGTTTTAATTGTGGTTATTGTACTGCTTGCTTATATTGTGATTTAGGAACATAAAACACAGAGAAGAGGCTATGCAGAACATGCCAGATTCCAGGATGAAAAAGTCCACCATGTTTCTTTGTGCTTTTTTAAGTTAAATAATTATCATACTGTTACATATTCCTGGTCACAGATTGCACATTTAGTGCAGTACCAGATACAGTGAACTGATGTAACCTGGCTATTCACTGTGGACTGAATATTTAAAGAGAGCACAAGAGCTGGCTCCAACACAAACAGTGGGAAAAGAAAGACTGGGCTGGTGCAATTGCTGACAACTACTGGAACAAATTAGCTCATGCTCAGATTTCAGGAATACAATTAATTAATCACTACTAAGTACCCTAAAATCAAGTGAGCCATATCCCAGCTAATAGTCCACAATATAACGTTCACAGCACGTATCAGGCAATGAAGATGCTCATTACAGTGCCAGAACTAGTGTTTCCAGAAAAATATTATATATAAAGATGAAGTAATTATATGGCATGGCAACAAAAAGAGCTGTAGAGTTTACAGCTGAGCTGAAAATCTGTAAGAATCTGTTTCCAAAAAATACTTTTCAAAGCTGGAGACATATGAACAATAATGTATTAGGCATATTTCTTCAGATCACCGAGGGATATACTTTGCCTTTGATATATACATCTAATATACACACTGTAACCAAGAGAGCAAACAAAAATGTACTAATGGAAAACAATGTCCTTTTGCTCTTATTCAGGAGATAGCAGTTTGTAGAACACTATTTGTAATACATAAAACAATCACAAAAGCCCTTTAAGATCACAATTTTACAAGCTGCCTGTTCTCTTAGCTTTATACAACGGAGAAATCAAAATCAGAAAACAGACTCACATTTAAGAGCATATTTGGAAGAGTACCTTAGATAAAGAAAGTAGTACAAAGTCCAAGACAAAGCCCATCATGGCCTCAGCAGAGGGCGAGAAATGCCCACAATGGCACAAAATAAATCAACACACTGGCATTCTCCTAGTGTGCAGCAGTTTGCCCATATTTACACAATGCTACAGACTTAAAGTGTCATTGAAAATCTATTTAAATTAACAACTCCATGGTTATCACTTTTGCAGACAGTAATGAACCTTAAGTGAACCTGTGTGTGTATATTCAAAACTGCTTCATTTTTGGAGTACCTTTGTAACTCTGAACTAGGTATTACAATAGCTATTGACTTGCTCAAACTTAGATTATTAGGCTAGATTTTTCAGCTGGTTGAACTGGCATAGTTCCAATGATGTCCATTTACATCAAATGGCTCATTATTAATTCAAGGTCTTATTTGCTCCTTAATGAATACTTTCACTAGTCACCTTCCCAATGGCAGCTTGAAATGCTCAAAACGTTACCTCCATGGTCAGAATTATCATACTCAAGAACTTAGTTATCGAACAATAATGCTTTTTCTCTCCTTCTATGAGACATACCTAAGGTAAGCTTTTTTAATCATTTACAAAACAAACTAAAATACCTCCTGTGCCATAACTGACTAGAATTATGCTTTCATACAGCATCATTTGCATATAAATATAAAAATTTTACAACCCTAAGGGGACATTAAGGATGAAACAAAACAAGAATGGAATTAAACAGCTAAATGGACAACAAAGCCCTCCATAACAAGCCTCTTTTACAGCCTTGTCTTTTTTCTTACTTATTGTTATTTTTGTCTGTACCCATTCACACATATTTTTCATCTCTGTTATTTTAAGATACTACATACATTTTAACATCTTTGTTTGGTCTTTCAATTTTACAATGCTATCTCTGCACTTCTAAAACAAATGAGGATACAAACACTCCACTGAGTTTGTGCATCTTCATTTAATACATCAAAGTGGTCAGAAACACAACTGACTGAAAATACGACTCACTGTTCTCCTAGCCAACCAACACTCAATATTTTTCACAACGATTTCAAAAATTCAAATTTTACAATTTTTCAACCAAATCTCACTCATTACCTCAGTGGAACAGTTAACTGTCAAACACACAAAGGAGAGCAGCCACTCTTTTTGAGTTCTGTTGTTACTAGCATTAAGTAATTTAGTTTAAATGCCTAAAAATATATTCAGGAACTCAATGAAGCTGAATTATCTCAGTGAGAAACCTCAATGGTAAGCTCAGTAATTCTGCTGCAAATTGTGGGAGGTAAAGACTTTATTTAAACTGCTTTTTTTGTGAGAAAATTTCCTTCTAAAGGTCTACAGCAAAATCTATGTGCTCAGTGAAACCAACTGGTATTCCACAAGACTGGCAATCTGACTGAAATTTCTAGTGAGTAGGTGTACTGGAGTAACACTGGAGTAACTCAAACTGAAAATATTCTAGCATCTTTACTTTTTTGATTCTGCGTACCACTTAACAAACTTCCAAATAACTATGTTGACCCAAATATATTTAATCTGGTTGTGCCCAAAAGCCATAATTAAGATATAAACATGGATATTGTAACAGCTATACAAAAATTAGGAGACAGTTTTCACCATGGAAAGCATTAGGAACAAAGTTCTGTGATCAGGTAAATACTTATTTTCCTTAACGGCTGAGCAGGCCACTTAAGATGCCTTCATACCACCATGAAGTTGCCCATCAAATATAGTTCGGTGTATCTTGGTAAAAAATGTTACTACGTACCTGGAATAAATTCCGCTGACCATGTTGTGCTGGAAAGAGATGTCTGCTGTGCTGGGTCCAGCAGCTTTGGAAATAAGCAATACGACCAAGCCTCGCATCTGTAAGTTATTTCGGCTATCATACACAAACCCCCTGAAAAAAAGGACAGAAAAAAACAACAATCATGTTTTCACAATCTACTTGCACTGGTCATACCTTAGTGGAAATTAAAACTCAGACCTCAGTCTGCCATCATTTCATCAACTCTTTAATATTCACATTTACATGGAAAGAAGCAACAACTATGAATCCTAAACAAAAGAACTGTTTCAAATGCTGCACCTGTAAATTTGGGGTCAAAAGGAAACTGCCACCAAATATGTATCTGTTGAAAGCAATTCTAAATGACCACTTAGGTACACCACCTCAGAAATCAACTTGTTTCAAAGCAAGCTTAGTTTTCCTTTTTGACTGTAATGTCTCCAATTGCATTCTTCCTGTCCTTGTCAAATGCTTTCTAGTTCATGTGTTCATCAATTAGGCTAAATTGCTAGAAGATGATACATTCCAGATGCTATTAAATTTGTAAACTGATTTCCAATAAGAGCCCTTATCTCTGATATAATAAAAATTATTTGTTAAAATAAATCATATAAAGAACTACATCACAGATTACTAAGCACTTCAACTCATTTTATTCCAGGGTATAATTTTGAAGGAAATCAAAACAGAACTGTCTTGACAACATCTGAATTAAAATTTAAGATGTTGATCTTGGAAGTGTTTCAATAAAGAAAACAATGGATGCAACCTAAAGTTTCATCTGGATTTTTTTCATTACATCTACACCACTTTACAAGGCAAGAATACCTTCAGTATACTATTTTATTTACACGGACGCATAAACATTAAAATGTCATAATTTAAATAGCTCCCTTCTGTGTGAAAGTTCCTCTGCTACTGCAAATAAAATCTTGACTTTTTTCTTGAGTCTTTACAGCCTGTTCTACAGTGACAGGAACATGGTCCAAACTACATGCTCTAGGAGGAGAATGGTAGGGTCCACCTAGGGAACCGGTGCTAGACAGCTACTGAGCTTGATCTTCACACCTGCACTGATTTGAAGTGAATACTTCCTTCTTCACAGAAGCCCTGAGCTCAGACTCTGTGCAGCTATATCCTACAAATGCCACTAGCAATTAACATAAGAGAAGGCCAGCATGGCTTTCTACCACAACTCAAATTTATATCCCTGGCAGGGTCTAATTAGCCAAATGAGGCCATGACTTCTTGCTCACATCCTATTTGCTTCACCTGCAGACTATGAGCATGCCCACCCAGGACAAGTTAGTTGTGACATGTAAGCCCAGTAGCACAGCATTCCAGATGCCAGCAACATGCTCTCCACTTACTTGGTAGAGAAAGTACCAACTTCTGCCAAATTTCCAAGAAACAGTGCAAGTGTGTATGGCTTCATACAGTTACAGAGTTTGGCTGAACTAAGCTGAGGTTTTAAGAACCAGGTGGATACCAACCATGCACAGACAAAGCTGAAATTTAGCCAAAAGCAAGCACCAGCCACCAATCTTAATCTGCAACAATGCAATTAAGCATTAGACTCTCTTAACAAAGAACTAAAATGCAAAAAGCAATTAACACATTACCTTGCTAGCTATCTTAAAATAAACCGATTAAAATGTTTCTGAAAATTAGGAGAACATGGGTGATTGATATTTTAGTGGAAGACATTCAGCACAGATTTTAGCACCTTAGTTAAGGCTCAACTTCCTGAGGAGAAACCATAGAGCCACCAGCTCCCACTTCTTTGATCCTCAAAGGGCCTTAAAAAAAAAACAAACCAAAGAGAGAAATCCCCAAACCAACCAAACAAAACATCCAAACAAAAGCACCAAACCCCAGCAACACAATCCTGACTAAAACAGCATAAAAAACAGTGAAAGGAAGATGCTATATATAAGGGCTCACTTCCCTGAGCAGAAGTGATTTCTTTTAGATCAGTCCCCCAGTACTTCCCAACCACTCAAGCCTAGGAAAGTTTCCACAGCTCAGGTCTCTTCCCAAGAGCACACACTGCAGTCCTAACACTGGGGACCTTTGTTTTTTTTATCAGGTACATATAGTGAGGGAATTTGAGGAGGGTAGAGCTGCCTGCCTTCATCATATTGTGAATTTATAACTTGCAAACCTTTATTATCGCCAAGTACAGAAATAAACAGTACTTTTCTTACCATGTTCCAATATACTGTTAACGGAATGTAGCCAAGATAGTTAAACACTGAAAACTCTATAGATTTGTAAAGTCAGAGCCACAGTGAACATCAAACTACAGTGGAAAAAAATAAATACATATAATGAATAATATATAGTGTGTGTACATCCTGTATACAGAATTCCTAATTGTTTCTGGTGGTGTAAGTACTTCTCTGGCTTGAGCTTCAGCTGACCACATTACTTACAACCACACAGCTTATGCAGATGATGTAACTAAGTACGAATGCATTTCTTCAATACTATTTACAACTCCATTATTTTTAAAGAACAGTGGTTTTAGGAAAAAAGTTGCTTTTTTCCACAGACGTATGCTGGTAAAAGCAGAGCACCGTATTAAATGTATGATCCTTTGAGAACTGAATAACACTTTTTTTTTTTCTTAAGAAAGAAACTAAAATGCAGCAAATTATGGGTGATACTTTTAACAATCAGAACATTTTGGTTTTTCATGCCTGGTGCTCTACAGCTTGCCAAGACACAAAATATTACAGAGGGAGAGAAGAAAGGTGCTCACCACAGGATCATAAAGCACTGGCCTTAAAATAAGCCACTGCCTAAACAGACACCACTAGAAAAGAAGCACTACAGTGCTTTTACCTGATTCAGACTAGGGGAGGAACAGAAGAAGAAAATTACCTGTGATGAATATACTCAAAACAGTTTCATAGCAATAGTAAGAACAAGTGTTCAAGAGCTGTTCAGGGGGCTTGAGACACCACTAGCAAGGAATGCCTTGCATTCTTAGCAGAAAATTATTAATGAAAAGTGCAGCTGTGGGTGGGAGGGAAGAACAGGACATAAAAATCAGATAGTGCAATAATAAGGAGAAACATGTATGTCATTTCTACACCTAATCATATAGCCTATATGCTACATATGGTTCAGATGTAATTTTAGAAAGAATTTTCTATGAATTACCAAACCAGCAGTCAAAGTCTAACTCCACTCAAAACATGACTGAAGTTGGGTTACTGACATGTAACATATCCACACTAAAACAAACTGCATTAGACTTGAAACAAAGACTACCCTGATCACCCTTTAGTCACTAGAAACTACTGCAGCTACTTGACATGGCTTCAGGGGTCACATTCACATTCTGAATTAAGCTCCCAAGAGATATTCTGCACAAGCAGCAGCTACACAAAAGTCTTCCAGATGGTGCAATTAGTCTTGATGGGTATGTGACAGGACACAGGTGCCTCTAGGGAAAAAAGTGAACTAAAACCAACCCAAGTGAAATTGTGCACACAGAAAAAGATGCATCAAGCTGACACTCTCTTGGAAAACCTCTGCTAAACACCACAAGTACATGCCTAGGGTACCCAAAAAAGTAATATTAGCATAAATTTGCTGTTCCGAGTTACAGGCTGAGTATCTTGCAAAGTACATCATCCTCAGGGGACCGCATGCCCAAAAAGGCAGGAAAGTCAAACAATTCCACAATTCACAAATCCACAATGCAGAAGATTTTTTTATTATTTTTTTCTGAATAACAAGAGGGGAGAGAGCATGTACTCTGGATATTACCCATGTGACGGAACAAGCCATTTGAAAACTAGCAGATTCACAGTTTTAAGTACAGAACAGTGTTCACAGAAAAAATCATCTTGCAGCACAGGGGAGAAGGCTCCTAGCTCTGAACATGCGTACTATGACACTGTACAGGCACAAGAGACTCACACCACCCACTCAAGCAATGACACTGGCTAATAGCTAATGTGCTGCAAATTACACCTCCTACTACCAGGGTCCGTCTGCTACAGAGAATAAATCAAGCAAACATGAGCATTTCGACACTTCGTGTATTTCTCCACATGTGCAGCCATTTCAGTTGACTTTGCAGTTAAAATACCAACCTTCAATAAATGTCAGGTTTAACTCCATCAGTAATTTAAACTTTCATTTTGTTTTACAAAACAGAGCTAATGTTCTTAACAGGTTTTTGGGTTTTTTTTTTTGGTTTGGGTTTTTTTTTTTTTTTCATTACATTAAACTCTGAAAGTAAACAATAGAGAAGAAACACAGCAAATACAACAGTTACTGTAAGGGAGAAATGGACATGGGGGAAATTTCATGGGTGCTAAAATGACAAAGCACAAGCAACCGTGAAGTCAACTGACTCTGCAAGTAGATGTAGCAGAAGAGAGCACACTTATGGATAGTAGTGCTAGTTGAGATGTCGCCACTAAGAATACAGAAAACAAATTTCCCATAAAATGGACATTGTAAGATATTTTGGAAGTGTCAGAGAGAAGCTGTTAAATGTTTAGCCCAGTGTTTTTAGTATTTCCCAAATGTCTTGCTCATGACAGAAGCAAAGAGCTGTGGGATTTACAGCTCTCACCAGTTACCCCAGCAAGCCAGTGGAGTCCCCCTGTCATTGCCCATGTGCCCATTGTGCATCCTCTAGCCACTGGCCTGCTGGTAGCAGCTGAAGTGAACAGATCACTGTCCTCCTCACAGTGATTTTGCCCTTCCTTTCCGTGCAATTTTATTGAGGATGTCCCACTGACAAAAACCAATTGTCCTATTTTGGGTCATACATGAGCTCTGTTTAGTTACAAAGGGAAAGAAAACAGGGAGAAATATGGGCTGGTGATCAGCCATTCTTCTACCTTCCCACTTCAGATGTCAAATAAAAGGAGGGGAAAAATCACCTTTTCACACAGCTCTAATAAAAAGCAGCTGGGAAAGTCTGTAACCCAACCAATATCAATTATGTTGATGAAGCCTAGAATAATGTCATTGAAAACACAGGCTAGTTTTAGGCTGAAGTAGAAATTGTTCTGAAAAAGAAACCCCTCTATTCAAACTGACAATCCTGATGTGACAATATAAACAGATTTAAATCCATAACTCCTCAGGGAAAATAACATCTCTTTTGCTCAATACAGAAGAATTATCAGGATGCACTCATGGTTACTTTTGCAGGTACATTAAAAAAAACAAGCCAAACCAAAAACTAAAAAAACACTCCACCTTTTTAAAATTAATTATAACTCACAATTCTATATCTATCAACTAGCAGTAACGCATGGAACTATTCAGCAAGATTGTTCATCACTAGAAATGCAAGAGTTCTACCAGCCTCAGGGCTTTTATCCCATTAGCTTTATTAATGACTTGTCAGAAGTAAATAAGAGAAGAGTCTCCAACATACTAATTTTTTAAATGGACGTTAAACCACTGTATTACAGATGCACTTCTCTGAATCATAGAATTCACCATATTATTACAGGACCATATTCAAACATGCATACATTTAAATACTCAGCGCATTCAACTTCATATATTTGGTGCATGGTAACAGCAGTCGACAGTGACTTATTTTCACCCGCTACTCAAGTTTCAAGTATATATTAAATATATACCTGGACTTCTGCACAACATACCTTCAGACCACATTAAAAACCCTGTTCTATTCCGCTGTCCACAGCCAGATCTGTAGAGGGGAACCTGCCCTGTCATGACACAGTTTTTATCACGGTTCAGAAGGAAGGGAGAAGAAAATGTTACTTCAAATGGGGAGAACAGAATTTAAAAATGGGATTTAAATTAAATATCCAGCTGTCAGGAAATGATAGAAGGAGGGATGCTCTGAAACCCATGAGCCATCTCAAACACCCACTGGAGACTGCAGATGAGAACATGCATTTCAGAAACTTACTCCTGGGCTTGGACAACTAAAGAGCCTGTCGCATATGGAAAATAAGTTTTGGGGTTGGTGGAATTTCTTTACCTCAAAACCAGGGTTGTGATAGGGATGGGGCTCATTACTGTTATATAACAGTCTAGTAATTAGAGGGGTTTATCCAATAAGAGCAGACCTGCGTAATGGTTTGGCCAGGCCTGGGGGAGTCGATGTTTCTGTCCCACTTTGCAGGAAGGTAGCAGGTTACAAGGGATGTCTTCGTAATAGCACTCCTGCTGTCTGCCTCTGAGCGAACAAGAGGTCTCAACCCATTAGCTTTGTGAAGCCAATCACAAAGAAACACAAGATTTCACAGGCAAAAACCAAAAAGGGCTCTGGTGTGAAGACGACAGAGGCCTGTCTGCACTGGCTCTTCATGCAGAACCAAATACATAAATAAATAAGAGGTAATTTTTAAGCAGTGTGGCCTTTGCTTACGATACAAAGTAACCTTTGAGTAACTCTGACCATTACACAGTGTGATGCCTGGTTAGTCAAAACCACGCCAAGATGGTAACTTAATCATGTGCAGAAGTATGGCTGTGGCCCAGTGAGAAAGCACTTGCCTAAAAATTATGGGTTCCCAGCTGTACTTCAATAGCCGTAGTTACTGAATAACTCATATAGGCAATGTCGTATCTGTGCTTCCATTTGGCTGGTCTTGGTCTTAAGAATCCTTAATGAATCACAACCAAGGCTTTCACTGAAAAACACCTCAAAATGCACAGTTCCAAAAAAGCTGCAGCATTTTTCAGGATGCAAAGAACTGTATAGATTTGGGTAATTTTCCTTGACACCTACTCAGCTGGGGAGAGTGAGTAAAGATCACTCAACATACACTTAAAATACAGCCTGTATGAAATTTAGGCATTCAGGTGTTTCAGAAATCCATACAAGGCGTGTCTTTAAAATATCAAATATATTTTTCACGAACTGAATAGAAACCTAACTAAAAAGGTCTTAGTTGCTTTATCTTGGAAGAAGTTTGCAGGAACGTACCTTCTAGAACAGGAAGGTCCTAAGGGGAGCTTCAAAGATTCTTTCTAACCTGAGTGACTACACGAGAAAACAGCCGCTCAGTTTTCACAGGTTTTGCTTACAAGAAACATTTCTTAAATAAAGGTGAAAAATTCCATGCAAAATTTCATCACTCTGTTACTTATTAAATGTGATCTTTGAGAGACTATGAGTGAGGAAAACAATGCTTAGAATGGCAGCAAGTGCACAGACCTTGGGGTCAATGGCATCGTTCCCAGGACTAATTTACCAAAAGGGGAAGTCTTAGGACATAGCTTTCTGAAGGATTTTTAGTTGCTACATGTACTTTTTCTTTCAGCTTTAGTATACATCCTACGTATTGTACTGATTTCAGGAAGAAAATTCCAAACACCTTTTAAACATAGCAGTGATAACAAAAGATGGGCCATTCTAGGCAACTATAGAAGTCAGAAGGTTAAATAAAATTGTGGAGATTCAGAGGGGTAAGATCCCCCCCAAAAAAATCAAATCTCATCATAAAGACGAAGTTCAAGAAGCCACAGGTTTTTGGACAGGTGCAAAGCAATATACTTGGCCTTGGTTAAATGTACTTAAGCATTTACAGCTCCTAAAAATCAATACTGCCCTTCAAACTCTTGAAAGAAAAAAAAACCAAACCAGTTTTCCCTGGAGCCTGTGCAACCCTGTTTAAACACTCTTGTCAGTCTACTCTCCACTGCTAGTAAGTCTAATGGGTTTCCCAAAGGCAGAGGTTATTTGAATCATTGCAACAAAGATCAGTTACATATTTGTATATTATTTTACAAGTTTTTTGATGTATTTCCTTTAGGATACGTTACCTCCACAATCAATTGGAGTAGCTTCTATTAAAAGAAACACCAAAGAAAACCATTCTAAGCTCCCATTTTTCTGCAAAACTTATGACCAGCTGAGAATGAAGAAGCAAAAGTTTCACTCGGTAAGAAGAGAACCACCAGCTTTTCCATTTGAATGAAGATGCACAGCAACAGTTTGCAAACAGAGTTTCAAAAGAACTCGTTTTAGGTTGCATGGTCATTTAAGATCTTGAAACAGCTATGGACATGGAAAAAAAAAACCACTATACAAATAAAGGGCAGCTATAATCAGACATTTATCTCAAATATATTGATTATTCAGAAAAAAAATATTTTAAATAATTCTACCCTCCACCCATCAGATCTTATGAGTGGTAGGGACAGGGCAAAAGGGACTACCTTAAGGATGACACTAAAGACACCACACAGAAAACAAACCACCGAAACATATTTTTAAACCAACTGTCAGTCTCTGCTGTTTTTCCTGGTCAGTGTTTGCTTGATCTTGGAATGTGATGCGGATAGCAGGCAAGCTAATACCAAAAAATGCAGTTAGTGTCTGAGTGCAATTACCCTGACCAGCAGTAGCTTGCAGGTCTGGCACCCTTGTTTTTCTAACCACAAATACTTAGACAGAAGCCTAATTTTTGTGTGTCTGATTTCTCCATCAATATTTACTTTATTTAAACTTTGTGGGAGGTCTAGCACCCCACTGCCAACCCATACCGAGAGGTCTGCTCTAGCACAAGACTACCTTTTTGAAAACAGGCTCCCTCAGACACAGGAATATTCTGCTAAGTGAAAAGCAATACAAGTATTTTGGAAGAGTTCTGTGAATGACAGAACTAAGATTAGCTTCACAAGGCTAATGAATTCAGACACCTCTGGAGGTCCAGTGTCACTTCGGCAATATTGTAACTGTAAAGCCTGTCATAAAAATGTATTTTGCATTAAATAAACTCTACTTGGGAAATGGAACAATGAAATAGGTCAACTCCTGGCCATTATCTCACACTGAAAATGCTCGCAGCATGTTTTACAAATGGATGAAACAAAATTATGCACTCAACAATATTTCTAAATAACAACTTAACTGATCTTCAGCATTATTCAGATGAATTCTGAATTACAAGTATTTACTCCTTAAAAACACTGAAGGCTCTTTATTAGTAGTGAAAAAGAGGTTCCAAATTCTATGCTTCAGTGGATTGCTCTCACTTAAAGTAAGCAGTTTAAGCCAAATACACACCAAAAGTTCTGTAAATACAAATCTTCCTTTTAAACAGAAATAAACAGAAATTGTTTTAAGTGGCTGAAAAACAACCAGCACCATTAGTCAAAATGCAGCATCTCTACATGTGTCACTACCTACTGGAGTTAAGTGGATACACAGAGCAGAAGCTTTTGTAAACCAGCAGAGAGAAAAAAAACACCTTAAAACCCAGTGGGGAATTAGGACAGAATGCAAGGCAGCGATACGCATGCATGGTCACAAATGGGACAAAATATAAATACTCCCACATACTATGACAAATGTATATGCATCTAAATACTGTACACTGAGGGCTTTTCAATGGTTTATTAAAAAAATAATAATAAAAAATTAAAATATTAAGCCAACATTAGAGAATACAGACAAGCCTAGACTGTAACTCTCACCAGTATTATCTTCATTTGATGTTTTTCTCTAAATTACTGATTCTAGGGATTCTCTTTTCAGTCAGGTAGTAGACTCTGATAATTAAGCTTAATCTGGGTTTTTACTCAGGTAAGAGCATTTTTAATGTGATCTCCACCCAAAATCCATAGGTCTCACTCCACTGTGTCAATAGCACATTCAGCCTTGTATGTCTGAACAAGAAAACTTCCTTTTACAAAGATGAACATAAAACCCAATATCTGTCCCTCTTTTCCTGGATCATCACTAAGCATCTAAGTTCACTAAGTTACCAGCGGCATGCTTTAAATTTATGAAGCTCTGAAACAGGATATAGTGCAAAATACTGAAAGCATTTTACAGCAAAGCAACTGCTAGGAAAAAACAAATATCCCTGGAAAACTTTAGAGATTTTCAATTATTTTCCCCCTCAGAAAAGACAAGACTTTAGAAAGCTTGAGATTTTAAGCAAACACTTGTGGTTTTGGAAATGCTGGTTTCCATAGCAACCAGTAAGGTCTTCTTTATATAGCATTATAAACAGATGGTAAAGACCGGTCATGTTTGCTTCTTTGCCAACATATCAATAGAACTGCTGTACTACTCTATCTCATGTATTAGAGTTATTAAGTAACTTGGGTATTTGAGCAACAAAATCTACAAATCAGACTTGCTTAACTAGCATGTTTTTTTTCCATAAACACATGAAGATTCTCAACAGTAAAGTCACTGTAGTCTAAATAGTCAGATTTCTTTGGCAAAGGTTTTTATAAATGTTTTCTCAGCACTTGCCATGCAGGGTACATTACTGCCACAAATATGAACCTGACAGGGATTAAAATAATGAATTCAAACAGGAAACAGAAATGTAACTATATTTACACCCACTTTTTTAAAGTACTTTAGAATTAAGTTTTTGTTATATCATATTCAGATTTATTCAGAGAAAATGTAGCAAACTGTAAACTCCCCCTCAATATGTCATAATAAGCAGAGGTTATTCTTGCAGGTGATCTGTAAAATAAATAAATAAAAGATCTCTTTGCATTTTAATCCTTCAGTTGTAGCTATGGCACATCATGTACCAGATGGCTGGACGCATCCAGACAATTTGATTTGGTACCTTTCTGGAAAGGTCTGAAGCACTACTAGCAATAAAACTAACACAGATCTTTGTCACTGCATACAGCTGATTCCTCCAGAGTTTTAGCTGCTTAACATGTTTAGTGCCATAAATAAAGTACAGCAAAGGCAGAAGCAAAACTCCCATGGGGTTTACTGACCGCATCTATCACCTGCATTCTAACCAGATTATAAATTATTATGAAACTATTGAAAGTATCAGTAATTCTGATCTAATTCACACTGAAATTCATGTCATTTCAATCAGTGCTTACACATAAAGCTCCTACAAAATAGTTAACAAAAATAAACAGTAGAGAATTTGTAAAGTCTGCTGTGTTTTTCACTAAGCAGTAGCATCTCAAGGACAGATGCAATATCTAAAAACTTTTCTTCACCCCAAATTGAAATTCCCAGGCCCACTCCTATCCAATCTGCTACCAATATCACAGCAGCTATCACTAGTAAGTTTGAGATTAAAAAAAATCCCCACATAACCCAAAGCTCTCAAAACCCCAACTTCATAAAACAACCAATAATACATTTTGCAAAAGTGTGAACTACTAGATGTGAACACGTTTGGCAAAGATCAAGAGGATAACAAGCACTCAGCAGGCACAGAGAAGCCAGAAATGAGCTAGGGTATGGATGAGAAGTCTTCCATCACCAGTTAGACGAGCACACACAGGTTTTGTGTTGCTAATTTTGTATCTATTTGATACCAGGCAAGTGATACACAAGTACAAATTAACAGTGGGGTCCATTCTGTCAAAATCCCAACAGCGCTTAAACTGTAGACATTTAACACTACTTAGCATAAAATCCCTAGCTCTGTTTGGTTGAACAAACTGTTCAGAAGTACACATCCAAAATGACAAGAAGCCCCTGTTGGTGTCTATGCGTTCCAGGATCAACCTACTGCCGTGACCAACATTTCAGCAATACCAATACACTTTTGTTATTTTAGGATAGTGTTGTTCACCTGCCGGCTAAACCAAAACCCACCATTACATGTTCCAGGTGATTTAGCTCCACCATAACATAAATCCAGTGTTAATCTTTATGTATTGTATATAAACTTGATCAATATCAGGTGGAAGAGAATGGAGTTAGGGAACATTTAGACAAATCAGATGTGTACAAGTCAATGGGACGTACTCACAAGTGCTAAAGAAACTACATGGTATTACTGCCAGGTTAATCAATCATAAAACATTAATCAATCATAAAATGTTAGAATCATAGAATACTAGGGTGGAAGGGACCTCAAGGATCATCTGGTCCAACCTTTCGAGGCAAAGCATGACCTAGACTAGATTGCCCAGCACCCTTGTCCAGCCAAATCTTAAAATTATCCAGTGTTGGAAAAATTACTTCCCTGCAGAGATTATTCCAATGGGTGATCGTTCTCACCGTAGAACAAATTTTCTCGTGTCCAGTCAGAAACTCCATAATATTTAAAAAGTCACGGTGATCAGGGGAGGTTCCCACGGACAACAAGAAAGCAACTGTCACTTCCACCCTCAAGAAGAACAAGGAAGAAGCTGGGAAACAACAAGGAGAGCTGGAAGCACGCAAATAGAGGTAAAACCTTTAATTATCATTCCAAATACATAAATGAGATTTCAATTTAACAGAGCCCTTATAAAGGGTGTCAAACCAGAACAAGCATTATGAAAGGGGCCTAAACTTCAGCCTGGCAACAATACAGAACACCCACAAATTTGGAATGGGGTGGGGAGGAAAAGGCAAAGATATGTTTGCCAGAAGGATTCCTGGCTTAATGCGTCGCATAAGACAACCCAGCCCTCACAACGACTGCACCCTACTGGGATCAACTGTTTAATGTCTTTGTTGGTGACATGGGATCAAGTGCACCCCCAGCAAGTTTGCGAACTGCACCAAGCTGTGTGGTGTGTTCAGCACACTGGAGGGAAGAAATGCCATCCAGAGGGACCACGACATGCTTAAGATGTGGGCCTCTGCAAACCTCGAAGTTCAACAAGTACAGGTACAAGGTCTTGTGCCTGGGTCGGGACAATCTCAAGAACAAATACAGCATGGGAGGATGGACTGGGAGCAGCCTTTGGGAGAAGGACTTGGGGGTGTTGGTTGAGGAAAAGAAAAACATGATCCGGCAACGTGAGCCTGCAGCCCAGGAAGCCAACCGTGTCCTGGGCTGCATCAGAAGAAGTGTGACCAACGGGTCAAGGGAGGTGATCTTCCTCGTCTACTCTGCTCTCGTGAGACCCCCACCTGGAGCAGTGCATTCAGCTCTGGGCCCTCCAACATAAGAAGGACATAGACTTGATAGAGCAAGTCCAGAGGAGGGCCACAAAAATGTTAAGCCTGGAAAAGAGAAGGCTTTGGGGAGACCTCAGAGCAGTTTCAAGTACCTAAAGGGGGCCTACAAAAAAGCTGGAGACACTTTTTAAAAGGGCAAGGGGGAATGTCTTTAAATTGAAAGAGGGTAGACTGAGATTAAATATTAGGAAGAAGTTCTTTACTGTGAGAGTGGTAAGACGCTGGAACAAGCTGCCCAGAGAAGCTGTGGCTGCTCCATCCCTGGCAGTGCTCAAGGCCAGGCTGGGTGGGATTTTGAACAACTTTGTCTAGTTGGAGGTGCCCCTGCTCGTGGCAGAGGGTTGGAACTGGATGAACTTTAAGGTCCCTTTTGACCCAAACTGTTCTATGATTCTATGAAAAAGGGCAATTTCAAAACAGTACACCAACACAAATAAAGAAGAGATGGAGCTGCAGTACTGAAGTTACGCAGTTCAGTACTGTGTCTGTGCTACTGACCACCTCCATTTTTCCAGGACTGCTGGTGCCAGAGTCTGGAGGGCAACTTCAGGAACTTAATCTGTAGGAATTACTGCAGTTCATGAGAGAAACCTGGCAAGTAGAAGCAGTACTGGAATGTGAAGCAGGAGCCTCATTTCTCCCCACAGAAGCGGCCTCCACTGCATGGCAAACAACTGGAAAGCAGCATCGCTAACAGGGGAAAAAAAGAGCCATTCCAGAGCAGCCAAAATGTAGGGCACCACACTAAAATGTCATTCTTGGAGCAGAAGCAAGAATGAAAAATGAAAAATGAATGACATGCCAGACTTGTCAATTTGCTTTAAAGAAGTGTATCAAGCACTTCAGGTGCCTACTCTACAAGGAAGGTTGTTTTTCACTATTCAAGTCAGGCAACCTTGGAAAAAAATTCCAAGACATTGTAAAAAGAAAGGTGAAAATAGAAGAATCTTCTTCAGGCAATCTGAAAATAAAGATTTTTCCAAGGCCCACCACCTAGTGAAAACTGAAGGGAGCTCAAGGTGAAGCTGCCAGAAGCAAAATTAAGAGCCACAAGGAAGGAAATTTAAAGTCACTGATCTAATCCTACTCCAAGAGATAGAGACAAATAAAAATTAAATGCTATGCTCTGACAAAGAAATACCGCACTGATATTAAACCTTTGCGAAGACAAGGTGGAGGAGAATGAAGAGAGAGAAACCTTTGCCGGTGACATGCAGGGAGATAACTAAGGGGTTTTTTTAATTATGTAGATTATCCAGGTGTACCTGATATTTTATTCTAACCTGGCACACACTTTGCCATGTAGCTCACAATACTAAAAGTTTCTACTGACAGTAACTCAGAACAGGACGGGCATTTTCAGCAGTAGCTTGGTATTAGGCAAATTCTGATAACATTTGTTACAGGAGGTATGTAAACTCAAATTCCTACAGGAAATACAGCTTAATTTGAGTATCTTTTTCTGCTTTAAAGATCCCAAAGAATGTTTCTGCTTAACACTTACTGCAATTGAACACTGCAACAAAAATATCTAAACTTTTATCCTAAAAAGAAAAAAAAACAAAAAATATTTCTAATTTGTCTGGAATGAAGAGCAACAAAATGCTACTTGCAGCCACACAATGTAATGCTATCCAAACCAACAACACCCTACTGACAAAAGATGTCAAATGCTTCTGAATGTAATTCTACATTCAAAAGCAAACTGTTACTATTGTTGATGGCAAAAGGAACTCGTGTAAAGATACATCTCGCTGAAAACTATGACAGCTCCCAGGCTTTTTATTCTTTCAAGTGTACTGACATTTCAGAAAAAAAAAAAAAGAAATAAACATAAAAAAAAATCAGCAAATACAATTATGGGAAAAGAGACAATGACTTCCAGTATCCCACTTACTTTATCTTTTAGTTCTTCCGCTACATAAGCCAACTCTGGAATGAAACAGAAATACCATTTCAGGACTACCTCTAGCAATGCACTCAAAAAAATTAAGGCAAATCACCACCACCTTCTGAAAACACAAAAATGCTCCAGAGAACCTGTAACAATTGCACAGAACGGGAAGTGCTACCTCTCATCTGCAGAAAAAATT
The DNA here is from genome assembly GCF_037157495.1 of Lathamus discolor. Classification (NCBI taxonomy): domain Eukaryota; kingdom Metazoa; phylum Chordata; class Aves; order Psittaciformes; family Psittacidae; genus Lathamus; species Lathamus discolor. The sequence continues at coordinate 65,303,591 of NC_088888.1, read as the reverse complement.
ATACAAAAAGAAAAGCAAATATTGGATTTCAGGACCTTTTTTAACTGTCACCCTAAACCTAGCAGCTTCTATGGAACAGTTTTTTCCCAAATAATATTTTGTCAATATTAATACAGTGCTGACTTGCAGAAACAGGTTAACAAGTTGCCTGTTAACGTTGGTTTTCCCTCCACCAGCTCTCCAGCTGATACTTTAGCTCAAGACCAGCTATGCCTGACCTCAGTGCACAAGACAGTGGAAAACACAAAATCCAACATACACATTGCCTGATGTGCCATGACTTGATTAATCATGCTAAATACATTCTGCTTATGATATGCAATTGCAAATATTCCCATAAGTAAATCTGAATGAATGTGAAGAGAGCTCTACCTTCTCAGCACAACTGTACAGCCTTGAAACTCTCACTTTATTTCTACTTCACGCTGTGAGATTTTTAGAAATAGCCACTTTGTACTACTCACAAAGTGATTCAATTAACTGAGGACCTTATGCTTGACATGATGAATAACACTCTACATAGTTCAGTTTGGTGAGGAAAAAAAACAACACACCAACATTAACATTGTGTGCTCCGGACTTTAAATTTATGATGAGTGCCAGCCTGTTCTATTCTTCTGTTTGGCTATCTTTGGTCAAAACAATACAGTGCATTCAAGTAAAATTTTCTTATCACTACACTGCACATAAGGATGCTATTTATTATCTCTAATGTATAGAAGTGCAACTACTAAGTTTCTTTTAGGAGACAAACATTAAGGCAAAACTTCAGCAGAAAATGTTTCTAAGATACACAACTTTGGAAAATAACACATTTTCCAAAATTTAAAACATATTTTAAAAATTGAGAAATAAAGCATGACAAAAGAGATAAATAAAGAATGTTCTTTTCTCCTATATTACCTTACATTTGAAGGATAGAAGTTAACTTTGGATCATAGTCAAAGTCCTTCTGGCAGACTTGCTCAATTTTCACCAAAAATCCAGTAGTCCAGTTATATTTTTTCTGCAGTTTGCTGGCAAAGTTCGTAAGTATTACAAACTGTATTCCCCTACTATGCCAACAGCAGGATACATTTTAATACTATGAGGAACCATATGCACTTCCCTGGGGATTTGTCAGCACAAGAGAAAACGAAAAAGGTCATTCTCATAAGTGAGCCTAATTTGCACATACAAGCCTGTAGCCAAGGAATATGTTTGTGTGCTATGACTGTTTTTCCCCCATCCCACTAAACATTTTTTTTTCTTCTTCACTCAAGTTAAGCACACTTCATCTGTGATTTCAATTTTCCATTGAAAAAAAAGCGTGTGTAAGATGAGCTGTAAAATTACAGGATCATAAAACGATGTAAATTTAAATGTCAAAATGTAAATGAAAAATGTACAGATATCTAAGAAGCGTATCACTGGAATTATATATTAGAGCTTTGAGAGAAAACAGTACCACTGCAATTATAATACAGTGTTCTTGACGATTTTCTTTACCTACCAACTTTGCTTTTGCCAGTTGGCAAATACTGCTTTTAGCATTGTTAGATGCCATTCCAAAAAAATTTCAGAGATTTCATTTTCTCTCTTCACCAGACTACAAGGTAGCCAGCTAGAACTTTTTGGTGCCTCTGTGTTTGTGCTCAGATATCTCCCCTCCTCTGCTGAGGCCAGCCACAGCAGATCTTGAGGTTTCTAAAATGAAATGTGATTAGTATTTCATGGCGAGATGTCTGATCAGAAATAAAGAAAAGGCAGAAGCGAAGAAAGTGGATTCTCTCCTAAAAAAATGTATCTGTTTCTATACTTTGTTCTGTTTTGACTACTCATTCCTCAAGAAGAAAATAAAAATCATAAAGGTCTTCCCTCTCATGACAAATTTCTGCAGACACATGCAACCCTGCTGTGAGAAAAGTGAAAACACGTTAGTGCACTGGAAGAAAGACAGTAGAAACTGCACGAAAATCTCTAGACACAATGAACTGACCCAAAGGCAAGGCATAATTCACTAAAGATGTCTGTATATGCACTCCTGCCCATCTACACTGTTTTGTAATAACTGAGCCTCTGGAGAGGTGTTTATGTGGGAAGACAACTGGGGATCCATCACCTCAAATATTATTTAGTTTCTCTGAAGGAAAAACCATGAAGGAACACACACACTGCCTGGATGATCCTTCAGATAAAGCTGCAAAAGCCAATGATGAAAAAAGTCATCACTATATATATTGATGCTTAGCCCATCTTTCCTGTCCAACCTGCTAGGCAGCTTTCAGATCAACCCCCAAAACACTAAAAAGTACAGAAGCACAACTTCAGTTACAGGCTGGTAACACTACTGCAAGCTTCCCTCTAGATTTTATGCTCACCATCCTCCTTAACTTCACCAAATTTTAAAAATTCAAAGAACAAACTCAGCTCTTTGCAAACATGCTCACTCCAAATGGGCTCTACTCCAAAAGTAAACTTGCAAGAGTTTTGCTGTGTCAACAGACCAGAGACCAGGCAGTGCCCTCCTCAGACTTGACAGTCTCCCCAGCTTACTTACTCTTCACCACATTATAAATGAGAGGGCAGGCTTTTAGTAGCAAGCCACAAGGAGACAAAAATAAAAGGCAAACCAAGCCCCAATCCTTTGAAATCAGTTACGAGTCAGCATTCCTACCCTTTCGGGACTGGAGCAAGACAGTGAAGCAGATAAAAATCAAACGCAATCCTTCGAGTCCATGTTGGGATCTGTACACTTTTGGAAGACCGCCATCCTGTCTACAGAAACACACTTCTGCTGACCAGTGCTACAAAACAGGATGAGTACCATAATGACACTTCTCAATAAGCAGGATAACTCTCAACAATAACATTTTTGGAGAGAGCCGCAGTTTTGTCCATCTTAGAGAATAAACTCCAAATTCCTGACAGCCTATAATGTCAAATTATTTCACTAACTTACTCAGAGTAAAGATACAGAGAATGATGTCCATAAGTAAGAGTATATCATATTCTTAACCAGTGCAAATACATACAGAAACATACATTCACAAGAAATCTTTTCTCTTCATGTACTGAAATCACTGCTTTGGAAACACAGCAACTTCTGAGGGCCCTTTTAACACTACGGCAGGATCTGAAATGACACATGCTAACTATATTTAATGACAACATAGTTACAAGTTATATTCACTGAGCAGAACTTGAGATTAAATCAAAATTTGTAGTCTTCAAATAATCTGATTCTTGCTCTCTAGATTTAATGACCGAAAAGGATAATTCAACTGTCAAGGGTACATCTGAAAGTTATAGATAAGTCAGAAACCTAAAAATAAGAACCTGCAAATGTTAATAGACTGTATATAGAAAATGTCAAACCTGGAGCAAACTCTCAACAAGTAAAGTTTAATTAGCTCCCCTTATTGGCCTTTTTTGAATTGACTCCATGGAGCCTATTTTGATAAAAGAATGAAAACAGCATATTCAGTCTTCTTATTAGAGAGAAATTTGGTGACTGTGCCAGAGGACATTGCTAATGCCAACTAGAGACTTGAATGACAATGTCATGATTTAATGTAAATGCTTCTTCTAGGCAATAAAAGGGAGGACAGATATGCTAATTCTTGATGTGTTTCATCTGCTAACTTAATATTAAAATTTACTAGAATATACTGCCCTTGACCAGGCTCCCAGTCCACGTTCATGAACTAGGACAATCCCCCTTTCAAAAGAGGACAAATTAAAGTAACTCAAATATCCTGCTGTCTTTAACTTATATTTGCAAGTTCTTACTACCATGTGTGACAATGATTTTACAGCACTGGTGTTCCAGTCTTATCAGGCCTATTACAGTTGCAGAAGAATCAAACCACAGCATTTTAAAACATTCATTCTGTAAAATTATATAAGTAGTATATAATAGCATTTCTGTAACACTTAAACATAGAACATCATAATTCTTTTTTGTCAGTCAATGATGCTGCATCAAATTTACCAAACAGATCTTCAAAATCCACAAAAACGAAGGCTTAAGAATTTGTAACACTTCAACTTGGCTCTGAAGAAGAGAAGCTTTTGAGACAGCACATGAAGCAGAAAATTCAAGTTAGTTGGTATTTAGTTGGTATTTAGTTAGTATAAATGACAAGTAACATACATAATCTGTGATTCCAGGTATATCTGAAGTTATTGAAATGTCAGACTGATGACTTAAATTATTTCAAGCCAGTAATGTATAAAACAGCACAAAGTGTTTATTTTCAAATAATTTCCCTTTTCATCATACAGAAATTATGCATCACTTTTATATCTACACAGATTATGCTTGTTATATTCAAACATAATAGCAGCCATGAACACTCAGAATAGGGTTTTACTCTAGCATTATATTTTCTTATCAAAATCACTGTAGTAACTATACAATGTGCTAATGCAAAAAGAGCTTGTCTTGGGACTTTATTCTTCCTTTGAGTCATGATCTTCCATCAATTTCACTTGAAAATGGTTTGTGGTGAATACTAATGTCCCAGTTTAGGACTGTGCGATTAAAGTTCTCCTGACAGTTTCCTAGAACCCTCTCTCTTTTTAGGGAAGTTTTCAGTGTAATTTACAAGATGAACAGAGATGAGAACAAATACTCCCTTGCTAACCTTCTGTTTCTTTCCATTTTACAGAGAGAGCAGCTGTATCCTGTAACTCTAAGAGAGTGGTGAAGCTTGTATGATTGTACTTCTTTGCAGGACTGATTTAACTAAAGAATAAAGTACCATTAATAAAAGAAAATAAGATCTTGTCTCTAATAGCATGGACCTGGTGCTTATGATACACTAATTCTTGGAGACCTGCTACAATTCTACTATTAGTCTGCAGCTAGAAAGACAAGAAAGAACACATCTGTTGCCTTTTATTCTTTCAACTAAGAGGGTACCATGACTATTCCAAGAATATATATAACATTACAAACACAACATCAGCATTTCCTAAACTCAAATTAGATCTCTACCAACACAATCTACACATAATAAAAGAATCATATCTAATGCAGCATCATATACACGATGGAAGGTATGTCTGCTGTGTAACACAAGGTGGTATTGCCACTAATACCAAGAATGTGTTCTGGGAAATGTGACTCAGTGTCTAGCTAGTTTTAGCTTTATTATTATTACTATTATTGTTTTATTTGAGAAATTAGAATTGTTTTCTGTCACCACTATCTTTAATCCCTAAGAAAGAATACAATACAGTTGAAGGTTAACAACTTGTTAATCTAGGCTACAGCAACTCTTTGGAAGCCCCTGTAAAACACAATTTTGGCAACTTCTGTGGCTGGACTAAAGCTCTGGGCTACTCCTTCACTGAATTTTCTCCAGCGTACCCTGCAGCAGGACTGGCTCCCACCCTCCTTTTATTTCACTTGCTATTAACCTTGCTCCTCCTCAACACAGCAGTTACTGACACACATGCTAAAGCTCCTCTCCTTGTCCAAAAGAGGGAGGACAAGACTGAAAAAAAAGCAAAAAGAAAGGACAGAGCTAGGCTCCAGCTGTGCCACAGGTCACAGCAGCTATTAAAGCTGCACTTGTGGCAGAGGTTACATGTAGGTGGATTAACAACCACTGACTCCTTATCCAGAAACAGCCCAGTCCTGCACAAACTGGGAAGACAGAAGGAAGTTGGCTGCTGAAACAGCACTGAAGGGGCAATCTCCTATCTCATCTCAGAAACGGTGGCAGGCATGCCAAACTGCATTAAGCTAATTAAGGTTTACAGTCAAAATGATTCCATTCAAGAACGTAGGAAAGGGAAAAACAACATTGCACTCCGGAAAAAGAGTGAAAGGTAAAAACTGCATTCTTTCCGCAACTCTGTGATGTAACTGACTGAGGTCCATCACTATTTCTTGTACCTCTCCCATGAAATCAACAGAAAATTCCATATTTGAGTACATTTGGTCTGACATCTATTACATTTTATGGTAAAACTGAGCTTGAGAAAAGCTTTATTTTCCTTTCGCAATTAATATGCCTTATTTTCAACTGATTGGGAGGCAGGTTTTCCCCCTTGGCTATTAATGTTAGTGAAAGTTGATGGTTAATAATATTCTTTCAGTGAAGGATCTTTAAAAAAAGGTTTTTGCTATTCTCTAGGAACAACAAAACTCCAAAATTTCCCCTAAATCTCCTCTGGAATTAAAGTCCCAGCAGCTCCAAAGCAAGAAACACTTTAGCTAACAATACCTAGTTTCTATTTTCACATATCTCTCCAAGCAGCACATTATTCTAGAAGAAGTTGGATCCTGTCATTGGAGTGCTCAGTGCAGGAGAATATCTGTTGTTAAGTCATTATGCTGGGTTCTGCTGAAAAAAGAGCATCAGAGCCACCACAGTGTTGGGTCACTCCTGCCATAGCACCACAGGCAAGTGGTGCCAACTCACAAGCTGAATAATACTTCACAAAGCTATGGACAGATAATAACACTATATATATGTATCACTATATATCATAGCCATTTACTCATTATGAATGCCTCTAGAAAAGCATCTTCATCTAAACCCTAGTTATGAGCATCCAACAATGTTGGCTAATGTTACATACTACTGCAGATCAGTGATCAGCAATCCCATTCCTGTGCAAAATAATTTAACTTCTAGGGACTGAGCAGCAGTTAAATGTGTCCTTAAGCACTACTGGGGACAGGGGGGATGAGGTAATCTACTTCACTGTTCAAGGAGTCAGGCAAACAGATTTCTTTCAAGGAGGGAAGACCAAAACATTCATTACCAGAGGGCACAGCTGATGTTCACTGGCTTTCCTCCTCAAGAGGACTTAACCCTGTTCATAGACTCCACTACTCATCAAGGCTTCTTAGACTGGGACATATGCAGAAAGGATAAATTCAGTTAGCTGTAGGGAACTACATATCACATCCTGAGCATCAACTGAAAATATGACAACTGTTTTCTCTTACAAGAAAACAGAGAAATTGAAGGATGACATTTATCCCCAATAGCTAGAGAGCAGCACATTTACTGACCTAGGAAAAACATTCAGCAAGCTGACCTACAAAGTGTTATCACAGTTACTTGCTTTCTTCATCAATATAGCAGTGGCAGCATCAATTTTGACTTTTCCTTTCCCAGGGCTACAAAGAATCACATAACCAACATGTTGTTCACAAGATGCTGCTTGGGGACCACTGCTACAGGTCATTAAACTACTCATGTCAGCAACTACAGGCAAACGCCACTTAAGAAAGCAATTTTCAGTAATTGCACTGTTCAGAAAGGGCCACAATTGTTCTGGAATTAAGCCACTTCTATTCCCTAAGAGAGTCTACGCCCTATTCCAGAATAGCTTTCTGTGCTATAGTTGTGCCAGTAAATTTATGCGCATAGACAAAGCACCATTGCTAGGCAGGTTCCTGTTAAAGAAGCCACCAAATGTCCACCACCAAAACATGCACATGGTCTAATGGATTAGTTTTATGTAGGGAGAAGGGGTTGTAAGGTTAGTTTTTAATTTAAGCAAGCAATATGCTGATCCTTCAATTTCCTAGGTCAACAGCAAAATACTTTGTATTACTAGATGTACTGTACATTGCTATGTCAATTGCAAAGTACAACAAAAAATTTTCCTGATGTAACAAAGGATGAGCCAAATTTGGCTCAAAATTGCTGTTGAAAGTATCAGAGAATAGGCTTATTCTTTTTTTAATTCAGCTATAGGCTTTATAAGTCTGAAGAGATGTAGAAAATAGTTTTATGTAAAGCTGTTTCAGATTAGAACAGAAAGCTGGTTTTTTTTTTTTGAGTCAAAAGGAAAAAAAATGCTACAAAACTGCAAGTGTACCATAATTCCAACTTCACCCTTTTTCCTACAGTTTTACAGAAACGTATTCCTTCGGGGTAAAACTGGTCGTTTTCCAGACCAAAACTATTTTTTAAAAGCAAAGTCAAGAAACAGGATAACATGGATGCTGGCCATAACTGTAACAAGGAAAAAAAAGACTACTGTTTCTTCAAAATAAAGCTAGAATGCTTTTCTGAGCCTTTTCAACAATTCCCCAGGGATGTTGTAGCTGCTGCATGCATGGCAAGTGTAACATTAAATCCTCCATATCACAAAAAGTCTCATATGTCCAGAGACACACAGCATTTTCACATGATTCTGTGATTCTGTGATAATTGATGGCAAACCTGCAGTATAGTTTAGAAGTCCAATTCATCAGTCAAGACTTCCCTACCTCACTTCTCATTTTGCTATGGCTACATGAGAAATTACAGCATAAATCCATTCCCGTTTGGAGGCTGCTTATTTGGGATAGTTATTCCTAGCTATAAAAACTAGACTGAAGTGTTGAAGATTTTGAACCACACTCAAAATAAAGGCATAAACACATCAAGAATACCTGGCACATACCATCACTAGCTTAAACTAAGTTACTTGTAAGTGTGGGCTTTTAAGCTTTACACAGTGAATTTTTGCAACTTGTGAAACAGAGTTTCATGCTGAGCTATAAAGCACTTCACAAATTTAGACTGTAGCTGTGTATTTCTCAGTTTCGTGACCTTACACATTAATTGCAATGAGGGACTGAAATTCCTGAGGTTTTTATCTACACTTGCACAAATATGATCTTCGAAGATTTGCATGAACTTCTGGAACTGACTCGGTAGTACAAGCTACAAATTTTTCAACTGGTATCTCAAGCTGCGATGACCAAGATCTCACTGCAGAACACACAGCAAGGAAAGCACTTACCATTCAAACACAGAGAAAAGCTCCTCCTGGCATTCTGGTGGTGCATTGCTACAATAGCTCCCTGGGCACATGACAGTAGGCTTATTTCATTAACCCTATCTAGAGTACTTTCAAAGCAAAGTAACAAATACATGAGTTTACAGGACACAGAAAAGCACAAGCATCTCTTAAAAAAGGATATCTCTTTGTTCTAGATTTTAAACCTGGAGCACTGAATCCCAATTCAGTGGCCTCATTTGGAGTGAAGAAAACAGACTTGTGAAATGAAACCACTTCATAAATGTTAATAAAAATAACACAAGTTTCAAGAAATAAATGTGATACTTAAGATATACTTCCCCAATACTACAAACCCAAACCAAATTAAAACTGAAGAACTTCACTTTAGGCACTTGTATAAGTTTCAACACTGCACATTTACAATTCAGCCTCATTTTCTACAATGTCAAAAAAAGAAAAAACGACAACAACAACAAAAAAAAAAACCTAACAAAAAAAAAAACACACCAGTGCTACTGACAGAAAGCTACTGATCCCTTATTTTTAGAATTGATCTTGTAATGAACAGGACAGAACTCTAATGACTGCAAGTTACTGAAGATTCTATAGCACAATACCCAGTAGATAGTTCCTGAATTTCAGTTAAGATTTATAGTAGGTGACTATTACTACCGCTACAAGTACTTTCGGTTTGTCTTCCTTTGTTCAAACACCCAGTTCCTTGCCTCCTCTCCACTAGCACAGGATGTAAACACAAAAGCAAGTTACTAAGAGTTAAAAAGTTACTACTCAGCCAAGCTGTGATTCCTGTCCACTTCCAGCCTGAGGCAAATCCAAGATAATTAGACTCAGGTTAACCTGCAATGAGAAAAGGTCAAGCTGCATTGCATTATTTTGCATTTGCTTTGGGCTAGGTGAAGGCACATTATTCAGCGTTCACAGCTCACTTTATGAGTAGTAACCTGACTGCACACTTACAAGTAATTCTGGTTTCAACACTCAACAACATGTGTCGAGATAACATTGTACAGCTACAGTATGCTCCCACTTGCAATACAAAGGACACATCCTTAAAATTTAGCATGCAGTTTTGCTTTTGTGGTCCCACAAAAAAAAAAAAAAAGTCACTATTGTGCAGATAAATACATGTCAAAATCATGGAAGGAAGTTACAGGATTTTCATAATAAGGGCAACGATGAATCTGTGTTTAACATCCATCCCATCTCTTCTCATGTAGGATTTAAATGTTTTGTTATTGTTAAGTAGGATACAAAAATGACACCATTTTTGTAAGCACAGACTATTATTTCAAGTGAGGTACTCTGTCAACCCGCACCCAAATGAACACTCAAATTCATTTCACCACAGCTTGGAAAGATCCAGTTACTTATAGAGAACAGAATTTTTTTCATAAAGTCATCCTTCCTCTGTAACTGTACCAGATCCACATGTCCATTTTATAAGTGCTTTAATCAACATAGATTCATACATGTCTTTGGAATTCCCACGATAAGCACAGTAGTCCATAATCAGGAAAATCTCCACTGCTCCTGGTCTTTTGCTTTTTCCTTTTGGTAAGCTCTTGCAGAAACCTTTTGAACAATATATAACAGTTGAACAGTGAAAGGTGCTGAAGAAAGAAAGAAAGATGAACACAAGGACAGAGAGGAAATGAGGGGAGGAAACGCAGGAAAATAAAGGTGTTAATTCCTCCTCTCAAAAAGGCACCTGACTTCCAATGCATGTTATCTCTTTTCCCAAAAATACAGCAAATCACCATCCCATCAGGCCACATCTCTACAGTGCAACGTCTCTTGGAGAATACTGGAGAAAGTAGAGGAAATGGAAGTGCCTTAATTTACATTTCAAGTAGGAAAGTTCTCTGTTCTCTATGGCTCCAGGGCTTTTCTTGACTCAGCCACAGAGCAAACTTCAACTCATAGGTGGTGCTTCTCGCTTTGGCCGAGTGAAAGCTCTGTAACAGAAGAGCGGACCTACACTTTCAGAACTTTCACTCCCAGCAGGATTCCTGCAGCCAAGAGTAGAGTTAAAATTACAAAATCCCAACAAATCACACAACCAAAAGTCAAAACAAAAAAAAAAAAACCAACCAAAACCCAAAAACCCCAAACCACACCCAATACAAACTAAAAAAATTCTCCACTGACCACCCCCCGCCCCCCCCCCCCAATTACCCACCAAAAAAACAACCACTCAAAAAACTCCATACAAACACTCAATCCTCGCAAAACCACCTCGGCTAGTTAGTTCCTTCTTTAACAAGGTAACACAAAGAAGGGAGAAAAGGCTCCAAGAAGCTGGAAGATGAAACCACCAAAACTCTGAATCCAAAGTTTTCACAGGCAGCCAAGCAGGCTCTTTTACAGCAATGAAAGGAATTGGGTTTTGTCAAATAATCTTAGGAGTGTTAAAAAGAAAAATCCTCCATCTCCTTCTATGCTCTTGCTTTTGAATAGGCATATCAAAATGTTGACTAAGCTGTAAGGACATAAGCACCCTACTGTACAGAATTCTTCTTAAAACGTCATTTTATTCGTTGCAATCCAAGCATGGCACAGAACAAGTAATGACTACACATGTACAGCTAACTCAGAAAACTAATTAATGGTCCTAATAACTTCTACAGCGACCCTCTGAAGTACTTGCAGTTTGCCCAGTAGGTTTGTATCTTAATAACTGACATGATGTGACAAGCATTCAGCACGACGTGTGAGGATTTAACTACGCCATTCCCATTGTGAACAGGAACTCATTGTTGCACTCTTGCAGGCTGCACTGAAAACCTTCCCCACTGTGTCATTGTGAAGGACTAATCATGTCACTTAAAAATGAGAGGAAAACTCTTCTAATCAAGTATCAACTTTGGCATCTGCTTTTAGCTTTTCATGCTAATGCTAACCTTGCTTTTCGATGAGCATGCATTCATAAGCAAATTCTTTTTGAAGAAAATCATTCAAATTAGAGGAGAACTTGGGCCAAAAGTACATGCCTTTTCATTTAAGAACTTGCCTAATGGAATCATTCGTTTCTCCACAGGCCCTTGGGAATCGATTATTGAGAGAGAACTTACTTACATTCAGCTAAAGAACAGTACATGACACTTTGTTTAGCATCTACCTTTAAACAATGAAACATCTTTTGCTCTGCCCAAACTGCTTTACTGATCTCAGATTCCTACTTAGCTTTTAATAAGCAACAGCAAATAAGCACTGATTTCTGTCAGACTTTCAGAAGATCTGAATTGGCAATTTTTTTGAATGAAGCAATACTGATGCCACATACTACAACCTGCTATTTGAGACTTCTCTTTATCCCTCCACACTTTCTAAATAGTGATAATATCCTAAATAAAGATGGAATCAAAATAAATGCAATGGAACTAGATGATCTTAAGATCCTTTCCATCCTCAACCATTCTATGATTCAAAGTTAATCAGGCCAGAGAGGCATAGTCTTTCAATCACATGCACACATAGTTCTGCTACTTTTTCTTCTTTTTTTTTTTCATTTTTTAAACAAGCAAAAGCTTACTTAAAAAGAAAGTCCTTACAAAGTAAGGCCTTTGCCTCCTCCTATCCCTGGTCCTAGAGTGCTTCTTTCTTGCTTTCAGAAGATCATCAGAACAGACTTGTAAGTAAAGATACTGAGTGCTGAAGTCACTTTACTAATCCAGCTTCTGTTGCACAAGTCTTGGTGTCCCTTCTGTGGTAGTACACGTACCTGGGAAAAAAAAATCTGCTCTCCTTGGATTAAGAAAATCTCCTAATTCAGGTTTACACAAGACAGAAGTATGGGACCAACTCAATGCCTGACTTACCATTATACATTTGATTTTCATTTCTGCAGCAACAAAGTCTTCAATGGACCTCTGATCTCACTTTGAAATCTTTCCCTTCTATATCCACTTCCAAAAAACTCCTTCAAATAAAGTGACTAGTAAAATTTAGATTCACACAGCTTCAGCTGAGTTAGTGATGCCTGTAGTCCTGAAATACTGTCAGCATGCATCATTCACCTCCCTCCTGCATAGCTCCTCAAAAAGACATGGAACTCAACTTCAGAAATGGCACAGGATGCTACAAACTGTGCTTTCTGAAGCATTCATTTCCCTACAGTCACTATAAAGGCTGTCCACGGCAACAAGGACAGATACGGACAACAAGCATTAACTCCCAAAAGACATGTGACACAGGCTGAAATTTTTGTTTCAAGTCCAAGACATTCCAAAAATGTACATGCTTAACTTTCTGTGTTCAACAGACACCCATCAGAAAACTACCCAATGCAGGCTGAAAAAGTTCTTAGTCCCAAAAGGGCCTACCTCTCTGGCAAGAGCCCAGCCCTAGAGAACTTTCTGCCACATATCATTTTCACCCCAAAGGGCTCCAGTTTGCCAGAAAGCACAGCAAGCTGCCACAGCTTTCCCCTTGCAGTTTCCTGACTCTTTTTAACACACGCTGAACCCAAATCTGCAAGCCTTCTAGAGATCAAGGACCAATACCTTGCTGTTCTGCAGAAAGTCAACATAGAAAGGAAAATCAGATTCAACTTGTGGCAGCCAGTGCTGCCGAGAAGACACACAACAAAACGTTAAACCAGCTGGAGCTTCCGAGGAACTGTAGGCTTGGTGCCCAGGAGTATCACATTACAATAGTCAGAAGGAAAGTGATGAATAGGTAAGTAATTGAGGTCAGGTCAGCTTCTGACAAGGGAAAGTTTCCTGTCAGTGAGAGAGGCAAGAGAAAACATTCTTTGTGATGCTAAGCTCTTGCAGAGCAGATGTGAATGCTCCCAGACGTCTTGCTGAAGACACATGCCAAACAGCAGGTATGTACTCTTAACCAACAGCAATTTAGTAGCGCTTAACAATTTTCCAAATACTATCACCATTATCACCTCCACCTTACCCACCTTTGGCTCCAGCTTGCTCGCCCAAAGACATAATTCTTCTCAGCCATTATTTATATGCATTCACGTATACAACATTTGCCCACTGCTAGCACATGTGTCTACACTCTGCTTGTCTACTGGTCCGTGGAGAAAATAATTCTTTTCTAGTATCTCAACATCATAGACTTAGCAGGGGAGCTACAGATTTATATCATTATTTCTGACATACACCTTTAGATAAATGCCAACAGAAGGAATATTAGGAAAATATTTAGGGTCCATTAGCCACCTGCTACTGCAGAAGCAGAAAACAAAGTGTGGAAGAACTTCATGATATGGTGTGTTCCCTACCCAACAAACCTAATGCCGCTCACAAGCTGAAAACAAATTGAAACATGCAATGTTATGAAACTCAGCATGACAAAGAAACTGTGTTTCATCAGGTTTTGCTGGAGGTGATACTTCCTTGTTTTCTTATCAGGCACTGCAAACTGCCACCCAAATTTCTGTTCCCCTGCTTTCCCTGTTCTAGTGCTAATCCTGCAGATGGCACTAGGGACTAAGAAATTCCTTTCATATTTTTCTTTTCGGAGGTTTTTTGCACTTCATTCATTTCATATCCATTGAATTATACTGTAGAACTCATCTTTTAAGCATCTTGATAATTTCAAGTCTATTAAATTTTCCTTGTCCTTCTGCAGCACCTTTCAAATCTCTTCAGAAATTTCAGAAAATAAGTCACTTTATTCACCAAATAGAAGGCATTTGTAATGCACACTATAAAATAATGAATGGCTACCACCAATAAGTTAAATAAAATGGCACATTTTACAATGAAAATAAAACCTATAACCTGCATGCAAAGTTGAATAACAAATCACAGAATCATAGAATAGTTAGGGTTGGAAAGGACCTCAAGATCATCTAGTTCCAACCCCCCTGCCATGGGCAGGGACACCTCACACTAGCAGAAAAAAAATGTTACTTTAAGCTTAGGATGGTGTGATGTTGCTCCTCTGAGATACCCAGAAGATGAATTCATTCAAACTTCATCTTTCATGTCTTTTATGAAGCTATTCCTATAAAATTCAAAATTCACTGTTCCCATAATCATCTGTGACTTCATTATCTCACAGGATGCAGTAGACTCATCTGAATTGGAAAGATGCTTTTCTTCTTGCTCAGTGCACCTTTTTTAGCTAGACAGATGGTACAGCAGTTTCAGAGCAGAGAGTTATGTATCTTACAAACAGCTGGAAGATTTTAAGCATCCCACTTACCCTGTCTGGGAGGGTAGCCATTCTCATCTCAGCTTATCTGAGATTCCTCAGACAAGGTATTTAAAAAATAGCACTGAAATACATTTTGTTCCTAAGGCAAATTAAATTTCAGAAAACACAGAGGTGACCCGGCATGACCTTGGCTATCCTTAAGAGGAAAATACATCTGTAATCTTCTCTTTTTATGGCAGTGACAGAACTAGTTGTTTAAATATTCCAGGCATATTTTACACCTATTCACCTCACAGGGCTAGACAGCCTGTGAAAGACAAGCACATCCTTTCCTACACTGAGATCTGTAGTAAGATGAAGTTATCATCGGGAAAGGATCTGCCAGACATGTACGAGGAATGCCAACAGCTGTGCTCCCCTACTAACTCGATCCCAAAATGAAGGGGTAAACAGAGAAAATCTAGATGCATGCCTGAATTTATGGCTTGATACCAACTACTCTTTGTTGCCTGTTTGCAGAGCTACATTGATAAATGAAACCAAACCGCAGTAACAGCAACAGCAAAGGACAACTACAATATGCAAGGCAATTCACCCATATTTAGGAATCAAGGAGAGAAACTGAGAACTGTTAAAGGTTTTTTTCAATTCAGCTAAAGGAGTAACTAGCAGAGAGCTAGAGGAACCACATGAGTTAGCGCAGCAAGAGTGTCCTTACACGCTGCCGACACAAAAATGGAAGCAGTAATTCCTCCACAACAAAGCGACCTCTCTAAGGAACCTAAGTATCATGCACTGAAAAGAGAACACACATTAAACCACCTCCACTAGTGAATAAGACCAGCCCAATGTAATATAAACCCAAAATGAAGAAAACACCTGTTATTCTCTTTTCCTGGATTAACAAATTACAGTAGTTCACATAAAGGCCAGACCAACGCCACAGCCAATGCACAGGACGGGTAGACCCATGCAGCTGAGAGCAGGGAAGAGAAGAGCTTGATCTCTCCCATCAGCAATAGCCATCAGACCAACTCAGCTGCTTGTGAAACCACAACATGAGAACTCTCTGGCCAATTCTGCTTCTTCCACTCAACACAATGAGCCTTAAGCCACTTGTTAAAACTAACCTACTGCATCATTTAGCAGCCAACCAAAACAAAAATGATTTCTTGCATGCTTTCTGAACTGAACTATGCAATATATCCAGAAAGGTTTTCAGTTAATGAAACTTTATCTGCAAGTTGCCCCTGAATCATAAAAACATCAAGTATTTACAAGCTCACAGAAGTATTAGTCATCTTCTTGTAGGTGTGAAGAAACCTCTTCCCCAAATTTTCTTCCCCAAAAGAGGCAACTAAAACTCAAATAACAATAATGTGGCAATAATAAATATATCTCATGAACTAACCCTAAACAGAAACAAGTAATCTTGATCCTAAATAGGAAATGGAAAAAAATATTCGGTGTGATTTATTTCTGAACTCTGGTGACTAGATAGGCTTGTAATTTCTAACACAGTAGTCTGATACAAACTTCATTTTCCACAGTATTCTTCAATTCAATACAGTTTTCATTTGCCCTCCAAGAAAAGGAGATTCACATTTCTTAGGGATCTTCTTGCTCTCTCCCATTTTGCTACAGTATTATTTTTTTTCCCTCCAGAGAGCTCTTCTGAACCAGACTGAGAAGCAAGAATTCAATGACCAAGGGAACAGGAGTAAAACTTTTCAGAGCCTACTGTACCTGAGAACTTTTGCCAAGGGAAAACTTTGCCGAATTTTAACACCTCTATTCCAGAGATTCAAACTGCAGGGGTTGTTACAAGAGTCAATACAAGATTTCAGATGCACTTTACATCCCTCAGCAAACCATTGAACTAAAACTGAAGTTACTTCACTACAAAATAGAAAGCTATTACACTAAATATTTGTAAGTCCCAACAGAATAGGAAAGCACTTCTTATGTCAAAATACATTTGCAACAAGCTAATGCATGCTTGGTCATTTGCGCATTCAGACACCACCACCACTTTCTTATTACGTCAAAGTTTTAATTAGTAAAGGTTCTCCTTCCCTATAGTTCTTCTAGGATATTGTTCACATACCTCTTCTATTAAAAAATATCACATTGCATTTCTTTATGTATCATATGTTCTCTGAAGATTAGTATGAAAAATGCTAAGTATTTCCAATTTTACTTGACAGGAATACGCTGATGCTGAAAAAAGGCTGTCAGATCGTGTATGCATAAGACAGACGTGTACTGCAAGACAAAGTTCTCGAACTGCTGTCTGCAAGGGGAGCTGCTAGTCTGCTGAGCTACATTTTTCTGTTGTTTTCAATTTAAAGTGATGAAAAGAACATACACGCTGCTTAGCTTTTACAAGCACTACACAGCCAAAAACCTCCTGAAACCACTGGAATGCTCTGGATGCAAACTGGAATAATTTCATACCTATCTCTAACAACTTCACCATGCCCAGTCTGTAGTGTACACACACTCCACCTGACTCCTCTTTAACCCGACTTCTGTAACATACTCCTCTTACTTCTCTTCTTGAAATCTGTAGGTTTCTTAGCCATGTCGATTCCTACCTTTCTCATTAACTGTTTCTCTGACAATTTAGGGGTAATGCTCCCTTTCCCTTCTTGCTAGGAAATCTGTCAGGACCCTTATCCTTTGCTTGAAAAGCTACCTTGCCCCTGGCTTGGCATGCTTCCTTCAAGCTGCCTAGCATTCTTCTTGCCATTATCAAGCAATCAACTGAACCTTACCTCTGCCATAACTGAGCTCCAAACTTCTTTCCCAGAAACCCTTATTCTTCTTCCCTTATTCTGTGTAAAATATCTCAGCTGTTAATTGAATGCAGTATAATTAATAGCAAATCAAAAGAGAAATGTCACTTAAAAAAAAAATCCCACAACAAAACACCACACAAAAAATCCCCACCACAAACAAAGAAACCCAGCTCTTTTTCATCACTTTCATCAGCAAACAGAAGTCTGCATCTAGTGCATTCAGACCATTTGCCTCAGGCAAGCAAGACCTCTGCATGGTATGTCATCATTATTTTGTGCTTTAAAAATCATCAGTAGGGCATACATCCTTAAAATAGCACAGAATATTGTTACCTGGAGATTACTTTCTGCCACAGTAGAAAATGGTGTTAGGACCACTTGTGCATGAAGCAAAAAATAAATAAATCAGGCTGGATGTAACTTACTTTACATATGAAATTAGCAATGATGCTTTTTTTAATAACACATGATGCCGATAAGAAGTTCCCATTTACCTGGCATCATTAATTTCAACATTTTCTATAAATACAAGTCTTGCTATTTGACATCGAAAACTCTTACTGTATTTCAATATTAATAACTTAGTTATATTGGATTTGTAACAACCAAAGCAATCTTACATCATTAGTAGTGAAAAAATTAAGCATTTTCCAAGTTAACTGCAAGTAGAGTTTCAATGGAGGACTTCACAATAGCTGATGGTAAAAATAAAAATAATAATAAACGAAATAAAATTACAAACAACAAAACTGAAGTATATCAATTGCACAACATCGTAGGTGAATTCCAAACACTTGCTTCCTAGGGTACCCAACTACACAAAAAAAACCCCAACCTTCATAAAATGCCATTACCCACATTTAAACTTTTCATGAAGTCTCCTGTTAATGTTCCAGCATTTGCACCATGTAAGCAGTGGCTCCAGGCTAGGACACGGGTTTTTTGCCTCCTCAGGGAGATCACAGCACAAGTGAGTGGGAAGCAGTGAGGTCAGAACCCCTTTTGACCTCAAGGTATCTGGGGCAGTATGCTCCTGCGAGGGTTCTGAGCCCTCGTCCCCACATGGTGCTGTGCACATAAGTTGCCACCATTTGCTCAGTAAAAAAGACTTGCCAGCAGTTATACAGGCAGTATGAAGAACCCGGTCTGGGCCTCTTAAGTAAGGGGTTACCACTCTAACCACTGAATATCCATTGTGGGGTGGTGCTTGTAAGAAAAGGTAGCCCAGAGTGCACACCAGATTCAGCAACTGAATTCCTCTAACTCAGTATCCTGCCCTCAACTGCTACCAGAAATTAAAACATGAAAAAAAATTAATTGCAGGACAAACCCTTTGCTCCCTAGCATTAGCTGCAGGCACTTGAATATGGCATTTTGGAAGATTACTAGCAAACCAAAAGTATTAAAAAAAAAAAAAAAAGCAGGGGGATTAAGGAGAGAGAGATTTTAGAAGCAACTGTTTTAGTGATGCCTCTCCCATAAGTTACTCTAAGAATGTTCTCACAAAAAAGTCGTTGCTTAAGGCAATTTCCCCTCTACTTTGATTCTGCTCTACAACTAGCCTCCAAGAAAATTCTTTGAGGTAATTAACACAATTAAAGGCACAATGATGAAAGCTAACTTAAAAAGAAAAAACTAAGTTTAATGACTGAACTCTTTACCCTACTTTGTTTTATGAATGTATCTTCTATCGTAACTTAAGACACTACAAAATAAATTGCAGCTTGGCTGCAATAGCCACACAAGGGAAAACACAATTTAGGTTTGTTACTCCCTCTTATTCATAAATCAGTCTCAGGCTCAGTTTAAACACATGCCAAATATGACCTAAATATATGACATCTTCAACAAGTAATCATATTTGAGAAGAGGAAAATAAGTATTGGTTCAATCCCCACAACCCATATGCAACCACTAAGGTTACCTTTTTACAATTGCATATAATTATATAAATGCATGAGATATAATCTAAGCAAGGGGAATACCTACTGAAATCATAATATGAAATTAACACCAGTAACTGTTGTAAAACTAAATGAGGCACTGATAGCTTCATATATGGAAATTTTAGAAACAATGGACAAAATACAGAGAGAGGTTTCACAGAATCATAGAGTCATAGATTCTATGAAACCCATCTCTGTACTGTGCCCCTCAACAACTTCACAAAGCAATGTATTTCAATGTGCCTTAATCTTTCTCTTCCAAAGCTGACAGGAAAATATGTTTCTGGTGATATCTTCTGATTGTCCAAGTTACTGCCTGAAACGCTGGACACAGACCAGAAATCAAAGGCAAAACAGCAGTTTTGTTCAACGGAGCAGCCTACAACAGCCCATGAGAGAATTATACAGCAAACATTATCCTTCTCCACTGCTGACATAGTAAAAACTCCTCAGGGAAGAGCTTAACTCACCTGTAACTTAATTTAAAATTTAAAGATTTAAACCCCCAAGTAATTAATTAAAATAATCTAGATCTCTCATGAAAGAATAATTCATCATTCCCAGGGGAGAGAAGAATTTAAAATTATTTGCATCAACAAATGACGACATTTTTGAGGTAATCTAATGCAAAATTCCATTTTTAAATAAAATCACATCAGGTATGGAAACACAATAGGGTACCCACAGTTACACTTCCTTTTGCCATAATCAGCCTGCAGGTTTCTGCCTTTTGTGTCTCAGCAGTAAAAATTAATTAAAAAATATTCAATGGTTTGTGAAATCATAAAAATCATAAACAGGGAATTGAGAGCTTAAAATGAGGTTACCCTCTCTCTCTCTTTCTCTCCTCTTTCTTTCTAGAACTAGACCAGCTCTGAAAGGTTTATTTAGCATTCAGGAAAGGAGGAAAGAATTTCTCATTCTTGGTATAGAAGCGTAAAATAAAATAAATCTCAAAATTACTCATAATAAGGCAAGGGTTAAACATATATAACATTTAAGCATCTGCTGTCTTTAAGAGTACATGTTTGGGGGCAGAAAACAAACAAAACTTGCAACATCATCACTTCCATTAAAAATCCTAACCAACAAAAAAACCCAAACACTTTGGGAAATGTAAAACTACACTCACTCTCTCAGTAACTAGCAACACCATTCACAGGTTTCATATGCTTGTATGACATTCTATAGTATGGCAACAACCATTCATGTAGATTTAAAATCTTAATATGGCCTCAATCTTCTTCAATGTACTTTCTTGCTCTCCTAATAATTATATTCATATAAAGGGCTTACACTTGTCTCCAGATTTAACCCATGGCATACAAATCTTTAAAGCATAAAGATACTGCTTTATACAACAGAGACTTGCTTTCAGCTTTCTTTGAAAAATAGATTGAAAACTGTTTCATAAGGTGTAGTGACAGTAGTTGGTAAGCATGTAAATTATTTGTGAGCTGAAACAGATTTTCTTCACATTCTCAGGACAATGCTACTGCTTCTTAAGAACACTTGCTATTATGATTCCTGTCTACCACTATTTATCATAGCCAGAGAAAATGAGGACAAAGGCTTAAATGGCAGATTTCCTAAGGCATACCAGTGCATACATGCTTCCCAAACTGCTCAGTAGATAACACTTGTTTACACACAGCTTCACCACATAAGAACACAAAAACAGCTTTCAATATTTAATACCTACATGCACACCAAGGTAATCTGGAGCACTGGTACCACCCAGGGATAATATATTAATCCAGAGTTGGTATTTCTAGCAAGTCAGTCACTTGGCAATTACAATGGAAGAGGGAACGAGAGGGAAACAATTCTAGATGTGAAGACACCTCAACTTCAAGTTGCAATGCATGTTTATTTCTTAGCAATTATCTGAAAAAGGTTTTTTTGGATAAATTAAATATTAGGAAGATGGGATATCTGAAAGAACATTGTGGACTAGGGATTGAGACCTGAAAATCACAAATCAAGGCCCGCATATGAAAATACATTCAAACGACCTAACTGCATGCCCTAATCTTATAAAGCAGAACATCTGTTCAAGCAGAACAAGATGTAACCCATCCCATTTCTGGGTCCACTTTGAATCTGACACAGAGCTATACTGCCAACCATTTACATTCATGCAGTTATTAGATATACACTGCGGCTGCAAGCCGATTTCTTACAATAGATCTCCATACTCTCAGCTGGTCATTGTGAGAGAAGGTGTAGAGAGCGAGCCTGCCTCACCACTCGGGTAGCTCCTCCCAGCTTGGAGCCCAGGGCACATGCAAGGTAGTGGAGAGATGCATGCACACCCACTGCAAATCTCATTGCTGCTCTGGGGAGTACCAACACCTCATTCTGCAGGCTCACATCCACCAATAATGCTGTGCCCACATTCATTATAAAAACCAACCTCTTGAAGTGTCATTCATAGTGTTCTGCTACTAGAACTTAATCATTCCCTGAGAAGCCCTGGTAAAAGACCCAAAAGATTCAAGGGAACTCTTACAGTCTAAAAAGTAGAAAAGAAAATGAGAAGGTGAATATTCAGTTAGTATTTTATTTGAAAATAAATTAAAACCAGGAAAACCTAAGTTCAGCTGTTTCAAAGTGTCATGGCAACTAGGACGGCCAAACTCCACACCCCTACTCAAACGCGCGCTATACGTTAAGACATACACTACAGATCGCTCCCTACCAAAAAATCCAGAGGCAACAATATGATCCCAAATGAATCAAAAACAAACAAACAAGCCTCTGTTTCTGTTGCTATAACATACACATAATGCTCTTTTTTTCCTCTGATGTCATCTTCGTAACATTATTTTGGAATTTGATTATTTTAAAACTTGGTTGCTATGACAATATAGTCATTACATGGATTCAGTTTCTACTTTCCAACTGGCAAGACTATTTGTTTCAGTTTTATGAAGTTGTATGACGGACAAAACCCACAAAATATACTGTAAATTCTAATAGTAGAAACTCTAATGCCTTCAATTCTTTGAATAAACATGCACCAGACGAAGTGCTTCCCCCCAGTTACCCTAAAGGTCTCTATTACTTCTAGCTCCCTCGAATCTTCTGAGCCTTATTTCTGAAAACAGTCTTTTCACATTATTACTCCTACTGATAGATGACACCTGATTTCTAGCAGAGCCTTTCAATGACTCCCATACTATATAAATTTACAAATACTCAGAAAGCGACAAATTCTTCATGTCATCCTCCCCAGTATTTCAGGCTTTAACAACCAGGGACCAAGAACAGATGATGATTTGGTCTCTTGGCCCTTTACACTTCAACCTCACCTCCACAAGGCAACACACATGTTTTTCCTGTGGATTAATTTTTAATTACTGAAATATGTCATACCAGACAGATTCACATTCAGAAGTTGACTTCCAAAAGAACATGAACCTCATAATGTAGCATTAACATCGCAGAAATCTTTTTAAAGTATGCACACAGTATATCTTCATCTTCACAAACCACATTAAATGAAAAGCAGTTGGGAATTAGAGACAGGAAGGTTACTGGGATAAAAACTTTCCCCTGTATCACAAAGTGCACAGAAACTGCACTGACATATCACAGAAAAACACAGTCTGAGAGTTTAAGACTGATTTAACACAAACACAATGCATCTTCAAGGGGGGGGGGGAATCACTAATGAATATATATGCTAGCACAATAATTTCTGAGATGTGCAAAAGAGATAATTTTCCACTTGTCATCACAAAGCTTTGCCTTGTGTATTTGGCCTAACAAGTATTCCATTTAGTTTATAAAAACTTGAACTTTCTGTTAAGTTTGATTAAAAGCAGTCTTACCTAATCCACTAATTATGGTGCTTCTGCTACTGGCTAATCATTCAGAAGACAACCAGACACAAAGCGTGTTGGCATGGACCATTACCCTCAAACTGCCTTAATCGGGACTACGCATTCACAGTATGGGCCTACACAGGCACATCCCATTACAGACTCAGACCTACTTTGTGATTGAAATACAGAATTTTTCTTCTTCCTTTTTTTTTTTTTCTTGTTTTTTTGTTTGGTTTTGGGGTTTGGTTTGGTTTTTTGGGGGGTTGGTTCTTTTTTTTCTAGAAAGGTGCAATATGCAAACCATTTCAAGGACCAGTGACAACAAACAGATGTACTAACCCTTTGATTATGATTATTTTGTGGGGTGTGCTGGACAGGCAGTTAATGAAAAAGATAGCTGTCATGCCAGCAAATCTGAACCATGAGTGTGAAGATTAAAGAAAACAAATAACCAAACCAACAAACCAAACCAAGAGTTGTTACAGGGAATGAATTATTTTTAGAGTTCAAGTTCTATAAAGTTAATTCAATTTCAGCATACTTAGTGCAGCTATCAAGCCAATCAATTCATGCTTAAAGGACTGCTCAAGTAACCAGTAATAAAAAATAATATCTACCTGATTTTGAAGAAAGCTCCTTCTAAAAGGAGCACTTTTTGAAACAAATTTGAGGCAAAGGCTATGGAGTTTGCTTGTTCATGTTTTTTAACTAGAAAAGTAAAGCTGAATTGCTAGTCCCTAAGTGGGAAGAAGAAAAGGGAAACAAAAACTAGATGTTTACTATACACTTCTATTAAGAAACAGAAGATTACTTGTAGGCCTGCCTTTGTTTTACCCCAAAATAGAAGAGCAGCTATGGAAAAGAACCAACTAGTGCTGTTTTGAAGAAACAAACTGGAGGAATAAGAAAGCAAAATGGAAACAACCATCACTTCCAATTTAAGTGGAAAAGAAATAAGAAAGACGAATGACAAAGCTGGAACCCTGATGATTCTTTAGGAATAGCTGAGGATTGAAGAAAATATGACTGCTTACCTGAAGAACCTCAAGCAGGCTGAACAGGTCCTAGAGTTTCTCAGCTAAGTAAGGTATTGAGGCAAATTTCTAAGACCTTCATATCATTAGAAGTAAAATCTAGCTAATTCACAGCATGCGTCTGATAAAAGCTCACAAATAATGAGTCTTACCAGTTTTCCTACATGATCAGTTTTTCTTTCCTTAAATGAATCTCTCATGCAGCAGGAAAGAATAAAAAATACTTAGCTAAAGTGATCGTCAATGCCAAAGAACTGGCAGGGACAATTCAAGGGCAGCAAAGCAGCTGCTACAGATTTTAAACAATTTTTGTAATAGATCCAATTTTTAAATTCATGGTGTTCCTTCAGTCTGTCAGGTTTGTCTCTAGCAGGAGTTCCTTTAGGGCAAGCACTGCAGACAGTCTGCCTACCCTGAGGGAAAATAAGATGCTCAGATGTGGGGTAAAGATATTAATAATTTAAGCCAGTGGCCTGTCACCCCTAGGAGAAAGCAGTAGTGTAAGCACAGAAACAGCTAACTCCAGAGCTTACCTTTGTCCTTTGTGAACTTTGTATTTTCTGAATAGAGCATACAGTGTTACCCATGGTTGTTGAAGGAGTTCTGAAAATGCTCATGGAAACTTGTTAATGGGGTCTCCTGCCGCTGCCAGGGCCTCCAACACCAGGAGAGGCATCAACTGCGAGGCAGTATCAACAATAAAGTTGGAGGAGAGAGTAAATATCTTCAGTAGGGGAGAACACATCTTATAAGCTACAAAATACAGACCTCAGAAAGAGTAAAAGCCCTAGAAAAGGTACTTTTCCCATTATTCTTGTAAGTCAAAGTTAACTTACCACAGCTAAATAGAAGATTCACTGAGTGAAAACTGTTGCCAGTGACGCAAACATGAATTTTGATTACTCTTTGACGTTAGCTCTTGTTTGCGCTTTATATAAAGCCATCCTTGGTAACCCTCTTCTGGGTTACAGAAAGAATAATTTTGAAACTATTTTTACATATTAAGTACTCTTTTCCTGTATAGAGCAAATATTGACATAACAGTCAGTCACTGGTACATTAAACTTGGTATTTGATATTCACATTCATTGCCAATCAATTGTACTTAAAAGCAGGAAAGAACAGATGTGAACACTACATATTACCTTTATTTTAAAAAAAGGCTTAGGCTTCTGTGTGCCTAAAGTTAAACCAAATTTTCTCTAGGTGTGGTACACTATGCTCTTACAAGAGTGACTGGCAGTTGGATCTGTTCATTACACATTCAGTCTTTTGTATGCTCGAAACCCAAGCTTGAGAAATCCCAAGAGATCTTTCATTTAATCAGAATGAGTTGTACATGAAATTCTGCTGAAATCTTCATACTCATATTCCTTATAAGAAACACTAGAAATTATCAATATCGGGACAGCATATCAGTTTTCATTGTGAATAATTCTATCAGAAAAACCCAAACAGCATCATCACTTACTGAATATCACTGAGACCACCCTATACGCTGAATGAAATAATACATTACTCATAAACACAGAAACCTGGATTCAACATAGATGCTTAAAAGGCAATCGCTGCAAAAAACAATTATTCAAATGCAAAATAATTTGCAGCCTAGGTTTAGCACATCCATACTGCAGATTTATTACTCAATCCTACTTTGCTTGTGGTGACAAAATATTCTGCAAAACTGGGTACTGTACCATACAATTAAACCACCTTTGCATAAACTCTTCCACACAAATACTATCAGTGAATGACAAGAACTCAGCACCACTACAGCTGAAAACTAGCTGTTTACTCAGCAGTTCAGCCTCTGCCAACATTTACAGTAAACCCATGATCATGTCAATGGATTGGCTGTCTTTACTACTTGAGCTTCAGTTTATTGATCAGGGGTAGGGAGAGGGAAAGAAAAAAAGGAAGGGAAAAAAGGCACCAAAGTTAAATAAACACTTTTTTACTCCTTCAGAATGCCTTCATCACTATATTACAGTTTGCCCACTACAAGGGTATCAAACAGTGGGCATCAAACAGGAAGGCTACTACAATTTAAAGAGTGTCAGCTTATCTTGCTCAGAATACTATTGTATACATGTCGGACTTTTCAGCTTAGGTTCCTAATTGGTTTTTTAATATATACACACGCACACAACTGCTCATATACTTTACCCTCAAGAATGAGATTCTCACTGCCAAACTCAACAAAAATGAAATATTTTCTTAAAAAAAAAAAAAAAAAAAAGAAAAAAGTTTAGGCCCCTTAAATGTGAAGTGTGAAGCTCAAGCCCAAGTGTAAAATTTCTGGTGCGATTCTCATCTTCTGGAGTCTACTGACAGCTGTTCGAAAGAGCAGTAATAACTGGCAGAGATGAGCATTTACGTATGTGAAAGTAGCGTTGCTGGAGGAGAAAATTAATAAAAAACATAGAGTAGTGGAACTTTTGCAGGAAGAGAAACAAAAAACTAAATTTCAGCTAAAGAACAATCCCATTCCACCTTACTACAGTGTACAATATGAGTGTGACCTACAAAAATGGATTCTCTTCCCCTTAACTGTACAAGTCTGAGTAGCTTGAGAGAGGACGCCTGCAACACCAGAGCGGAGAGGGGAGAGATCAGCGTCCAGGAGCCTCACCTCAGAGCGACAAGAGCCACTGAGGAGGGAGCCTCAAGTCCTCAACAGGACTTGCCCAGGACTCGGAAGCTCAGCTCCCGCGAGGGGCTGACTCACAGGGGGCGGAGCCAGGAGGAGTGGCACCAGCTGGGAGTGGCTAAAAAACCTTCCCAGGGAGCGCGGCGACCAGAGCCGGCAGAGAGCGTCGAGGCAGAGGGTCGAGGCAGTTTGCGCGGGCAGGCGAGCGGGCAGGGAAGCGTTCCAACCGCCTCATCGAGAGGACTCGCCTGGAGTACAGGAGGGGGAAGGAGTGCTGAGGGACGTAGACGGATTGATTGACCAGATAGATCATGGTTACAACACGATCGAAAGCTGTAGTGAGTACTAATGTGGGTATCCAGACTGAACCTTCCTGCAGACATGCAGCTGTGCAGGTCTCTGGCTGCAGCGAATGCCTGAGCCTGGCACTTGTATTGGAGGGAGCCAGTGACACTGCTTGTGTTCGCTGTGAGCAAATAAATGACCTGCTCAGGCAGGTGGCTGAACTGAGGGAGGAAGTAGAAAGGTTGAGAGCCATTAGAGAGTGTGAAAGTGAAATAGATTGGTGGAACCACACCCTAAGGCAAGGGCAGAGGGAAGTGGTTCAACAAGCTATGGATCCCCTTCCCTCCTACCATCAGACAGAAGGAGAGAGCTTAATGGACAAGGATGGATGGAGGGAGGTTCCTCCTCGGAGAGGTAAGCGAAAACCCTCACAATCCCTTCCTCCCTCCCAGTTGCCCTTGAATAACAGGTACGAGGTCTTGGAAATTCAGGGCCAGGTGAATGGAGATGGTGAGGCAAATCTATCTAGTGAGTCACCCAGGGCTAGTCACTCACCCACATACCTCAGAACTTCCCCAACCAAGAAGAAAAGAAGAGTAATTGTGGTGGGTGACTCCCTTCTGAGGGGAACAGAAGGGCCCATTTGTCGACCGGATCCACCCCACAGGGAGGTCTGCTGCCTGCCTGGGGCTCGGATTAGAGATGTTAAAAAGAAGCTCTCTGAACTGGTGCAGCCGTCTGACTACTACCCACTGCTGGTTTTTCAGGTTGGCAGTGACGAAATTATTACGAGGAACGTAAGGGCAATGAAGAGAGACTATAGGGCCCTGGGACGGCTGGTTAAAGGGTCTGGAGCGCAAGTGGTGTTTGCCTCCATACCTGTTGCAAGCGAGGGTGAAGGGATATATAAGAAGACTCTGCAGGTTAATGTATGGCTACGTGACTGGTGCCAAAGGCAGGGGTTTGGGTTTTTCAGTCACGGGCTGCTGTATGGGACACCTGGTTTGCTGGTGACAGGCGGGATACACCAGTCCCAGAGAAGAAAAAGGGTTTTGGGGCAGGAGTTAGCAGGGCTTATTGACAGGGCTTTAAACTAGTTAGGAAGGGGGGAGGGGATTTAACTGGGCCTGTTGGGGACAAGCCCATGAGGAACATGCTAGGGATTGAAGGATGGCGGGCTAAGGAGGACTATCAATCTCTTGTTTCACTTGTGGGAAAGGGTAGCTCTTTAGACCCTGTCCCGCAGGGGAAAAAGGGTACTAGGACTGGCTCCCTGAAATGCCTGTACACCAATGCACGCAGCATGGGGAATAAACAGGAGGAGTTAGAAGTCTGTGTGCGGGCTAAAGGTTATGATCTAGTGGCGATTACAGAGACATGGTGGGACAGTTCACATGACTGGAATGTGGTCATGGATGGCTATGTCCTTTTTAGGAAAGATAGGTCAGCGAAGCGAGGTGGTGGAGTTGCTCTTTACGTGAGAGAGCAACTAGAATGTATTGAGTTCTGTCCGGGGTCGGATGAGGAGCAAGTGGAATGTCTGTGGGTACGAATCAAGGGGCTGACTGGCACGGGTGATACAGTTGTGGGGGTCTATTACAGACCTCCTGATCAGGACGAAGGAGTTGATGAGGCTTTCTACAGGCAACTGGAAGTAGCCTCGCGACTACATGCCTTAGTCGTCGTGGGGGACTTTAACTACCCCGATATTTGCTGGAAGACTCACACAGCCAGTCATTCACAGTCTAGGAGGTTCCTCGAGTGCATTGATGATAATTTCTTAATGCAAATGGTGGACGTACCAACTAGGGGAGCAGCGCTGCTAGATTTAGTACTCGCCAACAAGGAGGGTTTGGTCGAAGTGGTGACGGTCAATGGCAGCCTTGGCTGCAGTGACCATGAGATGGTGGAGTTTAGGATCCTGTGTGGGAGGAATAGAATACCTAGCAAAGCCACAGTTCTGGATTTCCGAAGGGCCAACTTTGGCCTCTTCAGTCAACTGCTAAGGGAAGTCTCATGGGAAAGTGTACTAGGCGGTAAAGGGGCTCAAGATAGTTGGTTAGCATTCAAGGACCACTTCTTCCAAGCTCAGGATCGGAGCGTCCCAATGAGTAGGAAGTCAAGTAAGGGATCTAGGAGACCGGCGTGGTTAAACAAGGAGCTGCTGGGCAAACTCAAGTGGAAAAGGAGAATCTATGGATTATGGAAGGAGGGGCTGGCCGCTTGGGAGGAATATAGGACAGTTGTTAGAGGATGTAGGGAGGCAATTAGGACAGCTAAGGCCTCCTTGGAACTCAATCTTGCTAGTCGGGTTAAAGACAATAGAAAGGGCTTCTTCAAATACATAGCAAATAAAACTAAAACAAGAGGCAATATAGGCCCACTGCTGAACGAAGTGGGTACCCTGGAGACAGAGGATATAACGAAGGCAGAGGTGCTGAATGCCTTCTTTGCCTCTGTCTTTACTCCTGCAGACTCTCCCCGAGGGCCCCGGATTTCTATAGCCCCAGAAGGAGTCAGGACAAAGGAGGAGTTTGCTTTGGTAGATGAGGATTGGGTTAGGGATCAGCTATGCAAACTGGACATCTGTAAATCGATGGGTCCGGATGGAATGCACCCACGGGTGCTGAGGGAGCTGGCGGAGGTCATTGCTAGGCCACTCTCCATCATCTTTGGTAAGTCGTGGGAAACGGGCGAGGTGCCTGAGGATTGGCGGATGGCAAAGGTCACACCAATCTATAAGAAGGGCAAGAAGGAGGACCCGGGTAATTATAGACCGGTCAGCCTTACCTCCATCCCTGGAAAGATGATGGAACAACTTATTCTTGACTCCATCACTAGGCATATCAAGGATGAGGGCGTCATTAAGAACAGCCAACATGGTTTTATGAGGGGGAAGTCATGTATGACCAACCTTATAGCCTTCTATGAGGAAGTGACTAGGTGGAGGGATGATGGTAGAGCGGTAGATGTAGTTTTTCTTGATTTCAGTAAGGCATTTGATACTGTCTCCCACAGCATCCTCACAGATAAGCTAAGGAAGTGTGGGCTTGACGATCAAGTAGTGAGGTGGATCGAGAACTGGTTGAGAGGAAGAAGGCAGAGAGTTGTGGTCAATGGCGCAGAATCTAGCTGGAGGTCTGTGACTAGTGGAGTTCCCCAGGGGTCGGTGCTGGGACCGGTGCTGTTTAATATTTTCATCAATGACCTGGATGAGGGAACTGAGTGCACCCTCAGCAAGTTTGCTGATGACACAAAACTGGGAGGAGCGGCTGACACACCAGAGGACTGTGCTGCCATTCAGCGAGACCTGGACAGGCTGGAGAGTTGGGCGGGGAGAAACTTGATGAAATTTAACAAGGGCAAGTGTAGAGTCTTGCATCTGGGGAAGAACAACCCCATGTACCAGTACAGGTTGGGGGTTGACCTGCTGGAAAGTAGTGAAGGGGAAAGGGACCTGGGGGTCCTGGTGGATAGGAGGATGACCATGAGCCAGCAATGTGCTCTTGCGGCCAAGAAGGCAAATGGCATCTTAGGGTGCATTAGAAAGGGAGTGGTTAGTAGGTCAAGAGAGGTTCTCCTCCCCCTCTACTCAGCCTTGGTGAGGCCGCATCTGGAATATTGCGTCCAGTTCTGGGCCCCTCTGTTCAAGGACAGGGAATTGCTTGAAGGAGTCCAGCGCAGAGCCACAAAGATGATTAAGGGAGTGGAACATCTCCCTTATGAGGAGAGGCTGAGGGAGCTGGGTCTCTTTAGCTTGCAGAAGAGGAGACTGAGGGGTGACCTCATCAATGTTTACAAATATGTAAAGGGTAGGTGTCAGGATGATGGAGCTAGGCTTTTTTCAGTGATATCCAGTGATAGGACAAGGGGCAATGGGTGTAAACTGGAACATAGGAAGTTCCACGTTAACATCAGGAAGAACTTCTTTACTGTAAGAGTGACAGAGCACTGGAACAGGTTGCCCAGGGGGGTTGTGGAGTCTCCTACACTGGAGATATTCAAGGCCCGCCTGGACAAGTTCCTGTGTGATGTACTGTAGGTTACCCTGCTCTTGCAGGGGGGTTGGACTAGATGATCTTTTTAGGTCCCTTCCAACCCTTGGGATTCTGTGATTCTGTGATTCTGTGAGTGATGGCTAACTGAAGACCACAGTGACAGCCACAGGTACAAGGAAGACCATGGAAAGAACGAGATATAGAAGGAAATTTTTCAGTCCATATATGAACATACAATGGTTTAATTTCTTCCATGTTTTTTAACCTTCAAAAGTTATCTTCTGCGATACCTCTTTGAACAATTTGCCAGTTCATTCAGCCAAAATCCACAAGAAACTGATTTCTGATGTCTACGAATGGTTTACTTGATGGTGAGTATGGTAACAGAAACCCCTAGGGAGTACCAATAAGAGATGTAATATAATGAAAGCTTTTAAATTTACTACTCTTAAATCTTTCAGAACTGATTGAAAGATATTCACAAAACCCAACTTAGCTAAGATTGGCCAGCCTTTCTTGAAAGACATAAGTTTCTGCACGGCGTGAGTCAATGCAAGAATTTAACTCCAGTGCTTCAACTGTCTCTCTCCTGAAAGCATCCCTGTTTCCATCAGCTATATAGAATGCTTTCCGGGATAAACACAAACTTCCTAGAACCACCAGTATTTCAGTAATTTTGCAAATAGTTTCAAACAGATCAAGCAGGAAAAAATATTTCTGTGTTTCTGGCATCACGACTAAGACTTTCTGCAGAAGTCCCTTGCATGCTAGCTTAGGTGTCCAGTGTTTCCATGAAGTCCAACAGATCTCTGGGGTAAACATAGGAAGTGACAAACTGCTGCCGCATAGCTAATGTCACAGGCATTCTGACCACAACTACAAAAAAAAAAAAAAACCAAAAAACCAACCAAAACCAAAACACATGTCTCTACCACAAAAATATTTTGTACAAAGTGTTACAGCAAGCTGGAAAAAAATAGTAAGATTTAGTGAACGCAAATGTGTTTCAACTTCTGACCCAGCAACAGCAGGAAAGGGCCCAGGGTCCATTACAGATTGAGCGACTCGGTAAAACTTAAAAGACTGTAGTAAGTTTTTGGTTTAGAAGCTGTAAGTTGACCAGACTCCCTGCTTGTCAACTTGCATATCCAGCCGCTGGCTGTTCTCAGAGAAAGTTACCTCATGAGCCACTACCAAGTAAACAAACACATTTTTCTAGCCCAGGAAAAAGAATGATTAACATTAGAAACAAGGGTCTAAAAAGCTACTCACAGTCAGTCACAGCACCTACAGTTATAAAAAATTATAGCTTTAAGGCCACCATTCTTTTAAGACAAAATATAAATTGGCAATAGCAATTCTATCAGCAGCAGGTTGGAACAAATCCCTAGGTCTGCGCTGAATCAGTCATCCACACAGGAGGGCAAATGCACGCCGCATCTGAAGTTACAAGATCCATGTTACTGAAATGAGCCATTTCAAGCTGGCAGAGAAACAGAACTAGCAGGAAACCAACGTTAGCAGTCATTATAACTGAAAAGCATGTAGTCTTGAACCAATTCTGGACTACATTTTATGTTTGGTGCTTAAAATAGCTAGAGATCTACATGGAGAGGGCTACAATGAAAGAAAACCTGGTCTATCGAGGCTTTTTATTTCTGTAATAATCCAGGAAAACCGTAACTAAGTCTACTTAAGCATTTCTCACCAACAAACAATTCTGACTGAACTAAAATATAATCATTCCTCTCACATTCTAATGACAGAATGGCTAGAGCTAAATGGTATCCCATAATAATTTTGTGTGTATGAAGTGCTCCATTTCATTTAGCGATATTATAAAAATGATGCATTGGCCGTAACATTTACTGTTTACAATCTGCAGCAAGCTATACCCTTCCCAAGGGAGACTAAATAATCCAGAAAATGTTATACACACTATGTATTCGAGAAAAGTAGATTGCTGTGCCAATTACAGATTCTTTCCTACATTAAGAAGGATGTATACTAGCCTAGAAAGGAGGAGGGAAAAGAAGAGAGAAGACTGGAGATCTGTTTGCTTCCCAACTGAAAAGAGGTCATATGTTCATGAGTTGAAAAGTTTTTCTTTTAGTCCAACAAAGCTTGCAGAGTAAAAACGTTTAAATGTTAGTTTTGAGGAGCTGCTAAACACATCATTATAGAGAAGGAAAACTGAAAGCTCTGAAGAACCACGCAGTGACTCACAGGACTAGAAACATAAAGATCCAGAAGTAGTTAGATTGCAGTTTTATTTCCAGAGTATCCATTACAGGCTAATATTTTAATGATAGCATTTGTTTAAATTATTCTTTGTTAATATTGCTATGCACCACTTTCCATTCAAAGATCACACTGATCGATACAGGCTGTAATGAATGAAGTGTAACACCTCTACAAAACAGATGCTACATTATCCGTTTTACAGATAAGTAAA
This sequence comes from Lathamus discolor, assembly GCF_037157495.1. Classification (NCBI taxonomy): domain Eukaryota; kingdom Metazoa; phylum Chordata; class Aves; order Psittaciformes; family Psittacidae; genus Lathamus; species Lathamus discolor. The sequence continues at coordinate 65,269,706 of NC_088888.1, read as the reverse complement.
TGCAACGAAGAAAAATTAAGTGACTTTCCCTAGTCAGAGAGCCAAAAGGACAGCTGCGAATATAATCCAGATACCACAGTTTCCAATGATGTGCTAAACACTAGACATTAGCCTTTCTAAAATGAAATGTAACATTTCCCTCACATTTCGTCCTCTTACAAGTCTGGCAAAGCTAGTTCTAAGCATGTTCATTTCATGTGGCTGACACTTCAGAAATCAAAAACTTAAAAATAATAAAAGTAAAAGAAAGATAAACTTCACTGCACAGATTACAGAACTCCCGAATCCCTCAGTGTAGGGTTCAGTTACCCATCTCTGCCCTCCCAAGAGCAGAGGCCACAATAGCTCACAGATTTAAAGCTGCTGGCCAAGCACAGGCTTGCTAGGAGGCATCAGGATCGCACATCATCCCAGAGGAATACCTGCTGTGGTCCAGATTCATGGCAGGCACACCCAGGAACTGCCACCGCCACATCCAAACAAGAGGAAGAAATGGATGGGATCATCAGAGAAAAGTATAATGACCAACGGCTGTTAGTCCACATGTCCTGTCTCACAGTTACCTTGAAGCCGCCTTCTTTAAGTCAGCACAGTCTACGTGTTGCAACAGCCTAGTGACCCAAAGGTCGGCAAAAGGTTAAAAATGCTCATCAGTACTCCTATTACAATATAGGCTTTCAGTGTGG